>NC_046228.1:0-1200000 GCF_009819885.2 Catharus ustulatus | reverse complement strand
CCGGGCACAGGAGCTCCGGACCGGCTCGGGGAGGAGAGCACCGGGCTGGAGCCGGGGCAGGCTGCGGGCGCCCGGCCCCGACAGCAGCAGCTCCCGGCCCGGGTGCGGGGCTGGGGCCGGGGCTGCATAGGTGGGTGCGCATTTTTCCCCCCCCAATTTACATTTTTAGAAGCGCTACGAGAAGGGAGGAAAAAAAATTAATATATAAACCCAATTCTGCGGTAACATGTTATTCCAATTAGGAGCATTAGAGCCGCACTTTATACACCCCTGGGGGTTCGGATTAAGCAGCGGCACCAAAAGGAACAGAACCGCGCTGACCCGTGCCAAGGCGGGGGCCGGACCCGCAGCCGGTCCTGGGCTCTGACCCCGCCGCCCCTTCCCGGCTGCGCTCCCGTCCCGCAGCCCGGCGGGGCCGGGGTGCTTTTCCCCCTCCAAAAGCGGAGCAGCTCTCGGGGCGCTGCCCGGCCGAGGAGCGGCTGCAGCCGGCGGCGAGCGGCGCTCCCGGCCCGGCCATCCCCCGCTGCCCCGGGGGCTCGGGCCCCGCACCGCGCCGGGGCCCCGCAGCCCGAGCCTCGCCGAGCACTTCCAGGAGCATTCTGCGATCAACCCAGAAGTGCCTGAACGCCCTGAGGAATCCCAGGAGCGCGCACAGCAATATGGTTATTACCGGATGATATTTGGGAAGAAAGTGCTAATGGGCAATCTGGTGTTTATTTTGAAACTGCTAACAATGATTTTTCTCTGGTAAAAGGCAGTGTCTGGGCTCACGGCTGAGTGGGCTTTGAGCATGGGCTCTAACAGATGGTGCGGAGCTCGAGGTGCGGGATCGGCCCTGCGCTCCCGGCGCCCGCCGGGCTGGGGGAGCGCCGGGCTGCGAGCAGCCTCCCTGCCTGCTTCTGCTCCTGCTTCCCTGCCTCTCCTCCTGCTTCCCTGCTTCTGCTCCTGCTTCCCTGCCTGCTTCCCTGCTTCTGCTCCTGCTTCCCTGCCTCTCCTCCTGCTTCCCTGCTTCTGCTCCTGCTTGCTTCCCTGCCTCTCCTCCTCCTTCCCTGCTTCTTCTCCTGTTTCCCTGCCTCTCCTCCTCCTTCCCTGCCTCTCCTCCTGCCTCCCCGCCAGCCTGGCCGTGTCCCCGCACAGCCCGGGCTGTGGATGAGCGCTGGGGTCCGGCCGAGCCCCCGCCCGGAGCCCCCCGGGGGTCGCTGCGCTCCGGCAGCCCCGCTCAGCCCCGCTCAGCCCCGCTCAGCCCCGCGCAGGGCCCGGGGGGTCCCCACCTCCAGGTATTGTTTTGCAAACAGAGGGGGTCATAGATGACAGCGCAGACATAACAAGGCGGCTGTGGCCGCGAGTGTTTGTTGTCGCAGCGTGCCATATAACTTCTGGTGATTGTTACTTTTCCTCTGATGAAACCACGTATTTATAAGTGATTTATTTTTTATTTTGTAGCACAAACAGAAATCCATAAACTGTCGGTTCAGCGCCATTGACTCTTTGATCAGTTACTGGGCTATTTTTTTTCCTCTCCCGTCAGCGAGGGGAGATTAAAAGCCTTTATTTTCAGCCCTTATTCTGCTGCAAAGGTACGAGCCGAAATGCACAATAAAAGTGCACCTCAAACGCATCCTCTCTGCTCCTTTATTCTGCGCTAACGAAACTTATAGCTGCCTATGTCAGCCTCTTAATTACACCACTACAGCGATTTCCGAAAACATTTAGCTGCTGTATACAAAGGAAATAAACCCACATTGTCAACTCGAGAGCGCTCCGGAGTTTAAAAGGCTGCTCTGTAACCCAGCGAAATAATTATTGAAGGGTACGACGCCTCCGTCTTTGTCAGAGTAATTGTACTTGGCCTGTCAGCTCTGCTTTTCTCCGGGAGGAAATCCCACTATTTTACTCCTGGAGGCTTTTCCATCCAGCCCGGCTTTAGGCGGCAGAAGTAGAAAGTTTCTGCGGGGTGGGAGCGCGGCCGTGCGCGCAGCTTGCGCGGGGCCCACCCTGACCCGGGGGACTCCCCTGCCCTCGCCTCGGGGGCTGCAAAGTTCCCAAAAATAATGGATGTGGGCAGGCTGGCCTCGGCCGGAGTGCAGAGCAGGCAGCGGTGTTACAGCCCGGCAGACTGGGGGAATGGTTTTAATTTCCATCGCTGGGATCTGATTTCCAGAACACTGGAAATTATTCCCTATTCTCACCTTCCTCCCTACTCCTCCAAAAGATATTTAATAAATAGCAATTAAAAAAAAAAAAAAAAAACTCGTGAAATGTCTTTCCAGAAAAAAAAAATTAAAATAATGAAAAAAGAAATAAAGTTGATTAAATCCCAAGCTCTGTGCCTGTAATTGCTGTGGTGCAACGCTGATAACACGTAGTTATCATCGGAAAAGTTGACCAAGACAGGTTAAATAATTTAATAAGGAACTGCTTGTAATTATGTTATTTACAAGGTATGACAGAGGTTTGAGGAAGAAACAGAAGCTGATCTCAGGGAAATGGACGGGTTTGGGTGACCCCTGGAGCATGGAGTTTGAATTATGGAGATGGGGGGCTGAGAGGTGAATATGGACTAGAGGAGAACAAGATGACTTTTCACCTCAGCACATTTAACTTTTAAATCCAAATAAACGTCTCGCGTTACTGGATGCTGGCGTTATAAAAGAAAAAGGACTAATCCCGGCCAGTTTCAGAGTGTGGGGAAGGGGCTGCCCTTTCCTCAGCGAGGAAAAATATCTCCAAAAAAAAAAAATAGTTACAGAGGGGGGAAAAGGGCATTTAAAAATAAATCTGCGTAACTCGGTGGGATTTTTTTTCCCCTTTCCTTTCTCCCTCGCTAAATTAATTATATCAAACATCTGTTCCCATGACGTTGTCCTCGATGCCACACACACCACTGAATGATCTCAACGCTGCCTCGAAGAGCAACAACACACTTTTTTCGCTTTCCCAAATATCCTCCGGTAATCGGGATCTCAGTCAGCAGCTCCCTGATTTACTCGCTCAGGTAAATTCAAAGTAGGCGCGCTCCGCCGCTCCGCTCGCCCCCCACCTTCCCAAGCAAGGGCAAAACACAAACTTAGAAAAGCGTAAACTTTCTCACCTGTTTGGTCATGGAGTCTATTAGCCGTACGTACAGGTCCTGCTCTGTCCTAACTCCTGCGGAGGGAAAGCACAGATAAATTCCGAGCAGGATTTCGGGAGCGAACCCCCCCAGTCCCACAAGGAAAGGATGAGGTCAGGCAATTAACCGCAGCGGGCAGGGATCGGCCCCGCGCCGGCTTCAGGAGAAAATCCCAAATTTCCAAAAAAAAAAAAAAAAAAATTAGCAATGATAAAAATCAGCCAGGAATCAGCCGGTGCCGGAGCTGTGAGGAGCTCGGGGGGGGCCGGCTCGGCCGCGGCCCCACGGCCCCGGGGAACACGCGGGACCCCGGGCGCGGCACTGCGCGTCCCCCCGCGGCTTTTCCGCGCCCGAGGAAGCGGCTCCGCCGGGCCGGGGCTCGGCTCTGCCCGCTCGCCCCATCCCAATAATTACCATCAATTCCCAAAACTGAAAAAAAAAAGTCCCTTAAAAGTGCGCTGTGCCCGAGCAGCCATCGATCCCCTTTTTTACTTTCCACTTCAAGCCCAACCGGTTAATCATGTGAAGTACCATTGACTTATCGATCCTTTATGTTTTGTTTTCCTTATATGCCAAGGAAAGAGCCGTGTTTACACGCGTGTAATTTTAATCTCGAAATCTTTATATCCTTTATCCCCCTGCACCCCCCCAAAAAAGGCCTCGGAAGGAAAATCAGACTTTTCAGCGGCACACGGACGCTCAAAAAAGAGAGAACGACAACTTACCATTGCTATACAATAACTGAAGTTTATAATGAATCCCATTGTTAGTTTTTTCATTGTTTGGCTCCTGCAAGCAACGATAAATAATTACATTTAGCATGAAAAATATCGCCCTCCTCCTGCTGCCCATTTTCTCGTCCCTGAAGCGGCTCGGAATTAACAGTTTGCAGAAATTCAGCCCACGGTCACCTTTTTTTTTTTTTTTTTTTTTTTTTTCCTGGTGTGGAGCGCTGATGATGTCATTAGCTCGGTGCAAATATGTCATGTTTTGCCGTTTTCCCGGTGTTTAAAATAAGTCGGGGCCGCGGCGCTAAGTTTCTAACCCCGGGCTCTATTCGGAGCGGCCGTGAGACCGGGGGGAGCCGCACGTGGCGTGGGCGCCGCTGGAGTGCCGGGAGAGCTGCCGTGCTGGGAATGAGCTCTGCTCCACTCAATTACGCTTAAAAAATGTAAAAAAAAAAATTAAAATAACTGGCAGACTTACTTTCTCTTTCTCCACAAAGTCCACAAAAGCTGTTCTCTCAATCTCCACCGGCTGTCCCTGCCTGTCGTACAGAGCTAAGACGAAGTGGAAAAAATTGGATTTTCTGAGATTGGAAGGCGGCTGTTTCTCGAAATGTGCCCGAGCCAGCCCCACGCCGCTGCGGGAGAAAACAAGACAAGGCGTGGGTGAGAGCGGCGGGAAGGGGCGCGCAGGCTCCGCGGCCGCGGGGGGATGCGGGGGGATGCGGGGAGCGCGGAGCGGCGCGGAGCGGGGAGGCTGTAACTGATACGGGGCGGGCGGGGGGGGGGAGTTAGGGGGGGGGGATTTACGGCCGGGATGAGAAATACAGGAGGAGAAAACCGCCGGGAGAGGATTTGGCAGACGTACCTTTGGGCGGCCGTGTTAGCATCCACTACCCCAGCAGTATGCATCCATGAGCGGACGGGGTTCATCCCACTGCCCAGCGGTTCTTCTTTCATGGTCGTCCCACCTCTTGGTATATTTTCCTGAATCCCAAACATTAAAACAAATTTGGGCAAAACCAGCTCCTAACCAAAAGGGGTTAAAATTGAGGGAAATGTCAGATACGGGGTGGGTTGGTTGTTGCTTGATTTTCGCTCTCTCTCTCTCTCTCTCTCTCCTTGGCGACTGGAATATAAGAGATGACTTTACTCCCTGTGATCAGTAGGAGAAAAGCCCAGTTCAAGTCTTGCTTCCTTCTTCAATCTGTCCTGTATTGGCACGACATAAACAATTTACTGAGTACTTCTGTGCGGCGAGTTGGATGGCGTTCCAGTTTTGTGGTTTAAAAAAAAAAAAAAAAAGGAAAAAAAAAAAAAAAAAAAGAAGGAAAAAGTATAACTGCAGCCGGCGACACTGCGAGGTGGCTTTTTTTTTTTAGGGGGGGAGGGGGGGAAAAAAGAATAAATATTTTTGTTGTTGTTGTTTGCAGACGCGCTCAACGTGGTGTCATCCTAGTAAAAACCGGCTCGGCAAAAAAAAAAAAAGCTTCAGGACACTGCTGAATCGACCACTTTCTGGCAAGGCTCTCCTGCTCCAAAAGACAAATAAACGGGGGGGAAGGAAAAAAAAAAAAAAAAAACCTGATTACCGCGGAGGTGTTGCCGGGCACACGGGAGAACGGGGCGCGGGCCCGTGGCGGCTCGCGGAATGGACGGAGGCGCGCAGAGCCCGGCCCTCCCTCCCCGAGGAGCGCGCCCCTTCCCCGGGAGCCGGGCCCCCGCCGCCGCGGGAGACGTGGCGTCACTCGTGACGTAGCGAATGGGGCGTGGCCATGCCCTTATATGGAGCGCGGGGTCCGGCGGCGCGCCCGCCCCCCCTCCCCACGCCCCCCCCACCCCACCGACAGCGACAGTGACAGCGACAGCGACACGCGGGCCGGGCTGGCCCCACCAAGGGTCACGGGCTGACCCCGGCGGAGGGGGCGCGCCGGGGCTCGGGCCGGACAAAGGGGGCGATGCCGGCTGCGCCCCTGCGCTATAAATGCGCGGCGGACATGGCCAGGGATACCTGGGCTGGAGACTTGGTGTGCGCACCAAAGGCAGCCCCGGCTCCGGGTCCGCCTTGGCCGGTTGTGCTTGTGTATCGCCACAGAAATGTTTAGCTGTATATGGGGTTTTATCTATTTGTATACATTTTTATATATTGGTGTATATTGATATATATCGGTATTTCTATATATTGATACTATTATATATTGATATTCATATCTATTGATATTCATATATAGTATATTCATATATAGTATATTCTTACATACTATATTCTTATATATTATATTCTTATATATTATATTCTTATATATTATATTCTTATATATTATATTCTTATATATTATATCCTTATATTTTATATTCTTATATATTATATTCTTCTATGATATATTCTTATATATTGTATTCTTGTATATATATTCTTGTATATACTGATATTTTATACATATTGGTATTTTTTATTTATTTACATGCTATATCTATACATCACTCCTCGAGTGATGAGCCTTTTCCGCCCAGTGTGGGCTACCACTTCCTTGTACTGTGGGGTTTTTTTTTTTTAATCTCTTTTTTATTTTTTGGCGTTTATTTTTGTGAATTTCCCACGTCCCCGCGTTAATATTTCCCGAACTCGGGGAAAATCGGCGTTCCTATCCGAATGAATCGGTGAAAATCGAAAGTCCGATTTGTGTTATCAGGATCCCCTTTCTCCAAGGGGTGAGGGAAAAGAGGGGGGAAAAAAAAAAGAAGGATGTGTTAGAAAGCAATCTATTTTGCTGGTGTTGGGGGTTAATGACTATTGCCAAAGATAAGTGAATTATCAAAGCTGTTGCTCTACCCGATCTCAAAATCCATTACATTGCTGGCCGTCTAATTAAATACGTAAGTATAATAAAATCATATTTTATGACTATTTGAGGGTAATGAGATTAGTCTTTAGAAGCGATCGCCACATATTAAAGATGCCACTGTCTATAGAATGTTAATAACCTTAAATCAAAGTGTATGGAAACTATTCATGAGAAATTAAAAGAAAATTCCTGTATTCATAATCAGCCCGGAGCTTTTGAGGTACAGTAGAGCAGATTACAAACCCAAACACTTTCATCGCGCAGAGAGAGACACCAAAGTTCCCAAACAATGCCATGCTCGCGGTGGCATTTGGTGGCACGGACACGTTTGGGGACCTGGAGCGGGCGCCGGGGGCTGCGGGTGCCCCCAGCCCGCAAAATCCTCCCTGCTAAAAATAAGGTAAAAAACCCCCAGCACCGCTATTATTGCGAGATATTTCCTCAAATGAACAACGCCGAACTTGGTGCTTCCCCTCCGCTAACGAAAGCTTAAAATCATTTACAGTATCTTTAATTCAGATTACACGCGCCAAGGCGATTTAAATCTGATTACCAAATTAGAAGGTTTTAAAACAAATCCTTTTAAATCTGATACTGTTGACTAAGGAGGGGAGAAAAAAAAAGTTCCATAAGCCCATCACATAAGGTAACGATCCTGCCCCAGAAAGAAAGGGAGTTTTAAACCTTTTTGACAACAAATGCAGCTGCCCCACTATTTTGGACGATATTAAGCGAAAATGAATGCAAATCTGTGTTCAGAAGCCATCTGGCCAGGAATGGGGGAATCAGCTGCTCCTCACAACAGGCTCTGAGCCTGAATCTATTTCAGCTCATTTTCTAGATCATCTGGTCCTGCACCCAAAGCGTGGAAAATACGGTCTTTATCATTCACCAACTTTATCTTTTTTTTTTTTTTTTTTTTTTTTTTGTCACTCTGGCTGGCTGGAGCTGCCGGCGGCCGGGGGAGCCCGCCCGGGCTGCTGCTGCTGCTGCTGCTGCCCGCAGCGCCCCGCACCGCTGCAGGCCGGCATCCCGCGGGGCGCCGCTCCTTCCTCGCTGTTCCGCGGCCCCGCGGGGAGGGGAGCGGCGGCCGGACCCCCCCAGCCCCGGCAGCGCGGCCCCGGGCCCGGCGCACCTTGCGCGGAGCGGGCAGGGGGTGTGCGCGGCTGCGGGGGGCGGCCCGAGCCCTCCCGGCTCCGCGGCCCTCCTCCTCCTCCTTTTCCACCACCTCCTCCTCCTCCTCCTCCTCCTCCGGCGCCAAGTCTCCCTTTTGTGTGAATTTACGGGGTGAGGCTTCAGTGATCCCCCCGCAAATTTGCATTTAAATAGCGACATCAAGCGATGCGCGTGCCACACACCAGCGGGCTCCCAGATGTCACGGCGGAGGCGCTCAGATGGCCGCAGCCCAGCTGTCCCCCGGGCCGGCCCCGCTCCGCGCCCCCCGCCCCGCCCGCCCGCCCGGGGCAGCCCCCGCAGCGCGTCCCCTGCGCCCCGCAAAGCTCGCACCCCTATTGCCACCGCCCTGAGAGTGTTCCAAAAACTTTTATTATTTTATTTTTTCCCCCTCGGGACAATCCCCTCGGGACTATTATCTCAATCATTTCACTTTTTTTCTTTTTTTTTTTTCCACCTATTATTATTTCTTGTTTATTTCTCATTTCACGGTTTAAATCACTCACGTTGGAGTGCGTGATTTTGGTAATTTCGCTATTTCCTCGGCCGTGGGCCGGCCCCGAGCTGCCCAGCTCCGCTCTTCCCACCGCACACAAACTTTCCCAGCGGGAAGTTGCGGTGGGAGCGGGGAGCGGCGGCCCCGGCCCTGCTCTCGGGGGGCTCGGCCGGGTCCCCGCAGCTCGCCAAATCCGTATTTCAATTTTATTGTTGGAAGGCGCCTTCATTACCAACGCGCTGGGTTACACCGGGCGTAATTTATGCCCGGTGTAACCGAAGCAAATCTCCACAAACTCCCGTGCTGCAGGAGGGAGAAATCGGTGTTTTCGGGTAAATCGGTATTTTCGTGTGTTCTCAGGTACGGCGGCCCCGCGGCCGCTGCTTCAGGGCGCTCATCCCCGGCCAGGCGCTGATAACGGGGGGCGCAGCCCCGCGGGCCCGGCCCGGCCCTTGCGCGGGGGGTCGCGCATCCTTGGCCCGGGCCAGAGGCCGAGCGCGGCCCCGCAGCGGAGCGGAGCCGAGCCCGGAGCTGCCGCGGCCGCTTTGGGGCTCCTTGGCCCCGCCGCCAGCCCAGGCCCCCCGCACCCCGCCACGGGAAGGGCCGGGACCCCCGCGCCGCCTTTCGGGACCGATTCGCCCCCACCGGGCTCCATCCGCAGCTTGGATTCGCATTCCTGAGCATCCCGGGCCCGCTGCGAAGCGCACGGGGCCAGCGGTGCGCTCCAGCCGCCCGCCCCGCGGGGCGCAGCCGGGCACGGCCGGGGGCTGAGCTGCTCCGCGCCCCGCGCAGGCACCGCAGAGCGGCTGCAGGGGAGGGGACGCTGTCCCTGTCCCTGCCCCTGGCCGTGCCTGGTGGCCCTGGGTCCCCTTGGCCGGCCGCGCACCTCCCGCGCCCCTGCGCGGCTCCCGGCCAGGCTGCTGGGTCGGGCTCGGGGTCACGGAACTCCCTGTGGGTGCAGCGCTGTTTTACCCAAACTGGCTCTCGGCCCTGCGCTCCCTCCGGCGCGCTCCCGCGGCCCTGCGCCCCGATATTGTTACATCAAAATTAGTTATTAAATAAAAAATAGGAAAAAATAAAATTTAAAAAAGCTTAAACTTCCGCCGTGCCCGAGCGCCAGCCCTGCTAGCCGTGCGCCCAACGGGAGCTTTTGCTGGGGAAAAACTCCCCGCGGGCTCTGCCCCGGCTCCCGGCGGCCCCGAGGGCGCGGCGCGGGCGCTGCCCTCCCGGTCCCCGCGGGATGCAGGGCCGCGGGCCGGGGATGCTGCGGGGCCGCCGTGTCTGTGCCCCCCGGGAGCCCGGGACGGGGCTCGGGGCTGGCCGGAGCCGCGCAGGCGGAGGAGCCGCCGCCCCCGCGGAGGAGCGCGGGCGCGCAGCCGGGGCCGCGGGGAGCTGGCGGCCGGACAGGTCCCATCGTGCGGCGGGAACAATATAAACTGACTCCAACTGAACAAACAAGGATCGATCAGATAATTTCAGATATTATAATTGGCTTTAATTAAACACACTTCGTTCTAATTAACTCTGAAATTTTAGCATGCTTTGGGACGTTGGTGTCTGATTTGATATTGTCAGTCCAGATGTCCTAATAAAATTCAATCCTCCACTCAAGACTTCAATATTCACTAAGAACAAAATGCAAATTAAATGTAAAACCTAAAGTATCGCCAAAGGTATAATCAAGAAAGGTGTCTCAAAACTTCTCACTTTTTATTACGCAGTAGTTAGAAAATGCAGATTACATCCTAACAAGACCTCGACTGAATAATAGAAACCTTAACTCTTTCGTGGTCAGGGCTCGCTCTGCCCTGCAGGGATCCGGGAACATCCTCCGCCAGCGCACGGGAAACACCCGCGGTGCGGAGCTCCCGCACGGACCGGCCGCGGAAAAGCGGCGGAGCCCCGCGGTGCGGGCTGCTCTCCCCGCCGCCCTGCCGGAGCAAAACTTGCCGCTGTCACAAGCGCTTCTGTCCCCGAGGCGAGCGATCCCGGTGCCGGCCGGGTGAGCTCGGCTCGCTCCCGCACGGCGGAGCTGCGGGAGAGCCCCGGGCGCGGCTCCGGCCCCGGTTCGCGGCACCGCAGCGCTCGCCCGGCGGGCGGGACGGGAATGCCCCGAGGGGGACACGCACCGAGGGAAGGTCCCCGTCCCCTCTCCCCCGAGCTGCCTCGAGATTTCCCCGCGAGCCGCAGCGCTCCTGTAAATAATTAAAGGCTGCGGAGCGGCGCGGGGAGCTGCGGGGAGCCCGCCCGGTGCCTCCCCGGGCCCGTGGCCCCCGTGCGGGTCCCGGGGTTCTGCACCGGGGCACCCCTGAGCCGGGCTCGGCGCCAGCCCAGCGCCTCGCCGCGCTCGCCGAGCTCCAAAAGCCGGGCTATTCCCACATTAAACATTTGTATGTTTTCCATGCTAATGGAGTCACTTAAAGCTGTTGCTAATTTAACTTTTTAAAAAGGCCACAGCGTGGTGATTTGCATTTTCTTTAGGATATTGAAATGAAGGGAAAACTGCTGGGCGGTGAGGCTGCCCCGAGCGTAGCTGGGGGCCATGCCGGAATGAAAACAGGGAAAGAAAAGAAGAAAGAAGGAAACCGCCGCTTCTTCCCGACTGTTAATAAGCAATTTGTCCCGCCGCGATTTACATTGCAAAGACAAACGTGTCGGGGCGCCCGGCCCGGCCGGGGCCCCCCGGGCCGCTCCCCCGCTCCGCGCTGCCCCGACATCGCCCCCGCAGCCGCGCTCCCGCATCCCGCCGGGCGCGCAAGTCCCGCGGCCGCGGGCGGCCGGAGGGAGAGCAGGCGCTCCCCGCGCCCCTCGGGGTGGAATTGCCGATGAATTTCCGAACGCCCCGCTCTGGGTAAACAACAAGTGCTGGGATGGCCGCTTCCCTCGGCAGATCCCCTCTCTCCGCCGCCAAGGCTCTGTAGCGTGGGGACCGTGTGCCATCTACAGGACACTGCGCGGGCGGCCGCGCTCCGCGCCCCCGGCCCCGCCGCCTCCCGCTCCCCCCGCCACATCCACGAGCAACCATTGATAATTTGTTATTCCAACTTTTTAATTTTTTAAATTTTTTTTAGCCTCCGATTAAAACTTTGCGGTGATAAAGATCGCGGCGCTGCCCGCGATTTTTGAATTTAGTTTTTATTTTTTTTTTTAGATTAAAAGATGTGAAATGTAAAGATAATGCGATTTGATTTGTTAGTCTAACTCCGCGATTTGAGAGTTGATGTCCCCAAAGACCGGGCGAGCTTTTTCCCTTTATTTATTTTTATTAAAACATCAATCTACTCTGGAGCTGGGTGAACTCAGTTTCACCTAGAGAACATAAAATTCTCCATACCAAGGAAATAAGCACCTTTCATAAATCAACAGTATTCCTGACAGATCGATCAATTTTTGGTTGTTAATCCGAAAGGAGGAGTTTTAATTGCTTTCTGCCTTTTAGCCCGGCCACCTCGGCGCGGCGGCTCCGGCAGCGCTCGGCTCTCCCCTTCTGCGCTCGGGAGGGGGAAAAAAAGCCCCGGAGACCCTTCCGAGCCGCCGAGACCCCGCGCAGGGCCGCGCAGCATCCCCGCCGCGCTCCCTGCGCGCAAAACGGCCGGGATGCGCAAATCCCGCGCGGCGGGACGGACGCGGCCGAGCAGGGGCGCGCAGGATGCGCGTAGAACCGCGGGCGGCGGCTCCGGCTCGCGGCCCGGCCCGGCCCGTCCCAGGTAAGCGGGGGCTCCGCCGCGCTCGCCCCCCGCCCGCGCCCCTTCCCGCAGCCCCGCTTACCTTGCGCGGGTGCGGCGCGGAGGGCAGCGCGCACGGCGGAGGGGGACGCGGCGCAGTGTGCGGAGCTCCCCGCGCTTTAATACACTTCTCAGCAGCGCAGCCCGGCGCTGCGCGGGGCGCAGCAGTGCGCAAGCGCCCCCCCCTCGATCTCCGCTGCGCGGGCGGGGGCGGGCGGGACGCGCGGGGCGCCCGCGGGGGCGGAATCGGCGGCGCGGCCCCGGGGGGGAGCGCAGGGGGGGGGAGACCCCCGGGCTCGGGCTGTCCCGGGCCGCCCGGCCCCGCTGCGCATCCCGCACCCCGCGCTCCGTGCCGGGACACCGCGGGTCCCTGTCCCCAGACCCCGCCGGCCAAGCGCTCCGCAAACGCGACAGCTCGTCCCGCGGGGATGCGCCCCCCGGGGATGTCCCGCGTGGGAACTCACCGCTCCTGGCTCCGCGGGACGCGAGCTGCCGCCCAGGCGCCGCTCACATCTTCCCAACTCCTTTAATTCCCCCTGTCCGGGCCGAGGCGATGCCCAGCGCCCACCTCCCGAGCATACTGGGGCGGTACTGGCGGCGCTGGGCTCCCACAACTTCCCGGCTGCTTTGCGCTTTGATTTGAAGCGCGGGCGGCCGCGCCGGCGATGAGCAAAGAACGCGACTGGCTGCGAGAGATTTTATTTTGTTTATTTGTGCTCTTCCTTCCCCTCCCTCTCCCAGTTTAGCCCGGGAACTCCCGCAGCATTGGTTAATCCTCGAGGAGGGATAACTGCTGAGATCTTTAGCTCTCCGCTACCACGGATACTTCCTAGAGCTCCGGCAGCTCTGTGAGGGATGTGCAGCTACGAGATGTGAAGGTATTTGGAAGGAAAAAAAAAAAAAAAAGTAGCGGTTTCCAAGTCAAGCAGATTCCTGCAGGGAAGTGAAGCCCGGGTTTAGGACTGGAACTATATTTCTGAAAAATAAACCTATCAGTGTTGGCCTTGGTTATAAATTCAGGGAACATTCACCCCCAGGTTTGTTCTGACGGCGGCTGATCTCTGGTTTGGGTTTAATTTGTACAATGAAGGGGTTTAGCAGCTGGGAGAGGAGGGGAGGCTGCAGGCAGCGGGGCAGGGGCTCGGATTTGGTGTTTGGAGGATGTCAGAGCCGTGTCTGGGGTGGGCACGGCGACAGGGACCGTGGGCAAGGTGAGCGCAGGTGAGCACAGGTGAGCCCCACAGAGCTGCCTCTGGCCAGGGCAGCCTCACGGGATTATTTCTGCTCTGTTCACCCACGGACAGGCTCAGCTGCTGCTTAAGCCCCTGGGAAACATCTGCCCAGATGTGCTGCAGGTGGGGAGAGTCGGGCTTAGCCCTGGAAATGACAGCTCAGCTCTGGTCCTGCTGTCCCGGGACATCCCTGCCGCAGGGATGGGGCAGCACGGAGCTGCTCCAGCTCAGGGCTTGGGGAAAGGCTTCCAGCCTGGTCTGGGGCTGGGAGGGCGGCCCTGAGGTCTGGGGACACGGCAGGAATCGTCCAAAGGGGTCTGAGAAGGTCCCACGGGTAACTGAGGGATTTGGGCTTTAAGTTTTACAATGTCCTGAGTGCGTGGGCTGGGCCATGCAGTTTGTGTAAATGCCTGGAAAACTGTGGGAAATGCACACATTTTTAAAAAGTGCTCCTGACTGGAGAGGATAAAACGTCTCTGTGGATTCTCTGGAGCCAGCAGGGATGAAATCAGGAGGCAGAGCCGGGGAGAGCCGGGCGCTCCAGGCCCGAGCCCTGCGGTTCTGCCCAGCCCGACTCCTCCCCACAAACCAAGGCAAAGCTCGCTTCCATTTACAGCTACTCCCTCTCGCGTGGAGGCTGAGGCGCTGTCTTTTCGAGACAAATCCGTGTCCACAAAATATTTATCACGCAGATTCCTCCAGAGCCACGTGGTGCTCCCGAGGCTGCAGGGGATGCTCTCCCCAAAACTTTCCCCTTCCCCTCCCGTTTGTGTTATACCCTTCAGAAACAGCTATAAGGCTGGAATATTAATTGTGCCCATCTCCTTCTGTCACCAATCCGCTTTTTAAACATTTCAAAACATCCTAGATGTTTTTCACGTGCTTGTGCTGCTCGGAAAAGGAAGGTCGGCTCTGCTGCAGCCTGTTAAAGCTCCAGCGCTGGGGGCTGAGCGCTTTATGGGAAGTGTCGGGGGTGTAAGAGGACATTGTGGAGTTCTGCCCCTTCCTTAAGGCTCTGTTTGTGTGCAGATCCCCCCTCGTGGGGTGGGAGGTCACTCCTGGTGCGGCTTCAGGAGAGGATGCTGCGACCTGCTGCTGGAGACAGGTGGAGGGAGGGAGGCGGACGTGAGCGCTCGGGAAAAACAAACAGCGGCCAGAAGAATATCGAATTTAAATGTTGCTGGCGGAGAACTCCACCGGCAGACTCTGCTGGAAATTATCTGAGACACCACGGCACAAAAATGCTTCCTTTTCACGAGGCAAATGATCTAATCAAGATGTATGTGCATGACAATGCGCTCGCAGGGAGAGAAAGTCGGAGTTATCTGCTTCAATTACGGCACTTCCCGTGTCCCTGTCCTGGCAAAGGATGAGAATAATAAATATAAACCAGTTTTTTCCGAGCCTGTAACTGAGTTGAGTAACTCAGCTCCCATTGAGCCGCACGTGAAGTATGAAAAAAAGAAGTTACCAGGTGAAATATTGTGAATATTCCTGAGGAATGAAATAGGAAATGAAATATTAAATATTATATGAAATGCTGGCTTGCAGCCAGCGGTGTCTTAATATGCACCAGGACACAGGGATGTGCCCGTGAGGGAGAATCGATTGTGAGCCCTTGGCATGAGAATGGAAATTGGAGAAGGGTTTTGGGAAGTTTATATCCTAGAATCAATCATGGAATCACACACTGGTTCGGCTTGGGAATGACCTCCAGGATCCTCCAGCTCCAACCACACGGACAGGAGGGACTGGATCCCACCTGTGTCCATCAAACCGAGGGCACTGCTGAGAAATCCTTCAATCCTTCCTTCCCCTGCTCCTGCTCCTGCTCCAGCCTGGATCTCCCAGGGCTGGGGCACCCCGAGGCTCGGACACTGATCCCAGGAGTGTGGGATCACTGATCACTGATCCCAGGAGTGTGGGGGCAAAGCTGCTGCATTCCTGCAGGAACTCCCCAATGCAGGGGGCAAAGCTGCTGCTGCATTCCTGTATCACACCCCAAAGCAGGGGGCAAAGCTGCTGCTGCAATCCTGCAGGAACTCCCCAAATCAGGGGGGCAAAGCTGCAGCTGCATTCCTGCAGGAATTCCCCAAATCAGGGGGGCGAAGCTGCTGCTGCATTCCTGCAGGAACCCCCCAAATCAGGGGGCAAAGCTGCTGCTGCATTCCTGCAGGAATTCCCCAAATCAGGGGGCAAAGCTGCAGCTGCATTCCTGTATCACACCCCAATGCAGAGGGGCAAAGCTGCAGCTGCATTCCTGCAGGAATTCCCCAAAACAGGGGGCACCCAGCTGGATCCCGCTGCTCCAGGGGCTGCTTCCTTCCCTCCAGGTTCTGTGTCTTACCCATCAATTATGGAGAGGGTGGAATTCCTGTTCGAGCAGCTTGGTGAAGAAATGAACTTTGCCTGAGCACAAATAGCACATGAAGCAGGGAACGAGATAAAAACCAGTGCAGGCCTGGGTTTCCTTTGAGGTAAAATGAGTGATCCCAGGTGTCAGCACCTCGGAGACCTGCCCAGGTATGGTTTGAACTCACTAAATAATGGATTTTATTTTGTCTGCCTTCTTTTGGGTGGAATTATAGCCACAATCTGTTTTCCTGCTGCGTTTCTAGCAAACGAAATCTGTGTTTTGCTGCTTGGATTTAGTTCACAATCAGGTGCTCAGGTTTTATAAGGCTCAGATTTTTATCTCTTGGACTTCTAGAAGTTATGGGTGATGTAGGTAAGAGCTTATTTATTATTTATTGTTTTTATTGTAGCGTCATAGCTGTGAAATTTAAACACGAAATAAACTAAGAAAAGAAATCCTTATGCTCAGTGTGCCACCAAGAAGGGAAGCTGGCCGGGCTGACATCACAAACCCAAGAAAGCAAGAATTTTGGGGATATTTCCATGAATTCATTAGTGCATCCTGATTATTGGCAGTGCCTAAAGGTGTTTGTGACCTGCAATGCTCCATCCCAGCGATCTGCTGAAAAGTAACACTGCAAACACACTTCCCTTGTTCATTTATTTCTGAAGTGATAGATTTATCTCCTGATCTTGCTCTTGTTTCCCAGCCTTTTATAGGACTCTTGGACACTTTATGGACAGCAGCTGACACCTGTAAAATTCACCTGGAGCTTTTCAGCACTTTGAAACACCTCGATGCAATTTATCCAGAACTCTTCATGCACAAAGAAGGCAAAAATTGATTGGAGTGGCTGAGGAGCTCTTCTGTCCTGTCTTTAAAAAGAGGATATAAAGCTGTCAGCTTTTACAGCTGCCCTCACACTGCTTCACTTGAGCAGAGCTTTGGAGGGGAGATTCCTTTCCCAGCCTGGAGTCAGGTCCAGGGCAGGGATGGGGGGTGAGGCAGCTCCTGCAGCATCGACTTCATCTGCATCTTCTGCATCATCTTCATCATCTTCATCTTCTGCATCATCTTCATCATCTTCATCATCTGCATAATCTTCATCATCTGCATCATCTTCATCATCTTCATCATCTGCATCGTCTTCATCATCTTCATCATCTGCATCATCTTCATGATCTGCATCATCTTCATCGTCTGCATCATCTTCATCTTCTGCATCCATCTTCTGCATCATCTTCATCATCTGCATCATCTGCATCACCTGCATCATCTTCATTATCTTCATCATCTGCATAATCTTCATTATCTGCATCGTCTTCATCATCTGCATCACCTGCAGCTTCATCATCTGCATCATCTGCATCATCTTCATCTTCTGCATCATCTGCATCATCTGCATCAACTGCATCACCTGTATCTTCATCATCTTCATCATCTGCATCATCTTCATCATCTGCATCATCTGCATCATCTGCATCAACTGCATCATCTGCATCACCTGCAGCTGCATCATCTTCATCATCTTCATTGTCTTAATCATCTTCATTGTCTTCATCATCTGCATCATCTGCATCATCTGCATCATCATCATCATCTGCATCATCTTCATCACCTGCATAATCTTCATCTTCTGCATCATCTTCATGATCTGCATCCCTCCCTGAGGAAGGCACCGACCCCTCAGCTCTGCTGGGCTTCAGTTTTATTAATAAATTCTAATTAGAGAAATAATAGATATAGAAGAAGGAGAAAAAAATCTGATTGTATCACGTTGAGAGCTTTGGCTGCTCCCTCAGGGCTCTGTGCAGGTTCAGGTGATCCAGGCAGGGGGGGTTGGTGGCTTCCCAAGGCAGGCTCCAGCACATTCCTCAAGTTATTTGTGAGTTTGAGCATCTTAAAACTTATTTTTTGGCACAATACTCAAAGGGACAAAAAAGTACGATTTGCAAGGTGTTCTTAAGTTGTCCTATGGCATCCTGGAGAAAAGGAGGCTCAGGGGGCCCTGGTGGCTCTGCACAAGTCCCTGCCAGGAGGGGACACCGGGGGGATTTGGGATCTGGGAACAGGGACAGGAGCAGAGGGAACAGCTCAGGCTGGGCAGGGGAGCTCAGGGTGGATTTTGGGAATAATTTCCCCATGGAAAGGGAGCTCAGGGATTGGAGCTGCCCAGGCAGGGTTGGATCCCATCCCTGGAGTGTCCCAGGAATTCCTGGAGTGTCCCTGAGTGCTCTGGACAAGGTGGGGATGGGCTCAGGGTGGCCTCGATGTCTCTGGAGTTCTTTTCCAGCCTGAAGGATTCTGGGATCTGTCCCTCAAAGCTGGATTTCCAAACTACCCCAAACACTCTGCAAGGCCAGTAATTCTGTATTTGCTTCCCCAGGAGCTGAGAGCTGCCGGGCTGAGACGCTGCAGCCCCCGCAAATCCGGGTAAAGCCCGGGATGCCGGGCTAATCCCAGCACTCACAGAGGTGTCAGCTTTGATCACCTGCGAGAGCTCCCCCTCCCTGGGCATTCATCATCCTCAGACGGGAGCAGGCAGCGATCCTTTACTCCCTCATGCCACATTTCCATGAGCATTATGTATTTCCGAGCCATTTTCCTGTATGGATATGCCAGGAATCGTGTGCAATATTCCAGAATGGTTCCAGCAGTGGGGCACAGGGGAACATTCCAGCATTAACCACCTCTCACCTCGCCCATTTCCCTGCCTCTCCTCCTCACGTGGAGCAGTGCAAGGAGCATCTGATTTGCTGTTTAAGTGCCATATAATCACTTGTTACACATAACAGCACAGCTCCTCTTAGTGCTTCAGCTCTGGGATTGCTTCAGTGAGTCCCTGTAAAACTGAGCCCACCAGAACCAGCCCCTAGAATAAAACAGCCTGAGGGCTTCACCAAACCCCCTCTGCATGTGGGCACAGCTTAAAATGTTGATTTTAAAAAGGTGAGTTATGGGCAAAGCACAACAACCCTGGGTAAGTTTTGCTCAGTGGTTAATTATCCCTGCTGGTGCAATTTTCTCCTTATTTTCTATAGCCTCTCTTCACTGGACATTGTGCTCTCACTGTCCTGGCCAGTGGGATTTGCTGCTCAGGGAATTCCTGGTGGATTTTGGATCCAAACACAAACCAGAGGAGCTGCTGAGAGTCTGGATGGATGAGATCCCAGCTTACAATACTTGAATCAAAAGTTTAAATTTCTGTATTTATTCATGTGAGAGGACTCTGCATGTGCCCCCCGAGTGTCCTGAGCACCAGGCTGAGATCCAGGAGCCTCCAGCCCAGCAGGGACCCACCCAGGAGGATCAGGAGGGACCTTCCTGCCCCTGAACCTCCTGCTGGGAGGGTCTGGGTGTGCTTTGGTCTCTTCTCCTAAGACAGGACAAGAGGAAACGGCCTCAAGCTGTACCAGGGGAAGTCGAAATTGAATATTGGGAAAATTCCTTGTTGTCCAGCCCTGGCACAGTCCAGGGCAGGGGTGGAGGGATCTCAGAGCCCTGTGGATGTGGCACTTGGGGACACGGGGCAGTGCTGGGGCTCAGTGACCCTGCTGGGCTTTCCCAGCTGATCAGTCCTGGGCTCCTGTGACTCTCTGTGTCCCCAGCACCCAGGGAACCCCCCCAAAATCCTCCCCCTCGGGGCTGGAGGGGTGGGTTGGGTCAGGAATAGCCAGGTTTGGGTTCCTCGGGGCTGGAGGGGTGGGTTGGGTCAGGAATAGCCAGGTTTGGGTTCCTCCAGGGCTGTGCCAGGTGCTGCTCCTCGCTCAGGAGGAGCAGGGGCAATAATCCCAGCCAGGATTTACAGGGGGGCTCCTGCCTGCCCAGAGCTTTTGGAGCTTGCTCCTGGTGGGGGATGTTCCCTGGAGCTGTGCAGGTGGAGAAGCTGCTGTGTGTGAGCATCCAGGGCTCAGGAAGAGTTTCCCAGTGCTGGGGGGTGCCTGAGGATCTGCTGGGCTCCTCTGGGTCAGTGAAACTTTGGAGCATCAGCCTTGGCTGTTCTAAAATCACCCTAAACTCTGAGTTTTGGGATGTGTGCAGGGATTCTGATTCTGGGGTTTGTTTGGGCAGGGTGGTTTCATCACTCACATCCCCTCCCTGCAGCTCAGCCATCCCTTGGTGGGGCAGCCTGAACTGCTCAGAGCTGGGGTTACCCTTTTTGGGGAGCACCTGCAGGTTCACATCAATATATGAGTGTCTGAGAGCACGAAAAATCTCTTTAATTGGGATTTGATTTGAATAGTGAGACCTTGTGTGAGCTCCCATCGCTGAGGAAAGCATCCCACGTGGGTACAATAATGTGCCACCCTTTAGTCAATATGATCTAAATTGTTCTTTTTGAGGCTGATGTGGAGCTGGGAGGGGCTGCTGGAAAACCCAGGGAGGGTTTTGGGGTGCCAGGATCTGTCTGGCACAGCCAGCCCTCCCAAAATGGGCTCAAACCCTCTTAAAAGCTGCCAAAATCCAGAGGTTCAATGTGGATTAATGCACAAAAAAAGGGTAAGGGAAACAGAGAAATCAGGAAGCAAATTGCTGCTACTTTTTTCCTCTTAAATGCTTTTTAAAGAAAAAAAGAGAAAAAAAAAAGAAAAAAAAAAAAAAGAAAAAAGAGAAATTTCTTCCCTGGACTGGTTTGTGGGATCCGTGCCTGGAGCAGAGCTGTGGGGAGAGCATCCCATGGCAGGGCTCTGCAGGGCTTGCCCCAGGCTGTGCCCACAAATCCGGACTGGGATCTGCATTTACAGCTGGAATCCCCCAGGGACGTGAACTCAGGGCTGTAATTCCATGCTGGGGAGCCCAAAGCCAAGAAATATCTTTTCTGGGCTTTGTATGAAACCCAAAGTGCCCATTGTGGGTGTTCTCTGGCTCCAGCCCTGGCTGAGCTCTGAGCAAACCCTGCTGCAGATAATTTGGGCAAAAGGAGCTGCTTCCACTCAGGGATTGGCAACTGCAGAGTGAAATAAATCACCGTGCTGAGATGAAATGAGTTGGTGCAGAAATCAACTCCATTGACTTAAAGGAGCATTAGAAAATACCATTAAATAAAAAAAAAAAAAAAAAAAAAAAAAAAAAAAAAGAAAAAAAATATTTTCCTGAAGCTCTGAAAGTTGGGTAAATATAGAAATACAATTAGCAAAGCTGATGTGGGATGGGTCCCTCCCTTGCACTCCTGGTGCTGCTCAGCCAGGAGTGAGCTCTGATTATCCCTCCTGGGAGGTGAAATTTAAATTCCTGCATTGTAACAAATGGTGTTGTGGGCATTAATGTGGGAGCCACACCGTGCAGAAGGTGTGACCAGTGGGGGTGAAAATGCTGGATTTATTTTACTGGAAGGATAATGGAAGCAGGGAGAAGGATGTTTGTTTCTGTGGGATTGGGAGCAGGCACTGGCAGAGGCTCCCTTTACCATTTCACACGTGTTGGTGGCAGTATCTCTGAATTGTCTGGTGCCCAAAATGTGCTGGACACCACTGCAGGGAAATCACCTGCACCTGCAGAATTTCCACTTGATTTGCTTTGGAAAGTCAGCTTGGACTTGGCTGGATGTGCCTGTTTGGGGTGCTGATTGCAATCCTGCAGCCATGAGACTTCGATGTCTGCTGCAGGTGTCCCAGTGCCCTGTTAGGGCAGATAAAGGGTGAAAACTTCGCTGTTTGCAGGCTCTGGAGTGAGCCGGGGGGGTGATGTTATCAGGGATGGGATGTTATCATGGATGGGATGTTATCAGGGATGGGATGTTATAGGGGTGCTATCAGGGATGTGATCAGCCATATGGTGTTATCAGGGATGGGATGTTATCAGGGATATGATTTTATCCAGGATGTTATCAGGGATGTGATGCTATCAGGAATGGGAAGTTATCAGAGATGTGATTTTATCCAGCATGTTGTCAGGGGTGTGATGTTATCCGGGATGTTATCAGGTATGTGATGCTTTTGGGAATGCTCTCAGGATTGTGATATTCTCAGGGATAGGATGCTTTCAGGGATGTGATGTTATCAGGGATGGGAAGTTATCGGGGACCTGATGTTATCAGGGATATGATTTTATCTGGGATACTCTCAGGGATGTGATACTCTCAGGGATGGGATGTTATCAAGGATATGATTTTATCCAGGATGCTATCAGAGATGTGATGTTATCAGGGATATGATTTTATCTGGGATGCTCTCAGGGCTGTGATGCTCTCAGGGATCTGATGTTATCAGGGATGTGATATTCTCAGGGTTGGGATGCTCTCAGGGATGTGATTTTATCAGGGATGCTCTCAGGGATGGGAAGTTATCAGGGATATGATTTTATCAGGGATGCTGTCAGGGCTGTGATACTCTCAAGGATGGGATACTCTCAGGGTTGCGATGCTCTCAGGGCTATGATTTTATCAGGGATGCTCTCAGGGATGGGAAGTTATCAGGGATACGATTTTATCTGGGATACTCTCAGGGATGGGATGCTCTCAGGGATATGATTTTATCAGGGATGGGATGTTATCAGGGCTATGATTTTATCAGGATGCTCTCATGGATGGGATGCTCTCAGGGCTATGATTTTATCGGGATGCTCTCAGGGATGGGATGCTCTCAGGGATGGGATGCTCTCAGGGATGTGATTTTATCAGGATGCTCTCAGGGATGGGATGCTCTCAGGGATATGATTTTATCAGGATGCTCTCAGGGATGGGATGCTCTCAGGGCTATGATTTTATCGGGATGCTCTCAGGGATGCTCTCAGCGATGTTATCAGGCTTTGCAGCCCTGCCACCTACCGGCTGCTTCCCTGAAAGCTCGCAGCTCTGCAAGCCCTCAGAGAAAGCGTTTAAACTTCTTAAACCACCGGAGGGGAGATTTAGATCAGGTGTAAGGAGGAAATCCTTCCCTGGCAGGGTGGGCAGGGTGGCACAGGGTGCCCAGAGCAGCCCAAGGTCCCTGGCAGTGCCCAAGGCCAGGCTGGATGGGGCTGGGAGCTCCTGGGACAGTGGGAGGGTCCCTGCCATGGCAGAGGGGAACTTTGATGATGATTTTTAAGGTCCTTTCCCACTCAGACCATGCAGGAGCAGCTCTGGCTCTCCCTCATTCCCTCCAGCACAGGCCCAGCTGTTCCCCTGGACTGTTCCCAAGGCTGTGGGGACAGTGGGCTCAGCAAGGGCACCCCGAGCCGAGGCACAGGGACAATAACCCAATCCCACAGTGGGAGGGACGCAGCTCCAAAGGTCACTGGTGCAGCTGCTGTGGGAGCTCAGCACACACAGCTCCCGGTGCTCCCCCTTCCCTGCCATCACTGCCCTGCAGAGCCTGGCAAGGCAGCTGTCCCATGCTGGGCTTTACTGGGATTTGCTGAGCTCGGTGCATGTCCTGCAAGAGCAGAGATCCCGCCAGGCTGGGATGTGATTGATGGAAAAGAGGGTTGGAGGTTGTGGGAGCACCTGCACGCCCTGCCCTGTGCTCCCTGCCCTCCTGGAGCCTTTCCTTGGCTGCACCCGCTGCTTTCACCACTGCTGGGATATCACAGAGCTCTGAGAAGAGCCAGCCCAGCTCACACAAGCCCTTGCAGAAGGAGGAAGCAATAATTCTCTATTTAAAAGAGATTACAGCTTGCTGATGTAAATGACTGTGGCTCTTGATTTGATCACGGACCTGAGGGCTCTGGGAAGGCTCAGTGGCCACTGGAGCTGCTCAGAGAGGTGGTGCTGGGGCTGAGGGGGCTGAGGGGTGGGCTCAGGGAGGTTGTGCTCAAATTCGGGCTGGCAGAGAGGGAGGAAGTAGAGCTGAGTGTCTGCTGAGGGTCTCTGTGGCAGCAGGGGAGAGGCTGAACCTGCATCTGTCCCTGAGCTGTGGAGATCCAGAATTCCAGGGTTGGAAAAGCCCTCCCAGAGTCCAGGCTGTGCCCATTCCCACCCTGTGACACAGAGCACTCAGTGCCAGCTCCAGGAACTCCTGGGACACTCCAGGGATGGGATCCAACCCTGCCTGGGCAGCTCCAATCCCTGAGCCCCCTTTCCATGGGGGAATTATTCCCAAAATCCACCCTGAGCTCCCCTGCCCAGCCTGAGCTGTTCCCTCTGTCCCTGTCCCTGTTCCCAGATCCCAAATCCCCCCGGTGTCCCCTCCTGGCAGGGACTTGTGCAGAGCCACAAGGGCCCCCTGAGCCTCCTTTTCTCCAGGGTGAGCCCCTTCCCAGCTCCTCAGGAATTCTCCATTCCCTTCCCAGCTCCCTCAGGAATTCTCCAGCCCCTCCCCAGCACTGTTCCCTTCCTTGGTCACCCTCCAGCCCCTCCAGATCCTTCTTGTCGAGAACTGGATGCAGCATTTAAGGTGTGGCCCCACCAGTGCCAAGTACAGAGGGACAATCCCTGCCCTGCTCCTGCCACTGGAGTATTTTAAGAAAATATTATAAAAATGTTCTTTCCTTAGACCCTGCTTATTTCTGAAGTTCCATATCGCTGTGCACTTTGTTTTCCTTCCTTTAAAGCATAAATCAGCTGCTCCCAGGGCAGGGCCTTTCTTCAGCTGTGGTGTTAAATGGGCACTGGGCTCATCCCTGTGCTCCCCATGCCTTTATTCCTAGAGCTTGTAGGGAGAATTCCAGCAGGGTTAATGCTCAGAAAGGAGCAATGCTTCTCCCTGGTGCTGTAATTTTGGCCCCACTGGGCTCCCCATGGGAAAGGCTTCCCTGGGAGCTCTTGGCTCCGGCATTCCTGGAGCTCTCCCCGTTACCCAGCCCTTCCTGGAACAGCTCTGCCACTGAGAGAAGCTCTGCTCCCCCCAAAATCAATGCTATCGACTGCCCAGCGCTGATGTATCAGTGCTGCTGAATTACAGCTCTCAGCCCTCACCCCAGAGATGCCATGGGAAAAGCTTTTAGTGGCTGCCCCTGAATTGCTGCCCAGCCCATCCCTGCTCTGCTGTGCCAGCACAGCCCCCGAGCCCTGTCAGCTGCTCTGTGAGTGTGTGTGGCACAGAGGATCCAAACTGCTTAGGAAGATCAAGCCCTTGTTTGTAAAGGCTTAAAAATATCATCTCACCAAGCAGAGGCTGGAGTTTCCTGGGCCTTGTGGGTGAGGATGCTCAGCTCAGCAAAGGGGGTGCTGCTGCTGCAGCTCGGGCTGTGCTCAGCCTGGAGCACCAAAAACTGCTCCAGCCACGAGGGCAGCGAGCCCAGGGCACCCTGCACCTGCCAGGGGCTGCAGCCAGTGCTGCTGCTGGGCAGGGACCGCCCTGGGGCTCTCATGGCATCTCTGCTGCCCTGGGGCTCTCATGGCATCTCTGCTGCCTGGGGCTTTGAGAGGCGCATCCACCCCAATCTGTGCTGCTCCATATCAAATCCGGGCTGCCAGGACAGCAAAGGGCACTTTGGTTGTTCGTTTGAGGCTTTGAATCACCCAAATTAATCATCACAAAATTGCAATTATCAGCTCAAAATGTTCAGCTTTTCACTGCAACAGTTAAATTTTTAAAAATATTTTTTATTTTTGGCTTGAGACAAATCTTCCTGCAGAGTTTGCTGTGAGAGCTCTGTGGCTGGAGGGTGGCAGTGAGGGAGCAGGGGTGGGGACACAGCATCTCCTGTGGTGGGACAGCTCTGGATGAGCTGGGACAGCTCTGGATGTGCTGGGACAGTTCTGGACGTGCTGGGACAGTTCTGGACGTGCTGGGACAGTTCTGGAATTGCTGGGACAGCTCTGGGTGTGCTGGGACAGCTCTGGAGGTGCTGGGACAGCTCTGGATGTGATGGGACAGCTCTGGATTTGCTGGGACAGCTCTGGATATGATGGGACAGCTCTGGCCATGGTGGGACAGCTCTGGGTGTTCTGGGACAGCTCTGGATGTTCTGGCACACCTCTGAGTGTTCTGGGACAGCTCTGGGTGTGCTGGGACAGTTCTGGGTGTGCTGGGACAGCTCTGGGTGTGCTGGGACAGCTCTGGGTGTGGTGGGACAGCTCTGGGTGTGCTGGGACAGCTCTGGGTGTGGTGGGAGAACTCTGGGTGTGCTGGGACAGTTCTGGATGTGCTGGGACAGCTCTGGGTGTGCTGGGACAGCTCTGGGTGTGGTGGGACAGCTCTGGGTGTGGTGGGACAGCTCTGGGTGTGCTGGGACAGCTCTGGATGTGCTGGGAGAGCTCTGGATGTACTGGGACAGCTCTGGATGTTCTGGCACACCTCTGAGTGTTCTGGGACAGCTATGGGTGTGCTGGGACAGCTCTGACCATGGTGGGACAGTTCTGGATGTGCTGGGACAGCTCTGGATGTGCTGGGACAGCTCTGGGTGTGCTGGGACAGTTCTGGCCATGGTGGGACAGCTCTGGATGTTCTGGGACAGCTCTGGATGTTCTGGGACAGCTCTGGATGTTCTGGGACAGCTCTGAGTGTTCTGGGACAGCTCTGGATGTGCTGGGACACCTCTGGACACTGTGACTAGCTGCTGATGGTTCCCTGTTTGTGCTGTCACCCCAGTGCCCCCCTTGCCCTGCCAGCCCCGTGGTGGCTCTGGCTGTCCCCAGAAAGGCTCTGGGCAGGGTGGGCTGTGCCTGTGGGAGCTGCCAGCCCTCCCAGGGCGGTTCCTGTAAACATCTGTCAATATTAGTCACATTTTCCAGCGTTTTAATTGATCACGCTGCCTCCCTGCACGGGGTGTTTTTTTTCCAGGGTTTTCCCATAATAATGGCTCCTAATGAAGCTGATTATGTCTCCCATAAGGAACATTAATAGAGGGATGCATTGTTCTTAAGGTACAGCTCTGTCTGCAGCGAGCTGGAGAGCAGGGGATGCTGAGAGCTCAGCACAGCCCTGGGCAGCCCAGCCCCTGCTGCACCACATCCACAGTGCCAGGTGGGAAAGGACCTCAAAACCCACCCAGAGCCACCCTGGGACACCTCCCACCACCCCAGGCTGCTCCCACCTGGCCTTGGACACTTCCAGGGGCAGCCAGGAATCCCAGCCCAGACTTTCACAGGGAAGAATTCTTTCCCAAAATCCGTTTAAATCTTCACTTTTCCAGTGGCAAGCCACTCCCTGTGAATCTCTCAGTGAAAATCCCAAATTCCAGCCTGGCCTTGGACACAGCCAGGGGCAGCCACAGCTTCTGTGAAAATTCCTGGCCTTGGACACATCCAAGGGCAGCCACAATTTCTGTGGAAATTCCAGCCCAGCCTTTCACACAGAAGAATTCCTTCCCAAAATTCATTTAAATCTCCATTCCTCCAGTGGCAAGCCACTCTCTGTGACTGTCCCAGTGAAAATTCCAAATTCCAGCCTGGCCTTGGACACATCAAGGGGCAGCCACAATTTCTGTAGAAATTCCAGCCCAGCCTTTCACAGGGAAGAATTCTTTCCCAAAATTCATTTAAATCACCATTTCTCCAGTGGGAATCCACTCCCTGTGACTCTCCCAGTGAAAATCTCAAATTCCAGCCTGGCCTTGGACACAGCCAGGGGCAGCCACAGCTTCTGTGGGCACCCTGCACGTCCCCCCCATCCCTGCCGTGCTTCGCTATTCCACAAAGGAGGAGTAAGGGATGTGGAACTGTGCTGGCTGTTCCTACTCATCCCGCAGGTGGGGAGGCTCAGGAATTGCACTGGGAATCCCTGAACATTCGTGTCTGAACGCCGGGAACCTCCCGGAGTAAATCCCGAAGTCGGGCTGGTTTTTCCTCTTAAATCCCGAAGTCAGGATGGTTTTTCCCCTTAAATCTCGAAGTCGGGCTGGTTTTCCCTATAAAGTCGGGCTGGTTTTCCCTATAAAGTCGGGCTGGTTTTTCCCTATAAAGTCGGGCTGGTTTTTCACTATAAATCCCAAAGTCGGGCTGATTTTTCCCTATAAATCCCAAAGTCGGGCTGGATTTTCCCTTTAAATCCCGAAGTCGGGCTGGATTTTCCCTATCAAGTCGGGCTGATTTTTTCCCTTAAATCCCAAAGTCGGGACGGTTTTTCCCTTTAAATCCCGAAGTCAGGCTGGTTTTTCCCTATAAATCCCGAAGTCGGGCTGGTTTTCCCCTGTAAATCCCAAAGTCGGGCTGTTTTTTCTCTATAAAGTCGGAGTTGTTTTCCGCTCAAATCCCAAAGTCAGGCTGGTTTGCTCCCTTAAATCCCGGAGTCGGGCTGATGTTCCCCTATAAATCCCAAAGTCGGGCTGGTTTTTCCCTGTAAAGTCGGGCTGATTTTCCCCTATAAATCCCGAAGTCAGATTGATTTTTCCCTGTAAAGTCAGGCTGATTTTCCCCTATAAATCCCGGCTGATTTTTCCCTATAAATCCCGAACTCGGGCTGATTTTTCCCCTATAAATCCCAAAGTCGGGCTGGTTTTTCCCTGTAAAGTCAGGCTGATTTTCTCCTATAAAATCCCAAAGTCGGGCTGACTTTCCCTATAAAGTCAGGCTGATTTTCCCCTATAAATCCCTATAAAGTCAGGCTGATTTTTCCCTACAAATCCCAAAGTCGGGCTGCTTTTTCCCCCTCTCCACGCAGGGAACGTTCCCTCTCCACGGCTGTGAAATGCAAATCGCCGCTCGCTGATTACCGGCTCATTAAAATGCGTAACCCAAAAAGTCTCGGCGCTCATTACGGAGCTCCTCGCCGCATCACCCCACGCTGTAAAGCAGCCGCGTGTTGGCTCTTTGATATTGGAAACCCTATTGTCATTAACCTCATTATGACAATGCTCCTTGATGGTATTTGAAGCGCCTGCCTTTCAAGGAGGATGCTATAAGGGCGATAATATTTTTGCTGTTTTGCATAATGCAAAGTGTGGAGGGGGGTGGGAAAGGACGGCAGGAGATGAGGAGACTCGGATAATTTATCAGCATCCTCGGGAAAGGTTGTGCTGCTGGAAGTTTAGACACCAGTGAGCGCTTGTGTTGTGGACAGGGAACTCTTAGCAGGTGGAAATGTGATTTTTACCCCAAAATCTTGTGTTGCTGTGGATAAATAACCTGAGCTGGAGGAGACACGAGGTGTTGCAGTGGGAATTTCTGAGGTGGATGATTCTCCCCTGAACTTCTTCTTGCTTGTTGTGCACTCCATCCTGAAGAAACATCCCCTGAACACAGTAATTCTAACCATTAAAGTTCTTTCAGTTTTTACAGTTTTTTAACTTTTTTTTTTTTAAATTTTTAATCTTTGAGAGTGGGAGGAGCTGGAGCTGCAGGTGGTGTCCAACGGGCAGACACGCCTTGGATCTGCACAACTGCAATGTTTATTCTCTTTCCTTGTAATCCTTAATGCTCTGATTTTCACTGGGCTGGATCCTTCATGGAAACTCAATTCTGGGCTTGGGTTTTGCTTTCCATCTCTCAGGTCGAGAGAGAAAAGGAACAGCTGGAGGGGGTTCAGTGGAGGGCTGGCACAGGGTGTGGAGTGTCCTTCCCAAGGGGGGATGATCAGAACCCGCCTGGATTTGGTCCTGTGGCACCTGCTCGAGGGGAAGCTGCTCTGGCAGGGCTGGGATGATTGCCAGAGTCCCTTCCAGCCCAGCCCAGCCCCTCGGGGTTCTGTGCAGGGCGCTGGGGGTGCGGGCAGTGCCGCATCTCCCTCCTCTCCACGGCCTCAGGATGCCCAGGGGAGGGTGGGGTGGGCACAGCAGGAATTTCCCCATGGAAAGGGATTGGAACTGCCCAGGGGAGGGCAGGGTGGGCTCAGCAGGAATTTCCCCATGGAAAGGGATTGGAACTGCCCAGGGGAGGGCAGGGTGGGCACAGCAGGAATTTCCCCATGGAAAGGGATCGGAACTGCCCAGGGGAGGGCAGGGTGGGCACAGCAGGAATTTCCCCATGGAAAGGGATTGGAACTGCCCAGGCAGGGTTGGATCCCATCCCTGGAGTGTCCCAGGAATTCCTGAGGTGACACTGGGGACAGGGCGGGGATCTGGCACAGGCTGGACTCGCTCTGGAGATCTTTTCCAAGCTCAGTTTCTGCCTCCCTAAACCAGCGTTTATCACCAGTTAAACACGCCAAGCTCCAAAGCAGAGCAGGATTCAGAGCCAGGCTGTTCCCTGGGTGAGGCAGCGCTGAGCTTTCCTCTCAGGGTGATGATGAGGGCAGCAAACCCCACCAAGCCCTGGCGTGTCTTTCCAGCCCATTCCCAAACTCCGGGGCTGCTTTCTTTACCCTGCACAAGTGATGCTGCATCTGCATTTGTGATCGGGAATGCCTCTTTCCATCCGAGCGCTCTCCAGCTCCTCTCTGGGGTGAATAACAAAGAGCATGCCAGTTGTCTGCAGGAGCAGAGGATTCTGAATCACAAAAGAGCCCATTTGATCACAAAATCTAATAATGTGCAACACTTTTGTGAACCAAACCCTGTGTGACCAGCTGGAACTTTGAGAAATTTCACAAGAAGCCGTGGGGACAATTAATAACAACAGAGGCAACTTTTGTGCAATTTCTGAACCAGCCTGGAGTTACATAATCTGTGCAGGGCAAGAAGGGCTGGGGATGCTTTAGGGGAGGAGATTTTGTGCACAGGCTGTTTGTCCAAGGAGCTGCTGCTCAGGACAGGGAGTTCAGCTGCCATCAGCAGCCTCAGCTCACATTAAAGACACTGAATTTATCCTTTCCATGGGTTTGTCCAGGATGTGGCTTCCTGAAGATTTTGGAGCACCCATGCAGGATTTACTGGTGTGGCTGCTCTGCACAGCAATGAGAGACCAAACAGTGATTTAAAAAATGTTAAACTTGGGAATTAATGCAATTCCAAGTGTTCTGATGGCAGGTCTGCCAAACATCCAGCTCCCTGATTGTGCTGGATTGGACATCACATATTTAACTTTCATTACAGGGGAGCCAGTGATGTTCCAGGAAGGCAGCTGTGCAGAATCCCAGAATCCCTGAGGTTGGAAAAACCCTCCCAGACCCGCGACTCCAAGCTGTGCTGATCCCCACTTGTCACCAAGTGCCACATCCAGGAATCCCTTGGGCACCTCCAGGGGTGGGGACTCCAAACCTCTCTGGGCAACCTCTACCACCCTTTCCATGAAGAAATTCTTACTGGTGTCCAAAGATTTGTAGTAATTGATTCATTATTTGTGGTGCTGGAGGGAGAGCTCTTTCCTGCATGTTAATTCTGGGGATGGTGGGCAGGAGGGGCCTGGGGGTGAGGAAGGTGCTCAACCCTTGGGTTGTCCCATCCCATGCCCCAAACACAACCTGGGGCTAATTCTGCCAGATCTGGACAGAATTAGCAGGAAGTGTCGCTGTTCGTGCAGGGGGTTGGCCAGGATGGTCCTTGGGGTCCCTTCCAGCCCAATCCAACCCAGCCCAACCCAACCCAACCCAGCTCAACCCAGCCCAACCCAACCCAGCCCAACCCAACCCATCCCAGCCCAACTCAACCCAGCCCAACCCAACCCAGCCCAACCCAACCCATCCCAGCCCAACTCAGCCCAGCCCAACCCAACCCAGCCCAACCCAGCTCAACCCAGCCCAACCCAACCCAGCCCAACCCAGCCTAACCCAGCCCAACCCAACCCAGCCCAACCCAACCCAGCCCAACCCAGCCCAGCCTGTGCCCCAAAACCCACCCAGCCCTTCCATGGGGCTTATCAATATTTACCAATGGCTTATCAATGCAAATTCCATGAATGAGCCACTGCCCTCACAGGATATCCAACCCCATCCCCTTTATCAATTATTGCCATCCAAAATCATTTATTTGCACAAGCCAGACTCCGTCCTAGCTCCTGCTGGGGAGGGAGGGATGGCTCTGCTCTGGTATCCCTGCAAACATCCTTTCATTCCCTACATGAAGGTTAAAATCCTGCATTTCAACTCTGCCTTTCTTCTCTCTCTCCTTTTTAGCAAAATCTGCTTAAATTTTGAAATAGGTTCTTGAACAGCTCCAAAGGCCCTCCCTGGTGAATTCCTGCCCCATTAAGGCTGCTCTTTACGGATGTTTCCCGTTCGTTTTGGTGCAATGAAATGGCACTTCTGTCTCTCACATGATGGGTAAAAGCTACAGTAAACTGAAACTGAAACAGAAGTACAATCCACAAGGGAAGCACTACCACAGGTTTAATGTATTCCCCTCAGAAATCACAGAAGTCTTTCAGGGTCCTGTGTGTTTGTGGTGGAACTTGTGCAGCCCTGCCTGGCTCAGGGCACAGTGTTTTACATTTTTGGTGGCTGGGGGTGCTTTGCAGGCAGGTGCTGAAGCCTCTTTGCTTTCACAAGCTCTGAGCTGGAGCTGCTGGTGCTGCTCAGAAATCTTTTCTGGGGTTTGCTGTTGATTCCCCATGGGTTTGTGATTCTGGGCAGGGAGGGTTTGTGCTTTTGGGAGTGCAAGGGTTGCTGAAATAACTCATACAAATTGTTATTTCATGGAATCACGGAGTATCCTGAGCTGGGAGGGATCCACAAGGATTGATGCAAACTCCTGACCCTGCACAGACCCCCAAAATCCCATGAGAGCTTTGTCCAAACACCCCAAAATCCCATGAGAGCATTGTCCAAACACCCCAAAATCCCACTGAAACATTGTCCAAACACCCCAAAATCCCATAGAGAGCATTATCCAAACACCCCAAAATCCCACTGAAGCATTGTCCAAACACCCCAAAATCCCATGACAGCATTATCCAAACACCCCAAAATCCCATGAGAGCATTATCCAAACACCCCAAAATCCCACTGAAGCATTGTCCAAACACCCCAAAGTCCCATGAGAGCATTGACCAAACACCCCAAAATCCCACAGAGAGCTTTGTCCAAACACCCCAAAATCCCATGAGAGCATTGTCCAAACACCCCAAAATCCCACTGAGAGCATTATCCAAACACCCCAAATCCCATGAGAGCATTGTCCAAACACCCCAAAATCCCACTGAGAGCATTATCCAAACACCCCAAAATCCCACTGAGAGCATTATCCAAACACCCCAAAATCCTCTGAGAGCATTGTCCAAACACCCCAAAATCCCATGAGAACATTATCCAAACACCCCAAAATCCCACTGAAGCATTGTCCAAACACCCCAAAATCCCATGAGAACATTATCCAAACACCCCAAAATCCCACTGAAGCATTGTCCAAACACCCCAAAATCCCATGAGAGCATTGTCCAAACACCCCAAAATCCCACTGAAGCATTGTCCAAACACCCCAAAATCCCACTGAAGCATTGTCCAAACACCCCAAAATCCCACTGAAGCATTGTCCAAACACCCCAAAATCCCATGAGAGCATTGTCCAAACACCCCAAAATCCCATGAGAGCATTGTCCAAACACCCCAAAATCCCACTGAAGCATTGCCCAAACACCCCAAAATCCCATTGAGAGCATTGTCCAAACAACCCAAAATCCCATGAGAGCATTGTCCAAACACCCCAAAATCCCACTGAGAGCATTGTCCAAACACCCCAAAATGCCACAGAGAGCATTGTCCAAACACCCCAAAATCCCATGAGAGCATTGTCCAAACACCCCAAAATCCCATGAGAGCTTTGTCCAAACACCCCAAAATCCTCTGAGAGCATTGTCCAAACACCCCAAAATCCCACTGAGAGCATTTTCCAAACACCCCAAAATCCCATGAGAGCATTATCCAAACACCCCAAAATCCCATGAGAGCATTATCCAAACACCCCAAAATCCTCTGAGAGCATTATCCAAACACCCCAAAATCCCATGAGAGCATTATCCAAACACCCCAAAATCCCACTGAGAGCATTATCCAAACCCCTGAGCTCTGGGGCTGTGCCCATTCCCTGGGGAGCCTGGGCAGTGCCAGCAGCTCTGGGATGAACCTTTGCAGAAATCCATCCTGAACCTCCCCTGGCGCCTCTTCCTGCTGCTCCCTCAGGTCCTGTCACCAGAGCCTTCATGCACAGCTCATTACACAAAACAATTATTTATTTCAGTCCACGTTTTGCTGGGAATGTTCATCCAGTGACTGAGCCCCGAGCTGTGGCTCCAACCAGCTCTGGGTGCGGTTGTCAGAGCATCAGCAGGACACACTCCCCAAAAACCCTCCTGCCCTGTTCTGGAGTGCAACCAGAATTGAGTTTGTGTTTGTGCCTCTGCTGGGAGCACAAATTCCCCGATTGCTGGGCAGTTCTCCCTTATTTGCTATCTTTTCCCTTTCCTTCAGCCCAGAGATTCTCCACAGAGCATCCAAGGGCTGAGCTCTGGCAGCAGGGCAGGAAGAGGTGGCTGTGTGAAAGGCAGAGGTGACAGCTCAGGGATCAAACCAGGACTGAGAAATGCCCAGGTAAGAGCAAGCAGGGACAGAATTCCCGGCTGAGCAGGGGAGGAGGAGCTGATTCCTCCAGGCAGGAGCTGGGAGTGGGATCCCAAACCCTGCCCCTCACCCTGCTGCTGCTGCTCCGGCTCCTCTGTTGTCTCACACTGAAAATTTGTCACCGAGTCTGCAATGGAAATACTTCTGTAATTGCCCGTATTATATGGATCATTGACCTTCAACAGGGAAGCTGCTGAAGCAACTGTCCATTTATCTGGAAAATTACCACATGGCAAGAGCACATTAGGCTGCTTCCCTCGGTCTGCTCCAGCACGGGCGTTCAGCTGCTGGACCACAAATCCTGCTCGAGATTCCAGCTGCAGCTTTGGGAGGGATGCAGGAGGGAAAGGGGATGTGGGGATTGGCATCCTCGGTGGGGATTGGCATCCTCAGAGGGGTTTGGCATCCTCAGAGGGGTTTGGCATCCTCAGAGGGACAGCAAATCCCAGGTTTGGGTCCCCAGGTTAGATTTAAGGTTGAAAATAGGGATGTAAAAGTTGTAGGAAAAGGGAACAGGGTCAGCGATGGTGGGCAGCCTGCAGTGCTCCTGCTGCAGCACAGAGCCTGAAATAAAGGCTAAATGCAGTGAAAATATCGAAATAAATGATAAATGCAGTGCTGGGGCGCTGGAATGGGTTTGTGTGTGCCTGTGCCCCAGCCTGGAGCATTCCCAAAGTCCTGGCACACCAAATTTCAGCCACACCAAATTCCAGCCACACCAAATTCCAGCAGTGCTGCTTTGCCTGGAGCTGCTGCTGGGTTTGTGGGGATGAAGGTTCAGCATTTTTAGAGAATCCTGGAATTGTTCGGGTTGAGAGGGACCTTAAATCCCAGGCAGTGCCCCCTGCCATGGCAGGGACACCTCCCACTGTCCCAGGGGACACTTCCAGGGCTGGGACATTTCCCCAAATTCTGCCCAGTTCAGTCACAGGAGGTTTGATCACATCCCAGGCTCCACAAGTGAAGTTTTCTTTGCAGAACTTCAGGTTTTTCTTCGTTTCCAGCACTTTTGTGGCATTAAAATTCATGTTTCAGGCACAGGATTTCTGGAAAACCTGAGTGTGCCCAGCCCTGCTTCCCATGCTCAGGGGTTCTTGTGTCCAAATGAGTTTTGGGAGCAAAATAAACCCATTTAGTGTTTGTTCAGCAAAATGTGTTTATGGGAATTTATTTATTCAAACAGCTTCAGGTAAAGCAGGGGAACGAAGCCAAACTTTCCAGCTTCAGTTTTGTGCAAAATGACTAAAATAGGATTATTCACTATAAATACACCGTGTTGTTTCCTTCCCAAGCCTGGCTGCAGTTTCCAGCTCCGACTTTGTGAGCTGATGTTTATCAGGGAAAACAGAGGATAAAATTAGCTGCTCGTTAGGTCCAGTTCCACTCCTCTTATCTTGTAACTCGGTCTGAGGGTTTAAAAAAAGCCCCACGAAAAGCAGCTCCTGCCCAAGGCCATGGGCTGTCCTTGCTGGGCTCCAGGGCAGAGCATCCTCCTGCCCCCAGTCCTGGATGCCTGAAGGGAAAAATTTCCAATATCAGATATCCTAAAAAATGTGTCTTTATTGACCCTTTCCTTTATCAACACCTTAATGTGTATTAATAATCCATTGTAAAGATTTCCTATTTTCTTGCTCAGTCCTGAAGCAGTTTTTGTTGGATTCTCCAGCTGGATTATTCCTTTGCTTTATCCCACAATTTGCAGAACTCTCCCATGAGTACAGCACCTCAAAATAAACCTCTCCCCAATTTTCTCCCATAAATATTTGTGTTTTTACCCACATCACTTCTGGGGAAGATGCTGGAGGGATCTCAGGTAGCTCAGATCCCTTCCTCACTTCATTTCTTCCTTTGAGAAACTTTTACTGATTTTTTCATTTTTTCCTCCCCACATGACATTTTACCTAGAAACAGAGAAATTGAAGTTAAAACCTTTAATTGAAGATTTCCTCTAGAGCAGGTGCAGACATCTCTTAACCCTACTGGGATGAGGGGTTGTTTGGGAGAAGGAGCTGGAATTTGCTGGAATTTGCTGGAATTTGCTGGAATTGCCTGACCCATTAAATTCCAGAGAGAAGAGCCCTGAATCTTCTGCCTGGGAATTTTCTTTCTTAATCCCATATTAAACTTTGGGCTCAGAGAAGTTCAGCAATGGAAAAAAAAATCTATTTTTTAAAAGCTGAATGCCTTTTAGATATAGTTTATAGTTAAAAGTTTTCAACAAGCTCATTCAGAACTTGCATGGAAAGTTTGGAGATTCACTTCTAAAGACTGTAATTAATTAGAATTTAATCTGGCCCCTAAGCAAATGCTTTGAAACACATCTTTTATTTCTCTTATGTCTCTTATGTCTCTTATTTCTCTTATTTCTTTTATTTCTGTTATTTCTCTTGTTTCTCTTACTTCTCTTATTTCTTTTATTTCTCTTCTCTTATTTCTTTTATTTCTCTTATTTCTTTTATTTCTTTTATTTCTGTTATTTCTCTTATTTCTCATATCTCTTGTTTCCCACAATTTATGTTATCCTGGGATGTGCCAGGATCAGGATTGGAGCAGCCCCATCTGCATCAGGCTCATGTCACACTCTGCTGTGACTTTGGATGCTGCCATAAATCAAAATATCCTTAATTTTAATATTCTCCTCAGTGCTCTCCTGTGTCCTCTCCATCCCAGGCTGTCCCTGCTGTGTTGTTCCATGGAATCCCACATGGAAAGGCTCAGGGGAGGGGCAGCAGCATCAGGAATGTACCTGTGTGTGCACACCTGGAGTGACACAGAGCACCCCTGTACCTGTGTGTGCACACCTGGAGTGACACAGAGTGACACAGAGCACCCCTGTACCTGTGTGTGCACACCTGGTGTGACACAGAGTGACACAGAGCACCCCTGTACCTGTGTGTGCACACCTGGAGTGACACAGAGCGACACAGAGCACCTCTGTACCTGTGTGTGCACACCTGGTGTGACACAGAGCACCCCTGTACCTGTGTGTGCACACCTGGAGTGACACAGAGTGACACAGAGCACCTCTGTACCTGTGTGTGCACACCTGGAGTGACACAGAGTGACACAGAGCACCCTGTACCTGTGTGTGCACACCTGGAGTGACACAGAGTGACACAGAGCACCCCTGTACCTGTGTGTGCACACCTGGTGTGACCCTGCACCTGTGTGTGACCCCTGTGCCTGTGTGTGCACACCTGGAGTGACACAGAGTGACACAGAGCACCCCTGTACCTGTGTGTGCACACCTGGAGTGACACAGAGTGACACAGAGCACCCCTGTACCTGTGTGTGCACACCTGGAGTGACACAGAGCACCCTGAGCACCCCTGTACCTGTGTGTGCACACCTGGAGTGACACAGAGTGACACAGAGCACCCCTGTACCTGTGTGTGCACACCTGGTGTGACACAGAGTGACACAGAGCACCCCTGTACCTGTGTGTGCACACCTGGAGTGACACAGAGTGACACAGAGCACCCCTGTACCTGTGTGTGCACACCTGGAGTGACCCTGTACCTGTGTGTGCACACCTGGAGTGACCCTGTACCTGTGTGTGCACTCCTGGTGTTTGTGACCCTGTACCTGTGTGTGCACACCTGGTGTGACCCTGTACCTGTGTGTGCACACCTGGGGTGACCCTGTACCTGTGTGAGCACACCTGGTGTGACACAGAGTGACACAGAGCACCCTGTACCTGTTGTGTGCACACCTGGGGTGACCCTGTACCTGTGTGTGACCCTGTACCTGTTGTGTGCACACCTGGAGTGACCCTGTACCTGTGTGTGACCTCTGTACATGTGTGTGCACACCTGGAGTGACACAGAGTGACACAGAGCACCCTGTACCTGTGTGTGCACACCTGGAGTGACACAGAGTGACACAGAGCACCCTGTACCTGTGTGTGCACACCTGGAGTGACACAGAGCACCCCTGTACCTGTGTGTGCACACCTGGAGTGACCCTGTACCTGTGTGTGACCCCTGTACCTGTGTGTGCACACCTGGTGTCACCCCTGTACCTGTGTGTGCACACCTGGGGTGACCCTGTACATGTGTGTGACCCCTGTACATGTATGTGCACACCTGGAGTGACCCCGTACCCGTGCAGGGTGCAGCTCCTCTCTCTCAGGCAATCTCTCAATATTTGCATTTTGCTCAGGCCCGGCCAGCCCACGCTGGGAGCAGGACGAGGCCGAGCCAGCCTTTGTTTGGCAGTGAGGGGAGTTTGTTCCAGGCTTCATTTTCACTCGCTAAGCCCGCCTGTGATGTGCCTCGTGCATCTGTTTCCCCTTGATCTCCCTGCCTGACTGACAGCTACTTTACACCAGCATTATCTGTCAAAACATTATTTAATGGAATCCCTTCTAGAAGGAGTTTTTGTTATTATTAGAAATCAAAATGCGGCGATAATTGAATCCCTTTGTATTCCCTGTGCAGCGCAGGGAGTGAGACACATTCACACCTGAGGGGAAAACACATCTGGATTTCCTCTTTGCCCCAAGTCCAGGAGCTCTCCCTCTGCCTGGCTTTGATTCTGCTGCCCCAGAGGGGGAGGAAATTTGCAGTGTGTGCATCTCATCTGAGGGAAACAATGCCATCCACACACTGATTTTCTTCTTCTAAATTTTTTTCTTTTTTTTTTTTTTTGCTAGAGGAATGGCATTAAATAAATACATAGCAGGCTGCAGTGTCACAACAAGGAGATGTACAATTACGAAGACAAAATACCCCAAGGAAATCAACACAAGGCTTATTAATATCCAGGCCTGCAGAAGACAACTGTCAGACAATTGGTCAACAAGGTACATGGTATCTGTTAGGTACTGACTAACCCATTATGATCTTTATGAAGTGTCCTTTTGGGGGTCTAGATCTTCAAATATGAGTTGGAAGACCCTTTTCTTTTATTAGTTGCTAAGCTCTTTATACTTTTACCATATTGCGGCAGGTTAGAAGTCTGAGCTTTATTGTCTTATGTTATTGAAAATCCAGATTCCCGCAGCCTTCTCCCTCAGGTCAAGATTTGTCTGAGAATACATTCTCATTTCTCCATGTACAAAGGCTGTCTGGAGAGAGGCAGAAAAAGATTATGACTGTAATATACTTAAATCCAATTTATTTGCCTGACTAGAAACTTCCACACTTCACAATTGCTTCCTACAGAAGATTTTGTATTTAATTCCTTCATCGCGGCGAGCAGCGGCAGCGATCTGAGTCCTCCAACAGGTCTGTGCTCCTCACACACCTGAGCCAAGGAGAGGGATAAAGCACCAAATGGACACTTACTTTGCAGTTTATTTCTGCTTCAGGATGGTGAATTTGGGAGGGAATTTGAAATTCCCTCTGCAGAGCCGGGTCTGGGGGCACTGGGGGCTCTGGGCACTCCTGGGGTGTTGTTTGATGGAGACATCATCAGCTCAGTGCCTTCATTCTCGTGCTGCCCTCTCAGCCCTGCTCTGACAGGAGCATCTCAGCTGCTCTGGTCACTGCCAGCTCCCGGGGCTATTTTAAACCTTCATTTGAGAAGGTTTGAAAAGGCCTGGCTCTGGTTTCCTGCGCCCTTTCCCCAGGCAGGGCTGGCAGCAGAGCCTTCCTGCCTGGCTCCAAAACAAACCCAGCCAGGGCAGGATGCTCTGGGCCAGCCTGGGCCTCGCCAGCACCTCTGCTTGGGGGGGAAAATGTAAAATTCTGTAAGAACTTTTAACAAAACATTTAGTAAAAAATGTAAAATGGGGTGAAAAGACGCTTTGCAAAGCGCAGCACTTGCACCACAACTGCCCAGAGCTTGGGGTATTTGTGAGGGGTGGAAAAACCTTCCCAAAGGGACCAGGAGCTGGGGCTGCTGTGCCTTGGTTCTGCACCTGGGACTCGTGTCTTGGGCAGGGCAGTGCCCAGAAGGGTCAAAAAGGAGAATTTCTGTAGCTGTGAGAACAAAACTGCACAAAGGTGGGGCACAGCAGGGTTTGGTGTGAAGGTGGTGAGGGTGAGGGTGATGAGGATGATGAGGGTGATGGCACCACCTCCATGGTCCTGCACAGCAGCCCTGGGGATTTTTGGGGTGCTGGGGCAGGTGGGTGTGGATGTCCCACCTGCACAGGTGTCCCTGGGGATTTTTGGGGTGCTGGGGCAGGTGGGTGTGCATGTCCCACCTGCACAGGTGTCCCTGGGGATTTTTGGGGTGCTGGGTGGGTGGGTGTGGATGTCCCACCTGCCCTGGGGATTTTTGGGATGCTGGGGCAGGTGGATGTCCCACCTGCACAGGTGTCCCTGGGGATTTTTGGGGTGCTGGGTGGGTGTGCATGTCCCACCTGCACAGGTGTCCCTGGGGATTTTTGGGGTGCTGGGTGGGTGGGTGTGGATGTCCCCCCTGCACAGGTGTCCCTGGGGATTTTTGGGATGCTGGGGCAGGTGGATGTCCCACCTGCACAGGTGTCCCTGGGGATTTTTGGGGTGCTGGGACAGGTGGGTGTGGATGTCCCCCCTGCACAGGTGTCCCTGGGCTCTCCAGAGGGGGTGGCCTGTGCTCCCTGAGCTGGGGACAGCAGGGACACAGCCAAGGGGGATTTGGGGGCTCAGACAGAGCTCGGGACCCCCGCCAGGACCTGGTGAGCCAAACACCCTGAGGCTGCAGAGGAGGAGCTGCCTCCGTCTCTGGCAGATTTTCCCTCCCCTTCAGAGCAATTTATCTGTCCTAAGACCAAAACCCAGCCTGAGAAGGATGGGAAATCCACTCTGGCACAGCTGTTTATTCGGGAAGATGCTGCAGGGGGGTTTTTTAGCCATGAAAAGAGATCTCAGCTCAGTTCTTGGTTTGAAAGAGAGACAAACTTAATTCTCCCAGAAAACACCATGGCACTGATAACTTCAGAGCAGCTGGGCTGGATAAAACTCCTTTTCACTACAAAATGTATTTAATTCCTCCCAAATTTCTGCAGCTGGTAGAATTCCAGCATGTGGCTCGTGCTTTCCAGGAGCACCACCCCTCCATCCATTCCTTTCCAGGTTTCCCAGCTCTGTCCCTGGGCTGCTTTTGCACGGCCACGGCGCTGGATTTTTTCATTTCCCTCCCAATCTTTTGAACAAATTCTCCTTTTCCAAGTCTGCACCCTCTGGGGCTCTAAAATCATAACAATTAATGCTGGCAAAGACTCCTGAAGCCACCTAAGCCATCCCTGCTAGGGCAGGATTGCTGCAGAAATTAATGGAGAGAGAGCCCAGGAGCCAGGCAAGGAGCTGCTCCCCAGCTGAAGTCAGGGTAAAAAGTTGAAATCACCAAAAAAAAACTGCTGGGGGGGAAGTGGCAGAGCTGCTCTGTCACCAAGTGCTCGATAGCTGATACAGGAGGAGTTATAATCACTAATTTGTCCCAATTTTAACTCTTATTCCAACATTTGCTTTGTTGATTTTTTCCCCCCTTATTTTGATTTTTTTTTCCCCGGATTTTGTAGCAACAAGGAGTGATCAAACAGATTTACAATAGTGGGTGTTTATCACCCTTCCAGAGGCGTTAAGTGGCCATAAATGCATATGAAATATCTGCGGTGGATCCCTCGCCTGCTCAGCAATGTGTTCTTCCTACGTTCCTAATTGCTAGCAGGAAAAATAGGAGGAATTTGTTTACCAGCTTCCTGCATAATATTCAGACATCTGGAGCTGCGAGGTCTGGATTTTCTGTTCCTGGGGGACAGAAAATACATCAAGGACAATTAGACGAGCGGGGAGCTGCAGCCGTCAGGGAATTTCCCCAGCGTGGGGAAAGGTTCCGAGGCACCCAGCCGCCCTCCCCTGCTCTTCCTCCTCTCCCTGACAAGTTTTTCCTGCTCCTTTTATCCTCCTGCCACTGCTAGCAGTGGTTTGACTCCATGAGCTTGGAGGGATTTTACTTTTTCCCCCTAAATTATTTCCTGACCCGCTGGTTTCTGTATCTGCAGGTTGGTGTCCCCATCCCTGCGTGTGGATTTTCACACACCTCAGGAAAAAGCGAATTTTTGTGAGATAGAATTGCTGTCCGTGTCTCTTTTAGCTCTTTTTGGGGAGTGTGAATACCTGGTCACCACTCTGCTGGCTCCTGTCACACACCTGGGGGCACAATCTCCTTTTTGGGGGCACAATCTCCTTTTTGGGGGCACAATCTCCTTTTTGGGGGCACAATCTCCTTTTTGAGGGCACAATCTCCTTTTTGAGGGTTCCTCTGGGCTCCTGGATCCCCCAAAAACTCAGGGATTGTCCCCTGAGAGCCAGGGAGCCCAAATCCCCGTGGGGCTGCTCTCATCTGTGACACACATGGGTTATTGATGATTTGCTGTTTCTTATTTAACAGCAGAGATCAGCAGAAAGAGATTGCGTGGTTTGATTGGAATCAGCCAAGGAATTGCTCTTAATCATGATCTAAATAAAAAAAAAAGTGAGAAGCATTGGTTTAAGTAATTGATTTTTAAATTTGTTTTGCATTTGGGTTTTTTCAGTTGCCTAAATAAAGGCCTGTCCCCTTTGGGGGTGTCCTGGAACCAAAATTCTCTTTGTGACACATCAGGGCCAAAGACCACGTGGTTTCCACTTGTGTATTTTGCAAACACACTTTAATTTAATTTTTATACAAACCTCACTTATCTGCCATATTTTTATTCCTTTTTTCATTGCTGTGTTTTATAATTCCCGGTATCAGGCTGTGGCAGGAGGTGACTGGAAGGCAGCCAAGGGACACTTTTTCCTGGAGATAATACTTTTCCTTCAACACAGACGTGAGGAAAGATGCTTCAGTACATTTGGGAGCACCCAGGTGTGCCCAGGGAGGGGATTTGGGAGGGGTGGGGGTCCCTGAGCCCAGGACCCCCCAGGATCTCCCCCTGCCCTCCTGCTTTGTGCAATGTACAGAACTCACCCTCTCACATCTCTGGGCAATGACAGGAGTCCAAATCCAGCCTGGAGCCCCTGGGACAGGGGGAGGTGTCCCTGCCATGCCAGGGGGGATTTGGGGTCCCTTCCCACCCAAACCAGCCTGGGATTCTGGGGTTCAGTGGAACTGTGAGCAACAGGGAGGGGAAGCACAGGGAGCACCCAGAACCTGTTTATTTAGTGTTAATTTAATTTAATCGATCCCTTTCCATTTCTAGAAGCTCTTCTGGCCGAGCTGGGTGGGTTTGGGACCCCTGCCCTGCTGGGCTGGGCTCCATGGATGGTTTTCCTGTGGATATTCCCACTGAGCTCCTGCTGAGGTCTGGTGGGCTCATGGAGCTGATTCCAACCCAGCTGCTCAATCCCGGGAATTCTGGAATGGTTTGCCCAGGGAGGTGGTGGAGTCACCATCCCTGGATGTGTTTAAGAAAGGGCTTGATTTGCTGTGGTTTATTCGAGGTGTGAGGGCTGGGTTGGTGATCCCAAAGGTCTCTCCCCACCTGGTGATCTGTGAGCTCCCCCCATGAGGATTCCTGACCAGCCCAGGTGGGGATGGGGCCGTGCCAGGAGCACTCCCTGCTCTTCTGAAGGGTGGATCAATATCTGAGCTGATCTTTGCTGCTGCAAAGGTCACTCTGGGAGCTCTCCCTGCACACAAAACAGAACATTATGTCTTCTTTGGGCCAGCTCAGAACTGCAGATCCTGGGATGAGCCGGGCTGGGACACCGGCAGGAGGGGATGCTGGGGGAAGGTGATGCCTGGAGCAGAGCTGGGCAGGGTTAAAGGAATAAAGGAATAAAGCTGGGATTTGTTAAAACCCTTCCCAGGATTCACCCTGGGCAGTGCCAGAGCCCAGCACTCCCCCCAGGATGGGCTCAGAGTCAGGAGTTTCACACTTTGATCAGCTCTGTTCCATCCCCACCTTGGGTTCATTGTCCAATCCCAGCCCCAGCTCTGCAGTCCCACCCTCCCAGATTCTCTCCTCCATTCCCTGGTTGCACTTTTTGGGGCTGGAGCTGCAGCCTATCCTTGGTTCTGGGGCTGGAAAAGGATTGTTGTGTGTGCCTGAGCTGGGAGAGAGCCTGGAGCACTTGGGATGGAGCTCAGAGCCACACACCAGTGCAGGGCAGAGCCTGGGAATAGAAAAACTCAGACTGAAGGCACGGGAGGGGATGGAGCAAATAGAGCTGTACGGGCAGATGCGAGCCCAGGTATCCGCAGGGCTGAGCGAGGCTCCACGAGCAGTGCTGGAGCTCCTTCCTGTGGTGGCAGGGATGAGTTACTGCCTGTGGAGCTCCAGCCTGGCTCGGGAATCAGCCTGGGAATGGGCATCCAACCCCAGATCCAGCCTGGGAATGGGCATCCAACCCCAGATCTAGACTGGGAATGGGCATCCAACCCCGGATCCAGCCTGGGAATGGGCATCCATCCTCAGATCCAGCCTGGGAGCGAGCATCCATCCCCAGATCCAGCTTGGGAATGGGCATCCATCCCCAGATCCATCCCAGATCCATCCCAGATCCATCCCCAGATCCATCCCAGATCCATCCCCAGATCCGTCCCAGATCCATCCCAGATCCATCCCCAGATCCATCCCAGATCCATCCCCAGATCCATCCCAGATCCATCCCAGATCCATCCTGGAACCATCCCTGGATCCATCCCCAGATCCATCCTCGGATCCATCCCCAGATCCATCCCCTGATCCATCCTCGGATCCATCCCAGATCCATCCCTGATCCATCCCTGGATCCATCCCCAGATCCAGAACAGAATTTGGCCCTTAATGTTCTTTGGAATTTTTGTTGTATGCAAATTAAGTTTAATTTGTGAACTTTGAGCAGTTTGCAGATGAGTTTATCAGTGTTGTGTTATTGAGTTTATACTCCTGGAGTCAGCCATGCACAGAAAACACAGATATATTATTTATATTAAACAAAGTTTAAAGTTTATATTATTTATATTAAACAAAGTCAAGGAATTCAGGCATCTGCTATTCACCAGGAAAACAGACAATCAATACAAAGCCATACTTGTAATCACACTCAGCAGTCTTTTTAGGAGAAATAATTACTAAAATAACCATGGATGGGATTATTAATGACAGTGATGGAACATCCACCCCAGCTGGGGGCTGCAAGGAGCAGCCCTGGGGCTCTGCAGTGCCAGAGTCACACCTGGGAGATGCCTGAGCTGAGGGAGCAGAGCAGTGACAGCCCCAGGGGGGGATCTGAGCCCAGCACTCTCCTGTCCCATGCACTGATTTGGCTCTTTCTGCTCTGGAGAAACTCAAAATAAGTTATTAATGAATTCCTTTTAATATGAGAATTTCTATGAGTTGAGCTGGGTGGAATTCAAACGAAGGTGGGAAAGATCCAGGCTGTGTTAGCACAGGGATGGGACACTGAGGAGGGGCACAAGAGGGAGTCCAGGCTGGCACTGTGACATCAGTGCCAGTGCCACTGGGGCTGGGAGCAGCCTGGGACAGCGGGAGGTGGCACTGGGTGGGATCTGAGCTCCTTTTCCAGCCAAACCACTCTGGGATTGTGATTCTGCAGTGATGCTCACACAGAGCTTACCCAGAACTGAGAGGTACCAAGGTGCTGCAGAGACAGAACAGAGCTGTGGAGGTGCAGCAGGTCCAGCTCAGCTCCCTGAACCCCTCCCTTCATCAGGGCCAGGGCAGGAGCAGGGCTGGGAGGAGGTGGGAGCAAAGCCCTGCCACGCTTCTGGAACAGGAGCAGGGGGAATAAAACGCCACTTTTGGCACTAATGAACGTGTGGCAGTGCAGGAATAGCTCTGTGCCCATAGGAAGTGTGGATTTGCAGCTGCTGTTTAAGTTCCTTTTCTTCCAGAAGTGCTGGTGGGGCTCAGTCCTGTCATCCACTTCCTCTTACAAGCGCCGTCGACTTCAAAGGAAATCCTGCTGGCAAAATAGCTACAGAATTGTGTCAGGAGTTTATTTGCTCCCAAGATTAGATAATTAATGAAGATAGAATATTAAAATTGCATTTACATAAAGCTAAGGGTGATCTTAAAGCGTTCTATTATTTTGTAAATGACCCGAAGTTTGTAAGGCATTTATAATGATGAATCAGGAGACGAGCCTTTCAAATGAGGAAGTACAATTTATAATCTCACTTTCCTTCATTATTTATTCATCCTGCTGTTGAATCATCTGCTCTCCAAACCCTGAAAAGCCACGGAGCTCCCTTTACCTGCCACTGTTGTTCCAGAAGGAAACCAGGTTTTGTGTTTGAGTTGATCCCAATCACATTGTGAGGGGAGCTTCACATGGATCCTTTTCTAGGGCCCAGTTAGTCTGAATTCCATACAGTTCCAGCCTGGTTTGGGCTGGCAGGGATCTCAAAGCTCATCTTTTCCCATCCTGCCATGGCAGGGACACCTCCCACTGTCCCCAGTGTCCAACCTGTCCAGGGATCCAGGGGCAGCCACAGCAAATCTGGGAATTCCATCCCCACCCTCCCAGGGAACAACTCCTGCCCAAATCCCACCCAGCCCTGCCCTCCTTCAGCTGAAGGACACAAATTCCTCAGAACTTTTGCTGTCTGCCTTTCCCTCCAGGCTCAGACTTTGCTACACCTGAATTGCTGAGGATGTAGTGATGGTAAAGCCAGACATTTTCCATTTTCAGCATAAACCCATGGAAATACTGATCCCTTTCCACTCTGGTACTGTGTTTCGGCAGTGCCCTGAACAGTGCCACTGGATGAGCTCCCTGTGCTCCTCTCAAACAACCTCTCACCCAGCAGAGCTTTATTTAAGCTCTGGGTGGGGTTTGGGGTCCCTTCCAGCCCAAACCATTCCAGGATTTTATTCCAAGCATGGTGAGCTCTCAGTGGGCTCAGGAGGATCCCCCCAAGGAAATCAGATCCTTCAACCAAAGGCTGCTCCAGGAGCCTTCCCTCATCCCAAGCAGGAGTAATAACATCCCCAAATTCTTTGCTGTAACATCCCCAGATTCTTTGCAGTAAGATCCCCAAATTATTTGCTGTAAGATCCCCAAATTCTTTGCTGTGAGATCCCCAAATTATTTGCTGTAAGATCCCCAAATTCTTTGCTGTAAGAGCTGAACCCAACCCACCCCAGAGAGCAGCACTGGGCTCAAGAAATGACAGAGAAAATCTTCCCTCCCCTAAAGGAACTGTGCTGCCCTGGGGAAGTGATTTGCTGCACACAGAGACTGAGAAAGCAGCGTTTGGACAGGGCAGGATTTTGTGACTCAGCTTTTACCAGAGCTGGAATGACTTCAACAGGATGCTCAGCACAAGTGATGGAACCCTGGCCATAAATCCAGGCAGAAAACTCAGAATGTTATTTACCAACTCCCCTAAATCACCCAATCTTCAGGAAAACAGCCTCCCTTCACCAAATAACTCACACCAACCATTCCCTTTCCTTACAAGCCCTTTAAAAACTACTCAGAATTCTTTTCCTTCTCAGCTTTGCTCAGAAATGCACATTTTAAAGCTTCCCAGGCTCTTCCCTTGCTGAGCTGCTGAGCCAGGGACTGAAGCATCTGGCACTTGCTGGGAGGTGTTGAGTTCAGAGAATTTAACTTTTATTTAAAGGCTTTTTAATGCCCAACACCCAAACAAACCAGAGCCCTGAGTGCTGAGGGGTTGGGGATGGATCCTGCCCCTCTCCTGGTGCCTGTGATGATGAGGGGGGTGGGGATGAAGGCTGGTGCTCAGGAAGGTGCTCATGAGCAGAGGGAGGATTTTGGGGAGATCTGGGATGTTCAGGGAGGATTTTACTGTGTGGTTTTAGCTGTGCTCTGCCCCACTGAGGAGCTGTAATGGAAAATTCACATTGCACAGAGCTCTTGTTATTCCCAGGGCATGGACAAGCCTGACAAAAGGACAGGTGTGTTGACACCTCTTTATTAATTAAGGACTAATTAATAAATGAGGATTCAAGCTGTGGCTGCCCCTGGATCCCTGGCAGTGCCCAAGGCCAGGTTGGACATTGGGGTTGGACACTGGGGACAGTGGGAGGTGTCCCTGCCATGGCAGGGTGGCACTGGGGGGGATTTGGGGTCCCTTCCAGCCCAAACCAATTTGGGTTCCATGTAATTAAGAGGTAAATGTTAATGGTTTGAGGTGGAGAAGCTTCCCAAGGAGCTGGGTGGAGTTTGAGCACAGAACAAGGGGAAGGGGAAGGGAGAGCAGCAGGAGCTGGGTGCTCAGGTCCTGCTGGAATTCCAGTGGTCAGTGGCCACAGGATCTGCTCAGAGCCATCATGGCCAGCACGAGGTGACAGCAGAGCTGGAGGGGACATCCCTGTGAACCCTGGGGAACCTCAGGGTGGTCCAGAGGAGGAAAAAGCCCCGAGCTCCTGGAGCTCTGTGCTCACCTGCAGCCTCCCCAAAACTCCACAGGCCTCTCACTGTGCAGTTACAGGAGGATTTCAGTCTGATTATACATATAAACTCCCCTCTCCAAAGAAACTCAGAGATCAGAGACGTTTTCTTTCAAGTATTACACTGAAATCTGAACACTCCTGCTGCTCATTACAAAATGTTTCTGCCAGGCACTGTGGAACTCTTAGGCTTGATACTTTTATTGTTAGAATTGTTTTATTTTCTCTACAAATCCGAGCATTTCGCTTCCATACCCTTCTTTTTTCAGGGAAATGTTGTTAGGGAAGTTTTAGTCACAGCTTGAGCAGGATGCACAGTCACAAGTCACTGCAGTGGGTGCATTAACAGGGCCATGAGGATCACAACCAAACACAAAATAAATGACATGTTTGTCCTTCAGCTGGGTGAAAATGGGAATGCAAAGTCTAGAGTCTTATTTTTCCTGATCCCCACGATTCTCTAATCTTATCAAAAATACATTCCCATATTCCTGATAAAGCAGCTTGCTAGAAATGAGTTGCATTAGATTGTGTAGAGCACATTTTCCTAGGAAATCCAATTTCACAATCATGTTCTGGTGACATTTAGCCATTGCTTAGTACAGCAAGGGCTCCTTGGGTGTTTGAAAGGCTGAGTCCTGAGCAGGACCAGGGCAGGGATTGTCCCCTGTGCCACCACAGGGACCTCGAGGGCTGTGTCCAGTTCTGGGACCTCACCCCAGGAGAGGCTGGAGGGTGTCCAGGGAAGGGAGCAGAGCTGGGGAGGGGCTGGAGAATTCCTGAGGGAAATGGGGAAGGGGCTGGAGAATTCCTGAGGAGCTGGGAAGGGGCTGGAGAATCCCTGAGGGAGATGGGAAGGGGCTGGAGAATTCCTGAGGTATCTGGGGGGCTCAGCCTGGAGAAAAGGAGGCTCAGGGGGCCCTTGTGGCTCTGCACAAGTCCCTGCCAGGAGGGGACACCGGGGGGATTTGGGATCTGGGAACAGGGACAGGAGCAGGAGCAGAGGGAACAGCTCAGGCTGGGCAGGGGAGCTCAGGGTGGATTTTGGGAATAATTCCCCCATGGAAAAGGGAGCTCAGGGATTGGAGCTGCCCAGGCAGGGTTGGATCCCATCCCTGGAGTGTCCCAGGAGTTCCTGGAGTGTCCCTGAGTGCTCTGGACAAGGTGGGGATGAGCACAGCCTGGACTGGATGATCCTGGAGGGCTTTTCCAGCCCCAGGGATCCCAGAATTGTGATGCCATGAGCATCCCCCAAGGAGCAGCAGTCCCTGTCCATGCTGGGAACAGCAGGATGGCTGCAGCTCCTCACACAAACATTCTGCTGGGATTCATCAAGGAGTTCATTTCCAGACAAGTTATTTGGAGTGAACTCATTGATCTGAGTGCACTGAGGAGCTGCAATGCTCAGAATTTCCCCATGGAAAGGGAGCTCAGGGAGGGTTGGATCCCATCCCTGGAGTGTCCCAGGAATTCCTGGAGCTGGCCCTGGGGACAGGGTGGGGATGGGGCAGTCCCAGGGTGGGGATGGGGCAGTCCCAGGGTGGGCTCCATGGGCTGGGAGGGCTTTTCCCACCTCAGGGATCCTGTCCATGCCTCTTGCTGTTCCCTGGCTGTGCAGGGAAAGGATCCCTGGCCACTGAGCCCAGCCTGGCAGGAAATCCCCGGCTGCAGAGGCTCAGCTGCAGAGGGAGCCGTGCCTGTCCCTGTTTGTCTGGCACTGGAGGTGCCTCCAGGTTCATAAATCTGTATGCAGTGGTAGGGGTTCTCCACCAGCAATTCATTTTAATTATGTGAGACATAAAAAGACCACCTACAGATGAGACAATACAGCTGTAAGATTCTCAAGGTTACTACAGGGAATACTTCATAACTGAAGTATGTTTTCCCCGAGGAATTTGACTACCATTTGATTTAATTTTTAATTTTTACATTTTAATCAAAAATAGATCAAATGGTGGTGTTCTCCCCTGGGACCCATACTTCAGATATGAAGCAGTCCATGTTCCTTTTAAATATGTAAAGCTGCCATTTATGTATAACTCATGAATGACACCCTGTGTTGCGAGCAAACATCAGGCGGCGATTTCGGGATTGTTGCAGTAACAGCACCGTAATCACACACAAATATCAAATATCAAACAGCCCTGCCTCCAGGGACAGCCTGTGGGGTGGGATCCTGCCCATCCTCAGGGCCATCCCTGTGGGAATACAGCTAGAAAGCAGAACTGCCAGTACTGCTCAGCTTGTCACTACTGATGTGGATCTGTTAGCCATAGTAGGCCGCAAGCCTTGACAGGAGTGAGTAGGCCCAAGCCTTGGCGGGAGTGAGTAGGCCCAAGCCTTGACAGGAGTGAGTAGGCCCAAGCCTTGGCGGGAGTGAGTAAGCCCAAGCCTTGACAGGAGTGAGTAGGCCCAAGCCTTGGCGGGAGTGAGTAGGCCCAAGCCTTGGCGGGAGTGAGTAGGCCCAAGCCTTGGCAGGAGTGAGTAGGCCCAAGCCTTGGCGGGAGTGAGTAGGCCCAAGCCTTGGCGGGAGTGAGTAGGCCCAAGCCTTGGCAGAAGAAAGCAGGATTTTGGAGAAGGAATGCAAAAGATAAGAAGGTGCTTGGTACAGAGTGCTTACCTGCAGTTTCTAGGGGATTTACGAGAAATATTTTATCTACCTGGTTAGCTTAGATGAGGCCTAGATTGAGCAATGTTATCTAGTTACATGTAAGCAAAATACCTTAGTTACATGAATATTATTGGTGCGCTATTTTTAGTAACAATAGAAAAAGTATATAAACTTTGCTTTGTGGATCAATAAACGGCTTCATGGCACCTTGCAAATCATGAAGACCCCGTCCCTTCTTTTACACTATCACATCCCAGCCTGTGGGGTGGGATCCTGCCCACCCTCAGGGCCATCCAGCCCTCCCTGCCCATCCCTGCAGGACCCCAAAGATGGAGGCTGTGTCCCTGCAGGTTGTGCTGACCCCACATCCCCAGGGATGGAGAAGCAGGGGAGGAAAGGCAGGGGCAGAATTTGGAATTCACAGCCCAGCACGGGGTGCTCCAGGCTTGGGACAAGGGTGGGACAGGGGCTGGGGACAAGGGATGGAGGGAGAGCACACAGGGAAGGGCTCCCTCTGCCATGGGATAGGATTTGGGCAGGAATTGTTCACTGGGAGGATGGGATGGAATTCCCAGATTTGGATCCCTGGCAGTGCCCAAGGCCAGGTTGGACACTGGGGACAGGGGGAGGTGTCCCTGGGTGGGATTTGGGGTCCCTTCCCATCCAAACCAGTCTGGGACTCCACAAGGAACAGCCTCAGGCTGTGCCAGGGGAGGCTCAGGTTGGAGATTGGGAGAATTCCAACATTCCTGGAAAGGGCTGTGAGGTCCTGGCAGGGCTGGAGTCCCCATCTGAGGGATCCCAGCTGTGGAGGTGGCACTTGGGGACAGGCTCAGTGCTGGGGATGGTCTGAGAGCTTTTCCCAACCTGAACAATTCCTTGATTCTGTTGCATCTTCCTGGGGTTTTTCCTTTTCCTTTTGTTTCTAAACATTGTGGGCACTGCTTTGCTTCCTTGGGAAGAGCTGGGGACAGCTGGGGAAGGGAGGGGTGGCTGAGCCCTGCTGTCCCCAGGGTGGGGGAGCTGCCACTGTCACCTCTGGGACATGTGGGACAGCAGGAACCAGCCCAAGCTTCAGCTGAACCCCCAGAAAAGTCCCTTGGCTCAAAGCCCAGCCCAGGGATCCTGCGTGGAACTTTGGTGTGGGAGTTGGTTTAAATAATACTAATTTAAATAATATTAATTTAAATAATATTATTTTAAATAATATTATATAAATAATATTTTAAATAATAATGTTTAAAAGAAACAAAACCAAATTTAAACATATTAACTATATTCATTCTAACAAAAAAAAGTCTTGGCTTGTCAGACCCAGGTTGTCTTTAACCCCACTTATCCCAATATTTTGATTTTCCATCTTTTTTGGCAGTCAAGATGCCAAGTGGACTTGTAATTACCACCAAATGAATAAAGTGAGCAACTAAACCTACCACAAAGATCTTGCATGACATAAATAATAAATTTCTTCTCCTCACCTGAGCTTTTATTCACCTTTACTCCTCAGTGCCCTCAGAAATCACTCATGGAATAACACAGCCAGACAATGCCACGCTGCAGCCAAAGTGGTGTTTAATGCTTCTGCTTTTGTAAGGAACAATTTACAAAATACAAAGTTAAAAATAAGAATTAGATCCTCTAAACCTGAATTAAAACCAGGCCAGGGGCCTTTCTCTCTGTGTGCAGGTAAATAAAGCATCACTCTGCTTATTCTGTGTACAAACCACAGCAGTAGGAAATAGAAAACTGATAGATTTTTTTCATCAAGGAAACAAAATTTCAGAGTTCTACAAGGCATACAAAAATAACTCTGTGGTTCCACTGCAGATTTGACACAAATCTGCTTTAAAGGAATATTCACTGCCCCAGCCTGTGCCCTCTTTATGATCCTGCAAAATCCCAAAATAAATTATAAACACATCTATTTAAAAAAATATCACTATTAAAAGCCTTCAGTGGAGCAGACAATTAAACCCCAATTTTTTTCCAGCCTGACTGATTAAAAAAAGCATTTTTTGCCCTGTTGGAAAACACAGAGCAAGGAATCACATCCAAGAGGAAAAGTTCACTTTGAAATTTCTCCAGCAGCATCTGCCTCCCCATTTGGGGAAAAAACCAGGGAGGAGGAGGTGTCTGTGAGCAGCTCCATGTGGTTTATTCAGAATAAATCCAGAAGGGCTGAGGAGGAGTCAGGGCAGCAGCTCCAGGGGTTGCAGCTGGGGTAATTCCCCCAGAATGAACTGAAATGTGAATTTATTTCCTAAATATTTCCTTTATTTCTGCAGGGTGGGCAGAGCCTGGCACAGATTTTTATTTTTTTGTTTTTTTAAATTGATTGAAATATCAAAATATATTGCTCTGCTTTCCCCTGTGCTCCTGGAGATCCCTGTTTGGGATCACTCCCCTCAAACATTTGTAGGAATTCCCAAAGTCCCAAATTCCCAAAACCTGCCCAGGCACTGGGACAGGGTGGGGATGTCCCAAAATCTGGGATCAAGTTTTGCTGCTTTGCTCAGGATTCAGGAACCAAAGGGATCCCAGAAACCCCATCAACATCCTCCAGCCCTGGGATTTAGCAGGACAAAAAAAAAATTTTAAAAAATTAAAAAAACCTGCAAAGGCTGCTGGAAAAGCAGGAAAATTTAAAACAATTCCAGCAGGACAGAAGGAAAACCAGAAAGGAAGCAGCTGGTGCTTGGAAATACTGACACAAGTATCTGTGAACTCCTGAACATGATAAAATTGAATTATTTAACATGGTAAAATTGAATTATTTAAGGAAAAAAACACTTCTTTGGGTTGATAATCCACACATTCCCTGTGCTTCACACTCGATCCATACTTGTGCTGATGTGTTCAGGAAACTCTCCCATCTCAGAAAAGCCCAGGTTTGGTGCCCCCCACTTTTGAGTATATTTGACCAAATTCTGGCCAGTCCCAATTGTTACTTGTCACACCTGAGGCTCTGAGTGCTTTTGCAGGAATTAAACCCTGCAAGCCCTTTATATTTAATCAGATATTTCAGCTTTTCCAGCATAGAAACTGCTGCTTATCCATCTTTTTTTTTTTTTTTAATATGCTTTAAATACCAGGATTTTTAAAATACCAGGATTTTTAAAGGACCAGGATTTTTAAAGGACCAGGATTGGGGATGTAAAAATGAACTCTGACCCCCAGATCTTAGTATCAAGTATGTTAATACTAAGTTGAAAGTATTTATTCTTAATTTAACTAATATTTTTATTGGCTTGAAGGAGCTTTATTTTTTTTTTTAACCAAAATCTGAATGCCAATTAAGTGCAAGTCTGCTTTTAGACTTATTTCCTCATGCATTACCTAATTAAACTCAGTGTTTATATGATATTAATTTATTTAATGAGAATCTCTCCTTAACAACACTCAACTCGGTGCTAACTCCAACTCCACACACAACATGGGAAGGTTCAAGGACTGCAAAAAACCTTTGCCTGAGGACTCTGCAGCCTGATAGACCCCAAAATTAACCCTGCAGAGGTTAATTACCCTGCCATTAGATGTGTGCTGCATGATGAGCTCAAGCCTTTTCAAACAGGTTTTTTTTTTTTAATTTAAATGTAAGCTTCAATGGGATTTTTCCTGCACTTCACAGCTGCAAAACCACTCAAAAATTAAAATTGGTGTCCCCCCCATCCCTGCCTGTGCCCTGCACAAGGAGAATTTTCCAAAGGAGAATTTTCCCAGGGAGTCAGGACTGGTGGGAAACTTCTGGAATGAACAAAACCCCTGGCCCAGAGCAAGGTGAAGGCTGGGCCCAAGGCCAGCTCAACTTCACCAGTCTAAAACATTAAACCAGACTTTCCCTGTCCCTTTTAAATAAATTCTGAGTTACATAAACATGAAATCAGCCTTTTCTTGGCCTTTTTAGACAAATTCTGAGTTACCTAAACATGAAATCAGCCTTTTCTTGTCCTTTTAGATAAATTCTGAGTTATATAAACATGAAATCAGCCTTTTATTGTGTTTTTTTTGACAAATCCTGAGCTACCTAAACATGAAACCAGCCTTTTCTTGTCCTTTTGGATAAATTATGAGCTGCCTAAACATGAAATTAGCCTTTTCTTGTCCTTTTTAGACAAATTCTAAGTTACCTAAAAATGTAATCAGCCTTTCTTGTCCTTTTTAGACAAATTCTGAGTTATCAATACATGAAATCAGCCTTTTTTTGTCCATTTTACACAAATCCTGAGCTACCTGAGGAGCAGCACATGCTGAGCAGGTGCAGAATTGCAGCTTTTGGTGAGTGGCAGCAGGGCAGGGTGGGAGTGCTGAGGAAGGATCCAGGATCCAGGAGCAGCCTGGGGATCCCAGCAGGAAATCAGAAATCATCAGAGCTGCTCCTCTGCTCCCTCTCCAGTTCTATAAGTCCAGGATGTGACTGAAGTGGCCCTGGAAGGAGAACAAAACAGTTTGGCAGTCTTCATTTTCAAATTTCATTTTAAATCATTAAGTACCACCACAAATATTCTTTTTTTTTTTTTTTTTCTCTCCAGGAAATAAATTAACACAATCAATGTCTGCTCAGTCACAGCTCCTGGTGGAAACTTTGCCTTTAATTCCATAAATCAGATTTTGTTATGGACACCCAGCATTTCCCCACACCTCTCCTCGTTTTGGCAATAACTTCAAGGCATTTCCTTAGAAAGGAAATATCTAATTACAGAAAAAAATAGGAGATAGGATGAAATTCTTGAATATTTTGTTGTCATCCAGTAAATCAAGGACAACTAAAATTGGGGTAGAGGAAGTGTTAAGTTATTGTCTCCTTCAGTTACTTCCCAAACTCTGCTTTTTAGAGAGAGTTTGAAAAACGTGTTGAGCATCTCCAGATTTTCCAGCTGGGAATATTAACTTGTGCTCTGCTGAAATGCTAAATCCATCTCCTTTATTTTTAATTTCCATGCTTTATTCCTGAGCAAGGCAGCTGTGGTGGTTACAAAATTCATGTTTTATGGATCTAATACTGGGGAATGAGTCCCAATCCTTTCTGTCCCAAACAGCAGATTCCCACACTTACAGATTCTCCAGCAACACATCTCGGGCAGGGCTGGGCAGAGCCTTTGCTCCCGTGATTTTCCAAAATCTGAGCAACAAAACCAGACACAAATCCATCAAAAAATTAAAAAATAAATAGGAAATAATTTACAGTGTTATTATAAAATATATTTGAAAAGTGATTTAGTAACAAACACACGGACAGTGGGAACTCACCACGGAATTGTGCTTTGTCCTTGCAGCCCAGGGAGCAGGGTCAGGCAGGAATTTCTGCCTGGAATCCAAATCCATGGCACAGTCCATGAGCTGGGCTGCAGCCTCCCGTGGAAGGGTGTCCAGCAGCTGGCACACTCGCTTCTGGAAATCCAGAAACAACATTCAGGTGTCAGTGCAAGGCACGGGAGCCAAATTCTCAGATTTTCCTCCTGTGCCTCCCATGGATCCATTGGGAAGAACACCAGCCCCAGGATTTTGGATTTCCCACTGCCTCTGGTGCTGGGAGCAGGAATTCTGTACCACAGCTCCCTGTGCTTCATGGAATGCCCCTGGGAAAGGCACCTGATTCCCGGTCCTGGTCCCATTCCCGTTCCCATTCCCCGTTCCTGATCCCATCCCCATTCCCGTTTCCGTTTCCATTCCCCATCCCCATCCTCGTTCCCATTGCCATTCCCCGTTCCTGTTCCCATTCCCATTCCTGACTGCCGTTCCCATTCTCATTCCCCATTCCCATTCCTGTTCCCAGCCCCATTCCCATTCCCCATCCCCACTCCCATTCCCATTCCCATTCCCGTTCCCCATTCTCCATTCCCATTCCCATCCCCATTCCCATTCCCATTCCCATTCCCGTTCCCCATTCTCCATTCCCATTCCCATCCCCATTTCCATTCCCATTCCCGTTCCCATTCCCCAATCCCATTTTAATTTCCATTCCCATTCCCATTCCCGTTCCCGTTCCCATTCCCATTCCCATTCCCGTTCCCGTTCCCATTCCCCACTCACACATTCCGGTTCTCCGGCTCCCCCCGGCCCGAGCGCCCCGCGCCGGCCCCGCACGGGCCCCGCGGCCATGGCGGAAGCGGAACCGCCCCGGGAACCGGGATCTGCCCCCAGAACCGCCCCTGGCACCGGGATCCGCCCCGGGAACCGCCCCGGGAACCGGGAACCGCCCCGGAACCGCCCCTGGAACCGCCCCGGGAACCGGGAACCGCCCCGGGAACCGCCCCGGGAACCGGGATCTGCCCCCGGAACCGCCCCTGGAACCGGGATCTGCCCCCGGAACCGCCCCTGGAACCGGGATCTGCCCCCGGAACCGCCCCCGGAACCACCCCGGGAACCTCCCCGGGATCCGGGAACTGTCCCGGAATTGTCCCGGAATAGCCCCGGAACCAGCCCTGGATCCGGGATCTGCCCCCGGAACCGTCCCGGGATCCGCCCCGGAGCCGTCCCTGGATCGCGGCGCCGCGATGCGCTCCTGGAGCCGGCCCGGAACCTCCCCCGGGCACCGGCACCGGCACCGACCCGCCGGGTCACCGCTCCCGTCCGGATCCCGGGACAGCCGCAATGGGACGGGACCCCAAACCCCCCCAGAGCCCCCCAGCCATGGCAGGGACACCTCGCACTGTCCCCAGTGTCCAGCGTGGCCTTGGGCACTGCCAGGGATCCAGGGGCAGCCACAGCAAATCTGGGAATTCCATCCCAGCCAGGGAACAATTCCTGCCCCAATCCCATCCAAACCCATCCGTGGTCAGCTCAGAGCCATTCCCTGTGTCCTGTCCCTCCATCCCCTGTGTCACTCTGGCTCACCCCGGAGCGCTCCCAGGCTGAGCAATCCCGGCTGTCCCAGCCCTGCTCCCAGGCTGAGCAATCCCGGCTGTCCCAGCCCTTCTCCCGGGGACAAGCTCCATCCCTGTGCAGCCAGCCCCTGCTGCCTTTCCAGCAGAGAGAACAGCCACATTCCCTGGAATTCACTCCTGCTGGAGCTCACTCCTCATCGGGGTCCAGCTGCACTTCCAGGAGCTGCCCTCTCACATTCCCTGGGCCCGAGGGTGTCTCACAAAGGATAATCCACACATTCTCCTGTTTTCCCATTTTTTCATTTCATTCTTGCCATGCCCGATAGCAGAATAACCAAAATCCAGTTAGCAGAACATCCCAAGTCCTGCAGAGCTGGAACCAAACCTAAACCCAGTCCCAAGAAATCAGATTTATTTCACTGTTCCCAGTTCCACCGCTGTGTCCTGGCAGCAGAGTTCTGGGGATGTTTCCCAGTGCCTGTTCCCAGAACAGAGGGATGCCCCACAACCCCTGGAATTCTGTGCCACATCCTCAGGGCACCCCGTCCTGCTGTGCACACACCCCAAATTTCCACCTTGTCCTCTCTTGTTTCTGAGCCAGACACCCCTCCAGGATGGGAGCACGGAGCTGCTGGCGCTGGCAGAGGGAGCTTTTCCCCTCCCTGCCATCAGCTGCACTTTCCTCATTTTCATCTGACAGGTTTTGCCCTGGATTTGCTGAGAAATTCCCTTGTACCACCTCAAAATCATTTTTAGGTTTGCTGTTTTATCCTGAGAAAGTGAGGACTCACAAGTCTCATTCCCCTCTCAGTTTTTTCCCCTTTTTCTCCCTCCTTTGCTGTCAACTCCCTCATTTCACAGGGATCCAGGTGATTTAAAAGCAGAATTATTTGGGAAGGAACGTTTGAGATCTCAAGTGCAAGCCCTGGCTGCAGCAGGGGAAACTCCTTCTCCAAGGGTGGGATCCCACACCCTGCCCTGCAGAATAAAACCTGTTTGCCTGGGTTCTGTTCACCCCAAATAAAGGGATTTAGGAGCCACAAGCTCCTCACAGCTCCCCCTGTTCCCTCCTTGCTGAGTGCTGGGACAGCCTTGGGATTTCCAACATTAATTACAATTCCAAACCTGTTTTATTAATTACAATTCCAAACCTGTTTCATTAATTACAATTCCAAACCTGTTTGTTCTCTCTTTTTTTGGATCAAAGCTGAATGAGATCTTTAGAGCTTCAACTGAGTCCTTCATTTTACCATTTTCCCAGTATTTCCATTTTTTTTTCCCAGTAAAATTCCCCGTTATTTTGTTCTATTCTGTGTGTTCATCTCTGTGACATTTAACCAGGAAAACTGGTGATGCCAGAGCCTTTCTCCAGTAAATGTTTTAAAATTTTATTTCATTTCTTCGTTTTGTTTTTTATTTAATTTCTTCATTTAATAGCAATTCTATTTTAATATCAGAATATTAATACTGGAATTTAAAAAAAAGCCACATAAAAAAAGGTTGCTAGGTGTATTCTGGTGTTATTATTTTTAATTTTACATTGCAATAAATCCTATTTCTGGATCAAAACAGAGTGTGGATAAATCCTGAATACTTGGCAAGTTCCAGCTATTTCCAACTGGAATTCCAGTTTCTTTCCTGTTATGTCTTTGTGATATGAGCAGCATTAAACACCTGGAACTTTTCTGCCATGCAAGAAATTGTGGGATCAGGGACTGGCCAGGAGGGGAATTAAGTTAAAATATGAATATTTCAGGGAATTCCCAGCTGGAATGTTTCAGATCCTGTGTGCATTAAAACCCGGCAGTTTGCACAGGTGAAGGTTGGGAAACCCACTGGAAAACTGCTGGAAAACTGCTGGAAAACTGCTGTGGGATTTGGGATTTTTTTTTTTCTCTTCACCCCACTTTGGGTGACAAACCCCACATCCATCCCGTGGGGCTGCAGGGATCCCCTGGCACTCTCCAGGTTTGTTTTTTCCTGTGCTGAGTCCTTGAAGCCTGCCCTGCCAAGGCTCCATCTGGGATCCCAGCGATGCAGCTGCACGGGAGGCACGCTCAGCTCTGCCCTGTCTCCCTGGGCCAATCCATTTGGAGCAGAATCCTCGGCTCTGCCCTCCCAAGGAGCCTGGAAAAGGTCTCAGGAACCTCTCTCAGGGCTGGGGTTGATTTATGGGGCAGAGCTGCAGTTGGAGGGGACAGATTTATTTCTAGATTTATTTCCAGATTTATTTCCAGATTTATTTCCAGGGGTTCCATCTGTCCCACGCCTCATTCCTGGAGCAGGAGCATGGCACAGAGCCGTGGCTTCCATCCCATAATATCTGCCCCCAGACCCCTGGGATTCCCTCTGCTGAATTCCTTCAAAATTCACCTCTGCTTTGGGAACTCGTCAGTGAGAGGAATGTTGGATTTGTCCTTACAAACTCTGGGGCTGCTGGTGGATCAGAGATAAAAGAAACAATGGGATGGATTCCACTGATTGGTGAATGGAATAAGATCTTTGTGTTTACAAACAAACTGTGGGATTGCTGAGAAATGAAATTGGGTATTGGGACTTGAAAGAAACAATGGGGAAAAAACATGAATTCTGTAAGAATTAAAAATGAAATTGGGTAATGGATGATGAAAGAAACAATGGGGAAAACCATTAATTCCCTAAGAATTAAAAATAAAATTGGGTATTGGATGATAAAAGAAACAATGGGGGAAAACCATGAATTCTATAAGAATTAAAAATGAAATTGGGTATTTCTGATTGTTCTGATTATTCCACTGAGTTTCTGTCAGGTTAAAAGGACAGAGAAAAGAAACAGAATTAAGCCCAGAACAGCCTTTTTTGAGAAATTTCACAGATGGCACATTTCGGCCAGGCTGGGTGTGACCTGGAGCATCCCAGAGGATGGGATGGGGTACAAGGATACAGGGATGGGATACAGGGATGGGATACAGGAATGGGATGGGATAATGGGATGGGATTTTGGGACGGGATTTTGGGATGGGATTTTGGGATGGGATGGGATACAGGGATGGGATTTTGGGATTTTGGGATGGGATTTTGGGTTGGGATTTTGGGTTGGGATGGATCCCTGCCGTGGGAACAGGACAGGCTGGCACAGGGGACACGGGGGATAGGTGACACTGGTGGATCACGTGACGCGGAAGGACACACGACACGGGACGCAGCAGAACACGTGACACCGGCTGCACACGTGACACAGGGAAGTCACATGACACATTATGACACACTGCGGGCGAAATCACGTGACGCGGGAGGAAGCGCGCGAGCCGGACGGACACACGTGACACGGGTGACACCACGTGACCCGCGGTGACACCACGTGACCCCCGGTGACACCACGCGTCCCTCCCTCGGCCGGGCCATGGCGGGCGCGGTGGCGGCCGCGGGCTCCGCCGAGCAGTTCCAGCAGCTGCTGCAGCGGCCGGACAGGTGAGGGCACACGGGGGGACAGGTCCCGTTCCTCTGGCCTTATACCGGGGCTCCCGTCCCTGCTGTGCCATCCCGGTGTCCCCTGAGTGCCATCCGGGCTCCCATCCCGCTGTGCCATCCCCGGGTCCCATCGTGTCTCGGTGCCATCCCGGTGTCCCATCATGTCTCGGTGCCATCCCGGTGTCCCATCGTGTCTCGGTGCCATCCCGGTGTCCCTGCCGGGTCCCCGCAGGCACAGCTCGGAGGGGCCGGTGCTGCCGCAGCGCTCGGTGAAACCCGCGCGGGGAAGATAAAAAACCCCAAAACGGAGACAAAGCGAGCCCCAAACTGCGCTAAGGCCCGGCTCTGGCTCGGTTCTGGCCCGGCGCTGGCTCGGTTCTGGCCCGGCTCTGGCCCGGCTCTGGCCCGACTCTGCCTCGGTTCTGGCTCGGGCTGTGCCAGCCCCGCGTTCCCCCGGCTCAGCAGTCACAGGTGCCCCCCTGCAGCAGCTCCTGCCGCGGGGAATTTGGGGCTAGATGGGGCGAATTGGCTGGAAAAGCCCAGAAAGCAGAGCTGTCCTGTGAGCTGGGACTGTCCTGCAGCCACAGGAGGGTCAGCAACACCACCGGGACACTTCAGTGGGGACAGCAGTGACACTTAAGTGGGGACAGCAGCGTTCAGGTGTTGGTGCCACACAAGTGACTGTGAATTGCTCACCTCTTGCCCAGGGCTCTCATTAATCTGTTCTGTGCTCTGTTCATTAATGGCTCTGCTTTCCCTACAGCCCCAGCCTGGTCTGGGACCTGGAGCCACTTCAGGGACCCCTTCAGTCCCTAGGGATGCTGCTCTCTGTCCCCATGGCTGCTCTCTGTCCCCAGGAGGGCTCTCTGTCCCCAGAGTTGCTGCTCTCTGTCCCCAGGGGTACTGCTCTGTCCCCAGGAGGGCTCTCTGTCCCCAAGATGCTCTCTGTCCCCATGGCTGCTCTCTGTCCCCAGAGTAACTGCTCTGTCCCCAGGCTGCTCTCTGTCTCCAAGGTGCTCTCTGTCCCCAGAGTTGCTATTCTCTGTCCCCATGGCTGCTCTGTGTCCCCATGGGTGCTCTCTGTCCCCAGAGTTGCTGCTCTCTGTCCCCATGGCTGCTCTCTGTCCCCAGGATGGCTCTGTGTCCCCATGGCTGCTCTCTGTCCCCAGGATGGCTCTGTGTCCCCATGGGTGCTGCTCTCTGTCCCCAGAGTTGCTGCTCTCTGTCCCCAGGATGGCTCTGTGTCCCCATGGGTGCTCTCTGTCCCCAGGATGGCTCTGTGTCCCCATGGGTGCTCTCTGTCCCCAGGATGGCTCTGTGTCCCCAGAGGTGCTGCTCTCTGTCCCCAGGATGGCTCTGTGACCCCATGGGTGCTCTGTGTCCCCAGAGGTGCTGCTCTGTCCCCATGACTGCTCTCTGTCCCCATGGCTGCTCTCTGTCCCCAGAGTTGCTGCTCTGTCCCCATGGGTGCTCTGTGTCCCCAGGTCCCTGGTTGTGGTGCACTTCTGGGCGCCGTGGGCTCCGCAGTGCGCGCAGATGAACGAGGTGATGGCAGCGCTGGCCCGGGAGCACAGCCAGGTCACCTTCGTGCAGGTGAGCTGGGGGACAGGGGCCAGCCCTGGGGGAGGGGAGGCTCCAAAACAGGGGGAGGCTCCTCCTGGAGTGCCTGTGTGGGCTCACATTTCAGCTGCCTTCTCACATCTGTGATCCCAGAGGTGCTGCTGTCAGGGATGGGCTCAGACAGAGAATCCTGGAATGCTCTGGGTGGGAAGGGACCCTAAATCCATCCAGGGCTATCCCATCCAGGGCTATCCCAGAGGTGCTGCTGCTGTCAGGGATGGGCTCAGACAGGGAATCCTGGAATGCTCTGGGTGGGAAGGGACCCTGAATCCATCCAGGGCTATCCCAGAGGTGCTGCTGCCCTCAGGGATGGATTTAGGATGGATTTAGGGTCCTTTCCCATCCAGGGCTATCCCAGAGGTGCTGCTGCTGTCAGGGATGGATTTAGGATGGATTTAGGGTCCTTTCCCATCCAGGGCTGTCCCAGAGGTGCTGCTGCTGTCAGGGATGGATTTAGGGTCCTTTCCCATCCTGGGCTGTCCCAGAGGTGCTGCTGCTGTCAGGGATGGATTTAGGATGGATTTAGGGTCCTTTCCCATCCAGGGTTATCCCAGAGGTGCTGCTGCTGTCAGGGAGGGCTCCTGGAATGCTCTGGATGGGAGCAGATCCCAAAGCCCCTCCAGTGCCACTCTGTCATGGCAGGGACACTTTCCCCTGTGCCAGGGTGTTCATCCCTGGAGATGTTTCTGGTTAAGGGATCTCAGCATTCCAGAGGGTTCCTGTGGCACCAAAATGACCCTTCAGGAGGGGGAATCCAGCCCCTGCAGTGCTGTCACTCTGCTTTGTGACACCCTCTGCACATCCCACTGAGATCCAGGGCAGGAAAAAGGAATTCACTTCATCCACGTGCTGTTGGTTTTAAAGCAAGTTTCTCTGGTTAATGAGACACTTGTGGGATGGTGAGGGCAGGGAGCAGGGGAGCAGCCAGCTGTGTGAGTGTTTTCATTCCCAGCCTTTAGGATGTGTGTGGGGCTTTTTAATGATTCCTCTCAGATGGTATTTGTAAAACAGGACAGAATTATTTTATTACTTACAGCTTCAAAAGACCAATTTTCAACATATTGCAAATTCCAGGTGCTTAAATTTATCTAGAGTTTAGCAGCTTTTACTCAGCCCAACAAAGTCTGGAATCTCTCAGTTGCCTTTTTATTATTCCTGTATTATTTACTTATGGCCTTTATTATTCAGCTGTAATTTATTTTTTAATTACAAGGTTCCAAAGTCATCCAGGAATGTAAAACCAAGACAGTGGCACATCCTTCCCCCTGCTTCCCTCCTCCCAGTAATTTTAATATCCCTGGTGTTCTTGCTTAGAGAAAATAAGCTGATAAAAATTCTTGGGTGAATTTTACTGATATGTTTTAGAGGGAGGAGCTCCTTGAGAGGAATAGATTTGATTTTGGCAGTTGTTGGTGGGATTTTTGTGTTCCAGAATATCCAGCCTGCCTGGGAATTGGCAGGCACGTGTTGCCTCCTGAGATGTTTGGTTGAAATGAGTGTGTTCACATCCCAAACCACTCCCAAACAGCATTTTGGGAAGCTGTGCCAGTAAGAGCAAGTTCCTGAAATACAAAATGAAATCTGTTCTGAGGAACATAAATATGCCATTAGGAAATTTTGCTGGGAAAGAAAATGAGTGTTAGAGGTGCAAGTCATCATTTGCCCCTGGAAAAAAGAATCAATAATTGGAATTACCTCTTCTCTTTCAATTCCATTTCAGCTTGCAGTCTGATTTCAGTTGAATGGAAGCTTTCATTTTCTAGCTGTAGTTCCTCAGTTGATTCTGTTAGTGGGGATTTGCAGGGGGAGGCTGGGGCTCAGTGTTGATGCTCCTGCTTTGCCTCACTAATTAGTGGGTTCATTAAGAGCCTGTGTAGCTGGAGCAGCTCAGAATCTGAGCCAGTCAAGAGGAGTTCTCACAGCAAATCCCTGCATGCTGAAAGGGGGAGCAGGAACCCCAGGCTTGCAGGAGTTAAAAATCAAGTTCAGCACCATGGGGTGAAGGAGCACCTCCTTTTCTCCTCCATAATTTGCAGATGTCAGGGGTGATGTAGAGCCCCCCAAAGGGGCACAAAAGCACCTCTGTGATGGTGACAGAACTGGGGGCAGTGATTTATGGATTCCAATATAGCAGGAGCTGCACAGGATTGAACATTCACCAGGTCAGGAGTGCACCAAAGATTTTATTCGCAGCCTCGGGGCGTCTTCTGAAATGTGCCACAAAATAAAAACCTCTGAACCTGTTGTGACACCGTGGGGGTTCACTGGGTGCCAGCCAGCCCAGGGAGTCTCATTTAAATGCAAATGTCTCACAAACTTCAGCAGCAGATCCTGTTTAAATGTATAAAGTGCCAGGCAGAGCATTCCAGGATTGACACGGTGAAACTTTAAAGAAGATTATGGAAATAATCCGGGGTGTTTTTTTCTTTTGGTTTGGTTTTTAGCTGGAAGCTGAGGCTGTGCCTGAAGTGTCTGAAAAATATGGAATTAGTTCTGTTCCAACGTTCTTGTTCTTTAAGGTAAGAGGAAATGGATTTAAGGAAATGAATTTAAGAGAAAATGGATTTTAGAGAAAATGGAATCCATGTGGACTCTTAATACTTTTGTGTTATTGTACATAACCTTAGGAGCTGTCTCAGTGAGGAAACACCTCTGGAACTGATTGAAATCTGTGCAGTGGAACCTAAAAATGGAGATAGAAATGGTTTCTTCACTTTATATGGAATATTCTAGGACTTCCTTAAGTGCTTTGTGATTTTTATTTTAGTTGTTGTACTTGGGTCAAAAAACTTACAGCAAGGTTTCTTTGTGTTGTAGCTGGGAAAAAACCCAAGTAAATATGGTAATAATAGGAATAACAATTGTGTTTGGGTGCTGTTGGCCTGTGGTGATAAAATGGAGAATATTTTGTTTAATAAGTCATTCTAGAGCAAACTTGCTGCTGTTCCTGGTGCCTTGGAGGGGCTCCCTAGAGCAGAGGCTGGACAAGGTTAAGGGAATAAAGGGGGATTTATTAAAGGCTTTCAGTAGGTACAGCTTGGGCAGTCAGAAACCTCAGAGGCTACAGGATGGACAAAGATCAGGAGTTTTTCAGACAATTATCAGGTTGGTGCATTTATGTGTTAATGCTCCAATTACAGCTGCAGGTAATGAAGTCACATTCCCCCAGTTTGCTTCCCCAAAATTCCCTTTTGTTTGTACTTTTCAGACCCTCAGGCTGGAGGGTGTCCTTGAGTTTCAGGCTTAGAGGAATGGTTTTGTCTGACCAAAATGTGAAGACAGTTAACCACACTTCACATGGAGTTGAAAATTATGCACTAATGCAGGAGAAAAACAGAAAAATAGAAAAGCCAAAATCCCTCAGGCTTCATTAGCACCAGAAAGGTGATGAGCCTGGGGGTGCAGCCCCTGCAAAGCTGGGCTTAGCTGGCTGGCTTAGCTTTGCTGTGGTTTTGGTCTATCCTGGATTCAGGGCTGTGTTTGTTGGTCCATCCTGCATTCAGGGCTGTGTTTGTTGATCCATTGTGTTTTTTGATCCATGCTGGATTGAGGGCTGTGTTTGTTGGTCCATCCTGGATTCAGAGCTGTGTTTGTTGGTCCATGCTGGATTCAGAGCTGTGTTTTTTGATCCATTGTGCTTTTTGATCCATGCAGAATTGAGGGCTGTGTTTGTTGGTCCATCCTGGATTCAGAGCTGTGTTTTTTGATCCATTGTATTTTTTGGTCCATGCTGGATTCAGGGCTGTGTTTGTTGGTTCATGCTGGATTCAGAGCTGTGTTTGTGGTCCATCCTGGATTCAGGGCTGTGTTTGTTGGTTCATGCTGGATTCAGAGCTGTGTTTTTTGGTCCATTGTGTTTTTTGGTCCATGCTGGATTCAGGGCTGTGTTTTTTGGTCCATGCTGGATTCAGGGCTTTGTTATTTGGTCCATCCTGGATTCAGAGCTGTGTTTTTTGATCCATCCTGGATTCAGAGCTGTGTTTTTTGATCCATTGTGTTTTTAGTCCATACTGGATTCAGGGCTGTGTTTTTTGGTCCATCCTGGATTCAGAGCTGTGTTTGTTGATCCATGCTGGATTGAAGGCTGTGTTATTTGGCCCGTTGTGGTATTTAGTCCATACTGGATTGAGGGCTGTGGTTTTGCTCCTTGCTGCATTGAAGGCTGTGTTATTTGCTCCATTGTGTTATTTGGCCTGTACTGCACTGAGGGCTGTGATATCTTGTCTGTGCTGCACTCAGGGCTGTGTTCTCTCCCTGCTGCACCCAGGACTGTGTTATTTGGTCTGTACTGCCCTCAGGACTGTATTATTTGGTCTGTGCTGCCCTCAGGGCTGTGTTCTCTGGTCTGTGCTGCCCTCAGGGCTCTGTTCTCTCCCCCAGGACTCCCAGAAGGTGGACAGGCTGGACGGAGCCCACGCTCCCGAGCTGACACAGAAGGTGCAGCGACACGCGGCCGGCGCTGCCCCCACGCCCAGCAATGCCAGCAGTGCCCAGGAGCAGCTCCATGTCCGCCTCAGGACGCTCATCAACGCTGCCCCCTGCATGCTCTTCATGAAGGGCTCTCCCAGGGAGCCCCGCTGTGGTGAGCAGCTCCTGCACTTTCTCTGTTTTGGTGGCGTTTTTGTGTTCCTGCTGTTTTGGGGGGGTGCGTCCCCACAGTGCCCTGCTGTCCTGGTTTGGAGGACAGGTGTCTGCTGAGAAAGGCAGGAGCCTCTCTCTGAAATGGAGAATGTAAACCCCCTCCCTCCAAATTATTAGAATTTTGAAATCAAGGGGCTTTCAGGCAAAGATATGGGAATTAGGAATACCAGTTCTTTACTAGGGAAATTAAAATAGAAATACAGCACTACAAAGAACAAACCCCAAACCCTGACACAGTCAGAGTACAGCCTGACACCCGTCAGGCAGGGTGTTGGCAGCAGTCCCATCCCATGGTGGCTGCATCCTCCTGCAGTGACAGATGTGGCTCAGTTGGAGCAGTGCTCCTGTACAAGGTGCAGTTTCCCTCCGGAGCTCCAGTGGGGATGTGGAGAAATCCGGTTTTCCTCTGGAGTCCAGTGGAGAAAGGGGCTCCCTTAGTGTCCCAAAACCTCTGTTTTTATCTTGGTAAGAAATGTTGGGCTCTTCCCCCGGCTGGAGCAACTCCCAATGGGATGCAGTAATTTTATCAGTGCCACAGTGGGACTCAATGGCCATGAGCAGAAAATGACTGGCTGGAGGAAGGATGGGCTGTGAAAAGATAAAGAACAATGCCCTGCCTGGTTTATAAAACATGGCCATGAACAGGAGATATCCCATGAGATAAAGAACACTGCCCCAGCTGGTTTATAAACCATGGCCATGAACAGGAGATATCCCATGAGATAAAGAACACTGCCCCAGCTGGTTTATAAACCATGGCCATGAACAGGAGATATCCCATGGAGATAAAGAACACTGCCCCAGCTGGTTTATAAACCATGGCCATGAACACGAGATATCCCATGGAGATAAAGAACACTGCCCCAGCTGGCTTCAATGGATGCCCATTAGCAGAATATCTCCCTTTTTTGCCCTTTTATATTGTTTGAAGCTGTTGAGAAGGCAAAGATTAACAACCAGAGGTTTCTTGTTTATTTGTTTTATTTGCTCATATGTTTTATGTTTATATGGTTTATTTGTTTATATGCTTTATATGTTTTATGTGGCTTATATGGTTCATATGTTCATATGTCATATGTTTTATATGTATGTAGGTTTTATATGTCTGTGTGTTTGTATGGGTTATTTGTTTATATGTCTGTGTGTTTGTATGGGTTATTTGTTTATATGTCTGTGTGTTTGTTTGTATGTTATTTGCATGTTTTATGTTTATATGGTTTATTTGTTTATATGTTTATATGGTCTATTTGTTTATATGTTCTGTTTGTTTATATGTTCATGTAATCTATTTGTTCATATGGTTTATTTGTTTACATGCTTTATTTGTTTATATGTTTATTTGTTCATATGGTCTATTTGTTTATAAGTTTATTAGTTTATATGTTTTATTTGTTTATATGACTATTTTTCCATCTTGTTTCTTTGTTTACATGCTTTATTTGTTTATATGTTTATTTGTTTTCTTCATATGGTTTATTTGTTCATATGGTTTATTTGTTCATATGGTTTTTTTGTTTATATGTTCATGTAGTCTATTTGTCCATCTGGTTTATTTGTTTACATGCTTTATTCGTGGATATGTTCTGTTTGTTTATATGTTCTATATGTTTATATGTTCATATAGTCTATTTGTCCATCTGGTTTATTTGTTTGCATGCTTTATTTGTGGATAAGTTTATTTGTTATGTTCAGAGCTTGCTGTGGAGCAGAGGCCCTGCAGGGTGCTCAGGTGAGCAGAGCTCTGCAGAAATCCCATTTCCTTTGGACTTGCAGGCTTCAGCAAGCAGATAGTGGAGATCCTGGACAGGCACGGCGTGGCCTTCAGCACCTTTGACATTTTCTCTGATGAGGAAGTTCGGCAGGGACTCAAAACCTTCTCCCAGTGGCCGACCTACCCCCAGCTGTACGTGGGGGGCGAGCTCATCGGGGGGCTGGACATCGTCAAGGTGCAGAGCTGTTCCTCAGGAATCCCAATCCTCAGCAAAACACCCCAATCCTCAGCAAACCCCAATCCTCAGCAAACCCCAATCCTCAGCAAACCCTAATCCTCACCTCAGCAAACCCTAATCCTCAGCAAACCCCATTCCTCAGCAAAACATCCCATTCCTCAGCAAAACATCCCATTCCTCAGCAAAACATCCCATTCCTCAGCAAACCCTAATCCTCAGCAAACCCTAATCCTCAGCAAAACACCCCAATCCTCAGCAAAACACCCCAATCCTCAGCAAAACATCCCATTCCTCAGCAAACCCCAATCCTCAGGAAACCCCAATCCTCAGCAAACCCCACTCCTCAGCAAACCCTAATCCTCACCAAAACACCCCATTCCTCAGCAAAACATCCCATTCTTCAGGAAACCCCATTCCTCAGCAAAACATCCCATTCCTCACCAAACCCCATTGCTCATCAAAACACCCCATTGCTCACCAAACCCCAGTCCTCACCAAACCCCATTAATTCCTCACCAAACCCCATTCATTGCTCACCAAACTCATTCATTGCTCACCAAACCCATTCATTGCTCACCAAACCCATTGCTCACCAAACCCCATTCATTGCTCACCAAACCCATTCATTGCTCACCAAACCCCATTTTTCCGCCTCATTTTTGGCTTTTTCCACCTCAATTTTTTTGCTTGTTCCATGTCTTTTTGTGCTTTTTCACCCTCATTTCTTTACTTTTTCTACCTCTTTTTTTTGTTTCTTTTTCTACGTAATTTTTGGCTTTTTCCAACTCAGTTTTTTTGTTTGTTCCACCTTTTTTTGTGCTTTTCCCACGTCATTTTTGTTTTCTCACCTCAGTTTTGTTTTCCCACCTCATTTTTGGCTTTTTCTCCCCGTTTTCCCCAGGAGCTGGAGGCGTCAGGGGAGCTGGACACGATCTGCCCAAAGATTCAGAAACTGGAGGACAGGTGGGGATTTCCTTGTATTGTAAAAAATAATATCATTATTTATGTTCATAATATAATTGTGTTAATAATGTAATTGTGTTATGTTCATTATGTTAATAATATGTTATGTTAAATAATATAGTTATATTAAATTATGTTAAAAATTATGAGAAATAATGTTAAAATTATAACAATTTTTTATGTTTTCTTATAATTTTAAGAAATAATAGTTACATGAATTGTGTTAACAATGTAATTATGTTATGTTAGTTATGTTAATATGTTATGTTAAATAATATGTTAAATTGTGTTAAATATTATGAGAAATAACGTTAAAATTATGACAATTTTTTTCTTATTTTAAAAAATAATATAATAGTTGCATTAATTGTTACTAATATAATTATGTTAGTTATGTTAAATGTAAGAAAAAATATAATAGTTACATGAATTGTCTGAATAATATAATTATGTTATGTTAATTATGTTAATAGTATGTTATGTTAAATAATATGTTAAATTATGTCAAATATTATGAGAAATAATGTTAAAATTGTAACAATTTTTAATGTTTTCTTATAACTTTAAGAAATAATATAATAGTTGCATTGTGTTAATAATATAATTGTTAGTTATGTTAACTATAAGAAATTATAAAATGTTATAACAATTTGTGAGTTTTTTCCTATAAGAAATAATGTAATTGTGTTAATTATGTGAAGTAGTATAAGAAATAATATAATTAATTGTGTTATAATTGTAGCAACTTTTGAGGTTTTTTATAATTATATTATAAAATAATGACATTTCCCCCCTGCTCACAGCAGCTGGCAGTGGGATTCTCTCCTGTGCAGTTCTTGCAGATTCCTCCATTTCAGTTCTCATTTCTGCATTTTCCTTGGGGTGATAACCAAGATATTTTTTATTTTTTGTAGGCTCAAATCCTTGATCAACAAAGCTCCTGTGATGCTGTTTATGAAGGGAAACAAACAGGTAACCTCCAGAAAATATTGAAATTTTCATTTTCCTTCCTTAATTCAGGGCAGTGCTGCTGGAAAAGTTTTTATCTTTTTATTTGGTGCTTCCAGAAACTACAGAACAGAAGAAACATTTTTTTTTTTATGGCTGAATATAATCTAAATATTGAATATTTCTATTAAAGTTATCTAAATATTAGATATTTCTATGAATATTATTTAAATATTAGATATTACTATGAATATATCTGAATATTAGATATTTCTGTTGTTATCTAAATATTAGTTATTTCTGTTAATATTATCTAAATATTAGATATTTGTATGAGTATAATATAAATATTAGATATGCTATAAATATTATTTAAATATTAATTATTACTATAAATATATCTGAATGTTAGATATTCTTATTACTGTTATCTAAATATTAGTTATTTTTATTAATATTATCTAAATATAGGTTATTTTTGTGAATATTATCTAAATATTAAATATTATAGGAATATTATCTAAATAGTAGATATTACTATTAATATATATTAATATAGATAATAGAAATCTATAATACCTATTAATATCTAAACGTTTTTTTTGTGCTTATGTGAAGAGTTGGCAGTGGATATGAATTATTAATTCATTATAATTATGTTTAATTACAATAAAATTAATTATAATGATGATAAATATAACAAGCTGTTTTAGTTTATGATCATGGTGAATCAAAATGCCCCAAAATAAAGCCAATTTATTCCACAAATCCACAAAAATCAGGAGATAAAAGAAAAAAAAATAAAAATTGGGAATTGCTGTGGTGTAGCTGGAATTTAATGGATTTTAAAAAGCAGAATTTAACATTTTATTTTCTGTTTTAGATGGCAAAATGTGGCTTCAGCAAACAAATCCTGGAAATCATGAACAACACTGGGTGGGTGCCAGGGTGTGGGGTTAAAAACTGCATTTTATTGGTTTAAATTATTTTATTTTTATGGAAAATAAAGCAGGAAATAGGAGGGGGATTATTCCCCAAAGGGAAGTTTTGCTTTTTGGAGAGGATTTAGAGCAGTTGAAGTTTTTCTGAGAATTTTAGTGGGTTTTTTTTGAGATTATTGAGGTTTTTTTTAGAATTTTGAGAGTTTTTAAAAACTCTGAGGTTTTAGAACTTCAAGTTTTTTAGAATTTTGAGGGATTTTTTGAGAACTTTGAGGATTTTTTTTTTTTTTTTAGAAATCTGAGGATTTTTTTGAAAACTTTGAGGATTTTTTGGAAAACTTTGAGGGTTTTTTGAGAACTTCATGGGTCTTCAAAAAACCTTGATGCTTTAGAATTTTTCAAAGAACTTTTTACATTTTTCTGACAATTTCCTGGCGTTTCTGTACAAATGTTGCAGGGTTTTGTTGTTTTTGAGCATTCCTTCCCACCTCCAGAGGGAATAAATAGAAATAACCCTTTATTTAGATAACTAATGAATATATAAAATTATATAAATAAATAATCAATATAAATATATACATTTATATAAATAATATAATTGTTTTTCCCTTTTCCCAGTGTGGATTATGAAACCTTTGACATCCTGGAAGACGAGGAGGTAACAGAGCCTTCCCTTCCCTGGGGATTCAATCCCCTGCTGCCTTTCCCAGAGCTGCAATTCCCAGATCATTTCCAAATCATTCCCAAATCATTCCCAGATCTTTCCCAGATAATTCCCAAATTATTCCCAGATCATTCCCAAATCATTCCTAAATCATTCCCAGAAAATTCACAAATAATTCCCAGATCTTTCACAAACCATTCCCAGAAAATTCCCAGATCATTCTCAAACTATTCCCAGATCATTCCCATATAATTCCCAAATAATTCCCAGATCATTCCCAAATAATTCCCAGATCATTTCCAGATCATTCCCAAATTATTCCCAGAAAATTCCCAAATAATTCCTAGTTCATTCCCAGATAATTCCCAAATCATTCCCAGATAATTCCCAAATCATTCCCAGAATTCCCAAATAAATCCCAAATAATTCCTAGATCATTCCCAAATAATTCCTAGATCATTCCCTGATAATTCCCAGACAATTCCCAGATAATTCCCAAATAATCCCCAGATCATTCCCAGATAATCCCCAAATAATTCGCAGATAATCCCCCCATAATTCCCTGACAATTCCCAGACAATTCCCCCATAATTCCTAAATCATTCCCAGATAAATCCCAGATCATTCCCAAATCATTCCCAGATCATTCCCAAATAAATCCCAAATAATTCCCAGATAATCCCCCCCATAATTCCCAAATCATTCCCAGATAAATCCCAGACCATTCCCAAATAATCCTCAGATCATTCCCAGATCATTCACAGATCAGATCATTCCCAGTCAATCCCCAGTTCCCCCAATAAACATTCCCAGTAATTCCCTTGCCGTGGCAGGTGCGCCAGGGTCTGAAATCCTTCTCCAACTGGCCCACGTACCCACAGCTGTACGTGAAGGGGGAGCTGGTGGGGGGGCTGGACATCGTCAAGGTACGGACTGGGAATGGGGAAATGGGGAAATGGGAATGGGGAAATGGGAATGGGGAAATGGGGACTGGGAACTGGGAATGGGGACTGGGACTGGGAATGGGGAAATGGGGAATGGGAATGGGGAATGGGGACTGGGAATGGGGAATGGGGACTGGGAATGGGGAATGGGGACTGGGAACTGGGAATGGGGACTGGGAATGGGGACTGGGGAAATGGGTACTGGGAATGGGGAACTGGGAATGGGGACTGGGAATGGGGACTGGGGACTGAGAATGGGAATGGGAACTGGGAATGGGGGACTGGGAATGGGGACTGGGAACTGGGAATGGGGAACTGGGACTGGGAATGGGGATTGGGGAACTGGGGACTGGGGACTGGGAATGGGGACTGGGGAATTGAGGAACTGGGGAATTGGTGAACTGGGGAATTGGGGAACTGGGGAATTGGGGAACTGGGGAACTGGGGAATTGAGGAGTTGAGGAATTCAGGAACTGATCAATTGAGCAATTGAGTTGAGGGGTTGAGGAACTGAGGAGTTGAGGAACTGAGGAACTGGAGAGTTGAGGAATTGTTGGAGTCAGTGAAACAAGAGCCAGGATCCAACCAGAGCTTTCAGGGTGGGATTTCCCACTGAAATAATTTTTTTTTTTTTTTACCAAATACTCCCAAACCAGAATTTAAATACTTTATAAACCTCTAGTGAGGCACCAATGAATTTCCTGGTGGAATCCCCTTGGAGAATCCCAAAATTCCATAATTACTGCATTTCTCTTCCAGGAGCTGAAGGAAAGTGGGGAATTGCTACCTGTGCTGAAGGGGGAGAATTGATGGGAGCAGAAATCCCTGGAATAGCTTCCAGTTCAAAATTCTCCTGCAGAAACAACTTCAGCCCTGAGGAGCATCAGGGGGGAAAAGAGGAAATAAATAGAAATATTCTCTGTATTTCACCTGTATGAAAACTGGAGACACAGAAAGGTCAATTAAAATTCACTGCTCCAGGATTCCAATTGTTGGGATTTCATTATTTCACTGTTTCCTTATTTCCTTATTTCATTAATTCATAGTTCCAGTATTTCATTGTTTCTCATCCTTAATTTTGCTCCTGATGTTGTTGGTTTTTTGGTTTTTTTTCTGGGTTTTTCCCAGCTAACATTCCTGGGATAAAGGAAATTTTGTTGGAGTTGTTGGAGCAGCCCCAGAGCTCCCAAACCCTCACAGTGGGACTCCTCAATCAATAAATCCCATTTATACAAGGTGCAGTTTCCCTCCCAAGCTCCAGTGGGGATGTGGAGAAATCCGGTTTTCCTCTGGAGTCCAGTGGAGAAAGGGGCTCCCTTAGTGTCCCAAAACCTCTGTTTTTATCTTGGTAAGAAATGTTGGGCTCTTCCCCCTGGCTGGAGCAACTCCCAATGGGATGCAGTAATTTCATCAGTCCCACAGTGGGACTCAATGGCCATGAGCAGAAAATGACTGGCTGGAGGAAGGATGGGTTGTGAAAAGATAAAGAACACTGCCCCAGCTGGTTTATAAACCATGGCCATGAACAGGAGATATCCCATGAGATAAAGAACACTGCCCCAGCTGGTTTATAAACCATGGCCATGAACAGGAGATATCCCATGAGATAAAGAACACTGCCCCAGCTGGTTTATAAACCATGGCCATGAACAGGAGATATCCCATGAGATAAAGAACACTGCCCCAGCTGGTTTATAAACCATGGCCATGAACAGGAGATATCCCATGAGATAAAGAACACTGCCCCAGCTGGTTTATAAACCATGGCCATGAACAGGAGATATCCCATGGAGATAAAGAACACTGCCCCAGCTGGTTTATAAACCATGGCCATGAACAGGAGATATCCCATGAGATAAAGAACACTGCCCCAGCTGGTTTATAAACCATGGCCATGAACAGGAGATATCCCATGAGATAAAGAACACTGCCCCAGCTGGTTTATAAACCATGGCCATGAACAGGAGATATCCCATGAGATAAAGAACACTGCCCCAGCTGGTTTATAAACCATGGCCATGAACAGGAGATATCCCATGGAGATAAAGAACACTGCCCTGCCTGGTTTATAAACCATGGCCATGAACAGGAGATATCCCATGAGATAAAGAACACTGCCCCAGCTGGTTTATAAACCATGGCCATGAACAGGAGATATCCCATGAGATAAAGAACACTGCCCCAGCTGGTTTATAAACCATGGCCATGAACAGGAGATATCCCATGAGATAAAGAACACTGCCCCAGCTGGTTTATAAACCATGGCCATGAACAGGAGATATCCCAGGAGATAAAGAACACTGCCCCAGCTGGTTTCCATGGATGCCCATTAGCAGAATATCTCCCACAGAGATCAGGATCACTGCCCCACCCTGTGATGGTGACAGAATAAATACCTTTTATCACATCCTGTATTGCAACCCCAGACACCCCACAAATTCTAAATATAGTCCAAGTTAGAACCTAAACCAAACCTGGTGTTAAGCTTGGCCTAACCTGGGGAAGTTTGGCTGCAGGGAAGCAGGGCCTCCATGTGTTAGAGGATTCCTAGGGATGGATATTTAATTTTCTAGGATTAATTTTGTAATTGCTATCAAATACATGTTATAACTTTAAACCTGATTTTAATTGCTCTAAAAAAAAATCCTTGTCATGAAAACAAGCCTTAATTAATCCTCTTAAGTGAATTGCAAATGCATTCAGGTAGCTGTCAGTAGGAAAAAATAATTTATTACAGCAAAATGTAGCATCCCTGTGGTGAAATAAGGAGTAAGAAGCTTTAATTAAATACTAAATACCAAATGCTATTTAGTTTTCCTTCAGAATTCAGTGTAGTGGAATTTATTTGGGGTTTATGGAGTCCTGTTAATGGATTTATAGACCAGAGAGCAGCAGGGAAGAGCAGTTGATTCCTAACAATTTGTATTTTGATTTATTCCAGTGTCGGATATTGGAAAGTTTTGGGGGTGCCCAGAGAAGCTGTGACTGCAGTTCCATCCTCCTTTGCATTTCCCTCCTTATTTTGCAATATTTCCCTTGCTTGTCCCAATTTCAGCTGGATTATTTCTTCCCTGCACTTTAGTGTCAGGATATTAGGAAAAAAAAATTCCAAACTGTTCCTGAGGATGATGAAGAGAGGAACAGTCAGTGATTAAACCCTGTGTGCTACTGAAAATATGAAATAACTTCACCTAACAGATAATTGTCACCTCTGTCACCTCCTTGGTGCTGGGATTAGAAATTCCTTCAAACACCCATGGAATATTCCAGGTTTTAAAATATTCCCGATTTTTAATTCCAATTTTTTGAATGGCTGAGATCAGGAATGCAATACCTGGGATTTCAATTAAATTTCAGTTAATACCTGGCCTGTGAGCACGGACTGGGGGCTTCTGCCAGGCCAGGCAGAATTTGGGGTGAGGTGATGATTTCAATTGGGGGGTGTTTCATGGGGAGTAACTGGGATTTCATTTCATGGGGCTGGGACAGAAGGGCAGGAAAGGGAATTGTTTCTCCTTTGAATTGTCACCACAGGGCACAGGCTGGGGTGAGGTTTGGGGAGTTTGATGGAGAGTCAGGAGATACAGGGTTACATGAGATTTTGGGGTTAAAGGAGCTTTTTTCTGGTTTAAGGGGCTTTTTGGGAATTAAATAATCTTTTGTGGGGGTTAAAGGATCTTTTGAGGGGTTAAAGGAGGATTTTTTTGTTAAATGAGCTTTTCTGGGTTAAAGGAGCTTCTTTGGGGGTTAAAGGAATTTTTTTTTGGTTTAAGGATCTTTTTGTGGTTAAAGGAGCTTTTTTGGAGTTAAAGGAGCTTTTTAGGAGGTTAAAGGAGCTGTTTTTGGTTTAAAGGAGCTGTTTTTGGTTTAAAGGAGCTGTTTTTTGGTTTAAAGGAGCTGGTTTTTATTAAAGGCGATTTTTGGGGGGTTAAAGAGGCTGCTTTGGGGATTAAATGAGCTCTTTTGGGGTTAAAGGAGCTGTTTATGGTTAAAGGAGTTGGTTTTGGGGTTAAAGGAGATGTTATTGGCTCAAGGAGCTGTTTTTAGTTTAAAGAAGCTGTTTTTTTTGTTTAAAGGAGCCGTTTTTGGGTTAAAAGAAGCCGTTTATGTTTAAAGGAGTTGGTTTTGGGGTTAAAGGAGCAGTTTTAGGCTCGTGCTGTGACTCCCCCACGCCCAGGGGTGTCCCAGCTCGCGCTGGTGTCACTGGGGCAGGTCCTGGTCCTGTCCCCTCCCTCCCGGCTGTGCCATCCCTGTCCCGAGGGCAGGGAAACTCCTGGAGGGAGCTAAAAACATTCGGGAGAGGGGAGACAGAGACGTCAGCGCAGTCCTCACCTCCTCTCTGGGAGATCTTAAATCGCTAAATCCCAAATCCCAAACCCCTGTGCCATCCCGGAATTCCAGCTCTGCCATCACTGGGGATGTGAGGAGTTTATCCTGTGCCAGAGCTGCTCGGATCCCCGGGAATTCCCACCGGGAGAAGGGGAGGGAGCTGGGATTCACAGCCATGGATTATCCACAGGGAATTCCCACTGGGAGCTGGGATTCACAGCCAGGATTATCGGCAGGGAATTCCCACTGAAGCTGGGATTCACAGCCATGGATTCCACAGGGAATTCCCACCGGGAGCTGGGACATCCAGGATTATCCACAGGGAATTCCCACCGGGAGCTGGGATTCACAGCCGGGAGTTCCACAGGGAATTCCCACAGGGGATTCACATCCCGGATTATCCATAGGGAATTCCCACCGGGAGAAGGGAGCTGGGATTCACAGCCAGGATTATCCGCAGGGAATTCCCACCGGGAGAACGGGGAGGGACCTGGGATTCACAGCCATGGATTCCACAGGGAATTCCCACTGGGAGCTGGGATTCACAGCCAGGATTATCCACAGGGAATTCCCACTGGGAGCTGGGATTCACAGCCAGGATTATCCGCAGGGAATTCCCACTGGGAGCTGGGATTCACAGCCAGGATTATCCGCAGGGAATTCCCACTGGGAGCTGGGATTCACAGCCAGGATTATCCACAGGGAATTCCCACTGAGAGATGGGATTCACAGCCAGGAGTTCCACAGGGAATTCCCACAAGGGAACTGGGATTCACAGCCAGGATTATCCACAGGGAATTCCCACTGGGAGCTGGGATTCACATCCATGGATTATCCACAGGGAATTCCCACAAGAGAACTGGGATTCACATCCAGGATTATCCACAGGGAATTCCCACAAGGGAGCTGGGATTCACATCCATGGATTATCCACAGGGAATTCCCACAAGAGAACTGGGATTCACAGCCAGGATTATCCACAGGGAATTCCCACTGGGAGCTGGGATTCGCATCCAGGGGTTCTGCAGGGAATTCCCACAAGGGAGTCACATCCTGGATTATCCACAGGGAATTCCCACCGGGAGCTGGGATTCACAGCCAGGATTATCCACAGGGAATTCCCACTGGAGAAGGGGAAGGGAGCTGGGATTCAGGATTCACAGCCAGGGCTCCGCGCTCTGCTCCCGGTGAATCCTGCGGGACAGCGGAGCCAGGGACGGGGGCGGAGAGAGCGGGATTGGAGGGAAAAAACTCAATCCCGGGGATTTGAGGGAAAACTCAATCCTGGGGATTTGAGGGAAAACTCAATCCCGGGGATTTTCGTGGCGGCGGCAGCACCGGGGATGGCCACGGAGCGGTGCTGCACACCGCGGAGAGAGGGATGAGGGATAACGGGGCTGGGAATGCTGCCCCGGGATAACGGGGCTGGGAATGATGCCCCGGGATAACGGGATAATGGAATAGAGGGATAGCGGGATAACAGGACTGCGGATCAGAGAATTCCAGAATTATTTGGGCTGAAGGGACCCCAAATCCCATCCAGAGCCCCCCTGCCATGGCAGGGACACCTCCCACTGTCCCCAGTGTCCAGCCTGGCCTTGGGCACTGCCAGGGATCCAGGGGCAGCCACAGCAAATCTGGGAATTCCATCCCACCCTGCCAGAGAACAATTCCTGCCCAAATCCCATCCATCCCTGCCCTGGGCAGTGGGAGCCATTCCCTGTGTCCTGTCCCCCCCTTTTCCAAAGCCAGGATGGAAGATCTGCTCTTCTCTGCTTTGGACAGCAAAGCACAGTAGGAAAATCCCATTTTTTTCCTCTCTCTCTCTCGTTTTTTTTTTGTTTTTTTTTTTTTTTTTTTTTTTTTGTTTGTTTGTTTTTTTTTACCAGGGCAGCTCAAAAACCACAGCAATTATTATCAAGTGGCTTTTCCTCCACCTTTTTTTTCCCCAGGAATGTTCCTGTGTGACACTAGATGGAGCCTGCGGTGCGCGGGAGGAGTTTGGGATCCGGGAGCGCTCTGATGGAAATGGTGTCAGTGCCATCGCCCTGGGAACAGCGGGAAAAAAGGGAATTTCTGACACCTGCAGAGGGCAGAAATCACCGGGGTTTCCCTTCCAGTCCGCACTGAGAGCTAGGATCGCACACATCATTTTTAGCGTGGATTTTCAAGGCTCCCTGAGGTGAGCTGGGAGCTCCTTTCTGACCCAGCCCAGCCTGGCAGGAAGAGCTGTGCTCGAGTTTTGGCACCACGCAGGGATTTACAGAGCTCCCAGTCCCTCAAACACCTGTTTGCAGCTCTCTGTCTCAGGAAAACCCCTCCAAGGTGGTGATTATTTGATATCATGGCTGGGCTGGGAACACTCCCAGTGCCAGCAGAGTGGTGTCACCATTCTGGGCACATCCTCAGCCTCTGCCAGCACCCAAAAACCGCAGCTGAGGGGCCAGCAGGGCCAGGGGAGGTGGGATTGCAGCTCTGGGGTGAGCTCTGGCACCTCCATCATCATCCTCCAAATTCACACCGAGTGTGAACAGCCTGGACACTGCTGGCACCCAGAGGGATGGGAGGATCATGAGAAAATGCAATTATCCAGCCAATTCGGGGCAGAATCTCTGAGTTTTTACCGAGGATGAGAACTGATAGTGTCTTGTTAAACAAGACACTGGAAATATGGAAATTTAGCAATGAAACTTTATCCATTGTTTTAAACTATCACAATAAGCACTGTGATAACAAGATGTAGTGTAAGTTCAATAATTGGCGTTAACAAATGCTTTTCCAAAGTTCTTGTTCTCAGAGGGTGCAGGGGGCTCACAGGGGGGAAACCCTCTGCCCCAAGGGGCTGCTGAGGTTTTCAGGCTGCAGAAATGGCTCTGCCCCATCCCTGCAGTGTCCAAGGCCAGGCTGGAGGGCTTGGAACAGCCTGGGAGAGGGGTGGATTTGATAGAATCTCTGTTCTGGTCTCTCCAGTGGGAGAACAGAAAGTGAATTCTGTCCTTCACACTCCAGCACGGCAGGACAGATTTTTAAAATGCTCAAGTTTAGGATTCATTGTTTAGAAGAAGAAAAAATCTGACATTGAAGTTTTTTCCTGCCTCCCTGTGCTTTGCTTGTGAGCAGCTCAAAGTTGTTTTTGTGGAAGGGATGGGGCAGAGGGGCCACCAGCGTGTCCCTGGAACAGAATTGTCTCTTTTTAGTGAGAAACAATCTCAGCCTGCAGCCCCTGCCCCCAGCCAGCCCCAGCTTTGGGCTGATGGATTCCATGAAAGGAGCTGGGAGCAGCAGGATCCTCCTCACCGTGACACTTGGAGCTCTGAGCCCCTCCAGGTGTGGGAAGCAGAAAAGGTGCAAAGCTCTCAGAAAGCTGCAGAAAGCAAAGCTCAGGATGGAGAAATGCAGGGAAGGTCAAGGTGCAAGGCCAAGAAATGAAAATGGTGTGCAGAGACAGCCCCTAGGAAATGTGTTAAACAAGACACTGGAAATAGGGAAATTCAGCAATGAAACTTTATCCATTGTTTTAAACTATCACAATAAGCATTGTGACAGCAAGATGTAGTCTAGGTTCAATAATTGGCTTTAGCAAATGATTTTCCAATTATAACATTATCCTGTTGGTAAACTTTGAAAGGACCAAGTGACTCAGAGAACTTTGGAGCTGTTTCCATCTCGGTGTGTGAGATGAGACTGAAGGTTGTGATGGAATAAAAGCTGCTCCAGCAGTCCCATCCTGTAATTTGTGTACATGGATGTACAGAGAAGATAAAATGACAGATCCAGCATTAAACCCTGAGAGAATTCTCACAATTCACACAATTTTACAATTCACAATTCCCCCCAAAGCACCCGAGCTCAGCTCTGCCCTTCCTGGCCTTTGGGGTGGGCTGGATTTGATTCCCCAATTTCAATATCCTTATTTCCAATAAACTTATTACTTACTTCTTATTTACTTTCAGTATCCTTATTTTCTGTTGTGATAAAGGATTAGGGGCAAAATCAAGGCAAGCTTAAAACGTGGAGAGTGTAAAGAAAACTTTTATTAACAACTTAAAATAATAATAGAATTTAGAATAAAATATTGAGGCCACTTCTCCTCCCCTCTTTCACACTTTTTATCCCTTCTCAATGACAATGTTCAGGAACACTTGAGTCAGTCACTAATTTCAGAATAATCTTTTTTTCACTTTCCTCAAGGGAGAGGAGTCTCCTTTTGTTAGGCTCTGGGGACTTATTCACAAGAGAAAAAACAATTTTCTCGTGGCTTCACTTTTTATGAATAGCAGCCACCTGGGAATTGTGAAACTTTTTTCATTTTCCCAGCCTCCCCAGAGCTGTGGGGATGCTGTCCATGCACAGGGAGCAGGGAAAGTTTGTCAGAGAAGGAGGGACAGAGTATTGGAATTACTGCCCAGGGAGGTGGTGGAGTCACCATCCCTGATGTGTTTAAATAAAGCCTGGATGTGGCACTGGGAGCTGTGGGGTATTGAGGGGCTGGGGCTGGGTTGGACTGGGTGATCTTGGAGGTCTCTTCCAACCTGGTGATTCTGTGATTCTGTGAATGCTGTGAATTGTCACAAATTGTCACAGAATCACAGAATTGTCACAGAATTTTGGGTTGGAAGAGACCTCCAAGATCCAGCCCAACCCACCCCTAACCCCTCAATACCCCACAGCTCCCAGTGCCACATCCAGGCTTTATTTAAACACCCAGGAATGGTGACTCCACCACCTACCCCAGACAAAACATTCTAATAATTCATTATTCTTTACATGAAAAAATTCTTCCTAATTCCCAGCCTGTACATCCCTTGGAGCTCACAGTGAGAGAGCTCTTACTCCTCCAGCCACCTCCTTTGGGCATTTCTGGGATCTTTTCCTGCTGCTCAGGGATTGGAGCTGCCCAGACAGGGTTGGATCTCATCCCTGGAGTGTCCCAGGAGTTCCTGGAGTGTCCCTGAGTGCTCTGGACAGGGTGGGGATGGGCACAGCCTGGACTGGATGATCCTGGAGGGCTTTTCCAGCCCCAGGGATCCCAGAATTGTGATGCCATGAGCATCCCCCAAGGAGCAGCAGTCCCTGTCCATGCTGGGAACAGCAGGATGGCTGCAGCTCCTCACACAAACATTCTGCTGGGATTCATGAAGGAGTTCATTTCCAGACAAGTTATTTGGAGTGAACTCATTGATCTGACTGCACTGAGGAGCTGCAATGCTCAGAATTTCCCCATGGAAAGGGAGCTCAGGCAGGGTTGGATCCCATCCCTGGAGTGTCCCAGGAGTTCCTGGAGTGTCCCTGAGTGCTCTGGGCTGGCTGAGGATGGGCACAGCTGATGCTGGAGTTGTTTTCCAAGCTGAATGATCCTGGGATTCCAGGATTCTGTGGCAGCTGGGTACCTGAGCAGACCTCATTAACTTCAGATCAAATGCAACACAATTTCATGCCCTGAAATGGTAATTTTCAAAACATGTTTTGTGTTAAAAGGGGTCTTTTTTCTCCTCGCTTCACTTTCATCCAGAATTCATTTCCAGTCTCTCTGAGAACCAACTCCTGTGTTCCAGGAAATGTTTCCGAATTCCTGAGCTAAAAAACCATTTGAAAAACCTCATTTGAATTTTTCAACAGCTTTGCCTGCCCCAAATGGTTTTTGCCAAATGAAAGAGCTGCACCTGAAAAGTTTTTCCCAGCTCCAGGGAAGAACTGGATCTGCATGTGGAAGCAGCTGGAATGCTGAGGGAGAGCAGGGAAAGAGAAACAGCACAAGGGGAGGGAAGGATGTGATTTCCCATTAGTGAAACCTTCAGTTTTAAAGCATAAATAAAGCACAACAGGTCTTTGGGAACAGCAAAATGTGGAACACAAGGTTCCTGTCACCAGGATCCTGATCTCCTCTGCTCTGCTCAGGTCTGGGATTAAATCAGGATTTATGTGCCATGGTCATTCCTTGGGTACCTTGAGTCTGCCAGGAAAGGGAAGGGCTTCAAAGTGAGTAAATTTAGATGGAATTTGGGCAGAAATTGTTCCCTGGCTGGGATGGAATTCCCAGAATTGCTGTGGCTGCCCCTGGATCCCTGGCAGTGCCCAAGGTTGGACTCTGGGGACAGTGGGAGGGGTCCCTGCCATGGGATTTGGGGTGGGATTTGGGGTCCCTTCCCACCCAAACCAGCCTGGAATTCTATGAAAGCTGTTTCAGCAGCTTGATATCTCAGGACAGAAGGAATTAGAATCATGGAATCCTCAAGGATGGAAAAGACCTTTAAAACCATCCAAGCCCACCAGCAAATGTTGCTCTGCACTGTTTGTTTGTTTGTTGGTTGGTTTGTTTGTTTGTTTGTTTGTTTGTTTGTTTTCCCCCTAAGGAATGAGAGCTGGGTGTCACCAATCCAGCTCCTCTGGGGTGACCTGACCTTGCACCTGGAGAACCTCCAGGTGAAGCAGAGGGTTTAATTCAGATTTTAGATGATTTCAAATGCCTGAAGAGTTTGGATCAGGTGCAGCAGAGCAGTTGGGAAGGAATTCCAGCAGGGCCAGGTCTCTGCCTGGCTGGGAGGTGTCAGGGCTTTGGCCAAGCACAGCAAAAAGGAGCAAAAATGACAAAAATCCCCTGGTGCCCCGTGTTCACAGGGCTCAGGAAATGAGTGGCTGAAGGAAACACAATTCCAGTCCTCAGAGCCGGCTCCAGGCACTGAGCAGCTCCTGTAAATGGGATATTTCTGCTGGGGGCAGAACTCTGCTGCCTGGGATGCTGAAAGCTCGTTAAGGTCTGATGTTCAACAATTAATGCTGCAAGGGACAAACTGGTTCATGTAGAGGAAAACACAACAGCCTGGGAAATGGCAGGGCTTGGAATAAACTGCAGAGAGCTCAGTGCAGGCTCAGCATTTCCAGGGGTTCTGTCACAATTTGGGTGCTGCTGCCCTGGGGATTTCCTCCTGGAAAGGATTTCCAGCCCTGCCACAGATTCCAGGGCACTGCCCCCATCCCTGGGCATTGAAAACCCTTTGGATGTGGCCTTGGCACTGCTCTGCACGTGATGATTTTGGAGGTTTTTTCCACCCTCAGCAATTCTGGGATTCTGGAATTCATGAAAACACCTTTAATGTCTTTGAAATCCTCCCCTCCCTGGCTATTTGCTGGATTCAGCTCCAAACATTACAAAGGAATTGCACCAGTGGCTTTAATGAAAATCCTATTTTGGATTGATCTCTTTTTTTTTTTTTTCCCTGCTGCATCTTCATAATGACAATAAAAACAATAACAGAATTCCTCGGGGGATGAAGCCTCTTCCCAGGGCTGGAGTTTGGGGTCATTACCCTCAGTTTGTGGGGGATATTTCTCATGCTGAAATCCCAGCCTGCTCCTGCCTCACCTCGTGGTCCTGCCCCTCCCCAGGGTGTTCAGCCCAAATTCAATCTGTCAGTTTGTGCTCAGCAGAGCCTGGCTCCCAGCCTGCACAGCTGCTGGCACATTTTGGCACCTCCAGCTGCAGCCCAGGGATGCATTTCTGGATTTCATTCCTCATACCACAGGGTGAAGGGAACATATATTTTAACTGTCATCCCAATTTTTAATTTCTTTTTTTTCCCCCCTCCTGTAGACATCCCACAAAGCTCATTTATGGGAGCAGCCTGGTTTGGGAGCGCCTGCTTTAAATATTTTAGTTTCCATTTTATTACCTGCAGCTCCAATCAGACTTTGCACGGTGCTGAGTCTGATCACAAATAATTCTGCTACCAGACATCTTCAGTCCCAAAAAAATGACTTTGAAAAAATGAGCAGCCATGCATTAAAATGCATTTTACAGAGAAATTATCTCGATATGCTTTGTCTTCCTTTTTTTTTTCAAATTTTTTTTTTTTTTTGGTAAAAAATATAGTGGCTGTGAAAGCACAGAAAACATCTGCTCCACTTGGAAAAAGGATTTGCAAAATATCCTCATGAATGTCTTGGAATCATGAATGGATTTTAATAACCACCACACTGACGAGGGCACGCTGCAGATCCTGATTAATTATTAACATGTTTACAACAATTTTGCAAATAATGGGCTAATCACTGCAATTATGTATTTTCCAGGCAGGGCTGTGCTCCCTCGCAGGCAGTCCTGGAAAACGCCGTGCCCAAGGCTCTGCTTCCCCAGGTGCTGTTTATTTTTGTGGGCTATTGATTTCCTGCCAGGATGGAGTGGATTTAATTTGAGCTGATAGTCCAGTGGTTCGTTCCAGCTTTAAATTATTGGTGATGCTCGTGTTTGCAGCAGTCCAGTGCCTGGAAGGGAGGGGATTCCTCACAAATACCTGGGCAGGTGAGCAGGGGAAGGGAAATTTTCCCCTGTGGGATTCCTGCCAAACCTGGAGCCCTGGGAAGTTACTCAAGTGATGGATAAATGGAGATATAAATCCTGCTGTAAATAACCAAAGAGCACAGGGAGAAGTGGATTTCTCAACTTTTCAACTCCATTTTTCTGGTTCTGCAGGCCCCAATCAGCACAGAGCCCCAGAAGGGTTTGGGTTGGGAGGAACTCTGAGACCAGCCCTGGGACACCTTCCAGAATATTCCAGAGAATTCCACCTCCCACTGGGAATGTTCCAGAGGATCTGGACTCAGTCCTGTGCCAGCTGGACCCACTGGGGGCCCTCCCTACCTGACCCAGGCTGGTCTGGAAATGGAAATGCTGAGGGAATGGGGATTTTCTGTCCTGTAAATGGAAGTGCTCAGGGAATGTGATTTTCTGTCCTGTCCTGGAAATGTTCAGGGAATGGAGATTTTTCTGTCCTGTCCTGTAAATGGAAGTGCTCAAGGAATGGAGATTTTCTGTCCTGTCCTATCCTGGAAGTGGAAATGCTGAGGGAATAGGAATTTTCTGTCCTCTCCTGGGTATGGAAGTGCTCAGGGAATGGGGATTCTCTTTTCTGTCCTGTCCTGGAGGTGGAAATGCTGAGGGAATGGGGATTTTCTGTCCTGGGTATGGAAGTGCTCAGGGAATGGGGATTTTCTGTCCTGTCCTGTCCTGGAAGTGCTCAGGGAATAGGGATTTTCTGTCCTGTCCTGGAAGTGCTCAGGGAATGGGGATTTTTCTGTCCTGTCCTGGAAGTGCTGAGGTGATTTTCTGTCCTCTGGGAATGTGCTGTATGAGGTGTGCTGGAATTTTTGGGGATTTTTTTGGGAGGTGTTAAACCCTGAGCACCCTTTTCCATCAGACACCCAATCCTGACCCCAAACCCTTCTCCCCAGCCTGAAATTTGCTGAAATCCCCCAAAGCCGTGATCCCTCAATAACAGGATTATTGCAGAGTACACGAGCAGCACAATGGGTGTGTGTTGTAATGCCTGATTAGAGGCTGGATTTAGGGCTGGAGCAGCATTAATGCTCAGCTCCAGAGTAACTGGGTTAATAACAATCAACTGATTAATGTGGAACAGCTCCTGAGCAGAGCAGCTGGGCTGATGGGCAGGGATGGGGAGGAGCACAAGGCAGGAGGGTGGGACACAGAGCAGGGGATAAAATGAGGAGTTTGGAGGGGGGAGATGGGAAATGAGTCAGGGAGGGTCTGGGAGGGGCAGGGTGAGCTCTGTGCCTGCTGAGAGGGAATGTGCACAAGGGAAGGGCACAGGAGGGGCTGGGATCACAGAATCATGGAATAATCCCAGGATCATGGAATCCCTGAGGCTGGAAAAGCCCTCAAAGATTCAAGGTGATAGCACAGGGTTAAAAATGTTCCTAAAATCATGGGAATTATATACAGTGGATTCAGGGGTGGAAAGAAAGGTTGGGTCTGGTAGGGCTGGGAAAGGGAACCGGGCCTGGGAATGAATGTTGGGTTTTGTCTTTATTAAATCATGTGAAACTGCACCTGTGGAATCATCATGTGATAAATAATGTGATTGTTAAATGTAATAATTGTTTGGTAAATTGAATATATTATTGTTTAATTGTAATAAGATTCATGAGAAGTGATGTAATGGTAACAAGAGCCATGAGAAAGGATGTTTGGGGAGCTGATGGAAATCACAAGAATCCCTGCTTGGAGAAGATCAGTGTGTACAATAGAACAATATGAGTTTAATAATTATTATATAGCTACATAAGGAAAAGGATATAAAACCCTGTCCCTCTGGAACCCATGTGGAGTCAGATTTGGGTTTGTACCCTGATCCCAGAGCTCTGCAATAAATCACCTGCACAGAATCATCCTGGGATTGTGTTTCTGTGCTAACAGAGGTGTGACTGATTGCCACCTTGTCCCAGCACTGAGTGTCAGGAGCTCCCTGGTCACCTCCACCAGCCCCTGGCAGCTCCTCCCAGTGTTTATCAATCCTTTAACCATCCTTGCCAAGCAGAAATCCTTCCATCAGAGCAGGTTCAGGTTGGGCAAATTAAATTCCTCCATGGGAAGTGCTGGGTGTGCCATCCCTGGGGGGATTTCAAACCCTGGAAATGGGGACACAGGTCAGGGGTGGCCCTGGAAATGGGGACACAGGTCAGGGGTGGCCCTGGAAATGGGGACACAGGTCAGGGGTGGCCCTGGAAATGGGGACACAGGTCAGGGGTGGCCCTGGCAGGAGTGGCTCCATCACATCCCACATTGAGTTCAACTCTCTGAAATGCACTTTTCTAAATCATGAGGGGAAGAAAAGTTCCTGGCTGCAACAGCACAATCAAAACTTTATGAGACAGAGGAATAAAAGGTGTATGTGACAAGGCTGAACCTGCAATAATAAATGAACAAAGCACAGTGAATAAAAGCAAGGAGAGGCTTGAAAGAAGTTCACAGGTTTTAAAACTCTAAATAGAGCTGCAAAGTTAAATTGCCACAGCAAACAGAGCTCGCATCACCCGTGGGGAGCATGAAAAGAGAGTGAGTTTGTGCCTGGACTGGGGATTGGGGAGGGCAATAATCAGTTTGTGGTCGTAGCCCCAATCTGGAGGTGCTGTAAGGAAGGAGTGAGTACTGAGGTGTGGCAGGAAATATTCCTGTGCTGCAGATTGGTTTGGGGCACTCTCCCTGCTCCCCTCGCCCTCCCAGGCTGTGCTTTGAGCCCAGCCAGGCTGATTTCTCATTTCTCCTGTCATTTCCTATCTTTGAAGGCATTACAAAAAAATTCAAGCAAGCTATTTTTAGTCAGGCTTGAAAGCTCCTATTTTTTCCTTTCCAGGCCTGATTCTTGAGGGGCAGCTTTGATTCTGCTTCCTTTTGTTTCTGCTCTCGATTCTGCCTTAAAGTGCAGCTTTGACCACGAGGTTCCCCTGGGCAGGGACCCTTCCCTGAGCCCTGCCCCAGTTCCAGGCACACCTGGCATCCAAAGGGGACATCCAAAGGCAATTTTCACCTTGCAGGGGCAGCCAAAGGCAAGAATTTGGTTCCAGCTGCAGGGAAAACGCTGGAACAAAGGACAGGCTGTATCTGAAAAGGAAAATGTCAGGAAATAATCCTGATCTCTTCAGTTCTGATCCCCACAGGAATGTTGGAATTGTCACTGAGTCGTTTCACCTCTGGTTTTTGGAGGCCTGAGTTCATCTTTGCTTGGATTGACACTGAAGTAAGGGGGTGAGTGAAGCTGGAATGGCAGTGCCAGCTTGGAACTGGCACCACTGGTGTCACTGGTGCTCCCCATGGGGCACCAGGGCTCAACCCCACTGAGTTGGGATTTCAGCTTTTCTCTTTTCCATTCCCTTCCCATCCTTTGTGCTTAGCTCACAAAGGCTCTTTAGGTATTCCCAATCATTAAAGACAGGAAAATGTAATTAAATTTCTCTCAATTTATCTTTGTTTATGACTTAAACTTCCTCCTCCTACCCCCACTCATCAATCCTGAAGTCTCTCTGCAATTCTTCCCTCCTCCCTGTGTTCTTTGCTGTCTCTTCTCTCCATCCCTCCCCATCTCCAGGGCTCCTGTAACCACATCCCAGGCACCATCAGGAGAGAGCTGTCTCCTTCCTCAGCCCCAGAGCAGCAGATCTGATTTTGGAGCAGGGCTGATGAGCAGTTTCTCATCCAGGAGGAAGATGGATGGTGGCCACAAAACAGATTATCCATGGCAGCTGAGACTCAGAGAGCTGATAAAGGTGAAATTTCTCATTTTGGGGGGAAATGTGAGATGGGGCCTCGAGGAGGAGAGCAGAAATCCCAGGAATGGTTTGCTGGGGGCAGGAGGGATTCACCCAGGCTGTGCCAGGCCAGGGAGCTGCAGCAGGGACAGAAATCCCATTTGGCTGAAAGTCCCAGAGATTTAATTCCAGCTGTATTTATGTTTTGCTCAGAAGAACTTTCCAAAACCTCCTCACGCTCTGCTGTGCCTTAATTGCTGTTAATTCCTGGGGGAGAACGACGTGTCCTCTGTGCTGAGGGGAGCTGCAGCTCCTGAGCTCCTTGCACATCCCTGAGATACCAATCCCAGATCTTTCCTGAGGCTGGAAAAGCTCTCCCAGCCCATGGAGTCCCAGCTGTGCCCCATCCCCAGCTGGTCCCAGCCCAGAGCACTCAGAAATGTTCTCAGCCTGGCACCTGTGAGCCTCCAGAGCAGAAACTCCAGAGTGGCTCCAGGCTCTGAGGAGAAGAGATTGCAGCTGCTGCAGCCCCTGCTCTTTCCAGGGGGGCTGGAAATACTTTTTTCAATTTTTTTAGATTTTTTTTTCATTTTTTTTCCCAATTTTTTTTCATTTTTTTTCATTTAATTTACATTCTTCAGCCATCCCTGAAAGCCTGGAGAACTGGTCCTCTGCACCAGCACTCATCTCATAAGCATTCCAGGAACCTCAGGGAGCTGGGGAAGGAATTCTGAGCATTGCAGCTCCTCAGTGGAGTCAGATCAATGAGTTCACTCCAAATAACTTGTCTGGAAATTAACTCCTTCATGAATCCCAGCAGAATGTTTGTGTGAGGAGCTGCAGCCATCCTGCTGTTCCCAGCATGGACAGGGACTGCTGCTCCTTGGGGGATGCTCATGGCATCACAATTCTGGGATCCCTGGGGCTGGAAAAGCTCTCCAGGATCATCCAGTCCTGTCCAGAGCACTCAGTTCTTGTTCCTCATGCTGTGAATTTGAGAGTGAACTTCCCCTCAGCAGAGCTTGGCAAGGGAATTCCTGATTTGGCACTGTAGAGGTTTTGGTTTGCTAATTTGAGATTTTGGCTGACATACCAATTTATGTCACAGATTTAACATTTGCAAAGTTGCCAGTGCACTCACTGGAATTATTTACTCATTTTGGTGTGAGATAGGATTAGGAGGAAGGCAAAATAGGCTTAAACTTTCAGGGCACAAAGAAAAGCTTTATTCCTAGAAACTACAAGGAAAAATAGTAAGAATAGGTGGGTTGTCTTTAGTGCCAAAGCAGCTCAGGCACAAGGATCCAAGATTCAATTTCCTGCTTGTTAAATCCATGGGAATTCTGGAGGATGCCCCAGTACCACAAAGCTTTGCCCAGATCCTGTGACAACACAAGGGTTTGCCCACCAAACATCCATTTTTACTCACATTGCTGATTATTGAGTTGCCTGAACATGGTGTCCCAGGAATTCTCTGCTGCCCATTAAAAAGGATTTAAAGGAGCTGTGAAGATGACAAACGAGCTGTTTCCCATCAATTATTTACCTCTCTGGTGTGCTGCACCAGGCAGGTGCTGAAGGGGCTGTCTGGGAATTCGGGCTCCAACAGGATCACTCCATCCTGGGGATAATTCCTGAGCACGGAACAAATCCAACTTCTGCATCAGATTCCATCGTGTGGAGCCAGGAGGGGATAAACTGGAGAGGGGTAAACTGGGAAGGGATAAACTGGGAAGGGATAAACTGGAGAGGGGTAAACTGGGAAGGGATAAACTGGGAAGCACCTGTTTCATTTTGGAGTAAAGCTGATTAGATTTGATTCACAGCTTTAGTATTCAAATGTGTGCTGGAAAAACCTCTGTGAGTGATGCTGGTGAAAAGCACAGGAGCTGTTGGAACTGGTGCTTTGGAAATTCATCTTTTTAGGTTTTTTTCTTTGTTTCTGTGGCTGCCCCTGGATCCCTGGCAGTGCCCAAGGCCAGGTTGGGCAGGGCTTGGAGCAGCCTGGGACAGTGGGAGGTGTCCCTGCCCATGGCAGGGGTGGCTCTGGGTGGGATTTAAAGTCCCTCCCACCCCAAACCATTCTGGGATTCTCTGATTTTATGACAGGACATCAGATTTTATGAGAAGAATCAGTAGTTCCCAATGCATCTCAAAATGATGGAAGGTGAGTGATAATTTCTATGTCCCAATGAAACACACTCAGGAGAAAGAAAATATTTTACCATTCTGAATTTCAAAGGGAAGTATTCATAAACTCTTTAACTGGATAATAAAAAATAAGGGAATCACAGAATTGATTGGGAAAGACCATAAGATAATTGAATTCAAGAGATGAAAAATAATGTCTTGACATGTCCAGTGTGAAAAGTGATAAAGTGAGGTGGCATGAAGTTGAAATGATGACAAAAATTCCATTTCTGGCCTGGTGTGGTGCTTCCCTTTCAATGCTGTGGAGCAGCTGCAGGTAAAGCGAGGTGGATCAAAGAGCCAGCACAGCTCTGGCTTCTCCCCCTCCTTCTGCAACCCTGAATCTCCTCAAATCCACACCAAAACCCCTCTGGGAGCACTCAGAGCCCTCTCCCAGCCCAGCCCTTCTGTCCTGGCTGCAGACTGGAATTGCTGCTGTGGTGTCTTGGGTTGTAATGCAGGATGTGACCAGAGGTGTGGATTCTATAACAGCTGTTAAACCAGCTGGGGCAGTGATCCTGATCTCTGTGGGATATCTCCTGTTAATGGTCATGTGTAAAACCAGCTGGGGCATTGTTCTTTATCTTTCACAGCCCATCCTCCTTCCAGGAGATCTCTCCTGTTAATGACCATGTGTAAAACCAGCTGGGGCAGTGATCCTGATCTCTGTGGGATATCTCCTGTTAATGGGCCAGCTGTTAAACCAGCTGGGGCAGTGTTCTTTATCTCTCCACAGCCCATCCTCCCTCCAGGAGATCTCTCCTGTCCATGGCCACTGAGTCCCAGGGCATGGCTGATAAAATTCCATCATCCCATGGGGAGATGCTCCAGCCAGGGGAGGAGCCAAGCATTTCCTACCCTGATCAAATCTGAGATTTGGAACATCAGAGCAGCCTTTCCCACTGGATCCCAGAGGAAAACCAGACCCTTCCACATCATCCCTGGAGCTCCAGAGGGAAACTGCACCTTGTACAGGAGCACTGCTCCAGCTGAGCCACATCTGTCACTGCAGGAGGATGCAGCCACCATGGGATGGGACTGCTGCCAACACCCTGCCTGACGGGTGTCAGGTTGGATTCTCACTCTGTGTTTTGTTTTTTTTTATTTTATTTTTAATTTTCCTGTTAAAGAACTGTTATTCCTATTGCCACATTTTTGCCTGAGAGCTCCTTCAAAATTATAATAATTTGGAAGGAGGGGGTTTGCATTTTCCATTTCAAGAGAAGCTCCTGCCTTTCTGAGCAGACCCCTTTTTTGTTTTTCAAAGCAGGACACACGGGTTTTGTGGGGCTGGTTAACACATTAAAGCACAATTCCTGTGTTTTATCCCTGGCTGCCCCTTCCTGTGGAATATTGGGAGGCTTTCCTCCTGGTCAAGCAGTGTATTTTAGATGAATTCCTCTGTTATTTTTCCCAGCTGGGCTGCTGGGGTTGCTGGAGAATGAAAACATTAATTTCCAGACTAGCAGGGGTTTGCTCCTTATCGACGTCAGAGCCGTCTCGGAGCGCTAAAAATCTCATTTCTTTCCCTCTGTTTTGGAAGGTTTGGATGCAAATGAAGAAAAATTGAGATTGGAATTTGTGGCTGGGATGGCAGCAATAATGTCACATGTCCTGCCCCGTGCTGGAGGGACTCTGGGACTCACCAGGGCAATTCAGGATAAATCCCACCATTCCCACCTGGAATCATTGTGGACGTTATTTGATTAGAAAAGTACGTGAGGAACAATTATTACTTGGGAAAACCAAGGGAAATGGGAGAAATACATCAATATTCCAAACCACAGGTTCTTTAAATGCAAAACCCAAATTCCCAGACACGGCATTTCAATCCATTTCCTGTCATGGAACTGCAGCCTGGAAAAAAAAATGTTGGCACCAATTCTGATTTGCATCCTTGATGATGGAATAGAAAATTCAGGGGATGCTTTGCCATAAATTTGGATTTTTTCCTGTGCTTCCCTCCTGCTGCTCTGTGCCTGGAAAAGCAAAGGAGGTGGGAATAGGTGGGATGGCACCAAACTCTTGGATTTAACCAAAATTAATAATAATTGGATGTTCTTTCATTTTAAAGTGGATAAAAGCTGCAGGGAGAAGTTTGAGAGCATTTCTGAGGTACAACCAACTGCTCGAGTGTGTGAGATATTCCAAATTTTCCTGTTTAGAGAGAGCTGAGAGCTTCCCTCCTTCCTTCAGTCTGAGTGCTGGGGAGGAGGGAGGAATAAGGGCTGAACTTGCTGTCAACTCTCTTAAAAGCTTTTTATTGAAGCTGGAAAGTGTGATAATGGCCCCCAGAACCATCATTACAGTTAATTAAAGGTCTGTTTCTTTTTTCTAATGTGAGGGGTTTATTTTCTGCAGTTGATAACACAGCAATAAAACCTTGCTTTAGGCAAAATCTTGGTAGGCAAGGTCACAATTTAGCAGTAATTTGGAAATTGAAGGGAGAACCAGAAAGCAGCATCTGTTTCCTGTTATTTCTGAGTTGTGGAAGTCCAGAGGGAATGATTTAAAAGGAAAGGAAAAGAGGAACAGCAGAGTCTGTGCACTGAGGGGATGGTCACAGGGAAGAGGGGAAAGGAGGACAGGAAATTTGGGGTAAACAACAACTTAAACACGAAAATTTGTCAGATCTTGGTTTAATTTGGGTTGGAAAGGCAGAGCCAGGCTCCCAGGGACGGGAAAAAGTGGGGATGAAGGCACAGGAATGTCAGGATTTGTGTATTTGATGCAAAACTGGAGATTTGGGAGTGGAGCTGAGCGGGGCTGGGATGTTGTGAGGAGCTGCACACCCCAGAATTTGCTGTTCAGGGTGAATCCATTCAGTGCTTGGCCCCACCTGGGATTTCTTCAAGGATCTTTGGCTCAGAAATCCAGGGATGGACACGGAGAACTCGTGGGGTCTCCATCCTTGGAGATGCTCCAGCCCCCTGGAACATCCCTGAGCTGTGAACTCAAACTCTCACTAAATACTCAACCCAGAGCATTGTTTCTAACTTTATGATTCAAACAACATTTTTGCACTTTCATTCCAGGGCCAGCTGAGAAGCAGCAGGTGCTCAATTGGTCAAAAAAGTCATTTTGTGAGATAAGAAATGTAAAATAAGTGCCAGTGGTGGGGATTTAATTGCTGAAAATCTGTTGAGTGGAAGCTGAGCTTTCTGTTCTCCAAAATAATCACGTCCAGCTTCCAGCCAGCACAGCTGTGCTTTAGATGCCTTCAAGTCTGCAGTAAATTTGTTGTGGGTATGTTAATTAAAAGGTTAATTATGGTCGAGATGTTCTGGTACTCAGGTTTGCTGCTGCGGGGGTGTAAATGTTCCTCACCCCAAAACTACAGAAGGAAAATGGGGAGGTGCTGGCAGATTATCCAGGGAAATTGTGGCAGCCCCTGGAGCTCCTGGGACAGGGGGAGGTGTCCCTGCCATGGTGGGGGGACTGGGGGGGATTTGGGGTCCCTCCAACCCAACCCAACCCAGTTTGGGAATCTGTGATTTGGGGCTGAGGTGGGGAGGGTTTGCTCTGTGGGTGCTCCCAAAAATGTGTGATGAGGCACTGCCACTGTAAACTCCCTGAGAAACTAATCCTGCAAGCACACAACAATTATATTTATTTATTTTTAAAGCAGGAAAAGGTGTCATCTGGTGATAAGAAATTTCCCACCTGGTGGCAGGAAGACTTTAATAGCGATTAGCAGTGAACTGTGGTGAGATTTCAAACGACTTTTTGGAATTTATAAAGCGAGAGTAAACAAAACAGAGCCAAATCCGCAGAATTTAATCCTCAGAACTGCAGCTCTGCATCTCTGAGGTGGTGCCTCAGTGAGCCTGGACGCTGGGAAGGACTGGGGAATAAATCCCACCCTCCTTTGGCAGAGCTGGGTGCTGGAAAATCCTCCTTGGTGCCTCTGATGGATCTCTGGGGACCCTGCCTGTGCAGCTCAGAGTGAAAACCAAAATTCAGCTCTGGAGCTCTTTGAGGAAAAGCAGTGTCTACAAACAAGGTGCACCTCTGGGATCCTGGCTGCTAAAAGTGGGTGAGAATCTGGGTTCTGGTGGTGCCCTCACTGCAGGCTGAGGTTCCAATGGGAGAAACTCTTCTCAGGGCCCCAGAGGTGCCTCATGGCCCAAAATCTCCTGGAATCTGCAACATCTGAACACATCAGCCAACATTCCACCTGGTTTCCAGCAGGGAGCAGAGCAGGATGCAGTGCAGCTGAAGGGCTGGGTGCTGCTCCTCCCCAGGATTTTTGTGCTGTCAGTGCCCACCCCTGCCTGGGCTGGTCCAGGAATCTTCTCAGGGTGCTGCAGGTCCTGCCCCAGGGCTGAGGGCAGTGTCCAAGTGACCCTGGAGCGTCCCAGGCCAGGCTGGACATTGGGGCTGGACATTGGGGACAGTGTCCCTGCCATGGCACTGGGGGTGTTTGGGGTCCCTTTAACCCAAACCACTCTGGGATTCTGTGATTTTAGAATCAACATGGAACTGCAGCAGGATTCACATCAACAAATCCCCTTCTGCAGCAAACCCCCACCCCTCAGAATTTCCTTTGCCTTTTCTGCCAAAATTCAGAGCCTGTCTGGAAGCCACAACAACCCTGACTAGAAAGACTCTTTTTTTTTCTTGAGACAGAGCTTCAGAGGAGAGCAGAAGTTGCAGAGAGAACTGTGCAAGTTCTGGCCTCCAGGGTGCTTTTAAGATGCAGTTCTGGGATGTAGGGCTGCTTTAATGGGATATTTATCTCCCTTGCAGAAGTTCCTGCTGCAAACCTTGAAGTTGTAACAGGCTGCAGTAATAAGACTTCACTGTTCATTAAGAGATAACTTCTTTTTTTTCCTTCTTTTTTTTTTTTCTATCAGAGATTTATTTCCTAGGACAGAGCCTTTTTTTCTCCCTAATCTCCTGAATTTTCTAATTTCAGGGAAGTGGATGGAAATCAATTTCCAACAGCAGCAGTTGAAGCCCAGTGGGTTGGTCAACCTCGTGGTGGTGTCCCCTGTAGCTGCCACACCTGGGATGAGCTGTGGTGCCCAGGGAGCCTCAGGGGGAATTTGTGGGATCAGAGATTCCCAGAGCCTCAGGGGGGATTTGTGGGGTCAGAGATTCCCAGAGCCTCAGGGGAGGTTTGTGGGATGAGAGATTCCCAGAGCCTCAGAGGGGATTTGTGGGGTCAGAGATTCCCAGAGCCTCAGAGGGGATTTGTGAGGTCAGAGATTCCCAGAGCCTCAGGGGGGATTTGTGGGATCAGAGATTCCCAGAGCCTCAGAGGGGATTTGTGGGGTCAGAGATTCCCAGAGCCTCAGGGGAGGTTTGTGGGATCAGAGATTCCCAGAGCCTCAGGGGGGATTTGTGGGATCAGAGATTCCCAGAGCCTCAGGGGGGATTTGTGGGATCAGAGATTCCCAGAGCCTCAGGGGAGGTTTGTAGGATCAGAGATTCCCAGAACCTCAGGGGGGATTTATGGGGTCAGAGATTCCCAGAGCCTCAGGAGAGGTTTGTTGTGGGATCAGAGATTCCCAGAGCCTCAGGGGGGATTTGTGGGATCAGAGATTCCCAGAGCCTCAGGGGAGGTTTGGGGGATCAGAGATTCCCAGAACCTCAGGAGGGATTTGTGGGGTCAGAGATTCCCAGAGCCTCAGGGGAGGTTTGGGGGATCAGAGATTCCCAGAACCTCAGGAGGGATTTGTGGGGTCAGAGATTCCTGGAGTCTCAGGGGGAATTTGTGGGATCAGAGATTCCCAGAGCCTCAGGGAGGTTTGTGGGATCAGAGATTCCCAGAGCCTCAGGGAGGTTTGTGGGATCAGAGATTCCCAGAGCCTCAGGGGGGATTTGTGGGATCAGAGATTCCCAGAGCCTCAGGGGAGGTTTGTGGGATCAGAGATTCCCAGAACCTCAGGGGGGATTTATGGGGTCAGAGATTCCCAGAACCTCAGGGGGGATTTGTGGGATCAGAGATTCCCAGAGCCTCAGGGGGGATTTGTGGGGTCAGAGATTCCCAGAGCCTCAGGGGGGATTTGTGGGATCAGAGATTCCCAGAACCTCAGGAGGGATTTGTGGGGTCAGAGATTCCTGGAGCCTCAGGGAGGTTTGTGGGATCAGAGATTCCCAGAGCCTCAGGGAGGTTTGTGGGATCAGAGATTCCCAGAACCTCAGGGGGGATTTGTGGGATCAGAGATTCCCAGAGCCTCAGGGGGGATTTGTGGGATCAGAGATTCCCAGAGCCTCAGGGGGGATTTGTGGGATCAGAGATTCCCAGAGCCTCAGGGGGGATTTATGGGGTCAGAGATTCCCAGAGCCTCAGGGGGGATTTGTGGGGTCAGAGATTCCCAGAGCCTCAGGGGGGATTTGTGGGATCAGAGATTCCCAGAGCCTCAGGGGAGGTTTGGGGGATCAGAGATTCCCAGAGCCTCAGGGGGGATTTGTGGGATCAGAGATTCCCAGAGCCTCAGGCATTTCTGTCTCTGCACGTTCCAGGAGCTGAAGGATGCCCAGAGCTGGAATTCCCTCACTGGAGTTGCCTCATCCCTGGATGTGTTATAGTTTGGAGGCACCGTGGTCTGAGTGTTCCAATATCATCAAAACCAAATAATTGATCAGTTTAATTTCCTTTTTCTCCCTCTCCTGTAATTATTGATTATTTTTAACCCAGCTCTCTGTGTGAGGATTATTTTTATTCACCTCTCCCACACCAGTGGCTGTTCCTGCTGAGCACTGGGACTCTCCCAAATTTCAGAGCTGCTTTACCCAGCCTGGATCTGCAGCAAAATCCACCATAAATCTCCATAATTCTGAGTGTTTGCTGCTCCTTAAGCCATTAAACAGAGAATATCCAGGGAAATCCATCAGTGTCTCCCCACCCAAGCGCTGCAGCGTCGATGCTCCGGACTGCTCCGTGGTTTTCCTGGGAGCTGTAATTAATCCTGACTTTCCAACAGCAGCTCAGCATCCACATTCATCTCCCTCAGAAAAGAACCACGGAAGGAATCGCTGTTGGGATCACAACAGAGTTTTTCCTTTTTTAGAACCAGGGAAAAAAAATAAAAAAAAGTGGGAGCTGGAGTGGCAGTGCCAAGGAAATCCCAGCAGCAGTTTTGTCTCTGTCTCAATCCTCTCTGCTCTGGGGTTTCCTCTCCAGACTGAGCCAGAGAAGGAATTGTTTGAAATCAGAGACCAGGGAACGAGGCACAGCAGGATTTCAAGGGGATACAGAGGAAAACCGGGGGGTGCAAGTGAAAAATCAAATTGCTGTCTGGAAAAGGAGGAGTGGGAGCTCAGGGAAAGGATTGGCTGGGCAGGGATGGGAATGGGGAAGCACAAAAAGCTCAGTGTGGAGAAGAGGGCAAGAACTCACTGCAGGCTGAGGCTTTAATGGGAGAAACTGAATCTCTGGGGACCTTGCCTGTGCAGCTCAGAATGAAAACCAAAATTCAGCTCTGGAGCTCTTTGAGGAAAAGCAGTGTCTACAAACAAGAGGCACCTCTGGGATCCTGGCTGGTAAAAGTGGGTGAGAATCTGGGTTCTGGTGGTGCCCTCACTGCAGGCTGAGGTTCCAATGGGAGAAACTCTTCTCAGGGCCCCAGAGGTGTCTCATGGCCCAAAATCTCCTGGAATCTGCAACATCTGAGCACATCAGCAAACATTAACATCCCTTGGTACCCGTGCAGGCAGGAGCATTGCCAGGGTTGGGGACACTCCTGACATTTCAGTGCCATTAAAAAGGGATGGAAATGCTCTCTGCTGTCTCCAGTGTGTGGGTAATTAATGAAATGAAGGATAATTTAATGGAGATATTTTCAGGGGTGCAGGGTTTGATGGGTTTGGGAATGCATTCAATGAAACCTGCAGTTCTCAGTGTCAGAGAAATGGATCAGTGACCCCTAAAATAAACACAGCCAAATAAACAAAGCCAAACCCAGCCTGCCTGCCCCTGAGGTCAGTAATCCTGAGGGATGATTTGTCTGGGCAGCTCTCAGGGTGTCACAGCTCCTCTGGGCACCCCTGGGGCCTCCTGGCTGTCTGCCCTGACCCTGCTGCTGAATTTACCCCAAAATCCATCCCAAACCCTCCAGCTCTGGGCACCCCTGGGGCCTCCTGGCTGGCTGCCCTGACCCTGCTGCTGCATTTACCCCAAAATTCATCCCAAACCCTCCAGCTCTGGGCAGCCCTTCCCCAGGAATCAGCTTTGTGGGATAAATTCTGATTCAGGAATCAGGGAATCCTTTGGGGTGGAAAAGCCCTTTGTGATCAACTCCTGGTCCCCTCTGTGTCCTCAGCTGCCTTTGAGTGCTTTGATCCAGTCACTCAGGTCTCTCCTCTGGAACTGAGCCTTTTCCACGATTAGTAAAAATTTAATTTTGGTTAATTTGGGCAGGGGACACGTTTGTGTGTAAAACATGAGTGCGTGTCCTTGATCCTGGGGCTCCAGTGGGTAAGGAAAGCTCCCCAGAAGAATTAATTCCTCATTAATTAATTAATGCAGGATGGATTTTTTTCCTGGAAGGGGCAGGTTTGGAGTGCCCATCCCCAAGGAATTCCTGGAGGTGCCACTGAGTGCTCTGGGCTGGGATCCAAGGCTGGATTCTGCTCCTGGAGGGCTTTTCCAACCTCAATAATTCTGTGATTCTTAAGGAAAAGCTCATTTTCAGCAGGCAGCATTCATCCATCAGCGCCGTGCAGCTCCCTAAAATGCTGTGTGATAGATGAACACCCCCATAAATATTAAATTGTGTAGGTGCCCCTGGATGTGACACCCCCACCCACAACAATCACTTGTAAATCACAGAGCTCTCACTGCAGCCACAACTCCACAATAGCAAAATGATTAGAAAGCCATAAAAAACAAAGTTGTTTTGTCAGGATCATTTCCTCCCTGATCACAGGGCTGCTGCAAAGTGGCTCTGGGCTTAAGTGATAGATGAGAGCCATTAATAGAGCCAGAGACCTTCTCAGGCTGCTTGGAGCCAAAATTAAAAAGGAACTTGAACAGTCCTGGGTGGTTTGGGAGCCTGGAGAGTGGCTGGGTGTTGTGGTGTAAAATTCAGCCTGTCACAGCCGTTTTTATTATTATTAATGAGTAATGTAATGATATTGATTATTTTGATGGTGTAAGGTTAGAAAATCCCTTCTTACTCCTCTGCCCTGTGGCTCCCTCCTGCCATGAAATTATTGGATCATGGGGTGGTTTGGGTGGGAAGGGACCCTAAAGTTTTGTTTGAAATGCTTTTTTGTGTCTCACAGATGCAGTTTGACTTTTCTCTCTCTGTATTTATCACTCCAAAGTGAAAACAAACATCTGCAGCTCCAAATGCTTTTTGGGTGATACAGGGAATATTTCTGGCTGCCCTACACAGCTGCCCTCAGCTGTCACTGAACACACAAACCTGTCTCTGTGGGTGCAATGAAAATAAATAATAATTCTGTGTCATTCAAGGTGTCCTCATGAGGAGGCTGTGGCACTGAAATCCAGGGTTAGAACTGTCCAGTCACTGCTGACGTGTGGTGTGAGAGCCACAACAGCTCTGCCTTTCCAGGAGAAAAATCAATGTTTGTAACATGGAAATATTGGCCCAAAGGCTTCCAGGGAAATGTGAAAGAGATGGAATGTTCCTGTGCTGGAGGAATGCTCAGGCATTTGTTTTCCTTTAAAAGCTTTGGAATGTCCTGGCCAGGCTGAGCCCCGTTTATTGCACAATGTAAAGATGAGAAACTGGGAAATCCAGGGAGCTGCTCCTGCCAGGCACGAGGGGAAGTGCCTGCAACTTAAAAACATCATTTTTATTTTTATGGGCAGCAGGAAGGGACTGGGACGGTGCCCTGTGCCCAGGTGGGCTCTGGGGGGAATTTGGGCTCCAGGGCTGAAAGGCTGATGACAAATTCCAAAGGGAAGTTCTTGAAGTGCCAGGAAAATAAAGAGGCAGGAGTCCAACGGGATCCACCTGGGGCCATCCAGAATTTTGGGCACTTTGAGTGGAACAGGGCAGGGAATGGGGCTGGGAGGGGGCTGAAGAATTCCTGAGGGAGCTGGGAAGGGAATGGAGAATTCCTGAGGGAGCTGGGAAGGAGCTGGAGAATCCCTGAGGTGTCTGAGGGGGCTCAGCCTGGAGAAAAGGAGGCTCAGGGGGCCCTGGTGGCTCTGCACAAGTCCCTGCCAGGAGGGGACACCGGGGGGATTTGGGATCTGGGAACAGGGACAGGAGCAGAGGGAACAGCTCAGGCTGGCAGGGGAGGGCAGGGTGGATTTTGGGAAAATTCCTTCATGGAAAGGTTTGTCCAGCCCTGTCACAGCTGCCCAGGGAGGTTTGGAGTCCCCATCCCTGGGGAGATTTAAAATCCACGTGGATGTGGCACTCGGGGATGTGGTTTGGTGCTCCAGCTGCTGGTGGAGTTATTTCAGATTCACTCTTAATAATTTCTGGAGATTTCTCTTTGTTACATCCATCTAAACACCCGGAGGTCTTTGCTTTTATTCCATTTTCCCTTTCTCTGTGGTTTCTGAGTCCTGCTGGAGTTCCCCTCAGCTCTGGACCCCTCTGTGCCTGTTCAGTTCCCAAGTGCCCCCATCCCTATGAACCCAGTGTGATTTCCACTCCACACTCCTGTGATTTCCTGACCATTCCTGAGGTGCTGCTCTCATTTTTTATTTCTCCTTTCCTTCCCATCTCCCTGCAGATGCCTGGGGAGGTAATGATGGTTCAGTCTCCAATTTCCCTGATTCATCATGCGAAATCCACTGACGAAATCTGCTGCTCTCAAATCCTATAATACTGTGGAGAAAATTTGTTTTCTAGCCAGGATGCATTATGGCTTTTAGGAACTTGGAAACTGCATCCTCAATAGCATTACTTTTTTTTTTTTTGGTTGTTGGGTTGGATTATACTTTGTTCTGTAGGAACAACAGCCCAAGGAATTTTTTTTAATCTATTTTTTTCCTTTTCTTTCCCCCTCCCCTTTTATTTCCCAATATTGAAACCTTCCAGTCTCAAAGTCTCTATTTTGGAGAGCAGCGTTCCTGGCCCACCTGAATCTCCATGATTTTCCCCCACGGGCTTCAGCATCAATCAAATCCTCCTAAATGTCAGTTGTGTTTCTTCCTGGGTTATTACTGTTATTTTTGCCATTTGAGATGCTGCAAACCGACCTTGCATTGTTGAGAGCAGTGCAAAACTGCACCATCACATCCTTGCTTGGCTGATTTTTTCCATGGAACAGGCTGGGAATGTTTTGGGGGGGTTGGTGGGAGAGGGGTGGAATTTTGGGGCTGTTCCAGTGTGGCTTTTCTGCTTAGAGTTGGAATTTTCTGCTTAGGCTCAGAATTTTCTGCTTAGACTTGGAATTTTCTGCTTAGGCTTGGAATTTTCTGCTTAGGCTTGGAATTAGCAGACAAACCTGGGAGCATTTGCTGCCTGCAGTCACAGGGAAATGCTGTTTGTGGGGCTTCTTGGGCTTAGAAAAGGATTTTTTAAAAATGGAAAACTTGGTAAAAATGGAGAAATTCTTCTCTCAGTGGTCCAGAGGGTGAAATCCAAAGCCCAGGGAGGAGGTTCTGCCTGGATTTGACAAGGAAAATGGGTGGATTGTTCCTGCTCACACCTGCAGGTGCCTCCCAAGGCTTTCCCAAACCCCAAACCCTGCCAAGGGATTCCCAAACTGGAATTTGCTGCTCTCTCCTCCTCCCTTGTCTGTCCCAAGTGGGCTCCAAGCCCAGCACAGCCCCATTTTCCCCTCTCAGACTCTGGTTTTGTGGTTTTCTCCCGATGCTTGATCTAAATTGGTGAATTCTTGGAGCAAATCTCCTCCTTCCAGACGCTGCCTCATTTTCACTGCTTAAATTAAGGTTTCAGCTCTTTTCCTAAAATAAGAATTTGTTAAGATCTAATTCCTAAAGTTCCTAATTTTATTTTTTTAATTATTCCAAGAAAGGACCACAATGACTGTGAACCTTCTGCTTAACTCCTGACCCTGGCCAAGGAGGGGAAACTGCATCCATTGCTCACTCAGGATGATTTTTACTCAAGTTTTTAAAGGGCAAAAAACCCCAGAGTTATTAAAGACAATTAAAGAACCGCTTCTTTTCCTTATGCTGCAAAAATCAGATGCTGAAGAAGTTCCCTCATTCCCTGTCACAATTCCCACATTTTCCCATTTTTTCCATTTCTCCCCCTCCATGAAGGCCTGCATCGTCCTTCCCCCCATTCCCTATCAGAATTCCTGGAATTCCCAAATTCCCTCTCAGAATTCCCAATTTTCCCCTCAGAATTCCCAAATTTCCCCTCGGAATTCCCTGTCAGAACTCTCAGGGAATCCCTGGGTTAATCCCCCTCTGTTTTCACTCCCCTAATTGCCTAAAAGAATTGGGGAAAAATCAGTTTTTGGTTATTGGTGGTGCATTTCCACAACACCCTGGCCCTGCTGGTGCTGTGGGGTCTCTTTGGATTATCCTGGGTAAGAAATTCCAAACAAATCTTTGTTGCTCTCCCTGTGAGCGATGTGAGCAAGGCTGCACATCCTTTATTCCCATGGATAACGATGTGATTTACAGCTCTGCTCTCTCCAGGAAGCTCTCAATAAAGGATGGAGCTTTCAGCATCTTTTATAAACAACGTGTCAGGTGTTGGGTTAATCGAGTTTAGATCTTTGTGTTTCTCAGGTAGCTCCAAAATCCCAAGGATTTGCCTTCCAAGGGGAAGGAGTTTTGCAGTGGGAAGGCTCAGCCGAGTGCCCAGCAGCTCTGGGATGATGTGCCAGCATTGCCCAGCCTCTCCTGTAATTAATGTCCCTCCAATTAGTGGTTTAATTGATGTGAGGGGATGTAGAAAACACCAATTTGGCTGCCCCTGGATGACGGCGGTGTAAAAGAAGGGATGGGGTCTTTATGATTTGCAAGGTGCCATGAAGCCGTTTATTGATCCACAAAGCAAAGTTTATATACTTTTTCTATTGTTACTAAAAATAGCGCACCAAAAATATTAATGTAACTAAGGTATATTGCTCACATGTAACTAGATAACATTGCTCAATCTAGGCCTCATCTAAGCCAGCCAGGTAGATAAAATATTTCTCGTAAATCCCCTAGAAACTGCAGGCTAAGCACTCTGTACCAAGCACCTTCTTATGTCTTTGCATTCCATCTCCAAAATCCCGCTTTCTTCTGCCAAGGCTTGAGCCTACTCACTCCCGTCAAGGCTTGGGCCTACTCACTCCTGCCAAGGCTTGGGCCTGCTCACTCCTATCAAGGCTTGGGCCTACTCGCTCCCGCCAAGGCTTGGGCCTACTCACTCCTGCCAAGGCTTGGGCCTACTCACTCCCGCCAAGGCTTGGGCCTACTCACTCCTGCCAAGGCTTGGGCCTACTCACTCCCGCCATGGCTTGGGCCTACTCACTCCCGCCAAGGCTTGGGCCTACTCACTCCCACCAAGGCTTGGGCCTACTCACTCCCGCCAAGGCTTGGGCCTACTCACTCCTGCCAAGGCTTGGGCCTACTCACTCCCGCCAAGGCTTGGGCCTACTCACTCCCGCCAAGGCTTGGGCCTACTCACTCCTGCCAAGGCTTGGGCCTGCTCACTCCCGCCATGGCTTGGGCCTACTCACTCCCGCCAAGGCTTGGGCCTACTCACTCCCACCAAGGCTTGGGCCTACTCACTCCCGCCAAGGCTTGGGCCTACTCACTCCCACCAAGGCTTGGGCCTACTCTGGCTAACAGATCCACATGGGTAGTGACAAGCTGAGCAGTACTGGCAGTTCTGCTCTCTGGTTGTATTCCCACACCTGGACACCTCCTCTGCTCCCAGAGGGCTCCCCCAGAGCTTGGGGCACCAAGCAGCAGTGGCAGGACAGAGAATCTGTCCCCAGGGCCACCCTGGGTCCTGCAGAGCCTCTCCTCACCCTCTGCCCTCCCTCCTTCCATCTCTGCTGCTCCATAGCTCACCCCAAAAACTGGGAAAATGGGAACAGAATTTTGGAAAGAGGAGCCCAGCCCTGCCTGCAGTGATTCAATCCTGTAAATAATAAAGTTTCCTCTTCAGGGGGAGCAGTCCCATCACAGCACTGTTGAATTTTCTCAGTTCCAGGGTCCCTGCTGAATGTGGAGGTGCAGAGGAGGGGGTGACACAAAACTGGGGACCTGGAGATGCTCCAGCATCCAGTCCAGGGCTGGGATTGTTCACAGCTGCTCTGGTTTCAGCTGCTCTGGCACCACTAAAAGTCCTTTGCTCTGTGCTCTGCAGGCTCAGCAGAGGCTGAAAATCCCAAATCCAAGGTGTACCCTGAAATACATATATATATTTATATATATTTATATGGAGATTGATTTCTGTAGCTTTAAGAGTTACAGAACCCATGGTTCTGTGATTTGATGGATTTTTGTGGTAATTTTGTACCTGCCTGGGAAGATGAGGTGTAGGAAACCCCTCTTTGTGCAAAAGCTGCTTCTGACTTTTGGTCAAATCCATGTCCAAGCATTTTCTCCTCTCAGACAACAATTTCCTAATGGCTGCTGTGACTTTTCTGCTGTGTGATGCCAAAATTTTGGCTTCTCCTTGCTGGTTTTGCCTTCTCCCATCAATAACAGCTCTTGGCAGAGCTTTAGGAACCTGACAAATTGTTGGCTATAAAACAGATTTGCCCACGGATGAAATATTTTTGTGGCCAAACCATCCCTCCTATAAATCAGGAGCACCAGTGCTTGTTTAAGTGACAAATTTTAGAACTCACAGGGGGAAAATGAAGTCACTGGCTGATGGCAAGGCACTTGTTCCTGTGCTTTTTATTCCAGGAATTCCATGTGGGTGAGGAGCCCCAGAGAGCCCAGCACTCCTGATTAATGGGCTTGAAAGGCTCACTCAGGAGGGGAAAAAATCCTGGAATAATTTGTGGCTGTTTGTAAGGAGCACTCGAGATGACAGCAGGGATTACCTTAATGAATCAATTAAGGGCAAGGAATTTGGGTGGGCTGGGAAAAGGGGCTCCCAAACCAGTAAGGGGGGCTCCCAAACCAGTAAAGGGAGCTCCCAAACCAGTCAGAGCCTGGTTGGGCTGCTGGACAATTCAACCTGAGTGCTTCTGGCCATAGTAATTATCTTTGTTACTTAGGTTAATGATCTTTGTTACTCAGGCTGGACCAGCTCTGGTCCCTGACCCTCTGAAAAAAGCAGAGTTGGAGTTGGAGGAGTAGGAATTTGATAAAAAAAGAGAATACAGCTCTTGTGGGAGCAGCAAAGAAATTCCCTGGCTCTGTGCACCATCAGCCACAGAATTTTTCAATGGAAATACACTCTGCATGGAGTTTCTTTGCCTTTTCCAATGGTGTTGAAAACAAATGAGTAGAAATTTGGGTTTTGTTTGGGGTTGAGGCCCATCCCAGTCAGGATTTGACTGTGGGATTTCCCTGAGCTCTGGCTGAGCTGGAGCATGTCTTGTGAAAAATAAAAAAAACAAAACCCAAACCTCAGCCTTGTGTTAAAGACCTCTGGCAGCGGAGCAGCCCCGAGAACCTTTGGTAATTTTCTTCAGTCATTAATTATTCACAGCTTTGCTTCAAGAGTTGCTTTTTGCTCTGCAGCTCTGGCACTTTCCCCTCTAACCCCTGGAAATGGATCTGTGCTCCTGGCTGGGTGAAGGGCTCGTTCCAGCAGCTTTTTCTTATCCTTTTTGGCTTTTTAATCTGTGATCAAAGTGCCCCTTCCACCCCTCTTTGATAAATCAAGTGTTTTGACCCCTGCAGATCTTGCTCTGTGGTGCTGCTTTCAAATCCCTTAATCTGTTTTTGGAGCTGTTCCCTCAGCACTCTGCACTTTGGAATTAGGGAGGGCTGCTCACAGAAATCTTTTAAAGGGCTGGGTTTAGTGCCTGAGCTGTCCAGTCCTTTGTCTTCAGCCATGGGAGGTGAAGAATTGCTCATTCTGGTTTTCTCTTCTGGGCCTGGCACTCATTTGCTGAAATTTTTACCAAAATTTAAATTCTTCTCACCCTTTTACTGAGGATTTTCTTGTAGCTCAGGTCCGTGTTGGGCAACTCACAGCTAATTTCAGTTTGGCTATCAAAGAGTTTTGGCAAAACAACTTTCAATCTTTAGGAGAAATATTTTTGTCCCAGCTGAAATCAGTTGCACATTTTGAATCTGTGGATAATTTCCATGGAAGGTGGGCAAATTTCTGGAAAGGCTGGTCCCAGTGTGAGGTGAGTGACTCCAGAGGGAGGGAAGGGAGCTCAAACCCATCCAGAGCCACCCCTGCCACGATCCAGGCTGTCCCTGGGAGGAATTCCCCATCTCACCCAGAGTTTGGAGGTGTCCATGCTCTCCCAGGGTTTTTATTCACTTGGGAAATGCAGGATGATCCCACAAGAAAGAGGAATTCCCTGTGGATGTCTGTGGCTTGGCTCTGTATTTTCCTTAATTCCTGCTGGCTGTGTGACCCTTTTCCAATTTTTCCCCCAATATCTTGGGTCAGGAGTCCAATTTTTGGTTTTCATGAAAACTCCTGATTGCCAGGGAGGAAATCCTGGAGTGCTGCCATTAAAGCCTGGCTCCAGACAAGTTCTTTGGTTTTCTGTGCAAAAATTGAGCATCTTGAGTAAAACCTAATTTGAGAGACTCAAAAAAAAAAAAAAAAAAGCTCAGGATAAACACTGCTCCTGCTGCTGTGTGCAGAGGCAGAATGTGCCTGGGTAATGCTTGGTTTGCCACAGAGCACACCAGATATCCTGTGCATAAAACAGGGAATTTAACAGCCTGCAAGGACTGAGGTTTAACAACAAAAGACAGGATTCTTCTCAGGCAGCTGATCCTTAAATTGGGGACTCGAATCCATTGCAAAGCTGCAAGTGGGCTCAGAACAAGTGGGAAGCATCCAAATACAACAATGAGGAGGCACAGGCACAATAATCCTGTTTGTGTTTCCTGCTCTTACAATTATGAGGGATCAGCTAAAGGCCACTGGATACAGTCCTGGAAAAGTTGAGATTTATCAAAAGCTGTTCCTAGGCAGCTTTCCCATGGAATCAAACCTCTGTTTACCTCTGTGATTTGTCTGGCCTCAATCACTGGAGGTGTCAATTGGGGGCTGGGGGAGTTAATTTTGTTTAAGAGGAGCATTTTTGCCAGAACGTGAATATTTAAGATTTATTTGTCATGAGAAGCACAAATCCTGTGTTTCCAGTGGCTGCAGAAGGATTGATGAAGATCATTCCCAGAATGATGCAGAAATGGGGTTTTTGTCATGTTTGAATGAGACTTGCTGCAGTGGCACTGATTCCTGGGAGCTGCAGGGGCAGATATGAGAGCAATACTCCATTTTTTGCTTGTTTTTCATTAAATAACTACGAGGAGGCACAGAAGGAGATTTACAGTAGTCAAATGAGATGTGCTGTAATGTAGCATTGAATTAATTTTGCTGTAATGACGCTTTGCTGTGCTATTTACTCTGTGACATTCCCACAAAGCTGCTGCTCTTAACAAGAAATCCGAGTGCCCTACAGCTAATTCCTGCAAATCCTCTGATTTCCTCATTAAGGCTCTTTTGAAAATTCTGCCTTCAACGTGACAAGTTCATCCAAGGGCTGGAGCACCTCCGTTGTGGGGAAAAGGTGGGAGAATTGGGATGGTTCAGCTGGAGGGAAGCCCTGGGCTAATTGTGGCCTTTCAGCAGCTGAAGGAAATGTGGAGAGGGAGCTGGGACAAGGGATGGAGGGACAGGACACAGGGAGAGCCTGGGGACAGGGATGGATGGGATTCAAGAGCTCCAGTGCCAAGGTCATTCCTTGGTTACCTCGAGCCTGCCAGGAAAGGGGAAGGGCTTCAAAGTGAGCAAGTTCAGATGGGATTTGGGCAGGAATTGTCCCCTGGAGGGTGGGGATGGAATTCCCAGATTTGCTGTGATCCCTGGCAGTGCCCAAGGCCAGGCTGGACATTAAGGCTGGAGCACCTGGGGTGTGCCAGGGTTGTGACAAGGTGAATTCCAGGTTGTTCCCCCCCAGAGCAGGCTGTGATTCCAGGATAAAACAGCTGGGGAGGGTGATCATGCCATTCCCAGCACAGATCCCCAGGATGCAAACTGTAAATCACCTCTGAAGATCTCCAAGAGGTGCAAACAGCTCTGGGGCACAGCAAAAGCAGCTCCTCGTGTTCCCAGGTGAGCAGCCTGAAGGAAGGAGCGTCTGCATTTCAGACAGCACTCCTTGGGATGGGAGATGATCCTGGGCACCTGCAGAACAGAGGGCACACGGGCTGGGCTCTGCAGCATTTTCCTGTTTGCAAACCAGCCTGGGAAACATTTCTGGGGTGGGAACACATGGGGGATGTCCTGCAGGGTGTGCTGCCCCTTGCCATGGCTCTGGCAGGCCAGCTGAGAATATTTAATACTTAATTGTACTGAGAATATTTAACACTTAATTTTACTAAGAATATTTAATATTTACTTGTATTAATAATATTTAATACTTAATTGTTGCTTAATTAAGCAACACCCTTCTGGCTCACAGAAGTATTTGGGTTATCAGTACCAGCTCTGTCCAGCACCATGTGATATTGAAACCAAGCTTAAATCATCCCTCAGAGATACCAGACTCTTCCTTTCCCTCGTGTGTTTGTCCTCCTAACTCAGCTTTTCCTTCGGGGAAAATGAGAAGATTCAAATTAGAGGAGATAAATTTCACACACACAAAGATATTTATGTAGCTGTGCTCGGAATGGGATCATTCCCACCTGGAGTAGGTGTGGGAGGTTTTGGGAGGTTTTACTCTGTGACAGCTCTGCTCACACAGGCAGGCTGGGAATGTGCCAGGCATGGAATCATTCAGGTTGGAAAAAACCTCCAGGAGCACCAAGGCACATCCAAGTCCCCTTCCCAGCCAACATCTCGTTAAAAACCTGCTGGAATTTGGCCATGGATGCTTCAGGATCAAACCTGGGAAAGTTTTTGGACCCTCAGGGGCAGGAGGTTGTCCCCTGGTAAGGGGGAAGGATTTGGGCTGGGAAATAAAAACCAGAACAAAACCTGGTTCTTGCTGCTTCGTGTTTTCAGTGCTTGAAGGAAAGGTGGTCGAGCAAAAGAATGGAGAAAACCCAGGGGCAGAGCCTCACCCCCTGTTTAGAGAGGCAATTAGGCACCTGTCAGACAATTAGTGGGTAATGTGATTTCTGGATAATTGCAGAATAATTGCCCGTGTGCCAACGGTGGGCTGGGTTTCTTGTTGTTGTTGTTAAAGCTATTGTAAGTTAATATGCCACTGATGTTTGGGCTGCAGCCACAGAACACACTTTAATATCCAATTAAAATGGATAAACAGGCGTTCATCCCAGTCAAGGTGCTCCTGGCAGCTAATGGAAGGTGAGCATAAAACCCAACATTTATTTTGGATACAAGGCTGTGGCCAGGCAGCGTTCTGAGGGGGGGAGCAGGTTGGTGAGGTGCCTGTTGCTCCCCTGCTCTTTGGGAAATTTGGGAGGGGTTAATTTGAGTCTTCTAAAATCATATTTCAGACCTTGAAAGGATTGGCAGTGTCCAAGGCCAGGTTGGACATTGGGGTTGGGATGGGGGGCATTAAATCCCTTCCCACACAAACCATTCTGTCATAAATCCAAACATGAGATGATGGGAGTTGGGTATGGAAATGCTGAGCTGATGGAATTCTGTGCTAGCCCCTCGGGGAGGGCTGGAGCAAACCCCTGGTACCCTTGCACCCTCCTCTGGAAGTGCCTTTTGCAATCAGCCTAAATCACATCTCAGATTTCCCTCTGCATTCTGTGCTGTCAGGTTTCTGCAGGGTTTGCTGTTAAGGGAAGTGTTTGATTTGATTTAAGCACGAGATAAGATAAGCGCGTTGGAAGTGGAGCTGTCGATGGCGGGGCTATAATTTACAAAATTGCAGCATTTTCTTTATTGAAGCTCTGAAAAATAAAGCAGCATCACAGCTGGTTGCTTAAGGTAAGCAGGCACAGAGTGATCAACTCAAATCACATAAACCCAACAGGAATTCTCTCCTGTGCTGAGAGGGAAGAGCTGAACTTTCGTTGCCATTAAGATTATTTTTGGTTGGAGCCCAACTCGAATGGTTCCAAATCACCAGAACTCTGCATCTGGAGGAAAAAAGGGCTGGTGTGTGCTGGTGGCTGTGGTGTGAGCACAGGAGGTGTGAAGTGAGAACATTTGTGGGGGTTTCTGCTTTTTTGTGCAGGGAATTGTCTCAGCTTGGATCTCCTGCCTGCAGCACCCTTGGGATCGTTGTTAATTCTGTGAAGCAGCTCAGGGTGTTCATCTCCTTAATTTTCCTCCAGCATGGAATGGTTTGGGCTGGGAGGGGACCCCAAATCCCCCTCAGAGCCATCCCCATGGCAGGGACACCTCCCACTCTCCCCAGTGTCCAACCTGGCCTTGGGATCCAGGGGCAGCCACAGCAAATCTGGGAATTCCATCCCAGCCAGGGAACAATTCCAGCTGAATTTCCCTTTGTGCCCATTGTCCTTGTCCCCTCAGCTCCTGCTGGAGGTCCCTGATGTCCCCCACACCTGGGAGGGCTCCTCAGAACCTTCTCCAGCCCAGGTGAGCACCCCCAGCTCTCCCAGCCTGGCTCCATGGGCAGTTTGCAGTTCTCTCATCAACTCTGTGCCCTCCTGTGCCTTGCTCCAACACTTCCACGTCCTTCCCCTCCTGGCATCCATCAGGACAGGACAAATCCCTCATCCCTTGGTGACAGCAAGGGCTCCCCAGCTCCCCTCTCCTCCACACCACCAGCAAGTCAGGGTTCTGCTGGTTTGGAGGAAGGAGTTGGCCAAGATTCTCCACAGGTTGGACGTCAGGAAGAATTCACTGACTTAACATGAGGCCATTTCCCTTTGTTCTGTCTCTGTTTGTCTGGGAGTAGAGGCTGATCTCTTTTTAGGCAGCTGTAGACTATGATGAGGTCACCCCTGAGCCTCCTTTCCCCAGGCTGAGCTCTCCCAGCTGCTCACCACACTTGTGCTCCAGCCCCTTCTCCAGCCCCTCTGCCCTTCTCTGGACTCACTCAATGCCTCTCTTCTAGTCAGGTGCCCAAAACTGGACACAGCACTCTTAACTTACATCTTCCTTTTCCTTGCTAACCTTAGATACAGGTTTAACCCAAACTTGGCTTCTATTATTTTGCTGTGTAGTATTATCTATCATCACTCTAATGCTGGTGTAGATGGTTTACTAGATATGTTTATTGCAATGGATGTTCTGGTGAATATTGACTCTGGTTGTTGGCCTGAATCACTCAGTCTTACCTCCTCAGTCCAAAGTGAGCTTTACATGAGACCCTGTTTGCAGAATTTTCACTGAAGTGTGGTGCAGCCCTGGCAGTGCCACCCTGGGGATTTCAGCCCTGGGACAGGGACAGGGCTGGCCTGGCAATGCTTGGGCTCTGTGAGATCTTTTCCACCCTTAAAGATTCCATGGATCATAAGGGATCCCAAACTTGTCCTGTCCAAACTTCCCCTGCTCCCTGCCCGTTTCTGTGGGAATTGCTCAGGTTTCCTCACCCACTCTCCAAACAAATCCCTGGGATTCCCTGGCAAAGCAGAAACCCCAGATTTTGACAACCTGTTTTTCTGCAGGCAGGAAATTATTTTTCAATGAATTTTCGCGTAACTCGAAGTAATTGGAGGCTTAATATTTGCAATATTTTTACATTTGCTTTCTACAAGTATTTAAATATTTGCACATAAAATAAATTCTTTCACCACACTAATGAAAATCTAAGGAGCCAATAGTCACATTCATTATTAGAGGCAGTAAATCACCTCTGGTGAGTTCAGTTTTACTTCCAATATAAATGCAGATTTATGAGCTTTCCTGTTGCATGATTTATTTGTGTGATTTTTTTTTTCTTTCCCAGGAAGACTGTTTCCCTCTTCCTAAACATCCAATATACATGAAAAGGGATTTAAGTGCTGAGGAATTATTAAGAAAAAAATAAGTGAAAATAAAAAGCCAGGCTGCTGTTCCTTCTGCTGGACAGCTCAGGCAAGAATTTGATGTTTTGATGGGAATTTTGTGTGGGAGAAAATGGTGGCTTGTGGAATAAGATGAGACATTTGTGTGTGTGCTGCTGCTTTTACTGCTGGGTTATTGACTTCAGAGTGTGTTTCGAGCAGTATTGAATTTGCAGCAGTAAAACACTTCACATTGCCGAACATTTGTGTTTAATAAATTGCTTTTTATGGAAGCAGGAGCCTGTATTTACCAATTGCTTTCTGGAACCTGTGGGATTTTTCATCATTCCGCAGAGAACTACCTGAAAACTTTTAGTTTCTGAGCGAGAGCAGCCAGTCTCATTTGTTCTGAGGCTGAGGAAAGAGGTACAAGGGAAAATCTGTGCCACAGGAGCCTCTTAGGAAATATTAGAGGAGAGAAATACATTTATGGGGCTGGGAGGAGGGAGGGAGCAGCGTTAACATCCAGCTGCTAATGGACTGTGTGGTACCCACCACTTCCAGGAGTTCTTAATGGCCTTTGTGCCTGAGAAAAGCAGCATTCACCGAGGTTTAATAAATTTTTTAGCTTTCTAAGCGAGGCTGACAGCGACATTTTCAGCAGCCCATTAATGCCTCCTGGATTTTCTACCCTGCAACCTTCTGCCTTGCAGTTTGTGCCTCTTCATCTGAGCTAATTAAGCAGCGTTTCCATCCAGTGTCTTTGATTTGCACCCCAACATCTCTCCATTTCCATTTTGGTGCCGTTTTGTTCCCTGGTGTCACGAGGCCGCCTGTTCCACAATATGAATTTTTCACCAAGTTCTGCACCTTGGTTTTTGGGAGGGGAAAAAGGGTTCATGGATCCAAAATGACTCCTCTATTTTCACTTCAAAGGCTATTTGGGCCGCTTCAAAGGGTTCCTTCACCAAAGAGAAATCAGGTTGTTTTTTTTTTGAAAACGCTTTTAAAAAAAATGAAAGGCAAAAAGCAACTTTGTTCTGAAAAAAATTCCTGCTCGGATGAGTGGAGCGGTGCTGGGAGTGGAGATTTGGGTGTGCTCGGAGCACTTCATCATCCTGTGAGCTCTGCCTGGCCCTGCTCGGTGCCCCCAGGCTCTTCATCTCTATAACTACATTTAAATTAAAAATAAGGCCAAACATTCTGTCCCTGGCGCTCCCTGTTTAGCATTCTGCCGCTGTCCCCGCGATTGCAACGGGAAACCTGAATTTATCTGTTTGCCCTTGTGGGATGTCTGGTCAAACACCCTGCAGGGGAATTGGAGAGCTTGGTTTGCCTGTGATTCCACCCCTGGAAATTCTGTTTAACATTATTTAATTCTTGCAGCAGAGCTGGGGTGGAACTTGGCGTTCCCTGCTCGTGTCCCTTCCCAGGTGACACCAGATGGTGAAACAAGAGGAGAAGGGGCTCAAAGGCACTCCCTGAAATGGCTGCTCGATGTTCCTTGGGATTTAACGAGCTTTGAGTCTAGCAGGGAGGGAATTCTTAACGAGAATTTCTCCTCCTTGCTGTCTCCAGGAGGTGGAGGCAGGAATTCTGTGGGTGCTGGACTTCCTGAGAGAACCCAGGGGAAAACAGAAAACAGGTGGAGATTGTGCTTGGGAAAAGTTTTGGGGGTGTTGAATTTTGCTTCCATGCTTCTTCCACTCAGAAATTTTGCTGCAATGCTTTCCTTTCCACTCTGAAACTGAATTTTCACAGAGTTTTGGGTTGGAAGAGACCTCCAAGATCCATTCCAACACAGCCCCAACCCCTCAATACCCCACAGCACCCAGTGCCACATCCAGGCTGTATTTAAACACATCAGGGATGATGACTCCACCACTCCCCAGGAAAAGCATTCCAATAATTCAGTATTCTTTCCATGAAAAAATTATTCCTAATATCCAGCCTGTGTCTCCTTGGTGCAGCTTGAGTTTTCCTCATTAGCAATCCACATTGCAAAAAAATGGCTTTTAATTATTATTTTTTGTGTGTGTTTTCAAATATAGGAAATTCTGGATTGTTTTTGGAGAGGTGATGGTGCCTAGAGGTGAAATTTTGTTCTCCTTCCAGAACAGGGTGGATTTCTTGAGGATGGTAAGTCCCTGGAATGCTGAAATATGGCTCAATGGAAAAAAGGTAGATTTGGATGGGATTTTGGGCAGGAATTGTTCCCTGGCTGGGATGGAATTCCCAGATTTGCTGTGGCTGCCCCTGGAAACCAAGGCCAGGTTGGACACTGGGGACAGTGGGAGGTGTCCCTGCCATGTGATTTGGGGTGGGATTTGGGTTCCCTTCCCACCCAAACCATTCCATAATTCTCTGTTTCTGCACTTCAGCAGATCAGACTAAGAAAATGAAATATATTTATTTTTAGTTGCCCCTCTCTGCTTGATTTCCAGCTGGAACAGCTGAGTACCCAGAGCTCTAAACCCGAACACTTCCTTGGAACAGGAACCAATTCCAGGGGTCAGAACAGGAGTAAAATTCCTTTAGCCCATGTACATGGTGTAAATTCTGCCCTCAAACATGAAAACAGGGGAGATTAGAAATATTGACCTTTGTAAGGAGAAGCAGATTTTGCCTCCTGAGGTTGGAGTTGGTGACTAGTCCAGGATCAGAAATGATGATGGGGAAGGTTCATTTTGGAAGAAGACAGGTGGCTCTGGGATAAATTGTTCAAATTGTTATTGTTGATTGTTGTTGGGTATTCTTCTTGTTTTCCTTCCATGTACAACTTGAAAAAGAAAACCTAGAAAAAAGCTTGTTCATTTCTTTTTTTGGCTGACATTGACGTTTCCAGGGAAGCCCCCAAAAATTTGATTTGGGGTTGGATGAGATCCATTTTTATGGGAAAAAAAGCATGTGGAATTTGACATTTCTGAATTTTCCTGAGCTGTGGTCCATCCCAAAACATTTCCTGAGCCCCAGCAGGGAGAGGCAGAGCTGAGCTGAGTTCCAACATTTCCTGCCCCTCTCTCTGTGCCCGTTTTGAGGAGCTGTTCCACGCAGGGCAGATTTATTCCTTGCACTCCTGACCCCTCCCCTTGCATCCCAAGGACTCAGCCCTGAAAAGGAGGAGGATCCTGGGCTCTGGGGATGCTCCTGGTGCTGGCTCTGCTTTCCCAGCCCTTTCCCAGCAGCAGCTTGGCTGTAATTGCTCACTGCTCTCCATTAGTGCCTCTCCCTCCTGGCAACTCTTTAATAGCTTACATCTCTCGGGGTTGGAAATTACTGTTTTAATTAAAACAATTTGTTTCAAATGGGGCTCCCAAATCCCCACATGATGTTTTAGGAGCCTTGGGCGAAGAGCTGGAAATGGAGAGTAGCAATTGTTGGAGTGAGGCTGGAAGGAGGAATTGGGATTTTTTGCATAATTTTTGAGGCCTGGGCTGGCAGTGGGGGAGACAAAATTGTGTAGGGCTGAGATTTTGTCTTCAAAAAATCAGAATTAATTCAGCTGAGCCTTTGCTGAGTTTGGACAAGGCTCTCAGGGTGGGATTTGTGGGGTGTCCTGTGCAGGGCCAGGAGCTGGACTGGGGCATCCCTGTGGGTCCCACTCGGGAGTTTCCATGATTCTGTCAGGTTAATTTAACCTGGTTTGGTTTGTGACTGGGAGAAGGTGAAGGAAAGGAGAGAGCCCCAAAAAAAGGGACCTTGGGCACCTGAATGCCACAAAAATGCACTTTGGAAGTGGGACGGGATAATTTGATAATGGAATGGGATCAATGGGATGGGATAATGGGATTTTGGGTGGGATAATGGGATGGGATAACTGGATGGGATGGGATTTTGGGATGATGGGATTTTGGGATAATGGGATGGGATAATGGGATGGGATTTTGGGATAATGGGATGGGATTTTGGGATAATGGGATGGGATAACTGGATGGGATGGAAAAATGGGATAATGGGATGGGATTTTGGGATCAATGGGATGGGATCAATGGGATGGGATGATGGGATTTTGGGATAATGGGATGGGATTTTGGGATAATGGGATGGGATTTTGGGATTTTGGGATGGGCAACAGGCACGAGTGGTGTGCACAGGGTGGGAGGTGGAGGTGGCAGTGCCAGCAGAACTCCTGGAATGTCCTGAGCTGGAAGGGAACCCCCTGGATCCCAGGGTGCAGCTCCTGTGTGGATCAAGGCTGGATCTGCCTGAGGCTGCTCCCTCTCTGCACCCATGGGGAGCATCAAGGCTTTGGAGCTTGGCTTTGCCCTCAGCTGGCAGGAATTTTATTTTTATTTTAAATACTATTTCAAAACATTTTCCTCCAGCTTTGCCACTTTTGCCATGCTGTGTGTCACTGGCACAGGGCGCCCCTGGATCCCTGGCAGTGCCCAAGGGATGTTGGACAGGGCTTGGAGCAGCCTGGGATATTGGGATGGATTTTAATGTCCCTTCCCACCCAAACCAGCTGGGATTTTGGGATCTGATTCCTTGGAGCAATGCTGTTGCCAGAGGGCATAAACCTCAAAGCCACAAGACTTCACCGTTCTTGATAATAAATTTTTTTTTCAACAACAAAAAATCAGTTTATTCCTTGGATTCCAAGGAACTCAGAGCTCCTGTAGGTGCTGCCTCTGCTCTTCCACATTTTCCCTGTTCTTCCCCTCCCTGCAGCCTTGAACAAATCTCCCTTTCCTCCCACCTGGAGATGGGAGCTCATTATGGGGATTTGTCAGACACTTCCAGCATTTATAGCTGGAACAAAACAAACTCACATTTACATGGTTTCCTTGTTAGCTTTTTTTTTTTTCCCCTCTGACAAGCAAATCTCAAATTCCAGTTGTTTTAAATGCAGCCTGGCTTCAGAACATCTTGTAAATTATGATTTCCTTCATGTACTCGTTCTTCATTTCCCTCTCAGGCAGGTTCCGGAGGCAGCCTGGGAAAACACAACCTGGAGAATGAGTTGTTTGGGCTGGAGAATGGCTTTTGCCAGGATTTATGGACCTTTATGGAGACACAAGGAATTCTTCTGACAATTTAAGTCTCTGCACTGAAGTAAGTTGTTTTTTGGGAGGTTTTTTTTTTTTTTTTTTTTTTCCAGTGCTGACAGTAATTTGGACAGAAAAGAGAGATTTTCAATTCTGCTTCACTGAACTTTTGTGATGGGTTTTGCATGGATTTTGTGTCAATAGTGAGGATAATATCCAAGGAAAGCTGTGGATACCCAGCCCTGCTGTGGCCCTGGCTGCATCCAGGTCCCTTCCAGCCCAAACCCTTCCTTGGCTTTAGGATTCTGAGCCCTCAATCCCAGTCCTGAGCCATTTCATGGAATATTTGTCAAGCTGCAAACACGTTTTTCCCTGAGGATGTTTGAATTGGCTGTGAATTTCTGAGTGCTGATAAAAATTGAGATAAAATCGAATGTCAGAGGTGGAAGAGTTGCTGCAAATAATCAAATAATCAGGGTATGGTTAGAAATTTGGGAAATTTTGGCCACAATGACAGGTGGAAACTCCTCCAATAATTTTAGATAGTAGTTAAAGGATCAGGATCCTTTGGAATGACAGAGCTTGAGGATTTTCTCAGTGGGCCCATAATAAAAGAAATATTTTTTTTTCATGATCTTACACAAAGGAGAAAACCAAACCAAGCTTTCTTTGCAGCAGGAAATATTTTGTGTTTCTCAGTGCTGCTTTCAGTGCTGGCTGGTTGAAAAACTTACTTTGAAGCTCTTGGAATTTAATTTCCACTGAAAAAAAAGCTGCTTTCTTCAGAGCAACAATCCAGCAACAAACAAGCAGCAATCCTGTAAAATTAATGGGCTTAATTAAAATGTACATGGGTTGGGGAAGGATCCACAAGCATAGCAGAGATTTACTCTCTCATACCAGACTGAATAAATTTCCATGAATTTCCTGGGAGATTTTTAAGGCATTTTATGACCTTGTTTATAAAAGGAAACTTGGGATTTCGAACTTGATTAGTTTTAAGAAAATACTGGAAAGAGCATCTCCGAGTATTTGGTAAACATTTCTTATTATCTTCAGGAGATTATTATCTTCCTAAATAAATATAAAGCAGAAACTCAGATTTTGCATTTCTAATTCAAAACAAAGTAATTTTTTCAGTAATTTTTAGTAATGATTCACAATTTATGGTTAATTGTTGTAGCTGGCTTTGGCTGAGAGCTCTCACTTGTGTCTTCTTGGTTTGAGCAAGGAAAAAATTCCTTGTCCATGGTTCCTTCGTGCTGCTTTTCCCAGCCTGCCTGCAAAATGTCCTGGCTCTGTGTGGGTGCCAGTCCCTGCTGCTGTTCCTGGGAGTTTGGTGGTGCCAAAGTGGAATTTGTGCCTCTGACTGGGATTGGAATTCGTGCACGGTCCCCTTGTGCCCCAAACCTTGGGGGAAGGAGGCGCAGGGAGAGTTTCTGGTTCTGCACAAATCCCAGCCAGGAGAGGAGCAGGGACAGGGGCAGAGGGAACTCAGCAGTAATTCCATTGGGAATAATTCCATCAGCAGTAATTCCATTGGGAATAATTCTATTGGGAATAATTATATCAGCAATAATTCCATTGGGAATAATTCCACAGGGAATAATTCCATTGGAGAATAATTCCATCAGCAGTAATTCTATTGGGAATAATTCCATTGGGAATAATTCCACAGGGAATAATTCAATTGGGGAATAATTCTATCAGCAATAATTCCATTGGGAATAATTCCACTGGGAATAATTCCATCGGTAATAATTCCATCATCAATAATTCCATCAGCAGTAATTCCATTGGGAATAATTCCATCAGCAGTAATTCTATTGGGAATAATTCCATTGGGAATAATTCCATCAGCAGTAATTCCATTGGGAATAATTCCATTGGGGAATAATTCCATTGGGGAATAATTCCATCAGCAATAATTCCATTGGGAATAATTCCATCAGCAGTAATTCCATTGGGAATAATTCCATTGGGGAATAATACCATTGGAGAATAATTCCATCAGCAGTAATTTCATTGGGATTAATTCCATCAGCAGTAATTCCATTTGGAATAATTTCATTGGGAATAATTCTATTGGGAATAATTCTATTGGCAATAATTCCATCAGCAGTAATTCCATTGGGAATAATTCCATTGGGAATAATTCCATTGGGGAATAATTCTATCAGCAATAATTCCATTGGGGAATAATTCCATTGGGAATAATTCCATCATCAATAGTTCCATCAGCAGTAATTCCATTGGGAATAATTCTATCAGCAATAATTCTATTGGGAATAATTCCATCATCAATAATTCCATCATCAATAATTCCATCAGCAGTAATTCCATGCCCTGGTCCTGGCCTTCCTCATCTGATGGAGCCCATGGGAACCAGAGCAGGGTGGGGACAGCACCCTCCTCCCCACAGGCTGCAGGGTGAGGGCAGGAACTGTTTCTGGAGGAACCAGGGTGCTCAGTCCTGAGCATTCCTGAGCAGGCTGGAAAATCCCCCTGGCCAGGCTGCAGGAGAAGCTGCAGCTCCTCACCCCATGTTTCAATTCAACAAGAAAACCAACAAAAAACCCCATTCTGGGTAATTTCAAACTATTTACTTTTCCAATTTGGCTACTGAAGTGAAAAATCAATTGTTTCTACAGCTCTGCTGGAGATGCTGGGCTGAGTTCTCCGTTTGTCTGCCAGGGCTGGAGTGAAAACATTTCTGAGGCTGTGGAGTAAATCAGAGCTGTTGTGTTTTCCATGCTGCATTCCCAGGCTTTGGACCAAATTACCTTGTTTAGCCTGCCCTTGCTGGGATCAAATATCCCCAGAAAATGAGGTTTGAATTCTGGGAACTGGAGTCCTTTCCAACCCAACAGTTCTGTCGTGAGTTTTGCAGCATCCAGCTCGTGCTGAAATTGGAGCCATCAGCCCTGGGGGCTGTCACATAAACCACATCATTTCCATGGGATGGTTCATAATAATTATTGTAAATAACAATAAACTCTTGTGATGGGCATTTCTGAGCCCAGTTCCTCCAGGGGCACTCAGTGAGAGCACCTTCCTGCCAAGGTACAGACAGCAAGCTGGGGGGGACAAAATATCAGGGGAGGAATCCTCTGAATGCTGAGAGGCTCTTGGAAAAACTCTCTGAGAAGGAGAGAGTGTCATCCCTGGTCCTGGTTTTTTATTTTTAGTTTTTGTTGGGGTGTTTTTTTTGGTTTTTTGTTTGTTGGTGGGGTTTTTTGTTTGTTTTTGGGGTTTTGGGGTGTTTTTTTTGTTTTTGGTTTCTTGGGGTTTTTTTTGTTTGGTTTGGGGTTTTTTGTTCATTTTTTGGAGGGGAGTTTTGTTTGTTTGGGGTTTTTTTAGGGGTTTTTTTGTGATTTATTGTGACTTTGTTTTGTTTAGTTTTTTTGGTTTTTTTCCTGGTGTTCCTGTGTATTTGAAGTGTGGAAGTGGCAGGTTCTGAGCACTTCAGCATTTGTATTTACAGTCTCAGAGGCTCTGAAGGTCAAAATAACTTCACCACATTCCCAAACCTTCCCCAGGAGTGACTCCTGCCTTGTTCCCCCAAGGGAAAAAGGATTCCTGGGATTCTTCCTGGGATTCTTCCTGGGATTCTTCCTGGGATTCTTCCTGGGATTCTTGGGATCCCTTTTACCATTTTTATCTGGATTGTGCTTGGGGCTGAGTCTGGAGTCTGATTTTCCAGGTGAAAATCTGGGATGTGGGAGCATGAAGGGAACAACGTTTGTGCAGGGAGAGAAATGGGATAAAATGAAGATTCTCTCTGGAATTTGGGTGGCAAAATGTGCATTTCTCCTTTTCCTTTATCCTGCTGGATCCCTGCCTCCCTCTGGGCTGGGATTTGCATCCCTCCCCTCTCCCATTTCCCTCTCTAAGCAGCAGAGTTCCAGATCCTGCCAGCCCCAGGGGATGGGGTGATGTCCTTTGACACCTCACAGAGGGAAATGTTCTCCCCTAAACCACAGCCCCATCCTCTGCCTCACCCTCTTCTGAGCAGAATAATCTCCCTAAAACCAGGGAAACTCCAGCAGAGCTGCAGCCAAACCAAATCCAGCAGGTATTTACATTTCCTGAGATAATACCAACCAAGCCAGGAGGGTGATGAGGAGGAAACTTATGGAGAGTGAGGAAATTCAGAGAGCAATATTTCCACAGTGCCAGCAGGCCCTGGCTTGGCTGCATTTAAAACAAAGTCACTTCATTTGCAGTTATTTCTGCCTGCTTTCCAAGCTGTCTGTTCAGGCTGGGTGAAACACCTGATTTATGGCAGGCTGCTGAGGCTGGCTGAGGAGTTCTGGGCACTTTGTCAGAGTTCAGCTGCACTTCTTCACTGCCAGTGGTGTTATCTTTAAAGAATAAATTATGGAAAAGGGAAAGATGGAAAGAAGAAAAGGGAGAAAGCAAAGAAGTGCAGCATCTTTGCTGTGAAAAGCAGCCCCTGGTGGGGATAAAGCAGGAGTAAAGGGGGGAATGAGGGATGTGTCAGGGAAGGGATTTCCTGAGGATTGCAGAGCTGATCCCAAAGCTCAGGGAGTGATGGACACACCTTGTCCTGAGCTGCTGGCTGCTCTCTGCACACACAGAGGAGTGGAGGGAGGTGAGAGGGGTGTCCTTGTGCCAAACCCCCCTGGCAGGGTGGGCTGTGATGGGTGGATGGGAATTCAGGATCATATCCCAGCTGGCATCAGCCCCATCAACAGGGAAAATGGTGACAAAGAGAGACATGGAGGTGTGGGTACAATGTGTGTAAAGTGGGAAATGTGTGTAAAATCTAAAATGCAGGTGTAAGTACAATGTGTGTAAAATGCAGGTGTGTGTACAATGTGTGTAAAATGTAAAACGGAGGTGTATGTACAATGTGTGTGTACAATGTGTGTAAAATGGAGGTGTGTGTACAATGAGTGTAAAGTGTTGAAATGTGTGTAAAATATAAAATGGAGGTGTAAGTACAATGTGTGTAAAATACAGGTGTGTGTACAATGGGTGTAAAATGTGAAATGGAGTTGTAGGTACAATGGGTAAAATGTAAAATGCAGGAGTATGTACAATGTGTGTGTGTACAATGTGTGTAAAATGTGAAATGTGTGTAAAATATAAAATGGAGGTGTAGGTACAATGTGTGTAAAATGGAGGTGTAGGTACAATGTGTGTAAAATGCAGGTGTGTGTACAATGAGTATAAAGTGTACAATGTGTACAAAATGTAAAATGGAGGTGTGTGTACAATGTGTGTGTACAATGTATGTAAAATGGAGGTGTGTGTAAAGTGTGAAATGTGTGTAAAATATAAAATGGAGGTGTAGGTACAATTTGTGTAAAATGGAGGTGTGTGTACAATGTGTGTGTACAATGTATGTAAAATGGAGGTGTGTGTAAAGTGTGTGTAAAGTGTAAAATGTGTATAAAATATAAAATGGAGGTGTAGGTACAATGTGTGTAAAATGTAAAATGCAGGTGTGTGTACAATGTGTGTGTGTACAATGTGTGTAAAATGTGAAATGTGTGTAAAATATAAAATGGAGGTGTAGGTACAATGTGTGTAAAAATGGAGGTGTGTGTACAATGTGTGTAAAGTGTACAATGTGTGTAAAATGTAAAATGGAGGTGTATGTACAATGTGTGTGTAAAATGTGTGTAAAATGCAGGTGTAAGTACAATGTGTGCAAAAATGGGGGTGTGTGTACAATGGGTATAAAGTGTACAATGTGTGTAAAATGTAAAATGGAGGTGTGTGTACAATGTGTGTGTACAACGTGTGTAAAATGGAGGTGTGTGTAAAATGTGTGTAAAGTGTACAATGTGTGTAAAATCTAAAATGGAGGTGTAGGTACAATGGGTAAAATGTAAAATGCAGGAGTATGTACAATGTGTGTGTGTACAATGTGTGTAAAATGTGAAATGTGTGTAAAATATAAAATGCAGGTGTAAGTACAATGTGTGCAAAAATGGAGGTGTGTGTACAATGGGTACAAAGTCTACAATGCGTCTAAAATGTAAAATGTGTGTAAAATATAAAATGGAGGTGTAGGTACAATGTGTGTAAAATGCAGGTGTGTGTGCAATGGGTATAAAATGGAGGTGTGTGTACACTGTGTGTAAAAATGGAGATGTGTGTAAAATGTGTGTAAAGTGTAAAATATAAAATGGAGGTGTAGGTACAATGTGTGTAAAATGGAGGTGTAAGTACAATGGGTATAAAATGCAGGTGTGTGTACAATGTGTGTAAAATGTAAAATGGAGGTGTGTGTACAATGTGTGTAAAGTTTACAGTGTGTGTAAAATGTAAAATAGAGGTGCAGGTACAATGTGTATAAAATGCAGGAGTATGTACCGTGTGCGTACAATGTATGTAAAATGGAGGTGTGCGTAAAATGTGTGTAAAGTGTAAAATGTGTATAAAATATAAAATGGAGGTGTATGTACAATGTGTGTATGTACAATGTGTATAAAAAGCAGGTATAAGTACAATGTGTGTAGGTACAATGTGTGTATGTACAATGTGTGTAAAATGGAGGTACAAGTACAATGTGTGTGTGTACAACGTGTGTACAACCCTGTTTTCTCTTGGCCCTGGGTGTTCTGAGGCTCTGAAAGTTAAAACAACTTTACCACATTCCCAAGCCTTCCCCAGGAGTCACTCCTGCCTTGTATCCCCAAGGAAAAAAGGATCCCTGGGATTCTCCCTGGGATTCTCCCTGGGATTCTCCCTGAGATTCTCCCTGGGATTCTCCCTGGGATCCCTTTTGTTATCTGGATTGTGCTGGGGCTGAGTCTGGAGTCTGATTTTTCCAGGTGAAAATCTGGGATGTGGGTCCAGTGCCTGAGAGCGTGAAGGGAACAACGTTTGTGCAAGGAGAGAAATGGGATGAAATGAAGATTCTCTTTGGAATTTGGGTGGCAAAACGTGCATTTCTCCTTTTCCCCCCTGCTGGAACTCCCCATGGAGCTTTCCTGCTGGAAAAGGAGCAAATACCATTTCTGTTCAGCTGGAAAATGCATTCCCAGCACGTGGGAGGGAGGCTGGGAGCTGCAGTGGGGTTTGGAGGTTCCCTGCCCCACCAGACCCTCCCCATCCCATCAGGGCTGGCCTAATTGCCAGGAAAACAAAGATTCGAGCATGGCAGGCTGGAATGAAGCTTCCCACAGCTAAATAACATTAAAACAAAGAGAAAAAGCCCAGCAAAGAGAGAAGTGATTCTGCCTGAAGGCACCTCAGAACAATAGACTTGCTAAATGACTTCAGACCTCAAGCTGTCCCATCTTCCCAGCCCACGGGGATTTGCTTCCCTTAAAAGCAATTAAAAGCTCCACAGCAGCTGTGGTCGAGCTCTGATTTGTATTCTGCAAAGTTCTCTCAGGTTGGGTTTTTTTCAGGCTGCCTTCATTCCCTTTCCCCTCTTCTCCTGCTCCCCTGGTGCTCAGGAGAGTTGGGATTGCAGGTGGCAGCTGCAGGCAGTGATGGATTTTCACCTCGCTCCTGCATCCAGGCCCTTCACTCACTCAGTGCCTGGATTTTTGTGCAGTTCCCAAACTGAGACTCAAAATCGATCCCTGTGGAAACCCAGCACATCCCTCTGGGTGCCCTGGATGGTTCCAGACCCAGGCAGGGGCTCAGGAGCCCTGGGCACAGAGCCCAGAACCCCTGTGCCTTGGATTTCAACCCCTGGGAAAAATTACCACCCTTGCATGAAGAATTACAAGTCACAAAAATAAGTAGAGTGTAAGTTAGATTATTATAAGGTGAAAAAGTAGGTTTTTAAGATTGTTTATAATAAGGGTCTGGGGTCAGGATGGAGGAACCTGGGCTTGTTCTGTCCTTCTTTCTCCTTCTTCCTGCATCCACCTTTTGGGTGATGTTGGCACTTTTAGATTGGTTTAGAGCAGAACCAGACTGTGCAATATAAGTGATAGGTATAGGAAGATAATTGTAAATAATGTTTATGTAGTTTATAGTATAGAAAGATAATCCCACCCCAGGGTGGGCAGTGCCTGGGGCTGAGCTGCTGAACAGACCTGGGCTGGGCAGGGAAAGAACTTTGAGATGAGATAAAATAAACACCTCTGGAAACAACAGAAGAGTCTCCTGACTCTCTGGTGCTGGGGCTGGAACAGAGACTCTAAAACAGCACAGGTGTCAGCTCAGGGAACAGAGACACCACTGAGCACAGATCCCTGAAGTGGAAACTTCTGCACAAGCCTGGGAATGGGACACAGGGAGGGAATTCTGGCCAAGGAGGGATCTTCCTGTTCAGGTGAGCAGCACGAAGGGACTGGTCCTGCCCCTGTGCCCAGGTGAGCTCCAGGAAGGGGCTGGTCCTGCCCCTGTGCCCAGGTGAGCTCCAGGAAGGGGCTGGTCCTGCCCCTGTGCCCAGGTGAGCAGCAGGAAGGGGCTGGGACAGTGCCCTGTGCCCAGGTGAGCAGCAGGAAGGGGCTGGTCCTGCCCCTGTGCCCAGGTGAGCCCCACCTGCAGAGCTGCCCCAGCACAGCAGGGACCTGGAGCTGCTGGAGCCAGCCCAGAGCAGGCACCAAATGTCAGAGATGGAGCAGCTCTGCTGGGAGGGAAGGCTGGCACAGCTGGGATTGTTCACCTGCACAGCACAGGGCTGGGCTGAGCTCACTGTGCCCTCAGCACCTGAAGGAGCCACAGCAAATGTGGGGAGGGACTGGTGAGGAGATAAAGAAATGGGCACTGCAGGGTTTAATGCTGCTTAATTCGGTTTTTTTGTGTTTTTTAAATTTAATAGATAACTTTTTTACCTTTACACCAATCATGCAACTTATCATCGGTAAAAGCCTTCCTGCACGAGGCAAACATTTGGCTTTTCTGTTTTTCACTGGCTTTAGGGTTTCTTGGCATTCCCCAATCCCATTCAGCTCTTCTTGTTTTGCCTCTTGTGTTCTTGTTAAGCAGCTGCTGTGTTTATCTTTCTTTTGAGGTGACTTCAAGGGCAAAGCTGTGAGCTCACATGGAAGTGCTCATCTCTCTGGGTTCCTTTAGCAATGTCCATGTTCCTCTAAAAACATTCCCAGAGACTGGGACAGGGGATGGAGGGACAGGGGACAGGGGATGGAGGGACAGCACACAGGGGATGGAGGGACAGGACACAGGGATGGAGGGACAGGACACAGGGATGGAGGGACAGCACACAGGGATGGAGGGACAGGACACAGGGAATGGAGGGACAGGACACAGGGAATGGCTCTGAGCTGACACTGGGTGGGTTTGGATGGGATTGGGGCAGGAATTGTTCCCTGGCTGGGATGGAATTCCCAGATTTGCTGTGGCTGCCCCTGGATCCCTGGAATGTCCCAGGCCAGGTTGGACACTGGGGACAGTGGGAGGTGTCCCTGCCATGGATGGGATTTGGGGTTTGGGTTCCCATCACCACATTCCTCTCCCTCCATGTCCCCAAGTGCCACATCCCTCATTCCTGGGACACCTCCAGCACAGCCCCTTCAGTCCCTGCCAACCCTCCCAGCAGGAAATCCTCCCTGATCTCCAGTTTAACCCTGGTGCAGCTCCAGGCCTTGGATCAGAATCACTGTTTGATTCTGGAGGAGAAATCCTCTCCTGGCTGTCAGAGCCGTGGTCAAGTGGCTTCATTAAAATTTGCACCATTATTTCAAGAGGGAGCTCCAGTGTTTGCAGAGTGCCAAATAAACCTCGAGGACACTCCTAATTTTTCTGCTGGGGATATATTTGAGCTAATTAAATTCCTGAAAAGGAACATCTTAAGCCTGGTCAAATTAAAGAATGTACAAGCACAGCTTTTCCTTTCTCAGTGTGATAGAGAAAGAAAAAAAACCCAAAAACCTCTGTAATTTTATTGTTTCTTTTTTTTTTCTGGTTGAAGGTGTTGGAAGCTGCCAGAGCCACTGATTCCAATTTGTGTTTCTCCATCTGCATGGAAAATCCATCTGCTTGCAGAAATTGTATTTACACAGCCCATAATCCTGAGCAGCCTCAGATATTGGGGATTGAGGCTCTAACGACATTGGAAACCATTTTTATTAAGAGGCAGAAATTGAATTAGGTAATTATATTTATTGATGGGAAATTAAATTTAACAACTGTGAATTGCCTTAAGTCGGTGTAGCCAGATTTTCATTACCCCAGATGTGAGGAGTTGCTGCTTTAGTGGATTCCTCTCAGCTCAGGAGGTGAGCCTGGGGTTCTGGGGGGGAAAAGGGGATTTTGGATCACAGCAGCTCCCACCACCTGCCTGCATTTTCCTTCCTGGGTGAAACAAATCTGGTTTTGTTTTTTTTTTTAACAGCCTTTCAGAGACTCTGTCATGGAGCAGAACTGCACCCCTGGTGTCCTGCACTTGTCTCTGAGCTGGGCTGATGCACCATTGCTGCTGAAGTAATGATTTCACATTCCTAAAAAAAGATAAAAAAAAAAAAAATCTAAAAATCTAGATCTAAAATCTAAAAAAATTCTTAAAAAAAGGATTTTTCCTTTTCCCACCTTTTTAGCCCCATGTGATGTCATTGGGGTTGGAATTTCATGGATAATTTGTCTTTCTTGCTCTGATATCAAATTCTGGAAAATTCTCTCTCCAGTTCCCTTATCAGTATTCAAAGGATTTTGGAGCCTGGGATTCCCTGTTTTAGGTTTGTGAGCCCAGCTCCAGCTCTGAGGTTGACTTTTCCTATTCCTCATAGTAGGAAAAATTCCTTATAAAAACGGAATTTTGCATCATTGTCCAAGAGATCCAGCCCTGCCCTGGAGCTGTGACCTGGCAATGAATCCTTCCTGCAGTGGGGCAGGGGATCCTTGGAATCCAAACCCAGGGAGGAAGAGGAAATGCAGAATGGCAGGAAATGCTGAGTGCCAGGAAATGCAGAATTCCAGGAAATGCACAATTCCAGGAAATGCTGGATCCCAGGAAATGCAGAATTCCAGGAAATGCAGAATGCCAGGAAATGCTGAATTCCAGGAAATGCTGAGTGCCAGGAAATGCTGAATCCCAGGAAATGCACAATTCCAGGAAATGCACAATTCCAGGAAATGCAGAATTCCAGAAAATGCTGGATCCCAGGAAATGCTGAATTCCAGGAAATGCTGAATTCCAGGAAATGCTGAATTCCAGGAAATGCTGAGTGCCAGGAAATGCTGAATTCCAGGAAATGCTGAATTCCAGGAAATGCTGAGTGCCAGGAAATGCTGAATTCCAGGAAATGCTGGATGCCACCTGAGAAGAGGGAAAGCCAGATCTGCACCAATGAACATTCAGCCAACACCAGGAGGAGGGAATTTCATGTCCTCTGTAAAAATCTGCAATTTTTCCTGCCTGTTTTCCTGCACATCAGAATTTTATCTTCCAAAGATAAACAATTATCCTCCTCTTCATTCCCAGGATGACTTTTAAATTCACCTCTCCTCTTTTCCCCGTGCTCCTTCCCACAGGGCACATCCACATGTCACCAATATTCCTTTAAATCCATTAAATCCATAACAACCTCCTTGTTTCACTGCTTTTTTTCTCTCTTGCACTTTTTGTACCTTCAGACGAAAACTTCCTGCACAAATCCAGGGAGCTCATTCCCAAACTGCTCAGGGCTCCTCCTGTAATTATTTCTCCCTGGTGTTGTCTTTATGGAGCTGCCTGTCTTTGGGGTTATTTCAGATTTATCTATTTTCATATTTCAGCCCCTGTTTTTATAGCCTGTGGATTGTTCAGTGATCTTTGATTGCATAATTGAAATGTATTTTTCTGCCTCCTTTAAACTCCTGAATTGGCAGGCTTGGCTTTTCTGTTCCTCTCTTCAAGGCTTTTTGATTGATTCCAGCCAGGATCTAGCTTTTATTTTTCCTGATAGTTCCTTTTATTATCTCAATAAAACCTCCTGTGTCAGCTCAGCTGAGCAAACTCTGTGTGCACAGGAGCCAGGATTGTGACCAAGCACATCTGGGGGAAGGGATGGCAGGAACTTCTGCCTCGGGTCTGGGGGACAAAGTGCACATCTGGCTGCAGCTGTCCTGGGCCCTGCTCACCTTCCCTCGGGGGGATTGGCTGGGGAGAGCTTGGGGTGATTATCTGGGGACAGCTCTCCTTTTCCTCCTTCTTTCTCTCTTTGTCTTTATTTCTTCTTTTTTTCTCTCTCTTTTTCTTTCTTCTCTCTTTCTTCTCTCTTCTTTTTTTTCTCTCTTTTTTTTCTCTCTTTTTTTTCCTCTCTTTTTTTTCTCTCTTTTTTTCTCTCTTTTTTTCTCTCTTTTTTTCTCTCTTTTTTTCTCTCTTTTTTTCTCTCTTTTTTTCTCTCTTTTTTTTCTCTCTTTTTTCCTCTTTTTTTCTCTTTTTTTCTCTCTTTTTTTCTCGTTCTCTCTCCCTTTTCCCTTCTTTTCCCTTCTTTTCCCTTCTTTTCCCTTCTTTTCCTTTCTTTTCCCTTCTTTTCCCTTCTTTTCCCTTCTTTTCCCTTCTTTTCCCTTCTTTTCCCTTCTTTTCCCCTTTTTTTTCCCTTTTTTTCCCTTTTTTTCCCTTTTTTTCCCTTTTTTTCCCTTTTTTTCCCTTTTTTTCCCTTTTTTTCCCTTTTTTTCCCTTTTTTTCCCTTTTTTTCCCTTTTTTCCCTTTTTTTCCTTTTTTTCCCCTTCTTTTCCCTTCTTTTCCCTTCTTTTCCCTTCTTTTCCCTTCTTTTCCCTTCTTTTCCCTTCTTTTCCCTTCTTTTCCCTTCTTTTCCCTTCTTTTCCCTTCTTTTCCCTTCTTTTCCCTTCTTTTCCCCTTTTTTTCCCTTTTTTCCCCTTTTTCCCCCTTCTTTTCCCTTCTTTTCCCTTTTTCATTTTCTCACTTTCCCCCCTTTCATTTTCTCCTTTTCCCCTTTCCTCCTTTCCCCTTCCCCCTTTCCCCTTTCCCCCTCCCTCCTCCCACCCCTGCTTGCTTTGCCTCTTTTCCTTCCCCTGCTGAAATGACATTTTTAACAGCGGTTTAAAAGCTGATTCAATTCAATTCCAGCCCTGCCCTGGCAGCAGAGGCCAGGGGAGCACCAATGCTGCTCTGAGCTGTGACATCCCTGACACAGACTCTGCTGTCCCCAGCCCAGCTCCATCTCTGCACCTGGAGCAGCCCTGCCCAAACCAGCTCCAAACTCAGTGTGTGACTCCCAGAAGGATGAATTCCTGTATTTCAGCCCAGCCCAAACCAGCTCCAAACTCAGTGTGTGACCCCAGAAGGATGAATTCCTGCGTTCCAGCCCTGTATTAAGGGCTGCTAAAGGAACTCATTTCCTCAGGTTTGTCTCTGTGTGGCTGTTCCTTGTTCCTTCCATCCCTGTGTGAGTGCTGAGACAGATTTAGAGCCTGGTGTTTCAAGCAAAGGGCTTGGTCTGGAATTTATCCCAGGAAATAACTGGGACAGCCAAGAGGTTTGTGAGGAATTGCTGGATGACTTTAGGGAAGCAGATTTGGTTTAGTGGACAAGCTCAGAGGTTGGAATGGATGATCTTGGAGGTGTTTTCTGGGTTTGCATTTTGAGAATTCCAAATGCAATATTTGCTTTGGGGTTTTCCTTTCCTTTCCTTTCCTTTCCTTTCCTTTCCTTTCCTTTCCTTTCCTTTCCTTTCCTTTCCTTTCCTTTCCTTTCCTTTCCTTTCCTTTCCTTTCCTTTCCTTTCCTTTCCTTTCCTTTCCTTTCCTTTCCTTTCCTTTCCTTTCCTTTCCTTTCCTTTCCTTTCCTTTCCTTTCCCTTCCCATTTTCCTTTCCCATTTTCCTTTCCTTTCCCATTTTCCTTTCCTTTCCCATTTTCCTTTCCTTTCCCATTTTCCTTTCCTTTCCCATTTTCCTTTCCTTTCCCATTTTCCTTTCCCATTTTCCTTTCCTTTCCCATTTTCCTTTCCTTTCCCATTTTCCTTTCCTTTCCCATTTTCCTTTCCCATTTTCCTTTCCTTTCCCCATTTTCCATTTCCCATTTTCCTTTCCTTTCCCCATTTTCCATTGCAATGTTTGGAGTCGTGACCAGTGTAACCTCCAGCAGAAATAAAGTCAGGCAGCCAAGTTAATTTTTTAACCAAAGGCTTAAAAAAGAACCAAAAATGAGAATTAAATTTTAATTAGTTATTCATTCCCGTGGTTTAATTATGCAGTGTTCCTCCAGCAGTGGGTGTTTGAGCCTGGAGTGATTGTTAATTTATGAATGTATTCTGTATTGATTTGGGAGCTCTTGGAGCACCATCACCTTTCTCTCAGCATTTTCTCCTTTGCAGGCTCAGGGAGTTTGGATTTCTTGTCTGAATTCCTGGTTCAGGTATTTATTAGAGCAGAGGTCGAGTGTAATTGCATTAAAATATGAAAGAAGGTCAATAATTGCAGGGGAATCCGATAATGCAGCAGATGAAATGGGGCCAGGCTTCCCAAAATGTTTGTTCTCCTGGTTTTGAGGAGTAAATTGGGATCAGAAGGGAGGAATTTGGGTAAAGAAAGCTGGGATTCAAAAATGGTTTGAAAATTAATTGGGGGGTTTTGGTGGGGGGTTAAAAATAATAATAATAACAACAACAATAATAATAACAACAACAATAACAATATTTTTATTTTTTATTTTTTTTTGTTTTTATTTTTATTTATTCATTTATTTATTATTATTATTTATTATTACTATTTCAGCCTCCACAGCTCAGCGTGCCCCACAGGCTCCCTCAGCCCCAGCCATGGAAATGTTCTCCTGGAAAATTCCTGGTTCTTGCCTGTGGGATTTTCCAGCTCTGGAATTGCTCAGTCCAGCATCAAGTGGCTTCTCTCCAGATTTTTTACCAGAAAATCAAGGGAGAAAATTCCCCCAGTTCCAGGGTGTGAAAGTGATGCAGGCTCACACCAGGAGAGAGGAATTGGTGTTGGAGAGCAGGATGGGCAGGGATGGGATCACAAAGCCAGGGAAGGGCTCTGGTTTCAGCTCCAGCCCTTGCCAGGATCCCTCACACGTGCACAAGGCTTTGCACAATTTCTGAGAAATGAAATCCACACAGAGGGACCCCAGAAACCAGAGGGAACAGGCAGAGGGAAAAAACAGAGGGAAACAAGCAGAGAGGGAAAAAAAACCCAAAGGGAAACAGGCAGAGGGAAAAAACCAAAAAAACCCAGAAGGAAACAAGCAGAGAGGGAAAAAAAACCAGAGGGAAACAAGCAGAGGGAAAAAAACAAGAAAAAAACCCTAAAAACACCAAAGGGAAACAAGCAGAGCTAAAAAAATTTAAAAAGGGAAACAGAGAGGGGAAAAAGGAAGAAAAACAAAGGGAAACAAGCAGAGAAAAAAAAAAAGAAAAAAAAAAAAAAGAAAAATAAAACCCGCAGAGGGGAAAAAAAACAAAAACAAACCAGAGGGAAAAAAGCAGAGAGGAAACAACAGAGGGGGAAAAAAGAGGGAAACAACCAGAGAGGGGGAAAAAAAAAAAAAAACAGAGGGAAGCAACCAGAGAGAAAAAAACAGAGGGAAAAATACCAGAGGGAAAAAAGGAAGAACAACAAAGGGAAACAAGCAGAGGGGAAAAAAAAGAAAAGAAAAGGAAAAAAAAAAAAAAGCCAACAAAACAACAACAGAGGGAAACAAGCAGAGGAAAAAAAAGAAAAAAACTAGAGGAAAAAGCCAGAGGGAAACAACCAAAGGAAAACAACCCACCCCAATTTCTTCTTGTTTTCCAAACATTGACAAAATTCCATGAGGAAGTTCCATGGAATTCACCCTGATATCCTTGTTCAGGGCTCCCTTTGCAGGACACCCAGGCTGCATTTTGGGGATATTTTCATTTCCCAAATCACTGTTGCCATTTATTTCCTTGGATTTTAGAGGAGTCTGAGTGCAGCACAGCAATGATCAGGATCAGTGATTAACTCCAGGCAGTTTCCTCCACCTTTTATTGCTGCAGCCATCCCTCCTCTCCAAAGGAAAAAAAAAAAAAATAAAAAAGGGAATTCTTGTTTTCCACTTGGAGCACTTTTCCAGTGGGAATTTTGAATTTTCTCTCCTCTCCACTCCCTTTTCCCAGCCCCTGTGCCCACTTTGAGGTGCCCTCATGAACTTTTGTTTAATCCTTGTGATCTCCACAGGAATTTGGGATTTCTGGAGACAGCAGCAAAGTCAAAGCTGGAAACAGAGAGAGGTTTGTGGGCAGAAGGCAGAACTTGCTTCATTTTCCAGAGTGGGAATAATTCCAGGGGAAAGTGTAAAAAACTCTGCAGTCATTTCACTGTCATCGCCCTCCCCCTCGTTCCAGCCTGGATTTTATGGCAGAAACCAAACCAGAGCCTGGCTGGGAAGTTTTGTGCAGGCAGAGTTTGGAGTGAGAACCATCCCAGACAGGGCAGGGATGCTCATTCCAGGGGGTGGAAAAAGGAGGAATAAAACCTCCAGGAATGGTAGAGACAAGGAAGTTCCACAGCAACCCCAAAACAAACTCAAAACCCCCCAATAAACTCAAAACCCCAAAATAAACTCACTGGACTGCTGCAGGAAGCATTGGCACAAATAAAGCTCCACTGAGCAGATAATGAAGCTGCTCCACAATTCATTTAAAATTCAGATGAAGAAAGATCATCTGTTAAGCGCTAATCCTTTTCATTTTTGCATGCTCAATGAACAAAGTGAATATTTCTGCTACCAATTCCTACCCAGCCATAGCTGGAGAGGGGCTGGGAGCACTGGGACAGTGGGAGGTGTCCCTGCCCTGGGGACAGGGCTGGAACTGGGTGGGATTTGGGCTGGATTTCCAACACAAACCAGTCTGGGATCCTCTGAAATCTGAGAGCTTGAATTTGAATTTTTAAAAATATTTTCCATGTTTTTCCAGAGCAGCTGGATGTGTTCACAGCTGAAATATCAGCTAAAGGAATTCTCCACCTCCTCACTCCTGAGATGCTGTTTGAGCAATTCCTCAATTTTAGAGGAATTTGGTTATTTTCTGTATTTATCTACATGTAACTCTTTACTCCTGGTGCTCTTTACTCCTCCCAGGGCAGGACCCAGCACAAGGAGGAAAATCCTCACGGATAAATGGCTGGGGATGCTGGAAGTGGTGACCACGGTGGGGTTACCAACCCTGGGATTTTTATCCTCCTTTTCCAGGGGACTGAGAACCTTCCCTTGAATCTGGTATATCAGGTAAAAACCATTTATCACAGAATTTAACGGCAGGGAGCTGCTCAGGCCCAGCTCCAGGTGGGTTTGGGCACATCCCTCCCCCTCCAGCCCTTTCCCAAAACTCAGCTCCTTTTTTTGGGATCTTATTGCTGGAAGCTCAGCAAAACCACAGACCCTGAGGTGCCCTTCTGATGGAAATTCAGGGATTTCCCTTCGTGGAAAGGGCTGGCCAGGGGTGAGGGAAATCCCTGGGGGGATTTCACAGCCCTGTGGATGTGGCACTTGGGGACACAGGGCAGTGCTGGAGGGGTTGGAGTTCCCAGAGGGATTTTCCAGCCTCCCAGAATTCCAGAATTCCCAGATTAATTCCCAGGAGCTGTCACTGAGCCAGCCCCTGCAGCTCCATCCAGCTGTGGCAGCAGCTGGCAGGGCTGTCCCACACCCAGCACACCCAGCAGGATCCTGGACAGTGTTCCCAAGAGGAAAATGCCTGGATTTTCCCTTCCCCAGAGGCAGGAACACCCTGGATCCTGCAGGAACTCGGGAATGGGTTCAGGGAGATTTGGGAGAGCCCTGCAGGCACCTCCCAGCTCCTGGGGTTTGGGGGTTCAGGTGGGAAAATCCCTGCTCTAAACCTGGGTCTGGGCTTGGATTCAGGTGGGAAAAGGGGAAATCCCTGCTCTGAATCTGGATTTGGGGGGTCAGGAAGGAAGAAGGTAAATCCTTGCCCTAAACCTGGGTTTGGGCTTGAATTCAGGTGGGAAAATTGCAAATCCTTGGTCTGAACTTGAGGTTTGGGGATTCAGGTGAGGAAAATGGGAAATCCCTGCTCTAACCTGGGTTTGGCCTAGGATTCAGGTGAGAAAAATGGGAAATCCCTACTCTGAACCTGGGGTTTGGGGATTCAGGTGGGAAAAGGGGAAATCCCTGTCCTGACTTGGAGTTTGGGGATTCAGGCAGGAAAATGGGAAATCCCTGCTCTAACCTGGGGTTTGGCCTTGAATTCAGGTGGGAAAATGGGAAATCCTTAGTCTGAACTTGAGGTTTTGGGAATTCATGTGGGAAAAATGGGAAATCCCTGTTCTAACCTGGGATTGGGGCTTGGATTCAGGTGGGAAAATTGCAAATCCCTGCTCTAACCTGGGATTTGGACTTGGATTCAGGTGGGGAAAATGGCAAATTCCTGCTCTAAACCTGGGTTTGGGCTTGAATTCAGGTGGGAAAATGGGAAATCCTTGGTCTGAAGTTGAGGTTTGGGGATTCAGGTGAGGAAAATGGCAAATCCCTGATCTAACCTGGGGTTTGGACTTGGATTCAGGCAGGAAAATAGCAAATCCTTGATCTGAACCTGGGGTTTGGGGATTCAGGCAGGAAGAAGGTAAATCTCTGCTCTAACTTGGGGTTTGGACTTGGATTCAGGTGGGAAAATTGCAAATCCCTGGTCTGAATTGAGGTTTGGGAATTCAAGTGGGAAAATGGGAAATCCCTGATCCTGACTTGAGGTTTGGGGATTCAGGTGGGAAAATGGGAAATCCCTGCTCTGAACCTGGAGTTTGGGGGTTCAGGCAGGAAGAAGGTAAATCCCTGCTCTGAACCTGGGGTTTGGGCTTGGATTCAGGTGGGAAAATGGCAAATCCTTGGTCTGAACCTGGAGTTTGGGGATTCAGGTGGGAAAATGGGAAATCCTTGCTCTAACCTGGGATTGGGGCTTGGATTCAGGTGGGAAAATTGCAAATCCTTGGTCTGAAGTTGAAGTTTGGGAATTCAGGTGGGAAAATAGCAAATCCCTGCTCTAAACCTGGGGTTTGGGGTTTCAGGAAGGAAGAAGGTAAATCCCTGATCTAACCTGGAATTTGGACTTGGATTCAGGTGGGAAAATGGCAAATCCTTGGTCTGAACTTAGGGTTTGGGGATTCAAGTGAGGAAAATGGGAAATCCCTGGTCTGAACCTGGAGTTTGGGGATTCAGGCAGGAAGAAGGTAAATCTCTGCTCTAACTTGGGGTTTGGCCTTGGTTTCAGGTGGGAAAATGGGAAATCCCTACTCTGAACCTGGGTTTGGGCTTGAATTCAGGTGGGAAAATTGCAAATCCCTGCTCTGAAGTTGAGGTTTGGGAATTCAAGTGGGGAAAATTGCAAATCCCTGATCTAACCTGGGGTTTGGCCTTGGATTCAGGTGGGAAAATGGCAAATCCCTGCTCTTAACCTGGGATTTGGACTTGGATTCAGGCAGGAAAATAGCAAATCCTTGATCTGAACCTGGGGTTTGGGGATTCAGGTGGGAAAATGGGAAATCCTTGGTCTGAACTTGAGGTTTTGGGAATTCAGGCGGGAAAATGGGAAATCCCTGATCTAACCTGGAGTTTGGGGATTCAGGTGGGAAAATGGGAAATCCCTGCTCTAAACCTGGGATTGGGGCTTGGATTCAGGTGGGAAAATGGCAAATCCTTGGTCTGAACCTGGGTTTGGGCTTGAATTCAGGTGGGAAAATGGCAAATCCCTGCTCTGAACCTGGAGTTTGGGGTTTCAGGAGCTTTGCTGCTCCCACCACCCCCAGAGCTGAAGATAACCCCCCAGTCTCCTGAAATCTCTCTGCCACTTTTCACCTGGAGCTCGACTCTGCCTCAGCTGGAATTATTTTACCTGGCAGTGGTGCTGCTCTAAGCCTTCCCCACAGCTTTCCACTGAACACAAACCCAGTTTTTTCCTGGGGGATGAGGAACCCCAGGCTCACCCTGCTCAGGGCTTTGTGAGCATTAATCTGATGTGCAGGGTCTAATAGAATTCTTGTTTCAAATTTAAATCCAATCCCAAACTTAATCCATCTCCCCTGATGCTCCAAATCAGTAACCTGCAGTAATTGCTTCTCATAATGGTTTTCTGGGCTGGTGCTGATATTTCAAAGTGTGACTCTTCTCCTGCTCAATAAATTAATGCAAATATTATCACAAAAACAATTACAAGGAGGGCAGGAGCTCTTTAAGGCAGGAAAGGGTGAGCTGGGGCTTTATGCTCTGGTTCAAATGACACCAATTCTTTGCATAACCCTGGAAAAGTTTCATTTTTCTCTTTTACTCAAATTTAACTCTTCAGTGAAGCTGCACAGCAATGTTTGCCTTGCCCATGATCTGAAACATTTGCTTAATGGTTACAAATTGCCTTGAAAATTCAGCATTAAAAGCTTTGATCAGGCAACTTGGTAATTGCTGCTTGCTTTTAAAATGTGTGGCAGGGAGTTCTGGCAGTCCTGAGTCTTCAGGAGTTGCTTTCTCCTTGATTGCTCAGCCATGAGTGAGTTTAAAACCCTGATTATTTATATATTATTGGTGTATAAAGTTAAGTCACAGGCGATTTATATGTATTTTTAAGAGAGGTTTTATAGGTTTTGTGTTTTATCTAAAAATATAAAAATGTATATTTATATTCTCAGCACACCTTTGTCTGATTCTCAGGGTTCCTTGCTTTATTTGTTTGCCTTTTTAATGACCCCTGTTTGAATGAATTGTTTATGCTGGGTGCCACGTGGGGTTTTTTAAATCCTCACATTTAGATGTCAAAATCCATCATTTCCAAGTGACATCAACAAGGCCACAGCCAGATTCTGACCTTGCTGCTTAAGCAAACTTTGGGAAATATTGTTCTGCTTGCTTTTGTTCACCCTGGGGTTTGTTTGTTTGCGAAGTTCGTTGAGTTACACAGGAAATGGAAATAATTCTGGGATCCTGGGGCAGCTCTGGAGAGCCCTGGAGGGTGTCCAGGGAAGGGAACAGAGCTGGGAAGGGGCTGGAGAATTCCTGAGGGAGCTGGGAAGGGAATGGAGAATTCCTGAGGGAAATGGGGAAGGGGCTGGAGAATCCCTGAGGAGCTAGGAAGGGGCTCAGCCTGGAGAAAAGGAGCCTCAGGGGGATCTTTTCCTTTCCCTCTCCAAAATTCCATGAAAATTTGCAGCTGGGTGGGAGCTGGGATCTGCTCCCAGGAAGGGGAAAAAGCCTTGGGCTGTGCCAGGGAAGGCTGAGTTGGATATGGGAGACAATTCCTTCATGGAAAGGGTTGTAAAGGATTGGAAGTGCCCAGGGAAGGTTGGATCCCATCCCTGGAGTGTCCCAGGAATTCCTGGAGGTGGCACTGAGTGCTCTGGGGATGGCACAGCTGGGACTGGATGACCCTGGACGTCTTTTCCAACCCCAGGGATTGTGTGATCTGTCAAACACCCCCTGCCCTGCATGAACATCGTCCCTGGGGTTGGTCAGAGAGCAGGAGCTGCCAGAGGCTGTCACAGCTGGCTGTGTCACTGCGGGGTGTGTCACACTGGGGTGCCTCTGAGTGTGACATCTCCTCCTGGGGTGACACACAGGAGCCCTCGTCAGCTGGAATTCTGCTCCCAGAGCCTCAATCAGTCAGGAATCATCAGCCCCACAGCAGCAGCAGGCTCTGAGAAATGTCCTTTGGCTGCTTCAGTCCCAGGAAAAGCTGCTTCAGCAGCTCCTGCCTCCACGAGATCCCCCAGCACATCCCACACATCCTGGTGGTGCAGAAATCCCCGTGCTGGGTCCCTCAGGGCCAGGCTGGACACCCTGAGGGGTAATTGAGGTTCCTTCCCATCCTGCTGTCCTGGGTTGGAGGACAGGTGTCTGCTGAGAAAGGCAGGAACTTCTCTTTGAAATGGAGAATGTAAACCCCCTCCCTCCAAATTATTATAATTTTGAAATCAGGGGGCTCTCAGGCACAGATATGGGAATTAGGAATAACAGTTCTTTACTAGGGAAATTAAAATAGAAATACAGCACTACAAAGAACAAACCCCAAACCCTGACACAGTCAGAGTACAGCCTGACACCCGTCAGGCAGGGTGTTGGCAGCAGTCCCATTCCATGGTGGCTGCATCCTCCTGCAGTGACAGATGTGGCTCAGTTGGAGCAGTGCTCCTGTACAAGGTGCAGTTTCCCTCCGGAGCTCCAGTGGGGATGTGGAGAAATCCGGTTTTCCTCTGGAGTCCAGTGGAGAAAGGGGCTCCCTTAGTGTCCCAAAACCTCTGTTTTTATCTTGGTAAGAAATGTTGGGCTCTTCCCCCTGGCTGGAGCAACTCCCAATGGGATGCAGTAATTTTATCAGTGCCACAGTGGGACTCAATGGCCATGAGCAGAAAATGACTGGCTGGAGGAAGGATGGGTTGTGAAAAGATAAAGAACACTGCCCCAGCTGGTTTATAAACCATGGCCATGAACAGGAGATATCCCATGAGATAAAGAACACTGCCCCAGCTGGTTTATAAACCATGGCCATGAACAGGAGATATCCCATGAGATAAAGAACACTGCCCCAGCTGGTTTAAAAACCATGGCCATGAACAGGAGATATCCCATGAGATAAAGAACACTGCCCCAGCTGGTTTATAAACCATGGCCATGAACAGGAGATATCCCATGAGATAAAGAACACTGCCCCAGCTGGTTTATAAACCATGGCCATGAACAGGAGATATCCCATGAGATAAAGAACACTGCCCCAGCTGGTTTATAAACCATGGCCATGAACAGGAGATATCCCATGAGATAAAGAACACTGCCCCAGCTGGTTTCAATGGATGCCCATTAGCAGAATATCTCCCACAGAGATCAGGATCACTGCCCCACCCTCAACAGATGGTGACAGAACAGACACCTTTGATCACACCCTGTGCTGTAACCCCAGACACAGCCCATGCTGGGGTCCTGTCCTGGCTGTGGGGTGCCCCTGCACTGTCACCCTGCCATGAGCTGAAAATTCTCAGCAAAACCATTTCAGACACCAGGGCTGGAGTGAATGTTCTCGTCCCTGTGTGTCACTGTTGGGGAAATTTCCTTTGGTGCTCGTTCTGATCTGGCAGAGCATCTCAGGTGCTGTCCAAGCTCTCTCTGACCCTGAGCTCCAGGGCTGTTTTCCTCTCCTGGGTTTGGGCTGGAACTCTCCAGTGCCTTTCCCAGGCAGGATGCTCCAGCCCTGCCTCCCTCCTGCCCAGTTTGTGCTGAGCCATCCCAGCCTGTCCTGTTCTGTTCCATGTTCTTTTTCTGGAGCAATCCCATTAAATTCAGGATGTTCAGGGTCCTTCCTATGGGAAAACAGGAACCCTCCTGCATGGAAGCTTTGCCTGAATCTGAATTTAATACAGGAATTCCTCGGGTCATTAATAAACCTTCATAACGATTCAATTCAGCATTAAAGCCACTTAATTGGCTTTTTTATTTCCCATTTATTACTCAGTGTTTCCTCTTATAACTCTGATATTTTGTGGGTTTTTTCCTCACCTATCTTAATACAATTTTAATATTCATATTCTCTCAGGTCAAGTGTGGATTAATTCCAAAGGAGCTGAAAATCAACAAAAGTGCTCTCTTTGCCCTCCTTTTTTCCCTCCTCTTCTTCAGCTGTGCAGTCCTGCAGTTTATTTGGGAGATTTCTGTGCACTGCTCTGAAGGGATTTCATTGATCCCAGGGAGAGAGATCACAGCCTGTGGTATTTTAGAGATGGGAGAACCCTTCATGATTGCACTGGTGGAAAATGGGAATTCCTGACACTGCAGGACTGCATCTTGAACAGCCCAATTTTTAACCTCACTTTTAAAACATTTGTTCCATCAGAGGGCTTTGAATGAAGTTGTTGCACAGTGAAAATGAAGATGGGGTTTGTTGTTTTGATATTTATTTTGATATTTAATTTCAACATTTAATTTCTCCATCCTTTTTTTTTTAATTAAAAGAGGAATCATCAGTCTCAACAAACCCAATTGTTGTGTAAAACCAACACTGCACTTGGCATTTCAAAACTTCTTTAGAAATCTCGTGTTAGAACACAGGGATCAAACAGACTTTTACCTTTTATTCCATTATATAACTGGAATAACATCATTCCACAAATTCAACAGAGCCCCGTTTGCCTCCCAAAGCTTGCAGGGAAATTTATGGGGTAATGAAAATGTGTTCAGAAAGATAAATTTCTGTTTCATTCTCTGGATTTTTGTCACAGTTTCCCATTGCTGTATTAAATAATCCGTTTCTTTTAAAGAGGGTTATATAACGTCAGGGCTGACAGCTGAGCTTGCAGGATGCTGTAATTAAGCTGAATTGTAAATAACTGCACAAAGGGCTGCTGCAAGCACCAATCTCAGACCTGAATTAGCCCCTCATTCGTTAAAAACACAAAAGATATTCCACAGGTGGCATCAATGTCGTGTTCTTGAAATGGCTTCGTTAAAATGATACCGAATAATTGAATCATTAAATTTTTAGGCAGGGCCCTGAGAGTCCCTTCCAGCAGAGAGATCCTTTCCTGGGGATCAGTGGCTGAGATGGAGGTGCTTTGAGGCAGCCCATGACAGTTTAAGAGGCTGTTTTAGCCAGAAAGGCTTTTAGGGTGTTGGGAAATGCTGGGTTTGGAGAACGTGGAGCCAAATTGCCCTCCCTTCAAATGAACATTTATGTTGTCTTGATTAATGCAGCAGAGATTTGTAAAGGAGGGGGTTTTTTTGCTGTTTTTGCAGGTCAAACTTTGCTCTTTTTCCACCCAAGCTCCCTGGCAGAGCGGCTGGAGAGGCCCAGGTTAGTCAGGACTAAATTTAAGCTTGGCTTTGTTAGTCCAGGCTGTGTCGCACTGCTGATTTTTGTATTTTGAGGAGCTGCTCTGAGGAATAGAGATGAGCTGCACTCCTCCTTCCCAGGCCCTGTAATGACTCCAATTTCCAGAGGGAAGGCAAAGTGCTCTAATTACCAGAGCCTGGAGAGGGGAACAGCACAAACACCCGGCCCCGTTCCAGCCTGATCTCCCATTCCCTTTCATGCTCAGAGCCTTTTAGGAACCTTTAGCACTTCTGAGGAAAATCCATGCCATCATTAAATCTCTGCCTGCCTTACAAACGAGGAGCTTTGCACCCCCTGAAGCAGTTGCAGCATTTCAGGAGTTTTTGGGAGCGCAGAGCTCTGGGATGTGGGGGGGTCTCAGGGTAAGCCCAGCTCTGTCTGAGACACAGGAACCCCCAGGAGTGACCTTATCCACATTTAGGGATTTGGGGTTTTCCTGCCTGAGGGATTTGGGGAGCTCTGGCTCTGTTTTACAGCATCTGCTTCGACAGATTTTGCTCCTGCATCCGTGTTTTAAAGGGAATGGATGCTCAGTGTTCTTTATCCCAGAGCTTGGGGCTGCTCAGGTGTGGGGAACCAGCCTGCTGCTCTTGGGCTGGGTGGGATTGGGGCAGGAATTGTTCCCTGGCAGGGTGGGGATGGAATCACCCCTGGGATTTTTGGGGTGCCAGGACCAGGGCAGAGCTCCTGAGCATCCCCTGCTGCTGGGTGCTTTATTCACCAGGATGGAAAAACGAGATTACCCCTGGAGGATGGAAAAAAATGAGATTACCCCTGGAGGATGGGGAAAAAAAAATTAAAAATAAATAAATAAATAATAAAAAAAAAAGAGATTACCCCTGGAGGATGCAAAAAAACCCAAAAAACCAAACATGAGATCACCCCAGGGATTTTTGGGGTGCCAGAACCAGGGCAGAGCTCCTGAGCATCCCCTGCTGCTGGGTGCTTTATTCACCAGGATGGAAAAACGAGATTACCCCTGGAGGATGGAAAAAATGAGATTACCCCTGGAGGATGGGGGAAAAAAATTAAAAATAAATAAATAAATAATAAAAAAAATAGAGATTACCCCTGGAGGATGGAAAAAATGAGATTACCCCTGGAGGATGGAAAAAAAACAAAAAACCAACATGAGATCACCCCAGGGATTTTTGGGGTGCCAGGGCAGGGCAGATCTCCTGAGCATCCCCTGCTGCTGGGTGCTTTGTTCACCAGGATGGAAAAATGAGATTACCCCTGGAGAATGGGAAAAAAAAAAAAAAAAAAAAAAAAAAAAGATTACCCCAGGGATTTTTGGTGTGCAGAGCAGGGCAGATCCCTCTCCCCAGCCTGGCTCCCATATCTGAGCAGCCCCAGGAGCTGTCCCTGGGCCCTGGAGCAGATGGCTCTGCCTGCACAGCTCCTTTGTGGGAGCTTTGATTTGCTCCTTTTCCCTCCTGCTGCACTTCAGATGTTTGAATGGGCACGAGGCAAATGCTTTCTATTCCTGTGCTGTTCCAAGGAGTGATCCTGCAATCCTGCAGCTTTTCTGAGCAGAGAGGGCTTTAATTAAACTCTTCAGGAGGAATTTGCTTGATTGTGTTACAATGGCAGGAGTGGAGAAGTGCTGAGGAGAACGAGAGCTGAGCCAGGGCAAACTCGAGTTTGTGAGAGCTTTTCTGGGAGCTGGTGGGCAAATGGGGCTCTGGCTGTGCTCAGGCTCCTGGGCAAGGCTGGCTAAAATGCTGGTGGGAGGATTTGATGCAAAAATGGATTTTCAAGGCCACTTGTGTGTTGGAATGGGTAAGAACAACAAGCAGCAGCAGCAGGATCACTGCTCTGACTCCAGCTCTGGGCTCCAGCCCACGCTGAGCCAGGCAACTCATCTGATCTAAAAAAGATAATTTCTGAGGAGCTGGCCTGGGCTGGGTCTGCTGTTCTCATTCTTGGAGTTTCCTTGTGCCTTAAGAGTTGAATTTAGAAATATTTAGAATTTAGGAAACAACCCTGCTGAGCTCTAAATTCTCTGCCTTCACAGCTTCACTCCTCACGTCAAAATTTCCTCTTTAAACAGCAAGAGTTTGAGCCTCAGGGGAATAAATCAATGAGAAAAATTATCTTGAACAACCCTTCACCACGGAAAGCCAGCTGCAAATCTGGTTTTGTTTGCAGCTGGGGAAGGTGCAGAGCTTGCTGTTGTGTGATTTATTTGGGAAAGTGGGCAGAGCTGTGAATTCTGGCAGGGAAGATTATCAGTTGCACAGATACTTGGGATGCTCTGGCCTCAAGCATGTGTGTCTGTGATGTGGTGCATAAAACAAATCCAAGAATGGATTTGATCCTGCAGCTGGGAACAGCTGGACTGAGGGCTGGGGAGATGCTGCTCAGTGCAATGAAATCTGAGTGAAAAGAAACAGAGCTCTCATTTCTCACTCATCTAAGGAAAATGCCCTGGTAGTGGAGCATTAAATGTGAGAAACCCCAAACCCCTGGAAGTTGTTTTCCATGCAGCAATATAACTTGAATAATGAATTCACTGAATTGCAGAGGGCTCGGTGCAGGAAATGCCATCACATTCCCTGCCTGCACTGCCCAGAGCCTGAGCTGTCCCTGCAAACCCCTTGGGCTCTGCCTGGCTGCACAGGGACACCAAGGCTGGACCTGCCCAGGGCTGGGGGTGCCCACAGGGGCTGGGCAGGGTTAAAGGAATAAACATTCACACTGTGATCCTGTTTGTATTAGATTTAAATATTTAGTGTGATGCTATGATCCTGTCTGCATTAGATTTAAACATTCCCAGTGTGATCCTGTGATCCTGTTTGCAGTCAGATTTAAATATTTACAGTGTGGTTCTGTGATCCTGTTTGTATTAGATTTAAACATTCCCACTGTGATCCTGTGATCCTGTTTGCAGTCAGATTTAAATATTTACAGTGGGATTCTGTTTGCATTCGATTTATTGTCGTTCTGTGATCCAGTTTGCAGTCAGATTCAAATATTTACAGTGGGATTCTGTGATCCTGTTTGCATTAAATACTCATTGTGATTCTGTGATCCTGTTTGCATTAAACATTTACAGAGTCATTTTGCAATCATGTTTGCAAATTTGAACATTCACACTGTGATCCTGTTTGCATTAGAGTTAAACATTTATTGTGATTTTGTGATCCTGTTTGCATTAGATTTAAATATTTACAGTGTGACCCTATTTGCATTAGATTTATTGTGATTTTGTGATCCTGTTTGCATTAGACTTAAACACTTATTGTGATTCTGTGATCCTGTTTGCATTAGAATTAAACATTTACAGTGTGATTCTGTGATCCTGTTTGCATTAGAATTAAACATTTATTGTGATTCTGTGATCCTGTTTGCATTAGAATTAAACATTTACAGTGATTCTGTGATCCTGTTTGCAGTCAGATTTAAATATTTACAGTGTGGTTCTGTGATCCTGTTTGCATTAAATTTATTGTGATTTTGTGATCCTGTTTGCATTAGATTTAAACATTTATGTGATTCTGTGATCCTGTTTGCATTAGATTTAAATATTTACAGTGTGATTCTGTGATCCTATTTGCAGTCAGATTTAAACATTTACAGTGATTCTGTGATCCTGTTTGCAGTCAGATTTAAACATTTACAGTGATTCTGTGATCCTGTTTGCAGTCAGATTTAAACATTTACAGTGATTCTGTGATCCTGTTTGCAGTCAGATTTAAACATCTCCTGCCAGGCCTGAGAACCCTCCCAGATGATGGAGGTGCTGTCAGCCAGGGCTGGTGTGGAGCTGATTCCCTGGGAGCCTGCAGAAATCCTTGCACAGCTTTTCCAGGAGAGGATCCTGGTGCTGCCCATCCATAACTGCAAAGGGTCGTTTGGCTGATGCTTTTTAAATTAATTATAGATTTTATAGTTATGAGCAACTTTTCAGCGCTGCTGTCTCCCAGACATGAACAGTTTATCTGCACTTTGAAATAGTTTCCTGCACACCTTCTCCAAAGGCTGAGCTGAAATAAATGTGTGTGAGCCACACGGGCATCCTGCAGCCCCACCTCATCTGGAGCATATTTCATGACTGAATTACAGCAGAATATCTCATCTTTCCCTCCCTTGTCACTAAAGGTCATGCAGAGCTGTAAACAATCAATGGTTCCCATGTCTGAGGGGGGAAGTTGGAGCAGTTTTTCATGAGCTGTGAAGGTTAAACGAGGCACTTGCCAAGATCTATTGAGCACCATCCAGGCTTTACATATTTGATGGAGAGTTTAGTGCATGCTCATTACCACTGCTGGTAATGATGGGTCAGGAGGGTTTGGATGGACCCCACCAAAGTCACACCATTTATCTCTTCTGGGGATTATCCTGAAAAATCTGAATTTCTCTGATGGGAGGGCTCTGTGTGCTGGAGTTTGTGGTGTGTGAGGGGCTGTGCCCAACCCTGCAGCCTGAGCAGGAAAAAAATGCTTTTGGTGGAGAACATCCCAACCTTGGAATTTTGGGAGTTATTTTTTACAGCCCTGCACTGGCTCCTGCAGGGAACACGGGGCAGGACCACAGGAATGGCCTCAGTGTGCTGTGAGAGGTTCAGAGGGGAGGTGGAGGAAAATTTCCCCTGGGAAAAGGTTGTGAGGCTGGCACAGGGCAGTGGTGGAGCCCCCTGAGGTGCTCAGGAGCTGCAGGTGGCACTGGGGGACAGGGACAGTGTGAGCACGGGGCTGCTGAATGGGGGCTGATGGCATGAAGGGCTTCTCCCAAAATTCATCATTCTGCACTTCAGCCCCTCTGGCCAAACTCAGGACTCTGGAATTCTGAAATGGCTGGAGCAGGGAATTTTTAAAAGGCTGGAACAGGGAATTCTGAAATGGCTGGAGCAGGGAATGCTGAAAAGGCTGGAACAGGGAATTCTGAATAAGCTGGAGCAGGGAATTCTTAACAGGCTGGAGCAGGGAATTCTGAAAAGGCTGGAACAGGGAATTGTGAACAGGCTGAAACAGGGAATTGTGAAAAGGCTGGAACAGGGAATTCTGAAAAGGCTGGAACAGGGAATTCTGAACAGGCTGGAACAGGGAATTCTGAACAGGCTGGAACAGGGAATTCTGAAAAGGCTGGAGCAGGGAATTCTGAAAAGGCTGGAAGAGAGAATTCTGAAAAGGCTGGAGCAGGGAATTCTGAACAGGCTGGAGCAGGGAATTCTGAAAAGGCTGGAACAGGGAATTGTGAAAAGGCTGGAACAGGGAATTGTGAAAAGGCTGGAGCAGGGAATTCTGAAATGGCTGGAGCAGGGAATTGTGAACAGGCTGGAGCAGGGAATTCTGAACAGGCTGGAGCAGGGAATTGTGCCAGTGCTGTGGGAGGTGCTGGAGGTGCCTGGAGCTGCACAGTCCTGGATTGCAGCCCTGGGAACACAACCTGGGACTGTCCTGAGAGGGAACAGGAGCAGTCCCTGCCCCACTGGTGACAGCCAGAACCCCCCAGCTCCTGCCTGCCCCTCCAAGGGAGGCTGAACCCTGTCAGTGCTGCCAGGGGTTAATCCTGGAGCAGAGATGAGCAGGGATTAGTGCCTAAAGCCCAGCTCAGGGTCTGACCTGCCTGGCTCACTGTCCCTGTGCAGAATGAGGGACCAGGATCTGTCTGGAGATCTGGGGGATCCAGCACTGAGTGTCCCCGAGCTCTGGGTGAGCTGAGCACTCCAGGGAGGGATGGCAAAGCCAGGTCTGAGCCCTCAGGGCTTCACAGAGCTGGGGTGGATAAAGTGGGTAAGGTTTATCTTGGTTCTGGGGATTTATTGGAGTGGTGACAGCAGCAGCACGGGGTCATGGATCACCCAAGCACTCTGGGTGTGCAGGAAGGGTTGGATTTGGGAGAAATCCTTCCCTGGCAGGGTGGGATGGAATTCCCAGATTTGCTGTGGCAAATTTGTGGTATCCCCAGCGCTGCTCTGTCTGCGTGAAATAAAACAATCTAAATTGTGCTAAAAATTGAGAATTTTGTTTCTCATTTATAACACACCCATCACAAAACTGCTCCTGAACTGCTCAGGGTGCCCAGATCAGCCTTCCCCAGTTTATGAATGTGTCACATTTATAAATGTGTTTGTTGCTCTGGCCCTGGGACCTGGACACTGGCTCGGTTTTGGGAGGATTTCTGGGTGCTCAGGGAGGGCTGCAGGGGAGGAACAGGAAAAGCCAAAGGCAGGAACAGCCTGGAGAGCTGGGACTGGAGAGGAGAGGGATCCAGGGAGAGCTCAGAGCCTGAAGGGGCTCCAGGAGAGCTGGGAGGGACAGGACACAGGGGATGGAGGGACAGGACACAGGGGATGGAGGGACAGGACACAGGGGATGGAGGGACAGGACACAGGGGATGGAGGGACAGGACACAGGGGATGGAGGGACAGCACACAGGGAATGGCTCTGAGCTGACTATGGGTGGGTTTGGATGGGATTTTGGGCAGGAATTGTTCCCTGGCTGGGATGGAATTCCCAGATTTGCTGTGGCTGCCCCTGGATCCCTGGCAGTGCCCAAGGCCAGGCTGGACACTGGGGTTGGACACTGGGGACAGTGGGAGGTGTCCCTGCCATGTCTGGATGTCACCAAACTTTTTGGAATGGCAGCTTCGTGTCCCTGCAGTTATTCCTCACTCCAGGTTGTGGAGGCACCGATGTGCTTCCCCTGACAATTGTCCCAGGAATTATTCATGCTGTGTGCTTGGAAGGATCCTCAGAGCTTTCCTTGGGAAGCTGCTGCTCCTCAGGGACTCGGCTGCTTGATATTCACAGGGTTTCTTTTTCAGAAATATCCAATTTTCCAGCTATTCTTTAAAGAAAATGAAGTTTTCTTCCCTCTGCCGAGCCAGGAACACATTTCCCATGCAGCAAACCTGTTTCCTTTTGTCTCTGGGCAATTGCAGGGGGAAGCAGAGCAGCAGCACTGCAGGGCACTGTTCCTGGGACAGATTGCAGGAACTGGGGGGGTTTGCCCAGGCTGAAAACCCCATCCCCAAACCTGTCCAGACTCTGGGGACTTCTTGGTGTGTGGGGATGGGTTTGTGTGGAGTCTCCAGGACTGGAAGGGTTAAAACAGGAGGTTTTGGGTTCTCTGCAGTGGGGTTGGGTTTGATAAAGCAAACAGGACAGGACTCAGTTTCTCTATGCAGGAAAAGCCAATTCTTTATTCACATGACTCATTTTTACACAGATTTCACAGAACTCGTGTTGAACCCCACTTGGTTGCAGTTCTCTTTCCACTCAATTCATTGGTTGGTAACTGCAATTTTACTTTCCTATCAGATCTCTCCATTCTTGGATTGCTCACATGTTTTGTTCACTGATTCCCCTGGGACAGACCTGTTGTTTCTGCAGGTGCAAACAGTTCTTTAATTAAAACAGGTTATTGTGTTGTTTTCTCACTCCTCCAATTCCTCCTTGTGGGAACTTACAAGTTAGTTGTTAGCTTGGATGGAGCAGCAGGGCCTAAACCACATTTTATAAGGTTTTCCTTTAGAATATATTTTATTTTATGGTATCTTTACCTGCATACAGCAGGATGGTACAAAACAGGCTTGGTTTAAAGAGGGTGCTGTGTGTGTGCTGGGCATGGAGAATCAGCCATGGAGGGAGCTCTGGGAGATGGGGATATGGGGGGCTGTGAGAGACAGGGATTTGGGGGGCTGTGAGAGACAGGGATTGGGGGGAGCTCTGTCACACAGGGATTTAGGGATGCTCTGTCACACAGGGATTTAGAGAGCTCTGTCACAGGGATTTGGGGGGGCTCTGTCAGGGATTTGGGGATGCTCTGTCACACAGCGATTTGGGGGGGCTCTGTCACACAGGGATTTAGGGATGCTCTGTCACACAGGGATTTGGGGGTGCTCTGTCAGGGATTTAGGGATGCTCTGTCACACAGGGATTTGGGGGGCTGTGTCACACAGGGATTTGGGGGGCTCTGTCACACAGGGATTTAGGGATGCTCTGTCACACAGGGATTTAGAGAGCTCTGTCACAGGGATTTGGGGAGCTCTGTCAGGGATTTGGGGATGCTCTGTCACACAGCGATTTGGGGGGGCTCTGTCACACAGGGATTTAGGGATGCTCTGTCACACAGGGATTTGGGGATGCTCTGTCACACAGGGATTTAGGGGTGGCTCTGTCCCACAGGGATTTGGGGGGGCTGTGTCACACAGGGATTTGGGGATGCTCTGTCAGGGATTTAGGGATGCTCTGTCACACAGGGATTTGGGGATGCTCTGTCAGGGATTTAGGGTGCTCTGTCACACAGGGATTTGGGGATGCTCTGTCAGGGATTTAGGGTGCTCTGTCACACAGGGATTTGGGGATGCTCTGTCAGGGATTTAGGGATGCTCTGTCACACAGGGATTTGGGGATGCTCTGTCACACAGGGATTTGGGGATGCTCTGTCACACAGGGATTTGGGGGTGCTCTGTCACACAGGGATTTGGGGGGGCTCTGTCACACGGGGATTTGGGGATGCTCTGTCACACAGGGATTTAGGGGGCTCTGTCACACAGGGATTTGGGGATGCTCTGTCACACAGGGATTTGGGGATGCTCTGTCACACAGGGATTTGGGGGGCTCTGTCACACAGGGATTTGGGGATGCTCTGTCAGGGATTTGGGGATGCTCTGTCACACAGGGATTTGGGGATGCTCTGTCAGGGATTTGGGGGCTCTGTCACAGGGGATTTGGGGGTGCTCTGTCACACAGGGATTTAGGGGGCTCTGTCACACAGGGATTTGGGGGGCTCTGTCAGGGATTTGGGGGCTCTGTCACACAGGGATTTGGGGAGCTCTGTCACACAGGGATTTGGGGGCTCTGTCACAGGGGATTTGGGGGTGCTCTGTCACACAGGGATTTAGGGGGCTCTGTCACACAGGGATTTGGGGGGCTCTGTCAGGGATTTGGGGAGCTCTGTCACACAGGGATTTAGGGGGCTCTGTCACACAGGGATTTGGGGGGCTCTGTCACTGTCAGGGATTTGGGGGGCTCTGTCACACAGGGATTTGGGGATGCTCTGGTCATACAGGGATTTGGGGATGCTCTGTCACACAGGGATTTGGGGGCTGTGTCACACAGGGATTTAGGGATGCTCTGTCACACAGGGATTTGGGGGGCTGTGTCACACAGGGATTTGGGGATGCTCTGTCACACAGGGATTTGGGGGCTCTGTCAGGGATTTAGGGATGCTCTGTCACACAGGGATTTAGGGATGCTCTGTCACACAGGGATTTGGGGATGCTCTGTCACACAGGGATTTGGGGGGCTCTGTCACACAGGGATTTGGGGGGCTCTGTCACACAGGGATTTAGGGATGCTGTGTCACACAGGGATTTGGGGATGCTCTGTCACACAGGGATTTAGGGATGCTCTGTCACACAGGGATTTGGGGATGCTCTGTCACACAGGGATTTGGGGGGAGCTCTGTCACACAGGGATTTGGGGATGCTCTGTCACACAGGGATTTGGGGGGCTCTGTCACACAGGGATTTGGGGATGCTCTGTCAGGGATTTGGGGAGCTCTGGTCACACAGGGATTTGGGGGGCTCTGTCACACAGGGATTTGGGGATGCTCTGTCACACAGGGATTTAGGGATGCTCTGTCACACAGGGATTTGGGGATGCTCTGTCACACAGGGATTTAGGGATGCTCTGTCACACAGGGATTTGGGGGGGCTCTGTCACACAGGGATTTAGGGATGCTCTGTCACACAGGGATTTGGGGGGCTCTGTCACACAGGGATTTGGGGATGCTCTGTCACACAGGGATTTGGGGGGCTCTGTCACACAGGGATTTGGGGATGCTCTGTCACACAGGGATTTAGGGATGCTCTGTCACACAGGGATTTGGGGATGCTCTGTGACAGGGATTTAGGGATGCTCTGTCACACAGGGATTTGTGGGAGCTCTGTCACACAGGGATTTAGGGATGCTCTGTCACACAGGGATCTCTGGACCCCGCCTGGAAGGAGCCCTGCAGAGCTCTCCCATCAAGCCCAGCCACAATCTGTCACCCTGAGTCACCCAGCCCCGTGAGTGACAGAGTGGGGAGGGCAGAGCTGGCACCCCCAGCCCTGCCATGTGTCACCTCCGTGCTGTCACTGCCACTTGGGCACGTTCCCCTGGAGCAGATGGGAGTGCTGCTGTGGCTCTGGAGCTGTGAAATGTCAGCAGCTCAGCTGGGGCTGATGCTGGGGGAGCTGAGCAGGGCTGGGCCAGCCTGGGGCTGCAGAGCCAGGGAGGAGCAGAATCCTCAGCCCAGAGCTGCACTGGAGCTGCTGCTGCTGTCACACCGAGCTGTGTGTCCTGCCCTGATGGGACTGCAGATGTCACAGCCCAGCACAGCTCCCACAGCTATCTGCAGGGCAGATGATCCTTAAATTTGAGATTTTCTATTCCCAGGCTCTGTCCTGCACTGTGTGTGACTCTGAGCTCACACAAAGTGTTCCAGGCTGTTCCTGCACTGTGTGTGACTCTGAGCTCACACAAAGTGTTCCAGGCTGTTCCTGCACTGTGTGTGACTCTGAGCTCACACAAAGTGTTCCAGGCTGTTCCTGCACTGTGTGTGACTCTGAGCTCCATCCCAAGTGCTCCAGGCTGTTCCTGCACTGTGTGTGACTCTGAGCTCACACAAAGTGTTCCAGGCTCTGTCCTGCCCTGTGTGTGACTCTGAGCTCACACAAAGTGTTCCAGGCTCTGTCCTGCACTGTGTGTGACTCTGAGCTCACACAAAGTGTTCCAGGCTCTGCCCTGCACTGTGTGTGACTCTGAGCTCACACAAAGTGTTCCAGGCTGTCCCTGCACTGTGTGTGACTCTGAGCTCACACAAAGTGTTCCAGGCTGTTCCTGCACTGTGTGTGACTCTGAGCTCACACAAAGTGTTCCAGGCTGTCCCTGCACTGTGTGTGACTCTGAGCTCACACAAAGTGTTCCAGGCTCTGTCCTGCACTGTGTGTGACTCTGAGCTCACACAAAGTGTTCCAGGCTCTGTCCTGCACTGTGTGTGACTCTGAGCTCACACAAAGTGTTCCAGGCTGTTCCTGCACTGTGTGTGACTCTGAGCTCACACAAAGTGTTCCAGGCTGTTCCTGCACTGTGTGTGACTCTGAGCTCACACAAAGTGTTCCAGGCTGTTCCTGCACTGTGTGTGACTCTGAGCTCACACAAAGTGTTCCAGGCTGTCCCTGCACTGTGTGTGACTCTGAGCTCACACAAAGTGTTCCAGGCTGTTCCTGCACTGTGTGTGACTCTGAGCTCACACAAAGTGTTCCAGGCTCTGCCCTGCACTGTGTGTGACTCTGAGCTCACACAAAGTGTTCCAGGCTCTGCCCTGCACTGTGTGTGACTCTGAGCTCACACAAAGTGTTCCAGGCTGTTCCTGCACTGTGTGTGACTCTGAGCTCACACAAAGTGTTCCAGGCTGTTCCTGCACTGTGTGTGACTCTGAGCTCACACAAAGTGTTCCAGGCTGTTCCTGCACTGTGTGTGACTCTGAGCTCACACAAAGTGTTCCAGGCTGTTCCTGCACTGTGTGTGACTCTGAGCTCACACAAAGTGTTCCAGGCTCTGTCCTGCACTGTGTGTGACTCTGAGCTCACACAAAGTGTTCCAGGCTCTGCCCTGCACTGTGTGTGACTCTGAGCTCACACAAAGTGTTCCAGGCTCTGCCCTGCACTGTGTGTGACTCTGAGCTCACACAAAGTGTTCCAGGCTCTGCCCTGCACTGTGTGTGACTCTGAGCTCACACAAAGTGTTCCAGGCTGTTCCTGCACTGTGTGTGACTCTGAGCTCACACAAAGTGTTCCAGGCTGTCCCTGCACTGTGTGTGACTCTGAGCTCACACAAAGTGTTCCAGGCTGTTCCTGCACTGTGTGTGACTCTGAGCTCACACAAAGTGTTCCAGGCTGTCCCTGCACTGTGTGTGACTCTGAGCTCACACAAAGTGTTCCAGGCTCTGCCCTGCACTGTGTGTGACTCTGAGCTCACACAAAGTGTTCCAGGCTGTTCCAGCACTGTGTGTGACTCTGAGCTCACACAAAGTGTTCCAGGCTGTTCCTGCACTGTGTGTGACTCTGAGCTCACACAAAGTGTTCCAGGCTCTGCCCTGCCCTGTGTGTGACTCTGAGCTCACACAAAGTGTTCCAGGCTCTGCCCTGCACTGTGTGTGACTCTGAGCTCACACAAAGTGTTCCAGGCTGTTCCTGCACTGTGTGTGACTCTGAGCTCACACAAAGTGTTCCAGGCTGTTCCTGCACTGTGTGTGACTCTGAGCTCACACAAAGTGTTCCAGGCTGTTCCTGCACTGTGTGTGACTCTGAGCTCACACAAAGTGCTCCAGGCTGTCCCTGCACTGTGTGTGACTCTGAGCTCACACAAAGTGTTCCAGGCTGTTCCTGCACTGTGTGTGACTCTGAGCTCACACAAAGTGTTCCAGGCTCTGCCCTGCACTGTGTGTGACTCTGAGCTCACACAAAGTGTTCCAGGCTGTTCCTGCCCTGCACTGTGTGTGACTCTGAGCTCACACAAAGTGTTCCAGGCTGTCCCTGCACTGTGTGTGACTCTGAGCTCACACAAAGTGTTCCAGGCTCTGTCCTGCACTGTGTGTGACTCTGAGCTCACACAAAGTGCTCCAGGCTGTCCCTGCACTGTGTGTGACTCTGAGCTCACACAAAGTGTTCCAGGCTCTGCCCTGCACTGTGTGTGACTCTGAGCTCACACAAAGTGTTCCAGGCTGTTCCTGCACTGTGTGTGACTCTGAGCTCACACAAAGTGTTCCAGGCTCTGTCCTGCACTGTGTGTGACTCTGAGCTCACACAAAGTGCTCCAGGCTGTCCCTGCACTGTGTGTCACTCTGAGCTCACACAAAGTGCTCCAGGCTCTCTCCCAGCTCAGCACACACAACAATCCTTTCCCAGCCCCAGAACCAAGGACAGGCTGCAGCTCCAGCCCCAAAAAGTGCAACCAGGGAATGGAGGAGAGAATCTGGGAGGGTGGGACTGCAGAGCTGGGGCTGGGATGGGACAATGAACCCAAGGTGGGGATGGAACAGAACTGATCAAAGTGTGAAACTCCTGATCTGAGCCCATCCTGGGGGGAGTGCTGGGCTCTGGCACTGCCCAGGGTGAATCCTGGGAAGGGTTTTAACAAATCCCAGCTTTATTCCTTTATTCCTTTAACCCTGCCCTGTCTATGCTCCAAGGGGAAGGGAAGGGAGGGGAAGGGAAGGGAAGGGAAGGGAAGGGAAGGGAAGGGAAGGGAAGGGAAGGGAAGGGAAGGGAAGGGAAGGGAAGGGAAGGGAAGAACTTTTAGCTCTGGAGCCACTTCCCAGAGGCTGTGACAGGTGCCCCCCTGGCCCAGGTGCTGAGTGAGGCTCTCCTCACCTGGCCCAGGTACTGCTGACACCTCTGGGGCTGCCTTGTCCCCATCTCTGAGGTCCCTGCAGGTGTGACCCCAGTGCTTGACCCCTGGCAGGTCCCTCCCAGAGCCCCACAGGAGGGTCCTGCTGCTCCCCAGGGCCTGTCCCAAACCCTGGTGCTGCTGGGCTCTGTCCCTGCTGGCACTGAGGCACCTGGGCAGCTCCTGCAGGGAAGTGCTGGCTGGCAGGATGAGCCCTGCTGCTGTGCACAGCTGCACAGATGTGCCCTTGTCTGCCACAGCAATGTCCCCTCCTGAGCCTGGGCTGGCTCAGCTGGGCTGGGCTCTCATGGTGAGACAGGGACAAATCCCAGCCCAAAGGTTTGGGCAAAGCCTGAGGCACAGGGGCATTGCTGGGGGGTGAACCTTGGGGGTCCCTTCAGCTCAGGGGGTCTGTGCTTCCATGATCAACAACCTGCTGTTGTGTGAGCCTTGTGATGTGCACTCTCACCTCATTAAATACCAATTAAATGGCTTTAATTGCTTCAGTGAGAGCTCAGCCCCATGCCTGGGCTTTGACTCTTTCAGAGCAGTGTCACAGACTGGTGAGGGGTGGAGAGAACCCTCAAGGTCTGTGATTCCCACCCCTGCCATGGTGCTAAAATAGATTATGTGCTGATTGCACATGCCTGTGTTAAATAAACACCCCATGATTCATCTTTTCAGATAAAAGAGAATAAACTGAGTCAGCCTGTAGGACACTCAGTGGTTATCCTGGTGTTCCACGGGTGAACCAAATTCCAATTTATCCCTTCCAACAGAGATCTGCCTTGCAGTGAAATCCCAAGCTCCTGAAAATCCTTCCCCACAGGGCTGAATGGCTTTTATTTGTGGCTGAGATTTCCAGGGGGGGTCTCAGAGGGGCTGCAGCCCCCCTGGCACTGCCCCTGTCCCCTGGGATCCTGGCATGGAAGAGCAGGCTGGGGCAGGGCAGTGCTGACTGCAGCTCCCTGCTGTCCCCTTTGTGTCACCAGGGATCACTCCCTGCCAGGGTGACAGCAAACTGTCCCCAGAGTGTCCCTGCTGTGGGGTCAGGGATCAGAGCTGTGCATAATGGAAAAATGTGTCCTCGAGCCCCAGCCCCTGCCCCAGGAGAGGTTTTTGGTTATAAAATGCAATTTGGAACTTATTTCCTGCCCAGCTCACGGATTTCAGAGCTGGAGGCTGGTGCAGTTTGCTGAGCAGGGGTGGTGTTTTATTGGGATTTGGATTTATTTTAGGATGGAATTGCATGGTTTGGGTGGGAAGGACCTTCAAGCTCAGCCCATTCCAGCCCCTGGCACGTTCAGGGACACTTCCACTGCCCCAGGGTGCTCCAAGCCTCGTCCAGCCTGGCCTTGGCATGAGGAATCCACAATTCTCTGGGCAGCAAGGCTGGAGGGAGGCTTTTGGAGCAGCAGGGTCTGAGCAGCTCCAGAGGAACTGAGCAGGAAGAAATAATTGCATTTGGCCCCTGCTGAGTGTTGCACTTCACCCCCTGTTTCTCCAGACCTGCTCTGAGGAATTAAAATAATCACATTCTGGTTTACAATATTTTTTATGTATTATTGATGGCCCCTTATAAAATGAAACTGCATCCCATTGCCAGGCACACAATTGAAAAGTTTCACTCTATTAAGGTTTTATTGCTGGAGGGGATGGGGCTGCACAATCCATCCCAAAGGCACAGCAACTTGCTGAAAATAGGAGAAATTTGCCTTTCAATAATGAATTCAATTGTTACAACTTGTTTTGATAGTGCTGTGCTTGCACTGTGGTGTTGTGTTCTGGTTTTTTGGATGCAGTGATGCCTCCTGTGGTCCTGCCCCTGCTCTGAGGTCCCAACAACTCAAGGAATCATTTATTTAATTTCTTAATGTCCTCAGCCAGCAGCAGAGGGGTTCCTTGGGAGGAGGAGCTGCCCTTTAATCCCTGTTAGAACAGCCACAGGATGGGGAGGATTCATCTCCTGGGAGCTCTTTGGGAGCCCATCCCAGCCAAACACACAAATTCACCTGTTTAACTGAAACTGCTGCAGATTCCCTGCTGCTTTTGGGGATTTTCCAGGCACAGCCCATGCAGAGTTCCTGTGGGACTGAGGGCTGCAGGAACAGTTCTCATGGCTCTTGGTCTGCAGGAACCAAACCCTTCCTGACCCCCTGCTCCCTGGAGTGCCCCAGGTGTCCCCCTGCCTTCCCTGGGGAGCCAGGGATGGGCTGAGCTGAGCTTGCCCAGGCTGGGACTGAGCACCTGCAGAGCTGAGGAATCCACAGGGAAAAACCTGCTCTGAGGTGGGATGGAACCCCAGATCCCAGAGTCCCAGAACCCCAGAGTCCCAGATCCCAGGATCCCAGAATTCCAGAATCCCAGGATACCAGGATCCCAGAATCCAAAATCCCAGAGTCCCAGAATCCCAGGATCCAGAACCCCAGAATCCAGATTCCCAGGATCTCAGAATCCAGAACCCCAGAATCCCAGACCTCAGAACCCCAGGATCCAGAACCCCAGGATCCCAGAGTCCAGAACCCCAGGATCCCAGAATCACAAAACCTCAGAATCCCAGATTCCAAAACCCTAGAACCCCAGATCCCAGAATCCCAGAATCCCAAAACTGCAGGATCCAGAATCCCAGAACCCCACAATTCCAGAATCCCAGAATCCCAAACCCCCAGATTCCAGAATCCCAAAATCCTAGGATCCAGAATCCCAGAAACCCAGAATCCCAGGATCCCAAAATCCCAGGATCAAAGAATCCCAAAATCCCAGGATCCAGAACCACAGAACCCCAGATCCCAGAACCCCAGAATCCCAGGATCCCAAAATCCCAGAATCCCAGAACCCCAGAGCCCCAGAATCCCAGAATCCCAAAATCCCAGGATCCAGAACCCCAGAGTCCCAGAACCCCAGAACCCCAGAATCCCAGAATCCCAAATGTTCTGGGGGGAAGGGACCTGAAATCCATCTTTTTCCAAGGCAGCTCCAAGCCCCATGTCCTGGGCACTGCCAGGCACCCACAGCTGCTCTGGGAATTCCATCCCAGCCCCTCCCAGCCAGGAATTCCTGCCCCAAACCCCAATCCTGTGGATGGGAACAGGGGCTGCTGAGTGGAGAAGCAGGACTTGAACCCAGCCCTGCTCCCAGTGCAGCTCCTCCCTCGTTCCCAAAATTGCTGCTGCTTAAAACCTCTGCAATCTAAAATCAAACAAAAATCAAATCAAAATCAACGCTCTTTGGTTTGAGCTAAATGGGGATTTTCCAGTTTAAAAAAAAAAAAATTAAGTAAATTCTAAATTTAAAAAAATTTAAAAGAGGAATTTTCTCTTCCCAAATCATTGGGAAGCCACAGCAGAACTTTAATTTCTCTAGCAGGAGAATGGGTTAATATTAAAATGATGCTGCTCCACTACAAAATATGACCAGAAAAATGTTTTGGTATCAATATAAAGAAGAAAGGACTCAGGGAAGGGCAGTTCCTGAGCAGGCTGGACACAAGGGATGTGCTGTGGGTCAGCACTGCCCAAATCCTTCATCACCCCGGGCCTGTCACAAGCCTTTGATTCCTGAATGAGCCAGAAAAGCTAAAGTGGGGATAAAATAACCCCTGGCCTCAGTGAGAAATATTTCTGCTATTCCCCTGCTGGAGCATCTGTGGAGCTGTCAGGCAGCTGGGAGAGCTGCTGTTGATGGAGCAGATTCTGGGGCCATATTTCACATTCTGTTCTCTCTTTTTGCTGTTGTGAGCTCCATTGTCTCTTTTGTGTGTGTTACAAAATCCTGGTGAGCTCAGCCCCCACCGTTTCTGTGCTCCTGAACATTTCTGCTCCTCATCCAGGACTGCACTTATTGTGCTTAAGTGAAGATTTAGGTGTGAAATGGAAAGGGAGATTTTCACATCTTTAATAAATAAAATCATTTCTCAGCTAAGGGCTCGCCAGGCATTGATTTACAGAGTGATTTCTCTCCACTCTCTGTTTTTTATCCTCTTTTCCAAGCAAACAAAGCAACAGAGAGCTCCAGAGTGAAAATGCCGTGAGGAATCACAAATCAGAACTCCTCACTTGAACCCAGCCTGGAGTGAAGCTTCAAAAGAACCTGGAGGGGAGTGCAGCTCACAAAGGGATCCCAGCAGAAATGGGCATTCAAAGGAGAATTTTCCCCTGCTGGTGCCTGACGTGCAGTGTGCAGGGCTGGAAGTTTCCAGATAAATCATTCCTAACTTTGTGCAGGGCTGGAAGTTTCCAGATAAATCATTCCTAACTTTGTGCAGGGCTGGAAGTTTCCAGTTAAACCATTCCTAGCTTTGTGCAGGGCTGGGTTTAGTCCTTCCAGTTAAACCATTCCTAGCTTTGGGCAGGGCTGGGTTTAGTCCTTCCAGTTAAATCATTCCTAACTTTGTGCAGGGCTGGGTTTAGTCCTTCCAGTTAAATCATTCCTAACTTTGTGCAGGGCTGGGTTTAGTCCTTCCAGTTAAACCATTCCTAACTTTGTGCAGGGCTGGGTTTAGTCCTTCCAGTTAAACCATTCCTAGCTTTGGGCAGGGCTGGGTTTAGTCCTTCCAGTTAAACCATTCCTAGCTTTGTGCAGGGCTGGGTTTAGTCCTTCCAGTTAAACCATTCCTAGCTTTGGGCAGGGCTGGGTTTAGTCCTTCCAGTTAAACCATTCCTAGCTTTGGGCAGGGCTGGGTTTAGTCCTGGCCTCCAGCAGGAGCCACTTTGCCTTGCTGGGTTTTCCTCCTGCAGGTAAACATCAAAGAGCTGGGATTTCTCCTGGAATGTTCAGGGAATGTTTCATGGGAGCTTCAAGCTCGTCCCTGTCCCTGGCAGGGACATTTCCCATGTCCCAGTGTCCAACCTGGCCTTGGGATTCAGGGGCAAATCTGGGAATTCCATCCCAGCCAGGGAACAGTTCCTGCCCAAATTCCCACCCAAAGCTCCTCTCTGACACTTCACAGCCATTCCCTGAGTCCTGTCTGACCTTCCACCCCAAACCCCCAACTGGCTGTGATTTATGGCACTGCCAAACATGAAACCAGGGCTCCTCTTTTTTCATTTTCTGTGAAAAATCCAGTCCAGTTTGGCACTGCCAAACATGAAACCAGGGCTCCTCTTTTTTCATTTTCTGTGAAAAATCCAGTCCAGTTTGCTTCTCTTTCTGCAGTTTCCTGCTGGTTTGCTGCCCATGCCCTGGAGTGTTCTGAGACATTTCCCATCCCAGTTCTGTGTCAGGATGTCTTTACAAAAGTTTAAGGTCCAGTGTTTAGAAGCACAAGAAAAAATCTTTCAAAAAGATTTAATTCTGATAAATTCCCACATTTTTGTTCTCATTCCCACACAATTCCTGTCAACTTCTGATGTCATTCCTGCGAAATTCAAAGTGCCTCATTGTTGTTGAAATGCATTCTGAAACAAAAGCCACGAGATGAGCTTTGGGTGTTGCTCACACCCAAGTTCCTTCTAAAGCTTTAAATGTGGTGAAGATGTCCTTTAAGTCTATGCAGATTTAAATCTGTGCTTTCAGCCTCTTCAGGAGCAGTTTGGGAGTTTGGGAATGAATTCCCTTTGCAGCCAGGCCTTGGCTTTCCCCCCAGAGCCCCTGAGTCACCAGCAGCAAAGGCTGCCACAAACCAGCCAGTTCCTTCTGCCCTAAAATCCTAAAGTTTCAAAAAGAAAACACAAAGCAAACCAGAAAATCAGCTGGGAACAAAAGTGCTGCTGCAAAGGGGGTGAAATCCAGCAAAGAACTTCAATTTATGGTTTTAATATTGCAGAGTTGTTTGATTTATATGGTGGGATTGGATTTGAGAGTGTTCTGTCCCTGTGGGAGGGGGGAGCCCCATCCTGGTGGGCTTGGCCAGAAATCTGCTGGGAATCCTGCACAGAACCTTGGAACCTGGGATGGGTTGGGAAATCCCAACCAGATTTTTGTAAAATCTCAAATGGGTTGGGCTGAAGGGACCCCAAATCCCCCCCAGAGCCACCCCTGCCATGGCAGGGACACCTCCCACTGTCCCCAGTGTCCAGCCTGGCCTTGGGCACTGCCAGGGATCCAGGGGCAGCCACAGCAAATCTGGGAATTCCATCCCAGCCAGGGAACAATTCCTGCCCCAAATCCCATCCAAACCCACCCAGTGTCAGCTCAGAGCCATCCCCTGTGTGCTGTCCCTCCATCCCCTGTGTGCTGTCCCTCCATTCCCTGTGTCCTGTCCCTCCATCCCTGTGTCCTGTCCCTCCATCCCTGTGTCCTGTCCCTCCATCCCCTGTGTCCTGTCCCTCCATTCCCTGTGTCCTGTCCCTCCATCCCCTGTGTCCTGTCCCTCCATCCCCTGTGTGCTGTCCCTCCATCCCTGTGTGCTGTCCCTCCATTCCTGTGTCCTGTCCCTCCATCCCTGTCCCCAGCCCCTCCCAGCTCTCCTGGAGCCCCTGGAGGTCCTGGCAGGGCTCTGAGCTCTCCCTGGATCCCTCTCCTCTCCAGTCCCAGCTCTCCAGGCTGTTCCTGCCTTTGGCTTCTCCTGTTCCTCCCCTGCAGCCCTCCCTGAGCACCCAGAAATCCTCCCAAAACCGAGCCAGTGTCCAGGTCCCAGGACCAGAGCAACAAACACATTTATAAATGTGAGACACTCATAAACTGGAGAAGGCTGATCTGGGCACCCTGAGCAGTTCAGGAGCAGTTTTGTGATGGGTGTGTTATAAATGAGAAACAAAATTCTCAATTTTTAGCACAGTTTAGATTGTTTTATTGTACACAGACAGAGCAGAGCAGCTCTGGGGAATGTGAGGGGTCACTGCCCACTCCAGGCTCCAATCTCACTTTGCAGCTTCTTCTCACACTGTGCTCCCTCGTGGTTATCAATGATTTTTGTTTTCTTGCTGTCACAATTCTGCCAGGCAAGCAGTGGTGGTGAACAAACATCCATAAAGTCCCTGGGAGTCAGTCCCACAGACACCATCTGCTCCTGGCAGATAAAACTGGCAGAAATTGGGAATTCTGGATTTTCTAGTTAGGCAGCATTGGTCAAACAAAGGCAGGAAGTCTGAGTCTGCAAAATCAATCAGACTATTGCAAAGTCTGATTTTACACAAATTATTTAGAAATAGAATATTCATAACAGGGGGATTGAAAACAGAATGATTGGATCACATTTGTCCTCTATCAGGTGTCACTTCAGACCTCAGTACTCTGGTGTGTACAAACCCCAACACTTTTATGATTAACACAAACCTTTTATCACTGATCCCAGGTGGGGTTTCCCTGCTTGTTGGCTTTGTTTGTGTTGTGTTTGTGCTTCTGAGCCCAGCAAAACAAGCTGACCACAGAGAAAAACACAGCGTGATCCAGAAGCTGAAAGAGGGGAGATTTGGATGGGATTGGGGCAGGAATTGTTCCATGGGAGGGTGGGGATGGAATTCCCAGATTTGCTGTGGCCGCCCCTGGATCCCTGGCAGTGCCCAGGGCCAGGCTGGACATTGGGACACTGGGGACAGTGGGGACAGTGGGAGGTGTCCCTGCCATGGCAGTGCTGGCACTAGGGGGAATTTAAGATTTAAGGTCCCTTCCAGCCCATCCCATTTGGGATTTTACGAAAATCTCTCCATTCTGGTGAACCTCAGCTGATTGATGAATGGAAAAAGATCTTTGTGTTTACAGACAAACTGTGGGATTGCTGAGAAATGGAATTGGATATTGGATGATGAAAGAAATAATGGGGGGAAAATAATGAATTCTATAAGAAATAAAAAATGAAATTGGGTATTGGAAGATGAAAGAAACAATGGGGGGAAAACCATGAATTCCATAAGAATTAAAAATGCAAGGGAGGGTTGTGCATTAGAGGGAATCTCAGGGATCAGGGTTTGGGAAGTCTGAGCCTCTCCAGTGCCTCAGCCATGGGGACAGAGGGAGGGAAATTGGGATAAAAAGGAGGCTGAGCCTCCAAACATCTGAGAGAGCCCAGGGGCTGCCCCAGGGCCTCTCCTTTGTTGGGATAAACCCAAAGGGCTCCTCTGGCTCCTTGGGGACACGAACCTCTGGAGTTTGTGGGTTCATTTCCTGACTCAAGGTCCAGCTCACCTGGGCTGCAGCTCCTAATGGCTAAAAGCTGGGGAAAATCATGGAAACCATGGAAAATCGTGGAAAATCACGGAAAATAATGGAAAACCATGGAAAATAATGGAAAATAGTGGAAAGTCATGGAAAATAGTGGAAAATAATGGAAAATCATGGAAAATCACGGAAAATTGTGGAAAATCGTGGAAAATTGTGGAAAATCATGGAAAACCATGGAAAATCATGGAAGATAATGGAAAATAGTGGAAAATCATGGAAAATAGTGGAAAATAATGGAAAATAATGGAAAATCATGGAAAATAATGGAAAATCATGGAAAATCGTGGAAAATCGTGGAAAATAATGGAAAATCATGGAAAACCATGGAAAATTATGGAAAATCATAGAAAAACATGGAAAATCATGGAGAATCATGGAAAATCATGGAAAACCATGGAAAACCAGCCTACTTTGGGTGGAAGGGACCTTAAATCCCCTGCCTGCCCTGGGCAGGGACCCCTCCCACCCTCCAGATTGCTCCAGCCTGGCCTTGAACTTCCAGGGATCCAGGGGCAGCCACAGCTGCTCTGGGAATTCCATCCCCCCCTCCCAGGGAACAATTCCTGCCCAAATTCCCCCCTAAATCCTTCCTCTTCCAGTTTAAAACCATCCCCCTCGTCCCAGTGCCTGGCTGGGCACCCTGTGCTCAGTTTGTGCATTTGGGATTTGTTATAATTTGTTATAATTTGTTATAATTTCTGGTGATCCTCCTCCAGTGTGGTGTTCCTGGACGAGCAGAATTGGTTCTCGTGGTTTATGGGAATATTTTCCCCACTCCAGCATTGTTGTTCATTAAAGATTAGTTCTGTACTTTGGAGCCTGTAATGAATTGTGCTGCAGAATTTGCTCTGTTGATCCAACAAGGCTTGGGGATGTCAGGGCTGTGGAATTCTCTGTAATTCCAGAGTGATGCTGGATCCAGGGGGGCAGGAGAAGCATTGGGAAATGTTCTAAATGACAAACTCTGAGTTTCTGGAATTCTGAGCTGCTCCAGGGGGTGGGAGCAGCAACTTCCCCCTCTAATAAAATAGATTTTATTAAGATCAAACCTTGACTTCCCCCTCTAATAAAATGGTTTCCATTAGGATCAAACCTTGACTTCCCCCTCTAATTAAATTATTTTCATTAGGATCAAACCCTTCTGCAGCAGCAATGATGGAGCCTCTCCCTGCTCAAGCTTTATCTCCCAGGATTTGTGGCTGCAGAGAATCCCAGGCACTCCCACATCAAGGTAAGAGAGAAATGATAAAATAATAATAATAAAAAGATAATAAAAACATCTCAATCTCCTCTCTAACCCAGCCCTGAGTAACCAGGGAACACTAAAGCTAAAATGACTTTTTGCCAATAATTGTCTTTGGGTTCTTTAGAGCAATATCATCAAAGCTCTGTAGACTTAATACCACTGGTTATGGGATTTGGAGCTCAGCTAAATGCAAAACTTAATTCAATGTTCAGTTGTTTAAAATTTAAAATCCAAACTTGAGTGTGTCATAAAAAATCGGGCTGCTTCTCCTGCTTATTAGGGGAGGAAGAAATCAGCCTAATTCCACAGAATTCACAGGCACTGAGCCCATACTGGGCTTTATGAGAGGGAAAATGTTCCTTCAGTGCAGAATCCAGGAAAAGGCTGCAGCACAGAGCAAATGATGCAGATTCAGTTGTGTAAAAAAAAAAGGGATTGAATTGACATCTCAGGAGGATTTCCAGTTTGTCCTGGGAAGGTCAGAGGTGCTTCCCTTCCTTCTCCTGGACAGAAATCTGGGAATTCTGACACAGAACCACAAAATCTTGGGTGGGTTTGGGTGGGGAAGGGACCCCAAATCCCCCCAGAGCCCCCCAGCCATGGCAGGGACACCTCCCACTGTCCCCAATGTCCAACCCCAGTGTCCAGCCTGGCCTTGGGCACTGCCAGGGATCCAGGGGCAGCCACAGCAAATCTGGGAATTCCATCCCAGCCAGGGAACAATTCCTGCCCAAATCCCATCCAAACCCACCCAGTGTCAGCTCAGAGCCATTCCCTGTGTGCTGTCCCTCCATTCCCTGTGTCCTGTCCCTCCATCCCCTGTGTCCTGTCCCTCCATCCCCTGTGTGCTGTCCCTCCATCCCCTGTCCCTCTCCACCTCCCCTTTAAACCTTGGAAGCCTCAAACAGAGTTGTTTGGGTTTTTTTGGTGGTTGTTTTTTTTTTTTGAACCTTGAAAATTCTCTCTCTGCATTTAATGCACTAAAATAGCAGTGAAACTTTTCAAGAGACTTCCAGAGATTTCCATGAAGATATTCACAAAGGATTGAAGGAAGCATTTTTAAAAGTGCCCATAATTCCAGGAATAGGCCAGTAATAAGAACATCCTCCTGACAGCATCACGCAGGAGAAAAAAAATGACTCTATTTATCATGTTATTGTGTTCCAAACAAGGCATTAAACCAGCTCTGAACTGAAAATAAAATCTGAGAAAAGCAGGAGAGTAAAGTTCACCCACTGAAGGGAAGCCCCATTAAAAATGCAGTTTCTGAACTTCCAGCCGTGGACTGAACACTCCCATTTCTGCAGCACTCCATAAAAACAGGCTGGAACATTTCACTGCTGCCTGCAGAGAGCCTCCCTGAAATCCTGATGAAGAGCTCATAAAAGATTCATGGCAAACGTGCAGGGGAGTGAAAAGGGCAGGAATTGCAGGCTGGAGTGGAAATGTCTCTTCTCTGGGAGAACAGAGATCCCATTTGGGATTGTCTGGGATTCTCTGAGCCACAGCCCTGCCCCATTCCATTAGAATTGATATTTTTATAATTTATTTATAATTCTATATGGGAGGGGCTGGGAGAGCCTGGGGCAGGGGGGACACTTCAAACCCTTCCAAACCCAACCACCCCAGGATTTGAGGGTCCCATGGGATTTGTGTTGGGTCCTGCTGGGATCACAGAGCCCAGCTCAGCTCAGCTCAGCTCAGCTCAGCTCAGCTCAGCCCAGCTCAGCTCAGCTCAGCTCAGCTCAGCTCAGCTCAGCTCAGCTCAGCTCAGCCCAGCTCAGCTCAGCTCAGCTCAGCTCAGCTCAGCTCAGCCCAGCTCAGCTCAGCTCAGCAGCTCCTTCTCCCTTTCCTGAGGGGATGCTGCAGGGAAAGGGCACTGGGAAACTTTTCCCTTTCCTGAGGGAATGCTGCACACCAGGAAAGGGCACTGGGAAACTTTTCCCTTTATTGAGGGGATGCTGCACACCAGGAAAGGGCACTGGGAAACTTTTCCCAGTCCAATTTCTCTGCTCTGCTCCCAGTGGCACTGAGGGGAGGGATTGGGATTTTCTCATGGGGTTAAATGGGCACAATGGGAAAAGTCCCTGAACCCAGCAGCTCCCCCTCAGCCTTTGCACAAAGCTCAGAGAATTATTTCATTTTTCCCCCCAGGTTTGTTTCTGTCTCCCTCAGCCCATGGAAATTCCAGAGCTGTGTTAACCCACTGGAGATGGGCTGGAATAATTTGCTGTGTGGGAAGAGGGGTGCAGAATTCCCTGGCTGCAGAATTCCCTGGCTGCAGAATTCCCTGGCTGCAGAATTCCCTGGCTGCAGTTCCTGGCTTTGTTGGATGTGGAAGCTCCTCAGGATTTCAGCTGGGCAGCTCTGCACTGGGCACACAAGGAACAGTGAGACCTTTTAACCTTGAAACTGATCCTAAAGCTGAGCCTAAAGTACCTGCACAAATCCCTGCCTGCAGCTTAAAATGTCCTTAGGCAGAGCAGGGATAATCCAAACTCTTTCTCCTTGCAAATTTAAAGATTCACCCTTTCTCCTTAAAGTTCCCCCGGGGCTCCTGGGTGTGGGGCTGCCCTGATTATGGAGGTGTTTGGGATTTTATTGGCTCCCATTTTCAGCAGTTTTTTCCCATGTAAATGTGGGATTTACAGGCTCCTGTCAGACTCGGCGTAAAGGGAATCATAATCACGGGCTAACATTTTTCTGCTTTACAGCTTCGAGTAAATCTTTATTAGAGGCTGCAAGGAGGGAAATAACCTTTGGCATGGGGCACTTAGGAGGTGATGGAAAACCCTCCTGGACTCAGGAGAGGCTCAGCCAGGCTCTTCTCCATCCCCAAACTCCCTCCTGGCACACCCTGCTCGTCCATCACTTTATTTAAATCCCTTTCTCTCTTTATGGACTCCCTGCTGCTTCATCCTGGTTCACTCAGGAAAAAAAATTAAAAATTGGAGGAGAAAGAAACTGGGGAAATTCCTGAGGGAGAGGTAAAGCTGGATAATTGTCCTTTAGCATGAAGAGCACAAGGTAAATGAAGTTCCAGATGCCTGTCTTTAATCAACAAGGTTTATTCCAGAATTCGAGACTGGGTTGGGTGGGAAAGGACCTTAAATCCCATCCAGTGTCACCCCATCCATGGCAGGGACACCTCCCACTGTCCCCACTGTCCCCAGTGTCCAGCCTGGCCTTGGGCACTGCCAGGGATCCAGGGGCAGCCACAGCAAATCTGGGAATTCCATCCCAGCCAGGGAACAATTCCTGCCCAAATCCCATCCAAACCCACCCAGTGTCAGCTCAGAGCCATTCCCTGTGTGCTGTCCCTCCATCCCTGTGTCCTGTTCCTCCATCCCCTGTGTCCTGTCCCTCCATTCCCTGTGTCCTGTCCCTCCATCCCTGTGTCCTGTCCCTCCATCCCCTGTGTGCTGTCCCTCCATCCCTGTGTGCTGTCCCTCCATTCCCTGTGTGCTGTCCCTCCATCCCTGTGTGCTGTCCCTCCATCCCCTGTGTCCTGTTCCTCCATCCCCTGTGTGCTGTCCCTCCATCCCCTGTGTGCTGTCCCTCCATCCCCTGTGTGCTGTCCCTCCATCCCTGTGTACTGTCCCTCCCTCCCTTGGGAATTGTCCTCTCCAGGTTTCCTGTCAGCCCTGGAAGGGCTCACTGGGGTCACCCCAAAGCTCCTCCAGCCCAGGGTGAACAATCCCAACTGATTCCCTGATTTTTGCTGTCAGATTTGTTTGACAGGTGAGAAATGTTAATTGGCCAGGAGTTTCTCTTCTGTGTTGCTCCATTAAAACCCAGCCAGCCCTCAGGAGATAATTCAGTGTATTCCTGCCCTCAGCACTGCCAGCCCTTGTGTTGGGGCAGGAATTGTTCCCTGGCTGGGATGGAATTCCCAGATTTGCTGTGGCTGCCCCTGGATCCCTGGCAGTGCCCAAGGCCAGGTTGGACACTGGGGACAGTGGGAGGTGTCCCTGCCATGGCAGGGGGCTCTGGGGGAATTTGGGGTCCCCTCCAGCCCAAACCCATCCATGATTCCAGGTCACATTGCTGGTGCTGGCTCTGAGCATCAGCTGCATCCCTGGAATTCCCAGAATCTCCAGGATCCCCACTGGCAGTGAGTGCTCATTGCCATTGGAAGTTTTGAGAGATGGATTTTCCAGAGGGGTTGGGGGATGTCAAGAATTGCTTTTAACCACATTGTTGGGGCAAACAGAGCAAAAAGACACGAACACAACAAAGACTCATCCCCATTTTCACAGTTCTTGTATGTAAAGCTAAAGGTGTTTGATTTCTGCAAAAATCCACCTTTCAAAACTTCATTAATCTGTAACTTGTCATTTTGACAGGGTTGTTGTTAAAAAGATCTATTCTGTGCTGAAATTCTTAAAATAATGAAGGTACAAAACATTTTCTATTTGATTTGAATAGATACAACCCACATTTAACAATTTGTTATAACTCAAGTATCAGTAGACACATTCAAACATCACCATGCAGTTTTAATTTTCCTGCAGACAATTGTTTTCTGCACTGATATCTAGCACTATGATTTTCAGCTCTCACTGAAACTCGTTTTTTTCTCTCTGAGGAGCTCTGTTTCTCAGACTCCAGCACTGTGAAAATCCCATTCCTGCTGGGACATTCCTGCTTCCCTGTGCCAGCCCCGTGTGCCTGGCTCTGTGTGACAGTGACAGCCTGGAAGTGACACCTGCAGGTGTTTGCTGCCTGGCAAAGCCCCAGCCTGATTTTATTTTTATTTTATTTATCGCAAACACGAGTGCCAGAGCTGCCCTGGGCTGTGGAGATCCCACCCTCAGGAAATGGTGTTCCCAGCAAACACCCCAGGCAAAGCCGTGCCTATGTGGAGTCAGATTAACTTTAAGGCCCTGCTTAATTTTAGAGCTGCTCTCATTCTGGGGGGAGAGCAAAGCTGGGATAAACACAAACAATAAATGGCCAGGGATAACTGGAAACACTCCTTGATCTCATTAGCAGCCACGTTTCCTGTTGGAAAATGAGGTAATTAGTGGGATATCGAACCTGGCCCCAGTTCTGTGGCACTGATTAAACCCTGTGACATTTCAGCTTGATTAACTTTTCACCAGACCTGACTGGGGGCTGTCCCAGGGAGCTTTGGGGGTGCAGGGAGCTCAGATGAGCCACCCCAGCCACAGCCCCCATCACCCAAACTGAGGAGAACAATTTGTAAAACCTCATTAACAGCAACCAGAGCGGCACAGCCACTGCCTGATGTAATTTCCATTGTGGCACAGCCGGTTTGAAACACTGATCTTCAAGAAATTGGGATTTTAGTTAAAAGTTAGAACAAACCGGGCTTGAGATAGTTACCTGAAACTTCAATAATTGATTCCTGTCAGTTTATGTTTGAGCTGTGCTTGCAATGGGAAAGGATGAAACTGGTATTTAGGTCCAAAGAACACAAACAATTGCAACCAGAAACTCATTCTTTGCAAAACTGGAGCTGCCCCAAAAGCCATTTGTGTTGTCATTGATAGAAAAGGTCAGGGCGAGGAAGACTCTCCTTACTTCCTCCTTTTGAGACCCCTCCCCACAAAAACGAGCCCAGACTTAATTCAAGAAGCCAACCACGCTGCTTAATTGCCATTCCAGCTAATTACCATGGGAAGCAGGGATGGGAGGGGCTGGTATAATGAATATTTATTTGTTTAAAATTTTTGTCAATAAATAGACTTTGTGACCACCTGTAATTTTGCAGTGTGTATTAGGGGTTACCTCACATTGCTGAATAAACATTCACTTTGTAACTTTAAATTGTTAGAGACTCTTTTGTCCTCACAGTTGAGTATTGGTGTTAGACCCACACTCATATTTTGGTGAATCACCTGCCTGATGTGCCCCTGGCTTGGGGCTGGCTGGGATGAAGGGTGGGATGGAGAAGGAAGAAGGGAGCTCCAGGACACTCAGGATATCCTGACATCAGCAGGGAATTAGGATTTGTGTAGGGAATATAAAGTTACAGGACACAGGGAATGGCTTCCCACGGCAGAGGGTGGGCACAGCTGGGATGCTGGGATGGAATAAAACATTGGAATGCTTTGCTGGGGAGTGGTGGAGTCACCATCCCTGGATGTGTTTAAATAAAGCCTGGATGTGGCACTGGGAGCTGTGGGGTATTGAGGGGTTGGGGATGGGTTGGACTGGATCTTGGAGGTCTCTTCCAAACTGGTGATTCTGTGAATTCTGTGACAATTCTGTGAATTCTGTGATTCTGTGAGTCTGTGATTTCTGTGAATTATGTGAATTCTGTGATAATTCTGTGAATTCTGTGAATTCTCTGAAATCTGTGATTCTGTGATTCTATGAATTCTGTGAATTCTGTGATAATTCTGTGATTTCTGTGAATTCTGTGATTTCTGTAATTCTGTGAATTCTGTGATTCTGTGAATTCTGTGATTTTTGTGAATTCTGTGAATTCTGTCAGTTCTGTGATTCTGTGATTTCTGTGATTCTGTGATTCTGTGACAATCTGTGATTTCTGTGAATTCTGTGATTTCTATGAATTCAGTGATTCTGTGAATTCTGTGATTTCTGTGAATTTTGTGATTCTGTGAATCCTGTGATTCTGTTAATTCTGTGATTTCTGTGATTTCTGTGATTTCTGTGAATTCTATGAATTCTGTCAATTCTGTGATTCTGTGAATTCAGTGATTTCTGTGATTTCTGTGATTCTGTGATTTCCCAGATTTGCTGTGGCTGCCCCTGGATCCCTGGCAGTGCCCAAGGCCAGGTTGGACACTGGGGACAGTGGGAGGTGTCCCTGGATGATCTTTAACGTCCCCTCCCACCCAACCCTCTGTGATCCCATGGATTTCTGCATTATTGGAGGATTTGTCCCCCCTGTCCCTGTGCCTCACTGTCACCTCCCTGCCACCTTTGGCTCTCCCAGCTCCAGCTTCCAGGGATTTCTCCATTTCCAAGATTTCATGAAAATAAAAGAAGAAAAACAACCACAACCTGAGTGTCCCTCCTGGAAACAGCTGCAAACCCTGGTGTTTATATCCAATATCTGGGGGATGTGTGGGTCATTCCCTCTGGGGGAATGTTGTCCCTTGGTCCTTCAGGAATTTTCTGTGTAAGAGCAGGAAAAGATATAAAATCTGCTGCTAAAATAAGTTGCTTTACAATAGATTTAGTAGGGAAAAATAAAAAAAAAAGGGTTAAAAGGTTTTTTTTTTTTTTTTTGAAAAAAATATATCTAGTAAATACCAGTAAAAGCATTTTGTAGAATTTTTAATTTCACAAAATACTGAACCCTAACCTGAAACAAACCCCCAGAAATGAAGCTCCAAGTCCGGGTGGGGCTGGCTGAGTCAGGGAGGTGACAGAATTCACTGCAAATTGCTCTGTGCTCCGAAACTGCGGCAGGGAAGATAAGGGAGATTAATGGAATTTGCTTTTGTCTCCCTGTAAAGAGGGAAAAAGGCTCCTTAAATCACCTTCAATGGGCTTGTCCTGCTGCTGGAGAGGTCATGGAAACCCAGCCCAGGGCGCTCCTTGGGGTGATTTAATTAAGATACAGCAGGGAGGGGCTGCACTGGACAGACAATTCCTGGAGGAGGGAAAACACCGGGAAAAAACGGGTGGGGAATGCCCGGGGAGGAAACTGATTTTACCAAATCTGTGAGAAAATCCTTTTCTTTTTGGGATCCCAACACTTGCTGAACTCTCCAGAGGTTTCTTACTCACCTTGGAGTGGAATTCCAGGATATTTCCTGGCAGTTTCTTTTTATCCAAGAGCTGGAGGGAAATCTCCACAGTCCTGAAGAGAATGTAAAATGTAAAAGTAGAATATAAAATATAAAAATTATATGATGTATAAAATAAAAGATGAAGTATAAAATATAAAATAAATATTACACATAAAAAATAAAAATAAAAAATAGAATATAAAATATAAAAATATTATTACATATAAAATAAAGTATAAAATATAAAATAAATATTGCACATAAAATAAAATATAAAAAATAGAATATAGAATATAAAATATAAAATATAAAATAATATTACATATAAAATAAAGTATAAAATATAAAATAAATATTATATGTAATGTATGAAATATGAAATAATAAAATATAAAAATATAAAAAATAGAAAATATAAATTGCTAGGGTTTAAACCAGAATCTCAGGAATCCTGGCCTCCCCTGGCTCAGGGAATGGTTTGGGTTGGAAGGGTCTTGCAGGGGCAGGGACACTTCCCAAGGTCCCCAGCCCTGTCCAGCCTGCCCTGCAGATCCCTTTTCCCATTTGTTCGATAATGGGAAGTTTTCCATGGGATCCAGTCTGTGCCCAGCTGAGTTTTCAGCTGTTCTGGGCCCTTTTCCAGGTGAGAATTCCTGACTGGGCAGTTTGAGAAGCTCAGGCAGGGTTGGATTCCCATCCCTGGAGGAGTCCCAGGAATTCCTGGAGAGCTCTGGGACAAGGTGGGGATGGGCACAGCTGGGACTGGGAAGGTTTTTCCACCCTCAGTAATCCTGGGATTCTGTGATCCAGGGAGCAGAGCCAAGCGTGGCATTTTTTAGTGTTTATTTTCCCACCTAATAAAATAATAATGGAATTTAAAACGTTCTCCTCCAGCACCTATTTTTTCTCATTGAAATGCTCCTTTCTCCTTATCAATCCATGCCCTAATTAGTGGAACTGCTCCAGTGTCTCAGATCCAGGCTGAGGAGCTGGAAGATAATTAGTATTTCACCAATTAAGCTTGTTGCAAGTTCATGAATTCACCTCTTAGATTTTTTCCAGAGTGAATCCAATTTAAGAGCATTTCCAGGAGTGAGCAGAGCAGCTGCTCAAAGAGTTTTTGGGGTTTGAGACATTCCTGTAACAGCAGCTCCAGGATTTCACCTTTCCCTCCCAGCCATCCCCCAGCTCCCTCTGATTTCTCATTAGACCTCATTAAATTATGGTTGTTAGATTATGGCTCTGACCCCAGTCACCCCACAGAATTTGTTTCCACAGATCTTTAATGTCAAAAAAGTACAAACACCAGGCTGGGAGTTGTGCTGAAGATCAGTGTGGCTTCCTTCCCTTTTTCCAGCTGTTCCCAGATGTGTCCCACTGGACTCCAGAGGAAAACCGGATTTCTCCACATCCCCACTGGAGCTCCAGAGGGAAACTGCACCTTGTCCAGGAGCACTGCTCCAGCTGAGCCACATCTGTCACTGCAGGAGGATGCAGCCACCATGGGATGGGACTGCTGCCAACACCCTGCCTGACGGGTGTCAGGCTGTACTCTGACTGTGTCAGGGTTTGGGGTTTGTTCTTTGTAGTGCTGTATTTCTATTTTAATTTCCCTGGTAAAGAACTGTTATTCCTAATTCCCATATCTTTGCCTGAGAGCCCCTTGATTTCAAAATGATAATAATTTGGAGGGAGGGGGTTTCCATTCTCCATTTCAAAGAGAATTTCCTGCCTTTCTCAGCAGACACCTGTCCTCCAAACCAGCACAGATTTGTGGAAATTTTCCAGTCTGGCTCAGCATCACTTTACTGGGGGAGTGGTGTCAGCAAAGCCAGAGTGTCCAGAGGTGTCCAGACCCCCTTGGGGATCCCAGATCCTGTGGGAGGGCAGGGCTGGCTCCTCCAGCTCCTCCTGATGCTGGGAGCTGCAGAGAAACCCACTGAGGGGCTGAAAACCTCCAGGCACAGAAAAGGTGCTCTGGTTATTGCCTTTCCCCCCCATTTTCTACAGGAAAAAATCCTCCCAAATTGATATTCTGATTCCATCCATGGACACCTGCTGCTGGTAATGATGGAATTAAGCAAATGATCCTTTTATTGCTTTGTTCCCAAGCCTTTATAAAACTTCTCCTCATATTTTTCTTGTCACTGCAGTTTCTGAAGCCCTTCTATTGAAGCAGGGGGATGGTTCCTCTTGGGGGGAGTTCTTTGCTGCTTTTTAGAGGGACACACAGAAGCTGAAATTGCCTTGCCAGGTTAATAGCTCCAGGGTTTTTATCCCTTTTTTTTCTGGGCTGGGTCAGGCACTGATGATCCTGGGGGTCCCTTCCAGCTCAGGATATTCTGTGATTCTATAATTCTGTAACTCTAATTCTATAATTCTAATTCTATAACTCCAATTCTATAACTCTAATTACTGCCACTGCCAGTCACTTCCTCAGCTTGGGTTGCTTGTCCAAATTTGTGTTTGGCTCAGCTCAGCGCTGGTTTCCTTGGTGAGTGACAGAAATCCCAGATTATGGAGGTTTTTTTTCCCCCCAAAAAATGACAATCCCTTAGGCTTCCTTTAATGGCTTTCAGAATAAGAGACTGTAAAAAAACCACGGCTGAATGATTTAAAAATCAAATATTTGCTTGTTTTTGCAGTTTCCTGAATTCCCATGGACCTGACAGTGCTGGAAAACCAGTTCTTGGAAGTTTGGCGGCCAAAAAAGATTCTTGTGCTCTGAAATGGTTTTGGGGCAAATTCAGGTGGATTTGTGGGTTTGTGGATTTGTGGGTTTGTGGATGTGGTTTGTGGATCCTGATCTGCTTTGGCTGCCAAAAGGAAAAATGGGTTTTTTAGGAAAAAGATTCTGAAGAATCTTGAGGCAAATCTCAGATTTTTCTGGAGAAGTCTCTACTGATTTTACTCTCGTCTCTCTTCTCCACATATCCCTTGGGATACAATCAGAAATTCCAGCATTAATCAATGCCTTGGTTCTCCAGCTGAAGGGAACTGCCCAGGATGGATGAACTTCTGCTGGATTCTTCAGGAGTCACTGTGAGCATGAACTGCGCTTCAGCAAGGCTGTCAGGGACATAATTTATTGCCTAATTGATAAGAAATATTGCAGGGAGAGCCCACACAATGAAAACAACTTCTCCAGGAAATATTTTACCAAGAAGAAGCTACTTGGGGATGGAGCAGGGGCAGAAAATTGAGTTGCAAATTAAAAAGGATAAAAAATATGGAGTCGTATATAACAAAATTGTACTTTTTAAAATGCAACTGGTGAGGGCCGTAATTTATTCGTGGAAGGGAAAAACCAGGGCAGAGGTTTGAGCAGAGAGGGCTGGGAAGGGAGGATGGGAAGGGAGGGAGAGGAGCTGGGAGGGGGTGAAGGAGGGAGAGTGGATTGGGAAAGGGGGGACACCAGAGTGGAGAATTGGGGAAATTGGGGACAGCTCAGGGGGACAGCACCCAGCCAGCCCCTGCAGGGGAATTGTTTGGGCTCCTCTCCTTTGCATATGTGACCAACAGTGACCATTTTTATGGTCAGAGATCACTGACCAGCACATTCAAGGTGGTCTGAGAGTTCTTGTCTCGCAGCCAGGGTGCAGCAGGGCACAAAAGAAGACTTGAAATCTGGTGTTCTGAGGTTTCCATGTTGTTTATTCTTTCTTATCTAAGGAATTTTCTCTCTACCTTACAGTGGTCCACTCTGCAACTCGTTCTATCCGGGGCTGGAGTTATCTTTTATACCCTAAATTACATATAGTTATTTACAATTAATTCCCAATAAATGACACCTACATTACATTGTCCAGTTTTCCTTTAACCAATCCCAAATTGGCATCCTAATCCAGAAGATGGATGCCATGAAGAAGAAGAAAGAATTTCTTACTACACCACAAATCCTCCATCTTGTGTTCAGACCCCCTAATATAAACAATCTTTCAAACTTTACTTTTCTACCTTTTAACACACCAATTTACACTCTACTTATTTCTGTGACTCTGTAATTCTGTATATAAAGATGGTAATTTCTCCCAGGGACTTTGATCGAACTCACAGGATTTTGGGCACCTTGCCAAGGATTCTGAGCCCCCTGCCCAGGCTCCAGGGAAGGCAGGGGAATATCCTGGGTTCCCACTTGCATCCTCCCAGGGGTTGGGATCATCTCCAGAGCTGCTCTGGAGCTCGGGGGTTTCTCATTCCCTCTGTCCCTGCTCAGAGCAGCGTGGATTTTCCAGCTCTTTCTGCATGTTTTTGTCCCCAGGGGTGAGAGCACTGCCCCTCCCTGCCCTGCTCCCAGGGAAAGGAGCTGCAAAAATCCAAGGTGAGGGGCAGAGCAAGGGGAGCTGGAAGCTCTCAGACATTCCCTGATTTCAGTTCTGCCCTGGGTTAGAAGTGCATGACATTGTTGGCTTTTCACCACTATTAACATAAATTCTATATGTATCATGTTAAAATAGCTTTTATGTATAAATACAATTTTTTTCTAATAGCAAAAGTTAGACATACATTTTTTAGAGATATTGTGCGTAAACTACCAGCTTAGTTAAAATAACAGCCCATAAACGTGTGATAAAACCCTGCAGCTGACACAACAATTATCAACAGGCCAAAACCACCACCCAAATTAAAAAATAATAAAAAGAAAATTAAAACCACAAGCCAAGAAACACACATGCTCTAAAAAGGCTGACCCAAGGAATGGCCATGCTAAATAATTCTCAAAATAATTAGAGTAGTTAAGCTATGCATAAAGAACTGTGAATATGCAACAAGTTGATGTATTGTAAAATGTATTTAAAGAAGCATTCCCAAAATAACTGTGTGCTCTTCTCAGGGATGGAGGATGGAAATCACTTGGTGGGGATTGATCAAACAATGTGACCATTAAATGCTTTTTTATCAGCCCCAAAATTCCACAGTGGGTGAGGTCTGATTGCTCCTTATATCAAATCCTGCTCCAAAAGGAAATCCTTGTGGATTTCATTCAGCTCCAGATGTTTCTGTGATTATTTCTAACTATGATCAATGAAAAGGTTGGAGCCCCAAACCTTGATTCTCCAATATTTATTACAGCAACCTGACCCAGCAGCAGGCTGGGATTCACAGGGTGAGGTGAAATCCTTGCTAAATCATCACCTCATGGAGAAAATTGCTTTTTTAATTTAATGTTTCTCTTTCAGCTGCTTCTGCAGAGACATGCTAATTTAGCAGCTTAATTTGTGATCAGGAAGAACATTTCCCAGACACGAGTTCCCCCCAGGTCACGTCCAAGTGAGGCTGAAGGCTCAGGCAGCGAGGCAGAGGCACAGCTGGGAACCAGCCCTGCACAGAACGATGCTCCTGGCTGCTGATTTGGGCAAAAAAATCCTGAGAGCTCAGGGAAAAGCAGCAGGTTATGGCTGGCGATGGAGCAGGGCAGAGGGGAACAAAAATGGGGATTTCTTTGGGTCATGCTGGCCCCAAGGGTCATTCTGGATGAGGGCAGGAACATTCCTGTGTGCATGGGTGAGGAAAAACTGCTGAGATCTGAGAAATGGGATAAAACCTGCAAGGAGCTCCAGGGATTCTCTGTTGCTTTGTAACTGGGAGTTCTGCAAGGCTGGAGATTGCAAACCTGGGTGTTCCAAACCCAGCTGTAGTGTTTCAAACCAACCCTGAATGTTCCAAACCAATGATGAGTGTTCCAAACCCAATGTGAGTGTTTCAAACCAACCCTGAGTGTTCCAAACCCAATTTGAGTGTTCCAAACCAACCCTGAGTGTTCCAAACCAACCCTGAGTGCTCCAAACAAACCCTGAGTGTTCCCAGCCCACCCTGCTGATCTGAGCATGGGATGAGAGTGAGGATGAGGATGAGATGAAGATGAGGATGAGGACGTGGACAAGGACACGGATGAGGGTGAGGAACGAAGAACAAGGACTAGGACGAGGAAGAGGGTGAGGATGAGGATGAGGATGGGGATGAGGATGACTCTGTGGTCCCAGCAGAGCCTGAATTCCCAGATCTGCCTGGTGAAGGATCAAAGGGAGCACTTTGAGCTTTGGGAAGCTTCTCCTGTGAGCTCACTGAGCTCATTTCAGAAGAGCTTTGTCCCTCCCTTCCCCAGCAGAGGACAGCTGGACCGAGCTGGTTAAGCCCAGCCTCAGGAGCTGGTTAAGCCCAGGTTCAGGAGCTGGTTAATCCCAGCCTCGGGAGCTGGTTAAGCCCAGCCTCGGGAGCTGGTTAAACCCAGGTTCAGGAGCTGGTTAAGCCCAGCCTCGGGAGCTGGTTAAGCCCAGGTTCAGGAGCTGGTTAAGCCCAGCCTTGGGAGCTGGTTAAGCCCAGGTTCAGGAGCTGGTTAAACCCAGGTTCAGGAGCTGGTTAAGCTCAGCCTCGGGAGCTGGTTAAGCCCAGGTTCAGGAGCTGTTTAAACCCAGCCTCAGGAGCTGGTTAAGCTCAGCCTCGGGAGCTGGTTAAGCCCAGCCTCGGGAGATGGTTAAGCCCAGGTTCAGGAGCTGGTTAAGCCCAGCCTCAGGAGCTGTTGAGCCCAGGTTCAGGAGCTGGTTAAGCCCCTCACGGTGCCACCACTGCCAGCCTATGGTGGCCACAACAATCCTTCTGGGATAAATCACTTTTGGGATAAATAACTTATGGGATAAGTCACTTTTGGGATGCTCAGTGGGAGGGGTCCCTGCCCTTGGCAGGGGTGGCTCTGGGTGGGATTTGAGGTCCCTTTCTATCCCAAACCTTCCTGGGATTCTCTGATCCCATGAGATAAAAAGAGCTTTTAATCAAGGAAGGAATGACAACACTCAGCTTTTGTAATTAGGAACCTTCCCTCCTCTGTGTGAGATGGGAGATAGCAGGCACAGCCATGAAATGAATAACTTTGGAAAAGCAGCTGCATTTTGATAAAAAAATAATAATTCTGAACCATAAATAAATCAAAGCTTGTGTCCACAGCTCCTGCTACTTGGAAATCACAGCTGACAGAGGAAATAAAAGCTTGATGGTGACAGATAAGTGTGAGAGAAATCTCTTTTCACTTGATCTGCTCCAGCAGTCATTAAATAAGGACGTGCTGACAGCTCAGGAAAAACAACCACGGGGCTTTTATTCACTGTGAGCAGGATCAGGGCCAGGACAGGCACTTCATACAAGAATTCTGTCCCAAATCCTTCATTAATAACCCTCCTATTGCAATATTTGGGTTTTGTTGGACAGCTCACAAAATCCAGCCCTCCTCGTCCATCTCCTCCCTGCAGTGCCAAATTCCTTCCCAGTGAAAATCCATCCAATTTAATTTAATTTAATTTAATTTAATTTAAACCAGGATCAAACCCCCACAGCTCTGATGACCTTCCATGCCCAGCTGCTCTTTTCCAGCCCCAGGATTCCAGGCTGGTGATTTCATTTTTTGAGGAGCTGGGTTTTCCAGCTCAGAGGGGTGAGCCAGAACCTCTCCTCCCCACTCACAGGAATCCTTCTGCCATCATCACTTGTGCTGCAGTGACCAAATGCTCCTCCTTCATTGGGATTTACAATTATTGTTAAACATGGTAAAATCATGCCAGGAAATATGGAGCAGCCAGCAACAAAGGAAAGCAGTTTGCTTAATTAAATGTGGGATTTTTCTGGGCTTTTTTGGTTTTATTTTGTTGTTTGTTTTTCTTTTAATATAATTTAAACATATTTTTATAATGTGATGGCATTTCTTTTATTAGGAGATAAAAAAGGGGGTTATTCCAGCTATTCACCCTACCAAAAAAAAAATAAAAATAAGGGTTTGGCTGTCTGCATGCCCAGGTTCAGTGATCTTGGAGCTTTTATTGAGGATATGATAATTGCTGTCTGCAAAGCTCCACATTCCCTGATGTTTAACTGTCCCATGGAAATTGTTCATGGAAATTGTGAAATCCAGGGAATTGTGAATGGAACCTGTGCAATCCAGGAAGTGGAAATGGAACCTGTGCAGTCCAGGGAATATTTCAAATGGAATCTGTATAACCCAGGAAATTGTGAATGGAGCCTGTGCAATCCAGGGAAATTTTAAATGAAACCTGTGCGATTGTGAATGGAACCTGTGCAATCTAGGAAATTGGGAATGGAACCTGTGCAATCCAGGGAATATCTGAAATGGAGTCTGTGCAATCCAAGGAAATTTTAAATGGAACTTGTGCAATCCAGGGAATTTCAAATGGAGTCTGTGCAATTCAAGGAAATATTAAATGAAGCCTGTGGAATTGTAAATGGAACCTGTGCAGTCCATGAAAATTTTAAATGGAACCTGTGCAATCCAGAGAATATTTCAAAATTGAATCTGTATAACCCAGGAAATTGTGAATGGAATGTGTACGATCCAGGAAAGTGGAAATGGAACCTGTGAAATCCAGGGAATATTTCAAATGTAATCTGTGCAACCCAGGGAAATTTAAATGGAATCTGTACAATCCAGAGAATTATGAATGGAATCTGTGCAATCCAGGGAATATTTCAAATGGAATCTGTACAATGCAGAGAATATTTGAAATGGAGCCTGTGCAATCCAGGGAATATTTTATATGGAAGCTGTGCAATCCAGGGAATATTTTACATGGATCCTGTACAATCCAGGGAATATTTTATATGGAAGCTGTGCAATCCAGGGAATATTTTACATGGATCTTGTGCAATCCAGGGAATATTTTACATGGATCCTGTGCAATTGTGAATGGAATCTGTGCAATCCAGGGAATATTTTACATGGATCCTGTGCAACCCAGGGAATATTTTACATGGAATCTGTGCAATCCAGGGAATATTTTACATGGATCCTGCACAACCCAGGGAATATTTTATGGAACCTGTGCAATCCAGGGAATATTTTATATGGAACCTGTGCAATCCAGGGAATACTTTATAGAACCTGTGCAATCCAGGGAATATTTTAAATGGAACCTGTGCAATCCAGGGAATATTTTACATGGAACCTGTGCAATCCAGGGAATACTTTATAGAACCTGTGCAATCCAGGGAATATTTTACATGGATCCTGTACAATCCAGGGAATATTTTACATGGATCCTGTACAAACCAGAGAACATTTTACACAGATCCTGTGCAATCCAGGGAATATCTTACATGGATCCTGTACAACCCAGGGAACATTTCCCAGGCAGGGCTGCCAGGCTTTGTGCCAGGCACAGGTGCAGCCCCAGAGGTGCAGCCCCAGAGGTGCAGCCCCAGGGGTGCAGCCCCAGAGGTGCAGCCCCAGAGGTACAGCCCCAGAGGTGCAGCCCCAGGGGTGCAGCCCCAGAGGTGCAGCCCCAGAGGTACAGCCCCAGAGGTGCAGCCCCAGGGGTGCAGCCCCAGGGGTGCAGGTGTGGGTGCCTGTGGCTCTGGGGCCGTGGCTGGTGCTGCCCTGGGGTGCTGCTGGTGGTGCTTGGGCTGCATGACCTGGAAGGGCTTTTCCCAAACTGTTGTGGGATTCTCCCAGCAGAGCCAGCCCAGTTTGGTGTGTGCTGCCCAGGGCAGGGTCTGGGCGCGTTTTTGGCACCTCCAGGGGCTGGGGGAGCTCTGTGGTTGAACCCCAAACCTGTGAAGCCTGGTTCCCTGCAGGAACACAATTCCTGCCATGAACCCCTCCTGTTCCATGCTGAACTGTTTCCATGGATTCACAGACATGAAAGGATACCCAGAGTCTCTAAGAGACATTTCAGAACATTTATGGAAACAATTCATAAAATTAAATCCTGTTAGTTCTGAATTGGCTCTTGACATTTGTCACACTGGGAGCTGCCCTGGGCTGGGGGAACACCCTGACTTTACACCCTGACTTTGGAGATGTTTGGGGCTTTTCTCCCTCATTTCTCTGTGCTGTTCCTCCTCAAACGAGTGGCCTGGCAGGGCTGTGTTTATCTCGATGCAATCTTTGCAATTTTGGACCTGCCTTTCCCAGCCATCCCTCCCGTCATTGGCAGCCCTATCATCACAATTTCGTGTGCTCAGAGACAACAATTGACCCCCTTAAAGAGCAGCAAAATCACAGATTTTGGTGTCAGTGCTGGCCCTGCACGTGTGTGGGTGTGTTTAGTACATCCCAAAATTTCTGAGCTGGCTGCTCTGCCCCCAGCACAGGGACATTTCTTATGGAGGCTTCTTTTAAAGAAAAGAAACTTTTATTTGTTTTTATTTCTCCAGACAAAGCCAATTCAGGAGTTATAACAGCCCTGCACTGGGCAGGGGGGTTTTCCCAGCTGATGGGATTTGGGAACAGAGCAAGAATCCCATTGAACAATTTGGGACAGAGCAAGAATCCCATTGAGCAGTTTGGGAACAGAGCAAGAATCCCACTGAGCAATTTGGGACAGAGCAAGAATCCCATTGAACAATTTGGGAACAGAGCAAGAATCCCCCTGAGCAATCTGGGGACAGAGCAAGAATCCCACTGAGCAATTTGGGACAGAGCAAGAATCCCACTGAGCAGGTGGAGACACCTGTGGGGTCTGAGGGTGTGGGGGCAGTCTGAGATTTTCTCCAAACGACTCCAAGGTTTCTTAGAGAGCAGGGAAGGAGGATTAGAGAAGGGTCTGTGCCCAGCCCTGGCACAGCACGGAATTCCCAGAGCAGCTGGGGCTGGCCCTGGGGCCCTGGAAACGTCCCAGGCCAGGTTGGACATTGGGGACAGGGGGAGATGTCCCTGCATGGCAGGGGAGCTCTGGGTGGGATTTGGGGTCCCTCCAACCCAAACCCATTCCATGGGGATTTTATGGATTTAACCCAACCCATTCCAGGTTTTTTAATGGGATTTAACCCAACCCATTCCATGGAATTTTTATGGAATTTAACCCAACCCATTCCATGTTTTTTTAAAATGGGATTTAACCCAACCCATTCCATGGGGTTTTTGTGGGATTTAACCCAACCCATTCCATGGGTTTTTTGTGGGATTTAACCCAACCCATTCCATGTTTTTTATGGGACTTAACCCTTTCCATGCTTTTTTATAGGATTTAACCCAACCCATTCCATGGTTTTTTTTAGGGATTTAACCCAACCCATTTCATGGGGTTTTTATAGGATTTAACCCAACACATTCCATGTTTTTTTAATGGGATTTAACCCAACCCATTCCATGTTTTTTTTAAATGGGATTTAACCCAACCCATTTCATGGGGTTTTTATAGGATTTAACCCAACCCATTCCATGTTTTTTTTTAAATGGGATTTAACCCAACCCATTCCATGGGTATTTTTGTGGGATTTAACCCAACCCATTCCATGTTTTGTTATAGGATTTAACCCAACCCATTCCATGGGGTTTTTGTGGGATTTAACCCAACGGATTCCATGGGGTTTTTATAGGATTTAACCCAATCCATTCCATGTTTTTTTAATTGGATTTAACCCAACCCATTCCATGGGTACTTTTGTGGGATTTAACCCAACGGATTCCATGGGTTTTTTAGATTTAACCCAACCCATTCCATGTTTTTTAATTGGATTTAACCCAATCCATTCCATGTTTTTTTAACTGGATTTTACCCAACCCACTCCCCGATCCCCTGGTTCCCTGCCCCTCCCAGCTGAGGTCAGCTCTGCCATTCCCTGGATCCTTCTCCCAGCCCTCCCAGCAGAGTTTGTCCCCTTGTTCCCCCTGCAGTCCCTGCAGAGCCAGGGCTGCTGGGAAACCACTGATTGAAGGTTATTACAAACAACATAAAAGTCTGATTTTTCTTGAGGAATCAAACCAGAAAATGTGTCTTATCTCCCACTTCTGCAGCCTCCTCCAGGTCAGGGCTCAGCTCAGAGCTTTTTGTGCAGATTTTCCTGTGATCCCAGGATCCTTCTTGTTTTTTTTCAGCCTGTCTCCAACTTCAAACCCAGCAGCTTGCACATGTCCTTTCCACATGCCTTTGTTTTTTGGGGTAAATCTGTTTATCTCCAGACTGGAAAACATGATTAGCACCACTGTCCTGCTCCTTAATGGAGCAGAATGAATCAAACCCACTGATTTAAGGGCAAGACAATGAGAATTTCTTGGAGGAGGGAGTTTTTCAGTAGGTTAGGGGAAAAAAGGCTGGGAAAGAATAAAGAGGATAAATCGTGGTAGATAAATTAAAATGAAAAAGATCAGCTATTATGCAAAGCTCTGCTGGTGTACATCATAAACGTTTGCTTTTTTATAGAGTCCCCACCACTGAAAATGCACTGCTGGCTAGGAGAACATTTTAATAAAGGCCATTAAAACTCATTTCTCTGATATATATCCTAAAAGGGAAAAAAAATCCAGAAATCATTTATAATGCTTATTACCACTGCTGGAACAATCCTTAAAGGTCTCTGGCAGGGAGTTCTTCTTTGGGAGGCTTTTATTGGGAAAAAAAAAAAAACAAAAAACCCCAACAAACATTCCCTGGAGCCTTCTGTGGGGGTTTGAGCTGCCTGGGGGTTACACAGGCTGGGAATTGGGGATTCACTGCAATATTCACCCTCAGCAGGGTTTGGGATGCTCCTGGAGCTTTGCAGAGAGGAGGAAGAGGTGGGATGAGCTGGAGAACATCCCGAATTTCCTGCAGGGCTCTGGGGTGTCACTGGAGAGATTTCACCCACACCTTCCTGGGTATTGTGTGTTAATTACTGCTAATTAGTGGAGGGGCAGCTTGGCCTCCCAGAGCAAACACGAGCTGAGGAATCCCGCAGGAGCTCCGGGAGGGCATTGGTCATTCCATCACCCTGCTGCCGTCTCTGCCGGGTGAATTCTGCTCCAAATATCGACTGGGGGGGAATGCCGGGATTTCCTGAGGCACAAAGCCCTGGAGAGGGGCAGCAGGATGGGATATCTGAGCTAATTAGGGTGACACAAAGAGCAGTTCAATCCCAGATCCTGCATCCCTGAGCCCTCCCCAGGCTCTTGCTGTGCATCCCAGAGGTGTTCGAGGAGTTTTGGGAACACACCCTGGGCTCCTCCAGGTACCCTGAAAACTTCCAGGCACCCTGAACCATTCCAGACACCCTGGGCTGTTCCTGGCACCTCTGAACCAACCCAGGTATCCTGAACCATTCCAACCACCTCTGAACCATTCCAGACACCCCTGAACTATTCCAGGCACCCCTGAACCATTCCAGGCACCCCCTGAACCATTCCAGGCACCCCTGAACCATTCCAGACACCCCTGAACCATTCCAGACACCCCTGAACCATTCTAGGCACTCCTGAACCATTCCAAGAACCCTGAATTATTCCAGGCACCCCTGAACCATTCCAGGCACCCCTGAACCATTCCAGACACCCCTGAACCATTCCAGGCACCCTGAACTGTTCCAGGTACCCTGAACTATTCCAGGTTTCCTGAACCATTCCAGGCACCCCTGAACCATTCCAGACACTCCCTGAACCCTTCCAGGCACCCTGGGCTGTTCCAGGATGGTCCCTCAGCCCTTTCCTGGCCACTCAGAGCTGAGAACTGTGCATTTTGGGAGGGGTGAGGCTGCCCCATCCCATCCCTGCTGAGCTGCTCAGAGCTCAGGGATGCAAGTGAAAAACCAGGGAGTGATGCTACTGGAGCTGAAATCCTGCTTTAAACGCTTTTACCTTCGGTTTTACTGCTCTGAGATTATTGCAGCCAAGTGGGAAAAAAGCCACGGATGGCCCAGGCAGAGGTGTTTGAGGGACAGTGGATGAGCTCTCCCTCCTGCCCTTGCCTGCTGGGCATTTCCTGCTGGAGGCAGCACAGCAGGATCCCTGCCATGGGAGAGGCTTCCCTGGGATTGTTGCAGCCCCTGGAAGAGCTCATCCACTGTGAGAGCAGAGCACCACAAACAGCTGCAGCCCCTCCTGCAGGCCCTGGGCACAGATGGGTGTGGGCAGCCAGGCTGGCTTTATTCCTCTTCAATTCTGCTTTTTGCCTTGACAGCCCCAGCCAGGAGGGAATCCATCCCAGAGGGGTTTGTGGAACAGCACAGCCAAGAGAAACACGGCTGGAAAATCCACGTTATAGAGCTTGGATGCTCAGCTCTCCAGGGCTGGGCTCCACCACACCATTTCCTCCTGCTGCTCCCTCAGGGCTCAAAAGGAGCTGCTGAAATCCTTGGCTTGCACAATTTCTGGGGGTTTTTAGTTTATTTTTCCCCTAGACAAGACTACCTGTGTTTAAATAAATCAAACAGCATTGGATAAATCCTCCACTGGACAAATCCTCCATTGGATAATTCCTCCATTGGATAAATCCTCCATTGGATAAATCATCCATTGGATAAATCATCCTTTGGATAAATCCTCCATTGGATAAATCATCCATTGGATAAATCCTCCAATGGATAAATCATCCTTTGGATAAATAATCCATTGGACAAATCCTCCATTGGATAAATCCTCCACTGGATGAATCCTCCATTGGATAAATCATCCACTGGACAAATCCTCCATTGGACAAATCCTCTATTGCATAAATCATCCACTGGACAAATCCTCCATTGGATAAATCATCCATTGGATAAATCCTCCATTGGATAAATCCTCCATTGGACAAGTCCTCCATTGGATAAATCATCCTTTGGATAATTCTCCATTGAATAAATCATCCTTGGGATAAATAATCCATTGGACAAATCATCCATCGGACGAATCCTCCATTGGATAAATCATCCATTGGACAAATCATCCATTGGATAAATCATCCATTGGAAATCCTCCATTGGATAACTCATCCTTTGGATAAATAATCCATTGGACAAATCCTCCTTTGGGCAAATCCTCCTTTGGACCAATCCTCCCTCACACAAACCATCCCCAGGTGGGTGGGAGTTGCTCTGTCCCTTCTGGGGCTCTGGGATTCCCTTCAGACCATCCCTCCTGTGCTCCCAACTCCTCCTGCCCACAGAACCCCCTCGTGCTGGAAGATTCCTCCACCCCCAGGGAATTTTTTTGCACTGGGATGAATCCAGAGCTCACAGGGACACGTGGGAAAGGGCTGCAAAGAGAGGCACAAAAGAAGGAAATTCCTGCATGGCCCCTCTGTTGGAAAGGTTGCTCCGCCTGCCCGTGTCCATGGATTTCCTGACACTTTTCACTGTTCCTGGCTCTGCACCAGAGCAGGAATTTTGCTGCTCGGTGCCACCTGCAGCTCAGGCCCTCCAGAATTAGGAAGGAACGTTCTGAATTGCAGAGGCAAGCCCTTGAAGGTCAATCCCCTGTTTGTCCTGCACCCTTGCTGCTTGTCCATCCATCTCCATCCCGGGCACTGAGTGGAAAAGATCCCCTGTGAGCTGTAATTACAGAGGATTATGGCACAATAACTCCTCTGGAGACAGCTCCAGGGCTAATCCATCCCCAAGCAATATCCCAGCCCAGCCTGGAGCGGGGCCAGCCCGGCAGCAGGAGCAGCCAGGAGTGATGGCTCTGGGGTGATGGGTGGGGACAGAAAATTGCATTTCTCTGGTTAGGGCTGAGCTCAGCCCAGGCTGGAGGCTGAGCTTGGAACCCCCAAGTGCCAAATTCACCCTGGGACTGGGCTGGGACAGCAGGGAATGGCTCAGGGGGCACCAGGGGAGGGCAGGGTGGGCACAGCAGGAATTGGAAGTGCCCAGGCAGGGTTGGATCCCATCCCTGGAGTGTCCCAGGAATTCCTGGAGCTGGCACTGGGGAAAGGGTGGGGATGGGCACAGCCTGGACTGGGAGGGCTTTTCCAGCCCCAGTTCTGGGATTCCCTGTGTCCCATGGGGGGACATCAGTGGGGTCAGCAGCAGCTGCAGCCAGGACACACTGGGAAGAGTTCTGCATTGAGAATGGGAATAAGGACAAGAAAATAAGAAAAAGAAAATAAGAATAAAAAAAGAAAATAGAATAAGAATAAGAAAAAGAAAATAGAATAAGAATAAGAATAAGAATAAGAATAAGAATAAGAATAAGAATAAGAAGCATAAGAAGAATAAGAAGAAGAAGAAGAAGAAGAAGAAGAAGAAGAAGAATTAGATCTGTGTTGGACATGCACCACAGTTGTCCCCCAGCTCCTCACAGAGCACCACTGAGAGGAAAAAATGCAGTGATTTGGGGCAACTGGTGGCTCAGGTGGAGCTGCAGGGCTGGGAGGGGACAGGGGACATGGGACAGGGAAAGGGACACCCCAATTTCCCAGCTTTGAACCCCCATGCTCAGCAATGGCTTTAGTGACTCCTTGTCACCCCCACCCAGCACGGAGAATTATCCTCACGGAGAAGAGGAAAGAGTGGAAAAAGAAACGATCCTGCTGCAATTCCCAGCGCCCCAGAGCATCCAAAGCCATCCACAGCAAGGCAGGGATTGCTCAGGTGCTGTTAGAATAAGTGGATATTGCTGTTATATTTTTGTCTGCTGGATCAGCTGAAGTGACAGGCAAACAGAAAATCCATTAGGAAATTTATCTGTGTAGTGCTGTTGGGAAGGGGGAAGAAAACACATTTTGATGTTTAGACACAAGGAGGGTGATGTTCAGGAAAATCCCCCAGGACACAGCTCCTGCTGTGTCCATCATCCAAGGACAGGCTCTGCTCTCATTTCCTGGGCAGCTCCGAGCTCGGGTTTGCTGTGCAGACAAAAGGGAAATTCACTGTGCAGAACCAGGCAGTGTTTATGGCACAGAGGGAAGGGATCCTTAATAACTGATGGGGCACAAATCCAGGGATGGCAGCAAACACTGACAGGTCCAGGCTGTGCTTGGGTGTAATTCCCAATTAGGAAGGAGGGCAGAAAATGAGGATTGCAGAAAATGAGGATTACAGAAAATGAGTTTATAGAGATGGAAGAGGAAGGGTTGTAAGACACTGATTTCAAAGGATTTCCACCCAAAACAGTGGCTGCAAATCAGATCTGCCACTGCCAGAGCAGCCCTGGAGCTGCTCCAAGGGCTGGGAGAGCTGGGGCTGGAGAGGAGGATCCAGGGAGAGCTCAGAGCCTGCAGGGGCTCCAGGAGAGCTGGGGAGGGACTGGGGACAGGGATGGAGGGACAGGACACAGGGATGGAGGGACAGCACACAGGGGATGGAGGGACAGCACACAGGGAATGGCTCTGAGCTGACACTGAGTGGGTTTGGATGGGATTTGGGCAGGAATTGTTCCCTGGCTGGGATGGAATTCCCAGATTTGCTGGGATCCCCCAAGGCCAGGCTGGGACAGGGCTGGCAGCAGCCTGGCAATTCCCCTCTCCTCTCCAATCCACACCTGCAGCTTTTCCACTGGCAAAATGAATGGATTGTGGGGCAGAACAACATTCTAAATCAAGCTGTGTTTCTGTTCCCCTGACAAAGGGAGAGCATGCTTTCTATATGCTAAATATATTCATGGCTTATATTATAGTAACATTCCTTAAATTGATGATATTTATCAGTGGGGGAAAACAAATTGTTATATACAGGAGAAAATAATTAAAGGGGAGGGAAGAGTGATGGTGGCATCCCAGCAGTGGGGTCTGGGCTGTCTGAACAGAAATATTGATGTGCTTGTGGGTGAAACAGAGAGAGAGGGGGGCGATTTCTGCTCCAGTTATAACTCCAAACTCTCTTTAAGCACAGTCACACAGTGAAATCCCATCTCCTGCTGCCTGCCCTGCCTTTGCTGCCTCTGACTGGAGAAGAAAAATCACTCACAGGAGAATTTCTGCTCCTTCCTCCCTGCAAACATGAGTGCCACGCACGCTGTGCTGCAGCTCCTGGGCCCTGGGAAAAGGGGGAAAACAGCCTGGAACTGCAGGGATCACTGTGGTGGGGCCCAGGGGGGCTCCATCAGCTCTTCCAGCGTTTTCCCTCCTCCTCCCAGCCCACAGGAGCTGCCTGGGCTCACCCAGGTGAGAATTCCTGTGGAAATGCACCGGCCAGGAGCTGCTGCTCCCATGGCCATGGCTGGGATTCCATCCCCTGCTCCTGCAGCCAGGGGGGTTCAAGGCAAGGAGAGCACATCTGGCAACATCTGGAGCGCAGGAGGTGTTGCAGCACCCCTGGAGGAGTCCAGAAGGTGGCAGATGGAATGGTTTGGGTGGGAAGGGACCTGAAATCCCAGCCCTTAAATCCCAGCCATCCCACCCCTGCCATGGCAGGGACACTCCCACTGTCCCCAGTGTCCAACCCCAGTGTCCAACCTGGCCTTGGACATTCCAGGGATCCAGGGGCAGCCACAACAGATCTAGGAATTCTGTCCTGCACCCTCTGAGTAAAGACTTTCTTCCTAATTGAAACCTACCCCCCAAAATGGGAATGTTTAGAAAACATCTCTCCAGCTTTTCCAAACTCTCCGCGCTTATTTTTCACTCAGGTTCCTTTACAGATGTTGTTCTGAACAGAAAACAGCTTGTAAACAGGGCAAAAATGGAAATTTCCTCAGTGCAATAGAAATGGGAGTGATCTACAGCCCTGGATATAAAATATTCCGTGCAAAGCTGCACTATTTGCAAAAGGAGATGTGGCTCTGTGTTCTACATGGAACTCACACATTCCATTAAGGAATATAAAATGTTGGCATCAATTGCAGGGGAAGAAGGGTTTGCTTGAGTTAATAGAGCTGGGGAAACAGGTGAATGGGATTTTGCACTTGATGGAGCTGCTCTGGAGGAGAATAATTCCTGGGCACGCCGTGCAATCCATCAGCACTCGGGGAGGGAATGGGACTGGGGGGAGCTGCCATCCCCGAGGAGAGATTGTGCTGGAGCTCAGCACAGACGGCTCTGTTGGCTCCTGACAGCAGCTCAGGGCTGGGCTGGGCTCAGGGATCAGGGCTGGGCTCAGGGCTGGGCTGGGCTTAGGGATCAGGGCTGGGCTCAGGGCTGGGATCAGGGCTCAGGGCTGGGCTGGGATCAGGGCTGGGATCAGGGCTGGGCTCAGGGCTGGGCTGGGCTTAGGGCTGGGCTCAGGGCTGGGCTCAGGGCTGGGCTGGGTTTAGGGATCAGGGCTGGGCTTAGGGCAGGGCTCAGGGCTGGGCTGGGTTTAGGGATCAGGGCTGGGCTTAGGGCAGGGCTCAGGGCTGGACTGGGCTGGGCTCAGGGCTCCAATCTGAGCTCAGGGCTGGGCTCAGGGCAGAGCTCAGGACACGGCTCAAGGCTGGGGTCAGAGCTCAGGGCTGGGCTCAGGGCACTGGGAGCACAGGACCATGGAGCATCCCTCACTTGCCCCAGCTGTGTGTGCAAATCAGGTAATTCCTGAAGTATTTGGGATTGTTCAGCCTGGAGAAAGGAAGCTTGGGGGAAACTAAATCTGTTTGCAGTGCCTGGGAGAACAATGGGGAGGGACAGGACACAGGGAATGGCTTCAAACTGAGTGGGCAGATTTAGATGGGAAATTGGGGAAGAAACGATTCCCTGTGAAGATGCTGAGGAGCTGGGATGGAATTCCCAGATTTGCTGTGGCTGCCCCTGGATCCCTGGCAGTGCCCAAGGCCAGGTTGGACATTGGGGTTGGACACTGGGGACAGTGGGAGGTGTCCCTGCCATGGCAGGGGGGCTCTGAGTGGGATCTGGGGTCCCTTCCCACCCAAACCAATCTGGAATTCTCTGATTGTCCAGTTCCACGCTTTCTCTCTTTCATAAAATCTCATTTTAATTGTCCTTCTGCTGCCCAGGCCCATCTCAGACAGAAACCTCCCACTCACCAAATGCTGGCTTGCTCTAATCAAACAGGAAGTCGTTATCAGGATCCCAAATTTAAGGGAAGGATAATGGCTTGGAAAGGAGATATTTATGAACTCGAATGTTTCTAGTGCAGCACTTTGCTCACAATTGAGAAATGATCAGCCTGACATTAAAAGAAGCCTGGAATTAAGGCAAGGAAGGCAATAATTTTTTACTAATGGATTGTTCCATTTCATTTACATATCTTTTCCCAACAATTTTATGCTTAAAAAATCATTGCCCTTTTGAATTATGTGAGGCTCTTTTGACTGTGAGGCTGCAGCAATTTGCCAGCCTCATGTGTGTAATTAGTTTAATTAGCACTAGAGCTTTAATGAGAAGATCAGTGTCTGCTGTGTGCTCTGTTCTTTCCTGGACAAAGTGAAAAATTGGGTTTCTTAATCACTTGCATCTGAAGAACTCTGGGCCTTGCATGTCTTCCCACAGTGTCTGGAGACAGGGAATGAAATGTGTTTGGGGTTTTCTGCAAGTCCTTTGCCTCCAGTGCTGTTCAGTTCCTCCAGCTCTGTCCAGTTCCTCCAGTTCTGCTCAGTTCTGCCCAGCTCCTTCAGTTCTGTTCAATTCCTTTAGTTCTGTCTAATTCCTTAATTTCTGTCCAGTTCCTTCAGTCCTGTCCAGTTCCTTCAGCTCTGTCCAGTTCCTCCAGTTCTGTCCAACTCCTCCAGTTCTGCCCAGCTCTGCCCAGTTCCTCCAGTTCTGTTCAATTCCTTTAGTTCTGTCCAATTCCTTAATTTCTGTCCAGTTCCTTCAGTTCTGTCCAGTTCCTTCACTGCTGTCCAATTCCTTCATTTCTGTCCAATTCCTCCAGTTCTGCTGAGTTACTTCATTTCTGTCCAATTCCTTCAGTTCTCTCAGTACTGTTCAATTCCTCCAGTTCTGTCCAGTTCCTTCAGTGCTGTCCAGTTCCTCCAGTTCAGCCCAATTCCTCCAGTTCTGTCCAATTCCTTCATTTCTGTCAAATTCCTCCAGTTCTGCTCAGTGCTATTCAATTCCTCCAGTTCTGCCCAGCTCTGCCCAGTTCCTCCAGTTCTGTCCAATTCCTTAATTTCTGTCCAGTTCCTTCACTTCTGTCCAATTCCTTCAGCTCTGTTCAATTCCTCCAGTTCTGCTGAATTCTGTCCAGTTCCTGCAGCTCTGCCCAGTTCTGCCCAACTCCTCCAGCTCTGCCCAGTTCCTCCAGTTCTGTTCAATCCCTTTGGTTCTGTCCAATTCCTTAATTTCTGTCCAGTTCCTTCAGTTCTGTCCAGTTCCTTCACTGCTGTTGAATTCCTTCAGCTCTGTCCAATTCCTCCAGTTCTGTTCAATTCCTTCATTCCTGCCCAGTTCCCCCAGCTCTGCCCAGTTCAGCCGAGTTCCCCCAGTTCTGTCCAGTTCTTCCAGTTCTGCCCAGTTCCCCCAGCCCTGCCCAGTGCCATTCTCCATGCTCTGGGACCCAGGGAGCCCTGGCTGTGTCTGGGGTGGCTCAGGCTGGGCTGTGGCTCAGGCTGGGCTGTGGCTCAGGCTGGGATGGGGCTCAGGCTGGGCTGGGGCTCAGGCTGGGCTGTGGCTCAGGCTGGGATGTGGCTCGGGCTGGGCTCTGGCTCAGGCTGGGCTGTGGCTCAGGCTGGGCTCTGGCTCAGGCTGGGCTGTGGCTCAGGCTGGGCTCTGGCTCAGGCTGGGATGGGGCTCAGGCTGGGCTCTGGCTCAGGCTGGGATGGGGCTCAGGCTGGGCTCTGGCTCAGGCTGGGCTCTGGCTCGGGCTGGGCTCTGGCTCGGGCTGGGATGTGGCTCAGGCTGGGATGGGGCTCAGGCTGGGATGGGGCTCAGGCTGGGATGGGGCTCAGGCTGGGATGGGGCTCAGGCTGGGATGGGGCTCAGGCTGGGATGGGGCTCAGGCTGGGATGGGGCTCAGGCTGGGATGGGGCTCAGGCTGGGATGGGGCTCAGGCTGGGATGGGGCTCAGGCTGGGCTCTGGCTCAGGCTGGGCTCTGGCTCAGGCTGGGATGGGGCTCAGGCTGGGCTCAGGCTGGGATGGGGCTCAGGCTGGGATGGGGCTCAGGCTGGGATGTGGTTCAGGCTGGGCTCTGGCTTAGGCTGGGCTCTGGCTCTGCCCCAGCTCTGCTCTCCCTGGGCTGAGTGTCCCCAGCCCTGCCCAGCCTGCCCTGCAGATCCCTTTCCCATTTGGTCGATATTGGGAAGTTTTCCGTGGGATCCAGTCTGTGCCCAGCTGAGTTTTCATTTCTGGGCCCTTTTCCAGGTGAGAATTCCTGACTGGACAATTTGAGGAGCTCTGGCAGGGGCTGCCACCCCTGGAGGAGTCCCAGGATCTCCTGGACAGCTCTGGACAGGGTGGGGATGGACACAGGCTGGACTGGATGATCCTGGAGGGCTTTTCCAGCCCCAGTGACTCTGGGTTCTGTGAAACCATCTCAGCTTTTGGCTCCAATACCTGCACCCACCTGGGCTGCACTCAGGGAATGTTCCCTGAACTGAGGCTCTCAGCTGTGAACTCCTTCCCACGGCCTTCCCAGCCCTCCCCTAATTATTAATTGCCCTCCACACAAGCAGTGATCCCCTCTGCCCGAGCAGGGAGTGTGATGGATGTGGGGAAGGAGCTGCCATGAACCTTCTGCAGGCAGGGCAGGACATTTCAGCAGCCCTGGAGCTGGAAACCACGGCTGGGAGCTGTCACAGGCGTCACAATGGGAGAGGCATTAATGATTCCTCAGGGCTCATTAGCCCTGCTCATTAGCCCTGCTCATTAGCCCTGCTCTGGCTCTTTGCTCTGTCCCAGCTCAGGAATTGGGGTGGCACCTGCAGGATCCACCAAAGCAGCTCCAGGAAAAGGGCAGGGAGGAAATGTTCCCATTCTGCTGGAGAGCTCTGGGTGTGTTTGGTCTTGTGTCCCTTGGTTATGGGAGGGGAAACTCTGAGAAGTGCTCAGCTCAGAAAGAGCCAGAGCTCAGAAGGAACTTTGTCATTTCTGGAGTGAATTCTGACTATTTGTGCACCAAACTCCTTTCCTGGGTGCTGAGGCACCCCCAAAATTAATTTTGTCATTTCTAGAGTGAATTGTGCCTTTCTCTGTGCACCAAACTCCTTTCCTGGGGAATGAGACAGCTCCAGAATGAATTTTGTAATTTCTAGAATAAGTTCAAACTTTCTTTGTGCACCAAACTCCTTTCCTGGAAAATGAAGCACCCTCAGAATGGATTTTGTCATTTCTAGAATGAGTTCAGATTTTCTTTGTGCACCAAACTCCTTTCCTGGGGAATGAGACACCCCTAGAATGAACTTTGTAATTTCTAGAATGAATTCAGACTTTTTTTGTGCACAAAGTCCTTTCCTGGGGAATGGGGCACCCCCAAAATTAATTTTGTCATTTCTAGAATGAGTTCAGATTTTGTTTGTGCACCAAACTCCTTTCCTGGAAAATGAAGCACCCCCAGAATGAATTTTGTCATTTCTAGAATGAGTTCAGACTTTCCCTGTGCACCAAACTCCTTTCCTGGGGGCTGAGGCACCTTGGAATTCCAGCTCGCCCCAACAAGAACGATTTCATCCTCGAAATCTTTTATGAGAAACAATTTAAAACAATCTCATTTTATTCAGCCAGCTCAGGTTAATTATGAGATGGTTGCAATTCTGAGCCCCTCAGAGCAATAAAGGGCCCAATTAAATTAAGATGAAAACTTCCTTGATAACCCCCAAACATCAAATTCTTCTGTCAGCAGCACCCCCAAATAATTCCCACTGGCTTTGGGTTCTGTTTGTCAGAACTGCAGGTTCAGGAGGCACAGCTCTCCTGGCTGGAGTTCATTCCCAAATTAAACAATTGTTCACTTGGTTTCCAAATTAAACAAATTTTCAGTCAATACCCAAGTTAAAGAATTGTTCTGTTGGTTTCCAAATTAAATAACTTTTCAGTTGATTTCCAAATGAAATAACTTTTCAGGTAATTTCCAAATTAAATATTTTTTCAGTTAATACCCAAGTTAAAGAATTATTCCATTTTTTTCCAAATTAAATAACTTTCCAGTTGATTTCCAAGTTTAATAATTGTTCAGTTGATTTCCCAATTAGAGAATGTTTCTCTTTTGCAGAGATTTTCCTCCTTGGCCAGGAAAACCCAGAGCTGAATAAAACCCTGCCAGAGCTGGTGACACCCTGACCCTTCCAGCAGCACAAACTGCAGGGCTGGGTTTTCCCCAAAGCTTTCATTTCTTTGAATTAAAAAAAGGGTGAGGAATGTTGGAAAATTGGAGTGCAGCACAGGCAGGAGCACAGGGAGCTCCCCAAACACAACCAGATCCTTTTCTCTCCCCTGTTCCCTTCAGGGATCTGTGGCACAGCAGGACACTCAGGAAAATCAGATATTTTACATGATTAAACAGCACAAACCTTTTAAATCAAACATCTGAACCTCCTGCAGCACCTCGGTGTGGGGAGCAGCACAGGCTGGAAATAACGGGAGCATTGAGGAGAATTTACACCTCTGCTGGATTAAAACCTGCTGGAACCATTTACCTTGAGAAAATAATGAAATTCCCAAGGGCTGATGGCTCCTGGGGAGGAGATGGGGAGCAGAGGCTGCTCTGGGTGTGTCCTTGCCCACCATCAATTCCTCCAAGGAGATTTCCTTCCCTCCTTGTGCTGTCCCTGCCCCGGGTGCCCTGGCAGGGCTGGAGCTGTGCTGCTGCAGATTCAATCAGCAGAGCAGAGGGATGCTGACCTTTCCCAGGCTCTTATTCCAGCCCTGCTTTGCTTTAGGGGGGAAATATTTCTTCCTTTCCTGTACAAATATGAAATTAGAAATAAATAACCGATTGATTTGTGGCTTGTGGGGGGGAAGATAAAAAAGGCAGAGAAGGAGAGGAAGGAATGAAGAGGTGGAGCTGACACTGGAGTGGCCAAGTGGCTTCAGAGCCTGCTCCAAGTTCCCATCTGTCACCACGAGGGAGGGGCTGGAGGATTTCTGCAGCAGTTTTTGCAGGGAATTACCTTATTCCTGTGGCTTTGCTAACTCTGGGCTTGGTTTCCTGCAGGGACAGGAGGGAATGACAGTGACAAACCAGGCTGGCACAGCTCCTGGCTGGGCTGGGGATGCAGGATGGCAGCTGGGAGCTGGATTGGTGTGGAGAGGATGGGCTGGGGAGGTCCCTGGGGCTGGCACAGCCTGGGCACAGCCTGGGCACAGCCTGAGCTCTGTCCTGGGCTCTGCCCTGGGCTCTGTCCCAGCCTGGGCTCTCTCCCATTCTGCACATTCTGGGCTCTGTCCTGAGCTTTGTCCTTGGCTCCTGTCCCGTCCTGGGCTCTGTCCCAGTTCCAGTCTCCTGTCCCATCCCATCCCAGTCTCCCATCCCATCCCAGTTTCCTGTCCATCCCAGTCTCCCATCCCATCCCAGCTCCTGTCCCATCCCAGCTCCTGTCCATCCCATCCCTGTATCCCATCCCAGCTCCTGTCCCATCCCAGCTCCTGTCCCATCCCAGCTCCTGTCCATCCCAGCTCCTGTCCATCCCAGCTCCTGTCCATCCCAGTTCCTATCCCAATCCCAGTCTCCTGTCGCATCCCAGTCTCCAATCCCAGTCTCTCCTGTCCATCCCAGCTCCTGTCCATCCCAGTCTCCTGTCCATCCCATCCCATCCCAGCTCCTGTCCATCCCCGCTGGCCCCTCTGGGTCATTCCCAGCCTCCCTCTCCCCCAGCTCAGGGCTGTTCTCAGTCCCTGCTCTGTCTGTGCCCCCTCCCCAGCCCAGGGCTGTTCTTAGTCCCTGCTCTGTCTGTGCCCCCTCCCAGCCCAGGGCTGTTCTGTTCTCAGCCCCTGCTCTCTCTGTGCCCCCTCCCTGCTCAGGGCTGTTCTGTTCTCAGTCCCTGCTCTGTCTGTGCCCCCTCCCAGCCCAGGGCTGTTCTCAGTCCCTGCTCTGTCTGTGCCCCCTCCCAGCCCAGGGCTGTTCTCAGTCCCTGCTCTGTCTGTGCCCCCTCCCAGCCCAGGGCTGTTCTCAGTCCCTGCTCTGTCTGTGCCCCCTCCCCAGCCCGGGGCTGTTCTCAGTCCCTGCTCTGTCTGTGCCCCCTCCCTGCTCTGTCTGTGTCCCCTCTCTGCTCAGGGATGCTTCCCCTGCTCTCCTGGGCTTTCTCCAGAGCAGGGATTGGGATTGATGGAAACCCCAGGCAGACCAGAACAGCACAGGCTGTTATTTATAGATCACACAGCCCAGTCTCAGAAAACCAACAGCAAAGCACAATAAAGCAATTTCCTATTGCTCAGCTCTGCCAGGCAGGGGTTGGGATCACCATTCCTGTCCCCAGTGAGCCCTGCAGCTCTTCCCAAAGTGTGTTTGTGTCCTGCTGGATGGAAACCAGCCCGGGGGAGCTGCACAAGTGCCAGCCCACAGCAGCACTGGTGATTTCCTACAGCTTTGTCATTGGCTTCAGACCCTTCATCTATTCCTGCATGGCTCTGTGGCCCCACAGACTGTGCAATATTCTGCTCAGTGAGCTGAAATATCTGTGGATGGAAAAGCAGCTCCTCATCAAAGCCCTGGGAGCTGCTCTGGGCCTCTTATGTACACTGGGATTACCTGAGGAAACATTGGATGGGCTGAGAAATAGGCTTTTTTTGTTCAGAGAGAGCAGGAATCAAAACTTCTAAATTAAAAATACAATTTTGCTCGCTTTAATTCAATAATGTGTTTTACCCTCTCACAACACTCATCTGCAAGGGGGGAAGGAATAATCCCTTAGTGACAAGCAAAGAAGGAAAATGCTTTATTTGGTGTCTGCACTCCCCTGTTCTCCAGGACTGTGCCTCATCCCCTCTCTTTGGTGTTTCCAGCCCCTGGACACCATGCAGGGATCCCACACATCCCTCTCTAGGATTAAAAAATACACAATGGAAACGGATTTTCTCATATTTGGGCTTGGTTGTTTATTAAATCTTGTCTGAAGTACAGAAAGTTCTGCAGCACTTCCAGCCACCAGCTAGCAGTGAGCAAAATGGAGATGTACAAGGTATTTTAAAGCTGAACAGTCCAATAGAGAATTAACACCTCTATTATTTATCCTTTTAACCCAATAACCAACTTCCCGTGCCCCTCAGTGTGGCATTAACCCTGTCCTGGCCCAGACCCCGCAGGGAATATCCCACCCTGCTCCAGGATCCCTCATTTCCCACAAACTCCTCATTTCTGCTGGCACCAATTCCCTTCTCCTGTTATCTCTGCATTTCCACTGAAGGCCCATTATTGGCTTTAATCAGTGAAATGAATTTGTTAATGAGCTGCCTGATAAGCTTGCCATGGCTAATGTTCGGAGGGTTTTATCTCCCCTTTTCTTTTTTTTCTCGGTTATTGTTTCTTCCATATCAAATAACTAAATAAATACATTAAAAAGCTGCTGGAGCTGATGGCAGCCCGGGCTTTTGCTTCAGGCAAATCAGGGGAATAAATTCAGTTCCAATTGCTTTGATGGGAAGAGCAGCTCCGGGGGGTTTGGGCTGAGTCCCTGTGCTGGAGGCAGTGGCACTGCCAGCCCTCAGCCTGGCACGGGGACACGAGCTGGGGACAATCCCAAGGGCTCCCCCAAACCCTTCACCACATCCCAGGGCTGGGGAGTGTCCAGGGACAAACCTGGGATGGGGAAAGCTGGGCTTGGCCTGCCGGGATTGCCCAGCCCAAATGGTTCTGTGATCCATGGGGATCGTTTGGGGTGCAGCAATGGGGGCTGTGTGATCCTATTAATGTTAATTTTGGGGTGCAGCAATGGGGGCTGGGTGATCCTATTAATGTTAATTTTGGGGTGATGTGTGATCCTATTAATGTTAATTTTGGGGTGCAGAAACGGGGGCTGTGTGATCCTATTCACATTAAATTTGGGGTGCTCTGTGATCCCACAGGGAGCGTTTTGGGGTGCAGCAATGGGGGCTGGGTGATCCTATTAATGTTAATTTTGGGGTGATGTGTGATCCTATTAATGTTAATTTTGGGGTGCAGCAATGGGTGCAGTGTGATCCTATTAATGTTAATTTTGGGGTGCTGTGTGATCCTATCCAGGCTCATTTTAGGGTGCTCTGTGATCCTATCCAAGATCATTTGGGGTGCAGCAATGGGTGCTCTGTGATCCTATTAATGTTAATTTTGGGGTGCAGGAATAGGTACTGTGTGATCCTATTCACATTAATTTTGGGGTTCTGTGTGATCCTATCCAAGATCATTTGGGGTGCAGCAATAGGTGCTCTGTGATCCCAAAGGGATCGTTTTGTGGTGCAGCAATGGGTGCTGTGTGATCCCATCCAGGTTCATTTTGGGGTGCTGTGTGATCCTATTAATGTTAATTTTGGGGTGCAGCAATAGGTGCTGTGTGATCCCACAGGGATCATTTTGGGGTGCAGCAATGGGTGCTGTGTGATCCCATCCAGGTTCATTTTGGGGTGCTGTGTGATCTTATTCACATTAATTTTGGGGTGCTGTGTGATCCTATTAATGTTAATTTTGGGGTGCTGTGTGATCCTGTCTGGGTTAATTTTGGGGTGCAGAAATGAGCTCTGCATTTCTCAAATGAGGAAAATGAACCCACCCACACCAGGTTCGTGTCCCCAAGGAGCCAGAGGAGCCCTTTGGCTTTATCCCAATAAAGGAGAGGCCCTGGGGCATCCCCTGGGCTCTCTCAGATGTTTGGAGGCTCAGCCTCCTTTTTATCCCAATTTCCCTCCCTCTGTCCCCATGGCTGAGGCACTGGAGAGGCTCAGACTTCCCAAACCCTGATCCCTGAGATTCCCTCTAATGCACAGCCCTCCCTTGCATTTTTAATTCTTACAGAATTCATGGTTTCTCCCCATTGCTTCTTTCATCATCCAATACCCAATTTCATTTTTAATTCTTATAGAATTCATGTTTTTTCCCCCATTGTTTCTTTCATCACCCAATACCCAATTTCATTTTTAATTCTTACAGAATTCATGGTTTTTCCCCACTGTTTCTTTCATCACCCAATACCCAATTCCATTTCTCAGCAATCCCACAGTTTGTCTGTAAACACAAAGATCTTTTCCATCCATCAATCAGTGGAATCCATCCCATTTATTCTTTTATCTCTGTTTGCTCCACCAGCAGCCCCAGAGTTTGTTTGTTCACAAATCCCTCATTGCTCTCAGTGCAGCACCTGGACAGGTACAGAAACAAACCCATGATAAGAATCTCCCCTCAGATCTTTGGGACATTATTTTTATATTGGATTAGAGCATTTCCTGCATCAATTCTTAACTCATTTATTGCAAAGATAAGGAGAATTCCCCTCAGAAGCATCTCTATGGAACAGCCTTTGCTTTTGGAAGATGTTTGAATGAAATGTTTAAAAAGAAATTACCCCAGAAATGCAAATATTGACATCCCCCAGGTCACACACCTGGAGTTTTGCAGGGTTTGGAATTAAATCTGCTATGGTTTGTTTTTGTGATCGTTGATTTTGGCACTTTGGCAGAAGGTTCAATGGGCACAGAGGAATTCAGTCAAACATTGGAGTCACTGGTGTTGGAGGTTTCTTCCAACCTTAAGGATTCTGTGGTTTGAAAATGCTTTTTTGTTGTTGTTGTTGTTGTTTTGTTTTTTTTAGGAGAAGCAGGCACAGGAGAGCCCCTGATTCAATTGGTGAGAAGGAATTTAATTTTAGCAGCAACCCCTGAATTCCCTGGGCTGGGTTGGTGTCACTTTGCACCCCACAGCACAGGGTGGGCAAAAGGGAAAATAAAATTTCCTCTGGAAATCGGCTGATCTTTGAGTAGAAAACATTGTGCTGAAGTGACCTGAAGGATTTACAGACTGAGCTGGTGCATCATTCCATGGAAATTCCTAAATTAACTATTTTGGGTTCTTTTGTTCCCAGATTATCTTGGGACAGCTCGGGGATTTTCTCAATGAGCTGGGCTTTGGTGCCAGTGAAATTTGGCTGCTCCTTCTCCTCCCATCCAGTGGCAGGATGGAAAATTTGGGATTTCTGCATGAGCAGCTCTCCATGGGCTCTCCAAATGTGCTCCCCAGCATTGGAATTTCATGTTTGCACATTGCAGAGCTGGAGCTGGAGGGGGATTCAAATAAAAAGAGACAGAATTAAAAGATATTTGCCCAGGAACAGGTAATTTCTGCTTGTGCAGGGATAACAGCAGGAAGGAGGTGGATAAAATAATTATTCTCCATGTACATATTGATATTTTTATAGAAGTTACCGAGCTGAGCATGGGAAATGTGAACAATTTCCCTCGGGCCTTTCTCCTGTTTGTTTTTATTTCCTTTCTCTCTGTATTTCCCCAAAGCCTCAGCAGAGCAGAGAACACCAAATTTGTTGTGTAAAGCTAAGCCTGGCTTGTTCCTGTGGCCAAAACCTCCCCTGTTCTGGATTTAGGGTTAAAGTGAGGTTTAACCCCTGCAGGATTCCCTCTGTTTGTTCCTTAGGCTGAGCTCAAACCAGCAATTCCTCAGGGGAATTCAGGGAAGGGTTTTAACTTCATTTAATTCTTGGTGGGGAAATGCTCCCAAAAACTGCTGCTGCTTGGAATGGGGAGAATTGGAATTTTTCTTCCATTCTGTCTGAGGCAATTAAGTGTTTGATTACTGAGCACAGCTTTTTCCAGGATGAGGTGCGATGTTTCTGCTGGTTCACACTCGGCCATTAAAGATTTCAGCTCTTGCTTTGAACAGGGAAACAAAATCCTCCAAGGGGGAAATGCCTTCCAGGGATTAAATTAAATGGTTGTGTGGATCTAGAAGTCTTGAAGGAACATCTAAATTAAAAAACAAAAAAAACCAAAAAAGACCCAAACAAAACAAAAAACCACAAAAACAAAAAAAAACCCAAAAAACAAAAAACCCAAAAAAACCAAAAAACAACAGTCCAAAAAAATCAACAAAAAATCCCCAAAAACAAAAAAACCAAAACAACCCCAAAAAACAACACCCCAAAAACAACAAAAAACCCCCCAAAACCCCAAAAAACAAAAAAACCCCCAACAAACCAACCAAAAAAACCCAACAAGAAATCAAGGCAAACTATTTAATTTACTCAAATCATGGCATCCACTGATACAACTAAATAATTTTTAAAGGAATCCCCCAAGCTGATTATTTCTTACAAGTGATTTTGTGTGTTGGCCCCTGAGATCTTTCAGTTTGTCCCAGGAGCTGAATTTTGCCTGATTCAGGGGCAGCTTGGGAGAAAATTCGAATTAATACATTAATTTTTAATATATGAGATTGTTAGAACATGAGGGTGGAGGGAGTGAGAGGAAGGAAATCTCCTGGGGGGGAACCCCAGCTGGGAGCAGGGATTTGCTGCTGGTTCTGTGAGCCCCAGGCAGCTGGAACAGCTGGAACAGCTGGAACAGCTGGAACAGCTGGGCTGATCCGAGCCACTTCAGGAGAAAAACCAATGAATTCCCAGAGATTCCTCTTGTTCTCACAGCCTCATCCTCTCAGCAAGTCCAGTGAAACTCAGACAAGCTCAGCTCCATCCTTGGCTTAAAATTCCCTGGTGAAATGGGAATTCTTCCTGAAGGAAAACCCCAGTGGGGAGGGAAATGTGCTGGGATGTGTCAGATACCCACGGGCTCCCCATCCCTTTAATTCATGGATGTGGATTCAGGCTGGATCCATTCAGGGTTCAGGATGTGGATTCATTCCAGCAAGTCCCAGCCAGGCTGATGTTCTGAGCTCTGAGCTCTGTGTGTGCAGGTTCCTGCTGCTCTGCTGGGCTTGCTCTGAGTGCTGGGAAATCACCTGGAACACTGATCTTAGAGAAATTGGGATTTTAGTTAAAAGTTAGAACAAACTGGGCTTGAGATAGTTACTGAAACTTCAATAATTGATTCCTGTCAATTTATGTTTGAGCTGTGCTCTCAATGGGAAAGGATGAAACTGGTAGGTAGGTCCAAAGAACACAAACAATTGCAACCAGAAACTCATTCTTTGAAAAACTGGAGTTACCCAAAAGCCATTTGTGTTGTCATTGATAGAAAAGGGTGGGGACACCTGGATATATCCTGATATCTGTCACCCAACAGTGGTGACACCTGGATATCCTGATATCTGTCACATGAGGGTGGGGACACCTGGATATATCCTGATATCTGTCACCTCAGAGTGGTGATTCCTGGATATATCCTGATATCTGTCACCTCAGAGGGTGACACCTGGATATATCCTGATATCTGTCACATGAGGGTGGTTACACCTGGATATATCCTGATATCTGTCACCTCAGAGTGGTGACACCTGGATATATCCTGCTATCTGTCACCTCAGAGTGGTGACACCTGGATATATCCTGATATCTGTCACACCAGGGGGTGACACCTGGATATATCCTGATATCTGTCACCCCAAGGTGCTCATGGGACACAGGGGAAGGGGAAATTCATGTCTGAGGCAAAGACAGACAGATACCCAGAAAGAAAAGTGGTGCTGGGCCTTGGCTTTTCAGTGATTCAGTGACTCTGTAATTTCTGTATTCAGCATGAATAACTCCAGGATGAGGTGATTTCCCTATTTTGAGATGTTTGCCATTCCCTAACAAAGCACCTTGCACCAAACACCCTGGAAGGTTTAAAACATGATCCATCTTCTCAATGTATTGCAGGAGAAAGTCTCTCTCTGGGAATATTAGTGACTCCACAACTGGAGCAAATAAATTCTGCTTTCCCTAAGTAATGCAGCTTATGGTGCAGATCTAATTTTAGATTCCCTCTGCTGCCCCTAAATCTTTGCTCCATGTCTTTCCCAGCTTGATGGAAGGGCATATTTAATTATCAGGAGCCACATTTGTATGGACAGATCTTTCATCACCAAAGCATATGTCTTTGGGGTTTGGAATTGCAGAAATGCCATCATTCCTCAGCTCTGAGAACTGAGCACCCACAGCACAGCTGCAGGGGCAGATGCTGATCCAGAGCAGCCCAGAACATTCCACAGTTCTGTGAGAACGAAGATTCAGAGCCCACAGGCTGGGGCAACGTTCTGCCTGACATTTCCAGTCTCCATGGTTGTCCCAGTTTCTATCCCATGCTGGTCCCAGTCTCAGCGCCATACTGGTCCCAGATAAATTCCCATACTGGTCCCAGTCTCAGTCCCACGCTGGTCCCAGTTTCAAATCCATGCTGGTCCCAGCCTCAGTCCCATGCTGGTCCCAGTTTCAAATCCATGCTGGTCCCAGTTCCATTCCCATGCTGGTCCCAGTTCCATTCCCATGCTGGTCCCAGCCTCAGCCCCATGCTGGTCCCAGTCTCAAATCCCATGCTGGTCCCAGATAAATTCCCATACTGGTCCCAGATACATTCCCATGCTGGTCCCAGTCTCAGTGCCATGCTGGTCCCAGTTTCAACCCCATACTGGTCCCAGTCTCAGTCCCACACTGGTCCCAGCCTCAGTCCCATACTGGTCCCAGTCTCAAATCCATGCTGGTCCCAGCCTCTTTCCCACACTGGTCCCAGTCTCAGTGCCATACTGGTCCCAGTTCCATTCCCATGCTGGTCCCAGTTCCATTCCCATGCTGGTCCCAGCCTCAGCCCCATGCTGGTCCCAGTCTCAAATCCATGCTGGTCCCAGATAAATTCCCATACTGGTCCCAGTCTCAGCCCCATACTGGTCCCAGTTCCAATCCCATGCTGGTCCCAGTCTCAGTCCCACGCTGGTCCCAGTCTCAGTCCCATGCTGGTCCCAGTCTCAGTGCCATGCTGGTCCCAGTTCCAATCCCACACTGGTCCCAGTTCCAATCCCATGCTGGTCCCAGTTCCAATCCCATGCTGGTCCCAGTCTCAGTGCCACGCTGGTCCCAGTCTCAGTCCCATGCTGGTCCCAGTCTCAGCCCCTCCCTTCCCCCTGTGCAGTGTCACCTCCAGGGACTGACCCTGCCTTGGCAAAGGCTCCATGAAATGTGAATCAATTCCTGCAGACCCAAAATCATCCAGTCCTTGTCTCTCTGATATTTACCTGGAAGGTTTTCCCCCTTGAATTCTCGTGATGATTCTTACAGGCAGGTATGTTTTAACCATTACTCAAATAACATTATGCAAGCCAATAAAACCAATCAACTCCATTAAAAAGTCACAGATTGGATGTTTAGCCCCAAGTCCTGCTCACTGCCTGCCCAGTGCTAGAGCCTTGTCCAGCCAGGTCCTGATTATCCTCCAAACTCTGTGCCAAGAACTTGTGCCTCAGCTCCATTGCTCTTCCATTAAAAAGTTGTTCTTGAGTCCATAAATTTATTTCCCTGCGACTGCTACATGAAAAGTCATAAACCAATTTATGAGCTGAGAAATGCTCCTCTCACTGCCACAGCAATTTGACATCTGCCAGCTTTAATTCTGGCTCTCCTAAAACCTGTGTGTGGTCTGGGGGAGGGAGGGGAGCCAGAGAGGAGAGGAATCATCCCAAAGCTGAGAGGGTGTCTGGAATGATGTGGGAGAGGAGAGGAGCTCCATCCCAAAGCTGAGAGCATTTCTGGAATGATGTGTCAGAGAGGAGAGGAGCTCCATCCCAAATCTGAGAGCATTTCTGATGTGTCAGGGGTGCTCCAGGGGTACCTGCTCAGGGAGGAGAGGGCTCAGGGTGGTCCCAGTGCTGCAGACAGGTAAAAGAAGTGATAAAAGAAAGGCCTCAGGCTGAATTTGCAGCCAGCCTGTTAATTGTCTAAGTGCAGTAGCCAGGTTCCCATGCAGAGCAGCCCTGGGAATGAAAATTCAGTTAAGCTGTTCCAGCAAGAAAACCAAATCTGCACCTGCACAGCCAACAGATCTGTCCCATGAGAATCCACAAAGGAATGATAAACACCTGAGTAAAAGAGTCTGATGCTGATGTCCTGCTCAGCCCCACAGCCAGGCCAGGGCAGGCTCCAGCCCTTCCCAGCACACCCAGAGCCCTCTGCAGAGCTCTGCCTCCTCTCCAGCAGTGCCTGAAATAAAACACGAAAGGAAAGCACAGAAAACATCACAGCCAGACTTTGGGAGATGATGGGAGGAAGAGGAAGCAGAGTTTCCAAAGGATCTGGTCTGGAATGGTCTGGGTTGGACCTTAAAGATCACCCAGCCATGGCAGGGACACCTCCCACTGTCCCCACTGTCCCCACTGTCCCCAGTGTCCCACCTCGCCTTGGGCACTGCCAGGGATCCAGGGCAGCCACAGCAAATCTGGGAATTCCATCCCAGCCAGGGAACAATTCCTGCCCCAATCCCATCCAAACCCACCCAGTGTCAGCTCAGAGCCATCCCCTGTGTGCTGTCCCTCCATTCCCTGTGTCCTGTCCCTCCATTCCCTGTGTCCTGTCCCTCCATTCCCTGTGTCCTGTCCCTCCATCCCCTGTCCCCTGTCCCTCCATCCCTGTGTCCTGTCCCTCCATCCCCTGTGTGCTGTCCCTCCATCCCTGTGTCCTGTCCCTCCATCCCCTGTCCCCTGTCCCTCCATCCCCTGTGTCCTGTCCCTCCCTTGTCCCCAGTCCCTCCCCAGCTCTCCTGGAGCCCCTGCAGGTCCTGGCAGGGCTCTGGGCTCTCCCTGGATCCTTCTCTCCATGTTTCCAGCACCCTGCCAAGGCCCAGCTCAGCTCCCATCTCTGCCCCTGGAGCAGCACAGCACCATCCCTGCCAGGGAAATCCCAGCCCAGCTGAATTCCCTGGCTGTGACCCGAGCAGAACAAGGCTCTGAGCTCTCTGGACACTCCTGCCAAGGTGCTGTAAGAGCCAGGGCAGCAGCACTGCTCACAGAGTAATTCTGTGTCTGTGCTGCTCTCTCATCTCTGTGGCTGCTCTTTGCATGTCCCCAATTTGTCTTTATTACCAGAGCAAGGCAAGGCTGCTATTTACACTCCCAGCAATGCATGCAAGAGACAAAAAACAAATGCTGGGTTTGACTCATAAATAAACCTTTTGTGTAGTCAGTGCAGCAAGACCTTGGCATTTTCTTGGTAACATCCCCACTGCAAACTGGTGCAGCATTGTCAATCACCAGTGACTGCTCTGGAGCTCCATGCCTTGAGAAACAGGCTGAAAATATTTAAAGTTTAATTCTAAAATACGAGTTTAACTTTAATTTGGATCAGTTGCAATCCACAGCCAGTGCTGCAGGGCCATGAGTGTTCTCCTCTGTTTAGGTCACATCCCATCTCAGGGAATAAACACAGAGTTTAAAGGTACTTAAGTGCTGGATTCTTCTTTATTTCACCTGGAATTAGGAGAACAAATCCCTTCAGGGTTTTAATATACTTTCTGATTTATTATTATGGACACAACTCAGTAATCTGTGGAAAGATGATAAAATTCTCACATTACACACCCGGGCTGTTTGCAGAGGAGCCTTTTCCTCAGGGCAGAGTCACCTGGATGGAAATCCGAGCTCAGTGTGGGGCTGGAGGGTTTCACACAGATCTGACACAAACCTCAAATTCCTGCCAGGAGCTGGGGCTGTGAGAGCTCAGCAGCACAGCCTGGCCCTGCTCCCACTGCGGGGGCGAGCTGGGGGGTACAAATTTAATTTAATGTATTAACAATATATTTAATATATTATTTAATTTAATATATTAACAAATAATCAATTAATGCGTTTGGCAAATAAAGTAAATTATTTGTGGAATTGTGAAATAAAGGTCAGCTCAGAGCAAAGCACAGCTGGAGGGAGGCCCTGGGGTGGTAGCTGCAGGAAATCCTCAACACCAGGTGAGAAACCCTGGAAAGGGTGGAAAAGATGGGGAAAAAAAAGAATGGAAAAGATGGAAAAAAATTATGGAAAATATGGGGAAAAAAAGATGGAAAAAAAGATGGAAAAGATGGAAGAAAAAGATGGAATAGATGGAAAAGATGGAAAAAAGTGATGGAAAAGATGAAAAAAATGATGGAAAAGATGGAAGAAAAAGAGAAAAAGATGGAAAAAAAAGATGGAAAAGATGGGAAAAAAAAGATGGAAAAAAAAGATGGAATAGATGGAAAAGATGGAAAAAAATGATGGAAAAGATGGAAAAAAAAGATGGAATAGATGGAAAAGATGGAAAAAAAGATGGAAAAGATGGAAAAAAGATGGAAAAGATGGAAGGAAAAGATGGAAAAAAAATTGAATAAATGGAAAAGGTGGAAAAGATGGAAGGAAAAGATGGAAAAAAAAGATGTAATAGATGGAAAAGATGGGAAAAAAGATGGAAAAGATGGAAAAGATGGAAAAAAAAGATGGAAAAGATGGGAAAAAAGGTGGAAAAGATGGAAAAAAGATGGAAAAGATCGAAGGAAAAGATGGAAAAAAAATTGAATAAATGGAAAAGGTGGAAAAGATGGAAAAAATGATGGAAAAGATGGAAAATATGGGGAAAAAAAAAGATGGAAAAGGCCCCTTCAGGGCAGTGACAGCAGCAGCTGCAGGGGTGAGGCTGCAGAGGATAAATGTCCTCCCAGCCCCTGGCTGCAGAGGGATTTCTGAGCATCGTGGTCCTGCTGCACAGCATTCCAAATATTCAGGTAAGTCCAGAAAAGGAGCTGGAGACAGCCAGAACTTCCCCCTGTGCTGTCCAGAGTGGTCACTCAGCCTTGGGAGTGTCCAGAGGCCAGGTGGGGTCAGTGTCCTGTCCCAGGTGACAAGGGAGGGGACAGGAGGGAAAGGACACGAGGGAAAGGGACAAGAGGAAAGAGGACAAGAGGGGAGAGGACAAGAGGAAAAGGAAAGAGGAAAAGGAAAGAGGAAAAAGGACAAAAGGAAAAAGGACAAGAGGAAAAGGGGAAAAAGGGTAAAGGACAAAATGGAAAAGGACAAGAGGGGAAAAGGACAAAAGGGAAAGGGACAAGAGGAAAGAGGACAAGAGGAAAAGGATAAGAAGAAAAAGGACAAAAGGGAAAAGGACAAAATGAAAAAGGACAAAAGGGAAAAGGATAAGAGGAAAGAGGACAAGAGGAAAAGGACAAGAGGAAAAAGGACAAGAGGACAAGAGGAAAGAGGACAAGAGGAAAAAGGACAAGAGGAAATATCCTCAGCTGTGCCAGGGGAAGTTCAGGTGGATATTCAGAAAAATTCCGTCCTGGAATGGAGTCCCCATCCCTGGGGGATCTCCCAGCCCTGTGGAGGTGGCACTTGGGGACACTGGGCAGTGCTGGCCTGGATGGGATGGTTTGACTCCATCATCCTAAATTTCTTTTCCAGCCTAAAGAATTCTGTGGTCCTGCCCTAGAGTGACTGTCCCTGAATGTCACCTTTAAACTGAAACTCTCCCTGGTGCTTCCCCGTGCTGAGGGCTCTGAAATGTCAGAAATCTCAAATATGCATTTCAGTGCTGTTGCCTTTCCTCCCCTTTTATTAGAACCCAAAGAAAAGGTGACATCTGCTCCACAGTGCCTGTATTTTAATCACCTGTGAAAGGCAGAATTAACCTGCAGCTAATGAGACTTGACAGTTTTACTAATATTAGAAATGGGATTGAAGGAGGAACAATTCCCACATACATTCTATAGATCTTTGAAATATATACTGGAAATATGTTCTGGAAAATATGACTGCAGCTGTCAAACCATGCCTGTCATTTCCTTGATAACACACATAAAGTTCTCATTTTCCTGACAGCAATTAATCAGCAGCCTCAGATAACTGGGTGTGCTGGAGAAGGGAATTCAGAGCAGGCAGGTGACACACAGAGTAAAACACCAACAGTGGTGGGGGGTTCAGGAGGGAGACATTCATTGATGGGCTCCAGGGAGGGCAGGGCTGGCTGGGATTTGGGGCAGGAATTGTTCCCTGGGATGGCATTCCCAGTGCCCATGGCCAGGCTGGACATTGGGGTTGGACACTGGGGACAGGGGGGTGTCCCTGGATGGGCTTTGAGGTCCCTTCCCACCCAAACCAGTCTGGATCCTGGAAAATCCCATTTCTGCTCCTGTGGTCCTGCAGTCCTGGCTCAGCTCATCTCCAGCTGCCACCCCCAGCTCTGCACTGTCCCCTCTGGGCAGACCCCAGGGCCTCACCCAGGCAGGAATTCGGGTGGTTTAAATCCAGCATGAACTTCGTGAACAGCATGGACATGAACCTCAAAGTCCTTCCTGCATTATTGTAACAGCTCTGAGCATCTCCCAGCAAACCCACCGGGCTGGGGCTGTTCCTATTTAAACTGGGGCTGTTCTCATCCAAGCTGGGGCTGTTCTCATCTAAACTGGGGCTGTTCCCACCCAAACTGGGGCTGTTCCCACCCAAACTGTTGCTGTTCTCATCTAAACTGGGGCTGTTCCCACCTAAACTGGGGCTGTTCCCACCTAAACTGGGGCTGTTCCTATTTAAACTGGGGCTGTTCCCACCCAAACTGGGGCTGTTCCCATTTAAACTAGGGCTGATCCCACCCAAACTGGGGCTGTTCCCGTCTAAACTGGGGGTGTCCCCACCCAAACTGGGGCTGTCCCTATTTAAACTGGGGCTGTTCCCACCCAAACCGGGGCTGTTCCCACCCAAACTGGGGCTGTTCCCCCCTAAACTGGGGCTGTTCCCCCCTAAACTGGGGCTGTTCCCCCCTAAACTGGGGCTGTTTCCACCCAAACTGGGGCTGATCCCATCCAAACTGGGGCTGATCCCACCCAAACTGGGGCTGTTCCCACCCAAACTGGGGCTGTTCCTGTCTAAATTGGGGCTGTTCCCACCCAGACTGGGGCTGTTCCTGTCTAAATTGGGGCTGTTCCTATTTAAACTGGGGCTGTTCCCATTTGAACGGGGGCTGATCCCACCCAAACTGGGGCTGTTCCCGTCTAAACTGGGGGTGTCCCCACCCAAACTGGGGCTGTTCCCATTTAAATTGGGGCTGTCCCTATTTAAACTGGGGCTGTTCCCCACCCAAATTGGGGCTGTTCCTATTTAAACTGGGGCTGTTCCCACCCAAACTGGGGCTGTTCCCATTTAAACTGGGACTGCTCCCATCCAAACTGGGGCTATTCCTGTCTAAACTGGGGCTGTTCCTATTTAAGCTGGGGCTGTTCCCCCCCAAACTGGGGCTGTTCCTATTTAAACTGGGGCTCTTCCCACCCAAACTGGGGCTGTTCCCCCCCAAACTGGGGCTGTTCCTATTTAAGCTGGGGCTCTTCCCACCCAAACTGGGGCTGTTCCCACCCAAACTGGGGCTGATCCCTTCCCAGCAGCTCTCCCACCCTTTCCCTGGCTCTGGGAGCACTCCCAGCCCTCTGCACATGGATGGGAAGTGCTGCTCGACTCCATTTGCTGTAATTGCGGGGGTAATTGAGAAGAAAGACTCAACAGACAGGTCAGATCTCCTTCTCCAAGTAATTATGTGTGATTTATACAGAGGGTGCAGCAGCACTGGCACACAAGGGTATGTAAATTCTGCAATGACTTCCTGGAGAAGGCGATTATGAGGTTAACAGCAGCGTGGCATCCTAAAATAAGAAATTATTTTAGACCTCGAGCGTTTGGGGAATTGCCTCTCCCATGGAAACGTGTCCCCCCCTCGTTAGAGGCAATGGAGGCGGCAGAGAGGATTTGTGATTGCTGGGAATGGCTCTGAGAGAGGAGAATCCTGCAAACTGGAATTCCTGGCACACATAGAGCAGGAGTTTTCACCCTGAGCCTGCTCATTGATGTTCTGCTGACCCTGGGCAGGAGCACAGCACAGGGCTCAGGAAATATTGCTGAGCACTGGATGGACCAGGGGGCAGAGGGAGAACATCCATGGGATGGGCAGGGCACCCCAAAACCCCTCTCTGTGACATTCTCTGGAGCCTGGAGAGCTCCAGGAGGTTTGCAGAGATTTTAATTCCCCCAGAGCTCTGGATCAGGGGATGCTGCTGAAGCTGTGCTCAGGTCTGAAAACCAGGAGAGGCAGAGAGAGGAAAACATGGCTCATGAATTATAAGGTTTGTTTTGCCTTAAAAAGGGATCAGTGAGAAGGAAAGCGAGCTCCCAGAGGATATTCTGTGCTACCAGGAGGGGTTCTGGAAGGAACTGGAATCAAACCTGGCCTTGGAGCAATGTCTGCTCCCAGAGCTGGGATTTGCTGGGACCCAGAGAATGGGGAAACCTCAAAACAAAACCCCCTCATATCCCCCCTGTGGGTTTTCCCTCTCCACAAGAAATTCTTCAGTGCTTGGTGAAGTCTGTGCCCAGGGGTGGAGTGTGGGGTCAGAATTAATTATGGAATTAATTGTAGAGTCCTGGAGTGGTTTGGGTTGGAAGGACCTTAAAGATCCCCCACTGACCTTAAAATTTCCCACTGTCCCAGGGTGCTCCAACCTGGCCTTCAACTTCATTTTCTACATTTCTCAAGGAACTGGAAGCAAATTTAGGCAGAGAACTGAGAGCTAGACTTGCCAATTCCCTTTGCTCTTTGTAGTTTTGTAGCTCATGGCAAAATGGGAATAACATTTGTAATCCCCTTTGCCATCCATGGGCTGAAATGGACTCAACACCAAGATGTCACTGCAGAAGGAACACTCTGCTTTGGGGGAAGTTTTTATCATTATTGAATTCTCCAGTTTAGGAATGCTCAGCTCCAAGATTTTTTTTTTATTAAACTCATCTGTCAAAGCAGAAATCCTTTCAGGAGAAGACTGGGCTGTAAAGGACGTATCGGATGGATGTGTGAATATTATGTCCATAAATGTTTGTTAGGAAGATTATTCCCAGCTGATATGACAAAGAGATGAGAAATTGGATCACAAATCTCATTAACGACCCAGACACTGAAGGAGAAATGAAGCCAATTAATGTTGATGGGACTTGTCAGGAGAATGTCATGGCTCTGCTCTTCATGCCAGTCACACACCCCGAGCTGAACCACCCCAAAGACAGCAACGACAGCTTCCCTCTCCTCAGGAGCAGGGCTGGGTCACCAGGGAGTCCTGGGGGAGAGATGGAATCCTGGGGGGGAGAGATGGAATCATGAGTGGATCATGATGGAATATTGAGTGGGAAATGATGGAATCTGGGTGGATCATGATGGAATCCTGGGGGGGAGTGATGGAATATTGGGTGAATAGTGATGGAATCCTGGGGGGGATCATGGTGGAATCTTGGGTGGAAAATGATGGAATCTGGGTGGATCATGATGGAATCTTGGGTGGAAAATGATGGAATCATGGGTGGGTAACTCAGGAATCATGAATGGATAATGATGGAATCATAAGTGGATCATGATGGAATCTTGGGTGGAAAATGATGGAATCTTGGGTGGAAAATGATGGAATCTGGGTGGATCATGATGGAATCTTGGGAGGAAAATGATGGAATCATGGGTGGGTAACTCAGGAATCGTGAGTGGATAATGATGGAATCTTGGGTGGATCATGATGGAATCAGGAGTTGATAGTGATGGAATCTTGAGGGGATCATGATGGAATCTTGGGTGGAAAATGATGGAATCTGGGTGGTTCATGATGGAATCCTGGGGGGGAGTGATGGAATCTTGGGGGGATCATGATGGAATCTTGGGAGGAAAATGATGGAATCATGGGTGGGTAACTCAGGAATCGTGAGTGGATAATGATGGAATCTTGGGTGGATCATGATGGAATCATGAGTGGATCATGATGGAATATTGGGTGGAAAATGATGGAATTTTGGGTGGAAAATGATGGAATCTGGGTGGATCATGATGGAATCATGAGTGGATAGTGATGGAATCCTGGGCTGATCATGATGGAATCCTGGATGGATCATGATGGAATATTGGGTGGAAAATGATGGAATTTTGGGTGGATAATGCAGGAATCGTGACTGGATCATGTGGAAATAAGTGGATAATGCAGGAATCTTGGGTAGAAAATGCAGGAATAATGGGTGGATAACTCAGGAATCATGGGTGGATAATGTAGGAACCATGGCTGGATAATGCAGGAATCTTGGGTGGATAACTCAGGAATCATGAGTGGATCAGGCAGGAATCATGGGTGGATAATGCAGGAATCATGGTTGGATAAAGGTGGAATTTTGGGTAGATAACTCAGGAATCCTGAGTGAGTAACTCCTGCTTTTCTCTGCTTCCATGGAATACCCCCCTGTTTCCAGGAGGGATGTTCTCCTGAAGTTCTCTCCAGCAGGAATGCTGTTATCCCAAAGTTCTGCAGGCAGGGATGCTGTTATCCCTCAGTTCTCTCCAGGATGCTGTTATCCCAGGTTCTTCTTCACCTGCAGAGCGTTTATAGGGACAGTGCTGGCCCCAAACCCTGCATTTCCTGAGCAGCAGCTCAGCAGCAGCACCAGGGATGTCAAGGGGAATGTTTTGGGTACCTGCTGCCAACCTGAGCAGTTTTCTCTCTGCTTTTGCCTTCCCTGGGGCAGGGCAGGACTTGCTGGGTGCTGGAGTGACATCCAAGCTGCCAAAATTTATTTTCCCTCTTCAGAGATGGATCACCCCTCTCCTGACTTGAGCAAATTTCTGCCTGGGCTCACTCCAGAACTCTCCTGTTGTGTCTTGGGGTCTCTCCTTCCCCTGGCCCTCTGCTCTGCTCTCCCCTTCATCTTTAATTTTAATAAATGTAATGGAACCAGCAGCTCTGGGGCAGAGCTGGAACTGTCCAGCCCTGGGGGGAAGCTGAGAATTCCCAGGATTTAACCCTTTAACAGCAGCAATTCCACACACACAGACAGCTCCTCTTCTCCTAAAATCCCCTCTCTAAGGACTGCCTGTGGCCATTTCCCTGCAAGGACCTGGGACAAGAGCCTGTGAAGCATCTCTGCACCCCCAGCTAATAAAAGGACACACAGCTCTTCCCAGGAGTGGAAAATGAAGAGCAAGCAGAGCAAGTGCTGCTAAATCCCTGGGATCTGGGGAGGGGAGTTTGGTTTCACTGTTCTGAGGTAATTTGTTTAAACCTGCATGGGGCTGGAGCAGGGAGGAAATTTATCTAATTACAGACCCTCATTATGTTTCTCTGCCTCAGAACTTTGCAAAGTCGTGAGAGGACATAAAAGTTCTCTCTGAGCACAAGGGGGAATGGCTTCCCACTGCCAGGGGAAAAAATGGGATTTTGGGCAGGAATTGTTCCCTGGAGGGTGGGCAGGGCTGGCACAGAGCAGCTGAGGCTGAATTGGATCCCTGGATTGCTCAAGGCCAGGTTGGATGGAGCCCATCCCATCCCAAAATCCCATCCCAAAATCCTATTGATCCCATCCCATCCCAAAATCCTATTGATCCCATCCCATTGATCCCATCCCATAATCCCAAAATCCAATCCCATTGATCCCAAAATCCCAAAATCCTATCCCAAAATCCCAAAATCCCATCCCATCCCTGCCATCGACCCCTTAGGATTTTAACTTTTGTATTCTCTATTCTATAAAACATTTGCATTCTATCACTTTTCATATTTATAAAATTTTATAATTTTCAATGTGTATTTGTAACCCTGCAGTTCCTCAGTGTGTGACTCCAAACTCCACACCCAGGGTCACTGCTGCTCTCCCATCCTGGGCACACTCAACAATTCCTCTCCAGGCTGGCAACCAAGGACCCCTCATTGCCTCAGGCCCTGAGAAATTGGAATAAAAACGAGTTGGGGGAGCAGACTTGGGGTAAATTATTTCATTAGCTGAAGCTGTAATTGGAGCATTAACCCCCAATGTGCAAATGGACCAAAGTTATAAAAACATGAAAACCTGTGACCCATTTATGGAGGTTTTGTCTGTCCTAAAAGCCTTCAATAAACAGAACTGCTTTTTATTCCCTTCATTTTGTCTGGCTCTGGTTTTAGGTAACCCCAAGAGGAATCAGAGGGGCAGGGACACTTCCCACTGTCCCAGTGGGACATTTGGGATCTGCCCTGAAGGAAATCCAGGCTCCCATGGACACCCTGGTGCTCCCTGCCCCATCCCTGGTGCCAGCAGCCCTGTGCTGATCCTTCACTTGCTCTGGCTCTTAGTGACAGCCATAAAACCTGACAGTGCCTTGGGGGAACGCTCTCCAAAAGGCTTTTTAATAAACTGTGAAAACTGTTGTTTCAGCAATTGGAAAATAATTAAGGAGCAATTATGGGAGCAAACAGAAATCCTGAGCATATAGGCAGGCTATTAAAATATGTTCTTTAAGAAATTATTGCAGTCATGGTGGAGTGAAAAGCGGCTTTTAAATAAAGTTATGGTTGCACAGGCTGCAAGGAGGGGGGAATGAAAGGAATCATTCATGCTGGAAAGGAAATATTCCCTGCCCTGCAAATACTCACCTGGGAGCTGTCCTGCCTGGAGTTCCTCGTGCAGAACCAGAATTGCATTTTTCCTGGGGAGTGGCCAAGGCCAGGCTGGACAGGGACCCCAAATCCCCAACAGTGCCATCCCCATGGCAGGGACACCTCCCACTGTCCCCAGCCCCACTGTCCCCAGCCCCAGTGTCCAGCCTGGCCTTGGCACTGCCAGGGCTGCAGGGCATTTCCAGCTCCACAGAATGAACAAACTGTGTCCACTGAGCATTCCAGCAATCTCAGGAGTTCCTTGGCATGTGGAGGTTCCCTGCTCTCACTGCTCTGGGATAACTGCAGCCCCTCCTCCTGTCCATGAACTGCTCCAGGTGTTATTTCTGTACCAGCAGCTCCTGCAAACGGCCTCACAAGTGAGAGAGCTCTCCCTGTCAAAGCTACAAATGCCTTATTTACCCAGGGAGCACACCAGGAAAAAAAGGGAATTTCACCCAGGAATTCACTCCTGACAGTGATGGTGGTTAAAGGCTATCACATGAAACACTGAATTACCAGCTCAGGCTGCAGAACTGCAGCCAGATAACAGAGAATGCTGAATAATAATTGATAACTCCATGCTGAAATCAATGCTATTAGACTGCACTGATGTAGAGACTTCTTTCATCCATAAAGCACAATTAAAAATTGAACAGCAGCTTTAATGTTGGGATCCTGTCAGGTGTGTGGCTGAACTGACAAACGTGAGAATGCAAAATCCCCGCTGTGAAAATGCTCAGAGTCCTGTGCAAAGTCAGCTCTGTGCCAGGAAAACCCAGCTGGGTGTTGGGGTCAGTGAGACAAGGACCTGCCTGGATCCTCCAGGCAGAGAGCAGAGTGCAGGAACTGAGTTAAACCTTGGATGGATTGAAATGTGTCAAGCCACCCACACACAGAATGGGAATTTAAGTAGAAGAATAAGTTTAAGTTTAGATGTAGGTTTGAGTTTTAGGATAAATAAGTAATAAGTCAATCAGTGAGTTTCAGTGAGAGCTGCAGTTTTTAGTAAGTGAAAGGTTCAAGATGCCAGAGTAGAACAGGTTCTAGTGAAGGTTATCAAACACACTGAGGTTTGCAGTGCAGGCACCAGGAGCTCCTTCTCAGACTCTACTTGGACAAAACTGAACTTCAGGGAGAATATTGCTGAGATTTTTAGATAGAACATGATAGATCCTATACGTGGTTCATACATACCCTAGAGTGCTAAGAAATTACAATTCTCATAGGTTGAGAGAAAGTGGCTGGAATTTACGTGTGAGATTGTTAGAGAAACCAAATATCCATCCCCACAGCTCCTCAGCAGGGCTGGGCTGGGGAGAGGCTGCAGGGGCTGCTCTGGGCAAACCTGGGGCAGGATCCTGGCATGGGCTGGGTGAGAGGGACCCCAAATCCCCCCCAGAGCCCCCAGCCATGGCAGGGACACCTCCCACTGTCCCCAGTGTCCAACCCCAATGTCCAACCTGGCCTTGGGCACTGCCAGGGATCCAGGGGCAGCCACAGCAAATCTGGGAATTCCATCCCAGCCAGGGAACAATTCCTGCCCAAAATCCCATCCAAACCCACCCAGTGTCAGCTCAGAGCCATTCCCTGTGTGCTGTCCCTCCATCCCCTGTGTGCTGTCCCTCCATCCCCTGTGTGCTGTCCCTCCATTCCCTGTCCCCAGTCCCTCCATCCCCTGTCCCAAATCTCTCTCCAGTTTCTCGTTGGCTCCTTCAGGTGCTGAGGGCACAGTGAGCTCAGCCCAGCCCTGTGCTGTGCAGGTGAACAATCCCAGCTGTGCCAGCCTTCCCTCCCAGCAGAGCTGCTCCATCTCTGACATTTGGTGCCTGCTCTGGGCTGGCTCCAGCAGCTCCAGGTCCCTGCTGTGCTGGGGCAGCTCTGCAGGTGGGGCTCACCTGGGCACAGGGGCAGGACCAGCCCCTTCCTGGAGCTCACCTGGGCACAGGGGCAGGACCAGCCCCTTCCTGGAGCTCACCTGGGCACAGGGGCAGGACCAGCCCCTTCCTGGAGCTCACCTGGGCACAGGGGCAGGACCAGTCCCTTCCTGGAGCTCACCTGGGCACAGGGGCAGGACCAGCCCCTTCCTGGAGCTCACCTGGGCACAGGGGCAGGACCAACCCCTTCCTGGAGCTCACCTGGGCACAGGGGCAGGACCAGCCCCTTCCTGCTGCTCACCTGGGCACAATTCCCTGTCCCCTGTGGGATGAGCTGTCCAAGCCAGCCCCAGCCCCAGAACTGAATCCTTGCTGAACCCCCAGATTTCCCAGCACTGCTCCAGGCCCTCCCCAAGGCTCAGGATCCATTTCCAAGCATGGAACTGAAGCCCATAAACCCCCCCAGCCCAGCCCAGAGCCATCAGCAGGGATTTGTGCTGCAGCCCCGATGGAAGCAGAGCCCAGCCCCGTTTGGAGGGAGCAGAGTTGCTCACAGCAGCCCTGGCTGTGCCTGGAGGTGACAGAGGAGCCCGTGTCACCCAGCTCAGCTGTGATGGATGGCAGCCCCACGCTGCTTTTATTGGAACAAATGCTGCAGCAAGCCCTGGGATGTGATTGTATCTCTGGCTGCTTTGTGTTCTACAAGCCCAGATCGCTCCCCAGCCTCCTGCAGGAGATGGGCAATCATTTCCTGCCTCAAATAAAATAATGCCCTATTACTCTCTGTTAGGAAAATGCCATTTGTTTTTATTTGATAAAGTGACTTCTGTTTAGCATCTTCACAAAGCAGAAGGGTTGATGGGTTTGATGGATTTCCCTCTCTCCTTTGCAGGTTTTGTTGAACACACACTGAGAATTTTTGGATATTGCTGGTTTGGGGGTGCCACAATCACCTTCCCCATCAGCTCCCACAGTGTTCTGGATCTCCCTGAATCTCATTCCTCTGAACAAACCATCTCTGGGTGTGCAAAGGCAATTTAAATTAAATACAACTTTGTTACTCAGTGTTTCACAACAATGCCAACAACAATTCCACAGAATAAACTTGCTGAAAGGAAATATCAGCTGCTTTGGAAGAATAAATTGTTCAAAAAGTTTCAAAGGCTAAAAAACCACAACAAAACCTTTCAGGGGAGGTAACACATTCCCTACAGTGAGCACTGGGCCATCCCTACGAGCCCTTGGCAGCTCCCCTGGCAGAGCTGTGCCTGTGCTGCTGCCTCCTGCCCAGCTCCAGGAGATTCCTGAGGATTTCCCATTCCCAGGCAGTCCTGGGGGTTCCTGCAGCCCCAGGGCAGAGTTTGTGCTGTTTTAGAGTCTCTGTGTCCCAGCCCCAGCACCAGAGAGAATCAGGAGACCCTTCTGTTGTTTCCAGAGTTGTTTATTTTATCTCATCTCAAAGTTCTTTCCCTGTCCAGCCCAGGTCCGTTCCCAGCTCAGCCCCAGGCACTGCCCACCCTGGGCTGGGATTATCTTTTTATACTATAAACTACATCAACATTATTTACAGTTATCTTCCAATACCTATCACTGATATTGTACAGTCTGGTTCTGCTCTAAACCAATCTAAAAGTGCCAACATCACCCAAAAGATGGATGCAGGAAGAAGGAGAAAGAAGGACAGAACACGCCCAGGTTCCTCCATCCTGACCCCAGACCTCATTATAAACAATCTTAAAAACCTACTTGTTCACCTTGTAATAATCTAACTTACACTCTGCTTATTTTTTGTGACTTGTAATTCTTCATGTAAAGGTGGTAATTTTTCCCAGGGGTTGAAATCCAAGGCACAGGGGTTTGGGGCTCCTAAGCCCCTGCCTGGGTCTGGAACCACCCAGGGCACCCAGAGGGATGTGCTGGGTACCCACAGCAGCTGGGAAGGTGAGCAGGGAGCTCCCAGAGGTGCAGCTGCTGCTGGCAGGAGCCTGCAGGACAGGCAGCCTCGTTACAAGGGATCATTAATGGCACAGTTAATTACTGCCACAATTAAACACCTTGTGGGAGCTGAGCCGGGGATTGGCCTGGTCTGGGCAAGGTCACAGAGCCTGAATTGCTCCCCAGGAATAGAAAAGGTTGGATTTCTTTCCCAGGATGTTGTTTGTGTTATTTTATGGAATCCCTGAGGCTGGAGAAGCCTCCAGGATCATCAAATCCACCTTGAGCCCATCCCCACCCTGTCCAGAGCACCCAGGAATTCCTGGGACACTCCAGGGATGGGATCCAACCCTCCCTGAGCTCCCTTTCCATGGGGAAGGAATTCTGAGCATTGCAGCTCCTCAGTGCAGTCAGATCAATGAGTTCACTCCAAATAACTTGTCTGGAAATGAACTCCTTCATGAATCCCAGCAGAATGTTTGTGTGAGGAGCTGCAGCCATCCTGCTGTTCCCAGCATGGACAGGGACTGCTGCTCCTTGGGGGATGCTCATGGCATCACAATTCTGGGATCCCTGGGGCTGGAAAAGCCCTCCAGGATCATCCAGTCCAGGCTGTGCCCATCCCCACCCTGTCCAGAGCACTCAGGGACACTCCAGGAATTCCTGGGACACTCCAGGGATGGGATCCAACCCTGCCTGGGCAGCTCCAATCCCTGAGCCCCCTTTCCATGGGGAAATTATTCCCAAAATCCACCCTGAGCTCCCCTGCCCAGCCTGAGCTGTTCCCTCTGCTCCTGTCCCTGTCCCTGTTCCCAAATCCTGAGGTTGGGAAGCTCATCCAGCCCAGCACTGAGCCCTTCCAGGGATGGGGACTCCACCTCCTCCCTGGTCCTGCTCCCAACCTGCAGAGAAATCCGTGCACAGATGGTGCCAGGCAGATCCTGGGCTGGGAGCTGCAATCCATTCATCACAGCACTCTGAAATATTTCACATCACAGCTTGGGTACAGGAGGAAACAAGAAATGTGCTCTCTCCCTCAGGGGAGGGGAAACAAAAGAAATGTGATATTAATTTTAATATTATTTGTTGCCCACAACAGCTTGTAAAATACAAAGAGACCTCAGCGGGGTTGAAGCACTCTGGTTCAGGAGCTGCACCCAGGGCAGAGTTTATGAAAAATTAAAATTACAGCACCAGGATTTGCTGATAAAAATCCCTTAAAGTTTCATCATAATCAACGGGAACATTTGTCATCTTTACAGCGTTTTAGGTCGTGTTTGCCCGAGTTTTATCATCCTTAAGATTCCCTTGGGAAGGGCAGAGCATGTTCAGGAGAGCTCCAGCTCACAGCCAAATATTCCCCCTGAACACAATCAAATATATTCTGGTATTATACCTGATCATGCAATGTATTCTGTACAATAGATGAATAAAATCAAATAGAATCAACGAGCAGCACATTTTGTTGCAAGCACCAGAGGAAGGCAGAGCAGGAGGGGACAGATCCATCACCCTGAGCTCTCCAGGCCCTGCCCAACTCCATCCCCCTTCATCACCCGGGAATTCCAGCCTGGAATCCCATCAGATTTATTTCCAGTTGTCTGCTTCCTTCTGTGCGGGATCCCAGCCTGGGATCCCATCAGATTTATTCCCAGGTTCTCTGCTCTGTGCAGAATCCCAGCCTGGGATCCCATCAGATTTATTCCCAGGTTTCTCTACTCTGTTCTGCCCAGAGATCCCAGCCTGGGATCCCATCAGATTTATTCCCAGGTTTCTCTGCTCCCTTCTGCCCAGAGATCCCAGTCTAGAATCCCATCAGATTTATTCCCAGATTTCTCTGCTCTGTGCAGGATCCCAGCCTGGAATCCCATCAGGTTTATTCCCAGGTTTCTCTACTCTGTTCTGCCCAGAGATCCCAGCCTGGGATCCCATCAGATTTATTCCCAGGTTTCTCTGCTCTGTTCTGTGCAGAGATCCCAGCCTGGAATCCCATCAGGTTTATTCCGGGGTTTCTCTGCTCTGTTCTGCCCAAGGATCCCAACCTGGAATCCCATCAGGTTTATTCCCAGGTTTCTCTGTTCTGCCCAGAGATCCCAGTCTGGAATCCCACCAGATTTATTCCCAGGTTTCTCTCTCCCCTCCTGCCCAATCCCAGCCCTGCAGAATCCACTTTTGTGGCACACCAAAGCCACGGGGAGTTAATGAGGGGCGGCCGTGATCAATGAGCACAATTGGTGTCAGCCCTTTAATTCCCCGGTTCAGCCCCAGCTGCTGTTCAAATGGAGAGCAGAGGAACGGCTCCCAGCCCCATGAACGCCGTCAGCAGCGCTGGGAAGGAAGACAAACGAGCCTGCTTTCCCCAGGCAGCATCCTCAGAGCTCATCAGCCTGGGAAAAACTGGAACCTGGAACCTGCAGGGGCTGGGCTGCGAACCTGAGAGCAGGAGCAGGGCTGGCACCTCCCCAGGGCCACCCATGGCCACATCAGGGTCACATCATGGTCACATCATGACCACCCCCTGGTCACTCCAGGGTCACCCAGAGCCACCTCATGGCCACTCCAGAGCCACTCCATGGCCACCTCATGGCCATTCCAGGGTCACCCCAGGGCCACTCCAGGGTCACACCATGGTCACCCCAGAACCACACCAGGGGCACCCCCTGGCCACCCCAGGGTCACACCATGGCCATCCCAGGGCCATCCCCTGGTCACTCCAGGGCCACCCCATGGCCACCCCAGGGTCACACCATGGCCACCCCCTGACCACTCCCTGGCCACACCACGGCCATCCCAGGACAACCCCAGGGCCATCCTAGGGCCACCCCTGGCCACCCCAGGGCCACGCCATGGCCACATCAGGGTCACATCATGGCCACCCCCTGGTCACTCCAGGGCTACCCCAGGGCCACACCATGGGCATCCCATGGCCACCCCATGGCCACACCCTGGTCACACCCTGGTCACTCCGTGGCCACCCCCTGGTCACCCCAGGGCCACCACGGCTGCTCCTGCGCCATCCAGGCTGGGAGCACTGGGGACAGTGGGAGGTGTCCCTGGGTGGCATTTGGGGTCCTTTCCATCCCAAGCCATGCCATGATGGTGGGGGAGGTGGGGAAGGTCCCTGCCAGGTCCTGGGCAGGTCCCAAGCTCAGGGCTGGGTCTCTGCAGACCCCTTTTCCTGCAGGGAGGAGGGGAAACATCCCCAATCATTCCCTGCCTGGGTTTTTTTTGTCCCTGTGCCATGGAGGATTTGGAGGAGCAGCTCCAGCAGAGCAAGGAGTGAAGCTTTGCCTGCCTGCAAGCTGACAGCTTGCTCCAGGAATAAACAGAGCTTACAGAAACTCTGATTTGTCTTTTCAGCACACATCTCCACCAGGACACTCTGGAAATACAAACCTTGAAGTATCCTGAGTGGTTGGGTGTATAGAAGAACAGAGAATCCCTGCCCCATTTCACTCCCACCCTGATGACTGATGCCAGCTTTTATTCCCTTTAACACTCCAAGAAATCACCCAAGGAGTCACAAATAATTGGGAAACATCAGGCCCAAGAAGTTATCTCACTTATCCCATCTGAAAAATCCCTTTCCTTTGTGCACTGCTTTATCTGCTCCCCTCAAAAACTGCCTCAAAATGAGACAGGAAAACCAAGTGGCTTTGGGCTTATCTGAAAGTGCATTATTGATAATTACAGGGTTTCCATTCCAGCCCGAGCTGTCCTGGCTCAGGATGAATTTGTTGTGAAGGGAAGCAGGAGCTGGAACTCCCCCTGCTCTGTGCTGGCAGAATTCCTGGGATGTGTTCGGAATTCCAACAGCAGCAGGAGCCCCAGCAGCAGGGAGGGAGCACTAAAAGTGATTTATCCGTGGATTTATCCATCCAGGATGCAGTTTGACATCTTAACCCACGAGCTGGGGAAGCTGCAGCTGGAATAAATGGAAATGGGAATAAATAAATGGTGTTTTACAGGGGAAGCAAATGGACAATGGGGAAGTACCTCGGGCTTTTACAGCCTGCCTGCAGGAATATCACTCCCACCTCCCTCAGCTCTCACAGGCTTTTCGTGCCAAATCAAGCAGAGTTTGTGTCACCTTAGCAGCATAATGCTGAGAATGCCCAAGGGCTGTGTACCTGCCTGTGCTACCCTGACACAGACCTCAGCAGCAGCTCTGAACAGCCCTGCTCAAATATTAACTGGCACAGCTCCTGAAAAACAACAAGAAAAGCAGCTGGTTCACCCAAACCGCCCAAAACCCAGGCATTACTGGATCCCCACCAGTTCCCAAATTGTCTCTGTCACTCCCCATGCTGTCAGCTCACTGAAAAAACCAAAGTCAATAAAGATGAAACTACTTAAGGAGCAGGAGGTTTTTTGTTTTTTTTTTTTTTTCCTTTGCTAATACACTCTGCCTTTAAAGCAAACATAATTTTCCAGCACCTTTAAATATTAACACGTTTGGAGAGTTTGTTGCATGCTGAGCACAGTCAGCAGAGAGAATCTGAAGCACGAGGAGAGGATTTATTGGGGGCTTTGTTTGCAGCAGAGGGTTCTTTCCTCTGCACCTCCAGACACTGAACACTCCAAGGAACCCAGTGGTTATTGTGGAAATCCCAGTGGCGATTGAGGATCCCAGTGGTTATTGTGGAAATCCCAGTGGTTATTGAGAAATCCCAGTGGTTATTACAGATCCCAGTGGTTATTGAGGAAATCCCAGTGGTTATTGTGGATCCCAGTGGTTATTTAGGAAATCCCAGTGGTTATTGGGGAAATCCCAGTGGTTATTGTGGAAATCCCAGTGGTTATTGGGGAAATCCCAGTGGTTATTGTGGAAATCCCAGTGGTTATTGTGAAAATCCCAGTGGTTACTGGGGAAATCCCAGTGGTTATTGGGGAAATCCCAGTGGTTATTGTGGAAATCCCAGTGGTTATTGGGGAAATCCCAGTGGTTATTACAGATCCCAGTGATTACTGGGGAAATCCCAGTGGTTATTGGGGAAATCCTAGTGGTTATTGCAGATCCCAGTGGTTATTGTGGAAATCCCAGTGGTTATTGGGGAAATCCTAGTGGTTATTGTGGATCCCAGTGGTTATTGGGGAAATCCCAGTGGTTTATTACAGATCCCAGTGGTTTTTGGAAATCCCAGTGGTTATTGGGGAAATCCCAGTGGTTATTAAAGAAATCCCAGTGGTTATTGTGGAAATCCCAGTGGTTATTGTGGATCCCAGTGGTTATTGAGGAAATCCCAGTGGTTATTGTGGAAATCCCAGTGGTTATTGTGGAAATCCCAGTGGTTATTGAGGAAATCCCAGTGGTTATTATGGAAATCCCAGTGGTTTTTGTGGAAATCCCAGTGGTTATTACAGATCCCAGTGGTTATTGGGGAAATCCCAGTGGTTTATTACAGATCCCAGTGGTTTTTGGAAATCCCAGTGGTTATTGTGGAAATCCCAGTGGTTATTGAGGAAATCCCAGTGTTTATTACAGATCCCAGTGGTTTTTTTGGAAATCCTGGGGCAGGCAGCACAGCTCTCAGCTCTGGGGAAATTCCAATGTGCACAGCCAGGAGCCCTCACCTGGCTCTGCATTTCCCACAAAACCCCACATGAACAGGATTTAAATAGGATTTTATACAGGAAAATCACACCCAGTGCTATTGCATTGCAAGAACTAATGGGAAATACCTTTTGTTGGATTAATATGCAATTTATGGGCAATGTTAGTGACACATTCCTTGCTGCAGCTGCTCTTTGTAAGGCATCCAGGGCAGGGCTGGGTGGGATTTGGGGATGGAATTGTTGCCTGCCAGGGTGGGGAGGCCCTGGATCCCATGGAAGATGTGCAGCAAAGCCCAGAGTGGGACAGGAGAAAAAGCAGCTCCCAGTGACAGTGACTGATGGCAGATAACTCGATAAAGATCCCACTTTTTCTGTAAACTAACGGGATTCATTAGGCTAACAGGCATCATTCATGCCAGGTAATTTACACTGCACGGGTAATTTAGGTAATTACCTCAACAACGAGGTAATTTATATTACACAGCAAACTCGCTGCACTCCCCCCGATGGATTTGCTGTTGTTATCCTTTGTTAAACGACACTGAACCTTCCCATAAAAGCTGCAGCGGAGGCTTTGATGGGCTGTGTGTGTTTTCACATGGAAAACAGCTCCTGGGCAGGAGCTGGAAGCCTTGCACTGCTATTCTACTGGGTCTTATTATTTTCAGGAGAGGATTTATGGGGTTGCTTGTAGCAGGTAAAAGCTGCTCTATGCAAACAGTCCCTGCAGCTTTCTGAGGAGCAATCTCCTCCTTTTGCTGCTCCAGAGTCCAAGGGCAAGCAGGCAGGGCTGGGACAGGCATCTCCTCCCATTCCCAAAATCCCAGTGCTGGCCTGGGCTCGTGGTCTTGCAGGTCTTTGCTCATTAACACTCCTGATTTTTGCTGCAGCTGGAGCGGTTTGGTATCCATCAAAATGTCCTTGCCTGACAAAAGAAAGCCCAAAAATCCTCCCAGGCCTTCTTAACGAGCCCAAAAGACTGGGGAAAAGGGATGGGAAAGAGGCAAAGTTGAAATATAAATAGGATTGATTGTTTTGAAGGAAGTCCTTCAATGCCACTGCGCTGGCTTGGAGCCACCAGGGGACACAGAAGGCACAGCCAGCCCCTGTCCCCTGGTCACAGCACAGCTGGAGATGGGCTGGGGTCTGCATGGATCAGATCCTGCCCAGGGATCAAACCCTGCTTGGATCAGATCCCACCCATGGATCAGATCCCACCCTTGGATCAAACCCTGCCCTTGGATCAGATCCTATCCCTGGATCAAACCCTGCCCTTGGATCAGATCCTATCCATGGATCAAACCCTGCCTGGATCAAACCCTGATTGGATCAAACCCTGCTTGGATCAAACCCTGCCTGGATCAAACCCTGCCCATGGATCAAACCCTGCCTGGATCAAACCCTGCCCATGGATCAAACCCTGCCTGGATCAAACCCTGCCTGGATCAAACCCTGCCCAGGGATCAAACCCTGCCCATGGATCAAACTCTGCCTGGATCAAACCCTGCCCATGGATCAAACCCTGCTTGGATCAAACCCTGCCTGGATCAAACCCTGCCCATGGATCAAACCCTGCTTGGATCAAACCCTGCCCATGGATCAAACCCTGCCCAGGGATCAAACCCTGCCCTTGGATCAAACCCTGCCCATGGATCAAACCCTGCCCATGGATCAAACCCTGCCCATGGATCAAACCCTGCCCATGGATCAAACCCTGCTTGGATCAGATCCTATCCATGGATCAAACCCTGCCCATGGATCAAACCCTGCTTGGATCAGATCCTATCCATGGATCAAACCCTGCCCATGGATCAAACCCTGCTTGGATCAAACCCTGCTTGGATCAAACCCTGCCCGGATCAAACCCTGCTTGGATCAAACCCTGCTTGGATCAGATCCTGCTTGGATCAAACCCTGCCCATGGATCAAACCCTGTCCTTGGATCAGATCCTGTCCTTGGATCAGATCCTGTCCTTGGATCAGATCCTATCCATGGATCAAACCCTGCCCATGGATCAAACCCTGCCCCTGGATCAAACCCTGCCCATGGATCAGAGCCCAGCACGGAGCTGTGTGAGCACAGCTCAGGACAAGGTGTCTGCCACACCCAGGGGACATTTGAGACACAGCTCAGGACAAGGTGTCTGCCACACCCAGGGGACATTTGGGACACAGAATTTGCGACTGCAGCCAGAAAAGAAAGTTCAAAAGAAACCTTTCCCTGGTGCCAAGCTGCCAGTTTGTGTCTGAGGAACGTGAGGAGCTGAGCCCTGCTCCCTGACAGCTCCCAAATTAAACTCTGGGCTGCTCAGGAGGCTGCCAGTCAATAAATCCAAGTGTTTTAGGGGTCCAAGGCTGTTTCTCCTGCCTGTTAGACAGGATGGATGATTTGGTCTGTGGGAATCTGGAAGCACCAGCCCCTTTGGCTTTCCCTGTTTCTGGCTCATGTTTATGTGGCTGCTGAGGGAGATTCTGTGCTTTAAACAGAGCTCAGGAGCTGTTATTTGCTTGGGCTGGAATAACTCTGATTTCTGCCCACACCCACTGGTGAGAACAGGGCAGGAATTCACAGGACATGAATTGCCCCCTTACCTGTGGTACCCTAAAAAAATCAGCACAGCTTTGCACCAAAAGGATTCACTTTCCCCTCCCAGCCTGCTGCCACCTCTCTCCCTCCCCCTGGTCCTTCCCAGCAGCTCATCCCAAACCTTGGAATTCCAACAACTCTCCAGAGATTCCCTGGTGTGAATCCCTGGAGCCCTGAGCTCCCCCAGAGCACACAGCCCCATCTCCCTTTGGGAGCCAGCCCATCCCAACCCTCTGGATCAAACCCACAGTCCCTTCTCCAGGAATCCAGCAGGAGCTGGGGACAGCCCCGTGGGACATCCCAGGCTGGGGACATGCCAGGGCCATCCCAGGCTGGGGACAGCCCCATGGAACACCCCAGGCTGGGGACAGCCCCATGGGACATCCCAGGCTGGGGACAGCCCCACGGAACATCCCAGGCTGGGGACAGCCCCATGGAACATCCCAGGCTGGGGACAGCACCATGGGACATCCCAGGCTGGGGACAGCCTCATGGGACATCCCAGGCTGGGGACATGCCAGGGCCATCCCAGCTGGCAGGGCTGGCACAGCTCAGCTGCCTCCTGCATTTGTTGCAGCAATAATTCAGTTTCCTCATGCAGAAAAGCAAATCTTTAACCCACAGCCCATTTTTATTCACTATTCAAAACCTCCTGTATAACTCTAATTGGTTCATAACTAACTTGCTCTTCACTTCATTGGTGAGTAAATTTGGCATTTTCCATGTTGATCAAATCTTTCTATTCTTGGGCAGTTTGCATATTTTCCTCACTGGTTCCCGTGGGACAGATTTCTTGTTTTTTACAGGTGCAAATGGTTCTCTTAGCAGGAGTTTGCTGTGCTCACTGCTTTCACTTTTATGATTTTTCACATGGGAAGTTACAAGCTGGCTGTTAGGGCCTAAACCATGTTTTATAAGGCCTTTTCTTTGGTGATATCTCTAATTATAATTAAGATGTTAATGAGCTGGGGATGGCATTGAGGGCTGCCTGAGGGCACTCACTGCCCCAGACACACCAATATCCACAGGGGTCTTTGGGAATGAATCCCTGAGCTTCATCCAGAGCAGGGAGAGGCACCAAAATTGACAATTAGACAGCACTCAAGTGGGTCAGAAATCCTGCTCACATACCCTGGGGGTTTAGCTCTGCAGGGCTTCTCAAGGTTATTTTTTATTTAAACAATAATAATTGATTTCCCCATGGAAAAGGCTGCCCAGAGGGGTTTGGAATCCCCAGCCCTGGAGGGGTCACCTGGATGTGGCACTTGGGGACATCGAATGGTGGCCTCAGCACTGCTGGGGACATTTGGAACCCAAGCCTTGGAGGGATTTTTCTGAAATCAGAACCCTCTCCTTGCCTGCAGCTCCGTGGATTTCCTCAGTCTGAACAGCTCCTGCTACAGCAGATGAATAAAAACATTCTGGAACTGAGAAAAATGACAAGAAACCTCCCCAAATGAGGCTCAGTGACAGGGTCTGAGCTGTAATGGGGGGATCCCAGTGCCAGCTGCTCTTCCCAGAGATTATTCCATCATTCCCTGGAGCTTTGTGAAGTTCTCACCCAAGCTGGGACTCTTTGGATTGGAAGTGAGCTGTGCTTCCAGTTTGAATAAATAAATGGAACAAAGGCACTGCAGCAATAAATCCCAGGTTTTTCTGACCTGGAACATCCCCAGGCAAAGCAAGAACTGCCAGGGAGGAGCTCCTGGACATCCCTGGAGCTGTGATGGCACTGCAGAGCAGCCTGGATTCATCCCCTGGATTCAGACCCAGCTCTGAGCCCCTGAAATGGAACAATGGGGCCACAACTCCCTGGAAGTTCAGGGAAATTCAGGCTGTGAGACAATTCTGTCATATTTGATAAGGCTAATTGACACCTCAGAGCAGGACTTAACTAAGAATGAAGTCAAAGCTTTAGGAAGTGATGGAAACTAGGTAAAATGTGGTTTAGAAAAAAAGAATCTGTGATAGTCAATAAGTTCCACAGCAAACTGGGGTGTTTAGAGCTGCTATTTTATATGAAATTTATTAAAAAATAGATGCAGAAAATGTGAGATGTTCTTTTGCACAATGATTTACCTGTTTTCTTCTGGTCTCCTGTGTGTCAGATTGATCATTTTCCTGCTGTAAGCATGTGCAAAGACAAAGGGGGGATGAGCTCTGAGGGACTTGGAGTGGAATAAAAAAAGATTTGATATCAATTTCAATATAAATAAATGCAACTCCATATACTAAAATATATAGAAATAAAAATATGTATTATTTTATCCCTGCATTCATTCAATGAAATTCTCCTTTTCTCAGCTCTTAAAAGCAAAGTGACTTTGGGACAGCTCCCACTGGCCCAGGCTGCTCCAAGCCTCATCCACCCTGGCAGGGAACAATTCCATCCCCAAATCCCCCCCAGCCCTGCCCTGGATGCCTTACAAAGAGCAGCTGCAGCAAGGAATGTGTCACTAACATTGCCCATAAATTGCATATTGATCCAACAAAAGGTATTTCCCATCAGTTCTTACAATGCAATAGCACTGGGTGTGATTTTCCTGTATAAAATCCTATTTAAATCCTGTTCATGTGGGGTTTTGTGGGAAATGCAGAGCCAGGTGAGGGCTCCTGGCTGTGCACATTGGAATTTCCCCAGAGCTGAGAGCTGTGCTGCCTCCCCCAGGATTTCCACAAAAACCACTGGGATCTGTAATAACCACTGGGATTTCCTCAATAACCACTGGGATTTCCACAATAACCACTGGGATTTCCACAATAACCACTGGGATCCACAATAACCACTGGGATTTCCCCAATAACCACTGGGATTTCCCCAATAACCACTGGGATTTCCTCAATAACCACTGGGATTTCCTCAATAACCACTGGGATTTCCCCAATAACCACTGGGATCTGTAATAACCACTGGGATCCCCAATAACCACTGGGATCTGTAATAACCACTGGGATTTCCTCAATAACCACTGGGATTTCCCCAATAACCACTGGGATCTGTAATAACCACTGGGATCCCCAATAACCACTGGGATTTGCACAATGACCACTGAGATTTCCCCAATAACCACTGGGATTTCCCCAATAACCACTGGGATTTCCACAATAACCACTGGGATTTCCTCAATAACCACTGGGATCTGTAATAACCACTGGGATTTCCATAATAACCACTGGGATTTCCATAATAACCACTGGGATTTCCATAATAACCACTGGGATTTCCTCAATCACCACTGGGATTTCCTCAATAACCACTGGGATTTCCTCAATAACCACTGGGTTCCTTGGAGTGTGCCACAGATCCAAGCAGGATGTTAAGAAATTCAGAAATTCAGAAATTCAGATGGATTAAACCTTCTCGTTTTAATCTTCAGAAGGAAAATCACCCTGTGCAACCCTCCTGTTCCAGGGCTGCCAACAAGCCCACGAGTTTTTTCTTCCCTCAGCTGGGGGAGAATGCAGGGATGAGCAGAGGAATCCCCCACTTTGCTGGGAACAGATTTTATCACCCTGCAGGGAGTGAAGGCAGCTCAAAGAGCATCGTGGCAGATGAAGAACAACATGGTGTGTGTCAATATTTCTTAAAAACCCTTCACTCAGAAGTGGAGCAAATCCACACTGAGCAGCCCTGAGCACAGCAACAGCTGAGGAAAATAAAAAAAAAAAAAAGATCTGGATTTATCTGATGTGAATTTTGGGAGCTGCAAGGGTCTGCCAGCCTCACAAAAAATGGATGAAGCGTTGGAATGAAATGTTAATGAAGGGATTTCTCTGTTTCTGTTTGCTGCTGGCTTTGTTCCTGCTCTGCTGGGGCTTTCCCAGCTCATCCCCATCTCCCTGGCTGCTTTTGGATGTGGGGCTCCAGCAGCTCCTGGAGCTGTCAGCATCCTGAAAGAGAAATAAATTCTGCAGTGTGAAAGGCTCTGACCCCCTGTGGCTCTGGGCTGTGCTGAGCACTCTGCAAAGGACAATTTATCTGCAGATGGAAACCAGCTCCAGGGTGCTGCAGTGGCTTTGTGTCCCCTCCTGTCGCTGTCCCCAGAGCTGGGATGGCTCCTGCTGGCACATCCCAAACAGGCACACGGACTGCACACCGTGGGAATGGGAATTCCTGGCTCTACTCCATGGGAATGGGAATTCCCAGCTGCACACAACGGGAATGTGAATTCTCAACTCCATATCATGGAAATGTGAATTCCCAGCTCCACACAATGGGAATTCCCAACTCCACACAAAGGGAATGGGAATTCCCAGCTGCACACAACAGGAATGGGAATTCCCAGCTCCACACCATGGGAATGGGAATTCCTGGCTCTACTCCATGGGAATGGGAATTCCCTGCTCCACACAATGGGAATTCCCAACTCCACACAACAGGAATGGGAATTCCCAGCTCCACACCATGGGAATGGGAATTCCCAGCTCCACAGAATGGGAATTCCCAGCACCACACCATGGGAATTCCCAGCTGCACACCACAGGAATGGGAGTTCCCAGCTCCACACAATGGGAATGGGAATTCCCAGCACCACACAATGGGAATGAGAATTCCTAGCACCACACAATGGGAATTCCCAGCTCCACACCATGGAAATGGGAATTCCCAGCTCCACACAATGGGAATTCCCAGCACTACACCATGGAAATGGGAATTCCCAGCTCCACACAATGGGAATTCCCTGCTCCACACAATGGGAATGGGAATCCCCAGCTGCACACCATGGGAATGTGAATTCCCAGCTGCACAGCACCTGTGCTGCCTGCAGGGATTGCCCAGGATTGCAGGCAGGAGCTGAGGAGCAGAACCAGGCCAGTGCTGCTGGAGGGGATGGAGGGGAAAGAAATGATAAAGAATAATAGCAATAAAAATAGCAATTAAAAATAGAAATTAAAATAGAAATTAAAATAGAAATTAAAAATAGAAATTAAAAATAGAAATTAAAAATAGCACATAAAAATAGTGATAAAACAGGGTGTGGGTAAGAGAATCACCCATTATTGCTGAGTACTGCATTGTCATTGTGGTGTCATTGTGGTGTCATTGTGAGATGTCATTGTGGTGTCACTGCATTGTTATTGAGGTGTTGTGAGATATCACTGTGGTGTCATTGTGAGGTGTCACTGTGATGTCACTGTATTGTCATTGAGGTGTCATTGTGACATGTCATTGTGGTGTCACCGTGGTGTCACTGTGAGGTATCATTGTGGTGTTATTGTCATGTCACTATGGTGTCACCATGGTATTATTGTGAGTTGTCACTACAGTGTCACTGCGGTGTCACTGCATTGTCCCCGTGCTGTCCCTGTGCTGTCATTGCACTGTCCCTGTGCTGTCACTCCACTGTCCTCGTGCTGTCCCCATGCTGTCCCTGTGTTGTCACTGTGCTGTCATTGCACTGTCCCTGTGCTGTCACTGCATTGTCCTCGTGCTGTCCCCATGCTGTCCCTGTGTTGTCATTCCCTGCAGGTGCCACCACCTCCCTGTGGTGCAGGATCTCCAGAGGAGCAGGGCAGGAGAGCAGAGGAGAAACCAGCCAGGGTGTCCCTGTCCCAGGGGAGGTGTCCCTGCTCCAGGGGAGGTGTCCCTGCCCCAGGGGAGGTGTCCCTGTCCCAGGGGAGGTGTCCCTGCTCCAGGGGAGGTGTCCAGGGTGTCCCTGCCCCAGGGGAGGGGTCCAGAGTGTCCCTGTCCCAAGGGGAGGTGTCCCTGTCCCAGGGGAGGTGTCCAGGGTGTCCCTGTCCCAGGGGAGGGGTCCAGAGTGTCCCTGTCCCAAGGGGAGGTGTCCCTGTCCCAGGGGAGGTGTCCAGGGTGTCCCTGTCCCAGGGGAGGTGTCCCTGCCCCAGGGGAGGTGTCCAGGGTGTCCCTGTCCCAAGGGAGATGTCCAGAGTGTCCCTGTCCCAGGGGAGGTGTCCCTGTCCCATGGGAGGTGTCCCTGCCCTAGGGGAGGTGTCCCTGTCACAGGGGAAGTGTCCAAGGTGTCCCTGCCCCAGGGGAGGTGTCCCTGCCCCAAGGGAGGTGTCCAGGGTGTCCCTGCCCCAGGGGTGGTGTCCCTGTCCCAGGGGAGGTGTCCAGGGTGTCCCTGCCCCAGGGGAAGTGTCCAGGGTGTCCCTGTCACAGGGGAAGTGTCCAAGGTGTCCCTGCCCCAGGGGAGGTGTCCCTGCCCCAAGGGAGGTGTCCAGGGTGTCCCTGCCCCAGGGGCCCCAGGCCAGTGTGGGGTTCTCAGGTTCTGGCTCCCATCCCAAGGGCCCCTCCTGCCCCATCCCTCCCTCCCTGAGCTCAGAGCCAGCCCAGCCCAGCCAGGGCTGTTCCCAGTTTGTGGCTGGGACTGAACACTCAGTTATTAATGCCTGATTGAGCAGGGCTTGTGCTTTGTAAGCCTGACAAAACAGCAGCACTGGGCTCGTGTGAGGAGGATAAACAGGAATTTAAAGTGCTCTTGTAACGTCTGGATCGAGTTCTCCTGAATAAAAGAGGAAAAGCAAATTATTGTTGTTTGCTCTGCAGCCAGCCTGAGCTCTTTTCTCTTCCAGGGAAACCAATTAGGCCTTTTCATCTGCTTAGAGAGGAGAGTGGGGGAGTTGTATGATATATAAATTGATATAAATTGATTCAAAAATGATATAAAAATGCAGCTCCCTGGCTGTCCTCCTGCTCCTGCAGGTCCCCTTTTCCAGGGGAGCCCACACAGAGAATTTCAGGGGTTTGTTCCAAAGCAAACATTCCCAGATTCCTCTCAAGCTGCCTTCTGCAGGGTCCATCCTCCTCCTCCAGGACATGAGGCCACCCTGGGGAGATCTATACTATATTTTACTATATTTTACTATATTTTACTGTATTTTAAATATGTATTACTGTATTTTAAAACCTTAAACTCAAAGTTTTTCCCCATGTGATATTACACACTTCTATTCAAGCTCCACACCCCTAATCCCAGTTTGATAATTTAATTTTGGAAGCCTTCTCCACAGCCTCAGGTTAAGTGCAGAGTTCTCCTGGGGGTCAGTGCCTGGCAGCAGAGAACTGTAAAATTCTTCATTTCCAGGGCTCCAGGAGGGGAAGCTCCCCTTGCAGTGCTGGCAGGGCTCACTGCCATCCTTCAGAAAATGGATGTGCCAGCCTTGTCCATGCTGAGCTGAGTGGGAAGTGCTCAGACACAATCCCCAGCTGGGTTGCTCCTGCAGAGTGCATTAAAGGGATGCAGCAGGAGGGGTGCTCAGGATTGTCAGTGTGCCAGCCCAGGAGGGGATTTATTTCACAGGATTCTCCTTCCTGCATTCACCCCTGGCTCAGCATGGATCAGAGCCCTGATCAGGGCACTGCCACCATCCCGGGGTGCTGAGAAGAGAATCTGTTCCATTTCTGATGGGAGAGGAGTTTCTGGGAGAGGAATTTCTACTCCAAGAGCTCCCCAGTCAGAACAGCCCCTGACAGCAAGGAGGAAACTGGAAAAAGCCAAAACATCCCAGCCCCTCCCTGAGCTGCCCCCATTTCCATCTGCTCCATGGCATGGATTTATCTCCTGAGCTTGGGGGGCACTGAGAATTTGGGTTGAGCTTTTATTTGGAGTGGTGCATGGAGCCCAGCAACAGCCCAAAGGGAATTGGTGTGAGTGGAGCAGGATCCTGGAATCACTCGAGGGCTGGGAGGGACCTCAGAGCCCTGGGCTGGGGACAAGGAGCAGCTCTGATGGGCAAACCCTTCCTGTGGATGATACAATTCCCCCAAAGCCATCTTCCCCTGGCCCCTGGAACTTGCTAGAATAGATAAGGTGTCCTAGATACCAAGGCTGAGCCAAATTCCTTAAGAATTTGGTCACTCTCTAACACCTGGGAAGATAATTGATTAGAAATTAGTTTGTGTAATTGATCAGTTCACCTTTAGAACTTCTCACTTAGATTGGATGCTGTTCTTTGTATAAATTTTTATTGGCTGCAGTTTGAATCCCCCTTGAACCTATAAACATGACTGTTTCTCCTTTGTCTCTGAGAGAATCCTGCTTGACCACCCTTGGCATGAAATAATTCTTGTGGAACACGTCAAGCAAGGCTCCAGTCTTTCTCTGCTGGCTGATGTGAGCTTTCTGAGAGACAGCTAAATGATATTAGCACTCTCTGGTCCTGGTAAATACCACCAGGGACCAAAAAGAAAGCTCACACCTTCCCTGTGCCTGATAATTTTCCATTTCTCCACCTAATCCTGCCTGCCCTGCCCACCCCCCAGTGGGAATTCCATCAATTCCAGCTGGGAATCAACTGCCATCCATGGGAAACTCAGCCTGGGCAGGCAGCAAAAGGGCTGGAAGCAGGAAGGGAGGAAAAGGGAAAGGGAAAGGGGAAGGAAAAGGGGAAGGAAAAGGGAAAGGAAAAGGGAAAGGAAAAGGGAAAGGGAAAAGGAAAAGAAGGAAAAGGAAAAGAAGGAAAAGGAAAAGAAGGAAAAGGAAAAGAAGGAAAAGGAAAAAAGGAGGAAAAGGAAAAGGAGGAAAAGGAAAAGGAGGAAAAGGAAAAGGAAAAAGGAAAAAGGAAAAGGAAAAATCAGCATTTATCCTTTCTGCTGCTGTGTGGAGGGACCCAGAAAATTTATGAGCAACACGGATTAATCTTGGAAACTTTAAAGTTGAAGTCATTACTCTTGTTGTGTTGGTGGGGCTCAGTGTTCCTGCACAGAGCAGCCGAATTCCTGCTCAGGGAGTGCCCAGGGCCAGCACAGAGAGCTCTGGTCCAGCTCTGAGCACCCATCACCCTCCTCCAGCTGCAGGAAAAGCTCTCAGCACAACGTTCACAGAACCTGCTCAGAAACCTGACCTGGCTCGGGCAGCAGCTCTGGGTACAGAATTGTGCTCCCCAGGGCTGGGATCACTGCCAGGACTCTCCAGATTTCAATGGGAAGTGTCTGGTGAGTCCATGGGGAGGTGGGCACTGCTGGAGGCCAGCGCTGGGCTGGAGGCAGCACAGTGAAGTGTGGGTCTGAGAGAGGGGAAAGCAGAGCACGGGGAGGTGTGCAGCAACTTCCATTCCAAGTCTGGAGAAATGAATTTCAGCTAATTTGCTAAGCACCGTTTAACGGCTGGGGAAATTAGTTTTCCTGAATTAAGACATTATTGAATGCTGGTGTTGATGGGTTTGGGATGTGGCAAAGCCCAGAGCTCAGCTGAGCTTCGTGCTGCCCTCGTGCTGTAAATGACACGGTGCTGGGAGGGCTGGGGACACAGGAAGGGACCCAGGGGGCAGCAGGGTCCAGCAGGGTCACCCAGGGCTCAGGGCAGGGATTAGCTCGGGGATGGCCCCAGCTCAGGGGTGGCTCCAGCTCAGGGATGGCCCCAGCAGGATCATCCCAGAGCTCAGGGATGGCCCCAGGGCTCAGGGGTGGCCCCAGCAGGGTCACCCAGAGCTCAGGGGTGGCCCCAGGGCTCAGGGGTGGCTCCAGCTCAGGGGTGGCTCCAGCAGGGTCACCCAGAGCTCAGGGGTGGCCCCAGCTCAGGTATGGCCCCAGCAGGATCACCCCAGAGCTCAGGGGTGGCCCCAGCTCAGGGATGGCTCCAGCAGGGTCACCCAGAGCTCAGGGGTGGCTCCAGAGCTCAGGGGCGGCCCCAGCAGGGTCACCCAGGGCTCAGGGGTGGCTCCAGCAGGGTCACCCAGAGCTCAGGGGTGGCTCCAGCCCTCCTCTCTCTGCCCAGGGCTGGGCACTGCCCACAGCACCAGCTCTGCATCCTGGGCTGGGGGAACTGCTAGGCTCAGCCCCTGCCTGCTGCCAGGGACAGACAGACAGACAGACAGACAGGGACAGACAGACAGGGACTGACTGGGACAGATAGACAGGGATAGACAGGGACAGACAGACAGGGACACTCAGGGACAGACAGACAGGGACACTCAGGGACAGACAAGGACATGCAGGGACACACAGACAGGGACAGACAGACAGAGACACACAGGGACAGACAGGGACACAGAGACAGACAGGGACAGACAGGGACACAGACAAGGACTCACAGGGACACACACAGGGACAGACAGACAGAGAGGGACACACAGGGACACCCAGAGACACCAGGGACACTCAGGGACAGGGACAGACAGGGACAGAGGGACAGGGACACTCAGGGACACCCAAGGACACCAAGGGACACCCAGGGACACCCAGGGCTGGGTCCCTCCCAGCTGGGGCTCCTGTCCAGGCTGAGCCCTCCCAGCTCCCCCAGCCCCTCCAGGGCAGGGAGCTGCTCAGGCCCCTCAGCCTTTTCCAGCCCAAGCATCCTGCTGTTCTTTGATTCTCTTCTAGAATTTTCTCGGCAGTTCTGCATTCCCAGCCTGTCCCCTGGCTCTGTGGAGGGGATGAACAGCAGGTGCAGCCCCATAAAGCACCTGCACCCCACAGCTCTGCCTCCAGCCCCACATTCCCCCTGCTCAGAACCCTCCTTGCACTAAATGCTGGCGTGGCAAGGTAATAAAAATAAAATGCATGAAGAATTTCCCTTTGCAAAGATCAGATTTTGCAGGAAAACACCCATTAATCTGTGCTGTCTGGGCAGTGACACTGATGTGATTCACAAGGCTCTGCTCTTTGGGAAACGAGATAAATCCTCAGCTGAGCCCCAGTGCCTGCTGGATTAATCCTGAGTTATCCTTGGATGGAATGCCAGGGGGTGGGAGGAGAACAGGAACATCCCACACCACGGGAATGGGGAATCAAAGCACCCCAAGGTTCATTAAAGAGGATTTTTCTTCATGTCTCACATGGAATTGATGCTCTGGGAGCCATTCCCTGTGTCCTGTCCCTCCCTGCCCTGTGTCCTGTTCCTCCCTGCCTTGTCCCCAGCCCCTCTCACCTCTCCTGGAGCCCCTTTAGCCCCTGGCAGGGCTCTGAGCTCTCCTGGATCCCTCTCCTGTCCAGGTGAGCCCCCCCAGGTGTCCCAGCCTGGCTCCAGGGCAGAGGGGCTGCAATTTTCCTCATTCAACCAGCGCAGAATATTCTTTTCATGTGAGATGAGCTCTAAATGGAAAAAAAAAATAAATAAAATAAAAAAAGGAAAATCTGCCTGAGTGTTTGATATGAGCCTGGAATTGAAGGTGGGGAAGGGGTTATCACCCCCTGAGCTGCAGGATGTCACCCCCTGAGCATAGGAGTGTGCAGATTGTCACCCCTGAGCATGGGGGGCTCCCCTGTGTGGTGGCAGCTGGGCAGAGCTCTGGGGATGCTCCTGAGGGGACAGTGAATATCCATTCATGTCCAAACGAACACTCACATTCATTTCTGCATTTCTGCATCTGATGCCTCTTCATTACACTGGGGTAAATCTTGGAAGATTTCAGGCAGGGATGCTCTGGGAATCCTCTGCAGGCTCCTTTGCTCCCTGGTTGCAAATACTGAGGGTTGTATCTGACCTGGTGCAGAATCTTTATCCCTAAATTTGTGTTTTTTAAATCAGAGTGGCCTCACCTGGAGAATGCCCTGAGTGTCCCTCACTGCCCTAGGGCTGGGCAGGCACAGAGCTGCCACGATCAGTCAGGAGATGGAAAACCAGAGAGATGGGAGAGCTCCATTCCAGAGGAAATAAATCAGAGGGTGCTGTAGAGATCCACGGAATTCCAAAGAGAAGAGCAAGAGGCATCAAAGCTGACACTTGATCTCCCTTGCTGGGTATAAAACACCAATCCTAACGCTGAAACAATTTTCCTTCTGACTTACCTTGTTTCACAAATCCCTCCATGAAAGGAGCAGCATTCTGCAGTGAGAAATCCATGGCAAAGGAGCAGCCAGGCCACAGGGGATGGGGATGGGGAATGGGATTTATGGGGTGGGGATCATGGGGATGGGATTTATGGGGTGGGGATGGGATTTATGGGATGGGATTTATGGGATGGGGATAATGGGGATGGGATTTATGGGATGGGGATTGGATTTATGGGATGGGATTTATGGGGTGGGGATGGGATTTATGGGATGGGGATAATGGGGATGGGGAATGGGGATGGGATTTATGGGATGGGATTGATGGGATGGGGAATGGGATTGATGGGATGGGGATGGGGATGGGATTTATGGGATGGGATGGGATTTATGGGGTGGGGATGGGATTTATGGGATGGGGGTGGGATTGATGGGATGGGGATTGGATGGGGAATGGGATTTATGGGATGGGGATGGGATTTATGGGATGGGGAATGGGATTTATGGGATGGGATTTATGGGATGGGGATAATGGGGATGGGATTTATGGGGTGGGGATGGGATTTATGGGATGGGGATAATGGGGATGGCACCTCCTGCCTGCAGCCTCTCCCTTCCTGGAATGTGCCTGGCCTGGTCCCAGGGATGCTTTGGAGCAGGGAGATCAACACAAATCACACAAGATGAACCAAATAAAGGACATTAAACCATCCCTGGGAATATCCCAGCCTGCTGGGCTGCGTTACAGCAAACAAAGCCCACAGACTGTGGTGCCACAGTCTAATTCCAGGATTAACTAATTGGGTTTGGAAGGACTAATCCCAGCTAAGAGGCTTTTCCCCAGCACAGCTGAGAGGATGATCAGAGGAGATCACCACAGCGAGGTGCAAGCCAGGCCATGGAAATGAGTGTGCCAAGGAGAGCTCGGCTGGGCTGCTGTAAAACCCAGCAGGTTTGGGAGCAAACCGTGCAGGGAAGGGCCAGGAGCACCACAGGGTGGGAGGAATAACCAGGAGGTTCTGCCTTGAGCAGTTTTTATCTCAGAGCAGTTTTTATCCGAGTTTTTATCTGTCAGCAGCATCTGCCACACCTTCCCCACCCACCCATGGGCCAGGAAACTTCAGCTCATTCCTGGGACACCTCCAGGGATGGGCACCTCAACCCTCCCAGGGCACCCCAACCCTCCCAGGGATGGACACCCCAACCCTCCCAGGGCACCCCAACCCTCCCAGGGATGGGCACCCCAACCCTCCCAGGTAACCCCTGCCAAGCCCTGAGCACCTTTCCATGGGGAAATTCCTGGATCCTGCCACACTCTCCTTCATCCCTTCCTTGGGAAATGATTCCCTTGCAGCCAAAAGGTGAAATCCAAAGCAGTGCCCGTGCCCCAAGCTGCCAGGGCGTGACTTAGGATGAGCTAACCAGCACCAAAGGACACTCTGTTTATTCCATTTGGCTGCTGGTGTCATTGTTCTCCCACTCAGGGCAGTGAATGATTTCCCTCTGCAGGATGGGACATTGGTGGGGATCAGCTCAGTGCCTGCCCTGCCACTCCAGCCCTGCTCTTTGTTCCTGGTGCCACTCCTGGTCACCACTCTGGACAGATTGCAGTCCTGGGGGCCTGGATCAATCTGCTGATCACTGCCAAGATCCATTTCCTGGATAAATTCCTGCAACTTTTCAGTTTGGGGCATTAATTAATTAATGGCTGATTGCAGGGAGAGGCAGGGGGAGCTTTGAATCAGCACAGAGAAGCAGCAGCGAATGAAGAGCTGAATGGAGCTACTGAAAACACAACCTGGGGGTGGAGGGGCTCAGGTGGGACCTGCTGCACCCCTGGGCTCCTTCCAGGGACATCCCAGCCATTTCCTTCCCCCAGAGTCTGCAGGAGCAGCACAGCCCAGAAAAGCTTTCCTCACTTAATGACTCTTTCAGTAATGACCTGCCTCGTTTGGAATCAGGGGCTGTGGCTCTGTGATCGATGCAATGATTGGGAGGATTGATTCCCACCTGGTGTCTGCTCTCTGCTTTCCTGGGGTGAAGCCTGTCCCTGATTCTGCAGCTCCTGCAGTGCCAGGGGGGAGCAGCCACCCCTCAGAGCCAGCAGCAGAGCCCTCCTGCTCTGCAAGGGTTAAATATTAACAGCTCAGTAATTGAGGTGTTGATGTGAGCACTGGGATCCCCGGGAATGTCCAGGGCCAGGCTGGATGGATGTGCAGCATCCTCAGCTGGAGCTGCCCTGGATCCTGGATCCCAGGAATGTCCAGGGCCAGGCTGCAGGGGTGTGCAGCATCCTCAGGCTGTCCAGGAGCTCTGAGCCAGCTGTGGCTGTCCCTGGATCCCAGAAATGTCCAGGGGAGGCTGGATGGAGGCGCAGCATCCTCAGCTGGAGCTGGAGCTGCCCCTGGATCCCAGGAATGTCCAGGGGAGGCTGGATGGAGGCGCAGCATCCTCAGGCTGTGCAGGAGCTCTGAACCATCTGGTGCTGCCCCTGGATCCCAGGAATGTCCAGGGGAGGCTGGATGGGTGTGCAGCATCCTCAGCTGGAGCTGGAGCTGCCCCTGGATCTCAGGAATGTCCAGGGCCAGGCTGGATGGAGGTGCAGCATCCTCAGCTGGAGCTGCCCCTGGATCCTGGCTCCCAGGGAATGTCCAGGGCTAGGCTGGGTGGGTGTGCAGCATCCTCAGCTGGAGCTGCCCCTGTCCCCTGGATCCCAGGAATGTCCAGGGGAGGTTGGATGGGTGTGCAGCATCCTCAGCTGGAGCTGGAGCTGCCCCTGGCTCCCAGGGAATGTCCAGGGCCAGGCTGGATGGGTGTGCAGCATCCTCAGTTGGAGCTGCCCCTGGATCCCAGCTGGGAGTGCTGAATTCCTGGGGCCAGGCTGGGACAGACCCTCTGGGACCCCAGCAGAGGGGATTTTTCCTGGTTTAATGCCCTGGAAATCTGCTGGAGCTGAGGGAAAGAGCAGAGCAGGGAGTGCTGCCAGTGCAGAACACAAATCCCAAACTCTGTGCCACAAAAGGAAAGAGCCCAGCCTCGTTCTCTGCTCTCACTGAAGCACAGTAAAAGATTAATGAGGGAGATGTGATCTCCAGGAAGAGGCACAGGGTTTCCATCAGGCAGTGCCGAGCCCGGGCACATCAGCAGTCCCAGCAGTAATAAAGCAGCTCCCTGTGATCCTCACAGCACACACTGCAGCCTTCAAGCAGCCACAAGATTAAAGAAATTGCTTCCATGAAGCACAATCTGCTCCCCTTCCTGGGCTTGGCTGAGCCACACAGTCAATCAGGGGAGAATATTTTCTCCTGCTAAAAAGAAACTTTTACAGTGGCACTTCCTTGTGAAAATGAGACTTTTCAGCGATAACAAAATCCAATTTCCTGTGATGTGGCTCTGCAGAGCAGTGGCTGCAGGCTGGGGGTGTAAACCTCTCCTCAAGCCTGCCCAGGCCCAGCTCATCACCCCCACCCCTCCCTGTCACTCCTTGGTGACACAAAGGTGTCCCTTTGCTGGGACAGCAGCCAGGAAAAGAGTCCAGAGGGAAATTCCATTTGCCTTGTGCTTCAGCTGGGAATTCATCCTCAGCACCCTGAGCTCTGCATTGCCCCATTGCCCTGCAGGGACAGAGAACATCCAGGAGCAGCTTTGGGAGGGTCCCAGGGGTGCCCCTGGGAGCACAGAGCTCCCTGCAGCACAGAGATGCTCCTTGGCTGCAGCAAAAGGAGCTGAAATGGCAGCTGAGAAAGCCCTGGCTCGTTAAATGGGTTCATTATTTCCTGAGCTCTGGTTAATCACCCTTTCAGAGCCTCTGTTTGCTAATTGAATGCTTCCCCTGCCATCAGGAGATGAGGGGAGCAGGAGCTGGTGGAATGTTGGTGGCACACAGGGATGAGGACACAGCTGCTCCATGAGCCTGGGCAATGACACTGACAGCTGTCCCCACCAGCCAGGGCTGTGCCACCCCAGCTGGGGACACCCCTCAGCTCCTCAGCAGGGCTGGGGAGAGGCTGCAGGGGCTGCTCTGCAAACCTGGGGCAGGATCCTGGCATGGGCTGGGTGGGAGGGACCCCAAATTCCCCCCAGAGCCCCCCCAGCCATGGCAGGGACCCCTCCCACTGTCCCAATGTCCAACCTGGCCTTGAGCACTGCCAGGGATCCAGGGGCAGCCACAGCAAATCTGGGAATTCCATCCCAGCCAGAGAACAATTCCTGCCCCAATCCCATCCAAACCCACCCAGTGTCAGCTCAGAGCCATCCCCTGTGTGCTGTCCCTCCATCCCCTGTGTGCTGTCCCTCCATCCCCTGTGTGCTGTCCCTCCATCCCTGTGTGCTGTCCCTCCATCCCTGTGTCCTGTCCCTCCATTCCCTGTCCCCTGTCCTTCCATTCCCTGTGTGCTGTCCCTCCATCCCCTGTGTCCTGTCCCTCCATCCCCTGTGTCCTGTCCCTCCATCCCCTGTGTCCTGTCCCTCCATCCCTGTGTCCTGTCCATCCCCTGTCCCAAATCTCTCTCCAGTTTCTCGTTGGCTCCTTCAGGTGCTGCGGGCACAGTGAGCTCAGCCCAGCCCTGTGCTGTGCAGGTGAACAATCCCAGCTGTGCCAGCCTTCCCTCCCAGCAGAGCTGCTCCATCTCTGACATTTGGTGCCTGCTCTGGGCTGGCTCCAGCAGCTCCAGGTCCCTGCTGTGCTGGGATCCCAGGGCTGGAGGCAGAATTCCAGCTGGGCTCCAGGAGCTGAGCCTGCAGTGCTGGAAGGAGATGGCTTTGCTGAGCAGCCAGGCAGGTTTGGAACAAAATCTGCCTTTTGTTATCCCCCGAGCAGGAATTATCAGCTATACCACATAACTGTGGGGAGAGAGGCAGGAAAACAAAAGTTAAATGAGTTAAACTGAAAACACAAACAGGTTGTGAAAAAGATAAGTGCGAAGCAAATGAACCAAAGCTGGCTTAAACACTGGGGAGAGCGGATAACCGAGTTCAGGAATTGGAGCGAGGAGCAGAGCACACAGGGATCAGCAAAGTCCAGCCTAGATAATCCCAGCTGGGCAGGAGCTGGGCTCACAGCACAGCACAGTGTGCCCCATGTCCCTGCTTCCCTGGGGTCTGGGGTGAGCTCAGGGGTTCCCTGAGCTGTGGGGTTCCCTGCAGGGCACAAGCTTGGGGTTCCCTGCATGGCACAGATCTGGGGTGAACTGAGGGGTTTCCTGTATGGATCAGGTTTGGGGTGAGCTCAGGGGTTCCCTGAGCTATAGGGTTCCTGCAGGGCACAGGTTTGGGGTTCCCTGCATGGGATGGATTTGCGGTGAGCTCAGGGGTTTCCTGCATGGATCAGGTCTGGGGTGAGCTCAGGGGTTCCCTGCATGGCACAGATCTGGGGTGAACTGAGGGGTTCCCTGCATGGATCAGGTTTGGGGTGAGCTCAGGAGTTTCCTGAGCTGTAGGGTTCCCTGCATGGGATGAATTTGGGGTGAGCTGTGGGGTTCCCTGCATGGCACAGATCTGGGGTGAGCTCAGGGGTTCCCTGCAGGGCACAGGTTTGGGGTGAGCTCAGGGGTTCCCTGCATGGGATGGATTTAGGGTGAGCTATGGGGTTCCCTGAGCTGTGGGGCTCCCTGCAGGGCACAGGTTTCGGGTTCCCTGCATGGATCAGGTCTGGGTGAGCTGTGGGGTTCCCTGTATGTCACAAGTCTGGGGTTCCCTGCATGGGATGGATTTGGGGTGAGCTGTGGGGTTCCCTGTAGGGCACAGGTCTGGGGTGAGCTGAGGAGTTCCCTGCATGGATCATGTCTGGGGTTCCCTGCATGGATCATGTCTGGGGTTCCCTGCATGGATCATGTCTGGGGTTCCCTGCATGGCACAGGTTTGGGGTGAGCTGTGGGGCACAGGGAGCGGGGCAGGGCAGGGCACAGCCCCAGAAGCTTTGGCTCTGTCTGTGGAGTGTCAGCCGAAGGTGGCTCTGCCCACCAGCACGAGTTAAATGTGGGAATGCAGCCCCTGCACCCACCCGTGTCCGGGGCTGACAGACCCCACACCCAGTGCTGTGCAGCGATGCAAACCCTGTGTAATTCCCACCCCTCCAGCTCAGACCATGAAATCCATCTTTGGCACAGCCACAACAAACACGTGTTCACGGGAGCAGCAATCCAGGCCACGTGCTGAGCCATCTGCTGGTGTCACTGCTGTCCCAGGGCTGGGGACATCGAGGGGGGCAGCCCAGGGCTCCCAGCCCAGCCCAGGGCTCCCAGTTCATCCCAGGGCCCCCAGTCCATCCCAGGACTCCCAGTCCATCCCAGAGCTCTCAGTCCATCCCAGGGCTCCCAGCCCAGCATGGGGGTATCAGAGGGGCAGCCCAGGGTTCCCAGCCCATCCCAGGGCTCCCAGTCCATCCCAGGGCTCCCAGTCCATCCCAGGACTCCCAGTCCATCCCAGGACTCCCAGCCCAGCCCAGGGATATCAGAGGGGCAGCCCACGGCCCCCAGTCCATCCCAGGGCCCCCAGCCCACCCAGTTCCCTGGCTTTGATGGAACCCGGAGCCAGCTCGGAGCTGCTGCACCGGGAGCAGCCTGGCGATTCCAGCTCGGTTTCCCTGGCAACCCTGGGGATGCTCAGATGGAAGTGTGGCCCTGGGTGCCCCAGGGCTCATCCCACACGTCCCAGGCAGGGAATGCAGTAATTTCAGGACCATAAGGCACACCTCCGGGTTCGGACCAGAATGTTAGTCAGAAGGGTGCGCCTTATAGCCCTGAAATTACTGTACTCGGATTTTTCCTATTCCTTAAGATCCAGCCCCCGTTGCTGGGAGAAGACTGCTAAACACACATCAAGGAGCCACCGGGAGGAGAGAGGTGAGATTAAAAATGTAAAGCCTCGTGTTCCTGAGTGTTGTGGAGTCAGGAGCACTCCTCACCTTGTCAGCTGCTTCAAAACAAACATATTAGAGAAAAACCCCTTATCCTGGCCAGCCCCAGCAAGCTCCAGGTGGAGAACACAAAGGATTTATCTCGCTGAGGTTTTATCGTGCACAGATAATCACAAGCTGCTTGCAGAGAGGGAAGGGAAATCCTTCCTCCTGCCAGGGAATCCAGGATGAGAGACAGGGAGGAGCAGGCAGAGGGCTGGGAACAGGGGATCCATGGGGTGAGAACCCCCAGAGACCCCAGGGATGTGTGAGAGGCTCTGGGAGGAGCAGGAGGGTCTGGGGGTGGGATAATGGGATAATGGGATAATGGGATAATGGGATAATGGGATAATGGGATGGGACAAGATGGGATAATGGGATGGGATGGGATGGGATTTTGGGATGGGATAATGGGATTTTGGGATGGGATTTTGGGATGGGATGGGATGGGATGGGATGGGATGGGGTGGGACAGGATGGGATAATGGGATGGGATAATGGGATGGGTTGGGATGGGATTTTGGGATAGGATGGGATTTTGGGATGGGATTTTGGGATGGGATGGGATGGGATAATGGGATGGGATACAGGGATGGGATGGGATGGGATGGGATAAGGGGATGGGATGGGATTTTGGGATAAGGGGATGGGATGGAATGGGATTTTGGGATGGGATTTTGGGATGATGGGATGGGATTTTGGGATGGGATTTTGGGATGGGATTTTGGGATGATGGGATGGGATTTTGGGATGGGATGGGATTTTGGGATGGGATTTTGGGATGGGATTTTGGGATGGGATGGGATTTTGGGATGGGATGGGATGGGATTTTGGGATTGGATTTTGGGATGGGATAGGATTTTGGGATGGGATGGGATTTTGGGATGGGATTTTGGGATGGGATTTTGGGATGGGATTTTGGGATGGGATAATGGGATGGGATAATGGGATGGGATTTTGGGATGATGGGATGGGATTTTGGGATGGGATTTTGGGATGGGATGGGATTTTGGGATGGGATAATGGGATGGGATAATGGGATCCCACCATTCCCCTCCCAGCCATTCCCTCTCTGAGCTCTCCCCATCCTCTCCCCTCTCCTCCCCTGGGCACGAATAAACAACCTCACAGCTTCTTTGGTTTGCTTTTGTCCAGGATTCCCCCTCAGGCACAACTTTTCTCCAGGCAGAGACGAGTGTGGAATACTTAAAGACTCAGCAAAGCTGAGAGGAAAGCATTGCCTCCTTCTGATGTTGGAGCTCAGCTCCGGAGTCACCTCTGCCAACAAACAGAATAATTTACAGAAAAACCTGACTCATGCAGCTCATGGAAGCAGCGAGCAGGATAGTCCTGCTCTTCGTTTCTGCACTGGATTTTGTACTTTCCTTTGCTTTGTTTTGTTTTTTGTGGTTTTTTTTTTAATTATAAGGCAAAATGGATTTTTATTTTTTTTTCCAAAAACTGCCCAGAGCAAAGACTTTAATTTTAGAGCAGTTCTCTGCTCTGCTTTCCCCAAAGCATCCCAGGGCAATGGAGTTTTGGTGCAGCAATTTCAGAAGCTGACATGGAACAAACTCTGTGTTCATTGCTGAGAGCTCAGAGCAGAAATCAGCACAGTGATCTGAAAGGTTTATTCATTTGTAATTAGTGAGAAGCCAGAATCCGTCAGTGCCTCACCTGGGTGTCTGTGCTGTCAGTGCCAGGGAGGGGAGCCATGAGCTGTGCTGGGCTGAGACCTCTGCTGCCCTCCAACCAGTGCCACCGTCAGGGACTGAGCCACAGCCCCGGGACTGCAGCACCCGGCAACTCCCTGCATTCCCAGAAATTCCTGTATTCCCAGAAATTCCTTGTATTCCCAGAAATTCCTGTATTCCCAGAAATTCGTTGTATTTCCAGAATTTCCCTTTATTTCCAGAATTTCCCTTTATTTCCAGAAATTTCCTTTATTTCCAGAAATTCCCTGTATTCCCAGAAATTCCTTTTATTTCCAGGAATTCCTTGTATTTCCAGAAATTTCCTGTATGCCCAAAAATTTCCTGTAATTCCAGAAATTCCCTTTATTTCCAGTAATTCCTTTTATTCCCAGTTATTTCTGCATTTCCAGGAATTCCTTTTATTTCCAGTAATTCCCTGTATTTCCAGGAATTAATTTTATTTTCAGAAATTCCCTTTATGCCCAGGAATTCCTTGTATTTCCAGAAATTTCCTGTATGCCCAAAAATTCCCTTTATTCCCAGGAATTCCCTTTATTCCCAGGAATTTTCTGTATTCCCAGGAATACGCATTGTTTCCAGAAATTCCTTTTATTTCCAGTAATTCCCTGTATTTCCAGGAATTAATTTTATTTTCAGAAATCCCCTTTATTCCCAGAAATTTCTTTCATTCCCAGAAATTCCCTGCATTTCCAGGATTTCCCTTTATTCCCAGGAATTCCCAGGAATTCTTCTTATTCCCAGTAATTCCCTGCATTTCCAGAAATTCCTTTTATCTCCAGTAATTCCTTTTATTCCCAGGAATTCCCTGCATTCCCAGCTTTATTCCTTTATTCCTTTACCCCAGCCTTGGTGTCCCTGTGCAGCCAGGCAGAGCCCAAGGGGTTTGCAGGGACAGCTCAGGCTCTGGGCAGTGCAGGCAGGGAATGTGATGGCATTTCCTGCACCGAGCCCTCTGCAATTCAGTGAATTCATTATACAAGTTATATTGCTGCATGGAAAACAACTTCCAGTGGTTTGGGGTTTCTCACGTTTAATGCTTCACTACCAGGGAATTTTCCTTATTAAACACTGATCTTAAAGAAATTAGGATTTTAGTTAAAAGTTAGAACAAACTGGGCTTGAGACAGTCACCTGAAACTTCAATAATTGATTCCTGTCAGTTTATGTTTGCTGAGCTGTGCTTGCAATGGGAAAGGATGAAACTGGTAGGCAGGTCCAAAGAACACAAACAATTGCAACCAGAAACTCATTCTTTGCAAAACTGGAGTTGCCCCAAAAGCCATTTGTATTGTCATTGATAGAAAAGGTCAGGGCGAGGAAGACTCACCTTACTTCCTCCTTTTGAGACCCCTCCCCACAAAAACGAGCCCAGACTTAATTCAAGAAGCCAACCATGCTGCTTAATTGCCATTCCAGCTAATTACCATGGGAAGCAGGGATGGGAGGGGCTGGTATTGTGAATATGGATTTGTTTGAACCTTTTGTCAATAAGTAACTCTGTGACCAGCTGTGATTTTGCAGTGTGTATTGGAGGGTTACCTCACACTGCTGAATAAACATTCACTTTGTAACTTTAAATTGTTAGAGAGCCTTTTGTCCATTACAGTTGAGTATCAGTACTAGAGCAATACTCATATTTTGATAAATCACTTAGATGAGTGAGAAATGAGAGCTCTGTTTCTTTCACTCAGATTTCATTGCACTGAGCAGCATCTCCCCAGCCCTCAGTCCAGCTGTTCCCAGCTGCAGGATCAAATCCATTGTTTGAACCAATCCCTGCTTTATTCCTTTAGCTCTGCCCTGTGTCTGTCACCCCCAGGATGGGCACTGCTCCCTCCACGCTCTGGGAATCACCCCCAGCCCTGCAGAACAGGATTTTCCCTGCCTTTGAACAGCCCAGCCACTCTGGATATTTTAGAGAATATTTTTTGGAGAATTTTGGAGCAGCCTCTGTTTCACAATAAAACCATAAAAACAATTTGTAAGGAGATCTGTGCAGAAGATGCAGACACATCAACCTCCAGCTGACTGTGTCTGAATTATTAAATCAATATTTTATTCTTTTAGGAGGAAAAAACATCACATCTGAGGGGAAAATTATTTTTAATACAAACAAAACACGGGCCTTGAAAGTCAGCCTAGCGTGCCTACAATCACAGCCCCTCAGATGGAGAAGGTCTTTATTAAAAATGCTCTTTAAAGTTAAAAATGTCCTTGTTTTGCAGGCACTGCCTGTTCCAAGCAGCTTTGCTGTGATTCCAGGGAAAGGCTTTTCTCTTCAAAGGAATAAAATAAAAAATAAAATATTTTGTTTCATAGGGTAAAGAATCCAAGATGTAAGAACTGACTGGTGTGGGTTGGGGGACCCCAAATCTCCCCAGTGCCACCCCTGCATGACAGGGACACCTCCCACTGTCCCCAATGTCCCACCTGGCCCTGGACATTCCCAGGGATCCAGGGGTAGCCACAGCAAACCTGGGAATTGTTCTGGTTAATCCCCACCTGCTTCCATTGATTCAAAACCAGCGATTGCAAATTGATCCCAACATCAAAATGTGGGAAAATCCATTTGGGAAGATTCCAGTGAGTCCTCCCAGCTCAGAAAGCTCCCAGCAGGACTGGAGACTGCTGTCCTTGACAAGCCTGAAATGGGCACTTTAAACAAGCAGAGTCTCCAAGGACAGGGTTTTCCCCTCTAAATAAATAACAAGCTGAGAAAGGCGTGCTCAGAGAATGTTCACTGAGCTGGCAAAGATTTCTTTGCCTGTTTGTTTATCAAACCCTTCATTTTTATCAGCAGCTAACTCTAAAATGATCAGCTACAGAAGGCACTGGGGGAAGGAGATGATTTTTAAGGTCCCTTCCAAGGCAGATTTACCTTGGGAATTATCCTCAGAGTTAAATATTGGCAAATAATTCACTTATATTAAAGAAGAAGGGGTGGGGTTGTGGTCTGCAGTGAAGATGAGAGGACAGGATCAACTCTCTGACTGTAAAAAAAGAACAAAAAAAATAAATCCTTGATTGTCCCCCAAAGCCAAACCCTGCTGGATAAAGAAATACAATGGATTTTTGTAGGTTTTTTGTAGGATCCTCTCTCCCTCACAGGAGAGGAGGGAAAAAAGTTCAGTTCTGACAATTATGAATTATCCAGTCAGGGCTAACCCAGTTTTGAGAGGAATTCTCACAAACTCCTGGAAAGCTGCAGGTCTCTCTCTGTCCCCTTTCCAAGGAAAAACATCACTTCTGCATTCCCAGTTTCTCCCAGTTCCCCTTCCCAGTGTGGAGGTTTCAAACACAACAAGAGGGGCAAATGGAAGAGCCCAGAGAGCTCCCAGGAAAGGGAATTTTGTGGGGAGAGGCAGCAATTCCCAGAGTCACAATGGACACAGCACTGACACTGCAGAATAAATCGGGGGATTGCTCACAGCAGCCAGCCCAGAGCAGCTCCTGCGAATCCAGGAGGAAATCTGGACACTCCTGGGAACTTTGCCATCATTTGTTTTCATTTCTCTGACTTCATTTCTGCTCGGGATTAGCTCTCCCAACACTGATCACAGCGACAGGGAAACCTGCTCCCAGGGGAATGGGGTAAAAGCAATGTTTACCAAAGTAAACCCAAGAGAAAAAATCAAAATATGAAGAACTAAGTTAAAAAAAAAAATCACAAAGTACTTCAAAAAGAGAATCAAAATGGCTTCAACTCTTGCTCAACCACTAAAAATTCTGTAGTTTTGTTGGGAGGCTGAAAAGCAGAGAAAAAAACCACCCCAAACTCACCAAAATATCCCAAAACCATCTTTTGCCCACCTTCACATTGCCCACACCGTGCTCAATTTGTCCCTAAGGACTCTGCATTTTACCTGAATGAAGAAAAGCCACATCACTTTATCACCTTTGGTTTTTCCTCCCATTTCTCTTGGGCTCAGACCAACAGAATCCAGCCAAGGATGGCAGCACCCAAATTGTCCCTCCCATTAGCCAAGCAAAGTCGTTATTGGTGTTTTATTGGCACAGTGGTGGAGCCAGAAGGAACAGCTTTGAGCCCTTGGCAGCCCATCCCACCTTCATTTAGCTTTTAATTACAGTTTTGCTAATTTGCAGAGTCTTGTCCTCGGGGAGGCAAACCCCGAGCTCCATCTGGAGGTTCCTGGGCTCGTTCTCCTCCCCAGTGACCCAAAAACTCCAAATGCAGCTGCTCCCCCTGCCCTGGGATGGCTTTTGGGGAGGTTTGAACTGAAAACCATCCAAAATCATTAAAAAAAAAACATTAAAACCCATTCAAAATCATTAAAAACCTTCAAAAACCACTCACAACCACCAAAAACCTTCAAAAACCTTTCAAACCATTCAAAACCATTCAAAACCATTAAAAACCTTTTAAACCATCAAAACCCATCAAAATCCCTTCAAAACCATAAAAAACCATCCAAAACCCATCCAACAACCATCCAAAAACCATCCAATACCATCCAAAACCATCCAAAAACCTTCAAAAACCATTCAAAACCATCCAAAAACTATTCAAAACCATCCAAAATCATTAAAAACTATTCAAAATCACCAAAAACCATCAAAATCCATTCAAAACACTTAAAACCATTAAAACCAGCTCAAAACCATTAAAACCATCAAAACCCACAAAAAAACATCCAAAACTATTAAAAACTGTTCAAAACCATTCAAACATTTCAAAACCCATTGAAAACCCATCCAAAACCATTCCAGCCATTCCACTCCTTGAAATGTTTCTGCACTCCAAGCAAACAGAAATCAATGGATTTAGGGAGCAGTAATTTAAAATTTAGGTGTCCTGAGCAAAGAAATTGCAATCAGAGCATTTTTTGGAGCAGCACAGAGGCAGAGGTGTCCTGGTGCTCCTCCGGCCACCACACCTGCATCGCCAGAGGGACTCTTTGGTTCCCAACATCCGCAGATTTCCGATGGATCCCACTGGAATTTGCACACAAATCAAGATTGGCAGGAGCCCCCTCTGGTTTCCCATCTCTCCAATAAAAATCACCAGGCCTGGGGGATTTTCCCCATTGTTTCATGGATCCCAGAGTTGGAAGAGACCCACAAGGATCCAGTCCACTCCAACAATCCCCTGACCCTGACAGCATTTTCCATTTGTGTTCTAGGAAAAAAAATAATCAAAAAACCTAAACTCTTCAAAAAGAAGAGATTCTGAAAATCACCCCTGAAATCCCCCTGAAAACAGGCTTGGAATGCTTCTTAATTACAAAAGTTAAATATTTATTTGTACAAATATGATGAGAAAAATCTCATGCAGACTCTCCACGCACAGGAACAGAACCCAAATCCGACTGGGATGGCTTCACCACAGAACTGGGGCTGGAAGTTCTGGATCGGAACATGTGCCAAGATTTCCACACTCTTCACCAAGATGAACAATTAATTAATTAATAGCTGATTACTACTACTCAGAGCACGGGACAGAGACGGATGAGCAGCGGGAGCGGGTCCTGCAGACCCCACACACTTGGTGGAAAGGCAGAGTTGCCAAAAGATTGCTTGAGATAATTCCCCGAAATGATGGAAATGCCTTGAGATTGCTCTGGATGGCATCTGCTTCTGCTTAATTATAAATCTGCATCGGAGTCATAACTTGTGTATATTACAAGTAATTTGCATAATTAAAACAATTAAGGGATCGACATATCATGGCAATTAGAAATGCATCAAACTGGGGATGTTGTACAAAAGAGAGCTTCAATATGAAACATTAATTCTTTGAGAACCACAGATCCTTGTGTTGCTGCAGAGCCTCCCCAGCTGCCCTGGGAGCTCCCCCAGCTCTTTCAGGGCACTTTTCCCTCGGGATCTCCCATCCTGGAGCTGCTGCTGGACCCCGAGCGTCCCATCCTTCCTTCCTTGGGGTCCCCTCCCGCAGCCACCGCCTTTATTGCCACTTCCAGCTGCTTTTATCTCATTTTCCGTAGCCTTATCCTGTTCTCCTTGTCCCTCTTTTTGAGAATTAGGATGAACTGGTTGAAGAAATGCTCCTGGTCCTTCTTCTTCTGGACGAGGCGGAAGCGCTGGTCCCGGCCGTGCTTCTCTGCGAATTCCTTGAAGGTTGTCCTGGGGAAAGGAGATTTTGGGAAGATGGGGCAGGCTCCTGCACCTGCACCCACACCAAAAATCAGGGGGTCTGGGAATGTCAGGCAGCAACAGGATGGAAAAGCTGGGATGAAGGAAGGTGAGACTGACAGCACAGGGTTAAAAATGTTCCTAAAATCATGGAATTGTGTACAATGGATTCAGGGGTGGAAAGAAAGGTTGGGTCTGCTAGGGCTGGGAAAAGGAACCAGGCCTGGGAATGAATGTTGAGCTTTGTCTTTATTGGATCATGTGAAACTGCACCTGTGTAATCATCATGTGATAAATAACATGATTGTCAAATGTAATAATTGTTTGGTAAATTGAATATATTATTGTTTAATTGTAATAAGATTCATGAGAAGCAATGTAATGGTAACAAGAACCATGAGAAAGGATGTTTGGGGAGCTGATGGAAATCACAAGAAGCCCTTCTTGAATAAAATCAATGTGTACAATAGAACAATTCGGGATTAATAATTATTATATAGCTACATAATGAGCAGGGTATAAAAACCTGTCCCTCTGGAATCCATGTAGAGTCGGATTTGGGTTGGTACCCCTGATAAAAGCACCTGCATATACTCATCCTGTGATTGTGTTTCTGTGCTAACAAGACCACAGCTGGAGCAGCTGCAAGGAGCAAGACTCAGCTTTGGGACTGATGGATGGATGATGGATGGATGATGGATGGATGATGGATGGATGGATGGATGGATGATGGATGATGGATGGATGATGGATGGATGATGGATGGATGGATGGATGATGGATGGATGGATGGATGATGGATGGATGGATGATGGATGGATGATGGATGATGGATGGATGGATGATGGATGGATGATGGATGGATGATGGATGGATGATGGATGGATGGATGGATGGATGGATGGATGGATGGATGGATGATGGATGGATGGATGGATGGATGGATGGATGATGGATGGATGATGGAGGCTGCTGAAGCATCATCACCATGTCCACAGAGCAGTGACAGGAGTGTTTGTTGGAGCTCCTGCAGATTCTGTGTTTCTCCTAGCAGGGTTTTCCACCTTCCCTGCCTGTCAGGTTGCATGCCCAGCTCCTTTCCCCAAGGTGATGCTTTGCTGTTTATTGCAAATCGTTGGGATTTATTTCTCTCATTGTGTGCCTAAATCAAGGCAGGGAAAGGAGTGGTGTCACAGCCAGCTCCCAAAACCCTGCAGGGTGAAATGCTCCTGGCCAGCACAGCTTTCCCCTTGGAGACTGGGAACATCAGTGCTGGGAGCAGAGTTTGGGAGGGGCATCAGCCCAGAATATTCCTAATTCTGCTGCAAATGTTTATTGTAATTACAATTATTGCAGCCCACATGCTGTTTGGATCCGTGTGCCCACACAGGCCATGCTGAATAATTATCTGCATATTTTATCAGAGAAAACAGTAATTTCTTTGTTCCAGCAATTTAACAATATTTATAACAGAAACCCCTTTATTTTCATGTAATTTACAAATGAGAGAGCACTGCCACTGTGCAAGTCTGGATCCATCACTTGAAAAACAAAGTAAAGAAATTGTGCCTTGCATGCTGGATTTTAATTTAATCACAGAACTGTAGAGTCACAGAAGGGTTTGGGCTGGGAGAGACCTCACAGATCATCCTGTTCCAGCCCCCTGCCACGGGCAGGGACACATTCCTCCAATTTAATGGTGTGGCATTAACAGGAACTTCATGAAATTATATTAATTATATTTCTCTTCCACCAAACACCAAGGCTAAATACAGTTTCTGAGTAATTACACCTGCATGTGTAATGTAGATGGGACTGAACATTGAGGTGCTGATTTGCCATAAGTAATGTGTGCTCTATCATCACAGCATATCCAGGAATAGAAAATAAATGTGCTGTGCAAAGTATTGCACATTGTGAGGGCGAGAGGGAGGGACAGAGGGAGGGATGGAACATTTCCTCTCCCAGGAACACAGCAAAATACTGGGAAATATCAGGGAAAATGGAACATTTCCAGCACTGGAACAGGGATCTTCTACTTGCTATGAAGAATTCTGGGCTGAAAAGCTCAGCCTAAGCGACAAAGCTGAGCTTCCCAACCCTTCCTAAGGCAATGCCCACCTTGGGGATAACTTGGACTCTTCCAGAAGCTTCTTGAATTCTTCCTTGGCCAACAGCAACTTGTTCTTCTTCTCTCTGTACTCCTCCCTGACCCGGGTCTTGACAAACTGCTCGAAAATCTGGCCAAGGAAGGGACAAGGGACACAGGACAAGGACACAGGACAAGGGACAGGACAAGGGACAGGAACACAGGACAAGGGACAGGGACACAGGACAATGACAAGGACAAGGGAGAGGACAAGGGACAGGGACACAGGACAAGGAACAAGGACACAGGAAAAGGGACAGGGACACAGGACAGGGGACAGGGACATACGACAATGACACAGGACAAGGGACAGGACAAGGGACAGGACAAGGGACAGGGACACAGGACAGGGACACAGGACACGAAGTCACTGTGGGGTTTCTGCAGCCCCAGGCCCTCATCTCTCCTCCCCACATCCAGGAGTTTTTATTCCATCACCTCCAAGGGCTGGCCCTCTGTGCCCGCTGTAATTGGCTGTTTAATTAAAGGTGTTTTTGTTAATCCCACAATCCCAGACTGGTTTGGGGTGGAAGGACCTTAAATCCCAGCCAGTCCCAGCCCTGCCATGGCCCAGGTGGCTCCAAGGCTGGGAAATTATTCCAGGATTCCAAGGAATGTGTCTGCATTGACTCATCATTGTCCTTGCCCTGAAATTCCCTGAAACAAATCCCAAACTCCCAGCTCAGGCTCTTGAGCAGCACTTTCCCTCCTGGCAGCTCCTCATGCATTTCCATTTCTCCATTTCCTTATTATTTTGTTTCACTTTTTTTTCCTTAGGAAAGGGAATGTTGGAAGGGAGCAAATGAAGATGTATGTGCCATGGGCTCTGGTAAATACCCACAGGAAACTCTCTGGAGAACCATGGGACAATATGGAATAAGCTCATTTTTCATCCTGTTTACTTAAAAAACGGACAATTCCATATTCGAATTTATTCCTTCTGCAGGATGACAAAAACTTTTAAGGGAGAGAAACAACCACAGAACAGCAGTGTTCACTTTCTCTGCAGGATCCCTGCATCTCTCCTGAATTTTCTAGACTCATCTGCAGACTTTGGGACCCCTAGTGAAAATTAATGCCCAAATTATCAAGGCAGCGAATAAATATTTGTATTTTAAAATAATTATTTTTAATAAATATTTGTAATTTTTATATTATATAAATAAATAAATATTTTAAAATACAAGAATCAAATAAAAGACTTCAGAAAAATTAAAATCTATTAAACCACACAGACATGAAGCAGAAATGTCTTAGTTTTAAAAATATACTTTAGGTGTCTTAAGAGAGTAAAAAGCCCTAAAGCCAAGTTTAAAGTTCAGAAACTTAGCTCCAGACATAACAGCAAAACATTGCTTGCATTTCTAGATAAAACCATTTATGTGAATAGATAGGACTATATGTGTAAATTATGTGTAAGGACTGACATTACTTTTGAACTTTGGAATTAAGCTCTAAGAGGTGCAAGAAAAATGTTTTAGAAACGAGGTTTTAGGTGATTGGATCATTTATAAATAAAATCCCCTGTATAGGAGTAGAGAGGAAGAAAAGAATAAGAAAAGGAAGAAGAAAAAGGAGAATGAGAAGAAGGAGAAGGAGGAAGAAGAAGAAGAAGAAAGAAGAAGAAAGAAGAAAGAAGAAAGAAGAAAGAAGAAAGAAGAAAGAAGAAAGAAAAGAAAGAAGAAAGAAGAAGAAAGAAGAAAGAAGAACTCTAACACTCTGAACTCTTTGCCTTCCAGACTGATGCATTCCTGCAATAAACAACTTTACAGCAACCAACAACTTCTCCTGTGTCTTTGAAAACCCAAACCCATGAAAAACTCAACAAGTCTCCATAGGCAAATTCTGATTTCACGGAATTATTTTATCCTTCCAAGTGCTCCAGATCCCAGCTGGTTTGGGAGGTGTTTGTGGGCAGGGTCACTCACCTGCCTCAGGACCCTGGCTGGTTTGGGAGGTTTTTAATGGGCAGGGGTCACTCACCTGCCTCAGGATCCTGGCTGGTTTGGAGGTGTTTGTGGGCAGGGGTCACTCACCTGCCTCAGGATCCTGGCTGGTTTGGAGGTGTTTGTGGGCAGGGGTCACTCACCTGCCTCAGGACCCCAGTGGGTTTGGGAGGTGTTTGTGGGCAGGGTCACTCACCTGCCTCCTCTCCTCGGGGTTGAGCAGCAGGTAGCGCGGGTCGAACACGATCTTGTGCAGCTCCTTCTCCCAGGTGGAGAACGCCGACACCTGGGGGCACAGAGCACGGGAGGGAGCTCAGGAGCCCCGGGCAGGACTCCTGGAGGGGAATCTGAACTTCAATCTGCTCCTTCCCACCCCAGCAGGACTGCTTGGCTCCCTGCTGGGAGATGTTCGCTCCCCATCCGTGGAGGGAGGAACCTGAGCAGGCAGGAAATGTCACCTGTGGGGCTGTGAGTGCAGGAAATGTCACCTGTGGGGCTGTCAGGCAGGAAATGTCACCTGCGGGGCTGTCAGTGCAGGAAATGTCACCCATGGGGCTGTCAGTGCAGGAAATGTCACCTGTGGGGCTGTGAGTGCAGGAAATGTCACCTGTGGGGCTGTGAGTGCAGGAAATGTCACCTGTGGGGCTGTGAGTGCAGGAAATGTCACCTGTGGGGCTGTCAGTGCAGGAAATGTCACCTGTGGGGCTGTGAGTGCAGGAAATGTCACCTGTGGGGCTGTGAGTGCAGCACAGGCACAGCTCCCATGGAAGGGACAATTCCAGCTCCAGAGCTGGCACTGTCACCCAGCTGAGGCACAGGGGAAAGCTGGCAGGGAGCACCTTCAGAGCACCTCACTCCCAAAGCTGCTGGGATGGGAATGTCACATCCTGCAGGGGAATGTCACATCTTACATGGGAATGTCACATCCTACATGGGAATGTCATGGAAATGTCACATCTTACATGGCAATGTCACATCCTACATGGGAATGTCACATCCTGCAGGGGAATGTCACATCCTGCAGGGGAATGTCACATTTTACATGGGAATGTCACATACTACAGGGGATTGTCATGGGAATGTCACATCCTGCAGGGGATTGTCATGGGAATGTCACATCCCACATGGGAATGTCACATCCCACATGGGAATGTCACATCCTGCAGGGGAATGTCACATCCTGAATGGGAATGTCACATCCTGAATGGGAATGTCATGGGAATGTTGCATCTTACATGGCAATGTCACATCCTGCAGGGGATTGGCATGGGGATGTTACATCCCACATGGGAATGTCACATCCTGCAGGGGAATGTCACATCTTACATGGGAATGTCACATACTGCATGGGAATGTCATGGGAATGTCACATCCTACATAGGATTGCCATGGGAATGTCACATCTCACATGGGAATGTCATTGGATTGTCACGTCCCACATGGGAATGTCACATCTTACATGGGAATGTCACATACTGCATGGGAATGTCATGGGAATGTTACATCCTGCAGGGGAATGTCACATCCCACGTGGAATTGTCATGGGAATGTCACATCCTACATGAGAATGTCACATCCCCCATGGGAATATCATTGGATTGTCACATCTTACATGGGAATGTCATTGGACTGTCATATCCTGCAGGGGAATGTCACATCCCAGGTGGAATTGTCATGGCAATGTCACATCTTACATGGGAACGTCACATCCTACATGAGAATGTCACCTCCCCCATGGGATTGTCACTGGACTGTCACATCCTGCAGGGCTGCTCCTGCCCCACGGAGCCAGCCACGGACACTTTGGGTGGAAGGGCGCTCAGAGCCCACCCAGAGCCACCCCTGGGCAGGGACAATTGCCACCACTGCAGAAACTGCTACACCATCCTGGGGATTCCTGTTGGTGACAGAAAAATCGGAAGGAAATAAAATATTCTAATCACTCCAACTAATTACAAAAGAGTGAATTCACTAAAAAAACAAGGATGTGAAGTATAATTGAACAGTAATTAACACTCCAGCAGGAAAGCTCTGATGAAGCAAAGTGGCTTTAAGTGGACTCGTTTTCCTCTCAGAGTGGCTTGAGGTTGGAAAATCCAAAGTTCAGGGTCCCTCTGGGGATCTGTGGCCATTGGGAAACCCAAAGCTCAGGTTGAATTTGGGGATTTAAGGCCACTGGGAAACCCAAAGTTCAGGCTGAATTTGGGGACTTGAGGCCATTGGAAAATTCAGAATTCAGGTTGACTTTGGGGATTTAAGGCCACTGGGAAACCCAAAGTTCAGACTGAATTGGGGATTTAAAGCCATTGGAAAATCCAAAGTTCAGGCTGCATTTGGGATTTGAGGACATTGGAAAATCCAAAGTTCAGGCTGAATTTGGGCATTTGAAGCCATTGGAAAATCCAAAGTTCAGGCTGAATTTGGGATTTAAGGCCATTGGAAAATCCAGAGTTCAGGCTGAATTTGTGATCTCAAGCCATTAGAAAATCCAAAATTCAGGCTGAATTTGGGGATTTAAGGCCATTAGAAAATCCCAAGCTCAGGCTGACTTTGGGATCTGAGGCCATTGGAAAATCCCAGATCCCTTTGGGATCTGAGGCCATGTCCCCCCAAGACCCCCCGAGCTCCCCTCCCCGTGCCCCTTGCCCTGAGCTCTGCGGTTCCAGCACCAGGAATTCTCCTGGTGTCTTTCACACCCTCCTGGACATCAGCCTTGATCCCAGCATAAAGCCCAGTCTGAGCTCAGAGCTAATTAAGCCCAACTAATTCGTCATGTAATCATTGCAGCTGATGATTTTGTGCTTAGCAATTATTGCATTGCACATTTGGCAAACGTCTCCTAAAACAACCGGGCGTTTCTGGTTTCCTTCCAGTCACACTTCACACACAAATCCCCCTCTTTCCCTGGCATTAAAAGGGAAAACCTTAGATAAAACCCCGTGGAATCCTTTCAGAGACCCTGAGAGCAGCCTAGCAGGGAGAAGACTTTCCTGGAAACGCTGGTTTAAAATGTTGATATTTTGATGCTGGGTGGGAGAGGGACCAGGAATTTAATTTTTTCTCTTCCTCCTAGAATTTTGTGGAAACTTCCAGAAGAATATCCAGATTACATTTTGACACAGGTAATCTCACCCCAGACTTCAGAATAAAATTGTCTGTGTCTTGGAGCTCCCCCAAATCCCCTCTGGTTTTAAAATGTTACAAGAAATATTCTTCTGTGGACATCATTGCTGCAGGAATCTGCAGAACTCCACGGGCAAACCCATCTGCTTCGAGCTCTGTGATTCCATCCAGCAGCTCCTTGAGGAGGGAAAGGCAGGGGAGGGCCACCAAATAATCAGATTTAAATGGCATTAGTGGTCTGCTTCAGCCATGCCAAGCAGCTGCTGCTGAGCTGGACAGCTCAGAAATGTTCAAGGTAAAAGCAAAGTGACCTCTTCTCTCCCTGATTTTAAACAATAGCAAATCCAAACAGTGGATTTCCCAAATTTCTTAATTTTAGGAGCAAATCTTACATAGAAACACCTGGGAATCCTGTTCTAGAACACCCCTAATCCTTTCAGATATTGACTTACTGCCCCCCGAGTTCCAATCTGCCAGCAGAGTCTTCACCCAGGGCTCCTTTATGGCCCTTCTGCATTTCTGCAGCATAAATAACAAGCTGCATTAATAAAGCAGCTCTGGCGTGGGGATAATTCACTGCTGAGCTGCTGAAGCTCTAATTATCCCCCTTTAAAGCCTGCTGATTACTGGGATAAATTTGATGGTTTTAGTGCCTGACAACAGCCACCTTGGGCTGCATTTCCCTGCTGGGATGACATTCCCTTGGTGGGGTACAGTGTGAAAATCTGCACCCCATTCCCTGCTCCTGCAGCTCAGCACAGCTCAACCATCCCCAAACATCCCAAAAAGCATGAATGGCTGCTGGAGGGTGAGGATGGATGGGAATTGGGAATTCCTGCCTGGGATGGAATTCCCTGGCTGGGATGGAATTCCCTGGCAGTGCCCAAGGCCAGGTTGGACATTGGGGCTGGAGCAGCCTGGGGCAGTGGGAGGTGTCCCTGCCCTGGTTTAAGGTCCCTCCCAGCCCAACCCATTCCTGATCCCATGATTTTGGATGGTTGGTCAGTGAGGTTGGCTCCCAGTGTGGGGAGTTTGTGGTGAGGGACACTCAGGAGCCCCCAGGAAGGGCTGTTCCTCACCCCTCTCTCCAGCAGCATGTCCCTGAAGTGGGTGATCCTCTCCTCCAGGGGCGGTGAGATGCGTGGGGCCGAGCCTTCCTCCCCTCCCTGCTCCTCCTCAGCGCCGCCCGCAGCCTGGCACGGCTCTGTTCTTTACAGGAACACAGGCAGGGGTCAGCCATGCTCACCTGTGCAGGGGAGCCCTTCCTTCCTTCCATCCTCTTCATCCTTTTCATCCTTTCCATCATTTCCATCTTTTCCTTTCCATCCTTTCCATCCTTTCAATCTTTCCAATCATTTCCATCCTTTCCATCTTTTCCTTTCAGTCCTTTCAACCCTTTCCATCCTTTGCATCCTTTCCATCTTTTCCTTTCCATCCCCTCCTTTCAATCCTTTCCATCCTTTCCAACTTTTCCTTTCAGTCCTTTCAATCCTTTCCATCCTTTCCATCCCATCCTTTCCATCCTTTGCATCCTTTCCATCCCATCCTTTCCATCTTTTCCTTTCCATCCTTTCAATCCTTTCAATCCTTTCCATCTTTTCCTTTCAGTCCTTTCAATCCTTTCCATCCTTTGCATCCTTTCCATCCCCTCCTTTCCATTCTTTCAATCCTTTCCATCCTTTCCTTTCCATCTTTTCCTTTCCATCCCATCCTTTCCATCTTTTCAATCCTTTCCATCCCATCCATCCCCTCCTTTCCATCCTTTCAATCTTTCCAATCTTTTCCATCCTTTCCATCTTTTCCTTTGCATCCTTTGCATCGTTCCATCCTTTCCATCCCCTCCATCCTTTCCTTTAAATCCTTTCAATCCTTTCAATCTTTCCAATCCTTTCCATCCTTTCCATCTTTTCCTTTCCATCCCATCCTTTCCATCCTTTCAATCCTTTCCAATCCTTTCCATCCTTTCCATCACATCCTTTCCATCCTTTCCCTCCTTTCCATCTTTTCCTTTCCATCCTTTCCATCCCATCCTTTCCCTCCATTCCATCCTTTCCATCTTTTCCTTTCCATCCTTTCAATCCTTTCAACCCTTTCAATCCTTTCCATCCTTTCAATCTTTCCAATCCTTTCCATCCTTTCCATCTTTTCCTTTCCATCCTTCCTTCCTTCCTTCCATCCTTTCCATCCTCTCCATCCTTTAAATCCTTTCAATCCTTTCCATCCTTTCAATCTTTCCAATCCTTTCAATCCTTTGCATCCTTTCCATCCCATCCTTTCCAATCCTCTCCATCCTTCCCATCCTTTCAATCCTCTCCATCCTTTAAATCCTTCCAATCCTCTCCATCCTCTCCATCCTTCCCATCCTCCCTGGGACGCCCCAGGAGCTGCCCTGCCAGGAGCTGCTGGGCACTCCAGGATGGGCATCTCCCAAAAATGCAGCAGGGTCCCCAGGCTGGGTCCTGGCACCTGCAGCAGCTCCAGCTGAGGCAGGACGGTCACTCAGGGCCAGCAGAGGCACCCAGCACCCAAATCCAAGGCACAGCAAAGTGACAGCTCCATTCAGCCCCCAGGAGGGGCCCCTCAGAGGGGACTCTGGTGCCTGAGGCAATAAAGGATCCAGTCCAGCACATCTGGAATGATCCATCATCAGAGCTGCACACCTGGATGGTCTGGGCACAGCTCAGAATTGCTTTTTTAGCTGTGACTTCAGGGGAACGTGAAGCACACGTGGTAATACAGGTGATAAAGGTAATAAATATAATAAAGGTAATAAATATAATAAATGTAATAAAGGTCAGTACCAGGAGCTGAGAGCAGGGAAAAACCTGCTGCACTTCAGAGAGGGAAACTTTTAATCAATGGCTTTTCAGTTCAAAACACCAATTAATGTAGAGGTTTGGTTTATTAATTTGAAATTTTTATGTTGTGAGATAGGAGTAGGAGGAAGGTAAAACAGGTTTAAATTTAAATGGTACAAATGGAAACTTTATTACTAGAAACTATAAAGAAAAAAAATCTTAGAACAAAACTTTAGATTACTTTTCCTTCTCTTACACACTTTTTTTTCCCACATTGAAAACATACAGAAAAACAACTCAGTCAGTTGGCAGTAAGTAACTACCCAAATCTTAACAAATAAAAATTTCCTTTTAAAAAAACCAAACCTTTACAGACTACCATACCAACCCTTCCCACCATTACTTACAGAGAAGTAAACTTTAGAACTTACTTATTTCTCTTCGTTTTGATGCTCAGATCATCATTTTCATCCCCTGGACAAGAGCTCACACATTTGTCTGCTGAAAAGAAGCAATTCTTGATCAGATTGGAACGAGAGAAATGGGAATAGGAATTCCTCACACTGACTTCTCCTCCCTCGTCTCTGCTCAGGGATTTCCTGGCTTTCACCCCCACAGAGGGTTTGAGAAATCACAAGTATTTTATAAAATCCTCCAATTGCCTTCATCCAAGTGGAAGCAACAGCAACAAAGTGACCATTCCCAGTCAGCAAAACTCCTCATTTTTCATTCATGGCATGATTGCTTTAAATCTCATTATTGCCTCTCCTGGCTCTCCCTCCTCCCTTCCCTTCAAAACCCAGCTCAGGACATCCCTGCAGAATCATTTCTGTGCTGACAGCCTGAAGGATTCACTGGAGGAGGCTCCCCCAGAGCTTCCCCCCTCTCCTTTTTCCTGCTGGGATCCAGGAATTCCAGCAGTGCCTGCCAGGGCTGGGAGATGCCAGGAGCTCAGAGCAGCTCCAAGGTCCCTGCTCTGGAGCCTGGAGCATGGGCACGGCTCCCTGAGCTTGGATTTCCAGTCACAGGCACGGGGAGCACAGCCTGGATTCTGAAATGTTCTCTCTTCCCCCCACCAGTGGCAGCTGTCACCAAAACCCCCAGGAAGTGACATCCCTGCATGGCTGGGAAATGCTCCTGGGCTGCCCTGGGGATGGACTTCAGGCTGGTCTGAGTGCCAGGGGCTCCAAAATATCCCTGGGGATTCAGGAAACCACATCATCACTGCTGTGCAGAGGGAGTTCTGCCCAGGCCAGGCTGGACACTGGGGCTGGAGCAGCTGGGACAGGGGAGGTGTCCCTGCCATGGCTGGGGGGCACTGGGGGGCTCTGGGTGGGATTTGGGGGCTCTGGGGACGATTTGGGGTCCCTTCAACCCACAGTGCTCTGGATTCCATGGGGAGCAAACCAGCCTCGAGTTGCAGGGGATAATTATGCAGGTTATAGAAATTATCCCAGTTTTGGGTGCAGAGAATTCACAGAACCCAAGGACAGGGCTGGGAGCACTGGGACAGGGGCAGGTGTCCCTGCTGTGACAGGGCTGGGCTTTGGGATCCCTCCCAACCCAACCTTCCCATGATTTGATAACTCCATAATGTCCATTTTCTATTAATCAGATGGAAAAACTCATCAAATAATTAAAACTTCCAGCCTGAGCAGCCAGACGGGCCCTGGACCAGCTGCAGGACGAGACCACAGCAGATAAATGAAATAAAAAATGAATAAACAGCTGCTGCAGGACGAGATCACAGCCCAGGAGCTGCCCCTGCTCTCCAAGCCCATGGGGTGGAACCATCAGGGAAGAGCCACCAGCAGGGAACAAAGCCTTGCTGGAGGAGGAGTCATTGAGAAATGAGCAATTCTTCATTTCTGCCCAGATTTAAAAAGCACTGGATCCTTCAGCAGAGACAACCCAGAGCATCCCGTGGACAGCTTCTCTTGACATCTTTATTTTTAAGATGTTTGAATTGAAAATTCTAATTAAAACTCAGCAGCAGCCACTCAGCTGAACAAACGTGGGAATCATTGTTGGGAAGGTTCAGCTCGTTTGTGTTATTTATTTACTGGAGATTACAGGCTAAGAGAAGAGGTAACAAATAATCCCCTTCACCTCACAGCTAATCTATACTAATTATTAGCTGCTCCAACCCTGAGCCCAATTAGAGCAGGGAAGATTAACACTATTTAAGAACAATAAAAGCCATGGCCACACAAAACCAGGAGCATGAATCAAATCTCTGTGGTAGAGATAATAAATGCAAAGGATGGAACTGAGCAAAAAATAGATTTTTGAAGTGGCACCTCTCAGCCCTGACTTCAGCCTCTTGTGTTAATTAATCACAGAGCAGGAGCAATGATAAAGACCATGAACAAGGACCCTCAGCTTTGTCTCAGCCATGCCCTGGCAGGAATTCACCGAGCTCTCAGCACACCCTGCAGTAAAAGGCTCTGGTTTCCTCCTGGAGGAGGAATTCCAGCAGATGGGCTCTGGAGGAACTACCCCCACTGCAGCTGGAATTACACACAAATACAGATCCAAGCACCTGCCAGGGAAATTCAGAGAGAAAAATGGAATTCCAGGAGGACCCGGGCAGAGAACCCCCCTTGGAGCTGATGGTGGCTCACTCTTGTCTCCCTGCAGCACGGGGCTGCCGCTCTTTGGGGATTGCAGGGGTTATTTGGGGTTTGCAGGGGTTCACTGGCAGTTGTCCCCCTGGATCAAAGGCAGTGCCCATCCCTGCTGCCCTGAGGGGACAGGGCAGGTCCTGGCAGTGCCCCCACCCCAATTCAGGTATAAAACAGCCCCTGGAAATCTCACTTCTTTCCCCCTCGAGTTTTTCTCCCTCCCCAGTGAGGAGCAGGCAGCAGCTGAAGGATGGTGACCCTTCTTCCACCAAAACCAGAACCTTCAACAATTCCAAAGGCCAGGAGCAGTCCCAGTGGCTGCCATGGCTGATGTCCCCAGCAAGGGACACACTCCCAGGAAAGGCTGGGGATCTCTCACTGGAGATTCCCTGCTGGGGTTTGCCCCCCTGATGATCACTGGAGATTCCCTGCTGGGGTTTGTCCCCCTGATGACCACTGGAGATTCCCTGCTGGGGTTTGACCCCCTGATGGTCACTGGCCATGCTCTGATGGTCCCTGGCCATGCCCTGCTGGGGTTTTACCCCGCTAAATGATCATTGGCCATGCCCTGATGATCCTTGGCCATGCCCTGCTGATCAGTGGCCCTGCCCTGATGATCCCTGGCCATGCCCTGCTGGGGTTTTACCCCCCTGCTGATCCCTGGCCATGCCCTGCTGATCCCTGGCCCTGCCCTGATGATCCCTGGCCATGCCCTGATGGTCACTGGCCCTGCCCTGATGATCCCTGGCCATGCCCTGATGGTCACTGGCCATGCCCTGCTGGGGTTTTCCCCCCATAATGATCACTGGCCATGCCCTGATGGTCACTGGCCATTCCATGATGGTCACTGGCCATGCCCTGCTGGGGTTTTACCCCCCTGCTGATCCCTGGAGATTCCCTGCTGGGGTTTGCTCTCCTGCTGGTCACTGGCCATGCCCTGCTGGGGTTTGCCCCCCTGATGATCACTGGCCATTCCATGATGGTCACTGGCCATGCCCTGCTGGGGTTTGCCCCCCTGATGATCACTGGCCATTCCATGATGATCCCTGGCCATGCCCTGATGATCCCTGGCCATGCCCTGATGGGGTTTTACCCCCCTGATGGTCACTGGCCATGCCCTGCTGATCACTGGCCATGCCCTGATGGTCACTGGCCATGCCCTGCTGGGGTTTTACCCCCCTGATGATCCCTGGCCATGCTCTACTGGGGTTTGCCCTCCTGCTGATCACTGGAGATTCCCTGCTGGGGTTTGCTCTCCTGCTGGTCACTGGCCATGCCCTGCTGGGGTTTGCCCCCCTGATGATCACTGGCCATGCCCTGATGGTCACTGGCCATTCCATGATGGTCACTGGCCATGCCCTGCTGGGGTTTTACCCCCCTGATGATCACTGGCCATGCCCTGATGGTCACTAGCCATGCTCTGATGATCACTGGCCATGCCCTGATGATCCCTGGCCATGCCCTACTGGACCCCTCTCTAATCCCAAATCTCAAAGCTCCCCCCAGCCCCAGCCCAGCCCCAGGGCTCTCAGCAGAGGGGCAGTCAGGGCTGGTTACTTGCTGCAGCCTCCAGCTTGCGCTTGTGCGGGGGGTCCTCGAGCAGCCGCTTGATGTCCCCGCGGTGCCGCAGGTCCAGCGGCCGCTCCCACACCGACAGCTGCATGCTGGGGTTGAAGAAGAACACGCGGTCATCTCCAGTCCAGACCACACACCTGCTCCAAGGATAAAACAGCCTCAGAGCCTGGCCTGGCACCAGGGCTGTGCCCTGAGCCACTGCCAGGACAGCATGGTGACACCAGGGACAGCCAGGACAGCCTGGTGACACCACAGTGACAGCCAGGACAGCCTGGTGACACCCAGTGACAGCCAGGACAGCATGGTGACAGCCAGGACAGCCTGGTGACACCCAGTGACAGCCAGGACAGCATGGTGACACCACAGGGACAGCCAGGACAGCCCCGTGACAACCCAGGGACAGCCAGGACAGCCTGGTGACACCACAGTGACAGACAGGACAGCCTGGTGACAGCCAGGACAGCCTGGTGACAACCCAGGGACAGCCAGGACAGCCTGGTGACACCACAGGGACAGCCAGGACAGCCTGGTGACACCACAGGGACAGCATGGTGACACCCAGGGACAGCCAGGACAGCATGGTGACAACCCAGGGACAGCCAGGACAGCCTGGTGACACCACAGTGACAGCCAGGACAGCGTGGTGACACCACAGTGGCAGCCAGGACATCCCAGTGTCCCAGTGACACCCCAGTGACACCCCAGTGGTTTCCAAATCCCAGTATGGAGTTACAATCACTGTGTGTGGTTTTAATAAAGGTGTAATATCACATGGTGAAGGGTTTGGAATTGGAAGTTTTAAAATATAACAATGGAACAAGAGAAAGGTTTGGGGCAGAGATTTTTTTCTTCCTTCTTCTTAGTTTTAGGTTATATTTTTAGTTAGATAAAAAGTGCTGCACTGCAGGTCACAAGTATAAATAACACAGGTATTAGCTTTTAATTGCACTGTTCACCTTTCAAAGACCTTGTAACAAACAAGACACAGCTCCATTTTCCCACTCTTGGCTGGCTAGCTAAAAGTGCTGCAGTGCTCACTGTGCTATGAATAAAAATAAATAAACAGCCAAGTCCAAACACAAAACTCCATCTCTCCTGCTTCAATCCCAGCTCTGACTGAAGGCAAAGGAAGAACGAAGATGAACTCTAATAATGCTGTTATTATTGCTGATAAATGAATTAATAGTAATACATTTCTAATTCATTATAATATTATTATATACTATTATATATATTATTATATTATGCTGTTAGTATATTGATGATGATAAAATAATAATAAAAAATAATAAATAAATATAAATATAAATATAATAAAATAAAATATAAATATAATAATGATAATAATGATAATAGTAATAGTAATAATAATAATAATAATAATAATAATAATAATAATAATAATAATAATAATAATAATAATAAAATGAATACTAAAGCAGCACTAACAATGCAGGTTTTCCTCTCTGCCCAAGCCAAGCAGCAGCGAGGCAGAGCCCAGGGTCTGCCTGAGCCTCCCCCACCTCTCTCACAGCACAATTTCCCCCTGTGCCAGCCCAGGAGGGCACTTGGGGAGGGGGTGGCATTGGGAAGGGTGCTGGCAGCTCCTCACCACGGGGATCCTGGCACTGGGGTGGATGCCACCGGCTTGTTCCCCTTGGAAGCGCCGTCAGCCTCGCTCAGCAGCTTGAAGGAGGGGTCCTGGAGAGACACAGGGAGAGTTTGGGGTAGAAGGGATCCCCAGGGCAGAATTCCAGGAGGGGCTTTATGGGCACCCAGCACAGCTGGATGGGAATTATAAAAATGCCTCTGTAACAGCCCAGATCAGAGTTTGTACCAGTGCTCCAGCCAAGCCACTTTTGGGTGTTTTTATCAAACACTCCAGAATTTGTAAAGGCTACTGAAACATAAATTGTGCTAAATCAGGGAAAAAGAGGCTGAAAATCAGAATAGCAAGATTGCAAGAACTCAAGTGGAGGTGGGCAGTGAGCACTGGACTGTAACCAATCATATTTCCTGCAAGGTGTGTGGGCAAAATAGAAGCACTGACCAAAAAATGCGTGATTGCATGGACAGTAATTTAAAACTGGAAACAATAAAGTGGCTTCTGCTTCACCACATTAACTAGTTGTTCCAAAGTCCTTTGTTCCTGCAATGCCTCCCCACCCAGAGCAATGTGAATGCAAAAAAAAAATTGTGTGCACACCTGGAGCTCCCAAGGGAGGGATGGGGGATAAGGGATGGGGATGGGGGATGGGGGATGAGGGATGGGGGATGAGGAATGAGGGATGGGGGATGAGGGTGAGGAATGAGGGACAGCCCCAGTGTGGCACCAGCCAGGGGAGAAAGGAGCCCAGGGGTGCCCTGTGCCAGCCCTGCCCCTCCCAGATCTGCTGGGGCTGCTCAGGGACACCAGCACAGCACAGTGACCGACTGTCCTGTGCCCCAGCTGCTCCCCTGGCTCCATCACATGGCAAAAAAGTGTTCAGAGCTGCTGGAGAGAGTCCAGAGGAGGCACCAAAAGATCCCAGGGCTGGAGATCCTCTGGAGCCAGGCTGGGAGAGCTGGGGGGCTCACCTGGACAGGAGAAGGATCCAGGGAGAGCTCAGAGCCCTGCCAGGGGCTGAAGGGGCTCCAGGAGAGCTGAGAGGGACTGGGGACAGGGATGGAGGGACTGGGGACAGGGATGGAGGGACAGCACACAGGGATGGAGGGACAGCACACAGGGGATGGAGGGACAGCACACAGGGATGGAGGGACAGGACACAGGGAATGGAGGGACAGCACACAGGGGATGGAGGGACAGCACACAGGGATGGAGGGACAGGACACAGGGAATGGAGGGACAGCACACAGGGGATGGAGGGACAGGACACAGGGGATGGAGGGACAGGACACAGGGAATGGCTCTGAGCTGACAGTGGATGGGTTTGGATGGGATTGGGGCAGGAATTGTTCCCTGGCTGGGATGGAATTCCCAGATTTGCTGTGGCTGCCCCTGGATCCCTGGCAGTGCCCAAGGCCAGGTTGGACACTGGGGACAGTGGGAGGTGTCCCTGCCATGGCAGGGGGGCTCTGGGTGGGATCTGGGGTCCCTTCCAACCCAAAGTTGTCACTCCATGGGGAACAAACCAGCCCTGAGCGTCCCCCTGATGCTGTGACAATGCCAGAGCTCCTGCACAGCTCCAAGATAAATTAAATTAAATCTGCCTCATTAAATCCACTGCAGGAGGGACCCCCAGTGTCCCCAGGGCCAGTCCCAAGCCTGGCCCGGGTCTGTGCCGCTCTGGAGAGGCCCCACACTGACCTTGTCCCTGTCACTGCCCGGGGGGACACTCTTCCTCTCGGCGTGCAGGATCAGCGCCGGGGGGCAGGAGCCTCTGCTCGATTCCTTGCCACGATCTGGGGGAGAAAGCAGCTCCTTTAATGGGACACAAACACTCACAGCAAGCCCAAACTGCTGAGGAAAACCTGATGGTTTCTGTGAAATACAAACCTGAGTCCCTCAGAGAGAGAAAAAAATACAAGAATTAATTGAAAGCCTTTAGAGAAATTAAAATCTATTAAAACACAGAGACATGAAGTAGAAATGTAAGTTTTAGTTTTAAATAAATAAAAATATACTTTAAGTGCCTTAAGAGAGTAAAAATACCTAAAGCCAAGTTTAAAGTTCAGTAACTTAGCTCCAGACATGATGAGAACACAGCAGAACATTGCTTGCACTTCTAGCTAGGACAGAACCATTTAGGTGAATAAATAAAGCTACATGTGTAAATTATGTGTAAATGATGTGTAAGGACTGACACCACTTTTGTACTTTAGAATTGAGCTCTGATAGGTGTAGAAAGAATGGTTTAGGGTCATGGTTTTATCTGACTGGATGATTTATGGAGAAGGAGAAGGAGAAAAGAAGAAGAAGGAGAAGATGAAGAAGAAGAAGAAGACAAAGAATAAGAAAGAAGAAGAAGGAGAAGAAGAAAGAAGAAAGAAAAAAAGAAGAAAGAAGAAAGAAGAAGAAAGAAGAAGAAAGAAGCAGAAAGAAGAAGAAAGAAGAAGAAAATAATAACATTTCCCTGTCCTTTGCAGACTGCCTCCATCCTGACATCCCAAACCCTGCAGAGCCTGCTGCCCACAGCAGAGTGTGACAGCAGAGGGGCCTCAGGGACAGCAGGGAGAGGCAGGAGAGGCAGCAGGGGTGAGACACAGACCCAGAGGTGCCAACAGAGGAGTGTGCACACTAAAGAAATAGGGGATTTTCTGCATTTGGGGTTTTTTGTCTGCTTGTCCTCTCCAAGGACATTTCTGGGGTCTGAGCTGAGGTGAGCTGGCCACCCCTCGTGCAGCAGGGAGGACAAGGTGTGTGTGACTCCTCTGGGCAGTCCTGGCTGGCCCTGGCTGTCCCTGCAGTGTCCCAGGCCAGGCTGGACACGGGGGTGGAGCAGCCTGGGACAGTGGAGGTGTCCCCATGGCAGGGTGGAGCAGTCTGGGACAGTGGAGGTGTCCCCATGGCAGGGTGGAGCAGCCTGGGACAGTGGAGGTGTCCCCATGGCAGGGTGGAGCAGCCTGGGGCAGTGGAGGTGTCCCCATGGCAGGGTGGAGCAGCCTGGGGCAGTGGAGGTGTCCCCATGGCAGGGTGGAGCAGTCTGGGACAGTGGAGGTGTCCCCATGGCAGGGTGGAGCAGCCTGGGACAGTGGAGGTGTCCCCATGGCAGGGTGGAGCAGCCTGGGACAGTGGAGGTGTCCCCATGGCAGGGTGGAGCAGCCTGGGACAGTGGAGGTGTCCCCATGGCAGGGTGGAGCAGTGTGGGACAGTGGAGGTGTCCCCATGGCAGGGAATGGGCTGAGCTTCCAGCCCAATCCAGTCTGGATTCTTGGTTCTGTGTGGCACATTCACCTCTCAGTGCTGCCCCAACTATTAATAAATACTCTGGGTACAGAGCAGGCCCCCATTTAACTCTGCTTCCCTCAGAATATCTCAGAATAATAACAGGTTAAATCCATGGCATTTTGCTCAGAAGATGGCTTTATGGGGAGCAGAAAAGAAGATTTACAAACCAGAGCCATTCATTTCCACATTAAAGGAGCCAGGAGCAGGGAGCTGCTGATCCACATCAAAAGGGCTCTAAATTCATCTTCCTTCCCTGCAAATCTGGTAATTGGGAATCAAAGCTTTCCCAGCATTTGGTGCTCTGGACACAGGGAGGTCACCCCAGTGTCAGTGCCCAGCTGCTGCCTGGCTGTGGGAAGGGAAGGACATCCCTCAGAGGGGTGGCACAGAGGGGTGGCACAGGGCCAGGGCCAGGGCCAGCACCTGGAGAGGGCCCCAGCAATGGCCAGAGGTGGGGTTGGCATTTTACAGCCACCATGGGCTCTTGGTTTGAGAAGTAGCCATGGATTTAATCCTTGTACCTGCACAGGGACGTGGGCTTGGGGACAGGAAAACAGCCCCTGGGTTTGGAAGTTTTAATACAAATCATGGAGTGGGTTGGGCTGGGTTAGGTTGGAAGGGGTCCTAAATCCCAACCAGTGCCACCCCTGCCATGGATCCATCCACGGAATCACAGAGACACAGACACAGACAGAGACATGGGATCACACACACACACATGGGATCACACACACATGGGATCACACACACACACATGGGATCACACACACATGGGATCACACACACACACATGGGATCACACACACATGGGATCACACACACATGGGATCACACACACATGGGATCATACACACATGGGATCACACACAGAGCCATGGGATCACACACACACACAGCCCTGGGATCACACACACACGGGATCACACACACACGGGATCACACACAGAGCCATGGGATCACACACACACACACACGGGATCACACACAGAGCCATGGGATCACACACACACACACACACACACATGGGATCACACACACACGGGATCACACACAGAGCCATGGGATCACACACACACACACACGGGATCACACACAGAGCCATGGGATCACACACACACACACACGGGATCACACACACACGGGATCACACACACATGGGATCACACACACACACACATGGGATCACACACACACGGGATCACACACACACACATGGGATCACACACACACACACGGGATCACACACACACACACACACACGGGATCACACACACACACACGGGATCACACACACACACATGGGATCACACACACATGGGATCACACACACACACATGGGATCACACACACACATGGGATCACACACACACATGGGATCACAGACACACACACACACACACACAGAGCCATGGGATCACACACACACACACACACACACACACAGAGCCATGGGATCACACACACACAGCCCTGGGATCACACACACACGGGATCACACACACACAGGATCACACACACACACACACACACACACATGGGATCACACACACACACACACACACACATGGGATCACACACACATGGGATCACACACACACACATGGGATCACACACACACATATGGGATCACACACACACACGGGATCACACACACATGGGATCACACACACATGGGATCACACACACACGGGATCACAGACACACACACACACACAGAGCCATGGGATCACACACACACACACACACACACACACACATGGGATCACACACACACACACACAGCCATGGGATCACACACAGCCATGGGATCACACACAGCCATGGGATCACACACACACACACACAGCCATGGGATCACACACACACACATGGGATCACACACACACACATGGGATCACACACACAGCCATGGGATCACACACACACACATGGGATCACACACACACACATGGGATCACACACACACACATGGGATCACACACAGCCATGGGATCACACACACACACACACACACACACACACATGGGATCACACACACAGCCATGGGATCACACACACACACATGGGATCACACACACAGCCATGGGATCACACACACATGGGATCATACACACATGGGATCACACACACACACAGCCCTGGGATCACACACACACGGGATCACACACACACGGGATCACACACACACACACACACACACACATGGGATCACACACACATGGGATCACACACACACACATGGGATCACACACACACATATGGGATCACACACACACACGGGATCACACACACACGGGATCACAGACACACACACACACACACAGCCATGGGATCACACACACACACACACACACACACACACACATGGGATCACACACAGCCATGGGATCACACACACACACACACACACACACACATGGGATCACACACACACAGCCATGGGATCACACACACACACACACACAGCCATGGGATCACACACACACACACAGAGCCATGGGATCACACACACATGGGATCACACACACATGGGATCACATACACACATGGGATCACACACACACATGGGATCACACACACACACACGGGATCACACACACACACATGGGATCACACACACACACATGGGATCACACACACATGGGATCACACACACACACACACACACAGAGCCATGGGATCACACACAGAGCCATGGGATCACACACACACACACACGGGATCACACACAGCCATGGGATCACACACACACACACACACACACACACATGGGATCACACACAGCCATGGGATCACACACACACACACACACATGGGATCACACACACACAGCCATGGGATCACACACACACACACACACAGCCATGGGATCACACACACACACACACACACACAGAGCCATGGGATCACACACACACACACAGCCATGGGATCACACACACACACACACACACACACACACACACACACAGAGCCATGGGATCACACACACACAGCCATGGGATCACACACACACACACACACATGGGATCACACACACATGGGATCACACACAAACACACACACACACATGGGATCACACACACAGCCATGGGATCACACACAAACACACACACACACATGGGATCACACACACACACACACACACACACACATGGGATCACACACACACACACACACACAGCGTCATGGGATCACACACACACACACACACACACAGAGCCATGGGATCACACACACACACACAGCCATGGGATCACACACACACACACACACACACACACACACACACAGAGCCATGGGATCACACACACACAGCCATGGGATCACACACACACACACACACATGGGATCACACACACAGCCATGGGATCACACACAAACACACACACACACATGGGATCACACACACACACACACACACACACACATGGGATCACACACAGCCATGGGATCACACACACACACACACACACACACACATGGGATCACACACACACACAGACACACACACACACACATGGGATCACACACACACACATGGGATCACACACACACAGGATCACACACACACAGAGCCATGGGATCACACACACACACACACACATGGGATCACACACACATGGGATCACACAAACATGGGATCACACAGAACCATGGATCATCCCCACCTGCTCGTGCCTGCTCCATCAGGTTGGTGGCCAGGAGGGTGACGCCGGGCGCGGACACGGCGGTGACACGGGTGACCTGTGCTGGCACCAGGGGGCCCACGGCAGCGTCCAGCCTGGAGGCAGAACCTGCCAGCAAACCAGAAGGGAACAGTGCCAGTGGGGAAGAATGAGGCAGAGTGGAGGAGTGGAGCTTTGCCCTGGTATTTAAAGATTCCCTTTAAAACTCTTGGCTTTTTTCCCCAGCTCGTGGTGATGCCTTGGGTTTCAGCTTTTTTATTTTTCAGATTCTCTGCTGCTTGGTGTGTAACTCTGAAAATTCATCTTAGGTGTTAGTGAGTTCTCTTCACAGGGGAGTTGAACAAAACAATTCCTTCCCAGCTGGAGAATCAAGGACAACTGTACCCAAAAACCATAAACAAGAGAGAAGAAAAGGGGGCTGAGACTTCATAGCCTGGGGCTGTGCTTGGATAACTGACCCCAATGTGGAGATGAACCCAAACTTCTAAAGGTGTAAAACTCGTGCCCAGGATCCATCTGGGATTTGATTTGGGTGCAGCCCTGGCTGGGCTCTTGCACTGCCCAAGGTGAATCCTTTCAATAAATCCCTATTTTATCCTTTCAATAAACCCCTATTTCATTCCTTTTGCTCTGCCCTGTCTCTGTTCCAGGTCAGCCTTTCCAGGCATCAGTTCTGGTGCCCCAGATGGGACATGAAGGCATCAGTGGCACTCAAGGCCATGGCCAGTGGTCAGCACAGGCCAGTGGTCAGCACAGCCAGTGGTCAGCACAGCCAGTGGTCAGCACAGGCTGCCCCAGCAGCTGCACATGGGGATTCAGGGAGCCTCTCCAGCCTCAGTGATTCAGTGAATTCGTCTGCTGCACACATCCCCTGCCCCCACTGCAGGGTTAAAACAAGGTTTGTGCTCAGCTCAATTCCTGGCCACGATGCCCACGGATTCTCAGCCAATAAACAGCGCCAGAAATTTAAAATCAATGAAAATGTGGCTCTCAAAGTAAGAATTTGCCAGGGTGGATCAATGCTCTCCCAGCAGGTCACAGCAAGATCAGTGTTCTCATTTTAAATAACACTCCTCTGGTTTCCACTGTTACTCATCACAACTTCTTCATGTCCCACTCTGTCCACGGGAAATTATTTTGCCAATACTTTAAAAGTGCAGCTTTATCCAGGGATTCACAGCCTGCTTGGACAAGGCCAGACCAGGAACTCTCTCAGGTGCATTATTCTTGAGCAATCAGTAAGCCAGGGCTGCTGCTAGAGCCAGCCCAGCTAAACCAGGCTCTGTAGTCCTGCAGAATTCAGATTTATTCCATTTATAGCAGCATTTATTTCCAATAACTGGGCACGAGTTCTTCAGAAGCTGAGGCACACAGCCCCACCTCCTGCCAGGTAAATCCAGGTGTCCCCACGTGCCACTGCCACCTGTACAGACACATCCCTGTTGGGAATAACAATTCCCAACACAGACCAGGCTGCAGGATTTCCTGCCCCTCCCTTCCACCAGTACCCATGGGCTACCAAGCAGCTCCCATCCCAACTCCCCCACGTTCTGGAACTCTTGGATCATTTCTGAATCGCTCAGTGTGTTAGCAAAGCCCACTCACACACTGTGAGCGCTGCCATGGATCTGTGTCCCTGCAGTTCCAGGAGCCACAGCACAATATTCCACAATATTCCCACACTGCTTTGGGACCTTAAATCCCACCCAGTGCCCCCTCCCCCTGTCCCAGGTGCTCCCAGCCTTGTCCTTGGGTCCTATGAATTCTCTACACCCCAAACTGGGGTAATTTCCATAACTTCCATAATTATCCCCTGCAATTGCAGGCAGCACTGGAGACGAGCTCTGCTCATCCCCACCTCGGCTGCCGCCTGCTCAAACGTGACTTGCCATTATATAATTTCAGCTGCTTCTTTATGTTGATTTATTATCCAATCCAGGAACAATATCAGTGCATCTTTTGATGTGATGGAAGCAATTATCCCACGTCTTCCACCCGCACCAGAGTCAAGTATATATAAATATATATTTATACACACATAGATATGCATTCCATACATGCAGATCGAGTTCAACTGCTTATTTTAATTATAACTGCTGCTCACCAAATAAGCAGGAATGATTTAAGGCAATCTTAACCTTTAAGGAATAAATATTTATGCTTTGGAGCTCTTTGTGCTTATGAAGAGCAGTCTTTGAATGGATGGCTTTGGAATACCAATAAAGCCTGGATGGAGTTGAATGTCACGATGCAATATCAGCCTCTGGTCTGAACTGAACATAACCTGGGCTGGAATTACACCTGCATGTGAACCCACACTCCCAGTGCCTCATGATCATCTCCTGAGCCCAGAAGGTTCTGGATTTCAGGGCTTCATCTACAGGCACAGTCCATCCTGATGAGATCATTTGGGGCACTCCTGCCAACCTGCAAAGGACAAGAGAAATCTCTGCTTGGAAAAAAAAAAAGGAAGAATTGAGCAGTAATTAAAAAAAATCGACTTTTTACCAAGCAGGCAGCCTCCTTCATCTCCTGCAGCTCCCGAGCTGAGCTCCCCCTTCCCCTCAAGGACACACCACGCTCCTCCTCAAGGCAATTCATGCTGGGAAACACGAGCCTGCCCAGGAGCCACCTCTGGGAAATTCCCCTTCCTTCCTCTGCTGCTCTGAAAGGCCCAGACACTTCACTAACAGCATTCAGCACCTTCTGAACCTGAGGCTGCCCCTCCCTGTGCCTCAGACCTGGCAACGTGTGGTGCTTCCTGAGCAGCCCGTGGCTGCAGGGAGAGCATCCCGCACAGCTGGCACAGCTGGCACAGCTGCTGCAGGCTCAGCACAGCTGCCCTGCCCTCTGTGCCAGCCCAAATTCGGCCCCAGGCTGAGCTGGAGCTCCCTGGGGAATGGGGGGAGCCCCCAGCCCCTGCAGGGCTTGGGGATGCTCAGAGAGCTCCCAGCCCAGATGGGGTGGGAATGGCAATCCCTGCTGGGTCCTGCTGGGATGCAGAGGGGGCACAGGGCAGTGAGCTCCCAGCATCCAAACAGGGCAGGGAATGGCAATCCCTGCTGGGATCAGGGCAGTGAGCTCCCAGCCCAAACCAGGCAATCCCTGCTGGGATCAGGGCAGTGAGCTCCCAGCCCATTTGGGACAGTCCCTGCTGGGATCAGGGCAGTGAGCTCCCAGCCCAAACCAGGCAATCCCTGCTGGGATCAGGGCAGTGAGCTCCCAGCCCATTTGGGGCAGTCCCTGCTGGGATCAGGGCAGTGAGCTCCCAGCCCATTTGGGACAGTCCCTGCTGGGATCAGGGCAGTGAGCTCCCAGCCCATTTGGGGCAATCCCTGCTGGGATCAGGGCAGTGAGCTCCCAGCCCAAACCAGGCAATCCCTGCTGGGATCAGGGCAGTGAGCTCCCAGCCCATTTGGGGCAATCCCTGCTGGGATCAGGGCAGTGAGCTCCCAGCCCAAACTGGGAAATCCCTGCTGGGATCAGGGCAGTGAGCTCCCAGCCCATTTGGGGCAATCCCTGCTGGGATCAGGGCAGTGAGCTCCCAGCATCCAAACTGGACAATCCCTGCTGGGATCAGGGCAGTGAGCTCCCAGCCCAAACCAGGCAATCCCTGCTGGGATCAGGGCAGTGAGCTCCCAGCCCAAACCAGGCAATCCCTGCTGGGATCAGGGCAGTGAGCTCCCAGCCCAAACCAGGCAATCCCTGCTGGGATCAGGGCAGTGAGCTCCCAGCCCAAACCAGGCAATCCCTGCTGGGATCAGGGCAGTGAGCTCCCAGCCCATTTGGGGCAATCCCTGCTGGGATCAGGGCAGTGAGCTCCCAGCCCATTTGGGGCAGTCCCTGCTGGGATCAGGGCAGTGAGCTCCCAGCCCATTTGGGGCAATCCCTGCTGGGATCAGGGCAGTGAGCTCCCAGCCCATTTGGGGCAGTCCCTGCTGGGATCAGGGCAGTGAGCTCCCAGCCCATTTGGGGCACTCCCTGCTGGGATCAGGGCAGTGAGCTCCCAGCCCATTTGGGGCACTCCCTGCTGGACCCTGCTGGGCTCAGGGCAGTGGGGATGGGTGGGCACAGCTCTGCCCCACCCAGACCTGTCCCCAGCCCCAGCTGGGAACTGAGCACACATCACATCACAGCCAGGGCTGGGCTGGGCTCCGGGGGGAAGGACACACAGACACAAACAGCAATTGCAGCCCAGAACCCAGATCCCAGACTGGTGTGGGGTGGAGGGACCCCAAATCCCAGCCCTGCCCTGGCAGGGACACTCCCACTGTCCCAGGTGCTCCAAGCCCAGCCTGGCCCTGGGCACTGCCAGGAATGGGGAGTCCCTGTGCAGCCTGTGGAGGAACATTTATAAATCAGAATTTTTAGCCTCCTACCCAACCAGAAACAACCCTCAAAGTGTCAGCAGCATCACTGCTTTGGGCAGAATTACCCCAGCTGCTCTGCATCCCATCCATCTCTCTCCTGTGGTCTCTGTTCATTTGGGTTTTCCCATTTTTAAATTGATAAAAAAGAGAAATGGAAATTTCTACTGAAGAGCTCCTTTTCTGCTGCACTGCAAAGTAACAAAAATAATCCATTCATTGCCTGGGGGGGAGCACAGGAGAATGACAACGAGCTGGAAGGTGAGAGGTGACAGCAGCAGGGATTTTTGTCCCTGGACAGGCAGAGCCTGGCACAGGCACAGGGCACTCGAGGCCATCACAGGGACTGGGACAACAGGAGCTGCTTCTGGATTTTGGCACAGAAATGTTCTGGGGGTTTTTTTTAGTTTAAAATTGATGGTGCAGAAGCCAAGTCACCCCACTGGATTCCATCAGATGAATAAATTGCCCCGGAAGGAGGTCAGAAAATTAGTGAAGGGTCTTCTGTCTTTGGGGAAATGAAAAATAAAAGCAAGAGGCACAGAACTACAGCTGGAGAGAGATTTACACCCAGATAAATCAGTGTACAGCAGAACAAAACCATGGAGAGACATCTCCAGCCTGTTCCATAAGATAATTCCCTGGAATTATCACCCTGGCAGTGCCCAAGGCTGGGCTGGACAGGCTTGGAGCAGCCTGGGGCAGTGGGACCTGTCCCTGCCAGGGCACTGGGAGGGATTTAAGGACATCCCAACCCATCCCAGATTCTGGATCCCAGCTCCTGCTGGCTCCCAGCCCGGCCCCAGCTCCAGCAGGAGCTGCACTTTTGTTCCTGCAGGATCATTTGGAGCGTTCATTTCAATATGCAGTGCCATAACCACTTCAGGAGCTGGTGAGTGCTGGAGTAAATTGCTTATTGGAGCGGGAAGGGAGATGGGAAGTCAGCAAGAATTCCTGAAAATCTGCAGAGTCAGGGCAAAGTGACAATGAGCACCTTGTGCAACGAGCTGTGCTGGGGGAAGATTTCCCTCTCCCCTTTCTCTTCCTTTAACAACCTGGTTTTTTGCAATTTCCACCAAATGAGCAGCGAAACGAGGGAAGCAAAGGGAAATCAAACCAAATCAACCCCCCTGGAAGCTGGAGTCACATTCAGCCATATTTTACATTTCTGTCCTGTACTGTGGGTGCTGGAAATGTTAAACCAAGCCAGGGAATGCTCCCTGCCCCGGGGGAGGGTGTGGGACAGGGTGACCTCAAAAACAAATTATTCAGTGATTCCATGGCAGCACCAGCACAGCCCCACTCCCCAAACCTGCCGGGTTTGGGGGCCATGAAAAATCCCCCAAAGCCTGGGAGGTGTCCTGCTCCTCCTGCCACCACACAGGGACAATCCTGGGGAGCTCAGCCCTGGCTGCCCTTCAAAGCAGTTTGGGAAAACTGGGCAGTCCCAGTCTGAAAATTCCCCAGAGGAACCATTTTAGGCAGGTTTAGCATCCTCATTTCTCCCCTCTGGGGGAATGGTTGTTGCAGCCCCTGTGCCCATCCCAACAAACCCTGCCCAGCTCTGGTGCTGCCCTTGTGATCCCAGGCAGGAATTCCCCCTTTGTGCCCAATCCTGGTATTGTCTCCAACTGGGAAAAACTGAAACAAGAACTCTGTGAGCAGCAGAACTGAGCAGAAAGCCTCTCCCAGCTTCCAATGGGATTTCTGATCCCAGGAGCTGGGAGAGCAGGGCTCACCGTGACAGAATGGAACCTGGCACATTTAATAACAAAAATAGCAGGGTTATTAAAGCAAATGATGCAAATCCTGGCAGGCTGAGATGGTGTCCCTGCTGGGCTGAGCCCCTGCTCCAGACTCTGCTGGGCTCACACCCCAGAGCTCCAGACTCTGCTGGGCTCAGACCCCAGAGCTCCAGACTCTGCTGGGCTCACACCCCAGAGCTCCAGACTCTGCTGGGCTCACACCCCAGAGCTCCAGACTCTGCTGGGCTCACACCCCAGAGCTCCAGACTCTGCTGGGCTCACACCCCAGAGCTCCAGGCTCTGCTGGGCTCACACCCCAGAGCTCCAGGCTGGAATAAGACCCTGCTGGAGGCTTTCCCTCCCGGGATTTATTCTGTAGGATGGGCAGGCAGTGCTTGGGGGCATTGCTGAGGTGCCTGGGCTGGACCTTGCAGCTCAGGATGTTCCTGATCCCAGAGTAAAACCGAGCTCTACTCACTCATTTCACTGCACCCTGTGAGCAGGACACAGCCCAGGGCTCAGAGCAGGGACTGGGGAGTTTTCCCAGTGGTTCTGAGAGTGTAAAACCCCACTGGGATCTCCCTGCAGCTCCTGCTGCATCACACTCCTCATGGAGTCTCCAAACTGGGGGGAATAAAAAGCTTGCATTGGATTTTTGGGCAGGTTCTGAGCAGCAGCTCCTGACCTGGGTGACCTCCCTGAGCACTGATGAAAGATTCCTCCTGAATTATTCATGGAGCCATCAGAGAACACTGGAAAACGAGGCTGGAGTGGCCCAAGGCAGGGCAGGGATGGGGCTGAGAGTGGCTGGGCTGGGTTGGGAGCACCGGGAGGGCCCTGGGCTGGAACTGAGCTTTTCCAGAGCCGGGCTGGGGAGTGGGAGCAGCCTGCAGCACACGGGGAGAGCCAGGGAGAGCCTGCCCAGGGCAGGAGATGGGGGCCGGGATGGGGAGGGGATGGGGATGGTGATCATCACCCCACACAGCCCCTCTCACTGCTGGTGATGAGGATGAGGATGGAGATGGAGATAAGGATGAGGATGAAGATGAGGAAGAAGAAGAGGAAGATCACCCCACACAGCCCCTCTCACTGCTGGTGATGGATGAGGATGAGGATAGTGATGGAGATGAGGATGAGGATGAAGATGAGGATGGTGATGGAGATGAGGATGAAGATGAGGATGAAGATGATCACCCCACACAGCCCCTCTCACTGCTGGTGATGAGGATGAAGATGAAGATGAGGATGAAGATGAAGATGAGGATGAGGATGAAGATGAGGATGGTGATGGTGATGAGAAAGAGGAAGATCACCCCACACAGCCCCTCTCACTGCTGGTGATGGATGAGGATGAGGATGGTGATGGAGATGAGGATGAAGATGAGGATGAGGATGAAGATGAGAATGAGGATGAGGATAAGGATGAAGATGAGGATGATCACCCCACACAGCCCCTCTCACTGCTGGTGATGAGGATGAAGATGAGGATGAGGATGGTGGTGAGGAAGAGGAAGAGGAAGAGGATAATCACCCCACACAGTCCCTCTCACTGCTGGTGATGAGGATGGAGATGAGGATGGAGATGAAGATGAGGATGAGGATGGTGATGAAGATGAGGATGAGGATGATCACCCCACACAGCCCCTCCCACTGCTCCATCCAGCCCCATCTCCCCAGCTTTTGCCTCCCTTTTCCAGCCTCACACCAAGTCCAGCAGCAAACTCCCATCTCCTGGCTGTGGGATGCAGTTCTGGGAGGATACACTGAATTATTCAATTATTCAATTCTGTGAATTCAGGAGCACCAGGCCCTCAGAGCCTGCCCTCCCTCCCTGCCCTCCCTGCCCACTGTTCCAAACCAATCCTTGTGTTCCACAGTGAAATCTTCAAACACTCATTTCTGGGAGGATTTGGGAAATTAGGGTTGGGGTTTTGAACCCAGGAATGTGACCCTGCTGCTCCATTTTTAGGGTGGCTCCTGGGTGAGGTTTGGAGCCCCAGGTTCTGACATGACCCAACACTGAGTGGATTTGGGAATGCATAATCCCAGGGCTGGAAGGGCAGGGACACCTCCCACTGTGCCAGCCTTGGACACCTCCAGGGATCCCCAAACCTTCCTCCTTTTTCCTTTCCACCATCACCACGTCCTGCATGTGCCAACAGAGCTGTGAGTGCAATAAAACCCCTGAAATTCCACTCAGAACTCTGGGGAAGCTCCTGTGGCATACTTAAAATTGGGAAATGTAATTAATTTCCCTTATTTATATTCTGCCCAAGAAGGAAGATTCATTTTACCTTGCTGCATTTCCTTACACTTTAGTGGGGCCTGACTGAGGAGCAGGGGGAGGCAGCCAGGAAACATCCACAGCTCCAAAGCAGAACTGGGTAAAACACCAGGAAAAGCCCTGTGGGTTTGGTTCCCATGTCCAAGGGGCTGAGCAGGAAGAGCTGTGGGATTGGAGGAATAATAATAATAATAATAATAATAATAATAATAATAATAATGAATTATTATTATTATTGATGTTATTATTATTATTACTGTTGTTATTATTATTAAAAATAATACAAACCCTGAGTTCTCAGCTTGCAGAACCCCCAGGTCATGCCATGGTGCCCTGGCATTTCTATCCCTTCCCAAGAAACTCCCACTCAGGTATTTCTGTATTAATTTGAGTGTCCAAGATGAAGTGCAGCATTATTTTTGAGTGATTCAAAGGATGTTTTGTGGTTTGCTCAGCTCTCAATCCCACTGGACAAAATGAACCCTCAGCCCTCCAGGGTCCCCTTCTGTTCCAGGCAATGCTGAGAATTACTCCAGGAGCCACCAGACCCTGCAGGTGCAAATCCTGACAGTGGAGATGAATCCTCTGAGACTGTGAATTCCTTCCCCCACCAGGTTCAGTTTTGCACTGAGTTTGCCCCACATCCAGCCCTGATTCAGGCCAAACACTGGGAATATATCAGTTGAAATTCACTCCATCATTTTACAGCATCAAAACCAGTCCCCAAAAAGCTGAATTATAAAGTTGGCTGAACACATGGAAAACAATTTTTTTAAAAATGCTTTTTTCCCCCTCACTAATAAGCAAGAGAAAAGCACACAGAGCAGCATCACTCCCATCTTTCACAGTGAGTTTTGCTCCCTTGTTCCCCTCTCCAATCCCCCAATATTCCTGCTGGGCACCCCCAGCTGGGTTTTAACATCCTCTGGGAATTAATTTTGCATCCCAGCACCACTCCACACATGCAGAGCTCCCAATGCTTTCATTGCATAAATAAATTGAAGGACACAGCACAGCCACCAAAACAAGGTGTTCCCTCAGCTCTGGTTTCAGACTGCTGGAATTCTCACAGGAATTCTCATTCCCTCCCCTTCTGCAGAGGGAATGATCCCATTATCCCTCCAAGCCTTATTGCTTTCTGTCACTCAGTCTGGATTTTCCTTCTAAGGCTTCTGCTCCCTTTACAAGAAATACATCCAGCTTAGTGAGCACTCTAAGCTACACAAATCTCAATTAATTTGAGGCTGAACAGAGAGAGGAAGAGCCCAATCTGCCCAGAGCAGCCCAAGGTCCCCAGAGGGACACAGGGAAATACAAAGTGCTGTCCCTGTGTCACCCCTGGCAGGGGATGGAGCAGGGAAGTGCTGCTCCTGAGAGCAAATCCTGACTGAAACACAGCTCAGCTGCTCCTGAGAGCAAATCCTGACTGAAACACAGCTCAGCAGCACTCTGCTGCTCCTGAGAGCAAATCCTGACTGAACCACAGCTCAGCTGCTCCTGAGAGCAAATCCTGACTGAAACACAGCACTCTGCTGCTCCTGAGAGCAAATCCTGACTGAAACACAGCTCAGCTGCTCCTGAGAGCAAATCCTGACTGAAACACAGCCCAGCAGCACTGCTGCTCCTGAGAGCAAATCCTGACTGAAACACAGCCCAGCAGCACTGAGAGCAAATCCTGACTGAAACACAGCTCAGCAGCACTCTGCTGCTCCTGAGAGCAAATCCTGACTGAAACACAGCTCAGCTGCTCCTGAGAGCAAATCCTGACTGAAACACAGCCCAGCAGCACTCTGCTGCTCCTGAGAGCAAATCCTGACTGAACCACAGCTCAGCAGCACTCTGCTGCTCCTGAGAGCAAATCCTGACTGAAACACAGCTCAGCTGCTCCTGAGAGCAAATCCTGACTGAAACACAGCCCAGCAGCACTGAGAGCAAATCCTGACTGAAACACAGCTCAGCAGCACACTGCTGCTCCTGAGAGCAAATCCTGACTGAAACACTGCCCAGCAGCACTCTGCTGCTCCTGAGAGCAAATCCTGACTGAAACACAGCTCAGCAGAACCACCCAGCCCTGCTCCAACAGGCACTTACAGATACAGTAAATTAACTCTGACTTCCATGACATTTACCAAGAGCTGGGCACGACTGAGAGGATTTGGGTTGTTTGTCTTTTGTGACTGCCACGGCAGTATTGATATTTCTCCTTTGTCAATACCTTGCTGTTCCATCCCAGCACTGGGAGCTCTCCTGGAGCACACCATGGGAGCCCTGCTCAGCCATGGTCTGGAGCTGTGACCTCCTTCCTCCTGATGTCCAGCCTGACCCCAGGTCCTGCCCCTACATCCCAGGAATTATCATCTTTCTGGCCATTTTTTTGTTTTAGGGTGCTGTAAACCAATTTGGGCGTGGCAAAGGCCACCTTATCATGTTCTGATAAGAGGCCAGGTTATTATTTTGTGTAATATCAGCTATTTAGCAAGGGGATACACCTTCACATTGACACATACAGACCTTGGTGAGGCTCACTACCCCAAATTAACGATGGATATTTTGAGGTGTGCTTCTTTGAAGGACCAAGAGCAGATGACAAACTGCAGAAGCTGCCTGTGCAGGTTCCTGGGATTGCAGGGATCTCTTGGAACTCTCCCAGGGCAAAACACACTCCACATCTTTCCACTACCTCACCTCCCAGTGCTCTCCAGATGTACAGCATCCATCCTTCCAAAGCTCTTCACCATCCTCAGAAAAAGTGCACTGTGACCCATCAATCCAGCCTGCTCCATCCCCATGGCACCAACCAACTCCCCATGGCTGGTGCACAGATGTGCAAGAGCTCAGAGCTGGCCTGACCTCAGCTCTCCTCCTCCTGCAGCTGGGGAACCCAAAGCAGCTGAATTCTCACACCCTGAGAGCCACCACCCCATTCCTCACAGGGTTCCCTGCAGGGAGGAGGGAATGGCACTGTGCCCAGGGGCTCTGAGCCCCTGCACAGGTCACCTTCCCTGTGTGCCGGCACAGACAGGGACCCACACGTGCCTTTGTGCTGAATATTAGCCAGGGTAGGAAGTTATCACTTTAATAACTATAAACATTCATTTACTTGCTTCGTTACCCAGCATTAGAGCTGGGCACATCATTTCCAGGGAGCTGGTTAGAGCTGCTCAGCATTCCCTGCTCAGGGCAGGCACGAGGGACACCCAGCAGGGCAGAGGGGGAGCTCCCCAGGACAGGAGCACCACATCCCTGCTGGGAATATTGGCAGCTTTCCCAAAATTGGAATTTTTTGCTCACCAATACCAGGGGGAGCTCCCCAGGACAGGAACATCACATTCCTGCTGGGAATACTGGCTGCTTTCCCAAAATTGGAAATTTTTGCTCACCAATACCAGGGGGAGCTCCCTAGGACAGGAGCACCACATTCCTGCTGGGAATACTGGCTGCTTTCCCAAAACTGGAAATTTTTGCTCACCAATACCAGGGGGAGCTCCCCAGGACAGGAGCACCACATCCCTGCTGGGAATATTGGCAGCTTTCCCAAAACTGGAAATTTTTGTTCACCCAATACCAGGAGGAGCTTCACCAGGACAAGAACATTAAATTCCTGCTGGGAATATTGGCAGCTTTCCTAAAATTGGAAATTTTTGCTCACCAATACTAGGAGGAGTTCCTCAGGACAGGAGTATCATATCCCTGCTGGGAATACTGGCTGCTTTCCCAAAATTGTTCACTTTTGCTCATCCAATACCAGGAGGAGCTTCACCAGGACAGGAGCACCACATTCCTGCTGGGAATATTGGCTGCTTTCCTAAAATTGGAAATTTTTGTTCACCCAGTAGCAGGGGGAGCTCCCCAGGACAGGAGCATCACATCCCTGCTAGGAATATTGGCAGCTTTCCTAAAATTGGAAATTTTTGTTCACCCAATACCAGGAGGAGCTTTATCAGGACAAGAACATCACATTCCTGCTGGAAATACTGGCTGCTTTCCCAAAATTTTTCACTTTTGCTCACCCAGTACCAGGAGGAGTTCCTCAGGACAGGAGCATCATATCCCTGCTGGGAATATTGGCAACTTTCCCAAAATTGGAAATTTTTACTCACCAATACCAGGGGGAGCTCCCCAGGACAGGAGCACCACATTCCTGCTGGGAATATTGGCAGCTTTCCCAAAATTGTTCATTTTTGCTCACCCAATACCAGGAGGAGCTTTACCAGGACAAGAACCTCAAATTCCTGCTGGCAATATTGGCATTTTTCCAAAACTGTTCACTTTTGCTCACCCAACACCTTGGAATTCTGGCACAGAGAAGGGCTGGACTAACGTGAGGTGAGAGCTGCACGAGGACAATTCCCACTGGGGGGATCCCTGAGGGATGGAGGGAGCCCAGCAGGACCCAGCAGGAGCCCCCAGTGCCCAGAGCTGCCCTCACTCCCTGACTGCAGCTGCTGATTCATCCCAGCCCCAGGAGGAAGGGGAGGGTTTGGGCTTGGACAAATGTCAGCCCAGGGTTGGCCAGGAAACATCTGGGGAATGCTGGAACACCAGGGCCAGGCTGGACAGGGCTTGGAGAGCAGGGACAGTGGGAGATGTCCCTGGGGGCTCTGAGGCCCCTCCAAACCAACCCATCCCTAAGAGGGTCTTAGGCTGAGCTCAAGGGTTCCATGGCAGCCACTGCAGAGCCCCCTTCCCCAGCACTGAGCCCTTCCAGCCTCTGCTGAGAATTACTCCAGGAGCCACCAGACCCTGCAGGTGCAAATCCTGACAGTGGAGATGAATCCACTGAGACTGTGAATTCCTTCCCCCACCAGGTTCAGCTTTGCACTGAGTTTACTCCCACATCCAGCCCTGACTCAGGCCAAACACTGGGAATATATATCAGTTGAAATGCACTCTGTGGCCACTCTGCAGGAGCAGGTTCCTCCCACACCCCCTGAGCATCCCTGCTGTGCTCTGAGGCAGCAGCCCTGTGAGCAGGGACTGACAGACACACACAGAGCTGGGACAGACAGACACAGAGCTGGGACACACCTGGCACCGAGCTGGGCTGACACACCGCACTGAGGTGTGAGAGGAAAAAGGCTCAGTCACTTCCCAGCTGCTCCATGGCAGCCTAAACCAGCACATTTAAACCCTTAAATAATGCTGAGAGCCAGGGAACAGGTGGCAAATGGCTTCTATGGCAGATGGTGCCTTTTTTAATATTTGTGCTCACTGCTAATTTACAGAGTCCATAACCACAGACTCATCTCTTACCTTCTCCACTCCTCCATTAAAAACCTGCATGTGAGGAAGATAAACACCCACTCCTTCATGCATTGGCTGCAGAGGGGTGTCAGGGATCACCACACACCCCATTCCTCACTGGCTGCAGGTGAGTGCTGCTGTGTGCAAAGTTTAGTGCATTTAGGGTTTCCTTGAGGCACAGCTCACAGCCTTGGCGTGGCAGGGCTGGGAAATGACGTCTCCTCCCCCAGCAGAGCACAGGAAGATGCAGCACAGCGAGGAGCTGCATCTCCACAAGCTCCTGTTTAGTCTTTATGTTAAAGCTGGCACCAAACCCACACTGCCAGCCAGGCTGCCATGAAATATTTAAGGGAACATTTGCCTGGGAGATGCACCAGCAGCACCACCAGTAGATGCAAAAGGAAGAAAGGAAATAAAAGCAGTTCTAACCCAAAATGGGGCTGGAATGGCATTGCTGGAACCTTCTCTGTTCACCTCACTGCTGAGGGAGCAGAGAGCACAGAAATGTGGGGCCAAGGCCCCTCTGAGTGCACAGAGCCTGAGCTGGAGCCTTCCCAGCCACAGCCACCCCATGGACAGGCTCCTCAGGCTCCAGGGTTTGATTCCATATCAAACAGCATTTTATGTTGCTGTTAGAGCCAGGGGTTTTATGCTGCTCCTCTCCCGTACATTCACTCCATCATTACCAGTTTTTCTGAGCTCAGCACAGTGCCAGAACAATCCCCAGGAGCAGCACAGGCTGCAGAGCCAAGGCACAGCAGCAGGAGCAGCTCCTGAGCCCCAGCCCCACTGCAGGGACCCTCTGGGATCCTCCCCAGCCTCCTGCAGGGACAGCCTGCCCTGCTTTGCATTCCCTCAACGCCCTCTGCTCTCTCTCAGAGCTTTGCTTCTGATTTTCCGTCACAAAATGTGAAATAAATTGTATTAAAAATGAATTTTTAAATGACCGCTGCATTGTGCGCACTCCCCTAAATTCCTGGTGGTTTGCTTCAAGGGAATTCCAAGGAATTTCCTCTGTGAGGATGGAGAAGAGCAGAGCTGGATCCTGCCCTGTGCCCTTCCCACCTTGTGTTACCACCCTGCCATTCCCAAAGGCACTAATTAGGCTGCCAGGAATTAATTGTAAGGCTGCAAAACCAACCATAATCAAAGGTCCAAAAAATAATAAATATTCACTGCTAAGACTATTGATGGAGCAAACCCCAGTGACTGGGGACAGAGCAGGACACTGATCTGTGAGGGAAACAATTAACAGGGGACAATCAATTAACTGGGGCAAGCACACACACAGTGCTCAGCCTTCCAGGCACCAGCACACGGAGATTGAGGTGGGAGATGATTTAATTTGGGGGGTTTGAAGTTCATTGCTGCTGTGTGTCCTCGGCCTTGGATAAACCTCAGACCAGGGGAATGTTAAGGTCATTAACCCACAGGTCATTAACCCCCAGGTCATTAACCCACAGGTCATTAACCCCCAGGTCAGTAACCCAATGTCACTTACAGGGAGGAATTCCTTCCCAATCTCCATGCTGCAGTTTGAACCTTGCCCCCTGTCCTGCACATCTGGCCCAGCACATCTGGCCCAGCACATCTGGCCCAGCACTCTCCCATCCTGCAGGTTTGGGGTGCAGCCCACGCTGCATTTAAGGTTCCTGCACCTGCTTTTCCCCCGTTTTCACTCCCTCCCTCTGCCCTTTTTGCCAGCACAGAGGGGTCCCTGCCCCCAGGACACCCCAAGGCTCCTTCCCACCCCACCAGGGCAGCTGTGACAAAATCCCAGCCCTTCCATCCTCTCCTCCTCCAGCACAGTAGGATGGATCCTATAAAGCTGTTTTATGGCAGCTCTGCAAAGGCCCAGCCTTCCCCAGAGATGGGAAAACAGAGAAAAACGGAGCTGAGTCTCAGGTTCATTGCTCACAGACATTCCCAAGCTGGCTTTCCCAAAAATCTGCTCTGCACTGAGCAGGAGAGAATTCCTGGTGTGGGTTTGCCCTGAGTGATCCATGTGGGGATGAGGATGAGGATGATGGCTGGGGCATTCAGAGTGTGAGGATGAAGATGAGGATGATGGCTGGGGCATTCAGAGTGGGAGGATGAAGATGAGGATGATGGGTGGGGCATTCACACTGTGAGGATGAGGATGATGGCTGGGGCATTCACAGTGGGAGGATGAGGATGAGGATGATGGCTGGGGCATTCACAGGATGAGGATGAGGATGATGGCTGGGGCATTCTCACTGTGAGGATGAGGATGATGGCTGGGGCATTCTCACTGTGAGGATGAGGATGATGGCTGGGGTGTTCTCACTGTGAGGATGAGGATGATGGCTGGGGCATTCACAGGATGAGGATGATGGCTGGGGCATTCTCACTGTGAGGATGAGGATGATGGCTGGGGCATTCACAGTGGGAGGATGAGGATGAGGATGATGGCTGGGGCATTCACAGTGTGAGGATGAGGATGATGGCTGGGGCATTCCCAGGATGAGGATGATGGCTGGGGCATTCTCACTGTGAGGATGAGGATGATGGCTGGGGTATTCTCACTGTGAGGATGAGGATGATGGCTGGGACATCACAGTGGGAGGATGAGGATGATGGCTGGGGCATTCACAGTGGGAGGATGAGGATGAGGATGATGGCTGGGGCATTCACACTGTGAGGATGAGGATGATGGCTGGGGCATTCTCACTGTGAGGATGAGGATGATGGCTGGGGCATTCACAGGATGAGGATGATGGCTGGGGCATTCACAGTGTGAGGATGAGGATGATGGCTGGGGCATTCACACTGTGAGGATGAGGATGAGTTCAGCACCAGCCTTTTTGGATTAAGTACAAAACATTTTCATTCATTCCACAGAAACCCAGAGCCCAGAGCACTCAGGGATACTCCAGGAATTCCTGGGACACTCCAGGGATGGGATCCAACCCTGCCTGGGCAGCTCCAATCCCTGAGCCCCCTTTCCATGGGGAAATTCCTGCTGTGCCCACCCTGAGCCTCCTCTTCCTGCACCCTCACCCCTCTGGGTGTTTTCTCTCCCCACCCTGCTGTTCCCCAGGTGCCTGCACTGACAGCTGGGCAGGAACGAGAATCCCTGGGTCCATTTCTCATCAAACCAGAACTGCACCCTCTGCACAATCCAATCTCCCTGTGCCTTGCTGGGCTACACTTCAGTTACCAGAAAGACAGAAAGCACACCCTCATTTACATTTTTAACTAAATTGGCAGATAACTGATCTAAAAATAGTGCAGGTACCAAGACTGCCCTGAACATCCAGGGAGGCAGAGCTGCCCAGGCAGGCAGGGATGCCCCAGTGCTCCTCAGCTGCCACCTCCACTAAAGATTCACTCAGCAGGCAGAAAAGAGCGATTATTCCAGGCAGCAACTACACCTCAGCCTCGGGGAAAAGATCCAGGCTGTGCTCTCCCAGCAGGTTTGTGACGGCAAACACCCAGGGGATCTGACCAGGACTTTATCAAGTATTATCCCACACTGAGCAGATACCTCTGAGTGCCCATTTCAGCTGTGACTGCAAATACCTAGAGGATCTGCCCAGGACTTTATAAAATATTATCCCACATGGAACAGACACCTCTGAGTGCCCATTTCAGCTGTGACAACACCCAGAGGATCTGCTCAGGATTTTATCAAATATTATCCCACGTGGAGCAGATACCCCTGAGTGCCCATTTCAGCTGAGGCCGTGCTGGTGGCTCAGAGAAGCTTTTCCCAGCTGAGATGAGGGAGGTGCCATCCCAGCTGCCCCAAATGTCACAGAGCCAAGCCCATGACAAACATCCAGGGAGCTCTGAGGCCACTCCTGACACACAACCCCAGAGGACACCTCCAAACCGCTCCAGAACCCCCAGATTTAACCCCAGCAGTGCCCAGCCTGTGCCAACAGCCACCAGCAACCTCTGCCAACCACCAACACCCCGTGCCAACAGCCACCAACACCCTGTGACAACGGCCACCAACAGCCTCTGCCAACAACCAACAGCCTGTGCCAACAGCCATCAACAGCCACCAACTCCCTGTGCCAACAGCCACCAACATCCTGTGCCATCAACCAACAGCCTGTGCCAACAGCCATCAACAACCTGTGACAACAACCACCAACACCCTGTGCCAACAGCAACCAACACCCTGTGACAACAGCAACCAACACCCTGTGCCAACGGCCAACACCCCGTGACAACAGCACCAACACCCTGTGCCAACAGCCAACAACAACCTATGACAACAGCCACCAACATCCTGTGCCAACCACCAACACCCTGTGACAACAGCCAACAACAACCTGTGTGAACAGCCACCAACACCCGGTGACAACGGCCACCAACAACCTCTGCCAACAGTCTCCAACACCCTGTGCCAATGGCCACCAAAGCCACCAACAACCTCTGTCAACCACCAACACCCTGTGCCAACAGCCACCAACAGCCTGTGACAACGGCCACCAACACCCTGTGACAACGGCCACCAACAGCCACCAACACCCTGTGACAACAGCCACCAACACCCTGTGACAACAGCCACCAACACCCTGTGACAACAGCCAACAACAGCCACCAACAACCTCTGCCAACCACCAACACCCTGTGACAACAGCCACCAACACCCTGTGCCAACAGCCACCAACAGCCACCAACACCCTGTGACAACAGCCACCAACACCCTGTGACAACGGCCACCAACACCCTGTGCCAACAGCCACCAACATCCTGTGCCAACAGCCACCAACACCCTGTGCCAACAGCACCAACACCCTGTGACAACAGCCACCAACAGCCTGTGCTCCCCAGGGCTGCTCCAGGGCCACAGCAGGGACCTTACCTGGGAAGGGCGAGGCCAGCAGAGGGACTTTGATGGGGGACAAGCTGAGGAGGTGGCATGGCTGCAGGCTCGGCCCCGGGGGGCCCTGGGGGGGCTCGGGCTCCAGGGACACCAGGGCCAGGCTCTGAGTGGCACCCATGGCTTTAAGGCTGTTCTGGCAACCACCTGTGGGAGAGAGAGACACGAGTGTGAGCTGCAGGGAGGGCAGGGTTTGGGGCATGGAGGGCTCAGCACTGGGAATTTTGGCACAGGGCAGAACAGGGTGCAGCACGTCCCACCCAGCCCTGTGTGTCCCCTCAGAGGGACCCCAGACCCTGAGCAGGGGTTTTAGGGAATTTTTCTGTTTGTTGTGTTCAGTCCTGGCCTGCAGAGCTCAGGGATCACAGAACCACAGATTGATTTACCTTGGAAAAGACCTGCAGGGTCATCAGGTCTAAATCTTGACCAGCCCTCACCTTGTCCAGAGCACCCAGTGCCAGCTCCAGGAATTCCTGGGACACTCCAGGGATGGGATCCAACCCTGCCTGGGCAGCTCCAATCCCTGAGCCCCCTTTCCATGGGGAAATTCCTGCTGTGCCCACCCTGAGCTCCCTCTGCTCCTGTCCCTGTGCCCTGAGCTGCCACAAAGGAAGAAAGCCATGGAGCTGCTGGAGAGGGTCCAGCAGAGGCCACAGAGTCATTTTGGGACTGGAGCATCTCTGAGATGAGGAAGGTGTGGGACTGGGCCTGCTCAGGGTGGGGGAGGGAAGGCTGAGGGGGATCCATCAATGCACACAAATCCCCCAGGGCTGTCACAGGACAGTGCCAGACACAGGACAGGGAGCAATGGCCAGAAACCAAACCACAACAAGTTCCAGCCCAGGTGAGACACAACTTCTCTCCAGGCAGGGGCAGAGCCCTGGGGCAGCTGCCCAGGGAGGGGCTGGGGTCTCCCTCTCCAGAGCCCTTCCAAACCCTGCTGGACACGTTCCCGTGCCACCTGCTGCAGGTGACCCTGCTGGGCAGGGGGCTGCATGGATGATGTCCAGGGTCCCCTCCCAGCCCAGCTGTTCTGTCACTGAGATATTCCCCCAGGACCCCCAAGCCCCTTTGCCAATCATGACTCCAAACCCAGCTCGTGGCTGGGGCGTTTTCAGCCATGAACCCCCACAGATGTGAGCACATCACCAAAACCCAGGGGGACCAGGCAGTGACTCACACACAAACTGGGCAGAGTTATTACATTTAAATGAAAAAACCTAATAAAGGAGTCAAATATTTGAGCACAAGGAACACAGTTATTCTCAACTTTCCTAAGTGTAACTGTCTGATGCCAAATCTGAATTTATTCCTTGCTCTATCAGGCACCCACTGCTCCTCAGCTGCCTGTGCCCTGCACAAACACCCTGAGCTTGACAAGCTCTGCATCTCATCTCCTTCATCCCAAAGGACACTTCATGGAACCCCTGAGGTGGGGAAAGCCCTCCCAGCCCATCTGTGTCCCCAGCCCGGAGCACTCAGTGCCACCTCCATCCTTCTGGGACACCTCCAGGGATCCAACCCTCCCTGGGCAGGAATCAGGAATGTCCCAAATCAACCTCGAGCACCCTTCAGCCCCTGCATTCACTCCCCAGCCTGGCAGTGGCAGGGAAGACCTTCAGAGCTCCATCCTGGCTAATTATGTTAAATAAACAAGAACAGGAGCCGTAAAACTCTGGAGGAGCAAAGCGAATCTGACAAACAGCAGCTGTTCCTCCCTGCCCGCTGAGCTCGGCACTCAGGAATGAAGCAATCATCAGCTCATTATGGCATTCAGCAAAGCTGAGCCCGGCTGAAACCCCCACAAATCCCCTTCTGAGCCCACTCCTCACTGCAGCCCCCAGCACTGAGGGTGCCCTTCCCTGGGGGAGGAAAACGGGATGGGGGCTTGGGAAGGGCAGCTCTGGGTGGGGGATGCAGCCCCCAAAGGAACCGCAGGGAGGAGAACACAGCAGGGACCTGGGGAAGGATCACAGGGAATGGTTTGGGTTGGGAGGGAGCTGGAAAATCACCCAGAGCCACCCAGAGCCCCCCTGCCATGGCAGGGACACCTCCCACTGTCCCCAGTGTCCCCAGTGTCCAACCTGGCCTTGGGCACTGCCAGGGATCCAGGAGCAGCCACAGCAAATCTGGGAATTCCATCCCAGCCAGGGAACAATTCCTGTCCCAAATCCCATCCAAACCCACCCAGTGTCAGCTCAGAGCCATTCCCTGTGTGCTGTCCCTCCATTCCCTGTGTCCTGTCCCTCCATCCCCTGTGTGCTGTCCCTCCATCCCTGTGTCCTGTCCCTCCATCCCCTGTGTGCTGTCCCTCCATTCCCTGTGTCCTGTCCCTCCATCCCCTGTGTGCTGTCCCTCCATTCCCTGTGTCCTGTCCCTCCATCCCCAGCCCCTCTCAGCTCTCCTGGAGCCCCTTCAGGCTCTGAGCTCTCCCTGGATCCTCCTCCTGTCCAGGTGAGCCCCCCCAGCTCTCTCAGCTTTACAAACAATCATTTCCCAATAAATAAGCCCTGCAGTAATGAAACAGAAGTTTAATGTTTTCAGTGTCACCAAAATTTCCATGATTTCTACAGTCATTATTCCTCCATGCCAAGGAACACCTGCAGGTGCACTAAGTACACAGGCTAAAAAAACCCCACAAATATTTAAGTTTTGATCATTCAGCAACAGATAAACAAACCCAGATTTTTCTGCCAGACCGACAATGGAAATTAAAAACCAAAATAAAAACCCATCAGTGTGCAACCAAGCCAAGTGTTAAACACAAGCTCACTGTTCATTCACCTGGGGAGTGGAACATTCCTTCAGTGAGGTCAAACTCCTGCCCTGCAGGAGCCTGTGCTCATTCCCAATTCCACTGCCTGCTGCTGGGAAAAACCCACAAAGCTCCTGCGCAAACCAGCGCTGCAAACACGGCTTTGCTGTGCCTTCCTGCAGGGCACTCCAACAGAAAGGTTGTTTACTTCTCATTTGATTCTTTTCTTCTGCAGAGGAGGATGTGATTTCCCCAAAGAGGGCAGGAGAACAGGAAAACGAGCGAGCCTGGGCTGTGGGGCAGCGCTCCTGGAGCTGGGCTTGCTCATTAAACTTTCATCAACTCCCTGATCAAAGTTTCATCGCTCGGCTGGAGGAGCAGCTGGGGTGGTTTCCCCTCCTTTGATGGAGCTCTCTCTCCTTCCCTCCTGCTGAACAATCCCAGGGAGGAAGGGCCATCCCTGTGTCCTGCTGTGCCCAGCACCATCCCACACTCCACCTGCTCCAGCACTGCCCAAAGTCCTGGGAGCTGGCCCAGGACCCCTGAGAGCTGGGGGCTTCCAGCCCCACAGACAAACCAGAACTTCCTTTAAGGTATTTTTGTTTGTTTTTTGGGGGTTTTGTTGTTTTGTTTTTTTGTTTTTTTTTTTTCCCTTGAAAGCATTTTAGAGTTACCATGAATCACCCCGCATTTACAGGGGGAATTTCAAAAGTCAAACGCCGTGAAAAGAGGAGTAAATTGCCATCACTGACATTCCAGTGAGGGGGAAATGCAGGATTTTTCCTAGCATGGTGTCCCCAGATCTGGTTTTGCCAGGTCATTCCACCCTGGCAGGGAGGTGAAAACTCATCCTCAAATCCCAGAGTCACCGAGGCTGGAGAAGCCCCGAAGGATCACTGAGCCCAGAGCACTGAGAACCCTCCAGAATTCCTGGGACACCTCCAGGGATGGGGATCCAACCCTGCCTGCTCCAGAATCCATCATCATCCTCACCCTGCTGCAGCAGGAGCCCCCAGGCTCTCCTGGACCTGCACCCAGCCCAGCTCAGCGCTTCCAGCACAATTCTCCCTGGTTTCAGGAAGGATTCCCTGCATCTCTAAGCTCTGATGCCTTTAAGTAGAGTTTTCAGCATTTCTAAGCCGGATTCTCCTCATCTTTAAGCTCAGAGTCCTCAGGCAGAATTGTCACTATTTTTAAGCAGGGTTCCCTGCGTTTTTAAGCTCTCCAGGCAGAGCTGGCTGTCCCTTCCCTTGGCCCGGGCTGCAGATGGAGCCGTGTCACACCCAGCCCCTCCTGACAGATGTTCCAGATGTTCCCAGCTGTGCCAGGCAGGCTGCTCGGGGTTTACCAAAAGCTTTTGTGCTTTACAAAGGTTTCACAACGCCTGGCAGTGGCTGGAGGGGACCTGGCACCTCCTCCTTCCCTGAGCTGGGCTTGGCTCAAAGCTGAGCCCCCAAAGGACACCAGAGACCCCCGGGGCACCCCCAGGGCACATCCTGGGTGTCAGAATTCTGCAGCAGGGAGGTGAGAACAGCGTTGGAGTGGAGATTTCAATGGGTAAACTCGGATTTGTGCAGAACTTTCACCGAGTGGGGAACAAAAGTGTCCTTTCTCAACCTGAGCCTTTGTGTGTGTTTAGAGCTCCTAAAAAACTCTAAATACGGGATGTTCCTGCACGGGGAAACACGGGATAAAGGGAACACAGGATAAAGGGAAACACAGGATAAAGGGGACACGGGGTAAAGGGGACACAGCACAGGGAAAAAGGGAACACAGGGACATTCCTGCACAGGGATAAAGGGGAACACAGGGATATTCCTGCACAAGGATAAGGGGGAACACAACACTGGAATAAAGGGGAACACAGGGATAAAGGGAAACACAACACAGGGATAAAGGGAACACAGGGATAAAGGGAAACACAAAACAGTGATAAAGGGAACACAGGGATAAAGGGAAACACAGGGTTATCCCTGCACAGGGATAAAGGGGAACACAACACTGGAATAAAGGGGAACACAACACAGGGATAAAGGGGAACACAGAGATATTCCTGCACAGGGAGACACAGGGATAAAGGGAACACAGCACAGGGATAAAGGGGAACACAGGGATATCCCTGCATAGGGATAAAGGGGAACACAGGGATATCCCTGCACAAGGATAAGGGGGAACACAACACTGGAATAAAGGGGAACACAGGGGAAAAGGGGAAACACAGGGTTATCCCTGCACAGGGAAAAAGGGAAACACAGGGATATCCCTGCCGAGGGAGACACAGGGATAAAGGGACACAACACAGGGATAAAAGGGAACACGGGGATATCAATGCTCAGGGAAACACAGGGATAAAGGGGAACACGGGGATATTCCTGCATAGGGATAAAGAGGAACACAACACTGAAATAAAGGGGAACACAGGGATAAAGGGAAACACAACATAGGGATAAAGGGAACACAGGGATAAAGGGGAACACAGGGTTATCCCTGCACAGGGATAAAGGGGAACACAACACTGGAATAAAGGGGAACACAACACAGGGATAAAGGGAACAAAAAACAGGGATAAAGGGGAACACAGGGATAAAGGGGAACACAAAACAGGGATATCCCTGCACAAGCATAAGGGGGAACACAACACTGGAATAAAGGGGAACACAGGGATAAAGGGAAACACAACATAGGGATAGAGGGAACACAGGGATAAAGGGGAACACAGGGATATTCTTGCATAGGGATAAAGGGAACACAGGGGGGAAAGGGAAACACAACCTAGGGATAAAGGGAACACAGGAATAAAGGCAAACTCAGGGTAATCCCTGCACAAGGATAAGGGAAACACAAAACAGGGATAAAGGGAACACAGGGATAAAGGGGAACACAGGGATATCCCTGCACAGGGAGACACAGGGATAAAAGGGACACAACACAGGGATAAAAGGAACACGGGGATATCAATGCCCAGGGAAACACAGGGATGTCCCTGCAAAGGAAAACAAACACACCAATATCCCTGGCAAGAGAAACAAACACACCAATAGCCCTGCAAACGACAAACCCAGGGATGTCTCTGCTTTCCCGATGTCCCTGCTTCCCTGAAATCCCTGCTTCCCTGAAATCCCTGCTTTCCTGACGTGCCTGCTTCCCTGAAATCCCTGCTTCCCTGAAATCCCTGCTTCCCTGAAATCCCAGCTTTCCCAACGTCCCTCTTTTCCCCATGTCCCTGCTTTCCTGAAATCCCTGCTTTCCCGATGTCCCCGTTTTCCCCATGTCCCTGCTTTCCAAGAAAGAACCAGCTGCTGGCACTGCCATTGTCACCCTCAGTGGCTGCCAGGAACAGCCCCGCTCACTTTTCTGCCCATGTGCAATAAACACAAATTTGGCTGCTCACAAGCAGCCCCTGCCCTGGGAGCACCAGGAGAACTCGATTTATTCACCAGGGCTCTGCTGGAGGGTGGGATGGAAAGGTCAGAACCTTGCCCACAAGGACATTGCTTATGGATTTATTTCTGTAATCTAAGTGGGAAAACAAACTTCACTCAAAGTTTCTCTTGATTTGGGGAGATAACAGGAAAAACATCAAAAAACCACGAACTTAATGAGCAAAACAAAAACTTTGTGAAGGCTGTGCTCAAAGGCAAGCATTCCCAGACCTAATAGAGCACTGGGCTTGGCAGTGCTTGAATGCTGCACAGACAAAGAGAGCTTTGATGGCTTTCCAGGGACATGAATGGGGTCCTGCTGGGCTTTTCTCTGTCCCCAAACAGCACAGCTTAAGTACAAGATAATCCAATTTGGGAAGCCAATCCTGAGTGCTTGTAAATGGAGATGAGATTCAAGCAGAGCTCGTGCTCAGGAAATAGAGGAGATCAGAGGTGCTGGGGTGGATTTCAGGAGAAAACAGAACCCAAATTTAACAGAGAGCAGCCCTAGTTAATCCATAATGTGTGAGCTGGAATTAGCAAACCGGGGCTGTGTTTGGGTGTGAGGCAATGCTGACTCTCAGCTCTGTAAGGCGTTCTGGTGTCAGGAGGAAGAAAAGCCCTGAGTGAGAAGGACCAGGTGTTCCTGTCCTTGGGATGTCCCACACACAGAACCAGGTGAGCTTCAAGGTCCATTCCAACCCCAAGCATTGCATGCAAACCTTCCCAGACACAGCCCAAGAACCAGGCCAGGGAGCAGGGGGGTGATGGTCCTGAGAGCCAGGGGTGCCACAGCACCCAAAACAGCTCCTGTGACATCCCTGAGAGCCACAGCACCCAAAACAGCTCCAGTGACAACCCTGAGAGCCAGAAACAGCTCCAGTGCCATCCCTGAGTGTCACAGCACCCAAAACAGCTCCAGTGCCATCCCTGAGAGCCAAAAACAGCTTGAGTGCCAGCCCTGGGAGCCAGAAACAGCTCCAGTGCCATTCCTGAGAGCCAGGGGTGCCACAGCACCCAAAACAGCTCCAGTGCCATCCCTGAGTGCCAGAAACAGCTCCAGTGCCATCCCTGAGTGTCACAGCACCCAAAAACTGCTCCAGTGCCATCCCTGAGCTCTAAGGGTGAGCAGGACACACCACAGGGAACACAGCACAGGTGACACAGGTGACACAGGGCACTGCCAGCCCTGAGCTCCCCCCCTAGCCCAGGGCACAGAAATATGAACCCTTGCTTTACAGAAATAGGCACAGACACGAGGCAGGATCATCACCAGGGACACTGCCACCCTTCTCTCACAAACACACAGCACAGGTGACACAGGGGACACAGGTGACACAGGGGACACAGGTGACACAGGGGACACAGGATCATCACCAGGGACACTGCCACCCTTCTCTCACAAACACATAGCACAGGTGACACAGGGGACACAGGTGACACAGGATCACTGCCAGGGACACTGCCACCCTTCTCTCACAAACACACAGCACAGGGGACACAGGTGACACAGGGGACACAGGGGACACAGGTGACACAGGATCATCACCAGGGACACTGCCACCTTCTCTCACAAACACACAGCACAGGTGACACAGGGGACACAGGTGACACAGGTGACACAGGATCATCACCAGGGACACCGCCACCCTTCTCTCACAAACACACAGCACAGGGGACACAGGGGACACAGGTGACACAGGATCATCACCAGGGACACTGCCACCTTCTCTCACAAACACACAGCACATCAATCCACGCCTGGCACGCGGTGACAGAACAATACCTGCTGCCTCTCACGGCAAACAGCCCCTTGGAGGAGCTGGGGCTGAGCTGTTGGATGATGCACGTTACCCTTGGCCAGTGCTCACTGCTCTGTCTGAGGAGCTGGGGCTGAGCTGTTGGATGATGCACGTTACCCTTGGCCAGTGCTCACTGCTCTGTCTGAGGAGCTGGGGCTGAGCTGTTGGATGATGCACGTTACCCTTGGCCAGTGCTCACTGCTCTGTCTGAGGAGCTGGGGCTGAGCTGTTGGATGATGCACGTTACCCTTGGCCAGTGCTCACTGCTCTGTCTGAGGAGCTGGGGCTGAGCTGTTGAGTGATGCACGTTACCCTTGGCCAGGCTCCGTGCTCACTGCTCTGTCTGAGGAGCTGCAGCTCCATGGAGAGAACAATTCCATCATCACTGATGGCTGGGGAGGCAGAGCTGCCGGGATGAATCCCGTGCAGAAACCTGATTAACTCCCCCTTTATCCCACTCAGTGAGCAATTGGCTCCCAGGATTTTTATTACTCTTCACATGAAGTGCAGGTGTTACATGGGAAATGCTTCCAGGGTAACAGCTGGAGAGGCAGCTCCTGCTTCTGGCTGCAGGGCAGGGATGGGGACACTGCAGGGATGGGATGGGATACAGGGATGGGATACAGGGATGGGATAATGGGATTTTGGGATAATGGGATTTTGGGATAATGGGATTTTGGGATGGACTGGTACCCACCACAGCAACAGCTCAAGAAGGATGGGAAGGAATTCTTCACTGGCACAGGGTGCCCAGATTTGCTGTGGCTGCCCCTGGATCCCTGGCAGTGCCCAAGGCCAGGTTGGACACTGGGGACAGTGGGAGGTGTCCCTGCCATGGCAGGGGTGGCTGTGGGGGGATTTGGGGTCCCTTTGCACCCAACCATTGCAGGATTCTGTGATCCCATTGTTTGCAGGGATGGCTGGCGGGGAGTTCATGCTGCAGGAACAGCAGGGTCCAGTGCAGGGACAAGCTGCCATGGGCACGTGCCCTGTCCAGGGCAGGAACCCCTTCCCCTCCGGGGCTCCCTGCAGACGGGGGCACCAGGCTGGCAGTGCCCCTGCTGTCCCTGGCACTGCCCCTGGGCTGCTCCAGGAACACTCTGGCCACGTATCTGCCATTTTGCATGTGGTAAAACACGCTTGTGCACATTTAAAATACTGAAATATTTGCAAATACTGAAGTTTTTTTAACGTGCAGAAGCAGGAGGGGCTCCCCTGCCCAGACCCCTCCTCAGCAGCACACCCACCCAGACAGCACACAGTGCTTTTGTGTGTGATTAATACCAATAAATCATCAAATTAACAGAAATTAATTAACAGCAGGCTTTCCCCACAGCAGTGACTGCTCCAGCTGAGCCCTGGGCAGTGCTGGCAGGAGGAGAGGATGGCTGAGCCACAGCTCTGCCAAAGGACCTAAACACAGAGCCAGCTCTGCCAAAACACAGAGCCAGCTCTGCCAGAGCACCAAACACAGAGCCAGCTCTGCCAAACCCCAAACACAGAGCCAGCTCTGCCAGACCCCAAACACAGAGCCAGCTCTGCCAAACCCCAAACACAGAGCCAGCTCTGCCAAACCCCAAACACAGAGCCAGCTCTGCCAAACCCCAAACACAGAGCCAGCTCTGCCAGACCCCAAACACAGAGCCAGCTCTGCCAGACCCCAAACACAGAGCCAGCTCTGCCAGAGCACCAAACACAGAGCCAGCTCTGCCAAACCCCAAACACAGAGCCCCAAACACAGAGCCAGCTCTGCCAAACCCCAAACACAGAGCCAGCTCTGCCAAACCCCAAACACAGAGCCAGCTCTGCCAGAGCACCAAACACAGAGCCAGCTGTGCCAGACCCCAAACACAGAGCCAGCTCTGCCAGACCCCAAACACAGAGCCAGCTCTGCCAGACCCCAAACACAGAGCCAGCTCTGCCAGACCCCAAACACAGAGCCAGCTCTGCCAAACCCCAAACACAGAGCCAGCTCTGCCAGACCCCAAACACAGAGCCAGCTCTGCCAAACCCCAAACACAGAGCCAGCTCTGCCAAACCCCAAACACAGAGCCAGCTCTGCCAGAGCACCAAACACAGAGCCCCAAACACAGAGCCAGCTCTGCCAAACCCCAAACACAGAGCCAGCTCTGCCAAACCCCAAACACAGAGCCAGCTCTGCCAAACCCCAAACACAGAGCACCAAACACAGAGCCAGCTCTGCCAAACCCCAAACACAGAGCCAGCTGTGCCAGACCCCAAACACAGAGCCCCAAACACAGAGCCAGCCCTGCCAAACCCCAAACACAGAGCACCAAACACAGAGCCAGCTCTGCCAAACCCCAAACACAGAGCCAGCTCTGCCAGAGCACCAAACACAGAGCCAGCTCTGCCAAACCCCAAACACAGAGCCAGCTCTGCCAGACCCCAAACACAGAGCCAGGCTGCAGGGGCTGTGCCAGGGCATTCCCTGCTAATTGCTCAGGCTGCCACACGAGCCCAGGAGCCAGGGTCTGCCCCTGCACACTCTGAGCCCACCCTGGTGGCAAACAGCACGTCCTGGGAGCTGCACAGCTCTGGAACACAGACTGCTGCTGGGGACAGCCCATGGACAGGGCAGCTCTGCTCTCAGCACCTGAGGAGGGCAGGAACAGCAAGCCAGCAATTCAAATTCCAAATTCAGGAGTGTATTCAGGGGCTCAAATATCAGTGGCACTTTTCTCCTCAACCTTCTGGATAGAGCTGCCATTGTAATTTACTCCTGCAGTGACAGAACAGAGATTCAGCCCCTCTGGGATGTGTGGTCTGCTCTTGTCCAAGGATAAATGTTCTTTTCCAGGTATAAATCTCAGTTATCTAAAGCATCACAGGGTATTTACACAGTTAATATTTGTATTTATAACTTGTAGCTCTTCTGTTCAGTTATGCAGATTAATGGAATTTATTGCACAAATGACTGAGCCTTAATGAGATGATGGATCCACTGCTCCTCTGCTGCCTGCACAGAGCCCAGCACGCTGAAAATGAGCAGGCAGCAGAGCCCTGTGCCACAGAATCACAGAATCACTGGGGCTGGCAGCGATTCCTGCTCGGAGAAGCAGCCTCAGTGGGTGGGAGTGGCAGTGCCTCCCTTGCAGAGGTCAGCAGGCAGCAGCAGAGCAGCCTGGCACAATCTGCTGTGGTCACACACAGCCTCCCTTCCTCCCAGCCCTGTCAGAGGAGCTGCACTTGGCCATGGAGCTCTGCTCAGGCAGACCTGCAGCCAAATGGGAGGCAGCTCTGCTTTGGAGAGCAGCTTTGCCTCTCTGGGGGATGCATTAAGGGAAAACCATCAAGAAACAGGCAAGTTAAAGAATGAATTATTGATGTACTTGTGTCCTGACCTGGGATGAGCTGAGGGGCCAGGAGGAGCGTGGGCAGTGGCCTGGAGGCTGCAGCTGGCCTGGCCACAGCCATGGCCACTGGATTGCTCAGCAGCACGGGCTTCTCAGCCCCCTGGAACAGCCTGGGCTCCTCAGGCTGCAGCCAGGCCGACTCCAGGGCAAAGGCATTGTTCAAGTAGATCTGTCCAACAGAAAGAAAGAAAGAAAAATGTTACAGTCAGATCCAAACTTCAGCAATCCAAGTGAGAACACAGCATCTTTAACTCAGTGTTTCACAGGCAGAGCCTCAGCTGGGACAGACCTCCCAAAGCAGGGGGGTCCTGCTCCCAAAGCAGAGGGTCCTGCTCCCAAAGCAGAGAAATCCTGCTCCCAAAGCAGGGGGGTCCTGCTCCCAAAGCAGGGGGGTCCTGCTCCCAAAGCAGGGGGGTCCTGCTCCCAAAGCAGAGAAGTCCTGCTCCCAAAGCAGGGGGGTCCTGCTCCCAAAGCAGAGGGGTCCTGCTCCCAAAGCAGAGGGTCCTGCTCCCAAAGCAGAGAAATCCTGCTCCCAAAGCAGAGGGTCCTGCTCCCAAAGCAGGGGGGTCCTGCTCCCAAAGCAGAGGGTCCTGCTCCCAAAGCAGAGGGGTCCTGCTCCCAAAGCAGGGGGGTGCTGCTCCCAAAGCAGAGGGTCCTGCTCCCAAAGCAGGGGGGTCCTGCTCCCAAAGCAGGGGGGTCCTGCTCCCAAAGCAGAGGGTCCTGCTCCCAAAGCAGGGGGGTCCTGCTCCCAAAGCAGAGGGTTCTGCTCCCAAAGCAGAGGGTCCTGCTCCCAAAGCAGGGGGGTCCTGCTCCCAAAGCAGGGGGGTCCTGCTCCCAAAGCAGAGGGTTCTGCTCCCAAAGCAGAGGGTTCTGCTCCCAAAGCAGGGGGGTCCTGCTCCCTCAGGGCTGGGGCTGGAGTGAAGGCAGCACCTAAAAATGAATTGGATTTGACATGAGCCAGCAGCTGCTGCAGCAGCACGGGAGGCAAGGACCCCTGAGACAGCATTGTCCTGACACTGCCACTCTGAGGGACACCATGGGCACAGGGACTGTGTCACTCTGAGTGTCCCCATGGGGCACAGGGACTGTGTCACCTCCGAGTGACTCCATGGGGACAGGGACTGTGTCACCTCCGAGTGACTCCATGGGGACAGGGACTGTGTCACCTCTGAGTGTTCCCACGGGCACAGGGACTGTGTCACCTCCCCAATTCTGACCCCATGGGCACAGGGACTGTGTCACCTCTGAGTGTCCCCCTGGGCACAGGGACTGTGTCACCTCCCCAGCTCTGACCCTGTGGGCACAGGGACTGTGTCACTCTGAGGGACACCATGGGCATTGGGATTGTGTCACCTCCACAGCCAGGACAGGGGTGAGGGACAGCAGGGGACAAAGCACAGAACAGCTGAGGGACAGTGACACAAACCCGGGTGCTCAGCACTCAGCTGGCAAAGGGGCAGATGTGGGGACAGGGCTGGGATGGGGACACAGGACCCTGGTGTGACACCAGGGATGCAGCACTGCCCACAGTGACAGTGACAGTGTTGGGATGGGGACACAGGACCCTGGTGTGACACCAGGGATGCGGCACTGCCCACAGTGACAGTGACAGTGTTGGGATGGGGACACAGGACCCTGGTGTGACACCGGGGATGTGGCACTGCCTGAGGTGACAGTGCTGGGATGGGGACACAGGACCCCCATGTGACACTGGGGATGTGGCACTGCCCATGGTGACAGTGACAGCGCTGGGATGGGGACACAGGACCCTGGTGTGACACTGGGGATGTGGCACTGCCTGTGGTGACAGTGCTGGGATGGGGACACAGGACCCTGGTGTGACACCGGGGATGTGGCACTGCCCGTGGTGACAGTGCTGGGATGGGGACACAGGACCCAGTGTGACACCGGGGATGTGGCACTGCCCACAGTGACAGCGCCGGGCTGTGGCACACATTGGGACAGCCTGTGGGAAAAGCAGGGAGGAAGGGACGGTGGAAACCCCACAATCACTTCTATGGGAAGATGAAGACATTCTACTCCAAGGAATAAAGAAAATTAAAGCCATTTCAGTGTCACTAACCCTCGGTGACAGTGAGCTGTGACTGCTGCTCCATCCCTGCCCCCTCCAGCATTCCCTCCTCAGGTTTTCCTGGCACACCCCGGCCCTCAAACCCAACCCCACAGCCTCTGGTGTGCTCCGTGTGCTGCAGCCCCAGCATGGGATCGCACTCACTTTGCAGCTGGGCAGCCTCTTCTCAATCCAGCCCTTCCCGGCGGGAGGCACCGTGCCTGTGTACACGGGAGGGAACACCGGCACCAATTCCACGCTGGAGGAAGGGGAAAATCCCACCACCGGCGAATGAGCTCCAAATATCCACTTCGGAGGGGGAAAACAAACAAACAAACAAACAAAAAAAAACAAACACAAGAGGAATTAACAGAAGGATTTTACGCCGAGTAACCGATGCTTTCCGTGATTTGCTGATTGATGAGCACGGAAAGCGCCAGGGAAGTCCCTTCAGCTCAGGGGTTTGTGTTTCTTTGGGCATGGCAGGGCGGCAGCACGGGCAGATCCCGGTTCGGAAAGCCCAGATCCTGGAGCAGTGGCAATGGCTGCAGCGTGGGATTGATGCTGTGCTCACACCGAACCTCACACACGGCACCAGCCAGCGCCTCCACAGCACCGAGGGAACGGCAGGAATGGCTTTTTGTCTTTTTGCTCAACTTAAATCCGCCTGGCGAAAGGGTTCCCGCAGCAAAACCACCTCGGCAGGTTCGCGGAGCTCTCCCGCTCGGGGATAAGTGATGCTCCGGTTTCATCAGAGCAGCACCGACTGTTTTCTCCCGAACCGCAAGAGACGCTCGAGCTCGAGGAGGTTGGAAATCATCACACGGAATCCAGCGGACGCCACCGCGCTCGCGGCTCGCGTTTATTTTTACTTCTGCCTCCCAAAAAAACCCCATAAATCCGAGGCAAAACTGCGCGCACAGCCCCGGCCCCGCCGCTGTGAGATGCGAACGCCCGGCTGAGGGCTCCGCTCCTGCCAGCAGCCTCACGGCACCAATTAATAATTGAAATATTCATCAGGGAAAGCACTGGCGCGACGCGCTGGTTCCAGTGACACGGCTCAAAACTTTCGTCTTTATAAATATTCACAGAACGCTCAGCGGCGATGCTGCCCCGGCTGCCGGAGCGCGCCTGGAGCATCGCTCCCGATCCGGCTGCAGCTGCGGAGAGCGCATCCAGCGGGGAGCCCACCCCGCCGGAGGGACCCTAACCCCGCTGAAGGGACCCCAGCCCCGCCGGAGGGACCCCAGCCCCGCCGGAGGGACCCCCAGCCCCTGCTGAAGGGACCCCCAGCCCCGCAGGAGGGACCCCAGCCCCTCTGGCAGCCCCTCTCCTCCCGGAGAAATCCCCGCCGCACGTTTCCAGAGCCGCTGGAAGTGCCGCGACCGAGCCCGAGGGGCGCAGAGGATCGGGAAGGGAGGATGGAGAACCCAGGGAAGGGGGTGCAGAGCCCGAGGAAGGGGGTGCAGAGCTCGGGGAAGGGGGTGCAGAGCTCGGGGAAGGGGGTGCAGAGCTCGGGGAAGGGGGTGCAGAGCCCGGGGAAGGGGGTGCAGAGCTTGGGAAGGGGGTGCAGAGATCGGGGAAGGGGGTGTAGAGCTCGGGGAAGGGGAAGATGCAGAGCATAGGGAAGGGAGGATGGAGAACCCAGGGAAGGGGGTGCAGAGCATCGGGAAGGGAGGATGGAGAACCCAGGGAAGGGGCGATGCAGAGCTCGGGAAGGGGGGATGCAGCGCCCCGAGGGAGGGAGATGTAAAACCCAGGGAGGGGGATGTAAAACCCAGGGAGGGGAGATGTAGAATGTGGGGAAGAGGAGATGCAGAGCTTGGGAAGGAGGATGCTGCAGAGCCCGGGGAAGGCAGATGCAGAAGCCGGGAAAAGAGGGTGCAGCGCCCGGCGAAGGGGAGGATGCGGAGCTCGGGAAGGAGAAGGTGCGGAGCTCGGGAAGGAGAAGGTGCGGAGCTCGGGAAGGAGAAGGTGCGGAGCTCGGGAAGGAGAAGGTGCGGAGCTCGGCAAGGAGAAGGTGCAGAGCTCGCCCAAGGAGGATGCAGAGCCCGGCGAGCCCCCGCCGCCCCGCGGGGTCTGTCCCGCCGCCGCTCTCGGTGCCGGGGCTCACAGCGGGGCAGTGGCTCCGGGAAAGTTGTGTCCCCGCACGGCGGCTCCGCCCTTACCTGGCCGTGCAGCAGCGGCTCCCCGGGCAGCAGCGGCAGCAGCGGGGGCTCGGCGGGGCCGCGCCAGCCCGGCCCGGCCCGCAGCAGCGCGGGGGCCGGCAGCAGCAGCGGGGGCGGTGGTGGCGGAGGTGGCGGCGGAGGTGGCGGAGCCCCGGCGGTGGCAGCGCTCACCCGGAGCAGCCCCGCGGCCGCGGGCAGCACCCAGGCCCAGGGGGGAGCGGGGGGCTCGGCGGGCGGCGGCCACAGCAGCGGCGGAGGGCGCGGGGCGGCGGCCGGGAGCATCCTGCATCCCGGAGCGAAGCGGCACCGGCACCGCGACCGGGGCCGGCAGCGCCGCGCTCCGCTCCGCTCGCCTCCGCCGCCCGGCGCAACTCCGAGCCCGCGGCAGCGCGGGCAGGCTCCGCCCGGGGAGGGGGCGGGATGGGGAGGGACCGCGATGGAGGGAGGGAGGGGGCCCGGGATGGAGGGAGGGGGCCCGGGATGGGGAGGGACCGCGATGGAGGGAGGGAGGGGAACCGGGATGGAGGGAGGGGAACCGGGATGGAGGGAGGGGGCTCGGGATGGAGGGAGGGGGCCCGGGCCCGGTGCAGCTCCCGGTGCAACCCCCGGTGCAGCCCCCGCCGTGGGTCGGTGCAGGTGAATTTGGGATTTTCGGCGTTATCCCCGGCGGCCGCAGGTGCGGGAGGCACCCCCTGCCCGCGGGGGATGCGCAGGGATTCTCGACAGCCCCAAGTTCGCTGAGCCCTCCTCAGCACTAAAATCCCCCAGACCCCCCAATATCTCCGACCCCCAGAGGTCCCCAAGCTCCTCGCCACCCCCAGGAGCTCCAGCCCCCCAAACCTTCCCGAGCCCCCCGATGTCCCCCAGGCCGTGCGAGTTCAGTGTCCCACGGCTGCCCCTCAGCCGAGACCCTTCCGTCGGCAGGGAAAAAATAACACGGGTTTAAACTGCCGGAGGACAGGGGTAGGTGGGATATTGGGAGGAAATTCTGCCCCGTGGGAGGGGGACAGGGTGCCCAGAGCAGCTGTGGGTGCCCCTGGATCCCTGGCAGTGCCCGAGGCCAGGTTGGACATTGGGGATGGACACTGGGGACAGTGGGAGGTGTCCCTGCCATGGCAGGGGTGGAACTGGGTGGGATTTGGGGTCCCTGCCATCCCAGACCAGCTTGGGATCCTATAAATGTCCTGGCAGATGAGAGGAGAGGAGCTCCTCCTTGTCCTTCACAGCTTGTGGGTTTGTCCCTCCTCACCTGAGGATTTTTCCCCCCAAACCTTTGGGTTTGTCCCTCCCCACCTTTGGGTTTGTCCCTCCCCACCTGAGGGTTTGTCCCCCCACATCTGAGGATTTGTCCCTCCCCACCTGAGGATTTGTCCCTCTCCACCTGAGGGTTTGTCCCTCCCCACCTGAGCATTTGTCTCCCCAAACCTGTGGATTTGTCCCCCCAAACCTGAGCATTTGTCCCTCCCCACCTGTGGGTTTGTCCCTCCCCACCTGTGGGTTTGTCCCCCCAAACCTGAGCGTTTGTCCCTCCCCACCTGAGGATTTGTCCCTCCCCACCTGTGGGTTTGTCCCTCCTGCCGTCTCCTCCCCGCTGGGGGATGAAGGAGCTGAGCAAGCTCTGCTGACGGTATCGCAGCTTCCAGCGGCTCCGGCGAAAAATTAAAGGAGTGAATAACGGCAAAATGGGCCAAGCCTGAATTCACACAGCACACAAAGGTTTCAGCTTCACAGTCCAAAATCGTGGCAGAGGAATTCAATTCCCATGGCAGCAAATAACCTCAGTAAAGGTAACCCCCGAGAAGTTTTGGAATCAAATGATGATGATCTATGGCTGAACACGAGATCAGGGAAATAAATATATTGCTTCTAATTACCCTGAGGAATGGGAAATGGAGACTGGAGTAATGCACAGAGTGACAGAAATCAGATGAGCAGAGGATCGCTGCTCAATGTTTTAGTGTGTGGCTGTTTGCAAAACTCCAAACCACATCCTGGTAATTGGGACTGAGCAGAGGAACAGAAACACAATGGCAAAATCACCGGCAAAAACCAACAAACAGAGAAATGCAGTTTGCTGTGAGATGCAGTGCTGCCCGAGGGGCTGGGTGTGGATGCAGTGGGGAAAAGGCACCTGTGCCAGTTCATCGGTGTCACCTCCGGGCACACCTTGGCCCCTGAACACTGCAAAGAGCACTTCAGGCAGCCAAAAAAACAATTTAGCACTGAAATAAAAGGCTTAGACCCATCACCTTCATTTTTAAATCTGAAAAACGAGTCTGAGCACTCCAAAGAGACATCCCTTTTGTTAATACCTACGTTATGGATTTCTCTCCCTGAGGACATCCTTAACCACCCTTCCTCAGCTGGGGCATGAGGCAATATCGGCCAGTGACCGAGCTCTGATGTGGAGGCACTGAAAGGTTCGAGGCTGCTGTGGATCAGCACGGGGATCCATTTAATTTGGAGTGGCCAGCCCAGATCCCGTGGGACGCCCTGGGTGCAGCTGGGACACGTTTGGGGTGCCAGCACCGCCCAGGATCCTGGAGCATCCCAGGGAATCGATCCCGGCCTGTTTGCAGAGCCGGGACTGGGAATCTCCCCCGAGATGCTGCAGGACAGAGCGAGGGTGGTGACACCAGATCCCCCTGAGCACCACCCCGAGCCCAGCCCTCGGGCAGGGCAGCGCCCGGAGCCCTGAGCAGCTCCTGGGGCCGGAAAAGTGACCCTGGGCAAGTGACCCTGGGCAAGTCACCCTGGAGGAGTGACCCTGGAGGAGTGACCCTGGGCAAGTGACCCTGGAGGAGTGACCCTGGAGAAATGTCCCTAGAGAAGTGACCCTGGACAAGTGACCCTGGAGGAGTGACCCTGGAGGAGTGACCCTGGGCAAGTCACCCTGGAGGAGTGACCCTGGAGGAGTGACCCTGGGAAAATGTCCCTGGAGGAGTGACCCTGGGCAAGTGACCCTGGGCAAATGTCCCTGGGAAAATGTCCCTGGAGAAGTGACCCTGGACAAGTGACCCCGGAGGAGTGACCCTGGAGAAATGAGCCTGGAGGAGTGACCCTGGGCAAGTGACCCTGGACAAGTGACCCTGGACAAGTGACCCTGGAGGAGTGACCCTGGAGAAGTGACCCTGGGCAAATGTCCCTGAGCAAATGTCCCTGGAGAACTGACCCTGGACAAGTGACCCTGGAGAAATGAGCTTGGACAAATGTCCCCGGACAAATGATCCTGGACTAATGTCCCTGGATAAATGAGCCTGGGAAAGTGTCCCTGGACAAGTGACCCTGGACAAGTGACCCTGGACAAATGTCCCTGCACAAGTGACCCTGGAGAAATGACCCTGGACAAGTGACCCTGGACAAATATCCCCGCACAAATGTCCCTGCACAAGTGACCCTGGACAAGTGACCCATGCTGGGGATTATTCCAGGCAGTTTTCCCAGCCCAGCCCGGGCTGATGGGCTGTCCTGGGGCAATCCTGATCTCTGCCTCCCTCCTTTGTTCCCAGCAGCGCTGAGGAGCGGAGATTCCAGAGCGGACCGGACACTGCCCCGGTGCCCAAACCGTGCGGTGCCAGCCAGGGAAATGAGCCCTTTTCCATCCCCTTGAGCCCTTTTCCATTTCCCCTGATCCCTTTTCCATCCTCCAGAGCCCTTTTCCATCCCCCCTGATCCCTTTTCCATCCCCCAGAGCCCTTTTGCAGTCTCTGGGATATTGGGAGCTGCTCGGGGGCTCTCCCAGCTCTGGGGCAGGAGCTGAGCTCTGGTTCTGGGTGGGAAAGCAGGGAGCAGCATTCCTCCTGTAAAATTCCCTCTGCAGAACCTCAGTTCCCTTTTCCCACCCAATCAATGCGTTTGCTGGTGTGTATAGAATATTCACAAGCTGGTTTTATCCAAAGTCGGGGTTATTGATACCAAAACTTCAAACTCTGGTAATTCAGGAAGGGAAAACAGATGGGGGCTCAGTGCCCTGAGCACTGAGAGGAGAACAAGAGGGCACAGGAAAGTACAGAATGATGGATGGGATGGGAGGGACCCCAAATCCCCCCCAGAGCCCCCCCTGCATGGCAGGGACACCTCCCACTGTCCCCAGTGTCCAGCCTGGCCTTGGGCACTGCCAGGGATCCAGGGGCAGCCACAGCAAATCTGAATTCACCTCTGTTTTTCAAAATAAAAAAAAGCATTTTTTTAAATTGTTATAATCCTTAAAGTGTGCCCCATAAATTAATGTAGTACTCAATAATCATTGTAAGAAAACTAGTAGGAAAAAAGTTAGTAGGGAAAAAAAAATTACACAGTAATCAGAATTCTGTTCTCACAGGCTGCTTGATCACTTTAACATCGAAGTCACAAAAAGACCCCCATTTCTTATTTAAAAAATCCCCATACACTAAAAAAAGAAGTTGCCTCTCCAAAGTAAACCAGTAAAAAAAATTTAATTAAAATAATCAAATAAATTGTTTTCTGTATGTCATCAATGTAAAAAAAAAATATGTGGGGGAAGAAAAAGTATTCTGAAAATTTTATTCTTTTATTCTCTTTTCTTATAATTCATAGTAATAAACTTTTTCTTTATAACATTTAAAGGTAAACCTGTTATAAAGTTAAACCTAAATCCTAATCTCACACCAAAAACATTTGAAATTAACAAACCCAAACCCCTACACACTCATATCCTGATTTTCTTCTAGTCCTGTTGCATGCAGGAGTCGAGGACACTTTTCTTTAAAGCAGCCCAGAGCAGGGTGAGGCTCGGCAGGGTCTTGTCCTGGTTTGGAGGACAGGTGTGTGCTGAGAAAGGCAGGAGCTTCTCTCTGAAATGGAGAATGCAAACCCCCTCCCTCCAAATTATTATAATTTTGAAATCAAGGGGCTCTCAGGCAAAGATATGGGAATTAGGAATAACAGTTCTTTACTAGGGAAATTAAAATAGAAATACAGCACTACAAAGAACAAACCCCAAACCCTGACACAGTCAGAGTACAGCCTGACACCCGTCAGGCAGGGTGTTGGCAGCAGTCCCATCCCATGGTGGCTGCATCCTCCTGCAGTGACAGATGTGGCTCAGCTGGAGCAGTGCTCCTGGACAAGGTGCAGTTTCCCTCCGGAGCTCCAGTGGGGATGTGGAGAAATCCGGTTTTCCTCTGGAGTCCAGTGGAGAAAGGGGCTCCCTTAGTGTCCCAAACCCTCTGTTTTTATCTTGGTAAGAAATGTTGGGCTCTTCCCCCTGGCTGGAGCAACTCCCAATGGGATGCAGTAATTTTATCAGTGCCACAGTGGGACTCAATGGCCATGAGCAGAAAATGACTGGCTGGAGGAAGGATGGGCTGTGAAAAGATAAAGAACAATGCCCTGCCTGGTTTATAAACCATGGCCATGAACAGGAGATATCCCATGAGATAAAGAACACTGCCCCAGCTGGTTTATAAAACATGGCCATGAACAGGAGATATCCCATGAGATAAAGAACACTGCCCCAGCTGGTTTATAAACCATGGCCATGAACAGGAGATATCCCATGAGATAAAGAACACTGCCCCAGCTGGTTATAAACCATGGCCATGAACAGGAGATATCCCATGAGATAAAGAACACTGCCCCAGCTGGTTTATAAACCATGGCCATGAACAGGAGATATCCCATGAGATAAAGAACACTGCCCCAGCTGGTTTCAATGGATGCCCATTAGCAGAATATCTCCCAGGGAGATCAGGATCACTGCCCCCACCCTCAACAGATGGTGACAGAACAGAAACCTTTTATCACACCCTGTGTTGTAACCCAAGGTCTGCACACACAGATCACTTCAGGTAGCTGTGAGAAGAAACAGAAAACATTCAAACCAGAGAAATAAAAAAAACCACATATTTTGTGTGTGCATGAGAGAGAGGAGAGCTGGAACATTCTCTGTGTGAATTGCAGAATAAAGGGCACAGCCAGCTGGGAGGGTTTGCTCTGGAGCTCTCCCCAGAGCACACACAGCTTCTCTGGGTCCAGGCATCCCTGGGAGAAATCTCCAGAGAAGTTCCCGTGCTCAGCTGGGGCTGAGCAATGGTGCGTGCAGTAACTCAGCTCCCTCTGCATCCAGAGAAAGGGGAGGGTGGCTGAACCCAGCCTCAGGGGACTCCAACCCACCTGGAAGTCATAAAATGCACCTGGAATTCACAAAATGCACCTGGAGATGGACAAAGTGCACTTGGTGATGGATAAAAAAACACCTGGAAGTCACAAAATATACCTGGAATTCACAAAATACATCTGGAGATGGACAAAATGCACCTGGAATTCACAAAATACACCTGGTGATGGACAAAGTACACCTGTGATGGATAGAAAAACACGTGGAATTCATGAAATACACCTGGTGATGGACAAAATGCACCTAGAATTCACAAAATACACCTGGTGATGCACAAAATCCACCTGGAGATGGACAAAGTACATCTGGTGATGGATAAAAAAACACCTGGAATTCACGAAATACACCTGGTGATGGACAAAAAACCTTTGAATTCACAAAATGCACCTGGAGATGGACAAAATACACCTGGAATTCACAAAATACACCTGGAGATGCACAAAATACACCTGGAATTCAAAAAACACACCTGGAATTCACAAAATACATCTGGAATTTAAAAATTCACACCTGGAGATGCACAAAATGCACCTGGAGATGGACACAATACACCTGGAGATGCACAAAACACACCTGGAATTCACAAAATGCACCTGGAGATACACAAAATGCACCTGGAGATGCCCTCAGGGATGTGGGGCCTCCCCCAGATGCTGGCATTGCTGATCCCAGTGACCCTGGCACAGGGTGCCCGGATTTGCTGTGGCTGTCCCGGCTCCCGGCAGTGCCCCAGGCCAGGCTGGACACTGGCACAGAGGGAGCTGTCCCTGCCATGGCCGGGTGGGCTCTGAGCTCCCTCCCACCCCAAACCAGGCTGGGGCTCCCTCATTCCACTGCTCCAGAAGAGCCCCAACCCTTCTCCTGCCCAGGGAGACACTGCTGGCAGGCACTGCTGAGCACAGCACAGACAAATTCCCTCCTTCCCCCGCTCCCAGAGGCAGCAGATTGTCTGGAGGACTCTGTGCATCTCCAAGGAGACACTGCAGCATCACAGCGCTCTCAGCCTGGCACCTCTGAGCCTCCAGAGCAGAGACTCCAGAGTGGCTCCAGGCTCTGAGGAGAAGAGATTGCAGCTGCTGCAGCCCCCGCTCTTTCAGGGGTGCTGGAATTTTTTTTCCATTTTTTTTTTCATTTTTTTCCCCATTTTTTTCTTTTTTTTTCGTTTTTTTCATTTTTTTTCCATTTAATTTACATTCTTCAGCCATCCCTGAAAGCCTGGAGAACTGGTCCTCTGCACCAGCACTCATCTCATAAGCATTCCAGGAACCTCAGGGAGCTGGGGAAGGAATTCTGAGCATTGCAGCTCCTCAGTGCACTCAGATCAATGAGTTCACTCCAAATAACTTGTCTGGAAATGAACTCCTTCATGAATCCCAGCAGAATGTCTGTGTGAGGAGCTGCAGCCATCCTGCTGTTCCCAGCATGGACAGGGACTGCTGCTCCTTAGGGGATGCTCATGGCATCACAATTCTGGGATCCCTGGGGCTGGAAAAGCCCTCCAGGATCATCCAGTCCAGGCTGTGCCCATCCCCACCCTGTCCAGAGCACTCAGGGACACTCCAGGAACTCCTGGGACACTCCAGGGATGGGATCCAGCCCTGCCTGGGCAGCTCCAATCCCTGAGCACCCTTTCCATGGGGGAATTATTCCCAAAATCCACCCTGAGCTCCCCTGCCCAGCCTGAGCTGTTCCCTCTGCTCCTGTCCCTGTTCCCAGATCCCAAATCCCCCCGGTGTCCCCTCCTGGCAGGAACTTGTGCAGAGCCACAAGGGCCCCCTGAGCCTCCTTTTCTCCAGGCTGAGCCCCCCAGATACCTCAGGGATTCTCCAGCCCCTTCCCATTTCCCTCAGGAATTCTCCAGCCCCTCCCCAGCTCTGTTCCCTTCCCTGGCCACCCTCCAGCCCCTCCAGAGCTGCCCCAGGATCCCAGCCCAGCCTCAGGAGTTCCATCCATGAGTGCAGGGACAGGATTTGTGGTGTCTCACAGTGGGGAATTCCTCCCCCTATCCCCAGGTGAATCACACAGCTTTGGCTCCTTAATTAGGTGGTTTTACCTCCCCACATTAATGCAATTATGTCAAAGCTGATTGCAAGTTTTAAACTTCACTTTATCAGCCGAGCAATTACAGTTTTATGGGCTTTATCCTCTTCGCAGTAACTTTAATACACTTTTGTTTCCCAATTATTTCCCTTCCCAGATTATTACTCTTAACTAACATCACCATTACTCCGGGTTCAGCTGGAGACAGAGCCCCAGATCACAGAATCACAGAGCACACTCCTCCAGAGCCACTGCAGGGACCACACGCACCAAGTCACAAAAGAAGGCACCAAGGACTAATTAGTGCATCTGGAGCCCTTCCTGTTTCATTTTCCTGACACTAAAGGGCCAGAATGCTGCACAGGCACTCAGAATGCTGCACAGGCACTCAGAATGCTGCACAGGCACTCAGTGCACTGCTCTGCTCTGCACTGGGCTCTGCTCTCTCTGCTCTGTCCTGCTCTGTCCTGTCCTGTCCTGCTCTGTCCTGTCCTGTCCTGCTCTGTCCTGTCCTGCTCTGTCCTGTCCTGCTCTGTCCTGTCCTGTCCTGCTCTGCTCTGTCCTGTCCTGTCCTGCCCTGTCCTGTCCTGTCCTGTCCTGCCCTGCTCTGTCCTGTCCTGCCCTGCTCTGTCCTGTCCTGCTCTGCCCTGTCCTGTCCTGTCCTGTCCTGTCCTGTCCTGTCCTGCTCTGCCCTGTCCTGCCCTGCTCTGTCCTGTCCTGTCCTGCTCTGCCCTGTCCTGTCCTGCTCTGCCCTGTCCTGCCCTGCTCTGTCCTGTCCTGTCCTGTCCTGTCCTGCCCTGCTCTGTCCTGTCCTGTCCTGCTCTGTCCTGTCCTGCCCTGCTCTGTCCTGCCCTGCTCTGTCCTGTCCTGTCCTGTCCTGTCCTGTCCTGCTCTGCCCTGTCCTGTCCTGTCCTGTCCTGTCCTGTCCTGTCCTGCTCTGCCCTGTCCTGCCCTGCTCTGTCCTGTCCTGTCCTGCTCTGCCCTGTCCTGCTCTGTCCTGCTCTGTCCTGTCCTGTCCTGCTCTGTCCTGTCCTGCCCTGTCCTGTCCTGCCCTGTCCTGTCCTGCTCTGTCCTGTCCTGCTCTGTCCTGTCCTGTCCTGCTCTCTCTGTCCTGCCCTGCCCTGTCCTGTCCTGTCCTGTCCTGCTCTGTCCTGCCTTTGACTCCTGTGATCCAGATCTGTCCTGGGCCTGCAGGGGCTGGGCAGCTCCAGGATGAGACATGGGGACACAGGGACACACACAGGGACATGGGGACACAGGACATGGGGACACAGATGTCCCAGGTGTCACCACTGGGGCAGTTTCTGTCCCTCAGGTGTCCCAGGTGTCACCACTGGGGCAGTTTCTGTCACTCAGGTGTCCCAGGTGTCACCATCAGGGGCAGTTTCCGTCCCCACATCTCCCAGATGTCACCATCAGGGGCAGTTTCTGTCCCCACATCTCCCAGATGTCACCATCAGGGGCAGTTTCTATCACTCAGGTGTCACCACTGGGGCAGTTTCTGTCACTCAGGTGTCCCAGGTGTCACCACCAGGGCAGTTTCTGCCCCTACCCAGGCTCTGTCCCAGCCCAGCCTGCCCAGGCAGCCCCAGGAGCTGCTGTGCCCTGCTGGGAACATTCAGAGCTCTGTGCCCTACTGGGAACATTCAGGGCTCTGTGCAGGGCTGGGAGCGCTGCTCAGAGCTGGGACAGGAAAGCCCCAGCCCATCAAGGACAGGAAAGCCCCAGTGCTGCTGTGGCAGGGACAGGTGACATCCCAGGCAGCTCCAGTGCAGACCAGTGCCATCCCAGCATCATGGAGCTCTCCAGTTTGCTCAGGGGCTGCAGCACAAACTGCCAGGAGCACAGAACATTTCGTGCTTTCATCTCCCAGAAATAATTTGACACTACTTGAGGATTTGATGGCTCTGATTACATTATTATTGTTTGTTGAATACCAATAAAAGCTTTTAAAAAAACTCACTTCTCCCTGCCTGCTGCAGCAGCAGATGTGCCATGATGGGCAGCTCAGGGGACAGGGGGATTTTCCTTTTCCCATGGATGGGGATGGGCAGGAGGATTTCCCAGCAGGTCCTTGAGCCCCCAGTGCTGGTGCTGGTGGGGCCAGGCTGTCCCTGGAGCAGCTAATCCTGATGGATCCCGTGATGGAGCAGCCCAGAGCAGCCCTGGGCCCCACAGCAGCTCCTGCTCCTCCAGGGTTACAGGATCATGGAATGGCTTGGGTGTGAGGGGCCCCAAATCCCCCCAGAGCCCCCCAGCCATGGCAGGGACACCTCCCATTGTCCCCAGTGTCCAACCCCAGTGTCCAACCTGGCCTTGGGCACTGCCAGGGATCCAGGGGCAGCCACAGCAAATCTGGGAATTCCATCCCAGCCAGGGAACAATTCCTGCCCAAATCCCATCCAAACCCACCCAGTGTCAGCTCAGAGCCATTCCCTGTGTGCTGTCCCTCCATCCCCTGTGTGCTGTCCCTCCATCCCTGTGTCCTGTCCCTCCATTCCCTGTGTGCTGTCCCTCCATCCCCTGTGTGCTGTCCCTCCATCCCCTGTGTCCTGTCCCTCCATCCCTGTGTTCTGTCCCTCCATCCTTGTCCCCAGTCCTTCTCAGCTCTGCTGGAGCCCCTGCAGGTCCTGGCAGGGCTCTGAGCTCTCCTGGATCCCTCTCCTGTCCAAGCCCCACTCTCAGGCAGCCCCCAGAGCTGGGCTCTGCAGGACCCAAGCCCTGTGCAAACTGTGCCCAGCACTGCTGTCCCCAACAGAGTGACACTGGTGACACTGTCCAGGACAGGCAGAGACCCTGCCCTGCCTCCTGCCCCAAAGACAAGTGATGAACTGCACAGAGTTCAGAAAATTCACCAAACACCATCCCCTGGTTCTCCCTGCTGGTGACACCCTGTCCAGCCAGGCACAGCTCCAGGAGCTGCTCAGCCCAGGAGAGCCCTCCCAGGAGCTCCAAGTCCCTCAAAGTCCCCTCCAAGTCCCCTCAAGTCCCCTCAAAGTCCCCTCAAGTCCCCTCCAAGCCAGCCCTGCTGTGCCAGGAGCTGCAGGCACAGCACACATCAGCCTCATTATTTCCTCCCTCGTAGCATTAATGTCGCTGCCTAATCCGAGCAGGGCTCTGCGCAGTTATTAAAGCAGATTTAATCCAATCAAACACAAACAGCACGGATCAAAGGAGGCCCCAGGGGCACTGCAGAGCTCAGCACTGCAAATGCCAGGGCTGCTCCTGCTCCCCCAGCCCGAGTGGGGCTCTGCAGGACGTGTGTCCCCTTGCCCAGTGCCCCCACCTCTGTGCCCTTAGAGAGCCTGGCTGATCACAGGGAGTGCATCCCAATTAATTCAATTAGCAGGCAATAGCATTACATCACTAGGAGAAGGCTGGAGCGTGTTTTCAGATTAAATCCCAGATTTTCCAGAGAGCAGAGCCATGGCTGGAATCAAAGGGAAGCTGCTCTTCCCCCTTTCCTTCCCAGCAGGCACAGGCAGAAGGCTGGGAATGAGAATTCATCAGGTGGATCGATGGCTTTGGTGAAATCCAGAGGTGCTGATTAACCCGAGACTGGGCAGACACCAGTGCTTGGAACTGGACATGAGAGCCCTCCCTGGCTGTGGGCTTGGCCCTCCCTGGCTCATCCACCCCCCAGACGTGAGCTCCTGCAGACCCCAGCCCTGGGACCCTCTGTGGGCTCCTGTCCCCATCCCTGTGAGCTCCTGTCCCCAGTCCTGGGATGCTCCATGGGCTCCTGTCCCCATCCCTGTGACCCCTGTGGGCTCCTGTCCCCAGTCCCTGTGACCCCTGTGGCTCCTGTCCCCAGCCCTGGGACCCTCTGTGAGCTCCTGTCCCCATCCCTGTGGCTCCTGTCCCCATTCCTGTGGCTCCTGTCCCCATCCCTGTGGCTCCTGTCCCCATTCCTGTGGCTCCTGTCCCCATCCCTGTGAGCTCCTGTCCCCATCCCTGTGGCTCCTGTCCCCATCCCTGTGAGCTCCTGTCCCCAGCCCTGTGTCTCCTGTCCCCATCCCTGTGACCCCTGTGGGCTCCTGTCCCCAGTCCCTGTGACCCCTGTGGCTCCTGTCCCCAGCCCTGGGACCCTCTGTGAGCTCCTGTCCCCATTCCTGTGACCCCTGTGGGCTCCTGTCCCCAGTCCTGGGACCCTCTGTGAGCTCCTGTCCCCATCCCTGTGGCTCCTGTCCCCATTCCTGTGGCTCCTGTCCCCATCCCTGTGAGCTCCTGTCCCCAGCCCTGTGTCTCCTGTCCCCATCCCTGTGAGCTCCTGTCCCCATCCCTGTGACCCCAGTCCCCATCCCTGTGACCCCTGTCCCCATCCCTGTGACCCCTGTGAACTCCTGTCCCCATTCCTCTGATCCCTGTGAGCTCCTGTCCCCATCCCTGTGAGCTCCTGTCCCCATTCCTCTGATCCCTGTGAGCTCCTGTCCCCATCCCTGTGACCCCTGTGACCCCTGTCCCCATCCCTGTGACCCCTGTCCCCATCCCTGTGACCCCTGTGACCCCTGTCCCCATCCCTGTGGCTCCTGTCCCCATCCCTGTGCCCCCTGTCCCCATCCCTGTGACCCCTGTGACCCCTGTACCCATCCCTGTGACCCCTGTCCCCATCCCTGTGCCCCCTGTCCCCATCCCTGTGACCCCAGTCCCCATCCCCGTGCCCTCTCTGGTCTCTGCACACCCCAGCTCCCCCGTCCTGCTGGGACAGCTCCAGTCCCAGCCCAAAGCCCCAGAAGCTGCTGGGGAACATCCCCACGGCCATGGGACACGCCAGGGCTGGAGCAGAGCAGGGCTGCTCTCCAAGGGAGCTTCTCCTGCCTCCTTCAGTGCCTGGATCCACTGAGGAGACTCTGGGAGCCCTCTGGGGTGGCAGGGTGGGATGGAATTCCCAGATTTGCTGGGGCTGCCCCTGATCCTTGGCAGTGCCCAGGCCAGGATGGACACTGGGGACAGTGGGAGGTGTCCCTGCCATGGCAGGGGGATTCTGGGTGGGATTTGGGATCCCTTCCCACCCAAACCAGTCCATAACACCACAAACCCCCAGCTCTGGTGGGGCAGCAGAGCAGAAGTATTCACTACCCACCCTGAATAACCCCCTGCTTCCTCGCTTTAAAAAGCTGAGTTTAAAGAGAAACTCAACTTTCTTCCCTTTGAATTTTCCTTCTGATCTCCATGCAGGAATATTTCAGGGGTTGCACTGCACCAACTGGAAAGTAATCACATAAAGCTCCTGTCAGAATTTCTTAGTGCTCCAGCTAATGAAAGGACAAATAAAATACCAGCATTATTGCCAACCTTTGAAAGTTGCCTTTCTGAGGAGTCCTTTTTAAGTGCTAATTAATCAAATCAGTGATATTTTTCCAGGGTCAGTGACTCATTACTGCTGCACTCGCTGGAAGTGAAGAAGGCTGAAATATGAAACTAAATAGATCATAATTCTTCCATAGATGGTCAAGCTGTGTTTGAGGCAGGAGCAGCATTCTCTTGAGTCAAACCCATTCTGAATCACTTTTTTCTGCCTCTCTCCCTCCTTTTGAGGGCACTACAGAAGCAGGAGATGACATCAGGAGAAATGATTCCATTGGCATCTGTCAGCAGAGGAGCAGGGCCACCCTTCCCAGAGGAGCCCGAGGGGAGGGAAGTCCCCAAGTGCCACCAAGGGTCACCTCTGACTCCAACCTGGCTGGCACTGCCCGGCCCTGGAAGGCACAGCTGGAGTCAAGGCTGGCAGCAGAAATTGGGCTTTTCTTGGATGGAAAACATGGAGTGGATGGAGCCTCATTCCAAGGGCTCACCTGGCACCCTCCCAGCTTTCCAAAGTGTGTCCAGAAGGGAGAGCTGGAAAAAGGAAATGCAGAGAGAGCCATGGAGAGGCAGAGAGAGGGACTGAGGGGAGATCCCAGAATGGGTTGGGTTGGAGGGACCCCAAATCCCCCCAGTGCCATCCCCATGACAGGGACACCTCCCACTGTCCCCAGTGTCCAACATCCCTCGGGCACTGCCAGGGATCCAGGGGCAGCCACAGCAAATCTGTGCCAGCCCTGCCCACCCTGCCAGGGAACAATTCTTCCTAAAATTCAATCTTGTCCCTATTAAAGCAATTTCCCTGTGCCCTGTCCTTGGGGGAAGAAACAAAGAAGGGTGAATAAAACAGAGACAGACTGATGTATAAAATATGATGGAAAAAATAATGAAACAAGGAGAACAAGAAAGTTAAAACATGTTTTAAACCATCTCACAAATGAACATTTCTTACATGAGGAAAGCCAGGCTGGACAGCAGTGGAATGTTCCAGAGGAGTTTTCCATGTCAGCTGAAGTTCTGCTCAGGAGAGGAGAATCCCAGAATCCCAGCTGGGTTTGAAGGGACCCACAGGACTGAGCCCAGCCCCTGGGCAGACAGGTCTGGAAAAGCTCCAAAGCCAGGCTGGGGAGGAGAGGGAGGAGAGCAGCAGAGGTGATGGCAGCAGCACATGGAATACAAACAAATGTATTTCCAGGAGATGGGGTCTGTGTGAGCCTGGAGCAGCTGCACCTGCCTGCCCAGCCCCAGCCCCTCTCATTTATCATCATACTGCAGAGGAAACACACCCAGACACCAGCCTAACACGAGTGAGCACGGGGAGGATTTGTCTTCATCAACACAATGCAATATTCAAGGTCTCCCAGAGCCTCTGCTGGAGGAAAACCTTTGTGTAATCTCAATGCCAATCTCAATGCCACAGAAACACAATTTGGGGCTTGACATTATGAGTTATTACAGGCTATTAGATGGGGTTTTCATTTCTTTCACTAACGAATGCCTGTCCTCAGAATCAAAATGATATGCAGCAATATCCCTCCACAATTGCACGGGGATGATCTAAAGATTGCCATGAAACAAAAGGAGCTGGAGGGGTTTTCATGGCAGCAAATGCTGCTGAGAATCTGCAGCTTCAACCATCTCTGTGGCATTTCAGACTTGCCAGGGACTCCCCAGGGAGCACCACAGGGGATGCTGATGGAATCCCAGCGGGGTTTGGGTTGGGAGGGATCCCAAATCCCAGCCAGAGCCCCCTGCCACAGCAGGGACACCTTCCCTGTCCCAGGAGCTCCAACCCCAAAGGCCAGGGACAATGTTCAGGGGTGCAGGGACAATGTTCAGGGGTCCAGGGACGATGTTCAGGGATCCAGGGACAATGTTCAGGGGTCCAGGGACAATGTTCAGGGATCCAGGGACGATGTTCAGGGGTCCAGGGACAATGTTCAGGGATCCAGGGACGATGTTCAGAGATCCAGGGACAATGTTCAGGAATCCAGGGACAATGTTCAGGGATCCAGGGACAATGTTCAGGAATCCAGGGACAATGTTCAGAGATCCAGGGACAATGTTCAGAGATCCAGGGATGATGTTCAGGGGTGCAGGGACAATGTTCAGGGATCCACGGACAATGTTCAGGGATCCAGGGACAATGTTCAGGGGTCCAGGGACAATGTTCAGGGATCCAGGGACGATGTTCAGGGGTCCAGGGACAATGTTCAGGGATCCAGGGACGATGTTCAGAGATCCAGGGACAATGTTCAGGAATCCAGGGACAATGTTCAGGGATCCAGGGACAATGTTCAGGGATCCAGGGACAATGTTCAGGGATCCAGGGACGATGTTCAGGGATCCAGGGACGATGTTCAGGGATCCAAGGACAATGTTCAGGGGTCCAGGGACAATGTTCAGGGATCCAGGGACAATGTTCAGAGATCCAGGGACAATGTTCAGGGATCCAGGGACAAGGTTCAGAGATCCAGGGACAATGTTCAGGGGTCCAGGGACAATGTTCAGAGATCCAGGGACAATGTTCAGGGATCCAGGGACAATGTTCAGGGATCCAGGGACGATGTTCAGGGATCCAGGGACGATGTTCAGGGATCCAGGGACAATGTTCAGAGGTCCAGGGACAATGTTCAGGGATCCAGGGACAATGTTCAGGGATCCAGGGACAATGTTCAGGAATCCAGGGACAATGTTCAGAGATCCAGGGACAATGTTCAGAGATCCAGGGATGATGTTCAGGGGTGCAGGGACAATGTTCAGGGATCCAGGGACAATGTTCAGAGATCCAGGGACGATGTTCAGGGGTGCAGGGACGATGTTCAGGGATCCAGGGACAATGTTTAGGGATCCAGGGACAATGTTCAGGGATCCAGGGACAATGTTCAGAGATCCAGGGACAATGTTCAGGGATCCAGGGACGGTGTTCAGGGATCCAGGGACGATGTTCAGAGATCCAGGGGCAATGTTCAGGGATCCAGGGACAATGTTCAGGGGTCCAGGGACAATGTTCAGGGATCCAGGGACGATGTTCAGGGATCCAGGGACAATGTTCAGGGGTCCAGGGACAATGTTCAGGGATCCAGGGACGATGTTCAGGGATCCAGGGACAATGTTCAGGGGTCCAGGGACGATGTTCAGGGATCCAGGGACGATGTTCAGAGATCCAGGGACAATGTTCAGGAATCCAGGGACAATGTTCAGGGATCCAGGGACAATGTTCAGGAATCCAGGGACAATGTTCAGGGATCCAGGGACAATGTTCAGAGATCCAGGGATGATGTTCAGGGGTGCAGGGACAATGTTCAGGGATCCACGGACAATGTTCAGGGATCCAGGGACAATGTTCAGGGGTCCAGGGACAATGTTCAGGGATCCAGGGACGATGTTCAGGGGTCCAGGGACAATGTTCAGGGATCCAGGGACGATGTTCAGAGATCCAGGGACAATGTTCAGGAATCCAGGGACAATGTTCAGGGATCCAGGGACAATGTTCAGGAATCCAGGGACAATGTTCAGAGATCCAGGGACAATGTTCAGAGATCCAGGGATGATGTTCAGGGGTGCAGGGACAATGTTCAGGGATCCAGGGACAATGTTCAGAGATCCAGGGACGATGTTCAGGGGTGCAGGGACGATGTTCAGGGATCCAGGGACAATGTTTAGGGATCCAGGGACAATGTTCAGGGATCCAGGGACAATGTTCAGAGATCCAGGGACAATGTTCAGGGATCCAGGGATGATGTTCAGGGATCCAGGGACAATGTTCAGGGATCCAGGGACGATGTTCAGGGATCCAGGGGCAGCCACAACCCCTCAGGAGTGTTGTTGCTGCTCCAAGCCACAGCCCAAACACTCAAGGCTCTGGTGTTCACCTCAGGAGAAGGATGTGCTGGAATTTTCTGCGGATAAGGAAAGTCCAGACCCCAAACCCCACATTCCTGTGCTGGGGTTCCCCTTTCCAGCCCCTGGCAGTGGCTGAGCCCCTCTGGCTGTGCCGTTTCCCCTCTGCTCCCCCGGGCTGGGCACAGCCAGCTTCGGGCAGATATAACAAATAACAACTGGGGGCTCAGGGCTCAGAGCTCTGACCCTGGGGTCAGCAGGGAAAGGAGCCCCAGGTCTGTACCCGAGGGATTTCTGCAGCAGGTTTGGGGTGCCAAGGGCCAGGAGAAGCTTTGTCTGCCCACCCAATGGACCTGTGCCCCAGGAAACCACCCATGGAACCTGCTTGGCTTTGGGGAGGCTTATTTAATACAGAAATATAGAAATACAGAAATATAGAAATATAAAAATTTAGAGATATAGAAATACATAAATACATAAATCTAGAGATATATAAATATATAAACCTAGAGATATATAAATATCTAAATCTAGAGATATATAAATCTAGAGATATCTTAATATCTAAATATCTAAATATATTTAGATATCAATATATAAATATATGGATATATTTACATATATATAAATATATATATATTATAGATATATAGATATATCTATATATCTATATATCTATCTATAGAAATATAGAAATATAGAAATAGCTGTATTAAATAGTTATATAAAAATGTTTTTATATATTATATTTAGATATAAATTAATCGATAAATATAGAGGTTTAAAGATATGAATATATAAATCTATAGATATAGAAATACATACATCTAAATAGCTGTATGAAATAGTTGTATATGATACAAAACTGTTTTTATATATTATATACACATAAAAATAAATATAGAAATATATTTTTATATATTTCTATAGAAATAATATAGAAATACAGAAGTATAGATATATAGAAATATAGATATATATAAATATAGAAATATAGAAATATAGAAATATAGAAATACAGAAACAATGTATTAAGTAGTTATGTATTATATATGTGTTTATCTATATTATACAAATATATAAATGAATATATAAATCCAGCAGATGCTTTATTTGTGACCCTGGAGCAGACCTCAGCAGGACCTTGGTGCTGCTGCAGCATCCTCCATGGAACAGCAATTCAAGGGTTTCCTTCCCAGGGAATGACACCCAGGGAGTGGCTGAGGGGTGCCTGGTTTGAACAACAAACCTTTCAAACCTGTGTAAGAAATCAGAAGAGCCATGTGAGAACAAGAAGGATTTTTTTTTTTTTTTTTTTTTCAGGAGGGAACATATAAAAGTTTGCTTTTAGTGCAGAAAAAATATTGGCAGTGCTAAGGCGCCGTGAGCCCGCGGTGGGGAGGGCAGAGTGGATGGGAGGAGCAGAGTGTGCTGTCCCCAGCTCCTGGCCATGACTCAGGGCTGGGAGTGTTCTGGGTCTGTGTCTCCCCAGCCTGTGGAGCGCTCTGGCTGCAGGCACTGAGCATTCCCTCAGCCCCCTGCACGCTGCTGGTATTTCCCTCCATGGCACCGATCTCCTCCAGGCTCCCACACTCATGGCTGGTAATTAAAAGCTCCAGAAAACCTCCAGGACTACACCCACACAGCCCAGAGCCACATGGCAACCTGCTGCTGCTCAGCCCTGATAATGGCCTCATTAATTTTCTGTGAGAGAACAAAGTGGGAAAATCACCTCCACAAACCAGCTCCTCTTTGCTGCTTCCCAACACTGCCATGGCTGCACAGGGAGGATGGACAGACAGACAGGCAGGACAGGGGCCAGAGCTGGGTTTGGGGATGGACAGACAGACAGGCAGGACAGACAGCTAGAGCTGGGTTTGGGGATGGACAGACAGACAGGCAGGACAGGGGCCAGAGCTGGGTTTGGGGACAGACAGACAGACAGGAAGGACAGGGGGCAGAGCTGGGTTTGGGGATGGACAGACAGACAGGCAGGACAGGGGCCAGAAATGGGGTTTGGGGTTTGGGGATGGACAGACAGACAGGCAGGACAGGGGCCAGAAATGGGGTTTGGGGTTTGGGGATGGACAGACAGACAGGCAGGACAGGGGGACAGAAATGGGGTTTGGGGATGGACAGACAGACAGGCAGGACAGGGGCCAGAGCTGGGTTTGGGGATGGACAGACAGACAGGCAGGACAGGGAGGTAGAGCTGGGGTTTGGGGATGGACAGACAGACAGACAGGACAGGGGGATAGAGCTGGGGTTTGGGGATGGACAGACAGACAGGCAGGACAGGGGGGTAGAGCTGGGGTTTGGGGATGGACAGACAGACAGACAGGACAGAGGGCCAGAAATGGGGTTTGGGGATGGACAGACAGACAGGCAGGACAGGGGGCAGAAATGGGGTTTGGGGATGGACAGACAGACAGGCAGGACAGGGGGCAGAAATGGGGTTTGGGGATGGACAGACAGACAGGCAGGGGGTCAGAGCTGGGTTTGGGGATGGACAGACAGACAGGCAGGACAGGGACCAGAGATGGGGTTTGGGGATGGACAGGGGGACAGGCAGGACAGGGGGACAGAAATGGGGTTTGGGGATGGACAGACAGACAGGCAGGACAGGGGCCAGAGCTGGGTTTGGGGTTGGACAGACAGACAGGCAGGGGGTCAGAGCTGGGTTTGGGGATGGACAGACAGACAGGCAGGACAGGGGGTCAGAGCTGGGGTTTGGGGATGGACAGACAGACAGGAGGACAGGGGCCAGAGCTGGGTTTGGGGATGGACAGACAGACAGGCAGGACGGGGGGTAGAGATGGGGTTTGGAGATGGACAGACAGACAGACAGGACGGGGGGTAGAGATGGGGTTTGGAGATGGACAGACAGACAGGCAGGACAGGGGGGCAGAGCTGGGGTTTGGGGATGGACAGACAGACAGGCAGGACAGGTGCCAGAGCTGGGCTCCAGGGCTGGGGCTTGTGCAGAGCTTAGGGAATTGTGACCCGTCCTTTCCTCAGGAAAAGACCTTCAGGAATTCCGACCTTCAGGAATTCAGACCTTCAGGAATTCAGATCTTCCTTCCTTCCAGCACCAGCACCAAGGGCAGTCTTGGAATGGTTTGGGCTGGAAGGGACCTTAAATCCCACCCAGAGCCACCCCAGCCATGGCAGGGACACCTCCCACTGTCCCCAGTGTCCAACCCCAATGTCCAACCTGGCCTTGGGCACTGCCAGGGATCCAGGGGCAGCCCCAGCTGCTCTGTGCCCACCCTCACAAGGAGGAATAATGAGGATAAAGTTCTAATCCTCTAGAAAATCCTCTGTGTTCATGGCCAGGCTCTGCAGGGGTCACCCCCAAGGTGTGGCAGCTCTGGGCAGGTGGCACCAAGAGCTGGGCTCCTCTCCAGGAGCGATGGGACGAGGTCAGGTCCACATTAACACCAAGTGGGACAAGCAGAAGCGAGCTGGATGTTGAAAGAGCTCCTCCAGCCCTTACAAATGGCCATTATCTCCTCTCCAATCTGTGGAGCAGCGCCAGCGAAGGGAGCAGAGCTCAGCTGAGCACTTTAGGGTAATGTTATTCATAAGCAAGGCTTATCTCCCTCGGTACAGCTTGCATATTTTTATAAATAACTGAATTCCTTAAGCACTCACGGCTCTGGAGCCCGGAGATTCGTGTCTCACCTCGTTTCCCAGAGGAAATGGATTGATGGCCGCTGTACAGCTGCCTCCTAATTAGTGCGAGGTGTTTGGTGGGTTTGATGAACCCTCCACAGTCTGGACTCTCCAGGTGTGAGAGGAGCAGGGCCAGGCCCTGACACTCCCTGGAAATCCCAGATAGGCTGGTACAGAAAATCTCTCTCCATCCCTGTAAACAAAAACCAGAGCTTTTCCTTCCCCACTCCACAAAGGGGAGAATCCCAGAAATCCCAGAGGCACTCCTAGAACCAGACGTGCCAACAGCTTTCAAACCTGCACCTCCAAAGAGCTTTTAATTTGCTTTAAATGGCAGATTAAAGTCGGCCACTGTCACTTTGACTTTGTCTACTTCAAATTTTTTCACGGCTTGAAGTAGCAATTTATTGTTTTGTACTGAGAGATTCTGAAAAGTCAAGCTGAGAGTGGTTCCCGGGGAATAAATCATCTCACTGCGATAAACATTTCCCTTAAAATTGCTTTTTCCACAGTTTATTAGACCTTTTATTTTGGAGGAGGCAGTTTCACAAATTTTTCTCTGCAGTTTTAGTGATTGATAATTAAGCTCATGTGGTTTGACTCGTTCTGTGATTTCAAAGGCAAATCTTCATCTCGCCCACCCGACGCTCACCTACAGCAACGTGCTCTATTTCAAAATAAGAGAGCAATGGAAACATTGGAACGGGAAAAGATTCCTGGTGGGAAGGGCTGGGCAGGCCTGGAGGAGCCCAGGGTCAGGCTGGGCAGGGTTTGGAGCACCCTGGCAGGAATGAGATGGTCCTGAAGGTCCCTCCCAACACAAACCATTCCAGCTTTTATTTCATCCCTTCCTGAGCTTGGCTGCATTTGATTAGACTTGGCCAACTCCTCGGTATTAATGAAATCACGCCAGCAGAACTTCCTCCCCTGAGTGCCCTCCCACACTCTGCAGAAAGGGCAGGCGTGCCCAGGAATCTCACCAGGAAAGGATTTCTCAGACAAAACAGGCAATGGCATCCTTAGTTTATCAAATGGGGATGGCTGCAAGTCTTGTCCTGGCTAAGGCAGGGAATTCCAGATCCAAAATCCAAATTCCAACCCAGACATCCTCAGCCCTCCCTTCAAGGAGCTGCTTTGCCATCTCCTGCTTTGTGCTCTCCACTGCCTGGTAGCACTGCAGCCTTCTCGTTCTCAGAAAGGGGCCACAGCCACGGCAATCCAAATAAATCCATCTCACCTTTCAGCAGAAACAATAAAAAGACAGATAAGGAACAAAAGCTAAGGGTTCTTTGTCACATGTTCATAAATGAATAAAAGTACATGATGGAAAACTCTCTGAAACAACATCCAATCACTGGTGCTACTTAGAAGAGACACATCACTAATGGTTCATTTAACTTCGCAATATCTTAAACTCCCTCATTTTGTGAAGCTGGAATTATTTATGAGACAGTTTATTATGAGCAGATTAATATTCATTGGACAGTTGGCAGAAGATGTATGCTCCTATCTCGGGCTGCTCGGCAGGAGAACAGAGCCATCATTTGGGATGTGGACAGGGCTGATGGCAGCCAGGGAGGTGCAGGGCTCATTGGGATGGTGCAGGGATCATTGGGGTGGTGCAGGGATCATTGGGGTGGTGCAGGGCTCATTGGGATGGTGCAGGGCTCATTGGGATGGTGCTGGGTTCATTGGGGTGTTGCAGGGCTCATTGGGGTGTTGCAGGGCTCATTGGGGTGGTGCAGGGTTCATTGGGATGGTGCAGGTTTCATTGGGGTGATGCAGGGCTCATTGGGGTGGTACAGGGTTCATTGGGATGGTGCAGGGCTCGTTGGGATGGTTCTAGGGTGGTGCAGGGATCATTGGGGTGGTGCAGGGTTCATTGGGATGGTGCAGGGCTCATTGGGATGGTGCAGGGCTCATTGGGGTGGTGCAGGGCTCATTGGGGTGGTGCAGGGATCATTGGGGTGGTGCAGGGTTCATTGGGATGGTGCAGGGCTCATTGGGATGGTGCAGGGCTCATTGGGATGGTGCAGGGCTCGTTGGGGTGGTGCAGGGCTCATTGGGGTGGTGCAGGGCTCATTGGGATGGTCTGGGCTCATTGGGATGGTGCTGGGCTCATTGGTGTGGTGCAGGGTTCATTGGGGAGGTGCAGGGTTCATTGGGGTGGTGCAGGGCTCATTGGGATGGTGCAGGGTTCATTGGGGTGGTGCAGGGCTCATTGGGATGGTGCAGGGATCATTGGGATGGTGCAGGGCTCATTGGGGTGGTGCTGGGTTCATTGGGGTGGTGCAGGGTTCATTGGGGTGGTGCAGGATTCATTAGGATGGTGCAGGGTTCATTGGGATGGTGCAGGGCTCATTGGGGTGGTGCAGGGCTCGTTGGGGTGGTGCTGGGATCCATTGGATTGGTGCTGGGGTTCATTGGGGTGGTGCAGGGCTCATTGGGATGGTGCAGGGCTCATTGGGGCAGTGCAGGGTTCATTGGGGTGGTGCAGGGTTCATTGGGGTGGTGCAGGGATCATTGGGGTGGTGCAGGGCTCATTGGGGTGGTGCAGGGTTCATTGGGATGGTGCAGGGCTCATTGGGATGGTGCAGGGCTCGTTGGGGTGGTGCAGGGCTCATTGGGGTGGTGCAGGGTTCATTGGGATGGTGCAGGGCTCATTGGGGTGGTGCAGGGTTCATTGGGGTGGTGCAGGGCTCATTGGGGCAGTGCAGAGTTCGTTGGGGTGGTGCAGGGCTCGTTGGGATGGTGCAGGGTTCGTTGGGGTGGTGCAGGGCTCATTGGGGTGGTGCAGGGCTCATTGGGGCAGTGCAGGGCTCATTGGGATGGTGCAGGGTTCACTGGGGTGGTGCAGGGCTCATTGGGATGGTGCAGGGTTCATTGGGATGGTGCTGGGTTCATTGGGATGGTGCAGGGCTCATTGGGGTGGTGCAGGGTTCATTGGGATGGTGCTGGGTTCATTGGGATGGTGCAGGGCTCATTGGGGTGGTGCAGGGCTCATTGGGGTGGTGCAGGGCTCACTGGGGTGGTGCAGGGCTCACTGGCGTGGTGCAGGGATCATTGGGGTGGTGCAGGGTTCATTGGGGTCGTGCAGGGCTCATCGGGGTGGTGCAGGGCTCGTTGGGGTGGTGCAGGGATCATTGGGGTGGTGCAGGGTTCATTGGGGTAGTGCAGGGTTCATTGGGATGGTGCAGGGTTCATTGGGGTGGTGCAGAGATCATTGGGATGGTGCAGGGCTCATTGGGATGGTGCAGGGCTCATTGGGATGGTGCTAATTTCTTGTCATATTAACAATACAGAAAAAATCGGGGTTTTTTCCACCACCACCATCACTTGTGACCCGCAGTCTAAGCCCAGCCACAACATCCTTCCCTGGGAACCCTTGAAACCAGACAAGTTAATATATGTACAGGAAAAATCAACGCCTTTGAATCTCCTAACGAGCCCAGAGCTTTTGTAATAAGCCTATTTTTGGTGTGGGTATTTATAACTATCCCCCCCTAAATTGAAAAGGAGCAGTTCATAAACTGATTCAGTATTTGCATAAAATATGTGGCTGGAGCTAATGCTGATGAACTCACAGAGCATTGTACCCGAAAGGAAAGGCAAACAGCACGCACTGAGTGCCAAAATTCCCCCACACCCCGAATTGAGGAGTGGCAGTGCTGTGCTGACAGCTGGGGCAAAACAGGGACCTAAAGGAACCCTAAAATCCTGAGTGTCACCCCTGTGGATGTGGGTGTCACCCCTGTGAGTGTCACCCCTGTGGGTGTCACCCCTGTGGCAGTGACCCTTGTGAGTGTCACCCCTGGGGGTTTGGGTGTCACCCCTGGGGGTTTGGGTGTCCCCCCTGTGGCTGTGACCCCTCTGGGTGTCACCCTTTCACCCCTGTAGCTGTGACCCCATGGATGTGGGTGTCACCCCTGTGGCTGTCACCCCTGTGAGTGTCACCCCTGGGGGTTTGAGTGTCACCCCTGTGAGTGTCACCCCTGTGGATGTGAGTGCCATCCCTGTAGCTGTGACCCCTGTGAGTGTCACCCCTGTGGCTGTCACTCCTGTGGCTGTGGCTGTCACCCCTGTGGCAGTGACCCCTCTGGGTGTCACCCCTGTGGCAGTGACCCCTGTGAGTGTCACCCCCGGGGGGTTGGGTGTCACCCCTCTGGGTGTCACCCCTGTGGCTGTGACCGGGCTCGGCCCCAGCAGGAAAAGCTGGGAAGGGATTTGCTGATGGAAATCGCTGTGCCTCAGGGACTGGCATCTCCTGGAGCAGGGGAAGGAGCTGAGCTGAGGAGAAAGCCCCAAAGCTGCCCCGTCCTGCTCAGAGTGGCACTGTACGGGCAGAGCCATTGGCACACGGTGACACTGCCAGCACAGCACGGGTGAGAGCAGGGCAGGGCAGGGTGACAGCTCCAGGGCACAGCACGATCCAGCCCGTGCTGCTGTGTGCTCAGAGCTCTCATTTAAAGCTGTGATTGCTGCTCCCTGTGACTCCAGCCACCCACTCGCTCCTCTGAGCCGGGATTCAGAGCAGCTCTGAGCATCCCATGAGCAGCCAGTGCTCTCTGACCTCCACACATCACTGTGCGGGGCTGATGGATTCAAAACCTCCAGAACTCACCCTGGAGCCCCCCAGGTCCCCTGTGCACCCTCCCAGCCTCCTGCCCCCTGCTCCTGCCCTCCCCATCCCACCCACTCCTCTGGCATTTCCTCCTTCACCCCGGGCTGCTGCTCCGTTTGCTGCCCTCCCCTCATTCAGCACCATCGCTGCTGATCTCTGCAAAATATCTGTAATTTGAATTAAAATTGGGATTTGGATAGAAGTTGTAATTTGTATAGACATTGTAATTTGTGTAAAAACACATTTCCTCCAGCAAATACTTTGCCCGGCTTTTATGTTTTCTGGGTTTGGAACACAATGAGCACACTCACTGCAGATCTTCTGTTTCCTTCTGAATTCTTAAAAGGCAGAAAAATGGTTAAGGATCTGTAAACTCTTCTCCTATATTTTCAGAAGTGGAAAACAAATGAAGTGAGTTTCATTTCAGGAGGGTTGGAGGGGCGGTTTTTTTTCAAATATTCTCCAGGGCAAAATTTGGATGCAGCAGCAGCAGAGTCAGTTTGTCTCACGCATGAACAGCATCACATATATAAAAATATCTATATAAATCTGTATCTCTGAGGTCTCAGTGTTTGAAATCATGCCAGCAGTGGCCTCTGTTTTCCCTGTTACATTAATTCCCCGCTGCACACGGGCTGTGGTTGTGTGGATGGACATTTCTCCTTTTCCCATCCTGCCTTCCCCAGCCTGGCTGGATGTGACCCAGCTCTGGACATTTCTCCTTTTCCCATCCTGCTGTGACACAGCCCTGGACATTTCTCCTTTTCCCATCAGTGTCTCCTGCCTTCCCCAGCCTGGCTGGATGTGACCCAGCCCTGGACATTTCTCCTTTTCCCATCCTGCCTTCTCCAGCCTGGCTGGATGTGACCCAGCCCTGGACAATTCTCCTTTCCCCATCCTGCTTCCCCAGCCTGGCTGGATGTGACCCAGCCCTGGACATTTCTCCTTTTCCCATCCTGCTTCCCCAGCCTGGGTGGATGTGACCCAGCCCTGGACATTTCTCCTTTCCCCATCCTGCTTCCCCAGCCTGGGTGGATGTGACCCAGCCCTGGACATTTCTCCTTTTCCCATCCTGCTTTCCCCAGCCTGGCTGGGTGTGACACAGCCCTGGACATTTCTCCTTTTCCCATCCTGCCTTCTCCAGCCTGGCTGGATGTGACCCAGCCCTGGACATTTCTCCTTTTCCCATCCTGCTGTGACACAGCCCTGGACATTTCTCCTTTTCCCATCCTGCCTTCTCCAGCCTGGCTGGATGTGACACAGCCCTGGACATTTCTCCTTTTCCCATCAGTGTCACCTGCCTTCCCCAGCTTGGCTGGATGTGACCCAGCCCTGGACATTTCTCCTTTTCCCATCCTGCCTTCCCCAGCTTGGCTGGATGTGACCCAGCCCTGGACATTTCTCCTTTTCCCATCCTGCCTTCCCCAGCCTGGCTGGATGTGACACAGCCCTGGACATTTCTCCTTTTCCCATCCTGCTGTGACCCAGCCCCGGACATTTCTCCTTTTCCCATCCTGCTGTGACCCAGCCCTGGACATTTCTCCTGTTCTCATCCTGCTTTCCCCAGCCTGGCTGGATGTGACCCAGCCCTGGACATTTCTCCTTTTCCCATCCTGTCTAACCCAGCCTGGCTGGATGTGACCCAGCCCTGGACATTTCTCCTTTTCCCATCCTGCCTTCCCCAGCCTGGCTGGATGTGACACAGCCCTGGACATTTCTCCTTTTCCCATCCTGCTTTCCCCAGCCTGGCTGGATGTGACCCAGCCCTGGACATTTCTCCTTTTCCCATCAGTTCCTGCTGCTTTCCCCAGCCTGGCTGGATGTGACACAGCCCAGCCTGGCGCCAGAGCCCTGCCAGGAGCCCAGGGCATCTCCAGCCCTTCCTGCGCTGGGTGTCGTTCATTATCCCTGCCATTAATTGTGAATGAAGCAGCAGCTGCTCGGCGCTAATGAGGCGCAGCACGGAGAATTCTCTGGGTGCCCGCAGCTCCGGGCTGGCAGCGAGCCTGCAGTTCCTGGAATGGCAGGGAGCTCACGGAGCTCCTGGGATCACAGCCTGGGATCACAGCCTGGGATCACAGCCTGGGATCACAGCCTGGGATCACAGCCTGGCACCTCACCCCCCCAGCCCGGGCTGATCCGAGCCCTGGCCAGCTGGGTTTGGCTTTTTCTGGAGTTGTGGCAACAGTTCATGCACACACTTTAACCATAGATCTAGAGCACATATATATATATACTGTATATTTATATATATAGTATCTGCATTTGTTATATTATTGTTTAATATTATTATATTATTGTTATATTATTATATTATTGTTTAATATATGTGGATTATAAACGTGTTATTTATGTATAGTGTATATATATATGTTCTATATATGGTATATATATTTGTTTTATATATAGTATGTAAATGTGTTATATATGTACAGTATATATTATGGTGTACGTATTTGTTATATATATTCAGTATAAATATTTATTATATATATGCTGCCCATATATTTGTTTTATATATATGGCATATAAATTTATTATATATGTATAGTATATATATATTGTATATATGGTAAATATATTATATTTATGGTATATATATTTGCTTTATATATGGTATATATGTTTGTTATATTTATAGTATATATAAATATATATGGTATATTTGTTACTATATATAATATATATTTGTTACATATATATTTGATTTTTATATATAGTATATATATGTTATATATGTACAGTGCATATAAGTTCTATATATTATATATGGTACATATATTTGCTTTATATATTTGGCATAGAAATAAATAAATAAATAAATATTTTGTCATACCTATAGCATATGTATACTATATATATTTGTGTTATATACATAGCATATATATGTAATAACCATATGGAATATATATTTATTTTTTATATATGGCATATAAATGTGTTATATATATATAGTATATATATGTTCTATATATGGTATGCATTTTTTCTATATGTGGTGTATATATTTGTTATATATAGTATATATATTTGTTATATATAATATATATGTTCTATCGATATGGTAAATATATTTGTCTTATATATATGGTATATAAATTTCTAATATATATAGTATATATAAGTTCTATATACAGTATATATATTCTATATATGACACATATATTTGCTTTATATGTATGCTATATATATTTGTTGTATCTATATGGTATATATATTTGCTTTTTATATAAGCCATATGTATTTTTATGTGTATATATAGCATATATGTGTTATATATATGTTATATATTTGTTGTATCTATATGATATATATATATTTGCCTTTTATATATGCTATATATATTTGTGTTAAATATATGAATATATAAATGTGTGTGATTAGAAAGGTTTTCCCCCAAAATTCTAGTCCCAAACACCTTGTATTATATTAAAAAAACAAAGAATATATATTGCAAAATATATATATGTATGTGCAATATTTAAATAAACCAACACCTGTGGACAAGGGCAGGTTCAGGTTCTGTTTGCCCAGGCTTTTATGGAGCAGTTCTGTTTCACTCCAGTCTCAGTTCCCTTTTACTCCAGTCTCAGTTCTGTTTTACTACAGTCTCAGTTCTGTTTTACTCCAGTTTCAGTTCTATTTTACTCCAGTTTCAGTTCCCTTTTCCTCCAGTTTCAGTTCTCTGTTACTCCAGTTTCAGTTCTATTTTACTCCAGTCTCAGTTCTCCTTTACTCCAGTTTCAGTTCCCTTTACTCCAGTTTCAGTTCTCTGTTATTCCAGTTTCAGTTCTCTGTTGTTCCAGTTTCAGTACAGGACAGGAGTTTGTAGAAATAAATATTTTGACAATTAACAAAGTTCTGAATTGGGATGTTTTGGTTGCTGTGTTGCAAAAGATCTTTGAAATACTGGCTTTTTTTTTTTTTTTAATTAGAAGGTCATCAATTTGCTAGATAAGGTTGAAATGCAGAGTATAGTAGGATTTTTTTCCTGCTTTTTGGGGAAATAAAGCATCATGGACTCACTTTCTCCTATTTAAATACCATGGGGCAATGAGAGCTGGTGCACTGAGAATGCAAAGCAGGGAAACACTTAGATTAGAACAATTAGTGCAAAAAACATCTGCATCCCTTGTTAACCATAGGGACCATCCAGCACAAGTGATTTTTTTTTCTGTTTTAATGTTAATTGGAATTCATTAAAATAACTTTACTTCAAAGTAAACATTAAAGCCTTATCTGAGCTTTTTATTTCCATGTTTACCTCGTCAGCCTCCATCTGGCTCAGGCTCTTCTGGGCAGCAGCTTGGAGGGGAGAGCAGAGCTGGGAGGGATCCTGGATGTGCTCAAGGCTCCAGCTGCTCCAAAAACTGGGATGGGATGGGATGGGATGGGATGGGATACAGGGATGGGATGGGATGGGATGGGATGGGATGGGATGGGATGGGATGGGATGGGATACAGGGATGGGATGGGATGGGATGGGATGGGATACAGGGATGGGATGGGATGGGATGGGATGGGATACAGGGATACAGGGATGGGATACTGGGATGGGATACAGGGATGGGATCCAGGGATGGGATCCAGGGATACAGGGATACAGGGATGGGATACAGGGATGGGATACAGGGATGGGATACAGGGATGGGATGGGATACAGGGATGGGATATAGGGATGGGATGGGATACAGGGATGGGATACAGGGATGGGATATAGGGATGGATACAGGGATGGGATACAGGGATGGGATACAGGGATGGGATACAGGGATGGGATACAGGGATGGGATACAGGGATGGGATACAGGGATGGGATACAGGGATGGGATGGGATGGATCTCACTGGTCAGGGTCCTGATGGGTTCCAATGATGCTTTGCCCACCTGGACACCTCGCTGCTGGTTCTGCATCCAGCCCTGCAGCCCAAACTCAAAAAGGACCTGGAGCTGCTGGAGAGAGCCCAGAGGAGTCACGGAGCTGCTCCAGGGCTGGAGCCAGGCTGGGAGAGCTGGGACTGGACAGGAGAGGGATCCAGGGAGAGCTCAGAGCCTGAAGGGGCTCCAGGAGAGCTGGAGAGGGACTGGGGACAGGGGATGGAGGGACAGCACACAGGGGATGGAGGGACTGGGGACAGGGGATGGAGGGACAGCACACAGGGAATGGCTTCACTGCCAGAGGGCAGGAGTGGATGGGATTTTGGGATGGGATTGGGGCAGGAATTGTTCCCTGGCTGGGATGGAATTCCCAGATTTGCTGTGGCTGCCCCTGGATCCCTGGCAGTGCCCAAGGCCAGGTTGGACACTGGGGACAGTGGGAGGTGTCTGGATGGGCACTGGGTGGGATTTGGGGTCCCTCCCAACCCAGACCAGGCTGGGATTCTCTGATTCTACAAAGAATTGGGATCCCACCAAGACCTCGCTGCCAGGACAGAATGCCCCCGAGGTGCCCGGACAGGCAGCCAGGATGGGTGACAAACGCGGGGCTTTGTGTCCCTAATCCCGGACCATCAGCCCTGCAGGCGAATTCCCAGCCTGAATGAGAGAGCTCCAGAGCTCCAGAGCTCCTCCTGCCTCCCCTCACAGGGGCCTGGTTTTCCCCCACTCTGAGGGTGAGGATGCACTTCCAGGAGTCCTTTCCCAGATGGGTTTGGGATGAGAGATTGCAATAATCCCTGCCCTGCAGTATTCCCATAATATTCCCACAATATTCCCAAAATAGTCCCTGCCCTGCAATATTCCCTGCCCTGCAATATTCCCACAATATTCCCACAATTTTCCCTGCCCTGCAATATTCCCTGCCCTGCAGTATTCCCACAATATTCCCACAATATTCGCAAAATATTCCCTGCCCCACAATATTCCCACAACATTCCCTGCCCTGCAATATTCCCACAATATTCCCACAACATTCCCTGCCCCACAATATCCCCATAATATTCCCACAATATTCCCCAACATTCCCTGCCCCACAATATCCCCATAATATTCCCACAATATTCCCCAACATTCCCTGCCCCACAATATCCCCACAATATCCCCACAATATCCCCACAATATCCCCACAATATCCCCACCATATCCCCACCATTCCTGCCCCACCCCTCCACCAGAGTTTCCCCTGCGGGCTCGGAGCCTCCCGAGCAGCAGCGCTCACAGAAAGTTCTGCAAAGTGACAAAAGCCCAGCTCCAATTCCTCGCAGGGTGACACATTATTACCAGGGTATTAGCTGAGGTTTCCAATTTTCCCGGTGCCTCCGATTCAGGAGAGCAATGTAAAGATTTCCAGACGCTGCATATGAATAATTTACCCCTGCTCGATTGAGCTCTGGAACTCTTCCCTATTTCACCAGGATCAAGCGAATGTCACATCACACCACAAAGTAAATGGGTGAATTTCTGGTTAAAGGACACTTTGAGACAGGTTAATGCCCAGGAAATCCCCAAGGGGGTGTTGAGCAGTGAACCCCAGGTCTGTGAGATGGAAACTTCCCAAGAGTGGTGGGGATGATGCCAGGTGGGAGCTGGGATTTGGGCTGAGCATCAATGGAGCATCAGAGGTTTCAGCAGGAGCTCAGCTGAGTTTAGAGCCCTCTACACTGCCCTGCTGCAGAGGGCTGAGTTCAGGAGAGGGTCTGGAATGAAATGAGGCATTTCCAGAGGGTCTGGAATGAAATGAGGCATTTCCAGAGGGTCTAGAATGAAATGAGGCGTTTCCAGCAGGGCCCTGCAGCAGGAGCTGCCCTGAGGCAGCAGAGGCTCAATGGAGATGTTTGCTCCCACAGAGGCATTGCAGTGACACCTCCTGAAAAGCCAGCACGGGGAGGGAATTGCCACCAGGCAGGCTGGCAGGTTCCTTGTGCCAGGACACCAGGCTGGGTGACAGGAGGGGACAGCAGGGCCACCCAGAGCACAGGGCACGGTGTCCAGGAATGTCCCCAGGGGACACTCCAGCCTCCCCTACAGGGACAATTCCTGCCTCAGTCCCTGCCCTGCTGCCAATCCCCTTCCCCAACAGCCCAGGAAATTTTGGATCCACCTGCCCTGGGAGCACCGAGGTCACTCAGAGAGGCAGAATCACCTTTGGTGTTCAGCAAAACCCTGCTGTGATGATTTCCCAGAGCAAGTCTGCTCCCAGCACTTCCCAGGGAACACAGCTTGCTGGAAGCCCTCAGGATGGATTTGTTGCTGCATCATTAGAGGGCTCTGATTCAGTGGGAGAGGAGACAGCGGAGACATCGCCTCGGATTTGCACCTGGCTGTTACAGCCTGAGCTCAGACAGCCCAGGCTCCCAGGAAATGTGCCTGGGGAGAGCTCAGGGAGCGCAGCTGTGGCTGCAAACAGCAAACCCAGACAGCTCCAGGCTCTAACAGCCCTCTCCTACCTGGCACTCGTTGTACAGCACAGGAAATGTGGAAGCAGAGCCCTTGCTTTGAGATTCATGCTTGGCAGCTCGGCGCTGAGGATTATTTATCCGTAAATAAAATTCCCCTGAAGTCACAGCAGAGCCTCCCCTGCAGCTGGAATGGGATCCTGGAATGGGGCAGTCCCACGGTGGGCTGCTGCCCCTTCCAAGGGCACCTTCCTGCTCCTTCCAAAAGGTTCCTGACCCTTCCAAGGGCTCCTTCTTGCTCCTTCCAAGGGCTACTGCCCCTTCCAAAAGCTTCCCACTCCTTCCAAAGGTTCCTTCCCACCCCTTCCAAAGGCTGCTGCCCCTTCCAAAAGCTTCCTGCCCCTTTCAAGGGCTGGCTGCTCCTTCCAAAGGTTCTTCCCACCCCTTCCAAAGGCTCCTTCCCTCTCCTCCCAAAGGCTCTTCCCATCCCTTCCAATGGCTCTTTCCTGACCCTTCCAAAGGCTCTTCCCTGCCCTTCCAAAGGTTCCTTCCTGCTCCCTCCAAAGGCTGCCTGGGAAGCACAGACCCCCATTTCACTGACAGATCCAGCTGTGAGCTGTTGTTTCCCAGAAATCCACAGGAAATTCCAGTTGTTTTGGGTGGAGGGGTGTCCTGTGCCCCCAGCCCCCCCAGCACCTGGCCCTTCCAGCCTTGGTGCTGCCAGCTGGGGCTGGGTCTGATCCCAGGGGACAAAGGGAAACAGCCTGGAGTTGTGCCAGGGAGGTTCAGGTTGGAGATGGGGAAAATCCCTGCCCTGGAAGGGTGGGCAGGCACTGGCACAGCCTGTGAAAGGAGCCCCCATCCCCAGAGGGATTGAACAGACCTGTGGCTGTGGCCCCTGGGACATGGAAACCGTGGCTTCTTTGATTCCAAGCACACACACCTTCATCCTGTGATCTCTGAAAGCCACTTACCCAGAGCTTCTCATCCCAGATTTCCCTCCAGGGCTGAGGCTCCTCTGTTCAGTTCAGTTCCTGGGAACTGAGGGGCTCTGGGAGCTGACCACAGCTCCCTGCATGGAGCCTCTCTAATTTCCCTTTTTACTCAAACTCCTTCAATTCAATATTTTTGCAAGTCTAAAATTTGTTGTGAAATAATAAGCTGAATACATCTGCAGCTGAGAATGTTTGGCTGCCAACGCTTACCCGGACTATTAAAGGAAGTTTTTTAAAATAACAGCTTTTTCTGACTTCAGCAGCATAATTAAACATATGCTCTTAGCAGAGCTCACCTGCAGTGGCACCTGCTTGCAGCAGATTAAAGCTCTCAGCCATGTATTTGAGAGAAAAGCCAAGCTAGCAGGGAAAACGAGCCCTCCTGCTGGAACCAAGGGCAGAAAACTGCCTTGCAGGGAGCAGGAGAGAGGCTTGGGGCTGGGCAAGGCAGAGCAGGCATGGGCCTGAGGAAATGCTGGCACAGCCACAGCCAAGGTGTCTGCACAAGAGATTAGGCTGGGATGGGTTCCTGGCAGGGTGGGGATGGAATTCCAGATTTGCTGTGGCTGCCCCTGCATCCCAAAGCCAGGTTGGACATTGGGGTTGGACACTGGGGACAGTGGGAGGTGTCCCTGTCATGGATGGGGGCACTGGGTGGGATTTTGTGTCCCTTCTATCCCAACCCATCCCATGACTCCAATCCAGCCTGAGCCCTCCTGGCCAGCCCCTGCCTGTTTGTGCTGATCCCCGAGGTCTTTTCCAGGCTCAGTTCTATTTTTCCCCGCAGAGACACTCACGAGCTGAGGAGGCTGTGCCAGAACCCTCTGCCTTCTGCTGTGATTTAGTTGTGCAACAGCCCCAGGAGGAGCGAGAGAAATCCTCCCACCACATCCCCAGGGTTCAGAGAGAGACATGACAACGAGGATAAACAGGTATTCACGGGGAAAAATAGAACCTCATTTTCCTTATCTCCCCTGGAAGTGGCAGCAGGAACAGGAGCAGTGAAAGGATGCCCTTTAGAGCCAGCACAGCCCTTCCCTGCTCCGCTCAGCCCTGACAACCAGCGGGAATAATGGGCTGGAAACACAACATGGAGATTGCTGCCATTTGTTCATTTGAAGAATGAGAGAGGAGGATGAAGAATTCTCATCCCCTTTAAAAGCTCAGCTCACCCCCTCAGCATTAACTCCTTTCTGCTGCAGGCAGGGAAGGTGCTGCCCCTCAGGAGCACTGGGAGCACTGGGAGCACTGGGAGCACTGGGAATTCTCTTTATAGGGGGTTTGTGGATAATGTCGTCATTGCTTTCTTTCCCCTGCAAAGTTCAAAGTTTTCAGCCAATTCTCGCTGTGTTTTTCTTGGCTCTGACATTTGGGTTTCTGAAGGCAGCTGAGACTGGAGATGTTGACAAACCTCCCCACTCATCACTTCGTACAAATGCTTTAACACAACCCAAGGTGTTTTAAAAGCTCCTCACAGGAAAACCCCAAACCCTTGTTTGTCCTGAATCTCCAATTGCAGCTTCCCTTCCTTCAGATGGAAAAGGCCCAAGATCTGGAGATCTCCCATTTAACCCCTTCAGCTCAGTGACCCTCTTGGAAGGGCTGGAAGTGCCACATTCAAAGAGAACACCGAGGATGTTTTGCCACTCCAGGGCAGGAGCTCCCCCAGTGCCATCTGGAGCTGTTAGCACTGCTAGCAGCAGTGTCACAGGGGTGATGGATTATCCCACAGGCAAAGCCCAGCTGGCTGCACACATCCAGAGCTCTCAGGCTCAGTAAAACCGTGCTGAGGAGCTGGAATTACAGAGAGCAAGGCTGGAGTGAGAAGGAGCTCTCGGAGCTCTCCAGGTGCTCCAAACCCAGCTCCAGCCCAGAACTGCTCCAAAGGCTCATCCCAAACCCTCCTGGTGCTCTCTGGAATGGTGAAAGCCCTGCCCAAAGCTTCTTCCCAACCCTCCTGGTGCTCTCTGGAATGGTGAAACCCCTCTCTAAAGCCTGCTGGGACAGACAGGACAGATCCATCCCAAACCTGCTGGGACAGACAGGACAGATCCATCCATCCCAAACCTGCTGGGACAGACAGGACAGATCCATCCCAAACCTGCTGGGACAAACAGGACAGATCCATCCCAAACCTGCTGGGACAAACAGGACAGATCCATCCATCCCAAACCTGCTGGGACAAATGGGACAGATCCATCCATCCCAAACCTGCTGGGACAGACAGGACAGATCCATCCATCCCAAACCTGCTGGGACAGACAGGACAGATCCATCCATCCCAAACCTGCTGGGACAGACAGGACAGATCCATCCCAAACAGGACAGATCCATCCATCCCAAACCTGCTGGGACAAACAGACAGATCCATCCCAATCCTGCTGGGACAAACAGGACGGATCCATCCCAAACCTGCTGGGACAAACAGGACAGATCCATCCCAAATGGGACAGATCCATCCCAAACCTGCTGGGACAAACAGACAGATCCATCCCAACAGGACAGATCCATCCCAAACCTGCTGGGACAAACAGGACAGATCCATCCCAAACCTGCTGGGACAGACAGGACAGATCCATCCCAAACCTGCTGGGACAGACAGGACAGATCCATCCCAAACCTGCTGGGACAGACAGGACGGATCCATCCATCCCAAACCTGCTGGGACAAATGGAACAGATCCATCCATCCCAAACCTGCTGGGACAAACAGGACAGATCCATCCATCCCAAACCTGCTGGGACAAATGGGACAGATCCATCCATCCCAAACCTGCTGGGACAGACAGGACAGATCCATCCCAAACAGGACAGATCCATCCCAAACCTGCTGGGACAGTGCCACTCCTGCAGCTCCCATCTGCTCCCCATCCCTGCTGGGAGCTGGGGCACTGGCAGCAGTAAATCCCTGCTGGCTGGGGCTCGCTGCAGCTGGGGAGTTTATAAATCAGCCAGGCACAGCCCCGTGCTGCATTATTAAAGATCTGTTATTGCTCTGCATTTCTGAGCTCAGACAAACCCCACCAAGCAGCTGGGGCCTGCTTGCCCAGCGTTAGATTTCCTGATAAGCAAAGAGAAAGTGATATTAAAGCATCCTGCTAAGAAATTTCTTGTAATAAGAAGATGGAGTAGCAGATAACTGAGCCACCTATAAAACATTTTCTTTGCAGGCTTTGGAAGTAACTGATGAAGGGATGGGTGGATCCCACCCTCCCCTTTGCTGCTTCTCCCTTTAAAGCCCCAGGAGAGATTCTTGGAGGAGGCTGCAAAGTGCAGAGCAATCCCCCCAAGGAATCGTTCAGCTCTGCCAAGCATCTTCAGCACAAACCCTGCGAGCTTACTGATGCACTATTGCCATCAAATTTTGTTTAGCAGAAGTCAGATGGAAAAAATTCTGCATCTCTCCAGGCTGGGCTGCAGAGCAGAAGGAACAGAGCCAGAGGATGGCTTGGCTTGGAAGAGATCCTTTAAGGGTCCTGTAAGGTCACCTATTGCCTGCCACCTTCCTGTCCCCCATCCCTGTCCCCTGTCCCTGTGCAGCTCTCCTGGAGGCCCTTTAGGCCCTGGAAGGGCTCTGAGCTCTCCCTGGAGCTTCTCTGCTCCAGCCTGACTGGGGTGAAGCTGCAGAGCCCCAGGACAGGGAATTCACACCTGAACAAGCCCTTGTTTGTTTTACAAACAGCAGCTCTTGTTATCCTGAGGAGAACTGGAGAGATGAGGAAAAAAACAGCTCTGGCTTCTCTGCCTTCCCCTCAATCCTGCAGCCCCTGCTCCTCTCCTGCAGCCTCTGATCCACTCCTGCAGCCCCTGCTCCATTCCTGCAGCCCCTGATCCACTCCTGCAGCCCCCATTCCCTCCCCTGCAGCCCCTGCTCCACTCCTGCAGCCCCCATTCCACTCCTGCAGCCCCTGCTCCCCTCCTGCAGCCCCTGATCCACTCCTGCAGCCCCCATTCCCTCCCCTGCAGCCCCTGCTCCACTCCTGCAGCCCCCATTCCTCTCCTGCAGCCCCTGCTCCATTCCTGCAGCCCCCATTCCATCCTGCAGCCCCTGCTCCTCTCCTGCAGCCCCTGCTACCCTCCTGCAGCCCCTGATCCATTCCTGCAGCCCCTGCTCCTCTCCTGCAGCCCCTGCTCCTCTCCTGCAGTCCCCATTCCACTCCTGCAGCCCCCATTCCACTCCTGCAGCCCCTGCTCCACTCCTGCAGCCCCTGCTCCACTCCTGCAGCCCCCATTCCACTCCTGCAGCCCCTGCTCCTCTCCTGCTCACACCATCCCACTGTCCCAAACTGGAGCTGCTGGCACATTCCCACTGTCCCCAGATCCCCTCCTCCGCACCTCTGGCAATGTCAGAGCAATGAGCCCTGCACCTGGAGGAGGACACTTGCCACAGGTGACACTTGCCCCTCCCGGATTTGCAGGCTGAAGGCAGCTGGATTTTCAGAGCTGTGTTTGATGTGGTGAGAGCAGGAGTTTCCCACTCCCAAGCCAGAGCCCAGGCTGGGCTGGACATCCCTGGCAGGGCACACAGCTCCTGAGCTCCTGCATTCCCTGTCACCTCTGTCCCCGTGTCCCCTTGCCCCTCCTGAGCTGTGACAGCTCCAGCAGCACCAGAGCAGCTCTGCCTGTGCCCATCTGCCCCAAGGTTTGCTCAAACCCGGAGCTGTGAGTGCCTGTGGCTGTTTTCCCCTGGCACAGGTGCCTCATTGATCTGAGGCAGAGGAAACGCTTCTCTTTCTTGCGCTGCTCATTTGTGGCTCTCCCCAGCACGGGGATGTGCTGCCTATTACCTTAATTGACTGGTTTTTAAACAAGTTTCAGGCTGGTAGAACAAAACTGGCTTCAAAAGGCTCGATCAGCTTCAAGTTTTCTGCTGTCCCCAGCTCAGGACATGCCCTGCTCCTTCTCACCCGAGGTGCCCTCGAGGTCTCCTGTGACTTTGGGGTCAGGCACTGGAGTGCCAGCCTTGCACGAGGCCGTCTCTGCCACAATATTTACATTTAAGCAGCCAGTCTCATTATCTCAGGGAATATTTTCCTCCTCCTGGAGCCAATAAAGATGCTGCTGCTGCTGAAGGGAGAGCAGAGTCCAAAGGAGATGGTCGCAAGTCTTTTCATCTTCTTAACTTTTATTTTTTCTGACTCTGACATATCAAAATGAACTCAAACCTTTGGTGTCCCACAAAGGAGAGCCTGGGTGCATCCTCCAGAGGAGATTTTCGCTGTAATGAGGGGCACAGAGCAACCAACCACCAACAGAATGCAGCCCCATTAAAATCTAAAAGAAGAGAGGACTGGGAGTGCTTTCCTAGGAATAAACCACCCTCACCCTGCAGTGTCATCAGGGCAGTGAGCACAGGAGATCACACAAACAAACTGAGCTCAGCTGGGCACAGCAGCACCAGGGACTGCTTGTCGTGTTTGAGGGGTTCACACAAAGCCCTGGAGGAACATCCCCCCTCAGTCTGGTCTTGATTTGCTCCTGATTTACACCAGCACCCAGAAAAAATCCCACCCAGAGCCCAAACACCATTAGAAGATTTGTTTTTTCCCCAAATAAATATACTTTCAGGAAAGTTTTATCCACTCTCAGGGATTAACTTTCCTTTAGACTCTCACGTCTCAAAAATAGCAAATTTAGCATCAACCTTAGCATGGAGTGAAGTGAGAACAAAACCTTATGGGAAGACAAATGGCAGCACGGGGGAAGAGCCCTTCTGAGCTGCACTCCCATTTCCCTTCCTAACAAAGCCCTGCTCAGCTCCCAGGCTGTGCTCACACACATTCAGCTGCTGGTTCAGGACCCAAGGCCAAACCACCCCCAACAGCTTTCGTGTACAAAGGCAAATCAGCCCCGGTCCACACAAAGTGAGACTAATTTATTTTTCCTTAATTAATCACCTTCATTTCCTCCCTCCTCAGGCTTAGCCAATGAGGTGGAAATTGCCGGGGCAGATGCACTTTCCGGGCTGAATTCCAAACTAAATGTTCTTCAAAAAGCGAGGAGGGGCTGAGCACATCCCTGAGCCCACCTCAAGGCTTTGCCGGGAGCATCCTGCCCGTTTTCCTTCCCATCTGGTGACGGCAGATTTTATTCCTTGAGAGCAAAGTCCTGAGCTCAGCAAAGAGCTCAGAGCACTCAGGAACACAAACAGGGCCAGCCCTGGGCTCCCACTGCCCCAAACCCAGCCCAGGCTGGGCATTCAGGGCTGGGGCAGCACAGCTGCTCTGTGCCAGGGCCCCCCACCCTCCCAGGGAGGGATTTTCCTGATCCAGACTCTAAACCCTCCTGCAGCTCCAGGCTTGGCCCCTTGTCCCATCCCCTTGTGCTGTGCCACTCTCCAGGGATAAATCAGGGGTTTAGTCCCTGCAGCACAGAGATCCCAAACACACCCCCATTCCCAGGACTGCATTTCCAGCTGGATCTCTGGGGGTGCAGATCGGGATCACTCACCCAGAGGAGCGCCAGGAACCCACACAGACACAGCACAGGGCTGGAGATGTGCCCCAAAGGGACACAGCCTCTCACAGCACTGATTTCCAATGGCAGGGCCGAGGGGAGTTCATAGATTGTCATTAATTGCAGAAAAGCAGATTTGGAAAGCGTGGAGTCAGGCAAAGCCTGGCAGTCTGAGGCTTTTGGAGAGCCCCGTCCTGCTGGGAGCTCCATTACATTCAGCAAACCCAGATCAATGCCATATATTTGAATTAAACGTGCATTAATACCCCTATAAATGACTGGGGCCATCCAGTCAATTTTTGGATTGTAAACACAGCTTTTGTTAATCCAGTAAAAAACCCCATTTCTCTGTCAGCCTGAGCTGTGCTGGTGAAAGCTGCATCAAGCACAGCTCTTTAGTCGCTGCCATCCTGTAATTATTCATCAAACTGACAGGATAAAGATCCTTTTTATCCATCTTCTATTTCATCTAGCAACATTCCAGTGGTTTGTGAGCAGCAGCCTCACGCAGGCTCAGGACATTGCTGATGATATTGGCAATAAATAAACGCTGGCAATGCAGGCTGCAGGGGCAGGCAGAGCCCGTGCCTGGGCCATACATTACCCACTCCTGCTCATGGGGTGAGGGGGTGTAAATATTAAATCATTCATCTTTTAAATGGATTCTCCAGCCTTACAAACTCTACAGGTGAGATCCTCACACTCCACAACATTTTACTTTTACCCAACTCTCTCTAAGTGAGAGTTCTGCTCTCTCCAGTTGAGATTTCTGAGTTAGGCGGGGTTTAACCAGTCCCACCCAAGATGTGCTGAGCCAAAATGCCCAAACTGGGCTGGAGCTGCATGAAGGGAACAGCAGAGCTCAGGAACAAGGGATGGTGCTCACCCCACATGGGGATTGAATTTAGGGCAGGGAATCCCTGGAGATTTGGCTGTATCAGGGTCTGAGGATAAACTCAGCCAGGTGTTCCCAATGGAACTGGGATGCACTGCCTGGGAAAGCCTGGGGACACAGAGAGTCAGGGAATCATGGAATGGGTTGGGTTGGAAAGGACCTTAAATCCCACCCAGAGCCATCCCCATGGCAGGGACACCTCCCACTGTCCCCACTGTCCAACCTGGCCTGGGACACTGCCAGGGATCCAGGGGCAGCCACAGCAAATCTGGGCACCTGTGCCAGGTCAGGGTGGTTGTGGGACAGCCACGGGCTCCCAGGGAAAACACCGAGGGGACACACAGCAGGCTTGGTGACAATGACAGCCTGTCCTTCAGAACAGCCCAGCTGGCAGGGAGGGAGCTCTGCATTTCCCCATCCTCTGGGGGCTGCCAATTCTGCATTTCCCCATCTCTGGGGCTGCCAGTTCTGCATTTCCCCATCCCCTGGGGCTGCCAGCTCTGCATTTCCCCATCTCTGGGGCTGCCAATTCTGCATTTCCCATCCCTGGTGCTGCCAGCTCTGCATTTCCCTATCCCTGGGGCTGCCAGCTCTGCATTTCCCCATCCCCTGGTGCTGCCAGCTCTGCATTTCCCCATCCCTGGGGCTGCCAGCTCTGCATTTCCCCATCTCTGGGGCTGCCAGCTCTGCATTTCCCCATCTCTGGGGCTGCCAGCTCTGCATTTCCCCATCTCTGGGGCTGCCAGCTCTGCATTTCCCCATCCCTGGGGCTGCCAGCTCTGCATTTCCCCTTTCTCTGGGGCTGCCAGCTCTGCATTTCCCCATCCCTGGGGCTGCCAGCTCTGCATTTCCCATCCCTGGGCCTGCCAGCTCTGCATTTCCCCTTTCTCTGGGGCTGCCAGCTCTGCATTTCCCATCCCTGGGGCTGCCAGCTCTGCATTTCCCCTTTCTCTGGTGCTGCCAGCTCTGCATTTCCCCATCCCTGGTGCTGCCAGTTCTGCATTTCCCCATCCCCTGGGGCTGCCAGCTCTGCATTTCCCCATCCCTGGGGGCTGCCAATTCTGCATTTCCCCATCCCCTGGGGCTGCCAGCTCTGCATTTCCCCTTCCCTGGGGCTGCCAGCTCTGCATTTCCCCATCCCCTGGGGCTGCCAGCTCTGCATTTCCCATCCCTGGGCCTGCCAGCTCTGCATTTCCCCATCTCTGGTGCTGCCAGCTCTGCATTTCCCCTTCCCCTGGAGCTGCCAGCTCTGCATTTCCCCATATCTGGGGGCTGCAGGGGCAGGAGCTGTGCAGGGGGAGAAGAGCCAGCTCAGGCCTCAGCATCCATCATCCCCAGCCTTCATTTCCCAGCCCCTCTCCCAGCCCAGCCCCTCTCCTACAAGCCCATCCATCTCAGTAATTGCCAGAGCCATTAAAACAGGCAGGAGCTGCCACCTAACACGGGTGTTCCTTTTATTTACCTGCATTAGAACGCCAAATCCAAATTATTCAAATTCAAATTACCTTCATTTGATTGGCACTGGGTGAGCGTGGATGGCGTGCAGCCAGCAGCAGGGGTGTGTGGCTGTGTTAATTATTGCAATCACTGCTGTAATCAGGATTCACTTGATGAACTTTCAGCATTTGGGTGTGAGGGGCTGGACAGAGCCCCAGCTAAAGCTGTTCTGCCTCCTTTGCCTGCCCCAGCTTGTCCAGCCTCAGCCCCAGTGTGCAACTTCCACAATTCCCATGGAGCGTTTTCCAGCCTTCTCCTCTCCCCAGAACAGGGTTCAGTGTTTTCCTGCCCTCCAGAGCTTTTATAAACAGCTCCAAATTCCCCCTGCATGGCAGCATTTCTGTTCCACCATTTACCAACCTCTGGACAAACCTTTCCAGAATTATTCCCCTTGCACACGCCACTGAGTGGGGACACATCAGAACCAGCTTCATTCCCACAAACTCGGTGCTTTTTAGGGATTATGTGGTGCCACAGGGAGGAGTTTTCCTTGCTGGGATTGTGAATTGGCAGCAAATGGTGCTCACCTAAAATTAGTGCCCCAAACCTCCCAATGAAACCCTGTTATTCCACTCAGACCACACAGAATTAAAAAAAACCAAAAAAAGACCCAAAACAAAACCAAACCAAAACAAAAAACCCATCTCTTTTCAGATTTCCTACACTAAGGACTTCATGTTATAGAGGAAACCCAGAAAAAATTGCTCCAGACCAGCTTTAAATGTCAGTACTAAGCCAAGCACAAAATTTCTGCAAGACCTCCCAGAAAAGGTGTTGGATAACTTGTAGAGCAGCGTTTTTGTCAGATCCCCTGGGCTGGAAATAACCTGAAAACCAGGAACTCCTTCACCTTATTGAGTGCCACAGGCCTGGGGATTTACAGTGTCATTACCTGAATTTATCCCCAGGCACTGATATTTCCCTTCTATAAATTAGGGCAAGGAGAAGCAAATTTCCTACCTGAAAAACAATTGCTCTATGTAGAGGACACTTCTGCTGAAACATTTCAGTTCCCAGTGCAACTGTTCAGTGCAGCACAATTCTTTATTGAGTGGAGAAATTCAACCTTGGGGTGGTTTCCACCTGCCATGGTTGGGATGGGGAGCTGTGACCCTGAAATGTGGGGATGGAGAAAGGAAAACCTGCCTGGGGACACTGCCACTGCCATTGGGATGGCACAGGAAACCTGCCTGGGGACACTGCCACTGGGATGGCACAGGAAACCTGCCTGGGGACACTGCCACTGCCGCTGGGATGGCACAGGAAACCTGCCTGGGGACACTGCCACTGCCACTGGGATGGCACAGGAAACCTGCCTGGGGACACTGCCACTGCCACTGGGATGGCACAGGAAACCTGCCTGGGGACACTGCCACTGGGATGGAGCAGGGAACCTGCCTGGGGACACTGCCACTGGGATGGCACAGGAAACCTGCCTGGGGACACTGCCACTGGGATGGAGCAGGAAACCTGCCTGGGGACACTGCCACTGCCATTGGGATGGCACAGGAACCTGCCTGGGGACACTGCCACTGGGATGGCACAGGAAACCTGCCTGGGGACACTGCCACTGTCATTGGGATGGCACAGGAAACCTGCCTGGGGACACTGCCACTGGAATGGCACAGGAACCTGCCTGGGGACACTGCCACTGCATTGGGATGGCACAGGAAACCTGCCTGGGGACACTGCCACTGCCATTGGGATGGCACAGGAACCTGCCTGGGGACACTGCCACTGCCACTGGGATGGAGCAGGGAACCTGCCTGGGGACACTGCCACTGGGATGGCACAGGAAACCTGCCTGGGGACACTGCCACTGCCACTGGGATGGAGCAGGGATCCCTCCCTCCCCGAGCAGCTCTCCAAGGTCCTGAATCCACCTCTCCAAAGCCCTGATCCCAGCTCTCCAAAGCCCTGATCCCAGCTCCCCAAAGCCCTGATCCCAGCTCTCCAAAGCTCTGATCCCAGCTCTCCAAGGCCCTGATCCCAGCTCTCCAAGGCCCTGATCCCAGCTCTCCAAGGCCCTGATCCCAGCTCTCCAAAGCTCTGATCCCAGCTCTCCAAAGCCCTGATCCCAGCTCTCCAAGGCCCTGATCCCAGCTCTCCAAAGCCCTGATCCCATCTCTCCAAAGCCCTGATCCCAGCTCTCCAAAGCCCTGATCCCGGCTCTCCAAGGCCCTGATCCCAGCTCTCCAAAGCCCTGATCCCAGCTCTCCAAAGCCCTGATCCCAGCTCTCCAAAGCTCTGATCTCAGCTCTCCAAAGCTCTAATCCCAGCTCTCCAAAGCCCTGATCCCAGCTCTCCAAAGCCCTGATCCCAGCTCTCCAAGGCCCTGATCCCAGCTCTCCAAAGCTCTGATCCCAGCTCTCCAAAGCTCTGATCCCAGCTCTCCAAAGCTCTAATCCCAGCTCTCCAAAGCCCTGATCCCAGCTCTCCAAAGCCCTGATCCCATCTCTCCAAGGTCCTGATCCCATCTCTCCAAGGCCCTGATCCCAGCTCTCCAAGACCCTGATCCCAGCTCTCCAAAGCCCTGATCCCAGCTCTCCAAAGCCCTGATCCCAGCTCTCCAAGGCCCTGATCCTGGCTCTCCAAGGCCCTGATCCCATCTCTCCAAAGCCCTGATCCCAGCTCTCCAAGGCTCTGATCCCAGCTCTCCAAGGCCCTGATCCTGGCTCTCCAAAGCTCTGATCCCAGCTCTCCAAAGCCCTGATCCCAGCTCTCCAAAGCCCTGATCCCAGCTCTCCAAAGCCCTGATCCCAGCTCTCCAAGGCCCTGATCCCAGCTCTCCAAAGCTCTGATCCCAGCTCTCCAAGGCCCTGATCCCAGCTCCCCAAGGCCCTGATCCCTCTCCATCACAGCTGCCCTGGGCTGACCTGAGCAGTCTCCAGGAGCTGCGATTTCCAGCCCAGGGACTGTGGATAATAATAATAATAATAAAAATAATGATCAATATCAGGCTAAAGGCAATGAATGCTCCAGAGAGCTGGGATTTGGAAAATATTGTGTAGCTCGAGTCTCAATCTAATCCCCACACAAAATTGCAGCGCTGGCTTAGGCTGAGTGTAAAACAAATGCTGCAGCTCCTGCAAAATCTCCCTGTGAGCAGATATTACCAATATCGATCAGCACAGCCACAATTGGTGGGTATCAAATTAAAGTCACCCAGATTACTGAGCTCAGGCTTTGGGAGGCACAGAAAGAAGCCAAGGAAGAGTCAGATCTCCATAAATTCCCTCCTCCCATGGCAGCTGTGAAGCTCCTGGCCCTGCACAGCCCCAAAGGGATCCAGGGGCAGCCACAGCTGTGCCAGCCCTGCCCACCCTGCCAGGGAGGGATTCCTTCCCCATATCCCATCCATCCCTACCCCATCCCCACTCTGTGATAAATGAACAAACTCCTTTGCACACGAGGGGCAGATACACCTGAGTAAACTCCTCATTTTGGGAGCAGAGCTCCCAGTTCCCCATTCCCAGCCTGTCCCTGGAGGGACATCTGCCCCAGACAGCTGGGGAATTTCAGCCCAATTACCTCGGCTTGCACAAAGGGGAGCTGTCATTAAGGCACTGATTAATTGTGTTTCAAGTATTCCAAGTGACATTGAAAGCTTCAACAGCTTTGTCACCAGCACAAGCCAAAAGCAAATCCAGCCCCTCCCAAATCCCCCATGCCTGCTCTGAGTGTGCTCTGCAGAGTTCAGACTGGAAAAAGTGGAGGTTTGCCTTTTTTACTGCAGTATTTTAATGCAGGGTTGTAATGCTGGATTTGTGGCTGGGATCAGAGTCCCATGTTCCCAATCCCAGCCCCACTGAGGGATGGGGCTCCTTCATGAGTTTCCCGAGGCTGTGATCTCCCTGTGGCACAGGGGCCAGGGTGAAACCTGCCCCAGCACACCCAGGCCTGTGTTAATGTGAGCACAAACACCCCCAGCCCCTCTCTGCATCCCCAGGGACCAGATCCCCCCCAGGACACAAACACAGCTTTGGCCCTGCCGCTTTCCCCAAACTTTCCTGTCCCACACAGGAGCTCAAACCTGGAATTTTTAATCCCAATCTCATTATTTCCATTATCAACCTTCTCATTCCAAGGAGGATTTCCCTCCCTGCCTGCTGGCAGGTGCCATGCACTGCAGAGGGGTTTGGACAGACTCCAGACTGTCCCTGGTTCCTCCTGCAGGAGAGGGAGAAGGGGAAGCTGCTCCTCACACACCTGAACAGAATTCCTTTTCCTAGGAGCAAAGAATGCCAGAGGATTTGGGTCAGAATGGACCTTAAATCCCCCCCAGTGCCACCCCTGCCATGCAGGGACACCTCTCACTGTCCCAGGTGCTCCAATCCCAATGTCCAGCCTGGCCTTGGACACTTCCAGGGATCCTATACCCAAAAAAGTGTTGGTGTTTGGATAAAAACCGAACCTTTGGGGCTGCTCCCAGAACTGTGCTTTGTAAAGAGTTGCTGTGGCTGTGCTGAGGAACAGTTCCCTGAAAATTTGCAGTTCAGGGAAAGCCTTCCAGTGCATTCTTCCAGGAATTGCTTTGTTCCTGAGATCCAAGCTCCTGGTTGGGATGTGTCACTCCAGGCAGGAGAGTTTGAAGCTGCTGGCAGCAGTTTTGCTTAATGGCCCGTTGGGCAATGTCAGCTTAGCCCACGCCATTCATTGTTAATGAACTGCCAGCTCCAGATCCCTCTGCCTTCAACATCCTCAGCGTGAGCTCCATGAAATCTTTCCCTAAAAGCCAGGATGAGAGAGCTCAGCTTCCTCTTCCCACGAACTTGGCTTGGTTTCAGCTGGAAAAGCCCTCCCAGAGCGTGGATCCAAGCGTTCCCCAGCTCTGCCAAGGCAGGGCTTGTTACACCAGCAGGATTAGCTCTGTCCAAATGCAGGGCCTTGAGGAATTCTGTGCATTCCTGACATCCAAACCCCAGTGAACGAGCCCTTCAGAGCACGGCTCCCAGTCAGCTCAATGCCATTCCTAATTAAACTGATCCAGGCAAGCAAATCCCAGGATCACAATTCCTTTCAATGCCACTTGTCACAGAGCAGGTTCCTCTGGTTCTCGGGGGGGTTGGAGCACTCAGCCAGGCAGGAACACCCTTCAGGTGTCATTAAATCCATCTGGACATCACTGGAGAGCTCAGCTCAGCCTGGAGAGCCCAGCCTGGAGAGTTCAGCCCAGCCTAAAGAGCCTAGCCTGGAGAGCTCAGCCCAGCCTGGAGAGCCCAGCCCAGCCTGGAGAGTTCAGCCCAGCCTGGAGAGTTCAGCCCAGCCTGGAGAGCTCAGCCCAGCCTGGAGAGCTCAGCTCAGCCTGGAGAGCTCAGCCTGGAGGGCTCAGCCTGGCGAGCCCAGCCTGGAGAGCCCAGCTCAGCCTGGAGAGCCCAGCCCAGCCTGGAGAGCCCAACCTGGAGAGCCCAGCCCAGCCTGGAGAGCCCAGCCTGGAGAGCTCAGCCCAGCCTGGAGAGCTCAGCTCAGCCTGGAGAGCTCAGCCTGGAGAGCCCAGCCTGGAGAGCCCAGCCTGGAGAGCCCAGCTCAGCCTGGAGAGATCAGCTCAGCCTGGAGAGATCAGCCCAGCCTGGAGAGATCAGCCCAGCCTGGAGAGCTCAGCCCAGCCTGGAGAGCTCAGCCTGGAGAGCTCAGCCTGGAGAGCTCAGCCTAAAGAGCCAGCCTGGAGAGCTCAGACTGGAGAGCTCAGACTGGAGAGCCCAGCTCAGCCTGGAGAGCCCAGCCTGGAGAGCCCAGCCTGGAGAGCTCAGCCTGGAGAGCTCAGCCTGGAGAGCTCAGCTCAGCCTGGAGAGCTTCCCCAAATCCAAGCACCAGCTGGTTCATCCTGAGGGGAGCAGAGTTCAGGGTGCTGCTCCTTGAGGACACTACAAGGAAGAGTTCACTGCAAACAGGAGGAAATGAAAACATTTCAGAGAATCTCAAAGGGATTTTATGGACTAAGAAGCAGAGGGAAGGAATATGAAGGGCCATCAGTACTGCAGCTGAAAGCTGGTGATGGCAGAGAGCAGGGCTGGGAGGAGCAGGGATCACAGAATTCCTGAACCAAAAAGGCTGGAAAAGATCTCAGGGATAATCCAGGGATAATCCCAGCTGTGCCATCCCCACCTTGTCCCCAGCCCAGAGCACTCAGTGCCACCTCCAGGGACCCTCCAGGGATGGGCACTCCCCCACCACAGGACAGGGTGTCAGAGCTGTCCAGGGGAGCCTTGAGCAGTGACAAAACCCAGAACCCCAGGCTGGTTTGGACTGAAGGGAGCTCAGAACCCTCCCATCCCACCCCAGCCATGGGCAGGAGCTCTGTCACTGTCCCAGGCTGCTCCAGCCCCAGCCAGCCCAGCCTGGGGCACTCCCAGAGCTCCTTCCACCCCTTCCAGCCCTCCCCAGGCTGGGATTGTGTTCCCTCATCTCCCCAGGAATGCGACCCTGGCCCACCCAGGAAAGAAATCCGGGGGGCTCTGGAGTCCAGGGGCTGACTCACCACAAGGTGACTCATTTCCCTCTCAGGTAGGAGTTATTTTTAGGAGAATTACTCACTCAAAGTGTTGATGGCTCGTATGAAGGATTTTGAAGTTCAGAACAAAATATTGTAGAAGCCTTGCACAAATACTGTGTTTTCCTACTTTTAAGGCAATTGTCTGAAATTAATTCACGTGTGCTCAAAACCCATAAGCAAGGCTTGACAGTTATAAGAATTTAAAGCTAAATTTAAAGGCGACATTAACAAAATCAGGGAACATGAAGCATCCATGGGAATTCCCAGGCTATAAAAGCAATTTAATAAATAAAAGAGGGCAGCTCCAGGGCCTGCTCTCCTCCCACTCCCCCCATGGCTCTGACAATCTCCTGTTGTAGCTGCAGCAGCTGCCCTGAGCTTTCATAGTCAGAGCTGTTGGATTGATTCATGTTGGATCTGATTCCCATCATTTCCAGATATCCAGGGAGTGCCCCAGCCCTGGCCTTGAAACACCCTAAAAATGCATTGAAAATACCCTAAAATGCACAGAATACCCCAATAAATGCTTTGAAATGCTCTGATAAATGCATTATTCATGTCCAGCTCTCCAGAGAAAAACCAGCCATCCCAAAACAAATATTTCTCAGGAAATAAAACAAGAACACATGGGATTACCTGGATGAAGTTTCCCACATCAGCACATCCATTCCCAAACACCAATCCCCATCCCAGAGCTCGGCTCCAGCAGCTCCACCTTCCCTTCCAGCCAAGGAGAATGTGCTGGAAAACCCTTCAGCAGCTGCAGGGCTGGGGCTGTGCTCCTTCCTTCCTTCCTTCCTTGTGCTCCTTCCAGCACCCAACAGGCTGAAACAACGAATTTCAAAGTGGGAAGAAGGAAAAAGAAGAAACTCAAATCCTGGAGCAACTTTTGAGCAGGTAGGGAATAACAAGCAGAAAATGTCAGGCAGGAAAATGCCTTAAATTTAATGGCTCAGAAGGATTTTAAACATTTTTATCAATAATAAACTAGGGAGGAGTTAATGGGTTTGTTGTCCTCTCAGATCTGGCAAAAGGAGAAGAGGAAATGGCCTCAGGTTGTGGCAGGACAGGTTCAGGCTGGATTTTGGGGGAAATTTCCTTCCTGGAACAGAGCTGGAGTGCAGCAGGCACTGCTGGAGCCCCAGCCCTGGAAGGGCTCCAGGACCAAGCAGAGATGGAATTTTGGGATGGGTTTGCTGGGCAAGGTGGGATTTGGGAGAAGCTTGGTGGAATTTTGCAGAGCTGGAAATTTGGGATGGGTTTGCTGGGCAAGGTGGGATTTGGGAGAAGCTTGGTGGAATTTTGCAGAGCTGGAGCTTTGGGATGGGTTTGCTGGGCAAAGTGGGATTTGGGAGAAGCTTGGTGGAAATTTGGGATGGGTTTTCTGGGCAGGATGGGATTTGGGAGGAGTTTGGTGGAATTTTGCAGAGGGGGAATTTTGGGATGGGTTTGCTGGGCAAGGTGGGATTTGGGAGGAGTTTGGGACTGGAGATCTGGGACGTCTCCTCCCCCTCAGGGGTGCTGTGGCTCCATCAAATCCCAAATGTTCGGGTTTGGTGCTGAGGACAGACCTGGCTCAGCTCCTGGGAACAGCCCAGAACCTCTCCCAGTGCCCAGGGACACCAGGGACAGACAGGGACAGACAGACAGACATTCAGGGACACCCAGGGACAGACAGGGACAGACAGACAGACACAGACAGACAGGGACACCAGGGACAGACAGGGACAGACAGACAGACACAGACAGACAGACAGGGACACACAGGGACACCCAGGGACAGACAGGGACACACCAGGGACAGAGAGAGGGACAGACAAGGACAGACAGGGACAGACAGGGACAGACAGACACTCAGGGACACTGAGGGACAGACAGACAGACACTCAGGGACAGAGAGGGGGACAGACATGGACAGACAGGGACACACCAGGGACAGACAGGGACGGACAGACAGACACTGAGGGACACTGAGGGACAGACAGGGACAGCCAGGAACACCCAGGGACACCCAGGGACACCCAGGGACACTCAGGGACATCAGAGACATCAGGGACATCAGGGACACCAGGGACATCAGGGACAGACAATCCCAGGTTTGGAGAAGTCCCTGGGCCAGGGCTGGAACCAGGGAGGAAAAGCAGGCACAGGGCAGAGGGGACTTTGTCCCAGATGTCCCTGCCTTGAGGAGCCCCCACACCCCCACACCCCCCACCCCACCTGCTGCTCTTCCTGTCACCGAGGCCCCACTTTGGCTTTCAGCCGTTTCAGACACAAATAACAGAAAATTTCTGACTCAAAAGCATAATCTCCTGTCAGAAAGAGAGCAGCAGGCACGGTGAACACTTTAAAAGCTTCGGAGATGGAAAGATTTATTGTATTTCCCAACAAGCCAGCAGCTTTGACAAAAGGTTAAAAATAGAAAATAGGGATGGAATTAAGTTGTAAAAGATCCTCCTCAAAAAATATTTTTCACACTGTTGCTAGTTTGAAATGTTTTCTCTGTAAGTCTCATTTTTCCTGGTAAAATTGATCAGAACTCGTTTTTTGATAGACTCATTCAGAATTATTTTCTAGATTCAGGAAAGAATTTGCAAATTTTTTTTTTTTTTTTGCAAATTCTGTCCTGAATCTAGAAAATAATTCTGAATGAGGGTTTTGCAATACGACATAGAATCACCAAATACCAGACTGGCCTGGGTGGGAAGGGACCCTAAAGCTCCTGTCCCTGCCAGGGGACAGTGCAGGCTGCCCAAGCCCCAGCCTGGAGAATTAGGAAATCCTTCCTGGGAGAAGGTGGATGGAGCATTTCTGCTTCAGGGCTGATCCCCAAGCACAGCACCTCCATTCCCACGATATTTTCCCATAATATTCCCCATGAACACTGGCTGTGCCAGCTCCTCTGGATTTGCAGTTTTGCAATATTGGGAATGGGATTCTGGAAATGCTCAGATTCCCAAGCCACAAGCCAAGGACACAGCGAGCACAGCTCCTGCTCTGGGTGAACCAAACCCACAGGGCTGGGGGGTTCTGAGAGCCCAGCAGAGCCTGGACCAGCACAGGCTCCTGGGAATAAAGGAATAAAGCTGGGATTTGTTCAAACCCTTCCCAGGATTCACCCTGGGCAGTGCCAGAGCCCAGCACTCCCCCCAGGATGGGTCAGAGTCAGGAGTTTCACACTTTGATCAGTTCTGTTCCATCCCCACCTTGGGTTCATTGTCCAATCCCAGCTCCAAGAAATGGGAATAAAGCCCATGGATGGGCCAGAATAAATGGGAATAAACCCATGGATGGAACAGAATAAATGGGAATAAACCCCAGTGGATGGACCAGGAGAAATGGGAATAAAACCCATGGATGGGCCAGCATAAATGGGAATAAACCCCATGGATGGACAGAATAAATGGGAATAAACCACAGTGGATGGGCCAGAATAAATGGGAATAAAGCCCATGGATGGGCCAGAATAAATAGGAATAAAGCCCATGGAGGGCCAGAATAAATGGGAATAAACCCATGGATGGGGCAGAATAAATGGGAATAAACCCATGGAAGGGCCAGAATAAATAGGAATAAACCCATGGATGGGCCAGAATAAATGGGAATAAACCCATGGATGGGCCAGAATAAATGGGAATAAACCACAGTGGATGGGCCAGAATAAATGGGAATAAAGCCCATGGATGGGCCAGGAGAAATGGGAATAAAGCCCAGTGGGTGGGGCAGAATAAATGGGAATAAACCCATGGATGGGCCAGAATAAATGGGAATAAACCCCAGGGATGGGCCAGGAGAAATGGGAATAAAGCCCAGTGGGTGGGGCAGAATAAATGGGAATATACCTCAGTGGATGGGCCAGAATAAATGGGAATAATCCCCATGGATGGGCCAGAAGAAATGGGAATAAAGCCCATGGATGGGCCAGAATAAACAGGAATAAACCCATGGATGGACAGAATAAATGGGAATAAACCCATGGATGGGGCAGAGTAAGTGGGAATAAAGCCCATGGAGGGGCAGAATAAACAGGAATAAACCCATGGATGAGGCAGAATAAATGGGAATAAACCCATGGAGGGGCAGAATAAATAGGAATATACCCCAGGGATGTCCCTGAGGGCAGCAGTGCAGCTGGGCTGGTGCAGGCTCTGCTCACAATCTGCCAGCACTGGCACTTTTCTGCTCGGGCGAGCGGGGAATCCTCCCAGGACACGCGGGCAGCTCGGAAATCGCCGATTTTTATGCGTGATGGAATTCACTGGAAGCTTCACCGCGCTGGAAGTGCCCGACCTTTTGATCTCTGCAAATAAATGAGCAGCCCTGAGGAGGCTGGGGAGCTCCGTGCCTCAGTCAGGACAGGGCACCTGAAGGGATGAGCAGTTAAAGCTTTGTTTAAAATTATTATTTTCACTTTGAGGAACCAAGACTTGAGGGGAAAACTGGTAAGGACGTTTTTTAAGTGTTGGTCAAATAAAAACTCTTCAAAATGCATTTGCCCCCAGGTTGCAGGGGGGCTTTGCAGGGTGGGAAATTCCAAGAGCTGTGTTCAGCTGTTAATTGGGATTGAGAGGGGCAGAGGGTTTAACCATCACATCAGCAGCTAAAAAGGTCATTGTGCTTCCAGAGATTTCCTCCAAAAGGAGCTGTGCAATTCCTGCCTCCCCTCCAGGCCCATTTCAGGTTTCTAATCTGACATTTAATTGTGGCTGGTGCCTCCTTCCTTCCCAGGCACTTGGGTTTGTTCCAGATATCAAAGGAAAAAAGAAAAATAAAACAGGTTGTGTGCAGGGCTGGGAGCATTGGAAGTGCCGGGAATCCCAAATCCCAAATCCCAAACCCAGAGGGATCATCCCCCCGTCCCACTGACACTGGCACAGCAAAACCTCCAACAGGAATTCAAAGGGAAAGCCCAGAAAAGGAATGGATGCTTGGGGAAACTCCTGTGAGGCAGGTTGCCCTGAAATAAATAGTAATAAATGAAATGAAATGAAATGAAATGAAATGAAATGAAATGAATGAAATAAAATATAAAATAAAATAAAATAAAATAAAATTAAAATAAAAGTAATATAAAATATAGTAAAATAAAATAAAATAAAATAAAATATAAAATAAAATTAAAATTAAAGTAATATAAAATATAGTAAAATAAAATAAATACAAATAAATACAAATAAATACAAAATAAATACAAAATAAATTAAAAGTTAAAAATAAAAAAATAAAACTTAAAAATTTTTTAAAATAAAAATTAAATAAAAATTACAATTTAAAAAATAAATTCAAATAAAATAATAAAATAAAATAAAATAAAATGATAAAATATAAAATAAAATAAAATAAAATATAAAATAAAATAAAATAAAATAAAATAATTAAAACATAAAAATTTTACTAAATAAAAAATAAATTAAAAATAATATTTAAAAATTAGATTAAAGTAAAATAATAAAATAAAATACTAAAATACAAAATGAGAATTCTGCCTCCTTCTGATCATCCTCCCTTCACCCTGCCTCAGGAACAACATTCAGAGCTTTTAAACATCACTGTGGTGCTTATTGCTGCATTGTTCTCATGGCTATTTCAGTTACAAACAGGGCTACTGATGCTAAACCTGAAGTGCTGAAATCATTGCAAGTAGTGCATGTCCAGCCCTGAAATCCCAAAGTTAATTTGAAGCTCTCAGCAATCGGCTGCTGGTGCTGACAGATCTGTGTGGGGAGGTCTGAGGAGCACCATCAATACCTGAACAAACTGCACATGCAAGGCAGCTGAAATTATCTTTACATCGATCCAGCAGCAATTCTCCAGCAGGGCCGGGGTGGAATGGCCAATAAATGGACAAATCCATAAACCAGAGTGGGGGAAACATCAAAACGGCAGCTGGCTGTTCCTGCAGCACCATCGCATTTCCTGCAGCTCCCAGTGCATTTCCTGCAGCACCATCGATTTCCTGCCGCTCCCATTGCATTTCCTACAGCTCCCATTGATTTTCCTGCAGCTCCCATCGCATTTCCTGCAGCTCCCAGTGCATTTCCTACAGCTCCGATCGCATTTCCTGCAGTGCCATCGCATTTCCTGCAGTGCCATCGCATTTCCTGCAGCGCCATCACATTTCCTGCAGCTCCCATCGCATTTCCTGCAGCTCCCAGTGCATTTCCTACAGTTCCCATTGCATTTCCTGCAGCTTCCAGGACATTTCCTGCAGCTGCCAGCTCATTTCCTGCAGCTGCCATCACATTTCCTGCAGCTCCCAGTGCATTTCCTGCGGCTCCCATTGCATTTCCTGCAGTGCCATCGCATTTCCTGCGCTCAGGCTCGCCCTGAGTGTCCCTGCCTGGGCTCAGCCTGGCCAGGCTCAGCTCCAGGTGTTTAATTTCCAGTGCCACTCACAGGAACCTCATGGAGGAATCTCCTCTGTCATCGAACAGTTCTGGTTGGCCTAAAGAACAAAGCAAAGGTCATTATTTGGTGTGAGGTGATTGTGAGTCACACCTGGGTTCCCCCAGTGCCAGAGCAGGCACAGGCAGGGGAAGGGATTCCAGTGCTGGAAATGCCATTTTGAACAGCAATTCCCTAATTCTTCATTAGAACTCACAAGATCCCAGCATGGTTTGGGCTGAAGGGACCCCAAATCCCCCCCAGAGCCCCCCTGCCATGGCAGGGACACCTCTCACTGTCCCAGTGTCCAGCCTGGCCTTGGGCACTGCCAGGGATCCAGGGGCAGCCACAGCAAATCTGGGAATTCCATCCCAGCCAGGGAACAATTCCTGCCCAAATCCCATCCAAACCCATCCAGTGTCAGCTCAGAGCCATTCCCTGTGTGCTGTCCCTCCATCCCTGTGTGCTGTCCCTCCATCCCCTGTGTCCTGTCCCTCCATCCCTGTGTGCTGTCCCTCCATCCCCTGTGTCCTGTCCCTCCATCCCCTGTCCCCAGTCCCTCCATCCCCTGTCCCCAGTCCCTCTCAGCTCTCCTGGAGCCCCTGCAGGCTCTGAGCTCTCCCTGGATCCCTCTCCTGTCCAGGTGAGCCCCCCCAGGTGTCCCAGCCCTGAACTCCCCCAGTCTGGGCTCTCCTGGGGCAGCTCCCTGGTTTTGTCACCTCCACAAACACAGAACATGTATATATTCAAGCTCTGAGCACAGCCTGGGTGAGCTGACCCACCCAGGAACCTTCACTTGGATTTTTGTTTATTTACACAGCCCAATGTTTCTCAATATTCAATTAAAACAAACCTGTGACAAACAAATCTCTCCATGCTAATAATCTTTTAAATATCCCAGGCTCCCTAAAATCTGAGCTTCAGGAAGAACAAACAGCACTGCTGCAACCTGCAAAAAGTTAATTTTTTGTGCTGCTTCCTCTTCCATTTTCCAGCCCTATTTCTATTTCTAATTAAGCAAACTTGAGTGGGATCCAGAAATACAAAGAGGAACGGGTGAATTTGGAGACATTTAGGGAATTTTAAATGTCTTGCTTTTAGCCTCAAAACCAAATTCAGGTGAGGAAGAAGTAAGTAAGTAAAATATATTTTTTTTAATCCTCCATGTACCCCTCTATTAACCACAATTACAACACATCAAAGCACATTAATTTCCTGCTTTCAAGTTTTCTATAGCAACAGTTTGTTGAAAGAGTTTAATTTCATTATATTATGCCAATACTACCCTGGTAGAAATTTCAATCTTTTTAGACAGAAAGAAGTGCAAAAAATTACATTAACAACGAGCATACAGCAATTGAAACTCTCAATGCCTCTAATTGATGCCATTTTCCTGTGAGGATTTTTTTAAACCTCTTTCTTTCCTACCAGCGTGATGCCGCCTCTGTAATGCAGTTTGTGTTTCACAGGGGAGCAGCAGAAGGGAGGGAAGGGAGAGAAGGGAGGGAGAGAGCTCTGATCCTACAGAGATGGGAAAATGGGATAATGGGATAATGGGATGGGATACAGGGATGGGATGGGATACAGGGATGGGATGGGATGGGATGGGATGGGATGGGATGGGATGGGATGGGATGGGATGGGATGGGATGGGATACAGGGATGGGATACAGGGATGGGATACAGGGATGGGATGGGATGGGATACAGGGATGGGATGGGATGGGATGGGATGGGATGGGATACAGGGATGGGATACAGGGATGGGATACAGGGATGGGATACAGGGATGGGATACAGGGATGGGATGGGATGGGATACAGGGATGGGATGGGATGGGATGGGATGGGATGGGATGGGATGGGATGGGATGGGATGGGATGGGATGGGATGGGATGGGATGGGATGGGATGGGATGGGATGGGATGGGATGGGATGGGATGGGATGGGATGTAGGGGATGGATCTCACCTGTCAGGGTCCTGATGGGTTCCAATGATGCTTTGCCCCCCTGGACACCTCGCTGCTGGTTCTCCATCCAGCCCTGCAGCCCCAAACTCAAAAAGGACCTGGAGCTGCTGGAGAGAGCCCAGAGGAGCCACAGAGCTGCTCCAGGGCTGGAGCCAGGCTGGGAGAGCTGGGACTGGACAGGAGAGGGATCCAGGGAGAGCTCAGAGCCTGAAGGGGCTCCAGGAGAGCTGAGAGGGACTGGGGACAGGGGATGGAGGGACAGGACACAGGGGATGGAGGGACAAGACACAGGGGATGGAGGGACAGCACACAGGGGATGGAGGGACAGCACACAGGGGATGGAGGGACAGCACACAGGGAATGGAGGGACAGCACACAGGGAATGGAGGGACAGCACACAGGGAATGGAGGGACAGCACACAGGGGATGGCTCTGAGCTGACACTGGGTGGGTTTGGATGGGATTTTGGGCAGGAATTGTTCCCTGGCTGGGATGGAATTCCCAGATTTGCTGTGGCTGCCCCTGGATCCCTGGCAGTGCCCAAGGCCAGGCTGGACACTGGGGACAGTGGGAGGTGTCCCTGCCATGGCAGGGGGGCTCTGGGGGGGATTTGGGGTCCCTTCCCACCCACACCCTCTGGTTTTCTCTTGCTTTCCCCCCTGTGCAGATGCTCGCTGTGACACAAGGGCAGCAGGGACAGGGGAGCCCTGAGCACCCAGCACAGACCTGAGCCCTCAGTGCCACCCTCACTCAGCAGATTAATTGGCAACGAGTTCTGCTTAACCACTTCTCCTAAGACAAGCTGGAAAAGGATTCAATAAAACTCGTGTTAAGCCGATTCCACGCCGCAGTACAAACAAAGTGTGGAGCAGCCTAATCCTCTTACCCCCGGGAGCAGGCTCCTACAGGCATTATTTAATACCATTAAATACTGCAGGTCATAGAAATTAATTCATACAGCTGCCACGGTTTAAAAGCTACGTCTGCAGAGTGGGACAGGTTGTTTTCCTGTGAGGCAAAGGTGAGCACGAGCTGTGGGTCTCTGCAGTGCCAGGGCCAGGCTGGACTCTGGGCTGGAGCACCTGGGGCACTGGGAGGTGTCCCTGCCATGGCACAGCACTGGCACCTCCTCCTTGAATGCAAACATTCACTTAAAGTTCTTTAAAAATTATTTTAAAAAATCTCTTTCTGGCACAGAGCTCCTGAGCTCCCTCCCAGCCAAAGTGATGTCACCAAAAAGGAGGAAGTGAAAGGCTTGGACTGCACATGAGGCCTTTTCTCTACTTTACCCAAACCTTGCTTAAACTTTTATCCCTTGCCCCAAACCTAGCAAATTATGCTCCCCTAAAAGAGGGAGGGAAGAGAGGATAAAGGCACCCATCAGCACTCTGCTGCTCACCCATCACACTTCAGGCACGGCCTCAGGTTCTTGGAATCCACAAAGAGCAAAAGTGTTTCTTACATTAAAAAAGGCAGAAATACAAATACATACAGATATGTAATTATATATATTTAATTATATAATTATATCTATTTAATGTTATAAATATATTTAATTATATATATATTTAATTCTACATAAAGCCCTGTTTACCATAGCCCTGTTTGCATTTGGACACCCTAATCCCAACCCTAAAGCCCAGCCCTAGCCCAGCCTAAGCTGCCCCAGGTACTGTTACCTGGGGGAACATCCCCAGACCACAGGCACGGCCTTGCTGCTGTTTGTGATTCCAGATCTGGGAATCAGGGAATGGGAGCTGGGAAAATCCTCTCACAGCACCCAGCCCAACCCTCCCAGCATGCCCAGGCCAGCACTGCCCTGTCCCCAAGTGTCACCTCCCCAGGGCTGGGGACTCACCTGTGCCAGGGCTGGGCAGCCCTTCCCATGGAGAAATAATCCCAAATATCCAAATAATTCCAAACAGCCATCCCAGACCTCTCCCTGCCCCGCCTGGGGCTGTGTCCACCCTCCAGCCAGCCCCAAAGAGAAACCCAGCACTGCCCCAATTAAAGCAATCAATCATTGTGTGCCTGCTGGACATAAAAGAGCAGAACTGCAGACACAGAGAGGATTCTCACCACTGGCATTTGCTGAAGCAATATTTCAACAAAAGGAAAAATGCTTCCATCACCTCCTGGAAATGCCAGCTTGCAGAGAAATAAATATCTCTTTTGTATCAAAGCAGTTCCCAATGCCTTTGATAAATCTTACCACTGTGCAGCTGAAACAACCCCATGAAGGGCTGCAGGAATCATCCAAATGCATCTGAACAACTCTGTTTATTTTGTATTCCAGAGCACATCGTGCCAGCCCGCAGAGCTCCTCCATCAGTCTTTAAAAATAGTATTAAAGGACATTTCCGTCTATTTAAATTATGTCTATTTTCATTTAAATGAGTTGCTAAATAACAAGCTCCACGCCAGCGTTACGCTGGAGTGTGTGACTGCGAGAAATACACTTCAAACAAAACAAATCAGGGAACCTGGAAATTGCTACAGCAGAGCAAGGACATATTTTTGGGCAAAAGTAAACAGAGAACAACGGCAAGTCATCAAAAATATGATAATAAACCCCCCGTGCTCCGTGTGTGAGGAACAGTGCAGATGGAGAGGCTCACTGCACTCCTGGGAGGGCTTTAGTCGTAATTTTAAATTTTTTTAAATTTATTTATTTATAAAGCAATGCAGTTTTGTTCTTTAACTGGAGAGGGGCTGATCACCTTCCCCTGGCCTGGCTCCCCAGCCCCACGGTCACTGGGATTGCTGAGCATAGCCCAGCCTCACCCATAGGACAGTATTCCTGGGAATTCCCTTTAAATTCCCTTTATAAAAGCCAGGCACAGGCTGGCCCAGCATTCCTGGGAATTCCCTTTATAAAACCAGGCTCAGGCTGGCCCAGCATTCCTGGGAATTCCCTTCACAAAACCAGGCTCAGGCTGGCCCAGCATTCCTGGGAATTCTCTTTAAATTCCCTGTACAAAGCCAGGCTCAGGCTGGCCCAGCATTCCTGGGATTCCCTTTAAATTCCCTTTATAAAAAACAGGCTCAGGCTGGCCCAGCAGAGCTCCCTGGCAGGGTGGGCTGTGCCCCAGAGCTCTGCACCCTGGAGCTGTGAGATTTACAGGAGCTGAATAAAACAGGAACAGACCCAAAGGAATGCTGGCAGTGATGCTGGGACTCCCTGAGCTCACTCCTGTGCTTTTCTCCAGCTGGTAAAAAATGCTGGGATTGACCTCTGCAGGACTGAAACCTCATGGGAACAAAGTCTGGCTCTGCTGGCTTGGAATCAGGTCTGTGGAACCAGGGAATTATGGAATACTAGTCTGGTTTGGGTTGGAAGGACCCCAAATTCTACCCAGTGCCACCCCTGCCATGGCAGGGACACCTCCCACTGTCCCCAGTGTCCAACCCCAATGTCCAGCCTGGCCCTGGGCACTGCCAGGGATGGAACAGCCACAGCAAATCTGGGAATTCCATCCCACCTTCCCAGGAACAATTCCTTCCCTTAGCAAAGTGACAGAAGTATCAAAGTTTGCCTGAAACCAAAACCGCCCTTCTGTGATCCGTCAGGAATTTGTACATTATCAAATACATCAAGAGCACATTAGAGAAGAAACGTTTCATGTGAGACACAGTTAATCAAACAGCAGCACCGGGAACCTCTGGGGGAACGTGCCTGGAATTGGAAACTTCCAGAGCAAGGTGGGCACAGCCAGCCCAGCACAAGGAGACTCTGCCACGGATTTTTAATCGCTGCCAAACGAGTACAGCTCCTCATGTTTTGCAGCAAGTTGAGGCCAGGGTCTTATTCAGCCACCTACTACATGTTGCTTGGATATGGATTATTATTTCCCAAGCAGGATGTGGAATATTTTATTTTTGTACCAACGGATCTTGCTCACACGCAATCATTTGCATTCTTAAGAAGCCAACCCAGTCTGCTTTGTAACTCCTGCAGGCCCAGAAAAAGCATCCCCCCACTCCCTCTGTCTTGGGAACGGAATTTTCACAGCACACCGAGTATCTTCTGATTAGAATTTGGGGGTTTTTATCAAACACGGCTTTGCCATGCCAAGGCACATTAGGCAAGACAAGGAACAAAGTCACACAGTAACAATGAGCGTTATAAATAATTAATAAATATCAATATGTGAGCTGAGAACAGGGCTCAGAGCGTGTGTGAGTGTTGTGGCTCAGTACAACACCAAAAGTAATTCAGACATAAAACCTCCTCCTGCCGTGGCTATAAAGCTGCCCCTCTCCCAGAATGGTTTTTAAAAACTGCAAATATTTGGGTCTTTTTGTTGATCTATTTCCAAAGGAATAAATCCATCTTCTGTAAACGGCAAAGTGTGGGAAGTTCTCTCAATATCAGTAATTTACATACACATTTACCCTCTGCATGCTGCCAGCTCCAATGAGATGTAAAGAAATAATTCAATGTATACATTTGGAGCTCGGGCCATGCCACAAATCATGTGCACTTAATTCAACAGGGCCATAAACCCCACAAGAACAGGAGTAATCAGGAACCTGCTTAACCTTTCTGCAGCAACGCTGCGAAAAGTTAGTGTGAAATATGTGACAATCCCCTGGAATTATAACAAAAGGGCAGCGAGCAGGGTGTGCTGTAAAACACAATCGGCATGAAGGCAGGAAAAAACTGGGAAAATAGGAGAAAAATTAGTTCTGGAGCCACGCTCAGTAATAGCTGATGTATGCTCGCCATTAAATGAGATGCAGAATGCAAAACTCCTCGGAAATAAAAACATAATTTCAACAGGAGTCAGCCAGCAGGTCTAAGAGTTGGAGAATTCTTGTGGGTTGGAGAAAAAAAGAAATGAAATTACAACACAGAATCCCAGAACCTTTCAGGCTGGAAAACCCCCAAGATCACCGAGTCCAGGTGTGCCCATACAGGAATTCCTGGGACACCTCAGGCATGGGATCCAACCCTCCCTGGGCACTTCCAATCCCTGAGCTCCCTTTCCAGGAAAAAAAAAAACTCCTCCTAAAACACATCAAGGTTTTTTAAACCAAGGTGATAAAAAAAATTCCGAATTAAGGCTCAGGTATATTCTGTAAATTGGTGGAATTGCAGAGCAGGGAAGGAAAGCCAGGGCAATCAGGAGGAGTTTTCCTGCAGAGCTGACCTTGGCTCAGTCAGATGTGGAGGCTCAGACAGACACAGCAATAATTTAATACTTATGGATGTATAATATCTATAGATCTGCATTCTTGCAGAAAGCTCAGAAGTTTTAATTTCTCCGAGATAACCCCGAGCCAAGCGCAGACTTTCCCCACACAAAGTCCTGAAGGCTTTCAGCAGCACTGTGGTGCTGTCCCTGCACGCACTTTTAAAAGAAAGAAATAATGTAATATTCAAAACTCAGCTCCTCAAAGCCAGACCTCCAATCTACCCTTGGAAAATGAAATAGCTTGCCTGATCGCACAAGTCCCAAATGGTGAATAATTTCTGTCAGCCCACACGTCGCTTTTGTAGAAGGGGAGAATTAAAACATTCCTAGGTATTTGTAAAGTGAAATACAGATTTGCTTGGAGAAAATCCACGGCACAGCGTGGCTGGAGGTGGCACTTGGAGGAAATTGCTGCAATTTCCTCAGCAATCTCACAGCCAGGTCAGGGCACCTGTGCAGTGTTTGGTGCATTCGGTGTGGGAAGCGTGTCCTGGCCTCAGAACGATCCTGCAGCCAAGAGGAGCCAGGGCTGAGATCCCAGAGCATCCCAGAGCATCCCAGAACAGCCCAGAGCATCCCAGAACAGCCCAGAGCATCATAGAGCATCCCAGAGCATCTCAGAGCATCCCAGAGCATCCCAGAACAGCCCAGAGCATCCCAGTGCATCCCAGAGCATCCCAGAGCTGCCAGAGCATCCCAGAGCATCCCAGAGCTGCCCAGAGCATCATAGAGCATCCCAGAACAGCCCAGAGCATCCCAGTGCATCCCAGAGCATCCCAGAGCATCCCAGAGCATCCCAGAGCTGCCCAGAGCTGCCCAGAGCATCATAGAGCAGCCCAGAGCATCCCAGAGCTGCCCAGAGCATCCCAGAGCATCTCAGAGCATCATAGAGCATCCCAGAGCATCCCAGAGCAGTCCAGAACATCCCAGAGCATCATAGAGCATCCCAGAACATCCCAGAGCATCCCAGAACATCCCAGAGCATCCCAGAGCATCCCAGAGCATCCCAGCACATCCCAGAGCATCCCAGAACATCCCAGAACATCCCAGAGCAGTCCAGACCATCCCAGAGCATCCCAGAGCTGCCAGAGCATCCCAGAGCATCCCAGAGCTGCCCAGAGCATCATAGAGCATCCCAGAACAGCCCAGAGCATCCCAGTGCATCCCAGAGCATCCCAGAGCATCCCAGAGCATCCCAGAGCTGCCCAGAGCTGCCCAGAGCATCATAGAGCAGCCCAGAGCATCCCAGAGCTGCCCAGAGCTGCCCAGAGCATCATAGAGCATCCCAGAACAGCCCAGTGCATCCCAGAATATCCCAGAGCATCCCAGAGCAGCCCAGAACATTCCCAGAGCATCCCAGAGCATCCCAGAGCAGCCCAGAACATCCCAGAACATCCCAGAACATCCCAGAACATCCCAGAGCAGTCCAGACCATCCCAGAGCATCCCAGAACATCCCAGACCATCCCAGAGCATCCCAGAGCAGCCCAGAGCAGCCCAGAGCAGCCCAAACCCACTGCCAGGAGCAGAGCTCTGTGCCACAGGGCTCAGGACAACACCTGCCCCTGAGGTTTTATTTCCCAAGCACTTTGGAATCATGGAATGTCCCACAAGGATCACCCAGGCCAGCTCCTGTCAATTATTCTGAGCCAATTTACTCTGACATGCCCTGAAAGGCTTCACCTGGAATGGGTTGGATAAGGACAAAAAAAAACAATTAAAAAATAAATATTTCAGTCTGGTGTTTGTGTCTCATCTTTGAGACACTTCTCTTCTGAGAAGTCTTTAAATTTCCCAGCCTTTCAGATTTTATCTCTACAAATCTCTTCGAAACCTTGAACAGCAACAATTAAAATCTACTTGTTAGAAGCAACATTAGCTACAAAAAGCAACAGGAAAGGTCAGGGACGAGGAGCTCGTGCAGACTCCCCCAGAGCAGGTAAGGAGCTGTTTTGACAGGAGGCTTCACTGGAACTAAATAATGCGTTCAGTTCTTGAGTTGGGTACAAATGGAATGGTGTGCAGAGCTCAGTCTGGAGGTGGGTGGCTTTGGGCTGTAATTTTAATTAAGTGCTCATCCCTGTATGCAATACTCGCTGTTTCTCTGCTGTTCCAAGGCAGCTTTGGGGTGGTTTTGCTGCCATGCCAACCCTGCTGCTGGGCTGAACAGAAAACCAGCGTGAAAAACTGGAAATCAGCACTGACCGCCCGTGCCCTGCTGCCCCAGGCACGGTTTGGGGATGGAATTCCCTCCGAGCAGCAGAGCACAGCCAGGGGCTCTCGGGTCCCAGGGGCACCAGGACACCAAGATCTGTGTGTCACATTCCAGTGTGGGGACACCCAGCTCTGTGTGTGTCACATCCCAGTGTGGGGACACCCAGCTCTGTGTGTGTCACAGCCCAGCGTGGGGACACCCAGCTCTGTGTGTGTCACAGCCCAGTGTGGGGACACCCAGCTCTGTGTGTCACAGCCCAGTGTGGGGACACCCAGCTCTGTGTGTCACAGCCCAGTGTGGAGACACCCAGCTCTGTGTGTGTCACAGCCCAGTGTGGGGACACCCAGCTCTGTGTGTCACAGCCCAGTGTGGAGACACCCAGCTCTGTGTGTGTCACAGCCCAGTGTGGGGACACCCAGCTCTGTGTGTGTCACAGCCCAGTGTGGGGACACCCAGCTCTGTGTGTCACATCCCAGTGTGGGGACACCCAGCTCTGTGTGTCACAGCCCAGCATGGGGACACCCAGCTCTGTGTGTGTCACAGCCAAGTGTGGGGACACCCAGCTCTGTGTGTGTCACAGCCCAGTGTGGGGACACCCAGCTCTGTGTGTCACAGCCCAGTGTGGGGACACCCAGCTCTGTGTCACAGCCCAGTGTGGGGACACTGGAGCTGGAGAAGGGACTGGAGCAGGAGATGGGACTGGACTGGAGATGGGACTGGAGCTGGAGATGGGAGTGGAGCAGAAGGGACTGGAGCAGGAAAAGGGACTGGAGCTGGAGATGGGACTGGAGCTGGAGATGGGACTGGAGCTGGAGATGGGACTGGAGCTGGAGAAGGGACTGGAGCTGGAGAAGGGACTGGAGCTGGAGATGGGACTGGAGCAGGAGATGGGACTGGAGCAGAAGGGACTGGAGCTGGAGGAGGGACTGGAGCTGGAGATGGGACTGGAGCAGAAGGGACTGGAGCAGGAGAAGGGACTGGAGCAGAAGGGACTGGAGCTGGAGGAGGGACTGGAGCTGGAGATGGGACTGGAGCAGGAGATGGGACTGGAGCAGGAGATGGGACTGGAGCAGAAGGGACTGGAGCTGGAGATGGGGCTGGAGCTGGAGAAGGGACTGGAGCTGGAGATGGGACTGGAGCAGAAGGGACTGGAGCTGGAGGAGGGACTGGAGCTGGAGATGGGACTGGAGTAGAAGGGACTGGAGCTGGAGGAGGGACTGGAGCTGGAGATGGGACTGGAGCAGAAGGGACTGGAGCTGGAGGAGGGACTGGAGCTGGAGATGGGACTGGAGTAGAAGGGACTGGAGCTGGAGGAGGGACTGGAGCTGGAGATGGGACTGGAGCTGGAGATGGGACTGGAGCTGGAGATGGGACTGGAGCAGAAGGGACTGGGGCAGAAGGGACTGGAGCTGGAGATGGGACTGGAGCAGAAGGGACTGGAGCTGGAGGAGGGACTGGAGCTGGAGATGGGACTGGAGCTGGAGATGGGACTGGAGCAGGAGAAGGGGCTGGAGATGGGATGGGAGCAGAAGGGACTGGAGCAGGAGAAGGGGCTGGAGCAGGAGATGGGACTGGAGCAGAAGGGACTGGAGCAGAAGGGACTGGAGCTGGAGAAGGGACGGAAGCAGGAGAAGGGGCTGGAGCTGGAGATGGGACGGGAGCAGGAGAAGGGGCTGGAGCTGCTCCCAGCAGAGCAGAGCAGGAGCTGCCACACTCAGCAGTGGATGAAGATGGATCCAAGATCTCCTGTGCCTCAGGGAGGGGCAGCCCAGCCCTGAGCACCAAACTGTGACAGCAGAACACACCAGTTATTCTGTAATGCACACAGCCTCTGCCCTTCAAAGATAACCAGCATAAAACCCCACTTTGTTTCTTCTCGACAGAAATCGCTCATTTTCCAGCTCCAGAGACATGAATATTCATGGGATTGTTTGCAGGGGGGGCTCCCCTCGACTCCATCCCAATTTCTGAAGTGAAATCCAAACTTCTGCTAAATTGCAGAACTCCAATGGATACTTTGCTGTTAATTACTTTCCAAAGTGCTCACTGTCTGACACTGAGGGATGCATTCTTCAGCTGGGTGATGCATTTATTTACTCTGCTGTGCTTTTGGAATGTGCAGAATGTTTATAATTAGGCTGTGTAACCATGCGAGCCTTCAGCTGGTGTTTGCTGGGTTTAAAGCAGGTTTGTTCTGCATTTCCAAAGCAGGAGCAGCCACAATGCACCGTGAACGCTCTGCACTAATCTTTGTACTTCCAGAGTAGGGAAAAAAACCACTTAAAAATTCCAACTGTGGCATTTGCAGCGCTGCTGAGTGCAGGGCAGAGGGATGGTGTCTGCTCCAGCCAGGGTCACTGCAGAGCTGTGACAAGCAGTGACACCTGAGCACGGCCCTGAGCCCTAAAAAAGCCAAATCAGGCACAGGGGGGGCTCTGGGGTGGTGTCCTGGCATCAACCACTGCAGCTCCAAAGCAGATTAATCCTTTCCAATTAGGTAATTTATAACCCAGGATTAAAGTGTGGGGGCGTTCTCCTCATTCTTTCACAAACCCATGGTTTTTAAATTGTTCTTGCTGGTTTCTGCACTGAGAAACTCACATTTGGTGTCAGGTTGAACCATCTGTTAACACACATGTGATTTCAAAATTCTCCCTCGTGTCATCCTGCAGCAGAGTCCCCGCCCGTGTGTGATTATCTGCACCACACAAATGTTCACTCCATCCTCCCAGCTCTCCACGCACGTTTCCTGCTGAGTGCTCAGGAACTCCAGATCTTCCCTTAGAACGCTGGCAAAAGTTTACCCCAGGTCACAGAACACACAAATGTCAAAGCTCTGCCACCTTCCCGTGCTGCTGGCACTGCTGGAGCCAAAGGGAATTATGCAATATGTGACTTTTCTGCCCAGGAGCTCAAAAATTAATAATAGAATACCATCTTCACTAAAAACCAATTTTTCCTCCTTTTTTTTTTTCCCCAAACAACCTCACAACTCCCATTTTCTTTCCCATCAAGTTTCAGTCATTACCAAGCCAACAGAAAATGAGATTGTGCTCTGCTGTCGCTGCCCGGGGGAGGGGGTGGCTCTGGAGGGGTTTGGGGTCTGTTCCAGCCCAGGCTGTGACTCTGGGACACCCCCAAAGGAGAGGGGCTCCCTCCAAGCCCCAGGACCCTTCCTGTGCTGGGGCAGCAGCTTTGCCCCTGCTGGGACAGAGTCACAGCTCTGAGCATCCTCATGGGAACCTCTCACAGTGCCACAGCCCCAGCTGGGCTGGAGGGGACCAAAAATCCCCCCAGAGCCCCCCAGCCATGGCAGGGACCCCTCCCACTGTCCCCACTGTCCCCAGTGTCCAACCCCAGTGTCCAACCTGGCCCTGGGCACTGCCAGGGATCCAGGGGCAGCCACAGCAAATTTGGGAATTCCATCCCAGCCTCCCAGGGAACAATTCCTGCCCCAATCCCATCCCCTCCTCCTCTCCTCCCTGTCCCACTGCATCTCCTCTCTCCTCTCCCCCAGCTCTGCAAAGCTCCAGGATTTCACCCCCAGCAGCCCTGGAGGAGCTGGGCAGGAGCCGGGATTTGGGCAGGGTCTGGGTGCTCTGAGCAACCGTGCCAGGAGCAGGGTGGGCTCAGGGTGAGCTTAGGGTGAGCTCAGGGTGAGCTTAGGGTGAGCTCAGGGTGGGTTTAGGGTGAGTTTAGGGTGAGTTTAGGGTGAGCTCAGGGTGAGCTCAGGGTGAGTTTAGGGTGAGCTCAAGGTGAGTTCAGGGTGGGTTCAGGGTGAGTTCAGGGTGAGTTTAGGGTGAGCTTAGGGTGAGCTTAGGGTGAGCTTAGGGTGAGCTCAGGGTGGGTTCAGGGCAGGCTCAGGGTGAGCTCAGGGTGAGCTCAGGGTGGGTTCAGCTCAGGGTGAGCTCAGGGTGGGCTCAGGATGGGTTCTGGGTGGGTTCAGGGTGAGTTGAGCTCAGGGTGAGTTTAGGGTGGGCTCAGGGTGAGTTTAGGGTGGGCTCAGGGTGGGTTCAGGATGAGCTCAGGGTGGGCTCAGGGTAGGCTCAGGGTGGGTTCAGGGTGAGTTGAGCTCAGGGTGGGCTCAGGGTGAGCTCAGGGTGAGCTTAGGGTGAGCTCAGGGTGGGTTCAGGGTGGGCTCAGGATGGGTTCTGGGTGGGTTCAGCTCAGGGTGAGCTCAGGGCAGGCCCAGGGTGGGCTCAGGGTGGGCTCAGGGTGAGCTTAGGGTGAGCTCAGGGTGGGCTCAGGGTGAGTTCAGCTCAGGATGGGCTCAGGGTGGGTTCAGGGTGGGTTCAGGATGAGTTCAGGGCAGGCTCAGGGTGAGCTGAGCTCAGGGTGGGTTCAGGATGGGCTCAGGGTGGGCTCAGGGCCGTGGGGAGCTCTGGTCCCTGTGACAGCCCTGGGGGCTGCAGAACCTCACGGGAGCAGCCCCAGCCAGGAGCAATTTCTGCAAGTCTGCAGGTTCCAGGTGCAGGCAATGACACACCATCATTTTCATTCTCTCCTTCTGAGATTTAAATAGGTCAAGTCCCTCGCTCAGTGCAGTGCAGGAAATTGTACATTGCCACAATTGCATTTCAGAATGGATAATGGGCCCATTTAAGTGTTATCATTAGAGAAACGACAGCAAAATACAGCTGGGCCAGTCCTCCCCCTTCCCCACGCACTCCTGCTCTGTGATGCCTCTGAGTTATTCCAATCTCCAGCTCTTTGCTTCCCATCACTGCCTTTCAAGCACACAGAAGAGAAATTGGATTAAATAACGTGCTGGAGAGAACACTCTGCTGGTGCAGCCGTGCTGAGCCTGGCAGCTGCACGTGCCCAGGTGAGTTACTGGGGCTCAGTGTTCAGGGACCAGGGAGAAAATCTGACCCTGCAGCAGCTGCCCAGCACCACAGTGACCCCAGCAGAGCAGGGGGCTCCCCTGGCAAAAACAACGAGGGAGAGCAGGAAAGGAGGGAAAGAGAAAGGGGATCAGAACTACAGCCACACATCACTTGGTCTGAGGCAGTAACACCATCCTTAAATTTCTCATCTGCACCAAACCACTGCTCACACACCATTCTGTCACTGCTCACACACCACTGTCACTGCTCACACACCACTCTGTCACTGCTCACACACCATTCTGTCACGGGGGGGGCAGGAAGGAGTGCAAGATTTTCATTAATGAGAGCTGAGAACACTTCACCAAAAAGCATTAAACAGAGAGAGCAAAGGCAGAGCTCTGTGAGCACAGGGCAGGCAGAGAGCAGTGGGCTGAGAGCTGAGAGCTGAGCCCACCCTGAGCCCACCCTGAGCCCACCCTGAGCCCACCCTGAGCTCACCATGAGCCCACCCTGAGCCCACCCTGAGCCCACCCTGAGCTCACCCTGAACCCACCCTGAGCCCACCCTGGGAACAGCCCTGGGGCACAGGGTGGTCCCACAGATCCCTCCCACCCCAAAGTTCTGTGATCCCATCCCCCCCTGCCATGGCAGGGACACCTCCCACTGTCCCCAGTGTCCAGCCTGGCCTTGGGCACTGCCAGGGATCCAGGGGCAGCCACAGCAAATCTGGGAATTCCATCCCAGCCAGGGAACAATTCCTGCCCCAATCCCATCCAAACCCACCCAGTGTCAGCTCAGAGCCATTCCCTGTGTGCTGTCCCTCCATTCCCTGTGTCCTGTCCCTCCATCCCCTGTGTCCTGTCCCTCCATCCCTGTGTCCTGTCCCTCCATCCCTGTGTCCTGTCCCTCCATCCCCTGTGTGCTGTCCCTCCATCCCCTGTGTCCTGTCCCTCCATTCCCTGTCCCCAGCCCCTCCATCCCCTGTCCCCAGTCCCTCTCAGCTCTCCTGGAGCCCTTTCAGGCCCTGAGCTCTCCCTGGATCCTCCTCCCATCCAGTCCCAGCTCTCCCAGCACATGTCCAGCCCCATGAAAACACACAACCCAAAATCAGTAGGGCAGTTGGAAAATTCAATTGTGGAGCAGATTTTGAAAGCTGCAGATTTGACTTGGCCACTCCTTGCCAAAGTGTCCATGAGTGCTCGAGTCAAATCCTTTCCACTGATCCCAATGGAAAATGCTAAAAAAGAGAAAGTGAGAATGTCAAACCCTACTAAAAGGATCCAGATGATTTACTGTGCAATGGGGTTTATTCCTAAGTGGCATTTTCCCTGACTGAATAAAATGAGGATGCTCAAAGGCTTCATCCCCGTGATCCTGGTGAGCTGTGTGACTCCAGGGATGCCTGAAGAACTCAGATAACCAGCACTGGGATTCCAGCTGGTTCCTGGGTGCCTTGTGGGTTCAGGAGAAACTCACAAATCTCAGATTATCCATAACAAGCACATGTTCAAGGCTTGCAGCAGGAGAGCACCCTGCTGCTGGGGACAGAGCACAAATGGACTTTGCATGATGTAGGGAGCAAAAACTTCTATTATTATATTATTTATATATTATATTATTTATATATTAATTATATTATTTATATATATTATATTATATTATATTATATTATATTATATTATATTATATTATATTATATTATATTATATTATATTATATTATATTATATTATATTATATTATATTATATTATATTATATTATATTATATTATATTAATTGTTACTTTATATGAGGGAGCAAAACTGAATAAGCACCAGGAAATTCAGTGAGACGTGAGCAGTGCAGGCACTGCTCAGCTAAGGAGATTTCCCAGTGCCCAGAGTCCTGTGGCACACTGTGTCACACAGGACAGGGACCTGCCACGATTTTCAGAGCCAGGGGAACGCTGAACACACACCTTTACATGGCCAACATCAAACACCCTCACCAAGCCAAGGGCAGAGCCCTGGAGAGTCACAGAATTGTTTGGAAAACTCTCTCAGAGCAGGGTCCAGCCAGCCCAGCCCTGCCCTGGCACAGGGGACACAGCCTCCCTCTGCCAACACCAAAAATTCATCACAATTCCCACCCTCAGACAGGAAAAGGCTCTGCACATAAAGGGAATTTAGCCCAGCCAGATGAATTCATGTTACCAAAAATCACTTTCCAGAGTCTGGATCCAAAAGCCAGAGTATAAATGAAATGCTTGAGGAAATATTATTTACACGTTGTGTTTGCAGAGAGCAGCAGAACATTGTTTTAAAATGATGTTTCTAACCCCTTTTGATAAACTGTGTATACAAAGAATAAATTCAAAGTCAGGTCCGTGACGGCTGTCAAACCTGCAGCATTTATTTACAGCAAAGAGGAACAAAATTGTGACTTCTCCCCAGCAGCCTTTCAGGAAGGGGAGCTTTCTGTGACTCCAAGAAACGCCACATTAGTCACAGGGCTGTTCCCCACTAGAGCAGAGCGTTGTTTGGCACTGACCTCCAAACGGCCCCCATCTTTCAGTGGGGTTGGAGCAAGGGCAGAGCTAAAGCACAGCAGCCCTCAGCCCTGCCTGAGCAGCGTTTCAGAGGGGCTGAGAGATGGGAGGAGCTCCCTGGGAGCCTGCAATTCCAGATTTACCTGCCTCGGGGGGCACAGAGCCCCTGGGGTGAATGGAGTGATTTTCTCTCTTGGACAGGCAGCCAGGGAGATGATGCAGGGACAGAGGGAGCGAGGCAGAGGTGGTCCTGCAGCCAGGGACAGAACTGCACCGACAATTCAGAGAACAAAGCCTCCAGAGGCCAGGCAGGGCCATTCCTGCTCAAACACTGGAGAGCACCTGCCAGGCACAGCTCTCCAAAATGGAGAGGCACTTGTGCTGCCTCAGTGCTCCAGTGTCCCCTCAGCAGAACAAAGCCTGGCTGAGGCTCCAGCTCAGAAATCACAAAGAGATGAAAGCAGCGAGCACCTGCCTGGGGGGACACACCCACGTGCTGCCTGTGCTACCAGGTGCTTCATCCACAGCTCCTGAGGGTGAATCTGGGGGGTTTGTCATTTGTGAGAGCAGCCCTGAGACAGCAGAGCTCTGCTGTCACCCCAGTCCATCCCTGCCACCCGGCCCCAAACCTGCCCTGCACTGCCCCAGTGTCCTGGAGCTGCCCCCAGTGACAGATAGGGGACCTGGAGCTGCCCCCAGTGACAGATGGGGGACCTGTCCCTGGCTGGGAGCACAGCCACACACTGAACTCACTGCTATCCTCTTCCAGAAGAGATGGATGGACGGATGGATGGATGATGGATGGATGGATGATGGATGGATGGATGGATGGATGATGGATGGATGATGGATGGATGGATGATGGATGGAGAGATGGATGATGGATGGATGATGGATGGATGGATGATGGATGGATGATGGATGGAGAGATGGATGATGGATGGATGATGGATGGATGATGGATGGATGGATGATGGATGGATGATGGATGGATGGATGGATGGATGATGGATGATGGATGGATGGATGATGGATGGATGGATGATGGATGGATGATGGACGGATGATGGATGGATGATGGATGGATGATGGATGGATGATGGATGGATGATGGATGGATGGATGGATGGATGGATGATGGATGGATGATGGATGGATGATGGATGGATGGATGGATGGATGATGGATGGATGATGGATGGATGGATGGATGGATGATGGATGATGGATGGATGATGGATGGATGGATGGATGGATGGATGGATGGATGGATGATGGATGGATGATGGATGGATGATGGATGGATGGATGATGGATGGATGGATGGATGGATGGATGATGGATGGATGATGGATGGATGGAAGGATGGATGGATGGATGGATGGATGGATGATGGATGGATGGATGGATGATGGATGGATGGATGGATGATGGATGGATTGATGGATGGATGGATGATGGATGGATGGATGGATGGATGGATGATGGATGGATGGATGGATGGATGATGGATGGATGATGGATGGATGATGGATGGATGGAAGGATGGATGGATGGATGGATGGATGATGGATGGATGGATGGATGATGGATGGATGGATGGATGGATGATGGATGATGGATGGATGGATGATGGATGGATGGATGGATGGATGGATGATGGATGGATTGATGGATGGATGGATGATGGATGGATGGATGGATGGATGGATGATGGATGGATGGATGGATGGATGATGGATGGATGGATGGATGGATGATGGATGGATGGATGGATGATGGATGGATGGATGGATGATGGATGGATTGATGGATGGATGGATGATGGATGGATGGATGGATGGATGATGGATGGATGGATGGATGATGGATGGATGATGGATGGATGGATGATGGATGGATGGAAGGATGGATGGATGGATGGATGGATGGATGGATGGATGATGGATGGATGGATGGATGGATGATGGATGGATGATGGATGGATGATGGATGGATGGATGATGGATGGATGGATGATGGATGATGGATGGATGGATGGATGATGGATGGATGGAAGGATGGATGATGGATGGATGGATGGATGATGGATGGATGATGGATGATGGATGGATGGATGATGGACAGTCTGAACTTTCCAGGACTGAGCCCTGTGGGATCATCCACAATAGTTTTACCCCAGAGTCACCGAGGTTGGAAAAGCCCCCCAGGATCACCGAGGCCACCCTGAGCCCATCCCCACCTTGTCCAGAGCACCCAGTGCCAGCTCCAGGAATTCCTGTGACACTCCAGGGATAGGATCCAACCCTGCCTGGGCAGCTCCAATCCCTGAGCTCCCTTTCCATGGGGAAATTCCTGCTGTGCCCACCCTGCCCTCCCCTGGCCAGCCTGAGCTGTTCCCTCTGCTCCTGTCCCTGTGCCCCAGTAATCACAGAGTGGCACCTGCACATCTGTGGCTTTTCCCTGCAGCAATCCCACACCAGCCCCAAAAAACACAGACAGGAGCCAGGGGCTGCCAGGGTATGCCCAGGGGGTGCCAGGGTATGCCCAGGGATGCCAGCCTGGCACTGGCTCAGCAGGAGGAATTCTCTGGGCTCAGCTCTCTGGGACTCAATCACATTTGAGTTTTGGCTAATAAAGCCCTGAATAATTGATAGGGACTGAAGCATTTATTTTTTTTTAACACAGCATGACCTCATCAGGTGATTGTACAGAATAATTCAGGCTCCATCCCTTTGTCCCTTGGCACTTGGTTTTGTACTACACAGCATGTTCTGCTCCTCACACAGCCCTCACCACAGGCTGAAGTGAAATGTGGTCGAGGCAGAAAATAAATCTGTATAAATTAATCATTATTGAATGCCCAGAATATTTGTCACCTTTTTATGTCACAAATTATAAGTTTCATTGCCATAGCCAATTTTATTATTCCATCTGCTCAAGCTTAAAAACCACTGAGAGGGCTCTGGGCTCTCCAGTGCAAGGACAGTAAGAAATGAACCTGAAATTATCAGCAGCCTCACAACATCTGAGCCCAGGGGGGCTGTACGAGCTGCAAAACATTTGCTCCACTTCAGCAAAGACTTATTTTATGTCCTTCAGTTGTAAAGCTCACGAGCAAGGAGTCAGCTCAATTCCCAGTGCAGTGACACATCCAGGAGAGCTGAGCTGCAGCTCCAGCCTGCAGCCTGAGGCCAGCCCAGAAATGTCCTGGGGGAGAGTCCTGCCCTGTCAGGGACCTGACACTGCTGGGCTGGAATTTATGGGGCTGGGAGAGCACAGAGATCAGGGCAGAGACACTGGGAACAGGGAACAGGATCAGGGATCACAGGAACAGGGTCAGGGATCCCAAAGGAACAAGGTCAGGGATCCCAAAGGAACAAGGTCAGGGATCCCACAGGAACAAGGTCAGGGATCCCAAAGGAACAAGGTCAGGGATCACAAAGGAACAAGGTCAGGGATCACAGGAACAAGGTCAGGGATCCCACAGGAACAAGGTCAGGGATCCTAAAGGAACAAGGTCAGGGATCACAGGAACAAGGTCAGGGATCCCACAGGAACAAGGTCAGGGATCACAGGAACAAGGTCAGGGATCCCACAGGAACAAGGTCAGGGATCCCAAACAAACAAGGTCAGGGATTCTAAAGGAACAAGGTCAGGGATCACAGGAACAAGGTCAGGGATCCCACAGAACAAGGTCAGGGATTCTAAAGGAACAAGGTCAGGGATCCCACAGCAATGGGGTTTCCTCCTGTGCTCCCACAGCCAGAATATTTCATCTCAGGAGGTGCAGGGAGGTCACAGGAAAGGGCAGAGTCCCCATTTGGGGCCAGAGTCCTTAGCCCTGCGTAGGTGCCAGAAAATGGAATTCTCTCCCACTCAGAGCTGCCTTTCAACACCCTCCAAAGGGAAATTCAGCAGCCAAGCACCATTTTTTTCAGGATTATTAAAATATTTTACCTGCAAATGGAGCAGAACCCCCAAATTCCCTGTTCCCCTTTGCTGTGACATTTCCTCCTCTGCCCCTGCTGAGCCCAGGGCACTCTGGCACCCTTCCCACACCAGGGTGGCTCAGAGGGGTCCCTTCCCAGCACCCAGAAAATCAGGCAGATCCCAAGGGAGGGAGATGTGTTCAGCTGAATTTCCTGAGGCAGAAGAGATTTAAACCCTGCCCCTCCATATTCCATCCCAGCAATTTGCCACCAAACTGTTTTGCAATGAAGAGAAAGAATTGAAGGAAAATAAGCAACACATCCTCTCGAGGGGTCGATGTTTTCTGGGTCACATCTCGCAGGTTTTGATGAAATGCTTTGAGAACAGCTCATGCTCAGGCCTGGTGGGCAAGGGGCTCGTTGCTGGGTCAGCCTGTTCAAAGCACAGCTCCAGGAGCTGGGAGAAGAAAGCCAAAGCAGCAGAGACCTCTCTGCAGTTCAATGGAGCTGGGTGCAGGCAGATGTTTTCAGAATGTAAAGATATAAATATATAAAGTGTGTGAGTGTGGATTGCAGCCCAGCCTGGCTCCCACAGGCTGAACATCCTGCCCTGAACATCCCTGAGCTCAGCCCTGGAGAGGAGCTGCCCCAGCCCCACGAGGGAGGGCTCACCCCAAAGCCCAGCAGTGTCTGAGCCAGCCCAGCTGTGCTGGGCACATCACACAGCGGGGACTGTGCCACTGCAGCCCCTCCTGGGCGAGGGAAGAGCCTCCATCCTCCAGGGCTTGGCAGCCACCCACACCTCCCTGGGATGTCTCTCCCAAAGGCTGGGTGAACATGGGACCCTCTCCACAAATTTCTACTGCCAGAGTAACAACAGAGAGCAGGGCAGGAGAACAGAGAGCAGGGCAGGACAGAGAGCAGGGTAGGAGAACAGAGAGCAGGGCAGGAGAACAGAGAGCAGGACAGGAGAACAGAGCAGGGCAGGACAGAGAGCAGGGCAGGACAGAGAGCAGGGCAGGACAGAGAGCAGGGCAGGACAGAGAGCAGGGCAGGAGAACAGAGAGCAGGGCAGAACAGAGAGCAGGGCAGGAGAACAGAGAGCAGGACAGGAGAACAGAGAGCAGGGCAGGAGAACAGAGAGCAGGACAGGAGAACAGAGCAGGGCAGGAGAACAGAACAGAGCAGGGCAGGAGAACAGAACAGAGCAGGGCAGGAGAACAGAGCAGGGCAGGACAGAGAGCAGGGCAGGACAGAGAGTAGGACAGGACAGAGAGCAGGGCAGGACAACAGAGAAGGGCAGGACAGAGAGCAGGGCAGGAGAACAGAGCAGGGCAGGAGAACAGAGAGCAGGACAGGACAGAGCAGGGCAGGACAGAGAGCAGGGCAGGACAGAGAGCAGGGCAGGAGAACAGAGAGCAGGGCAAGAGATCAGAGAGCAGGACAGGAGAACAGAGAGCAGGACAGGAGAACAGAGAGCAGGACAGAACAGAGAGCAGGACAGAACAGAGAGCAGGACAGAACAGAGAGCAGGACAGGAGAACAGAGAGTAGGACAGGAGGACAGAGAGCAGGGTAGGACAGAGAGCAGGGCAGGACAGAGAGCAGGGCAAGAGATCAGAGAGCAGGACAGGAGAACAGAGAGCAGGACAGGAGAACAGAGAGCAGGACAGGAGAACAGAGAGCAGGACAGGAGAACAGAGAGCAGGACAGAACAGAGAGCAGGACAGAACAGAGAGCAGGACAGGAGAACAGAGAGTAGGACAGGAGGACAGAGAGCAGGGTAGGACAGAGAGCAGGGCAGGAGAACAGAGCAGGACAGGAGAATAGAGAGCAGGGCAGGAGGACAGAGCAGGGCAGGAGAACAGAGCAGGACAGGACAGAGCAGGGCAGGAGAACAGAGCAGGACAGGACAGAGCAGGACAGAAGAACAGAGAGCAGGACAGGAGAACAGAGCAGGACAGGAGAACAGAGCAGGACAGGAGAACAGAGCAGGACAGGAGAACAGAGCAGGGCAGGACAGAGAGCAGGGCAGGACAGAGCAGGGCAGGACAGAGAGCAGGACAGGACAGAGAGCAGGGCAGGAGAACAGAGAGCAGGGCAGGAGAACAGAGAGCAGGGCAGGAGAACAGAGAGCAGGGCAGGACAGAGCAGGACAGGAGAACAGAGAGCAGGGCAGGACAGAGAGCAGGGCAGGAGAACAGAGAGCAGGGCAGGAGAACAGAGAGCAGGGCAGGAGAACAGAGAGCAGGGCAGGACAGAGCAGGACAGGAGAACAGAGAGCAGGACAGAACAGAGAGCAGGACAGGACAGAGAGAAGGACAGGAGAACAGAGAAGGATGGGAGAACAGAGCAGGGCAGGAGAACAGGCAGGTTCTGGAGGGGTTTGTCCCTCCAGGCACACAGGACAGCACAGGAGCCCTCCTCCCACACACCCCCAGACCTGCAGTGATGGCAGAGGGAACACAAGCTCTGAGCTCACAGCCCTGCTGGGGCAGGGACAGGCACAGCCAGGACATCCCTGATCAGAGCACTCAGCAGGCTGAGAAGTGGCAGAAACCTCTGGAAAAGGCAGGAGAGGTGTTCCTGGGCAGCTTTAAACCCTTTTGGCTCAGCTCTTATTGCTCTGCTGAGTCCCTGACCTCTTTTTCAGAAGAATGCCACATTTCACAGTTCACCTGCTCCTCCTGGGCCTCTGACAAGCTGGGATTGCCTTCTGCATTTCAGTACCAGCCCCCATTTCCTCCCTCTCTGCTCAGGGCTGTGGCAGGCACTGATTTTCCCCACGAGCATCGTTGGGTGCTCTGAAATCTGCCAAAGCTGGGACAAGCCTGACAACTTCCACTTACACTCTGCCTCCTGCAGCTGGAAACCTCTTCTCTGGGTTTTATTTTCTCAAAAGAGAAAAATCTCTTTTGAGGTTTGATTTGCCTGGCTGTTTTGGGGTGGGGTTTTTACGCATTATTTCACTTTTTTTCCCCAGTATCACAGAGGTGCCCAATAAACCCCAAAGTCCCTGAGCTGCCCCCTCAGCAGTTTGAGCTCTCCCAGTGTTGGACCAGCACCAAGAAGGGAGGGCTCAGAGCGTGGGTTTGGGTTTACACAGCAGCTGTGTGCTTACACACACATTGTACCTACAGAGATGCACAGAGACAGAGAAAATCCCTGGGTTTGATCAGCCTGGCCTTTCCTTTGGAAAAGCTGCTGCTCTCCAGGAACAGGCATCAGAGAGGTGAAGCAGTGCAGTGGGCAAAGGGAAACACACAATTTAGCAACATTTGCTGCATTATTTACATGGGTGTGGTACCTGTGGGACAACTCCAGCTCCCCCCAGCACCTCCAGGTACCCCAGCCCTGTTCTCACAGGATGAAACCAGGCAGGCTCCTGACCCAGCAATGCCAGCTCGAGGGGTCTGCAGCCTGGGCTGGCTGGGAGTGGGAGCAGAGCTGCCAGAGCACCCCTGGCACTGCAGGGTGAGCCCAGGGCTCCCATCCCATGGGCAGGGCTGGCAAACCCCACCCTGGCACTGCCCAGAGCTCCCATCCCATGGCAGGGCTGGCAAACCCCTCCCTGGGTGTGCCCAGAGCTCCCATCCCATGGCAGGGCTGGCAAACCCCACCCTGGCACTGCCCAGAGCTCCCATCCCATGGCAGGGCTGGCAAACCCCACCCTGGCACTGCCCAGAGCTCCCATCCCATGGCAGGGCTGGCAAACCCCACCCTGGCACTGCCCAGAGCTCCCATCCCATGGCAGGGCTGGCAAACCCCACCCTGGCACTGCCCAGAGCTCCCATCCCATGGCAGGGCTGGCAAACCCCACCCTGGGTGTGCCCAGAGCTCCCATCCCATGGCAGAGCTGGCAAATCCCACCCTGGCACTGCCCAGAGCTCCCATCCCATGGCAGGGCTGGCAAACCCCACCCTGGCACTGCCCAGAGCTCCCATCCCATGGCAGGGCTGGCAAACCCCACCCTGGCACTGCCCCTCACTGTCCCACAGGAACAGCTCTGTGCAAACCCAGCAGTGACTCCAGGCTGCTGGCACAGAGGGACACAGAATCTGCAGGGCTGGGTGGGATTTGGGGCAGGAATTGTTCCCTGGCTGGGATGGAATTCCCAGATGTGCTGTGGCTGCCCCTGGATCCCTGGCAGTGCCCAAGGCCAGGCTGGACACTGGGGTTGGACACTGGGGACAGTGGGAGGTGTCCCTGCCATGGCTGGTGCCTCTGGAATCCCTCCCAACCCAAGCAATTCTGGAATCCTGGGATCCATCTGGAAATGGTTTCACTGGCCAACAGCAGTACAATTATTTTGCAAGCCAGATGGAGATTTACCCTGGTGATCACTGGCTCTTAGTCATAGTTCAGAGTCTTTTCTGTGCTGCTCCTCTGAAGTCTATTCCTGCAAAACAACCACATTTAAAACCCTCCCACAGTGAAGAGTTTGGTGTTAACCCAAAAGTGCTTTCCAGGAACTGATGGATGGAGCTGATTTTAACTCTCACTGTTGCAGTTTGCAGGACACAAAGAGAGGGGGCACCTACTCCAGGTAAAATAAAGGCTGAAAGAGAGGAGCAGCCAATTCCCACAGGGCAGAAGGAGTTTGGCCACGCTCCTTTAGGAGCACAGGGGGAAGCAGCAGAGATTTTGGTGGCAGAAAATCCTGTGCTGCACTCATTGAACAGGGGCCTTTCCCCCTGCCCAGGACCTGCTGATGGGAACATCCACCCAAACCCTCAGGAGGGCTGGGGACACCTGGGCATACAGAAAAAACAATTAAAAAAGAAAAAATTAAATGAAAGCTGACACAGAAGTGGAGGGGACACAACTAGGGAAGAGCAGTGACATTTTGCAATGACATTTTGGCCTTCAGGCTGCAAAATGCACTTCCAGTGAATCCACATCAGTGTTGGGGTTTTTTTAACATAAAATTATGCAAACTGATGGTGGCCCAGGAGCAGGAAACAATAAATGGCAGGTTGTAGTAAAAGTGCTCTTGGTTCTGTGATGTCACTGGAGGCACCAGGAACAGCCACAAATAAATAAATATTTCTGTCACCTGCAGAATGAAACACCAGCACAGACCCAGCACTCAGACAGGGGCTGAGGAGCTGCTCCTGGGCATGGATGTGTTCTGGAGGAGCAGTGGAACCTGTGTTATGTTGATTCATAAACGTGTCTGCATTTTTGGGGGCTGGAAAATGTGAGCAAAGATGGGTCTGGAATGAATGCTGGGAATGTGGGAGAGCCAGGAGCAGGGAGAGGGGCAGGGGAAGGGGAAACAGCCTGAGGAATGGGGAGGGTGAGGAGGGAAAGGAGCCAGGACACCTGATGGATCAGAAATTAAATAAAGGCAGAGCAAGGGAGCAGCTGTGTGAGACTGGCAGGATTTGGGCAGAGATGTGAGACACTGAAACACCAAACAGCTGCTGTTAGCATTTGCCAAATGATCCTCAGGTGTGGCCACAAAGTTTGTTGGGAAGGATGGAGGGAAAGAGGGGCAGGAGAAACCAGAGCAGGGACAGCTCCTGCACTGCCCCTGCTCCAGCCACACCAGTCCTGGCTGCCAGAATCCTTCACCCCACGTTCTGCAGCCTGCCCGAAGCCCCATTTGTAATTCTGCTCTGAAATGTGCTCGTATTGACCCTGCAGTCCTCTGAAGCCTGAATACAAATTGAAGCAGCTGCATGGAGAGGCAAATCCACTCTGCTCCAGAGAAAGCTCCCAGCTGACAGCATCTGGGTACCCTGCCCTGGAGGAGAGTGGTTGGCAAGTGACTGAATTCTGCTGGTGGCCCAGGCTAACACAGACAAGTGTGTCAGTCTCTAGGAAGGGGAGCAGCACAGTGAGGGTCCTGCAGGGAGAGCAGCACATTCCCCAGGCTGGGATCTCTGATTCCCCAGGGTGAATTCCCCTGATTCCCCAGGCTGGGATCTCTGATTCCCCAGGCTGGGATCCCCTCATTCCCCAGGCTGGGATCCCTGATTCCCCAGGCTGGGATCTCTGATTCCCCAGGCTGGGATCCCTGATTCCCCAGGCTGGGATCTCTGATTCCCCAGGCTGGGATCCCCACATTCCCCAGGCTGATCCCCCTGATTCCCCAGGCTGGGATCCTCCTGATTCCCCAGGCTGGGATCTCTGATTCCCCAGGCTGGGATCCCCTCATTCCCCGGGCTGGAATCCCTGATTCCCTAGTTTGGGACCCCTGATCCCCAAGCTGAGATCCCCAATTCCCCAAGCTGGGATCCCCTCCACTCCCCTGAGCCCCAGGTGTGAGCCCTGCCCTGCCCTGCCCCTCAAACAAGCTGTGCCAGCTCCCCTGGCTCTCACAAACAACCCCAAGCTTGCAACAAGAGCAATAAATCAGACCAGGAGCAGCCACCAAAATTCTGTCACTTTGAGAGGCAATTCAGGTGGGGCAAAGTTCATCTGTGTCAGGATCCAGCACTGCCAAGCAAAGCCCAGCTTTGGGAAGAGCTTCCCAAGAGAGCAGAGCACCAAGGAGCCCCCAGGGCAGGGCTCCAGGCAGCTCTGGGGAGCTGAGAACATCTCTCCTTGCTGATCAGGGTTTCCCTAGAAACAGCCTAGCACCCACAGTGCAGGAGCTGGGACTTGTCTTAATTTTAGCTGCTGCTTTTTGTTCCAGCTTCATCTCCACTTCTGAAGGAGCTGAAGCTCCGTGGAATGTCACACTCTGTGGAATGTCACACTCTGCACCCTGGTGTCTGCTTCAGCCTGGCTTTGGATGGAACCTGCTCTGCTGAGCCCAGCTCAAACAGCCTCACACAGACCTGGCTTTGGATAGAACCTGCTCTGCTGAGCCCAGCTCAAACAGCCTCACACAGCCCTGGCTTTGGATGGAACCTGCTCTGCTGAGCCCAGCTCAAACAGCCCTGCCAGGGGTGAGGCCCAGGAGCAGAATGTGGGCTGGGGTTTCATTTCCAGCCTGTGTGGGGCAGGTTAAGCAGGGCTGTGTCATGGCTGGGTGGGGGCAGAGCACTCACCTGAGCCCCAGGCAGAGGGAAAACATCCCTGGCACCTGTGCAGAGCTGGGCAGCACCTGGACTGTCAGCTCTGTGCAGTTTTTCCATGGATATGCTGTCTCAGGAGCAGGCCTGAGTGAAATCACTGCTGTTAATCCAGATTGCTGACACTCGCTGTGTGCAGCACCCCAGAGCTGCTCCCCTCACCCCAGCTCATCCCATCTCAGAGCCAGACCCTGCAGGAGCTGGGTGCTCCTACTCCCACCACTGCTGTCTCCAGTTCCCCTTTTCTGATGGTTTGCACTAAGGAGGAGCCCCCAGCCCAGCACTGAGCACTGGTCATTCTGCTTCTGTTTTTGGGGGTGCTCTGGGGAGTTTTCTCCCATTCTGTGCTGCTGAGACTTCGAGGCACAGGAGATTTCTGTGCTCCTTTCCTGTCCCTGTGCTGCTCAGGGCTCACCCATACACAGATTTCTGTGCTCCTTTCTGTCCCTGTGCTGCTCAGGGCTCACCCAGACACAGATTTCTGTGCTCCTTTCCTGTCCCTGTGCTGCTCAGGGCTCACCCATACACAGATTTCTGTGCTGCTCAGGGCTCACCCATACACAGATTTCTGTGCTCCTTTCTGTCCCTGTGCTGCTCAGGGCTCACCCATACACAGATTTCTGTGCTCCTGTCCCTGTGCTGCTCAGGGCTCACCCATACACAGATTTCTGTGCTCCCTTTCTGTCCCTGTGCTGCTCAGGGCTCACCCATACACAGATTTCTGTGCTCCCTTTCTGTCCCTGTGCTGCTCAGGGCTCACCCAGAGCTGGACATGTCCCTGGCTGGGATTCCTCTGCCCTTCCCCTTTCCCTTTGCTGCTCCATCCCTGCCTGTTCATGCTCTCAGTTTCAGGAACTGGAAGGAAAATGGGATATCAGAGGGGAGATCCCTTCCTTGCCTTGGCTACAGAGAGCTGAAAATACAGAGGGCACTTCTTCTCTGCTTCCTCCACCACAGAAAAGGTTCCTGTCTCTGCCAGCCTTGCAATTTGTGCCTGACACAGATGAGAAGTGAGGAGCAGACAGACTGGAAACACTTCCAGCACAGACCAAATGTGATTTAGTGATCAGCTGAATATGAACAGCCTGGCCAGGCCACAGGAGAAGAGGAAAGAGGCACAAGGAACAGATCTGAGCTCATTGAAATGACAGGACACAGAGACACAGCTCGCTGACAAAAAGCACAAACCCTGTTTGGAGGGCACCCCTGTGATCCTGGACAGGCTGCAGAACAGCTCAGGACTGAATAAAAGCCCTGCAAACGTTAATTCCTAATAATAGCTCTGAGCAGAGAGGCAGCAAAGCAGAGCACCAGCACCTGCTGGGGCTTTCTGCAGCACTCACGTGGGGTTTTTCTGCAATGCTAAATCAGAGCTCAGGAAAAGCAAACTCCATCTCTCCAAGGCTTGTCTGGGTGCCTGGGAGAGCCAGGCACTCTGCAAGGGGAGGAAAATTGAGCTGACTTCCCTTGAAACAGGAAGGGATTGCTGAGCCTGTGCAGGCATTTCAGATTTACAGAAATGTGAGTGAGGGGAGAGGGGCCAGGGAGCTCTCCTGGCAGGAGGGGCTGGGTGGGAGGGCAGGGGGAGGAACAGGAGGGATTCACTGAGCACCCAGGGCTTGCTAAAGCACGCTGGGGGTGATGAGAACACCCAAAAAACAGCAGAGTTTCCAACAGGAACAGGGGGAAGGAACAGGAGGGATTCACTGAGCACCCAGAGCTTGCTAAAGTACTCTGGGGTGATGAGAGCACAGAAATCACCCAAAAACAGCAGAGTTTCCAACAGGAACAGGAACAGGAGGGATTCACTGAGCAGAGCACCCAGGGCTTGCTGAAGCACTCTGGGGTGATGAGAGCACAGAAATCACCCAAAAACAGCAGAGTTTCCAACAGGAACAGGGGGCAGGAACAGGAGGGATTCACTGGGCACCCTCTGCTAAAGCACTCTGGGGTGATGAGAACACAGAAATTACCCAAAAACAGCAGAGTTTCCAACAGGAACAGGAACAGGAGGGATTCACTGAGCACCCAGGACTTGCTAAACCACTCTGGGGGTGATGAGAGCACAGAAATCACCCAAAACAGCAGAGATTCCAACAGGAACAGGGGGAGGAGGGATTCACTGAGCACCCAGGGTTTGCTAAAGCATGCTGGGGATGATGAGAACACAGAAATCACCCAAAAACATCAGTTTCCAACAGGAACAGGAACAGGAGGGATTCACTGAGCACCCAGGGTTGGCTAAAGCACTCTGGGGGTGATGAGAACACAGAAATCACTCAAAACCAGCAGAGTTTCCAACAGGAACAGAGGAAGGAACAGGAGGGATTCATTGAGCAGGAGCACCCAGGGTTTGCTAAAGCACTCTGGGGGTGATGAGAACACAGAATTACCCAAAAACAGCAGAGTTTCCAACAGGAACAGGAACAGGAGGGATTCACTGAGCACCCAGGGTTTGCTAAAGCATGCTGGGGATGATGAGAACACAGAAATCACCCAAAAACATCAGTTTCCAACAGGAACAGGAGGGATTCACTGAGCACCCAGGGTTGGCTAAAGCACTCTGGGGGTGATGAGAACACCCAAAAAACAGCAGAGTTTCCAACAGGAACAGGGGGAAGGAACAGGAGGGATTCACTGAGCACCCAGGGTTTGCTAAAGCACTCTGGGGGTGATGAGAACACCCAAAAAACAGCAGAGTTTCCAACAGGAACAGGCAATGCCAAACACTCTCAGGGCCAGAATGTCCAACACAGAGTGACAAATGCACCAGGGGCTAAAATCAGTTATAAAAAGCAGCTGGAGAGGCAAGGGGAACCCCAACACTTCCCCCAGCCCAGCCTTTCCAGAGCTCTGCTTGGCTCTCCTGTGAAGCTCATTAATACAAATAAGAAAAACTGGTTTGATTTTAAATTAGGAAAAAAAAAAAAAACCTCAGTTGTGGATTCTTTCATTATGCAGCTTCCCAGTGTAATTGTGGAGTAGCTGGTCAAGTGGCAATTAACAGCAAAATAAAGAGATGCTAATTCAACCGTGGGCTCATTTTAGCTTAGCCAGATAATCTACAAGAAAATGAAACCCCTCGGGGTAAAAGGGCCTGACAGTAAAACAGGGGGGAGGGAAAGGCTGCAAGGATAAAAAACACAAAAAAACCCCACAGAATGAAGAGAGGGCTGGGGGAGCAAGGTGAGCTCTGCACCAAAATCCACTCAGGGTGCAAGAATTGCCCTTGTCTGTCCCTGGGCAGGGAGGGGACACGGCTGGGGTGGCACTGCCAGGACCCTGGTGACAGGAATGTTGGATTTGTCTTTACAAATTCTGGGGCTGCTGGTAAATAAAAACCAGCAATGAGAGATAAAAGAATAAATGGGATGGATTCCACTGATTGATGAATGGAAAAGATCTTTGCTTTTACAAACAAACTGTGGGATTGCTGAGAAATGAAATTGGGTATTGAGAGATGAAAGAAACAACGGGGGGAAAACCATGAATTTTCTAAGAATTAAAAATTAAATTTGGTATTGGATGATGATAGAAGCAATGGGGAAAAACCACGAATTCTATAAGAATTAAAAATGAAATTGGGTATTGGATGATGAAAGAAACAATGGGGGAAAAACCATGAATTTTGTAAGAATTAAAAATGAAATTGGGTACTGGATGATGAAAGAAACAATGAGGAAAACCCATGAATAAAGGCTATAAGAACCTTGGGCCACTAAAACCACAGGCACTGAGAACTCTACCCCTAGTATTTGTGACTTCAAAAAGGAAAGAAAAAAGGTCTAATCTTGCCCTTTTGAAGAAAATGTAACTTTTTTTCAATATGTTTTCAGTTTTCTAAAGGCATCAAAATATTTTGTTCTTAGGAATTTGACAAATTACTTCATAGAACTTTATGAGGTTGGCTTTGGTGAAGAAAAGACCAGGATGAGAAATGGTTTCTATTTGCTGTGTCTACGCCTTTACTGAAATTTTTTTCCCCTCTAAATCAAGAGAAGCTGGAATTTCCTGGCTGTGAAGGAGCATGGATCACAAGGCAGGAATAAAAAGATTTGGGGACAATTCTGTGGCTCTGAGAGTGAATCCCAGCACAGGAGCTCTGCCCCAAGCGCTGCTGGTGGCTCTGGGGGGACAGGAAATCCCCAGTGGGACGGGAGACACCAGGGCTGGGACTGAGGGAAATCCTGGTGGGGCTGGGGACAGTACAGGAACCCCCAGGAGCCAGGGGGGATATCCAAAGAGAGCACCTGGAGCACAGCTACAGGAACAAACAGGGATTTATTAAAAATCCACCTTCAAAGTGTCAGGAAATGAACCCACCCACAGCAGGTTCGTGTCCCCAAGGAGCCAGAGGAGCCCTTTGGCTTTTTCCCAATAAAGGAGATTTTTGGAGGCTCAGCCTCCTTTTTATCCCAATTTCCCTCCCTCTGTCCCCATGGCTGAGGCACTGGAGAGGCTCAGACTTCCCAAACCCTGATCCCTGAGATTCCCTCTAATGCACAACCCTCCCTTGCATTTTTAATTCTTACAGAATTCATGGGTTTTCCCCATTGTTTCTTTAATCTTCCAATACCAAATTTCATTTTTAATTCTCAGACAATTCATGGTTTCCACCCCTTATTTCTTTCATCATCCAGTACCCAATTTCATTTTTAATTCTTACAGAATTCATTATTTTTCCCCATTGTTTCTTTCATCTTCCAATAGCAAATTTCATTTTTTAATTCTTACAGAATTCATGATTTTTCCCCCATTGTTTTTCATCTATCAATATCCAATATCCTTTTTAATTTTTATAGAATTCATGATTTTTCCCCATTATTTTTTTCATCATCCAATATCCAATTCCATTTCTCAGCAATCCCACAGTTTGTCTGTAAAGGCAAAGATTTTTCCCATTCATCAATCAGTGGAATCCATCCCATTTTTTCTTTTATCTCTCATTGCTGGTTTTTATTTACCAGCAGCCCCAGAATTTGTTTGTAAAGACAAATCCAACATCCCTCTGCAGAGGATTCACCCTGGGGCAGTGCCAGAGCCCAGCACTCCCCCCAGGATGGGCTCAGATCAGGAGTTTCACACTTTGATCAGTTCTGTTCCATCTCCACCTTGGGTTCATTGTCCAATCCCAGCCCCAGCTCTGCAGTCCCACCCTCCCAGATTCTCTCCTCCATTCCCTGGTTGCGCTTTTTGGGGCTGGAGCTGCAGCGTGTCCTTGGTGCTGGGCTGGGAAAGGATTGTTGTGTGTGCCTGAGCTGGGAGAGAGCCTGGAGCACTTGGGATGGAGCTCAGAGTCACACACAGTGCAGGGCAGAGCCTGGAACACTTTGTGTGAGCTCAGAGTCACACACAGTGCAGGGCAGAGCCTGGAACACTTTGTGTGAGCTCAGAGTCACACACAGTGCAGGAACAGCCTGGAACACTTTGTGTGAGCTCAGAGTCACACACAGGGCAGGAACAGCCTGGAACACTTTGTGTGAGCTCAGAGTCACACACAGTGCAGGAACAGCCTGGAACACTTTGTGTGAGCTCAGAGTCACACACAGTGCAGGAACAGCCTGGAACACTTTGTGTGAGCTCAGAGTCACACACAGTGCAGGAACAGCCTGGAGCACTTTGTGTGAGCTCAGAGTCACACACAGTGCAGGAACAGCCTGGAACACTTTGTGTGAGCTCAGAGTCACACACAGTGCAGGAACAGCCTGGAACACTTTGTGTGAGCTCAGAGTCACACACAGTGCAGGAACAGCCTGGAACACTTTGTGTGAGCTCAGAGTCACACACAGTGCAGGGCAGAGCCTGGAACACTTTGTGTGAGCTCAGAGTCACACACAGTGCAGGGCAGAGCCTGGAACACTTTGTGTGAGCTCAGAGTCACACACAGTGCAGGACAGAGCCTGGAACACTTTGTGTGAGCTCAGAGTCACACACAGTGCAGGGACAGCCTGGAACACTTTGTGTGAGCTCAGAGTCACACACAGTGCAGGGACAGCCTGGAACACTTTGTGTGAGCTCAGAGTCACACACAGTGCAGGGACAGCCTGGAACACTTTGTGTGAGCTCAGAGTCACACACAGGGCAGGACAGAGCCTGGAACACTTTGTGTGAGCTCAGAGTCACACACAGTGCAGGGACAGCCTGGAACACTTTGTGTGAGCTCAGAGTCACACACAGTGCAGGGACAGCCTGGAACACTTTGTGTGAGCTCAGAGTCACACACAGTGCAGGAACAGCCTGGAACACTTTGTGTGAGCTCAGAGTCACACACAGGGCAGGAACAGCCTGGAACACTTTGTGTGAGCTCAGAGTCACACACAGTGCAGGGACAGTCTGGAACACTTTGTGTGAGCTCAGAGTCACACACAGTGCAGGGACAGCCTGGAACACTTTGTGTGAGCTCAGAGTCACACACAGTGCAGGGCAGAGCCTGGAACACTTTGTGTGAGCTCAGAGTCACACACAGTGCAGGGCAGAGCCTGGAACACTTTGTGTGAGCTCAGAGTCACACACAGTGCAGGAACAGCCTGGAACACTTTGTGTGAGCTCAGAGTCACACACAGTGCAGGGACAGCCTGGAACACTTTGTGTGAGCTCAGAGTCACACACAGTGCAGGGACAGCCTGGAACACTTTGTGTGAGCTCAGAGTCACACACAGTGCAGGAACAGCCTGGAACACTTTGTGTGAGCTCAGAGTCACACACAGGGCAGGAACAGCCTGGAACACTTTGTGTGAGCTCAGAGTCACACACAGTGCAGGGACAGTCTGGAACACTTTGTGTGAGCTCAGAGTCACACACAGTGCAGGGACAGCCTGGAACACTTTGTGTGAGCTCAGAGTCACACACAGTGCAGGGCAGAGCCTGGAACACTTTGTGTGAGCTCAGAGTCACACACAGTGCAGGGCAGAGCCTGGAACACTTTGTGTGAGCTCAGAGTCACACACAGTGCAGGAACAGCCTGGAACACTTTGTGTGAGCTCAGAGTCACACACAGTGCAGGAACAGCCTGGAACACTTTGTGTGAGCTCAGAGTCACACACAGTGCAGGAACAGACCTGAGCTCCTCCCCAGCACAGCAGCACTGCCCCTCTGCATTTGTACTGTGGGGTTTTAAGGGATGTTACAGGGAGCAAATTAAAAAAAAAACCACCCTCGTTACTGTTAATCTAAAGCAAACCTTTTATTCCACCTGCCAACAGCTCCCTTCTATCAGTTTGGATTTACTTTTAATTATGTATATTGCTTTTTTCCATGTGAAACTCCAGACTAGAAATATGTATCTCATTATATTCCACGTTATTCAATTGACCTAAACACAAAGGCATTTTTCTAGAATACTGAGTGCTGATGTACCTTTTTAATTAAAGCTTAAAAAGCTTTTAATTAAAACAATCAATCACAGACAGCAGGCTCTATCCACATTGTCTCCTGGTCTGGGTGTATTTTTCCTTTTGTGATCCCATTGACCCAAAAGGTAAAGGAGAGGTGAGAGGGCTTTCCCATGAGATGTTTGCAGGATAAATCCATCAGCTGGGAGCTGCCTGCAGCCCCTGCAGATCCTTTTCCTGTTCTGCCCTAAACCTGCACCAGGTGCATCTCACCTGCCTGCCCAAACCTCCCCAGCACAGGCACTGCTCTGAACTTTTGGTGTCATTTTATGTCTCCTGTGCAGAGCTGAGGTTCTCCAGCATTCCTTGAGCTCTGGTCTGAATTTAGGCAGAGCTGCTGTGGAGCTGCAGCTTTGTAAAGCTGGGTTTAGTTCAGGAGCTGGCTGGAAACACATCTGGGCCCTCAGGGTAGAGCTGTGCCAGCACTCAAGGTGGGCACTTTTGGCCCCAAGACTACAATTACTTCTCCAAATCTGTAAATTCTAAACCCCCAGAACTCCTAACAGTCAAGGTTTGTGCTCACACAACAAAGACCTCTTCCATTACCATTGTTAAATGAGGGGATCAGTGAATTATTCCCTCAACTGAAAATAAGAGTTCAGCTGCCCCCACTTTTCCCATTATGATTTGCTAAAGGAACCTGCATTCCTCAGGTTGGAAATAGGAATTTTTGTGTTGCCTCCGAAGTGGGGCAGACAGAAAAGCAACCTGTTCAGAGAGGGGGGACGAGCTGGTGGGAGGTGGAATTCCCTTCCTCTCCCTCCCAGCCTGAGCAGCAATATTGAACAGCAACACCCATGGGGAACCTGTGCAGCTCTCCAGACCAGCCCTGGGATCTCCCTGCCTCGGGAAACCTCCTTCTACCCAAGGATAAATGAAAAGAAAAATTGCAGGGGAAAAAAAAAAATTAAAAAAAAAAATAAAAAGAATGCTGGGTGAATTCAAGGAGAAACAAAATCTCCCAATAAAGTCGGCAGTAAACTCCAAGTGCTCGCCTGGAACTGCTGAGCAGTAAAAGCACAGCAAAAGCACAGAGCCCTTGGTTCTGCTGAGCTTTCCTTTACCTTTCCCTTTCCCTTTCCCTTCCCTTCCCTTCCCAGGACCCCAAGGTGTCACTGCTGTGAGCTGCAATCCCATTGCAGTCCCAGCAGGAGCTCTCAGCCAGGGCCACTCCAGGTTTGGGGTGCCCCATCACCCCATTTCATGGCTCTGGGACCCCTGAACTCAGGATAAACCCCCTGACCCTCTCTTTGTGCAGCAGCTTTGCTCCCTGTGCCAGGGCAGCTCCAGCTCTGACCCCACAGTGTTAAACACAGAAATGAGGGAGTGCAGCAAACCCAGCCCCAGCACTGCCACCAGTGCCACTGGAGCTCCAGAGGATCAGTCACTGAGCTTCTAAATCCTTCCCCTGCTTCCCTGTATTTATCCTCCTGAGGATAATGAAGTGTGAACGAGGTAAATCTATGGAGGGAAACACGGAGCTCTATCTATGCAGAGAATAAACAAGAATTTCAAACTCATTTCCCTGCTAGCTCACAAAAGCAGCGTTATCTGCCTCGTGTTGGGCTGTTTTCCACTTGGGTGCACCCCTGCTCCTGGAAACAGCATGTCCAGGGCACGGAGAGCTGGGGATTGCAGCTGGGTGTGCACAGAGGAACCAGGACAGCACCAGGGCCCTGTCCCAGCCCTGCACCCCCAGGGAATCCTCTGGGATTTGGGCAGGGACCCCAGCCCAGCCTGGCCCCTGAGCCCCCAGGGCTCTCTCCTGCTCCCTGGGGTGGAGATGATGGGCACAGAGTCTCTGCTGGGCCACCCTGCACTGAGAGCTGCTGGTTCCACCTGCTCTCCACACCTGAGCTCCACCTCCCTGCTGTCTGAACATCCCTGAGCAGGAGGGGAAAATCCTCAGGTGGGGCTGCTCTGGATCCCTGGCAGTGCCCCAGGCCAGGCTGGACACTGGGGCTGGAGCCCCTGGGACAGGGGAGGTGTCCCTGCCATGGATGGGTGGGATTTGGGTGGGATTTGGGCTGGACATTGGGGCTGGAGCCCCTGGGGCAGGGGGGGTGTCCCTGCCAGGGCAGGAGTGGGATTTGGGTGGGATTTGGGCTGGACACTGGGGCTGGAGCCCCTGGGACAGTGGGAGGGGTCCCTACCATGGCTCTGGGTGGGATTTGGGTGGGATTTGGGTTGGACACTGGGGCTGGAGCCCCTGGGACAGGGGGGTGTCCCTGCCATGGATGGGGTGGGATTTGGGTGGGATTTGGGTGGGATTTGGGTTGGACATTGAGGCTGGAGCCCCTGGGACAGGGGAGGTGTCCCTGCCATGGCTCTGGGTGGGATTTGGGTGGGATTTGGGCTGGACGTTGGGCTGGAGCCCCTGGGACAGTGGAAGTGTCCCTGCCATGGATGGGTGGGATTTGGGTGGGATTTGGGTTGGACACTGGAGCTGGAGCCCCTGGGGCACGGGGGGTGTCCCTGCCATGGATGGGATGAGATTTGGGCTGGACATTGGGGCTGGAGCCCCTGGGACAGGGGGGTGTCCCTGCCATGGATTGGTGTGATTTGGGATGGACATTGGGGCTGGAGCCCCTGGAACAGGGGAGGTGTCCCTGCCATGGATGGGGTGGGATTTGGGTGGGATTTGGGCTGGACATTGGGGCTGGAGCAATGGGAAAGGGGGAGATGTCCCTGCCATGGCTCTGGGTGGGATTTGGGTGGGATTTGGGCTGGACATTGGGGCTGGAGCCCCTGGGACAGGGGGGTGTCCCTGCCATGGATGGGGTGGGATTTGGGTTGGACACTGGGGCTGGAGTCTCTGGGACAGGGGAGGTGTCCCTGCCATGGATGGGGTGGGATTTGGGTGGGATTTGGGATGGACACTGGGGCTGGAGCCCCTGGGACAGGGGGGGTGTCCCTACCAGGGCAGGGGGGCTCTGGGGGCTCCTCAAAGTCCCTTCCAACCCAGCCCAGTCTGGGATTCTGATTCTAAAACAGCTTCAGCTGTTTCTGTAACCCGAGCTGACACTAATATCACTTAAACTGATATTCACACACAACATTTCATCTCTGCCAGGAAAGCAAAACTCCTCTTCTGTTGCCACGTTCGTTGAAAATGCCATCAGAGCAATGAAAATGCAGTTGGAGGTAATGGCAAAATATTCTTAACCTATGGAAGAAGGGGCATAACTTTCTATTGCCTTAATGACAGGCACTAAAACTCTGCCATAAAACCTTCCAGGAGCTCCACACCACCTCTTTGGCAGCGTTAAAAATGCATTAAAGCAGAGTTGTCAGCATCCTGCAGTGCTGGCTCAGGCTGTGGCAGAGCTGTGCTCAAACCCCTCACACCAGCCTGGACCCGTGCATTCAGTCTGGAAAGATCTCATTCCATTTAAGCATAATAATAAAATAAAATAATAAAATAAAATAATATAATAAAATAAAATAATAAAAAGAGTTGGGGTTGTTCTACTCAACACTTTGCATGTTCCTGTCTCCTTGGTTTAATTGTGCAAGGGTGACGTTTGTCTGGCAGGCAGAGGTAAAGCTTGAGCTGTTGGAATTTATTCTGGAATTTAAGCTGCAAACCCCCCTGTGTGTCAAAGAATAAAATCATGGAAAGGGCTGCAAAGCACTGGAACAAACTGGGGTGGAGTCCCCACCCCTGGGAGTGTCTCACAATGCCAGCATCAGCAGCAGCTGGGGAAATCCTTCAGGAGTTGGGTGTGCCCTCCCCAGCCCCACAGCACTGAGGTGTGTATTTATATATTTATATATTTATATATTTATATATTTATATATTTATATATTTATATATTTATATATTTATATAAACATTCATAAAGTGGTGTGCCCTCCCCAGCCCCACAGCACTGAGATGTATATTTTTATATTTATATATTTATATAAACATTTATAAAGTGGTGTGCCCTCCCCCAGCCCCACAGCACTGAGGTGTGTATTTATATATTTATATATTTATATATTTATATATTTATATATTTATATATTTATATATTTATATATTTATATATTTATATAAACATTTATAAAGTGGTGTGCCCTCCCCCAGCCCCACAGCACTGAGCTATGTATTTATAAATACATTTATAAAGTTAAAGGATTTGCAGTAGCACCCATCAGAACAGGGAATCTGCTTCTCCCTGCCCTGAGCAGGGGCTGGGACAAGCCCAGCTCTGCTCTCAGCCTGCAAACCCCTCTCCTTCCCTGTCTGACAGGAACAGCAGTTTCATTATCTGACATCAATCAGCCCCAGCTCTGGGAACACCCAGACCCTTCCCTAATTGCAGTTTTGGATAGAAACTCCCCGGGCTGGGCACAGCGTGGCTGTGCTGCAGTGGAACACAGAATTTATGGAACCATGGAATGGTTTGGGTGGGAGGGACCCCAAATCCCAGATCCCAAATCCCAGATCCCAAATCCCAAATCCCATGGCAGGGACACCTCCCACTGTCCCCAATGTCCAACCCCAATGTCCAGCCTGGCCTTGGGACCCAGGGGCAGCCACAGCAAATCTGGGAATTCCATCCCAGCCCTGCCAAGAACAATTCCTGTCCCCTCAGTGCTCTGTGTCAGCTCCTCACCACCCTCAGCCCTGCCAAACCAACATTTGGTGGCTGCCAAAATCCAGGGCAGAGTTAAAAAGCTGTGACAGGACCAGAGCAACAACAGCAGCAAGTCTGGTGATTGTGAATAAAAATTACCCCGCAAAGGACACGAAAAAAGGGAGATATTTATGTATCAGTTAAGATTTATCTCCCTGAAAGAAAAATAGTGTCATAATCATTAGTGGGAATGGTGCTAGGATGTAAAATAAATTTGCATCAAGCCTCCATTTCCCTCAGTGCAGATTTTCCTCCTTGCTTGCACTGCAGAGAAGTTTAAAGGAAGCTCTGGGGGTGGGTGAGCTGTTTATTGCAGCTTGAGGATGCAACACCCCAACTCACAAATTCCCCCCAACACAGCTGTGAGAGGAGATGGGAGGGGAGAGTTTCTGAGTGGTGCTTGGAATGAAAACAAAGCCATGATGAAATCACATTCCAAGCTGTAATATTGTAATTAATTGATTTAAATAAATAATGGTTTGACATTTTTCCTACCTGGGTTCCCCAGAGTTTATCACACTGGGGCAAGAGGGGCTCCTGAGGGAGCTGATGTCCCTTGCTGGGGTTCCAGCCCATGGAATACAGGTATAATAATGCCATTTATACATACAGGTATAATAATTCCATTTATACATACAGGTATAATAATGCCATTTATACATACAGGTATAATAATGCCATTTATACATGCAGTTATAATAATTCCATTTATATGTACAGGTATAATAATTCCATTTATACATACAGTTGTAATAATTCCATTTATACATACAGGTATAATAATTCCATTTGTACATACTGGTATAATAATGCACTTATACATACAGTTATAATAATTCCATTTATACATACAGTTATAATAATTCACTTATACATACAAGTATAATATTTCCATTTATACATACAGGTATAATAATGCCATTTATACATACAGGTATAATAATTCCACTTACACATACAGTTATAATAATTCACTTATACATACAGTTACAATAATTCCATTTATACATACAGGTATAATAATTCACTTATACATACAGTTACAATAATTCCATTTATACATACAGGTATAATAATTCCACTTATACATACAGGTATAATAATTCCATTTATACACACAGGTGTAATAATTCCACTCATGCACAGGGAGGAGTGTCCTGGAGCTGGGCTGGCAGATTTGAGGGATATTACTTTAAGCAGCTGTATCAAACAAATGAACTTTATTGTTCATATATCCATGTATATATTGGCCATATCCTCATTTAACCTGCAAAGGTCTGTTGCATTTTCATAAAGATATTTTCCTTTACAATCCAAAGACAAAACTGTTCCTACACATTTCTCATGTTTTCCCTTTCCTCTGCAGAGGAATGGCCAAAGTTTGTATTTTAATATTTTCCTCCACAGGCGGCCAAGTGCCAGCAATTCCGGCAGATGCAGCGAGTATTTCAGTACACACACGGTGGGAATGAGCAGCTCTGCCCTTCACTGGGGACTGTCCTGGGCTGCTCTGATCCCCTGACACAAAACTGGCACTGATTCTCTGAACATCCAGTCCAGCCAGGCCAGCCCTGCCCCTGTCCCCAGTGCCACCTCCCAGGGCTGTGACACCCCCAGGGCTGTGACATCCCCAGGGATGGGATCCAACCCTGCCTGGGCAGCTGTGCCAGGGCTGGACACCTTCCCATGGGAAATTATTCCCAAAATCCACCTTGAGCTCCCCTCCCCAGCCTGAGCTGTTCCCTCTGCCCCTGTCCCTGTTCCCAGATCCCAAATCCCCCCGGTGTCCCCTCCTGGCAGGGACTTGTGCAGAGCCAGAAATTCCCCCTGAGCCTCCTTTTCTCCAGGCTGAGCCCCCCCAGCTCCCTCAGGAATTCTCCAGCCCCTTCCCAGCTCCCTCAGGAATTCTCCATTCCCTTTCCAATTTCCCTCAGGAATTCTCCATTCCCTTTCCAATTTCCCTCAGGAATTCTCCATTCCCTTTCCCAGCTCCTCAGGAATTCTCCAGCCCCTTCCCAGCTCCCTCAGGAATTCTCCAGCCCCTCCCCAGCCCCATTCCCTGCCCTGGACATTCTCCATCCCACACCCCAAATGTCGATTTTGTGCCTCCTGTGTGGCTGCAGGAGATCCCTGCTCTATTCTGCTCATGGATCTTCTCACCTGGGCTCACCAGTTCTGGGAATTCCGTGCTGGAAACCCCAGAACCTGGGAGCAGAGCTGTCTGTGCCCCTCTGGGCTGCCCCATGAGTTCCATGTGCTGCTCAGCTGACATCAGCCTTCTCCAGGGATCCCTAAACCACTGTCGATGTCTTTGGCTTTAATAAATCCTGAAAATTGCAGTGACAGCCCATGTTTACCATCCCAATATCAAGCACAGCCCAGGGAGAATGGGATTTGGACATTGATGATGATGGTGGCAGTGCCCAAATCCCCCCAGACCCCTTTGTGGGGCTTGCAGAAATGCAGGAGATGTAGAAATGCATTCACACACCTCAGGCAGAGGAAATGTTTAATCCCAGATGTAAAAACATCTTGTTGACAAGGGTCAGCAATTGATTTGAAAATGGATTACTGAGAAATAAGCATGGGAAAGCTGCAGGGGGTTTTGTTGGGGTTTTTAATAGTTCTTAAGCTCAGAATTTCCCTTTCATTGATTTATGCCTTTCCTTGAAATTCTGCAAAAGACAAAAAAGAGAAGGTACAACATTTGTTTTGTTCCTGCCAGAAAACTCAGCCCCTTTCCTCTTGGGCCAGCCTAAACCTTGATTTAATTTCACAGTTTTGATGCTTGCAGAGTGAGCCAGGCACAGCCAGAGTTTCTCCTGTCTCAGGGACTGCTCCTGCACCCCCAGGATGCTCCCAGGGGCTGTGGGGCCCTGGTGCTGATCTTTATTTCCAGCAGTGCAGAATTCCCACCCAAAGGCAATTAATGACATCAGACAAGAAACCCTGACCTCCTTTCCCATTTACTTTTTTCTCTCTTCCTATGCCAGGTACAATTTTAGGGCTTGAGCTGAATTCTTGTATTGTCCCCGTTCTAGAAAGCAGCAGGGAAAAAAAAATTGTTCAAATTTTGAGGTTCCTCCATCTTTTTCACTTGCAAATCTGTGAATTTTAAATCAGGTTTTATTTCTGTCCATTGTAGACATTCAATAAATCTTTGATTTATATAATTAGCTACGTTGTGGTGTAAAAACATCCATTTAATTAACATTCCACAGTCTTGGGGGCCTGCACTCTCCTCCTGCTGAGGTGAATCCTAAGGGGCTCATCTGTCATTGAAACTGAAATGTTCTTTCAATTGAGACACAATATTTAAGGCTGTTCGCTGTAAATGCAGCCCTGAAATCTGTCTGTGCTCAGAAGCCTTTTGTTCACACAGCCCTGACAATTAAAATGTGCTAATGCCATGCAGATTATCACAAACTCATCCTGCTGGGTTGGTGTTGATGAGAGCTTGAACAGACACTGAGATGCCCTGGGGGATTTCTGATTTCCTGGGTGCAAAACCCGCAGAGCAGAGTGCTGGGGAAGGGAACCACGGGGGCAAAATGTTTGATTACAGACACATATTATATTATTATTATTATTATTATTATTATTATTATTATTATTATTATTATTATTAATAATAATAATAATGATAATGATAATAATAATAATAATAATAATAATAATAATAATAATAATAATAATAATAATAATAATAAAGAGGGGGCAAAGGCAGGAGGAGCTGCAGGAGCTGCCCAGGAGCCAGCCCTGCAGGGACCCCTGTTCCCTGTCCCCTGTCCCCTGTTCCCTGTCCCCTGTCCCCTTTCCCAGCTCTCCTGGAGCCCTGGCAGGGCTCTGAGCTCTCTGTGCATCCTTCTCCTGAGCAGGTGAGCCCCTCCAGCCCTCCCAGGCTGCTGAACACCCCTGGGGCACCCAGAATCTGCCCAGCACCCCCAGCACTCAGCCCAGCACCCCCAGCATTGTGCCCAGCACCCCCAGAATTCAGCCCAGAACCCCCAGAATTCAGCCCAGCATCCCCAGCATCCCCAGAATTCAGCCCAGCACCCCCAGCACCCCCAGCACTCAGCCCAGCACCCCCAGAACTGTGCCCAGCACCCCCAGCACTCAGCCCAGCACCCCCAGCACTCAGCCCAGCACCCTCAGAACTCACAGAACTCAGCCCAGCACCCCCAGCACTCAGCCCAGCACCCCCAGAGCTCACAGAACTCAGCCCAGCATCCCAGAGCACCCAGAACTCAGCCCAGCACCCCCAGAACTGTGCCCAGCATCCCCAGAATTGTGCCCAGCATCCCCAGTGCTCAGCCCAGCACTCCCAGCACCCCCAGAATTCAGCCCAGCATCCCCAGAACTGTGCCCAGCACCCCCAGAATTTAGCCCAGCACCCCCAGCACCCCCAACACTCAGCCCAGCACCCCCAGAACTGTGCCAAGCATCCCCAGAATTCAGCCCAGCACCCCCAGCACTCAGCCCAGCACCCCCAGAACTCACAGAATTCAGCCCAGCACCCCCAGTACTGTGCCCAGCACCCCAGCACTCAGCCCAGCACCCCCAGTGCTCAGCCCAGCACTCCCAGTGCTCAGTCCAGCACCCCAGAACTGTGCCCAGCACCCCCAGAATTTAGCCCAGCACCCCCAGCACCCCCAGAATTCAGCCCAGCACCTCCAGAACTGTGCCCAGCACCCCCAACACTCAGCCCAGCACCCCAGAACTGTGCCCAGCATCCCCAGTGCTCAGCCCAGCACCCCCTGCCCTTCTCCCCTGCAGCCCCCAGCCCCTTCCCTCGGAGCCTGGATCCTGCTCCTTCCATCCCCTCCTGGCCCTGGCTCACAGCAGCACCACACAACACCTGGGGTGGAAACTCCTGAGCATCCCTGCAGAGCAGGAGCTGGGGCTGGGCATCCCAGCCTCACCCCGACCTGTGAGAGCATCCAGAACCTTCTTGTGGCTCTGCACAGCTCCCTGCAGGAGGGGACACCCAGGGGGATTTGGGATCTGGGAGCAGGGACAGGAGCAGAGGGAACAGCTCAGGCTGGGCAGGGCAGGGCAGGGCAGATTTTGGGGAAAATTCCATCACCAAAAGGGATGTCCAGCCCTGGCACAGCTGCCCAGGGAGGGTTGGATCCCCATCCCTGGGGGATGTCACAGCCCTGGGGGATGTCACAGCCCTGGGGAGGTGGCACTGAGGACAGGGGCAGGGCTGGACCCAGAGGGATTTTCCAGCACAAACCCTTGTGTGATTCAATGGGTTGGTGCCCCTGAGTGCACTGGCAGCACACAGGCAGGGCTCTGCTGGGGAATCTGTGTGCCCAGCCCAGCCCAGCCCTGCTCTGGCCACAGGAATGACCTTCCCTGTGAACCGATTCTTGGACTGAAGCACTAAATCCCTCCACTGCCACTCTCTTTTCTCTCTGCAATTCCAGCCGGTGAGGCTGAGAGTTCCTGTGTGAATCTTGGCTGCAGAACACCCCAAACAGAGCTGCACAGGGCTGGGGCAGGGCACAGCAGAGCCCAGACAGCCTGATCCTTCCCAGGGAGCACCCAGGAAATGAAAACTCTTACACAGCGTGGGAGAGGGAAAATGACAAATGTGCAGGTTCTGCTTGCAGGAAAAAAAATTACTTTGGAAAGTATTTGCAGTTAGTTGAGCTGATTAAGGAGCAATTTGTTTCCCTAATTATTTGTAAGTAACAAATGGTTAAATACCTTGTTTTGTAATAGAGCAGCTAATTTTCAGAGTTCTTCGCTCGATTTGTAGAGTAACAGATTTGTTTGAAGCAGCACATCAATGATTTACTCTCAATAAATAATGTCACACGTTCTGTCTCCTGCAGGGGGCTGGGCTGCATCTCCAGGGTTTGTGGGGCAGGAGTGACTGCACCTCACCTGCGGAGAGCCCAGCACAGGGGACACCGGAGAGACAGGAGGCACATCCGGGCACTGCAGCTCCCCCAGGGCCATGGAGTTACCCAGGGGTTACTCAGGAGTTACTCAGGAGTTACTCAGGAGTTACACAGGAGTTACACAGGAGTTACACAGGAGTTACTCAGGAGTTACTCAGGATCATGGAGTTACTGAGGTGTTACTCAGGATCATGGAGTTACTCAGGATCATGGAGTTACTCAGGAGTTACTCAGAATCATGGAGTTACTCAGGATTTACTCAATGTCATGGAGTTACTCAGGATCATGGATTTACTCAGGATTTACTCAGGATCATGGCGTTACTCAGGATCATGGAATTACTCAGGAGTTATTCAGGATCATGGAGTTACTCAGGGTTTACTCAGGATCATGGCGTTACTCAGGATCATGGAATTACTCATGAGTTACTCAGGATCATGGAGTTACTCAGGATCATGGAGTTACTCATGAGTTAGGATCATGGAGTTACTCAGGATCATGGAGTTACTCAGTATTTACTCAGGATCACGGAGTTACTCAGGATTATGGATTTACTCGGGATTTACTCAGGATCATGGAGTTACTCAGGATCATGGATTTACTCAGGATTTACTCAGGATCATGGAGTTACACAGGATTTACTCAATGTCATGGCATTACTCAGGATCATGGATTTACTCAGGAGTTATTCGGGATCATGGAGTTATTCAGGATTTACTCATGATCATGGATTTACTCAGGATCATGGAGTTACTTGGGATTTTCTCAGGATCATGGAGTTACTCAGGAGTTACTCAAGATTTACTCAGGATCATGGAGTTACTCAGGATTATGGATTTAATCAGGATTTACTCAGGATCATGGAGTTACTCAGGATCATGGAGTTATTCAGGATCATGGAGTTACTCAGGATTTACACAGGATCATGGAGTTATTCAGGATCATGGCGTTACTCAGGAGTTACTCAGGATCATGGAGTTATTCAGAATTTACTCAGGATCATGGATTTACTCAGGATCATGAAGTTACTCGGGATTTTCTCAGGAACATGGAGTTACTCAGGAGTTACTCCAGATTTACTCAGGATCATGGAGTTACTCAGGATCATGGATTTAATCAGGATTTACTCAGGATCATGGATTTTCTCAGGATCATGGAGTTACTCAGGAGTTACTCAGGCTCATGGAGTTACTCAGGATTTACTCAGGATCATGGAGTTACTCAGGATCACGGAGTTACTCAAGATCATGGAGTTACTCAGGATCATGGAGTTACTCAGGAGTTACTCAGGATCACGGAGTTACTCAGGATCATGGAGCTATTCAGGAGGATTCAGCTCTGGGGGTCTGAAGGAAAGCAAAGCCAAGCCCCAAATCTTGTGTTGGGATGCACAGAGTGGGGATGGTTGGCCTGAGGCACTGAGGAATTATAAACTGTGCTGCCCTTACTGCTAAAATACTTCTCACTGAGTGTGCTCTCAAAGGACACCACATACAGAAGAACTTTGGGGTTTTTTTGGGAAGCACTGACCAGAGCACAGCGCAGGGATCAGCTCTGGCTGTGTGGCAGCTCAGGATGAAAATGCAGCAGGTGGGATTCAAATTGATAAAGAACATCCAAAGGTGGCCCAGAGAAAGCAAACACGGAGTTTTCAGTCTCAGACTTTATTCCAGCAATACTGCACTGGCAGAAACCCACCTGACGGATTTCTGGATTTACTAAAGGCGATCTTGCAGAACCCTGAATGTTGGTCGATTTGTCGCTTGTTTGCTGCGAATCATCCCCTGCTGGAGAGTTGTGAGCCTGCAGCAGGGTCACCAAAACCCGTCTGGATCCCAAAACAAGAGGCTGAGTCACAGCAGCAGCCTGCAAAGCAGCAACGCCCCCACAGAGACGCCAGGACTGACGTGGGTTTGGTGCTCAAAAGAAACTGCTCCCAATTTGCCTCTAAATTGGCAGCACGACAGTGATGTTTGGAAACTTGGAATCTTGATATTTAAGGTGTGTTTTGCTGCCATGTCTCCGTGCCAGGAGCACAGTGTGTGCTGGATTTGGGAGGTTTAGCTCTGGATGGGGGCTCTAAGTGATTCATTCATCTGGAATTACACACTGGGCCAACCTTTTATTGCATTAATGTAATGGCCACCCACTCCCCCTGGTGCCAGCAGGACCTGCTCTCACATCAGTGTTACTCATGGCTCTTCCTCAATGGTGTGCAGCTGCATTTTAACCCCTGGGGAGGAAAAAGCCAAGCTGGACCTGTGTGCAGCTCCCATTCCTGCCCAAACCTGCGACTCTAACCAGGGATTTTGTGCTTTTGGAGCCTGAGTTTTAATTCTGAGTTATTCAGCACAGAGCAGGCACACATCAACAAAAAAGCAATTACTCCTGACATGGCAGCACTTCCCCCATGTCATGGAGTGGGAGATGAATGGGGACCTCGGGCCACAGAAGGAGAACTGGGGGGGCTCAGTGCTGCTTTCCATTCCAAAAAAGAGCGTCCAAGGTCCCAGAGCACGGCACACACAAGGACAGCTCATGTTAAGCAAAGTTGAGGCTCCCACTTGTCCAATCAGGGAATTTTTCAAAGGCAGAATTAATGACAAACTGGCTGGGACAGGCACTGACAGAGGCCTTGGATGTGTGAAATGATGTTCCTGCTCCTGTGCCTCTAAGCAGGGCAGGGAAAAAGAGTGGGGTGGGATTGATGGGATGGGATGGGATGGGATGGGATGGGATGGGATGGGATGGGATGATATTGATGGGATTGATGGGATGGGATTTATGGGATTTATGGAATGGGATTTATGGGATGGGATGGGATTGATGAGATGTGATTGATGAGATAGATGGGATTGATGGGATGGATGGAATGGATGGGATTGATGGGTTTGACTGGATTGATGGGATGGAATTTATGGGATTTATGGGAGTTATGGGATTTATGGGATGGGATTGATGAGATGGGATTGATGGGATTGATTGGGTTGATGGGATGGATGGGATGGATGGGATTGACTGGATTGACTGGATTGATGGGATGGAATTTATGGGAGTTATAGGATTTATGGGATGGGATTGATGAGATGGGATTGATGGGATGGATGGGATAGATTGGATTGATTGGATTGATGGGACTGATGGGATTGATGGGATGGATGGGACTGATGGGATTGATGGGATGGATGAGATTGACTGGATTGATGGGGTTGATGGGATGGGGGAACAAGGCTGTGGTGCCCAGCAGTGCTCATCCCCAGTGCTCATCCCCAGTGCCCATCCCCAGTCTGCCCCATGCCCAGACACCCAAAGCACCCCCAGGAGTGCCCTCAGTGGGATGAATTAATGGGATGTCCCTCTGATCTGAACTCCTGCAGGGCCCTGCTGAGCACAGGGCGTTCCTGGCAGCTGGGGAAGGGAAGATTTGCTGTTTTCAGGCAGATCCTGAGCTGAGGAGGAGCTGGGCTCGGCAGCACCTCAGCACCCAGCCCTCCAGAGGAGGCTGCTAAATTTAGCTCTGCTATCTGCACGGATGCATAATCAAGAGCCTGGCTGCATTATTCACACAAATATGCAAACGAGATTTACGTGCCCTGCATTTCCCAGCCTCTAATTCCAGAAACACATTTGGGCAAATTCCGAGCGGGCTCTGGGAGGAGAGGAGCCAGCCTGAAACCTGGAACCGAGTGCAGGAGGAATTCTTCAGGAATTATCACAGACCTGGAGCTGGGGGTGCTGAGGGTGGCACTCACCGTCTTAATATTACTTAAAAGTTGATTGTCCTGACACTGGCCTGGCCGAGCACAGGAATCACCTAATTGTCTGATTAGTACATGCAAAATTACCTCTAGTGGCTGCCGTGTCATATGCAAATGGAGCCTGTTAGTGGCTGTTCAGTGATAGCAGTCAAAATAATTATATTTGCTGCTCGCAGGAACAGCCACTGAACACCACTGGGCAAAATGAGGCTTTATGAACAAGGAAAAAAAAAAAGGAAAAAATAGAAATCCGTGTTTTCTTTGCTGTTCAATATGCATAAAAGTACCTGCAGGAATATTGTGCTAAAAATCTGCCATGCAGCCCCACAGAGCACAATTCTAATAACAATTGTATCATCACCCACTAATCCAGAACTGACACTGTTTGTCCTCAGGTATTTGCAGCATTCTGCTTTATCGCTCCTGATTGGAAAAATGCAAATTATGCTTTTTTCCTTCTATTTTCTGTTCACATAGCAAGCGAGAAAGCCTTTCTAACTCATTAAAAAGCTCATTTGTCACATTCCTTTTCAATTAACTTTGCCCCTTTGTTTTCCATGTTTAATCCATCCCTGAAAGGCATTGCTCCCCACCAGCCCCCAGCCCTTCTCTGCTGGGGAGGGGAACAACCCTGACCCACAGACAGAAATTTCTGGTTTAGCACTCTGGAAATCAGCTCTGTACATTCCTTCCCGATTGGGCTGGTGCAGAAAAGGTCAAAGTTCCACTTGAGCGTTTATGAAATATTTGGTAGCCTTGGATGGAGAATGTCCTTCACACAGAAAGCATCTTAATTAACCCCAAATCATCTAGGACCTGCTAAAATGGAAATAACATCAGTACATTTCTGATCTTCTGGTGTCTCCAGGCTGCTGGAGATTCCAATGGCATTAACAACAAGGCTCAGGTTCTTAGGGAGCTCTGGTGCCAAATAAAGAAATCTCCACACTTTTCTATTACTGCTTTCAGAAAACTCTTCTTTCTCCTCTCTGTTTCTGTCTCTCCCTGAGTGTTTGTGTGAAATTCCCTGTGAGATCAGCAGAATGAGGGGCAGCTGTGTCCCCTGCCAGTGCACACAGAGCTCTCCACAGAAGCACAGAAGCCACAAGTGGAAGTGGGATATTATAATTATTATTATTATTATTATTATTATTATTATTATTACTACTACTATTACTATTACCATTATTATTACTATTATTATTACTATTATTACTATTATTATTGCTATTATTACTATAATTATTGTTATTTTTATTGTTATGGGACCACTCAGAAAGGTTGGTTGAAACCTGGATCATAAAAACATTTTGCTCCTGTTCTTCCAGGATTTTTTCCCCTAAAAGCTCAGCACAAAGCTGTTTATGGAAATTAATTCTAATGGCTTCATAGAATCTTCTGTTCCCACTGTAACACTTCACATTACACCAGTCTTGCCACAAAGGAGATAATAGGCATGGGATATATTGAATTAGTAGATAAAGTTCTTATCTGTTCCTCTACATTACTTCCCTGGGTCTGAAATGACAAGTCATAGTTATTAAAACCATGGCAAATTGCCTGTGATTAGCAAGGAAATAAATATATTATCCTAATAGAATTATCTCCTCCATCTGAAGCCCATGACAATTTCTGACAATGTCCCTGAAAATCGCTTTTTGCATCCCAGGTACCCAGAGGTCTGAGGAGAACATCCTGAGCCATTAACGAGCTGACCTTGCAATTAAAGCACATCCTGGGGAGCTGTGGGGGCAGAGGGGGAACCTCCAGGTGTGTCCTGAAGGGAAACTGGAGCTCACAGAGAGGGGCTGGGCACAAACTGCTGAAATTCCTCTGTAAAGGATGCTAGAAATGAAATAGGAGCTGGAGGAGGGTGGGTTTGGGTGGGATTGGGGCAGGAATTGTTCCCTGGCAGGGTGGGATGGAATTCCCAGATTTGCTGTGGCTGCCCCAGAGCCTGGGAGGGAGCCCAGCAGAGCCTGGGACAGAGCCCAGCAGAGCCTGGGATGGAGCCCAGCAGAGCCTGAGAGGGAGAGGGAGCCCAGCAGGGCCTGGGACAGAGCCCAGCAGAGCCAGGGATGGAGCCCAGCAGAGGCTGGGATGGAGCCCAGCAGGGCCTGGGACAGAGCCCAGCAGAGCCTCGGATGGAGCCCAGCACAGCCTGGGAGGGAGCCCAGCAGAGCCTGGGACAGAGCCCAGCAGAGCCAGGGATGGAGCCCAGCAGAGCCAGAGATGGAGCCCAGCAGAGCCTGGGACGGAGCCCAGCAGAGCCAGGGATGGAGCCCAGCAGAGCCTGGGACAGAGCCCAGCAGAGCCAGGGATGGAGCCCAGCAGAGCCAGAGATGGAGCCCAGCAGAGCCTGGGACGGAGCCCAGCAGAGCCTGGGATGGAGCCCAGCAGAGCCTGAGAGGGAGCCCAGCAGGGCCTGGGACAGAGCCCAGCAGAGCCAGGGATGGAGCCCAGCAGAGGCTGGGATGGAGCCCAGCAGAGCCTCGGATGGAGCCCAGCAGAGCCTGGGATGGAGCCCAGCAGAGCCTGGGACAGAGCCCAGCAGAGCCAGGGATGGAGCCCAGCAGAGCCAGAGATGGAGCCCAGCAGAGCCTGGGACGGAGCCCAGCAGAGCCAGGGATGGAGCCCAGCAGAGCCTGGGACAGAGCCCAGCAGAGCCAGGGATGGAGCCCAGCAGAGCCAGAGATGGAGCCCAGCAGAGCCTGGGACGGAGCCCAGCAGAGCCTGGGACAGAGCCCAGCAGAGCCTCGGATGGAGCCCAGCACAGCCTGGGAGGGAGCCCAGCAGAGCCTGGGACAGAGCCCAGCAGAGCCAGGGATGGAGCCCAGCAGAGCCAGAGATGGAGCCCAGCAGAGCCTGGGACGGAGCCCAGCAGAGCCTGGGACAGAGCCCAGCAGAGCCAGGGATGGAGCCCAGCAGAGTCTGGGATGGAGCCCAGCAGAGCCTGGGATGGAGCCCAGCAGAGCCAGGGATGGAGCCCAGCAGAGCCAGGGAGGGAGCCCAGCAGAGCCAGGGAGGGAGCCCAGCAGAGCCTGGGATGGAGCCCAGCAGAGCCAGGGATGGAGCCCAGCAGAGCCAGGGAGGGAGCCCAGCAGATCATTCCAGAACCATTCCAGCTGTGGCCAGGCTGTTAGCCCGGTGCCATGGGCTCCCGGCCTTTGGGAGGAGCCTGGCTTACAGAAGCCTGGCTCACAGAAGCCTGGCCCACAGAAGCCTGGCCTGAGCAGGCTGGACACAGCCCCAGGCCGCTCCCCTGGTCCCTCAGAGGGAGCCCCAGCACTGGGCTCTCCCCCCAGAGCATCCCCACCAAACCAGCTGGCACCCAGAGGGCAAAACCCGCCCAGCAAGGGTCTCTGAAGTGGTACCACCCCTTATTCTGGTTGTGCCAGGTAAGTTCAAAAGCCAGCTCAACACTCAGGTCTGGTTTTTTCCATGCTGAAATGCTCTCCATCCCTCTGGCAGAGGGCAGCCAGCAATGCCTCAGACTGCAATGGTTCAGAGCAGATATTCCACAGAGGATGCTGCCTCTGAAAAGCTAAACCCAAACTGTTATGACTTGGAGGGAAGAGCTCTGGTCTCCAGCCAGGCCTGTGCAGGGATGTTATGAGCAGCAATAACAGAATTCGTTGCACAGAAGCACAAGGAGTATTTCAGAAATTATTGTCAGGGTGGGAATCCTGCTTTTCTCAGTGCCAAACAAACACACAGCAATGAGCACTTTCCTAAAAACAGGAGATTAAAGCTGGAGATGGGAGCTGCAGAGAGAGGAGCAGCATGCAGCCCCAGACTCCAGCAGGGCTGAGTGCCTGGGTCAGGCAGCAGCAGGAGCCAGCACGGTCAGCAGAGGATGTGAGCCCCACTCTGCCTTCTGTTCCACCCCTGCCACTGACAGCTGCACAGCAATGCAAGGAAAATGCAGCCTGGGTGAGAACGTGGGGGCAGAAATCAGTGGGGAGCACACCCCAGCACATCCCAGCACATCCCATCCCTGTATCCCATCCCATCCCATCCCATCCCATCCCATCCCATCCCATCCCATCCCATCCCATCCCTGTATCCCATCCCTGTATCCCATCCCATCCCATCCCATCCCATCCCATCCCATCCCATCCCTGTATCCCATCCCTGTATCCCATCCCATCCCATCCCATCCCATCCCATCCCTGTATCCCATCCCTGTATCCCATCCCTGTATCCCATCCCTGTATCCCATCCCATCCCATCCCATCCCATCCCATCCCATCCCATCCCTGTATCCCATCCCTGTATCCCATCCCATCCCTGTATCCCATCCCATCCCATCCCTGTATCCCATCCCATCCCATCCCATCCCATCCCATCCCTGTATCCCATCCCTGTATCCCATCCCTGTATCCCATCCCTGTATCCCATCCCATTATCCCATCCCATCCCATTATCCCATCCCATCCCATCCCATTATCCCATCCCATCCCATCCCATCCCATTTTCCCATCCCATCCCAGCACCCCAGGGTGCTGCAGCCCCTCTGCCCTCCTGGCTCTGCTCAGGTTTCCATCGGTGCCACCGCTGCACAATCCCTGCTTTGTGTTTAAACTGTCCCTGGGCACAGCCAAAGCTCTCGCAGGAACTTCTCTCTCTGACAAATTCAGCCTTCCCCCAGCCAAGCCAGCCTCAAAAACAGCCTCTGCATTCCTTTAATGAGGCTTCCTTTAATATTTAGACCAAAATATTATGATTGTAGTTATTAATTAGGCATTCCCTAAGTGCTGTTTATCTTTGTATTTGTCATTTCCTGAGAGTATTTTCATGAAAGCACCTGCCAGTTGGGCTCCAGGAATCACACCCAGCCCGATCTGCATTTCCCAGTCCCTCCCCTCGTGTTGTGGCAGTGACAGCTGGAATCAGTCAGGGCCAGGCTGGCAGCCCTGACATGGAAATCGATGTTTGCACCCCCAGATCGATCAGCAGAGGGGAGGGACCCTTTGAAGGTTCACCCCCCAGCCGTGCCCTGACACAGCCACCAGCTCCAATTACAGCAGCAGGCACTGCACAGCAAACGAGACACGGGAAGCTGGTGAATAAAAACCAAACACACAACAACAATGAAAAAAAAAAACCCAACACAACTCCCTAAACTCAGCAGTGAAAGGAATAATCCTGTATCTAATTTATCCCCTCTAAGTGCCACCCACCAGCACATTACTGAGCCAATGCACCAAGTAACCCTTGTAATCAAAGTAAGGAGAATAAATGAGCTAAAGAACACATCCAAGATTAATAAGACAGAAACCAGTCTAAGCAGGAGTTTTTATTCTTTTATTTCTGTGTTGCTACCACAGCAGCTCTGCACTGGAATGCCTTCCAGATCACCTGGCACTTCTGGTCTAAAACCATTCCCGTGGTAACACAAGTGTGGAATGGTTGTTGTAAGTGTTTAATTACCCACAGGAGAGGTCATGCTGCCACATCTTTCATTATAATTGTGGGTGTTGGAGTCCTGGGCCGTGAGCCCCAGCACAAAGGTGAGAAAAGGAGGCTCAGGGGGCCCTTGTGGCTCTGCACAGCTCCCTGCCAGGAGGGGACACCGGGGGGATTTGGGATCTGGGGACAGGGACAGGAGCAGAGGGAACAGCTCAGGCTGGGCAGGGGAGCTCAGGGCAGTTTATTTCCAATATTGGGAATAATTTCCCCATGGAAGGGGTGCCCAGCCCTGGCACAGCTGCCCAAGGTGGGGTCCCCATCCCTGGGGGATGTCACAGCCCTGGGGAGGTGGCACTGGGGACAGGGGCAGGGCTGGCCTGGGCAGTGCTGGGAGGGTTGGGCTGGATGCTCCCAGAGGGATTTTCCAGCCCAGAGCTCTGCAACTCTGTGGTTTCCAGGTGCTGAGCAGCAGGATTCCAAACTGGAGCTACCCTGGAGGGCACCAGGGGGGCAGATCAGAGCACGGGAGTGTCAGGGCAAAGGGGCCTCTGGAGAGATCCTCCAGCCCTGGATCTATTCACAGATGGATCCTTTACAGATGGATCCTTTACAGCTGGATCCTTTACAGCTGGATCCATTTAGAGATGGATCCATTCACAGATGGATCCTTTACAGATGGATCCTTTATAGCTGGATCCATTTACAGATATATTCATTTACAGATGGATTCATTCACAGATGGATCCCTTTACAGCTGGATCCTTTTCAGATGGATCCATTTATGGATGGATCCTTTACAGATGGATCCATTCACAGATAAATCCCTTTACGCATGGATCCCTTTGCAGATGGATCCATTTATGGATGGATCCTTTACATCTGGATCCATTCACAGAAGGATCTATTCACAACTGGATCCTTTACATCTGGATCCATTCACAGCTGGATTCTGTCCCTGCAGCTCTGGGCTGTTTCCCACAGCTGGGGAGTGCCAGAGCCCTGCTCATCCCTGCAGGAGCCCTGAGCTCACACTCAGGCTCAGCTCTGGCTCTGGGCTGTCAGCAGGTCCCTGGCAGGAGCTGGGGGTGGCAGAGCCACCAGCCCAGGGCCAGCAGCTGTGCCTTGCCAGCCTGGGGACAGACAGACACACCCTGGGATAGAGGGATGGGCTGCACTGGGCACATCCCACAGCCAGCAGGACGTGAGGATAAACAGATTATCCAGCACTGAAATTTCCCCTCTGCCCCTCCACACACCTGAATCCCAAACACTGGGATGAGTTACAGAGTGTTGGAGGGGATGAATTCCACCCCATCCTCGGAGAGGGGCAGCCCAGGCCAGCTGGGCTCTGGGAATGAGCAGAGGATCATGCAGCACACACCTGCCCAGCAGAAAGGACACCCAGCCAGCCCAAGGTGGCACCTGCAGCTCGAAAACATCACATTTGTATTGGATTCGTCAGCTATCCATCTTCCAATCGATACTTCAAACACAAGTTTACTGAAATTCATTTCTGTAGCAAATCCAAGCATCATGTACGCTGCAAAGTGGTTATTTGAAACAAAACATGATGTACGCTGTTTGAAAAAACCCTGAGTTCTGGAGGAAGTTGTACTGTGTGCAAGAGGAAAATTAATATTACTGAAAACCTTTCCATTGTGAGTTCTCTGCTTTTGAGCAGCAGCTTCGAGCAAGGTGCCAAGGGAACACTCAGAGAATTCAGAGTGTTGTTTCAGTTCTGGGTGTGACTCAGGCTGTCCCTAAACTGAAATGACACTGCAGCCTGAGCCATGGACATCCCTCGTGTGGGACCTGTCCTGCCTGGGCACAGCTCCTCAGCCCCTGTGCTGGCCACAGCTCTGGCTCTGGGATCAGGCTCCCAAATCCTCCGTGGCTTTGGTGTAGGGGGAACAGCATGGGAAAACACAGCACTGCAGTTCTGGAAAATTCCATGGAACTGCACAGTCCAGACTGGTTTGGGCTGGGAGGGACCTTAAATCACATCCAGTGCCGACCATGTCCTCAAGTGCCACCTCCCCAGGGCTGTGACATCCCCAGGGGATGGGATCCAACCCTGCCTGGGCAGCTCCAATCCCTGAGCTCCCTTTCCATGGGGAAATTATTCCCAAAATCCACCCTGATCTCCCCTGCCCAGCCTGAGCTGTTCCCTCTGCTCCTGTCCCTGTTCCCAGATCCCAAATCCCCCCAATGTCCCCTCCTGGCAGGGACTTGTGCAGAGCCACAAGGGCCCCCTGAGCCTCCTTTTCTCCAGGCTGAGCCCCCCCAGATATCTCAGGAATTCTCCATTCCCTTCCCAGCTCCCTCAGGAATTCTCCAGCCCCTTCCCAGCTCCCTCAGGAATTCTCCAGCCCCTTCCCATTTCCCTCAGGGATTCTCCATTCCCTTCCCAGCCCCATTCCCTTCCCTGCACACGTTCCCCATCCCCTGCAGGTCCCCAGGAGCCACGGGGGAATTTCCCAGCCAGAACCCCACACACCCCAGTGACACCAGTGCCACCAGTGCCACCAGTGGGGCTGCTGGGCTCCAGCACCATCCTTGCCCAGCAGTGCCCTGTGACCTGCTCAGGGCTGCACTCTGGGGTTTTACTCCCAAATCAAGATACCGGTGGGCAAGCCAAGGGGGGATGAAAAGCCTGAGTCAATCTGGTCCCCAAATGAGAGGGGTTGTGGGGCAGTCAGGCTGGGCACTGGGGAAGGGCTGAGGGTGGAAAATTCCCCAGCTCTGCTCTCATCCAGGGCACCTTCTGATTCGGGCTTTATTCGTGGGGTTATTCTCCATCTGAAGGAACTATTTCCTTCCTAACCTGAGAAAAAAGACAGAACTTTCCTATTTGAGCACCCACCTGATAAAAACCTTCATTTGCATTTGCAAGCGAGCGTTTTCCCCTGCACAAAGCAGAGTGCACTTCACCTGCCCTTCAACCAGCCCCAGGGCTCTGTTCAGAGGCTTTGCCTGAGCTCAGCCCCCAGGGCCAGGCTCAAGGGCAGAGCTGCTTCAAGGCTGAGCTGCTGCTGTGTCCTGTCCTGCTCTGGATGCTGAGAGGGCAGAGCTGCACCAGCCCTGCCTGTGCTGGTCCTGCTCCTGCAGCAGGGACAGTCTGCGGGTTGGAGTGTGTGAAACAGAAACCTGAGCCCCCAGAGAGAGACAAGAATGCAGGGATGGAATTAAAGCCTTTAGAGAAATTAAAATGTATTAAACCACACAGTCGTGAAGTAGAGGTTTAGTTTTAAGTAAGTAGGAATAGACTTTAATTGCCTTAAAAGACTAAAAAGCCCTAAAGCCAAGTTTAAAGTTCAGTAATTTAACCCCAGACATAATGAGAACACAGCAGAACATTGCTTGCACTTCTAGATAAAACAAATAAAACCATTTATGTGAATAACTAGAATTATGTGTAAATTGTGTGTAAGGATTGACACCATTTTTGTCCTTTAGAATTGAGCCCTGATAGGTGCAGGAAGAATGGTTTAGAATTGTGGTTTTAGTTGACTGGATAATTTATAAATAAAATCCCCTGTATTATTATGAAGAAGAAGAAGGAGAAGAAGGAGAAGAAGAAGAAGAAGGAGAAGAAAGAAGAAGGAAAAGAAAAAGAAAAAGAAAAAGAAAAAGAAAAAGAAAAAGAAAAAGAAAAAGAAAAAGAAAAAGAAAAAGAAAAAGAAAAAGAAAAAGAAAAAGAAAAAGAAAAAAAAAAGAAAAAAAAAAGAAAAAAAAAAAGAAGGAAGAAATGCCAGGGAGCTGCTGCTGCCTCTGCTCGGGACTCTGTGCCAGAAATCTTTAGCACAGACTTCAACACTCTGAACTCTTTGCCTTCCAGGCTGGTGCATTCCTGCAATAAACAACTTTACAGCACCCAACAACTGCTCCTGTGTCTTTGAAGACCAGACCCACAAAAAACTCAACAGAAGGGGGCAAGAGCATCACCTGCAGGAAAGGAAGGTGAAGGGGAGGACATGGGGATGTGTCACCTGCCCCAGGACAGCCCCTGAGGTGGCCCAGAGCTCCCCTGTCCCAGACATGGCCAGGCCAGAGGGGACACAGAGCCAGCTCCTGCCACACCTGAACGTTTCAGTCGCAGGATCATGGGATGGGTTGGGTTGGGTTGGATTGGATTGGATTGGATTGGACTGGACTGGATTGGATTGGATTGGATTGGATTGGACTGGATTGGATTGGATTGGATTGGATTGGATTGGATTGGATTGGATTGGATTGGATTGGACTGGATTGGATTGGATTGGATTGGATTGGATTGGATTGGATTGGATTGCACTGGATTGGATTGGATTGGATTGGATTGGATTGGATTGGATTGGACTGGATTGGATTGGATTGGATTTGATTGGATTGGATTGGACTGGATTGGATTGGATTGGATTGGATTGGATTGGATTGGATGGGATTGGATTGGATTGGATGGGATTGGATTGGATGGGATTGGATTGGATTGGATTGGATTGGATTGGGTTGGGTTGGATTGGATTGGGTTGGATTGGATTGGGTTGGATTGGATTGGGTTGGGTTGGATTGGGTTGGGTTGGATTGGGTTGGGATTGGATTGGATTGGATTGGATTGGATTGGGTTGGGTTGGATTGGATTGGGTTGGATTGGATTGGATTGGGTTGGATTGGATTGGGTTGGGTTGGATTGGGTTGGGTTGGATTGGATTGGGATTGGATTGGATTGGATTGGATTGGATTGGGTTGGGTTGGATTGGATTGGGTTGGGTTGGATTGGGTTGGGTTGGATTGGATTGGGATTGGATTGGATTGGATTGGATTGGATTGGGTTGGGTTGGATTGGATTGGGTTGGATTGGATTGGATTGGGTTGGATTGGATTGGGTTGGGTTGGATTGGGTTGGGTTGGGTTGGATTGGATTGGATTGGATTGGATTGGATTGGACTGGACTGGATTGGATTGGATTGGATTGGATTGGATTGGATTGGATTGGACTGGACTGGATTGGATTGGATTGGATTGGATTGGATTGGGATGGATTGGATTGGATTGGATTGGATTGGATTGGACTGGACTGGATTGGATTGGATTGGATTGGATTGGATTGGATTGGATTGGATTGGATTGGACTGGATTGGATTGGATTGGATTGGATTGGATTACATTGGATTGGATTGGATTGGATGGGATTGGATTGGATGGGATTGGATGGGATTGGATTGGATTGGATTGGATTGGATTGGACTGGATTGGATTGGATTGGATTGGATTGCCTTGCCTTGCCTTGCCTTGCCTTGCCTTGCCTTGCCTTGCATTGCTTCAGGGAATCCCCAGGATCCCAGACTGTGACCTCAAACCCCATCTCATTCCAGCCCTGCCTCATCCCAGCCCTCACTCCAGCACCTCCCACCAGCCCAGGTGGCTCAGAGAAGAATTTAACTTCATTTTCATGAACACTTATCTTCCAATTTATCACCCAGACTTCCTTATTATGGCCTATTATGAGCTGAGCTTTTTATAATTACCATTTTTACACACAGCTCTGTCTCTCCTTCCCTCAGCTCAGATAAGGACTTATCTCCCTCAGCCAGCCAGGGAACGTCCCTGGCCAGCAGAGCCCACGGCTCAGCCCAGGTAGCTCCAGCCCAGAGCCCTGTGCCCTGCTCCCCTGCCAAAAACAGCTTTTGGAGCTGCTTTTCCTCAGCCTCTCCTTCTTCCCACCCTGTTCAGCGTCTCCATCTCCCAAAGCCTCCTCCTGTTCTTTACCTGCACCCACAAACCTCCTCCAGGAGGCTGCAAAGGCAGCAGGTCCAGGAACCCCCAGCTCCCTCACCTGAGCCCCTCCTGTCCCCGAGTCCCGCCCTCCCAATTTAATTTTGTTTGTTAAATAATTATTTTCTCCAGACAAAAGCAGCTCTCAGTCCCACTGATCCCTGTGCTGCTTTGTTCACCCCCTCCCAGTGGTTTTTAAGTGGTGTAACAGATTAATCAGTTCCTGGCTTATTCTTCAGCCTGACTTTCTGGATTTTTAAGGACTTTTATCAGTGTTTAAGGTTGGCTTGTGCAGAGGTACAAAGCACACAACACAGCAATAAGAAAACCTGTAAAAATAGCAGTTCACACAAGTCAAACAAATACAGCACGGCGAGAGCAAGGTTAGAATTAGCACTTTAGGTAAACCTGGGAAGAGATGAGATTTTAGATGGATTTTTGAAAAGGGCACGTTCTGAAATGGCAGCGTGGCGGAGGCAGGAAATTGTGCTGCTGCAGGTGTCACCTTCCAGAGGCAAACAGGAGCAGCTCCCCTGCCTTCAGCCCAGGAAACATTCCCTCCTGGAGTGACCTAAAGCCAGCCTAACGCACAAAGTCAGGTTTTTTACAAGTTGCTACTGAAATAAAAGGGAATTGGTACCACAGCACGTGCTGGGGGCTCCTTCAGGATGCAGATTTAAATATCCAGGAGAGAAACAGTGAGGGAAGAATTGTTCCATGTAGGGTGGGCAAGGATGGGTGGGATTTGGGCAGGAATTGTTCCCTGTAGGGTGGGTTTGGATGGATGGGATTGGGGCAGGAATTGTTTCCTGTAGGGTGGGCAGGAATGGATGGGATTTGGGGCAGGAATTGTTCCATTTAGGATGGGCAGGAATTGTTCCATGTAGGGTGGGCAGGGCTGGGTGGGATTGGGGCAGGAATTGTTCCATTTAGGATGGGCAGGAATTGTTCCATGTAGGATGGGCAGGAATGGATGGGATTTGGGCAGGAATTGTTCCATGAAGGGTGGGCAGGGCTGGGTGGGATTTGGGCAGGAATTGTTCCCTGCAGGGTGGGTTTGGATGGATGGGATTTGGGCAGGAATTGTTCCATGTAGGGTGGGCAGGAATGGATGGGATTTGGGCAGGAATTGTTCCATGGAGGGTGGGCAGGGCTGGGTGGGATTTGGGCAGGAATTGTTCCATGGAGGGTGGGCAGGAATGGATGGGATTGGGGCAGGAATTGTTCCCTGTAGGGTGGGTTTGGATGGATGGGATTGGGGCAGGAATTGTTCCATGTAGGGTGGGTAGGGATGGATGGGATTTGGGCAGGAATTGTTCCCTGTAGGGTGGGCAGGAATGGATGGGATTGGGGCAGGAATTGTTCCATGTAGGGTGGGCAGGGATGGATGGGATTTGGGCAGGAATTGTTCCCTGTAGGGTGGGTTTGGATGGATGGGATTTGGGCAGGAATTGTTCCCTGTAAGGTGGGCAGGAATGGATGGGATTTGGGCAGGAATTGTTCCATGAAGGGTGGGCAGGAATGGATGGGATTTGGGCAGGAATTGTTCCATGAAGGGTGGGCAGGGCTGGGTGGGATTTGGGGCAGGAATTGTTCCTGTAGGGTGGGCAGGGATGGATGGGATTTGGGCAGGAATTGTTCCATGAAGGGTGGGCAGGGATGGGTGGGATTTGGGCAGGACTTGTTCCATGTAGGGTGGGTTTGGATGGATGGGATTGGGGCAGGAATTGTTCCCTGTAGGGTGGGTTTGGATGGATGGGATTGGGGCAGGAATTGTTCCCTGGCTGGGATGGAATTCCCAGATTTGCTGTGGCTGCCCCTGGATCCCTGGCAGTGCCCAAGGCCAGGTTGGACACTGGGGACAGTGGGAGGTGTCCCTGCCATGGCTGGGGGGCTCTGGGGGGGATTTTTGGTTCCTTTGCCCCCCAGACCAGCCTGGGACCCCAGGGCACAGCAGCTCCTCAGGCTGAACCCCAGACATGGAGCTCTGCCCTCCCTGCACAAAATATTCCTGAAATCCCTGAGAGATCAGTTCCTGAAATGTCCCTGAGCCACTGCTGGCTGTACACTCAACCAAAAAGCATTTCTCTTGTGTGCAGAACTGCACTGGTTAAAAGCAGCTCTGCATTTTACCCAGCCATTGGGGCTGTTTGACAGGATCAGCTTTATTGGCTCATCTTCGCTATTTTAGATTAGATTTGTTTTCCACACACTCTCTGATCCCTCAGAGTTTGCTCGGGGTGTTCCAAGTTAAACCTTTAAAGAGACATTTTCTGTGCAACCCAATCCTGTTACCTCTTGGTGCTTTGGTGTTTGGGCACCTTTAACCCCCACATGAAGCACCTTAACTCAAATATTCTCACTTTTTCTTGAATTAATCCTGTTAGGCAGCATGAAGGCAGGAGCATCAGGTTTCCACATGACTGTAAATCAAGGCATGAGTGGGGCAGAAATCCATTTTTGAAAAGCCCCAGGAAACATCCCAGGCTGGGTCCATTTCTCTCCATCCCTGCCCACGCTCCCTCCACAGCCATCACTGCACTCCTGGACACTTCTCCCTCTTGCTTTTCACCGTGAAAAGCTGAAATTCCCCTCCTAGCTCTCTTCTGATGAACCAATGGTCTTTAGCAATAATTCTCTGCGAGTTATTTTTGCTGCAAGTTTAAAGACGTCTTTTATTTTTAATGCCTCTGCAATTCTCAATATGTTCAGTGGCATTTAAAAACTCCAAAGAGCCGGTGGGAAAACGAGCTGTGCTTTAAATGAGGCAGCTCTGGCCATCTGTGTGTGAGGGCTTTGTTTTGAAACAGCAGCTCCGGGTGCTCAGAGCAGGGGTGCCTCAGCTGGGAGCTCTGCCAGCCTGGACAGAGCCTGGAAATCCCTCTGAGCTCAGCTCCAGCCAGCCCAGCCTGGGCTCTGCACCCACACCACGGCCCCTGGGGCTCCCTGGGCCATCCCCACACCCCCTCCAGGAGCTTTTCTCCTGTTATTTCCATACCACACCTGTGCTTTCCTGCGTTTTTTCCCCCCAAGAGGTAAATCCCTGATGATAGGAAGCAAACCAGGGGTGTCACCTTGAGGATTCTGAAATGAGTGAGCTCCCTGCATTTGTTGGTGAAATAACCCCATCCCTTCCTCCATCCTCTCTGCACTCTCCAGATAGCTGACCTGCAGCTGGTTCGAGTTTTGCTCCCATCACAACCAAAAAAAGATGAATTTTTGGAGGGTGGCTGTGGCTCCACTCCACTGACTCCTGAAACTGCAGAGTTTGAGAGCTGGAATCCAACCAATTTGGGAAAATAAGGAAATTAAGGGGAAAAAGGTCAAACTCCCCTTTAGAGGTTATTAACTTGTACCAGCTGTACTTGCAGGGCTACAAATCCAGGCTGCAGCAGCACCTGGGATCGCCCCAAGCTCGCTGCTGCTGCTGCAGAGATGGAGATTTGTCGGCCCAGTGAAGCGTCAGCGCTCAAACAAACGAGCATTTATTGACCTTTGGGTGATTGAGACAGAATAAAAGGCAGAAACACTGCTGGAGCAGCACTGGGCTGTGCTGGGAGCCAGCCCTGAAGGTCACAGGGAACTCAGGGACTTGTTCTCAACTGCTGCCAGCACCCAAAGCGCTGCCTGCCTGCTCACTCCCTCCTCAGCTCTGCTGCTTTGTCTCCTCTGCAATGCAAGGACTGCCAGAATTCTGGGGGGAAAGGCAAGGGAAAGTCAATCCTCCCATCCTGAAGGAGTTCCTGTGCAGCCCCCAGCTCTGGCAGGGCACGCCTGGAGGTGGCACTTGGGGATGGGGAATTTAACGTCCCTTCCAAGCTCAGTGGGTCAGGGATGGCAGGTGCCCAAAGCAGAGACCAGGGAACACCACGGCAGCACCGCTGGAACTCCCAGATCCCAGATGGACATGGGTAAAGGGGAGATGAGTCCTTTCAAACAACCACTTCTGCAGGTACAGCTGGGACCAGCCCAGTGGCACTGGACTCCTGCAGTGATGGACTGGTGCAGTGGCTGAACATGAAAAAATGAGTGAATAGCAAATAAATGAGTGAATAGCAAATAAATGAGTGAATAACATATATAAATGAGTGAATAACATATATGAGTGAATAACAAATAAATGAGTGAATGACAAATAAATGAGTGAATAACATACATAAACAAGTTAATAACATGAGTGAATAACATACATAAATGAGTGAATAACATATGAGTGAATAACAAATAAATGAGTGAATAACATATATAAACGAGTGAATAACATATACAAATGAGTGAATAACATACATGAGTTAATAACATACATGAGTGAATAACATACATAAATAAGTTAATAACATAAATGAGTGATTAACATATATAAATGAGTGAATAACATATATAAACGAGTGAATAACATACACAAACAAGTTAATAACATGAATGAGTGAATAACATACATGAGTTAATAACAAATAAATGAGTGAATGACATATATAAATGAGTGAACAACAAATAAATGAGTGAACAACAAATAAATGAGTGAATAACATATATAAACAGGTTAATAACATGAATGAGTGAATAAAATATGAGTTAATAACATACATGAATGAATAACATACATAAACGAGTGAATAACATATATAAACAAGTTAATAACATAAATGAGTGAATAACATACACAAATGACAATAACATACATAAACAAGTTAGTAACATAAATGAATGAATAACATACATAAATGAGTGAATAACATACATGAGTGAATAACAAATAAACCAGTGAATAACATACATAAATGATTGAATAACATATATAAATGAGTGAATTACATACATAAATGAGTGAATAACATACATAAACAAGTTAATAACATAAATGAGTGACTAACATACATAAATGAGTGAACACATCCTCCTGTATATTGTGGAATATAGATAAGGAATTGCAGGCTGATTCACAAAGCTGGGCTAAGAACACCCCTGCTGCTGTGTCTGATGGACAACAGCAAAGAGCAAAACGCTTCATAATTTGCAAATTACAAACTGAGATATAAGGGGGAGCTTCAGCAAAGTAAGAAACTTCATGGGAGCAGCACAGAAATAAATCTGGAGCAGAACCCAGGTTTGATTCAGGAATACAGGGCACTGATCCTGCAGTGAAATCCTGCTCATGGGCTGGTCCTCAGCCACAGTTTGGGACTCAGCATCTGTTCCCACCTGATTGCAGCAGGGATGGAAACCTGTGTCCCTGCCGTGAAAACCCCACCTGAGCACTTCAGGAGCTGCTCACCTGGAGACTCAGGCACCTGCAGCTGGGCCTGGCTTAGCTCCTGAGCCAGTGCCAGCCAACTCAGGCACCTGCAGCTGGGCCTGGCTTAGCTCCTGAGCCAGTGCCAGCCAAGTCAGGCACCAGCAGCTGGGCCTGGCTTAGCTCCTGAGCCAGTGCCAGCCAACTCAGGCACCTGCAGCTGAGCCTGGCTTAGCTCCTGAGCCAGTGCCAGCCAGCTCAGGCACCTGCAGCTGGGCCTGGCTTAGCTCCTGAGCCAGTGCCAGCCAACTCAGGCACCTGCAGCTGGGCCTGGCTTAGCTCCTGAGCCAGTGCCAGCCAACTCAGGCACCTGCAGCTGGGCCTGGCTTAGCTCCTGAGCCAGTGCCAGCCAACTCAGGCACCTGCAGCTGGGCCTGGCTTAGCTCCTGAGCCAGTGCCAGCCAACTCAGGCACCTGCAGCTGGGCCTGGCTTAGCTCCTGAGCCAGTGCCAGCCAACTCAGGCACCTGCAGCTGGGCCTGGCTTAGCTCCTGAGCCAGTGCCAGCCACAGAGAGGCAGAAATGGCCAGAATGATTTCCAGAGGGCAAGGGCTGAACCCAGAGTGACAGCCACGTCACCTGGCACAGCCAGGTGGGATCCCTACATCCTACATCCCTGCAGAGCCAGTAATGTCCCAGCAGTGTTCCCTGTCCCTGCAGTGTCCCAGCAGTGTCCCTGCCCCAGCAATGTCCCAGCAGTGTCCCCTGTCCCTGCAGTGTCCCAGCAGTGTCCCAGTAGTGCCTCAGCAGTGTCCCCTGTCCCTGCAGTGTCTCAGCAGTGTCTCAGCAGTGTCCCAGCAGTGTCCCCTGTCCCTGCAGTGTCCCAGCAGTGTCCCAGCAGTGTCCCAGCAGTGTCCCAGCAGTGTCCCCTGTCCCAGCAGTGTCCCTGCAGTCCCAGCAGTGTCCCAGCAGTGTCCCCTGTCCCTGCAGTGTCCCAGCAGTGTCTCAGCAGTGTCCCCTGCTCCAGCAATGTCCCCTGTCCCTGCAGTGCCCCAGCAGTGTCCAGCACTGTCCCCTGTCCCAGCCGTGCCCCAGCAGTGGAAGGGTCTCCCCAGCTAGGACAAACCCCACAGGACAGCAGGGAGGTCACACCCTTGTCCCCAGCCAGGGAGGGGATGTCACAGCCTGTCCCTGCTCCAGCCCCCTCGGTGCCTGCACAGAACCACAGTCTGGATGGGCTGGGAGGGACCCCAAATCCCCCCCAGAGCCCCCCTGCCATGGCAGGGACACCTCCCACTGTCCCCAGTGTCCAACCCCAGTGTCCAGCCTGGCCTGGGGCTTTGCCAGGGGCAGGCACTGCTGCTCTGGGCACCTGTGCCAGCCCTGCCCAGCCTCACTGGGATGGATTTTTTCCCAGTTAAAACATTCCCCTTTCTCCTGGCACTGCTTTGGACAGAAACTGCCCCAAAGTTCCCAGGTTTGCCCCAGCAGTGACACTTCCCAGCCCAGAGCCACTGCTTTGATTACCAATGTCACCTTAATTTCTCTTTTACAACACAAGTCTCTCCTGCTTGGGGATATTTCAAGATTGCCTTCAATAAATATGAATGCAAATTTATTCCTTCATGATTTGTCATTCACTGCATTACCAGTGCCATGGAGCAAGAGAGACCTTCATCTCCAAACTCCTTGATAGGGATTTCTCCAAAGACAGATACTTGATCTTCCAGTACACCTTTTTGGCTTTTGTAAAATAAATACATCAAAGAAGATATTATCCTGGCTTATTTGATGTTCAGTGAGAAGCCATCCCCTCCATGGGAAGATTCAAGCTGCCTCCTCACTCTCCAAGAGGAATTAAACCCTCCTTCCTGGCAATCCTGTAAAATTTGATTTTCAGAGCAGCAGATGCCATCAGGACCCTTTCACCACTCAGGGATTTCACCACGGGGGCTCCCAGCTTGAGGAGCACTGGATTTAGAGCCTCATTTATTCCCTGAAATCCCAAATCTCAGATCCCTGCTCGTGGCCCTTCCCAGTGCCCATTCCAAGCCCTGCCCTGGGGAGGCTCTGCCCTGCCAGGGACCCTGGGGATCACTTTTTTCTCCAGCCCAAGTCCTAATTACAGCAAATACAGACCCAAGGTGTCCCCAGAGCAGGGCAGGTGCCAGTCCTGGCCACTGTCACCTACTGGATTGATTTCCCCAGGTTTTGGCCCAAGTTTAAGGAAAAATCAGAGTTTTTATGATCTATTGCAGCTGCAGTTGTGCTGACATTCAGGATGCCACAGGATGTCACTTCTGCTTACATTCAACATCTTCTTGAAGATAATCTGCTGTTTCCAAGGGGCTGGAGAGGGTTTGCATTTTGGCTGGAGACAGGGAAGGAGGGAACCCCAGGAAGAAAGGCACTTCTGCACTAAAGCCCTCATGAATATTAATGGAGCCAACACAAAAGAAGCTGCAGCATTAATATGAGCAGCATGATAAAACAGACTTGAGCTTGTGACATGTTCAATCTCTCATTTAATTTTTATAGGAGCTGATTAAGATGCCTTTGCTTGAATTTTTATACTGTTTACTATAAAACATTATCATTTTCTTCAAAATCTATCGAGACAGACAAACCACACATTTGCCAAGCTGTTAAATAAATAGTATTAAATCAACAATACCCAGGGTCCCCAAATGCGAGTCATTTCCATGTATATTGATTTTAGTTCCATTTGCTGCAATAAAAGTTTTGTCTCTAAGCAGAAGGCAAAAAAGCCAACTATTATATCAGATTGTTTTGGTTTTAATTCTTGCAATAATGGAGCTCTGCAGTGCCTGCATGGGGCAAAGTGGCCCTAAGTGCTCTGAGAGAGAGCTCAGGGAGTTCAGGGGTGGAAAACACCATGAGCAGCTCCCCAGAGACAGCAGGGGAGCCACGAGGGGCAAATCCCCTTGGAAATGGGCTGGGAGAGCTGGAGAAGGTTCTGAGGAGCCCTCCCAGGCCTGGGGGACATCAGGGACCTCCAGCAGGAGCTGAGGGGACAAGGACAATGGGCACAAAGGGAAATTCAGCTGGAATTGTTCCTGGCAGGGCTGGGGTGGAATTCCCAGATTTGCTGTGGCTGCCCCTGGATCCCTGGCAGTGCCCAAGGCCAGGCTGGACACTGGGGACAGTGGGAGGTGTCCCTGCCATGGCTGGGGGGCTCTGGATGGGATTTGGGGTCCCTTTCCACCCAAACCCATCCCCTGGTGACCCCCTGGCTCCCAGCAGGAGCTGCCCCAGCAGCTGACAGGATTTGTTCTGCCACGCTGGGTGACATCCCCAGCTCCCAATTTTAGCAGTTTAATTCTGGCACAGCAAATCTGCAGCACATTTTACAAGAGGCAGCGAGTGTAACTCAACACAGGATGCAGCAGCAAAGCTGTGAAAGAGGAAGGAAAGCACAAACTCTGAGAGGATAAACTGGGAATCAGCTCCCAAGGCCAAGGAGTGGGCGAGTGGGGCAGGGAGAGCTCGCCCTGCCCAGCAGGAACCACAGCAGCTGCTCTGCACCAGCCACAGCCACTCTTCTGTATCATTCGTCCCAACAGAATAACTCCATCAAAATACAGATTCAACATAAATCAGATAAATCAGCACAGAAAATCAGATTCCACAGAAAGCACAGAGTCTCTGTTCTAAGTAGGAAGAAATTACCAGGAAAATATATTCACTCTGGCATTCTTCTACCTGCAAAAGCCAAGTTTTCAAAACACATTTTTGTCTGGGAGAGAGGAGGAATCCCCACCTCCAGATTTGTACCCCTGGTCCCAGAGCTGGGCTCAGCACAGAGCTCCTCCTGGGATGGGAGAAAGCCCAGGGCTGCTCCCAGCCCCTCGTGTGTGACCATGACACAAGAGAGCTGCTGAGCACAGCAAGGCAAGAGGGGCTGAGAGCTCAGCTTGTCACCAAGGCACTCCCTGGGGAGCCTTCCTCATCCCCATCCATCCTCTTCAGGCTGGGCAGGCTGGCAGGGCTCAGCCAGGAGCAGGGGAGAGCAGAGCCCAGAGAGCAACAGCAGCTCCAGAACTGCCAGGGAGGAGCAGCCCGGGGAAAGGCTCCTGCAGAGCCTGGCCTTGTGTCTGTGTGCACAGCCTCATCTTCATCCTCATCCTCATCCTCATCCTAGTCTTCATCTTCATCTTCATCCTCATCCTCATCCTCATCCTCATCTTCATCTTCATCCTCATCCTCATCTTCATCTTCATCCTCATCTTGATCTTCATCTTCATCCTCATCCTCATCCTCATCCTCATCTTCATCTTCATCTTCATCCTTATCCTCATCTTTATCTTCATCTTCATCTTCATCCACATCTTCATCCTCATCCTCATCTTCATCCTCATCTTCATCTTCATCTTCATCTTCATCTTCATCTTCATCCTCATCCTCATCCTCATCCTCATCTTTATCTTCATCTTCATCTTCATCTTCATCCTCATCCTCATTTTTATCCTCATCCTCACCTTCATCTTCATCCTCATCTTCATCCTCATCTTCATCCTCATCTTCATCCTCATCTTCATCTTCATCCTCATCTTCATCCTCATCTTTATCTTCCTTCATCCTCATCTTCATCCACATCCTCATCCTCATCTTTATGTTCATCTTCATCCTCATCTTCATCTTCATCCTCATCTTCATCCTCATCTTTATCTTCATCCCCATCCCCATCCCCCTCCCCATCCCCATCCTCCTCCTCTCCCCCCCCCGATCCCTGGTTTCTCAGACCCCAGCCCAGCCGGGATGTGCGGGGTGCCAGGGCAGCAGAGCCTTTTCCTCTTTTCCTCTCCCCACAGCTCCTGTGCAGCTCTCCAGGGCCAGAGCAGCACGGGGATAATGAGGCTTTAATAGGCACCGTGGTTTATTGCAAATTTATCTTTACTCATAAAATGTCCCGCTAGTAATATTCCTGTCTGGAGCAGAGAGTGAAATATCAAATGAAGATCCAAATGCTTCAGTACAGCCTCACCACTTTGACAAAGTGATCTGATATAATTCATTCCTCCTTTAATAAAATGAAGTGAATCTTTCAGTAACGCTGGGGCACCCCATCAGACACGCTGGATGTCCTGAGGTGTTGATGTCTGTCACCACTACAAGTCAACTTTTAACACTTGCAGTTTGGGGGCTGGATTAAAGAGGGGAGGAGCAGGGATGGGGAAACACCTCTGGGTGGGTGCCCAGGGCCTTCCAGCCAGGCACAGAAACACCAGGAAGGCGAACAGAAATGCCAAGAATTCACATTTATGTCCCTGTGACATCGAGGCCTCGGTGGGACCCAGCTGGGGCAGAGGGTGAGCCAGGGATGAGACCTGCAGCAAGTCCAAAAAGGAATCACAGCTTAATCTTTAGAAAGGAATCACAACTTGCTCTTTAAAAGGAATCACAACTTAATCTTTAAAAAGGAATCACAGCTTAATCTTTAAAAAGGAAACACAACTTGCTCTTTAAAAAGGAATCACAACTTAATCTTTTAAAAGGAATCACAAGTTTGCTCTTTCCCCGTGGCTGGGGGAAAACCAGCATATTATTTGTGAGCAGATGTGGGGGGCTCTCAGGAATATTCACCAGGTGTTCCTTCTGACCTGCATCCTTTCTGTGTTTGTATTCACACATCTCTGAGCCCCCAAGAACCCCAAATTCTCTGCAGCACACTCTGCTCTGTCTGCAGCCAGCTGTGCTGCCCCTCCCACTGGCACAAACACACAGAGTGGCTTTTACCCCTGAACAAGTAAAACTCAATTCCACCACAGCAGCTTTGTGTGGAGAGAAGGAATTGTGATTTAGGGTTTGTCAGACGCTGACAGCTCCTCCTTTCTCCCTCCTTTGTGACCCCCTGGGCTGGGGATGGAACCCTGCAGGAAGAGCAGTGCTGTCCCCTCGGGGTGGGAATTCTGTGTGACACCATTTACTGCCCAGAAATCAGCACTAATTACCCAGGGGGGCACGGCAGTCTCGTTAGGCACCCGATGCTCTCTTCCCTTGCAGTTTCCCTGATTATTTTGTCATCTACAATAAGTGGAGAGGAGTGGGAATGGCCCTGGCACCCACCCTGGCACTCAGCCCCTGCTGCTGGCTCTGGTGAGGCTGCTCAGGGATTCTGCACATCCACCTGTGGGCAGAGGGGCCACCTGAGACCTGCTGTGACTGCAGCTTTTTATTGTTTTATAACAGCCCCTCATGTAGGAGATCAAAAATCTGGTTATTTCCCGGAGCAGCACAAAGAGCAAGTGCAGAAAGGCTGCTGGCCTGGGCAGCAGCTGCTCCAGGGAGGAATAAAACCCAGATTTGCCCAGTGGGAATGCTTCCAAAACGCCAGCAGTGACTGAGCTGGACCCAGGAGGGTGAGCACAACAGCCACAGAGAAATGGAATTTTATTGCTGCCCCATTTCCCAAGGCATGGCAGGGTCCCAGCTGCAGGGATCCCTGCTAAGAACAGTGCCACAGCCCTTTTCCCTGCCCTTGCATTAGTCCTTGCCCTTTGCTGTGCCCCACAGGGGTTTTCCACTGCTCCCCTCTCTGCTGAGCCCCTTCCTCCCCAGCAGCTCCATGTGCTCAGTGCTGAGCTCTGCCCAGCCTCTGGATCCGTCCAGGGAGGAGAAAACCCCTCCAGGACAGCAAGGAGCCTTGCAGGGTGGTGACAGGAACGTGGATGTGTGTGGGTGCAGGAAAGGCTCAGTGGGACCTCAGCCTGTGTCCCTGAGCACTTCATCTGCCTCCCTGCCCCTGCAGAGGCCAGGGGCTCACACACTGCCCTGAACCTGCACCCACTGGAACTGACTGAGCTGGGATGGCTGAACCTGAACTCACTGAACCCCTGAACCCACTGAACCCCTGAACACACTGAACCCTGAACACACTGAACCCTGAACTCACTGAACCCCTGAACACTGAACCCTGAACACACTGAACCCTGAACACTGAACCCCTGAACACACTGAACCCTGAACCCACTGAACCTTGAACACACTGAACCCCTGAACACACTGAACCCCTGAACACACTGAACACTGAACACTGAATCCCTGATCACACTGAACCCTGAACTCACTGAACCCTGAACTCACTGAACCCCTGAACTCACTGAACCCTGAACTCACTGGACACACTGAACCCTGAACACTGAACCCTGAACACACTGAATCCACTGAATTCACTGAATCCTGAACACACTGAACCCCTGAACACACTAAATGGGCAAATCCAGCCATTATCCAACCATGGATCACAGAATCCCAGATTTCTTTGGGTTGGAAGGGTTCCCAAATCCCCCCAGAGCCCCCCTGCCATGGCAGGGACCCCTCCCACTGTCCCCAGTGTCCAGCCTGGCCTTGGGCACTGCCAGGGATCCAGGGGCAGCCCCAGCAAATCTGGGAATTCCATCCCAGCCAGGGAACAATTCCTGCCCCAAATCCCATCCAAACCCACCCACTGTCAGCTCAGAGCCATCCCCTGTGTCCTGTCCCTCCATCCCTGTGTGTTGTCCCTCCATCCCTTGTCCCCAGTCCCTCTCAGCTCCCCTGGAGCCCCTTCAGGCTCTGGCAGGGCTCTGGGCTCTCCCTGGATCCCTCTCCTGTGCAGCTGAGCCCCCCCAGCTCTCCCAGCAGAGCTGCTCCATCTCTGAGCGTTTGGTGCCTCCTCTGGGCTGGCTCCAGCAGCTCCAGGTCCCTGCTGTGCTGGAAATCCCAGAGCTGGCTCACATCAGCCAGGCTTTCAAAAGAGAGTAGTACAGCATTAAAGCTCTTCCCAAAACACCATTTCCCTCCCAGGTCCATGAACTGCCATGGGGGGACAATCCCAAATTGTGAGCAGGGGCTCCTGAGGTGCAAACAAACAAACTCAGGTAAAACCAGCTCCCAGGGGTGAGGAGGAGGAGGCAGAGCTCTGCAAACCTCGTCTCCTTCCCTGCTGTAAATGGGTTTGGGTCTCTGGGGGAATATTGAGGGTGGTGATGGGTAGGATGGTTGGGACAGATGGAAAAATCTCTGTATTGTGGTTTTGAAGTTTGCAGTTTATTGCAGAGGGCGTGGGGAGAGAGCCCTGCTCGGAGCTGCCAGCTCAGAGCAGGGCAGGAGGAGAGTGTGGGGTGGCAGGAGTGCTGAGTGAGAGGACGAGGTAAGACAGGTAAGAGTAGTAAGTAAGAGCTAAAAGAAGGAAATAAGAAATTAAGAGCTTGAGAGTTAAGAGTTGAGTTAAGAATTAAGAGTTAAGAGTTAAGAGTTAAGAGTTAGGAGTTAAAAGTTGAGTTAAGAGTTAGGAGAGCGAGTTTCCTGTTACAATACAATAAATCCTCTTCTGTGTGAATATTCTAATTTCCACTAACCAATCTAATACAAGATACAAATTCTCTAACATTTGCATGCAACCTGTAGAAATCGCTATATTACCATGTTTTATTGCTTTCTTATCTCTAAACCTTATCTCAGACCCTTCCTGTTACACCTGGAGAGGGTCTCTGCTGGCTCTTTGGTATTCTGGCATTATCTAACAAAGGAAGGATCAAGCACCCCCATTGTTGCTCTCATGCACTCAGTGGAAAACTGCAATCGTTTCTATCTCGCCTGTGATTTCCATATTCTCCAAACCCTTTGCTGGACAATCACATTTATAAAGTTTTCTGACTCATCCTCCCCAGCAGCTCTCTAAGCCGTGTCTGGGGACACCCAGCACAGCAGAGCTGGGCTCAGCTGCCCCAGCACCCCAAACCCAGCTCATGTATGAACCTTGGCTCCTCTCTGGCTCTTCTGGCACTGAGCTGCAGCAGCCAGGGCACCTGAGTGGGAGCAGAGAATTTCACGATTATAAGCCGCACCTGATTATAAGCCGCACGTTACAATACAGAGTGTGATAAAAGGTGTCTGTTCTGTCACCATCAGAGGGTGGGGCAGTGATCCTGATCTCCACAGCAGATGTTCTGCTAATGGGCATCCATTGAAACCAGGCAGGGCAGTGTTCTTTATCTCATGGGATATCTCCTGTTCATGGCCATGGTTTATAAACCAGCTGGGGCAGTGTTCTTTATCTCATGGGATATCTCCTGTTCATGGCCATGGTTTATAAACCAGCTGGGGCAGTGTTCTTTATCTCATGGGATATCTCCTGTTCATGGCCATGGTTTATAAACCAGCTGGGGCAGTGTTCTTTATCTCCTGGGATATCTCCTGTTCATGGCCATGGTTTATAAACCAGCTGGGGCAGTGTTCTTTATCTCATGGGATATCTCCTGTTCATGGCCATTTTTATAAACCAGGCAGGGCATTGTTCTTTATCTTTTCACAACCCATCCTTCCTCCAGCCAGTCATTTTCTGCTCATGGCCATTGAGTCCCACTGTGGCACTGATAAAATTACTGCATCCCATTGGGAGTTGCTCCAGCCAGGGGGAAGAGCCCAACATTTCTTACCAAGATAAAAACAGAGGTTTTGGGACACTAAGGGAGCCCCTTTCTCCACTGGACTCCAGAGGAAAACCGGATTGCTCCACATCCCCACTGGAGCTCCGGAGGGAAACTGCACCTTGTACAGGAGCACTGCTCCAGCTGAGCCACATCTGTCACTGCAGGAGGATGCAGCCACCATGGGATGGGACTGCTGCCAACACCCTGCCTGACGGGTGTCAGGCTGTACTCTGACTGTGTCAGGGTTTGGGGTTTGTTCTTTGTAGTGCTGTATTTCTATTTTAATTTCCCTAGTAAAGAACTGTTATTCCTAATTCCCATATCTTTGCCTGAGAGCCCCTTGATTTCAAAATTATAATAATTTGGAGGGAGAGGGTTTCCATTCTCCATTTCAAAGAGAAGCTCCTGCCTTTCTCAGCAGACACCTGTCCTCCAAACTAAAACAGCAACTTTTTGTTCTTTGTCCATATATAAACCACACCTGATTATAAGCTGCACTTTGGGTTCAGACCAAAATTTTAGTCAAAATGGTGCGGTTTATAATCGTGAAATTACTGTAATGGGCGCTGCCCTGAGCTGCAAATTGCCCTCCTCACCAATCCCCACGGCTGTTTTTTCCCTTCCTGAGGATGTAGGAGTCTCTCCTCATTATTCTAAGAAATCTTATAATAAATTGATCGGGAGTCACAAGGAATAAAACCTCGCTGGAGCGAATGTCTGCTCCCCTGGGACGGCAGCAGGAGGTTTTGTTATCCAACAAACGGAAATAAAGACAATTCTTACATTCTGACTGAGCACATGTTGCTGGAAGGGTGCTCACTGTTATCTCCTCTCCACATTCTTTGGGGTTTTGTGTTGTTTGAGAATAAGAAAAATTGAATGTATGCAATAGAAAATGATATTAGGCTAAACACAAGTGCTATGCATTTATTTGCATAATTATCATATTGTGTAGTAAAGCATCTAATTGCAGAATTTCCTTAAATAAAAGGGCACAAGCACCTCTAAAAGAGCAGAAAAGGAGAGTTCCTCAGTTCCACCAGAAAATTTTAAATTTTAAATGGATTTTAAAATCAGTTGAAACTCAATCTTTCTTAAAGATTTCCTGCCTTAAATCTGTGATAAATCCGTGATAAACCTGTGATAAACCTGTGATAAACCTGTGATAAATCCATGATAAACCCGTGATAAACCTGTGACACATCTGTGATAAATCCATGATAAACTTGTGATAAATCTGTGATAAACCTGTGATAAATCTACAATAAATCTGTGATAAACCTGTGATAAATCTGTGATAAATCCATGATAAATCTGTGATAAATCTGTGATAAACCTGTCATAAATCCATGATAAACCTGTGATAAACCTGTGATAAACCTGTGATAAATCTGTGATAAATCTGCAATAAATCCGTGATAAATCCATGATAAACCTGTGATAAAGCCATGATAAATCCGTGATAAATCTGTGATAAATCTGTGATAAATTTGTGATAAACCTGTGATAAATCCATGATAAACCTGTGATAAATCTGTGATAAACCTGTGATAAATCTGTGATAAATCTGTGATAAATCCGTGATAAACCTGTGATAAATTTGTGATAAACCTGTGATAAATCCATGATAAACCTGTGATAAATCTGTGATAAATCCATGATAAACCTGTGATAAATCTGTGATAAATCCATGATAAACCTGTGATAAATCTGTGATAAATCCATTATAAACCTGTGATAAATCTGCAATAAATCCGTGATAAATCCATGATAAACCTGTGATAAATCCATGATAAACCTGTGATAAATCTGTGATAAACAGGGACCCCCAGCTCTGCCAGCTCCAGGGCTCTGGAAGAGGGGATGCTGAGTTTTTCCTGGCCCAGGGTCCCATTCCAAGACAAACTCAGGAGCTGAGTTTCAAGTTCAGTATTCTGAGAGAGAAGAAACGAAATCACCGAGGGTTCGAGATGCAGAAGAATCCTGACTTTAATTAACCCAAAAAATAGGGCAGCCACACTCCCACTGCCATTCCTTTTTCAGAGCTTTTATCGACCAGCACTGCTCTGCTATTTTTATCCTCAGGGTGCAAATGCAGCACCCGAGGTGCAAAGTGGATGGGCCAGGCTGGATAATTTATACAAACCGCAGGGAAACGAGAGCCAGTGCTCACACCGAGGAGAAAATCCTCTCACAGACACCTCTTTGCCTTCTCCCCACTGCCACAGAGCCTCTGCACCCTCTGCAGTAAATGGAGCAAGGGGAGGGATGGAGCAAGGGGAGGGATGGAGCAGGGAGGGAGATGGAGCAGGGAGAGGGATGGAGCGAGGAGAGGGATGGAGCAAGGAGAGGGATGGAGCAGGGAGAGGGATGGAGCAGGGAGAGGGATGGAGCAAGGAGAGGGATGGAGCAGGGAGAGGGATGGAGCAGGGAGAGGGATGGAGCAAGGAGAGGGATGGAGCAGGGAGAGGGATGGAGCAGGGAGAGGGATGGAGCGGGGAGAGGGATGGAGAAAGGGGAGGGGGATGGAGCAGGGAGAGGGATGGAGGAAGGAGAGGGATGGAGCAGGGAGAGGGATGGAGCAGGGAGAGGGATGGAGCAAGGGGAGGGATGGAGGAAGGAGAGAGATGGAGCAGGGAGAGGGATGGAGCAGGGAGAGGGATGGAACAAGGAGAGGGATGGAGCAGGGAGAGGGATGGAGCAAGGAGGGATGGAGCAGGGAGAGGGATGGAGCAAGGAGAGGGAAGGAGCAGGGAGAGGGATGGAGCAGGGAGAGGGATGGAGCAAGGGGAGGGATGGAGCAGGGAGAGGGATGGAGCAGGGAGAGGGATGGAGCAAGGAGAGGGATGGAGCAGGGAGAGGGATGGAGCAAGGGGAGGGATGGAGCAGGGAGAGGGATGGAGCAAGGGGAGGGATGGAGCAAGGAGAGAGATGGAGCAGGGAGAGGGAAGGAGCAGGGAGAGGGATGGAGCAAGGAGAGGGATGGAGCAGGGAGAGGGAAGGAGCAGGGAGAGGGATGGAGCAAGGAGAGGGATGGAGCAGGGAGGGGGATGGAGCAGGGAGAGGGATGGAGCAGGGAGAGGGATGGAGCAAGGAGAAGGATGGAGCAGGGAGAGGGATGGAGCTGTCAGTGCAGCTCTGTTGAGCCGGGGAGGAGAGCTCTGCACATCTGATAAAGTCAGGATGAAGAACAGCCAGGACACACAGCTCTGGGCAGCCTGCAGCAGAGGCCAGGCCAGCAAGGACAAAGCCAGCTCTTGGGATGGCTTTTGGGAAGGTGATGGGAGAGGTGGCAGAAATATTTGTGTGATGTTAAAGGCAGGGATGCTGGGGAGCAGGCCCGGAGTGGCAGCAGCTCCAGAGCTCTCAGGGAAGGGTGAAAAGTGGGAATATCACAGGATGGGATGTGGGAACATCACAGGATGGGATTGGGAGCATCACAGCTGAACACGGGGCTACAGCACACTGTGCTTCCCCCAGGGGCTGCAGGCTGGGCTGGAGAGGTGTTTGTTTGTGCTGGAGAGGTGTCTGTCCCTCTGGAGGTGTCTGTCTGTCCCTCTGGAGGTGTCTGTCCCTCTGGAGGTGTCTGTCTGTCCCTTTAGAGGTGTCTGTCTGTCCCTCTGGAGGTGTCTGTCTGTCCCTCTAGAGGTGTTTGTGCTGGAGAGGTGTCTGTCTGTCCCTCAGCAGTTCAGGGTCACTGCAGTCCTGGCTGAGGCCCCTGGGATGGTGCTGGCAGCAGGAGCAGCAGGAACTGCAGGAGCTGCAGCTGATGCCGTGCAGGTGCAGGAGTTGCAGCAGATTATTTGCACATGCAGGAGCTGCAGGGGCTGCAGGAGCAGGATGATGCTGTGCAGTGCAGGAACTGCAGGAGCTGCAGGAGCTGCAGGTGCAGGAGTTGCAGCAGATGCTGTGCAGTGCAGGAGTTGCAGGAGCAGGAGCAGGATGATGCTGTGCAGAGCAGGAGCAGGATGATGCTGTACAGGAGCAGGATGATGCTGTGCAGTGCAGGAGCTGCAGGAGCTGCAGGAGCTGCAGGAGCAGGATGATGCTGTGCAGTGCAGGAGCTGAGGCTGCAGGAGCAGGAGCAGGATGATGCTGTGCAGGAGCAGGATGATGCTGTGCAGTGCAGGAGCTGCAGGAGCTGCAGGAGCAGGATGATGCTGTGCAGTGCAGGAGCTGCAGGAGCTGCAGGAGCTGCAGGAGCTGCAGGAGCTGCAGGAGCAGGATGATGCTGTGCAGTGCAGGAGCTGCAGGAGCTGCAGGAGCAGGATGATGCTGTGCAGTGCAGGAGCTGCAGGAGCTGATGCTGCAGGAGTAGGATGATGCTGTGCAGTGCAGGAGCTGAGGCTGCAGGAGCTGCAGGAGTAGGATGATGCTGTGCAGTGCAGGAGCTGAGGCTGCAGGAGCAGGAGCAGGATGATGCTGTGCAGGAGCTGCAGGAGCTGCAGGAGCTGCAGGAGCAGGAGCAGGATGATGCTGTGCAGTGCAGGAGCTGCAGGAGCTGCAGGAGCAGGATGATGCTGTGCAGCTGCCCCCAGGCTCCAGCAGCCCTGCAGGTCCCTGGGGCTGGCACACGTCCCCTGTGTCACCTGCTGAGGTGACAGAAGCCAGGAATGCAGGAGGCTCTGCCCAGTCCCTGCCCGGCCCAGCACTGGCACCCAGGGCTCAGGGACAAACGTTCAGACTCAGCCCCGGGTGTTCCCATCCTCAGGCCAGGCCTGGCAGGTCCCTGAGCCTGACTCACCCTGAGTTCCTGCCTCACCTGGGACTCCCTCCCAGGGCCACACACCTGACACCAAAACACTGAGCATGAAACGCCTGACGCTGAAATCGATTTTTTCAAGTTACAAATTATACACAGCATGGTTTTTAATTGGATGTACAAGAGAACCTTTGCAGCTACAACAGGAACTAATCGTGTTGAAAAATAACTTTCCTGCACAGAGCAGGTCCTCTGAAGCAAATCGTCGGAATGGCATGACATGGACTTTGCATTTATTTACTTATTTATTTATTTATTTACTTATTTATTTATTTACTTATTTATTTACTAATTTATTTATTTGATCTATTTCTTTATGCATTTATTTATCTATTTATTTATCTGTACCACAGGCTCATCCCCAGGCAGGGCTGGGCAGGGTGGGCACAGCTGGGGACCATGGGCTGACCTGGCCCTGGGATAAAGGCTGGGGAGGAACAAACCCATCCTTCCACAGCTAAAATAATTAACAATCGTTAATTAACCATTGAAACTCTCCATCTTGAAGCTCTGTGAGGTGAAGTGCAATCAATGTTTATCTGATTACACTAAACAGGGTCGGGAGGCTCAGTGCAGAGTGTTTGAGGAATTGCCTTGGAAAGAGAAGTAAATGCTGGGGGAGGGTGGGGAGGGGCTGGAGGGGGAAATCACCTTTTAAAAACAAACAAAGCAAACCCACATTTGAGAGTTAAATGTCCCTGGGCACGGCTCATACCTGCTGTACACACTGTGTATTTTACACTGCATTTCTGTACCTGCACACACACCTGCTGAGTGTCAGTGCCTGTGCTCAGCAGAGATGATGTTTTCCTCTAAACCAAACCCAGCCAGATCAACCCCAAGAGAAGCAGCCTGGAAAGGCCCTGCTCCCCCAGCAGCTGCCTTCAGCAGAGCTGGATGGAGCTCAGAGCTGCAGATTTGTGTTTTCCTGAGCTGTGTAAACTCCATCTGCTCCTGAGCCCTGGGGAATGTGAGCCTGGCTCGGTGTGCTCCTGCCCAGTTCCACCAGTGCCACACGCCAGTGGTGCACAGAGCACAGCTCCTGAGCCAGGCTGGCACCAAACACGGCTTTAATTAAAAATAAAACTGATAAACCCGGTGTTACTGCACACAGCCACCCTCCTGGGTGTGTTCTGAGAGCAGAGCCTGGTGTGGGACATGGAACTGGAATTGTTGTGTGGTGCCAGCCCAATGGCTGCAGGGGATGCAGGGCTGGGCATTCCCCATCCCTGGGGATGGGCACTGGGGCTGGACACTGGGGACAGTGGGACGTGTCCCTGCCATGCCAGGGGTGGCACTGGGGGGGATTTGAGATCCCCTCCCACCCAAATAAATCTGGGATTCTGTGATTCCACAATTGGATAATGGCTGGATTTGCCCATTTGGGGTTTCTAGTTGGTGTCCCACTGGTGCCCCCTGTCCCCCCTGCCCCTATGTCCCCCCTGTCCCTGTGTCCCCCTGTCCCTCTGTCCCCCTGTCCCTGTGTCCCCCCTGTCCCTGTGTCCCCCTGTCCCTGTCCCCCTGTCCCTGTCCCCACTGTCCCTCTGTCCCCCTGTCCCTGTCCCCCTGCCCCTGTGTCCCCCCTGTCCCTGTGTCCCCCTGTCCCTGTCCCCCTGTCCCCCTGTCCCTGTGCCCCTCCCTGTCCCTGCATCCCCCCTGTCCCTCTGTCCCCCCGTCCCTCTGTCCCCCTGTCCCTGTGTCCCCCCTGTCCCTGTCCCCACTGTCCCTGTGTCCCCTGTCCCTGCGTCCCCCCTGTCCCTGTGTCCCTCCTGTCCCTGTGTCCCTCCTGTCCCTCCTGTCCCTGTGTCCCCTGTCCCTGTGTCCCCCTGTCCCTGCATCCCCCCTGTCCCTGTGTCCCCTCCTGTCCCTGTGTCCCCTGTCCCTGCGTCCCCCCTGTCCCTGTGTCCCTCCTGTCCCTGTGTCCCCTGTCCCTGTGTCCCCCCTGTCCCTGTGTCCCTCCTGTCCCTGTGTCCCCTGTCCCTGCGTCCCCCCTGTCCCTGTGTCCCTCCTGTCCCTGTGTCCCTCCTGTCCCTCCTGTCCCTGTGTCCCCTGTCCCTGTGTCCCCCTGTCCCTGCATCCCCCCTGTCCCTGTGTCCCCTCCTGTCCCTGTGTCCCCTGTCCCTGCGTCCCCCCTGTCCCTGTGTCCCTCCTGTCCCTGTGTCCCTCCTGTCCCTCCTGTCCCTGTGTTCCCCCTGTCCCTGTGTCCCTCCTGTCCCTGTCCCCCTCCCTGTCCCTGCATCCCTCCTGTCCCTGTGTCCCTCCTGTCCCTGTCCCCCCTGTCCCTGTGTCCCCTGTCCCTGTGTCCCTGTCCCCCCTGTCCCTGCATCCCCCCTGTCCCTGTGTCCCCCTGTCCCTGTGTCCCCAGCTCACTCTGGGGCACATCCCTGCCCTGGATGCCCACCAGAATTTCTGACCAAGCCCCACAGCTCCCCATGCCCATGCAGGGAGGGCAGGAGGGTGGAGCAGAGCCCCCCAACAGGCCAGGAGAGGCTGCAGGGCCAGCCCAGGACCAGCCCAGGACCAGCCCAGGACCAGCCCAGGGACAGCAGCACTGCAGGGGCTGCACCTGAACTGAGCACAGGAACCCCAAAGCTCCCAGCACTGCTGGCCAAGCTGCTGGCAGCGGTAACTGTGATGGATTGATGCTGTAATTATGGATCTGGGAAGTTCTGTGAGGGGCAGCAAACCTGTCACCACTCACTCACAGCTGAACGAGCAGCTCCTGCAGCCCCAGGATGAGCCATGAGCACAGCTCTGATCTCTGCTCCTGCTCTGAGCACCAGCTCCACACTGAAACCTGGCCTGAAGAGCCAAATGGCACTGACAAATACCTAAATCCTCTCTGCTCTTTGGTAGGAGCCGTTCTCCAGGAAAAATACTGTTTTATTTTGCAAAACCTGACCTGTGGCTGTGCAGCCCTCCATCTGGCAGGGCTGTAAAGCTGCTCCAAAACACAAATGTGATTTGGGTTTGAAACATGTACACAATTGAGGAAGAAATGGCAATGTTTGCTGATGTGGGAGCTGGAAGCACAGTTCACATCCCAATAAATCCTGGGTGCAATCAGACAGTACCAATGCAGGTGTTTGAGCAGCCCTGGAATCAGGAGATGGGTAAACACGGCCAGGGGTGATCCAAAATTCATCATCAGCCCAGCTCCAGAGAGCCCCTGCTGCAGGCAGGATGTCATCCTGATATCCCTGAAATCATTGGTATCCCTGATATTCCTGATATCCCTGTCACCCCTGTTATCCCTGATATCCCTGAAATCATTGATATCATTGATATCCCTGATATCCCTGTTATCCCTGATATTCCTGATATCCCTGATATCATTGATATCCTGATAACCTGATATCCCTGCTATCATTGATATCCCTCTTATCCCTGATATTCCTGTTATCCCTGTCATCCCTGATATTCCTGATATCATTGATATCCCTGTTATCCCTGTTAGTTATCCCTGATATCCCTGCTATCTTCTTCATCTTCATCTTCATCTTCTTCATCTTATCTTCTTCATCTTATCTTCTTCTTCTTCATCATCTTATCTTCTTCTTCTTCTTCTTCATCTTGTCTTCTTCTTCATCTTATCTTCTTCATCTTTTCTTCTTCTTCATCTTTTCTTCTTCTTCTTTTTCTTCTTCTTCATCTTCCTCCATGTGTGAGGTGGCAGTGATGATGATGATGATGATGATGATGATGATGATGGTGGTGGTGGATCATTTTTCATCCCAATTTTTATTTTTTATTTGTAAATGATGCAATGAGCTGAAAACACAACCTGGAACATTCCCCCTTCACCTATTAGAGCCCTAGTTCTGTAGTATGAACCAGTGTTCATTCTTACACATAATTTACACAATGTAATACACAACAGCTCTAAGTGTTCACAGAAATGGTTCTAGCTGCTTTATCTAGAAATGCCAGCAATGCTCTGCTGTGTTCTCATTAACTCTGGGGCTTAGTTCCTGAACTTTTACCAAGGCCTAAACTTTACACTTTTCTGGAGCTTTTACTCTCTTAAGGTACTTAAAGCCAATTCTTACTTACTTAAAACTAAAACTTCTACTTCATATCTATGTGACTTAATAATATTCCTACTTACCTAAAATTAAAGCTTACACTTCTATTTAGTGTCTGTGTGTTTTAATATATTTTAATTTCTCTAAAGACTTTAATTCAATCCCTGCATTCTTTCCTCTCTCTGAGGGACGCAGAGGGGTTTCTGTTTTACACACTCCAGTAATTCTTTACAAAGCAGAGGCCTTGGCTCAGGAGTTTTAACCCATTCTGAACCAGGGGGTTCCTGTGCTTTCTCCATGGCCCCATTTCCCTGTGTGCCATGAGCTGTTGGCACACAGGGGTTAAACTCTGGGGTTCTTTACAGGGATTCATTTATAAGAATGCAGAAATTTGGTGAAAATCAGAATATTGCATCCTCCAGAACTCATGGCAATCCCTCCACTACCATTCTACCATTTAAACTTTCACCACCTTGCAGGGAACATTTTGTGGTGTTTTCCCTGTGATGCTCAGTGCTGAAAACGTTCCAACCCCTCTTGTCCATCATCCTGGGGCAGCAGGACCATGCCCTGCTCCATCCCAGCCCTGGGGATTCTCCCAGCTCCCCCAGCAGTGGAAACCATTCCCCCTCCTCATGCACACATTTCTGCTCTGAGAACTCATCTGCAGCCCCAGTGACTCTGGGCTCTCTCTGGTTGGCCTCAGGATTAAATGTGTGAGCACACACCAGGCTTGGTTCCAGCTCTGGTTCCAGCCCTGGTTCCTTTGCTGAGCTGCTCTGGGGCTGTTCCTCAGTGTGAGCACACACCAGGCTTGGTTCCAGCTCTGGTTCCAGCCCTGGTTCCAGCTCTGGTTCCTTTGCTGAGCTGCCCTGGGGCTGCTCCTCAGTGTGAGCACACACCAGGCTTGGTTCCAGCTCTGGTTCCAGCCCTGGTTCCTTTGCTGAGCTGTTCTGGGGCTGCTCCACAGCTCCCAGTACACACCAGGCTTGGTTCCAGCCCTGGTTCCTTTGCTCTGGGGCTGCTCCTCAGTGTGAGCACACACCAGGGATGGTTCCAGCCCTGGTTCCTTTGCTGAGCTGCTCTGGGGCTGCTCCTCAGTGTGAGCACACACCAGGGATGGTTCCAGCTCTGGTTCCAGCTCTGGTTCCTTTGCTGAGCTGCCCTGGGGCTGCTCCTCAGCTCCCAGCACACACCAGGCTTGGTTCCAGCTCTGGTTCCTTTGCTGAGCTGCTCTGGGGCTGTTTCACAGTGTGAGCACAAACCAGGCTTGGTTCCAGCTCTGGTTCCAGCTCTGGTTCCAGCTCTGGTTCCAGCCCTGGTTCCCTTGCTGAGCTGCTCTGGGGCTGCTCCTCAGCTCCCAGCACATCCCAGCAGGGACAGCACACCTGCAGCTCGCTGTCCCCACGTGCCACCAGAGCCAGCTGGTGATGGCACTGTGTCCTGGGGACACCCCAGTGACAGGCTCCAGCAAGGGGGAAATCAGGATTTCAGCAGCAGGGAGCCAGGAGGGCTCAGCAGGGACTCTCCAAGTTAAGACAGAAGTGTGGCTTTTCTGTTTATCAAAAGGACTGATGTCGTCCTGCAAGATAAAGTAGCTCCTGGAAAGTGCTATTGTTTGTCTTTCTTAACCATTTATCAGCAGAGAACAGTTTAATGTTCTGGTAGAAGGCACAAGTGAGTATCTCTTCAGTGATGAAGGAAAATAAGCTTAGTGCTAAGGCAAATAGAAAATATTGATCTATCTTCAGGTACTGCAGCTGAAAATCTTTTGTGAAATTTATCTTCCCTACCCCTCCTGAGCAGTGCTCTTTGTCTCTCACCAGCTAATTCTCTGTGGTGGAGGTTTAACCTTGAACACAGAGAAGGGAAAAAACCCAAACCCAAACCCAAAGCAGCCTGGCCCCATGAAGGGTTTGGGTCTGTAAAGGCACATGGTGTGCCTATTCCCAGCATGGGTTAAGGGTTCCTTTTCCCAGCATGGGATGGCTCCTTTTCCCAGGATGGGATGGATCCTTTCCCCAGGATGGGATGGATCCTTTCCCCAGGATGGGATGGATCCTTTTCCCAGGATGGGATGATGGTTTCTTTCCCCAGGATGAGATGATGGTTCCTTTCCCCAGGATGAGATGATGGTTCCTTTTCCCAGGATGGGATGGTTCCTTTTCCCAGGATGAAATGATGGTTCCTATTCCCAGGATGGGATGAGGGTTCCTTTCCCCAGGATGGGATGATGGTTCCTATTCCCAGGATGGAATGAGGGTTCCTTTCCCCAGGATGAGATGGATCCTTTCCCCAGGATGAGATGGATCCTTTTCCCAGGATGGGCTGGTTCCTTTCCCCAGGATGGGATGATGGCTCCTTTTCCCACAATGGGATGAAGGTTCCTTTTCCCAGGATGGGATGATGGTTCCTTTTCCCAGCATGGGTGAGCATCTCCATCCCCTCACCCATCCTGCCAAAATTCCCTGGATAAAACATTTTCTGAGCTTCATTCCTTGGTAAAGTCTCCAAGGCAGGAAGGGAATAAGGAGAAAAATTACCTGTAATGCAAAGCTAGGAGGCTCATAAATCTGAATCTCTGGGCTGGGATTGAATGGAGACCCAGCAGAGCTGGGTCTGTCCTGCAGCTCAGAGGGCAGGGACAGCACCTGGCACTGCCCAGGACAGTTGGACAGTGGGCACTGCCCAGGACATGGGACAGGGGACAGGGACACTGCCCAGGACAGAGGGACAGGGGAGAGGGACACTGCCCAGGACAGTGGGACACAGGCACTGCTGGCCTTGGCACAGCTGGCAGTGGCTGCCCCCCACAGGCTCAGGGGCTTTCCAACCTAAAGAAATCCAGGATTTTGGTTCTGTTGAGCCAGGTCTCCCTCACCAATGTGAACACAAAACCTGTCTGTTGAGCCAGGACTAACATGGAACAGAAAGGGAAAAATGGGAAGGGACTGGCAGGTGGTGGGGCCTGCAGAGCCACCTGTGACACCTGTGACACCCGTGACACCTGTGACACCACCTGTGACACCTGTGACACCTGTGACACCACCTGTGACACCCACCTGTGACACCACCTGTGACACCTGTGACACCACCTGTGACACCTGTGACACCTGTGACACCACCTGTGACACCTGTAACACCACCTGTAACACCACCTGTGACACCTGTGACACCACCTGTGACACCTGTGACACCCGTGACACCTGTGACACCACCTGTGACACCTGTGACACCTGTGACACCACCTGTGACACCTGTGACACCACCTGTGACACCTGTGACACCCGTGACACCTGTGACACCACCTGTGACACCTGTGACACCTGTGACACCACCTGTGACACCACCTGTGACACCTGTGACACCTGTGACACCACCTGTGACACCTGTGACACCTGTGACACCACCTGTGACACCGGTGACACCTGTGACACCTGAGACACCTGTAACACCACCTGTGACACCTGTGACACCACCTGTGACACCTGTGACACCCGTGACACCTGTGACACCACCTGTGACACCACCTGTGACACCTGTGACACCACCCGTGACACCACCTGTGACACCCGTGACACCTGTGACACCTGAGACACCCACCTGTGACACCTGTGACACCTGTGACACCTGTGATCTCACCACAGCAGACCCAGAGGGGCACCAGGAGCCCGAGCAAACTCAGTTCCTGTGTAAGCAAATGTTCAGTGCGTGCCCAGAGCAGGCAATCAGCTCCAATTGAAAGCAGCCCTTGACAAGCTCGCTGTTTATTCCAGCTCTGCCATGGCCTTGCCAGCCCAGCCTCTCTGTGTCTCCTCTCTGTTTCTATTAAGCACCAGCCTGTGCCATAATATCATTTTTCCTGCTCTCATGCCTCTGACAGCGCATCCATCATTCTTCATAATTGCATCTAACAAATATTGATTTTGTCTCCAAAAGAGTAAACAGAAATATTAGAGTGCTTTTGCAGAAGGCACAGACACTCATGGCAAGTGCATCTGAACGGGGAGAGGAGGCAGCCTGGACAGAACATATGGCTGTGCAAAAGCTGCACCGGTTTGCAAAGCTGGAAATGCAGCAGAGCAGAACGGGCACGGGGCTGTGCCAAGGAAATGCCACCGGGACAAGTGGAGCTTCAGTGCCCTGTCCCACACAGAAGGGGCTCCCAGCATTTCCCTGCAGAGGAAGGGCTGAAGCTGCCCTGGGAGCAGGGTAATGCAGATTAAAGGCACTGACAGGGGCTCTGGCTCAGCAGGGCAGGGCCAGCCCTGGGCTCTGAGCATCCCTGCCCATGGCACTGGGGACTGAATTTGGAGCCTTTCCAACCCTGCCATGGGATCCCACGGTGCTGTTGGCTCTCTGAGCCATCCCTGAGCCTTCCCTCAGACCTGTGGGAGAGACAGAGCAGCCCCACTGGGTGTGCAGAGAGCAGCCAGAGCAAACCCAGCGGGGCTGGGGAGAGGGGATGGGATACAGGGATGGGATGGGATGGGATGGGATACAGGGATGGGATGGGATGCAGGGATGGGATGGGATGGGATACAGGGATGGGATGGGATACAGGGATGGGATGGGATGGGATGGGATGGGATGGGATGGGATGCAGGGATGGGATGGGATGGGATACAGGGATGGGATGCAGGGATGGGATACAGGGATGGGATACAGGGATGGGATACAGGGATGGGATACAGGGATGGCACACCTGGCCTCACCTGGGCACACCTGGGCACACCTGGGCACACCTGACATCACCTGGCACACCCGGCACACCTGACATCACCTGGCACACCTGGGCACACCTGGCACACCTGGCCACACCTGGGCACACCTGTCCGGCAGGTGCTGACTCCCCAGCCGGGCTCTCCCCTCCCTGGCACTCCCCAGAACTCACACCCTGCACCTCGCCCAAGGCACTGCAGTTGTTAAGAGACGATTCCCAGGAACTGAGGCCACCTGGATCCATCTCCACTGGGGACAGATGGCAGCAGGGGATGGAGCTGTGCAGCCCCGGAGCTGCCCCCACTGCAGAGCCCCCGCCTGCCCCAGCCACACCCGAACCCCTCCCCAGATATCTCATGTGCACACAACTCCTCTCTCACTGCTGGAACTGCCACCGAGCTAAGGATTGTCCCAATGAGCCCACGGGTTATTTCCTCAAGGGTTTTTCCACTGTTCTGCTTAAATTCTCCAGGAGCAGCTCCCAGCCCCAGCCCTGTGGGCTCAGATCTTCATTTCAGCAGGGGATGCTCCATTTGGAGACAGCTCTGAGAGGGGAAAACACAAATCTCTCCAATCAATCAAGCCGTGTGCTGGCATGCAATAAACACCAATTTCTAAAGGAGAAATCTTTCCAGAGAAACTTGATCAACTGTCTGACAGTGTTACAGAGTTAGAAGATGAAAAGAAAAATTATCCATTGGAGTTGCAGTAAAATATTGGGTTTCACGTCTCGCTGCATCTTGATTGCAAATGTGGTTTGAGCTGTTTGTGGAAAATGCCCCACTGGAAATGGGGAGGAGGTTAAACAGCCCGGGGCTGGGGATGGGGAGCGACCCCAGCTCGTGGGCTCCTGCAGTGCCAGCAGAGCTGCCCCACCGAGGCTGCACCCACACCTGCCCAGCAACCACGGGAGATCGGGATCAGAGCAGCTGTCACGGGAAACCAGGCACAAAACCATCAAAGGCCGGGCTGGACATTGGGGTTGGACATTGGGGACAGTGGGAGCTGTCCCTGCCATGGCAGGGGGGCTCTGGGGGGGTTTGGGGTCCCTTCAGCCCAAGCCAGTGTGGGATTGTGTGACCCACACAAGCTCAGGGGCCACCAGCTCCAGCCCAGCCCAGCTCAGTCAGGCCCAGTTCAGCCCAGCCCAGCCCAGCCCAGTTCAGCTCAGCCCTGCCCAGTCCAGCCCAGTTCAGGTTCTGCCTTGGCTTCCCAGCGCAGCCCAGCTCAGCTCAGCTCAGCTCAGCTCAGCTCAGCCCAGCCCAGCCCAGCCCAGCCCAGCCTAGCCCAGCCCAGCCTTGTCTCCCCTCCCCAGCCCAGCCCAGCTCAGCCCAGCTCAGCTCAGCTCAGCCAGCTCTGCCTTGTCTCCCCAGCCCAGCTCAGCCCAGTTCAGCTCAGCCCTGCCCAGCCCAGCTCAGTTCAGCTCAGCCCAGCCCAACCCAGCCCAGCCCAACCCAGCCCAGCTCAGCCCAGCTCCGCCTTGTCTCCCCTCCCCAGCCCAGCCCAGTTCAGCTCAGCTCAGCCCAGCCCAGCCCAGCCCAGCCCATCTCAGCCCAGTTCAGCTCAGCCCAGCCCAGCCCAGCCCAGCTCAGCCCAGCTCAGCCCAGCCCAGCCTTGTCTCTCTTCCCCAGCCCAGCCCAGCTCAGCCCAGCTCAGCCCAGCCCAGCCTTGTCTCTCTTCCCCAGCCCAGCCCAGCTCAGCCCAGCTCAGCCCAGCCCAGCCTTGTCTCTCTTCCCCAGCCCAGCCCAGCTCAGCCCAGCTCAGCCCAGCCCAGCCTTGTCTCTCTTCCCCAGCCCAGCCCAGCCCAGTCCAGTTCAGCCCAGCCCAGCCCAGCCCAGTTCAGCCCAGCCCAGCTCAGCCCAGCCCAGCCCAGCTCAGCCCAGCCCAGCCCAGCCCAGCCCAGCCCAGCCCTCCCAGCCCAGCCCAGCCTTGTCTCCCCTCCCCTCCCCAGCCCAGCCCAGCCCAGCTCAGCCCAGCTCGGCCTTGTCTCCCCTCCCCAGCCCATCCCAGCTCTGTCCCCCCGCTCTGCTGCTGCTCTTGGGGCACACATCCCTGTCACAAAGCCCCTGCACTAGAACTGGTGTCTGTCCCAGTCCCTCCTGTCCCATCAGGAAAACACACCCGTGGGATTTGGGAGCTGACCCCGGCAGTGCAGGAGGTGCTGGAGGGATCCAGCAGAGCCCAGGAGTAAAGCCAGGGCTCTCTGAGCCTGGGCCAGAGGCTCTCCTGTGCTTCTGTGCTGAGAAATTCAGAGGAATTAATGCATTTTTCTGTCCAGAACAGAGGGTACAGAACCCTCCCAAGCTCATTTCCTCCTCTGAGGTTTCTGCTCTGTCACACCCAGCCTCTCGCTGATTTGATCTCTCTCCCCCAATTTGTCTTCTGTATTTCCTCTCCTGTTCCATTCCTAATTCCTTCTTAATTCCCGCTATAAAAAATGCCTGAAGAGCCAGTAGGAAATGTCCACAGTGGCAGAGAGTCAGCTCCTCATCTGCTCTTACAGAGAGCAGTTTCCAGCTGTAATATGTTACATCGAAGGGAAAAAAGCTGCTTTAAAAATCTATATTAAAGCTTTTATCCAATTAATATTTCATTACAGCTGCCTGGGAGAGACTCGTCACTCCTCACTCGTTTCATTCTAAGCAGCTAAAACCCATTTGTGCCCTTGTAAATCCTTACTTTTTAATATTAATTTTTTGTAAGGTACTAATTAAAAAAATAATTTTAGGAAATGGTTTTTTGCTCGATTGGCTTCCTCCTCTTATTGCTTTTTGCAGTGTGAAGAACAAACATCAAACCCATCCCGGGTCCCTGGCAGTGGCTCTGCCCAGAGCCGAGCACTTCGCCTGCCCCGACCGCCAGGCAGTTCGCAGGAATCAGAGAAAAGGGAGAAAACAGAGGAAAGGGAGAAAAGGGAGAAAAGGGAGGAAAGGGAGGAAAGAGAGGAAAGGGAGAAAACGGAGAAAAGGGAGGAAAGGGAGGAAAGAGAGGAAAGGGAGAAAAGGGAGAAGAGAGAGGAAAGAGAAAAAACAGAGAAAAGGGAGGAAAGCGAGGAAAGGGAGGAAAGGGAGGAAAGGGAGGAAAGAGAGAAGAGAAAAGGGAGAAAACAGAGAAAAGAGAAAAAAGTCTTTGTGGTTTATTACACCCTGACAAGCACGAGTCTGATAAGGAGCCGGGAGGGAATGTGGGGTACCGGGTGTGGGATGGGGATGCGGGATGCGGGATGTGGGATCGAGATCCAGAGTGCAGGGTGCGGGATGCAGACTCCATCGGTGCGGGATGAGGAATCCGGGATGCGGGATCCGGGATGTGGGATTTGGGATGTGGGATGTGGGATCCATTGGTGCGGGACCCGGGATGCGGGATTCGGGATCCGGGATGCGGGATTCGGGATGCGGGACCCGGGATGCGGGATCCGGGATGCGGGATGCGGGATGCAGGACCCGGGATACGGGATCCGGGATCCGGGATGCGGGACCCGGGACCCGGGATGCAGGATGCGGGATGCGGGATGTGGGATGTGGATGCGGGATGCGGGACGCGGGATGCAGAGTGCAGGGTGCGGGATCCGGGATGCGGGATGTGGGATGCGGGATGCGGGATGTGGGATGCGGGATGAGGAATCCGGGACCCGGGATGCGGGATGCGGGACCCGGGATGCGGGATGCGGGATGCGGGATGCGGGATGCGGGATGCAGGATGCGGGATGCGGGATGAGGAATCCGGGACCCGGGATCCGGGATGCGGGATGCAGCACCCGGGATGCGGGATCCGCACTCCCCCGAGCGGGAGCGCTGCCCTCCGTTGCCTCTGCAGCCCGGGACCATCTCGAGCCTCGTGGGAACGAGCCCTGCACTGGATTTATCCTTCCCCAGGCTGGGAATGGACCCCAAGATCCATCAAACCCAGCTCCCCCTCCTTGCAGAGCTCTGTAAAAGCAAAGAACCCCTGAGAGCTCCCTGGTCCCGGATAGGGACACGCAGCTCCTTTTCCATCCCAGAGCATCAGTGACAGTGGAATCCACTGGTGAACCTCCCAGGAACAGCTCTGTGTGTGCTGAGAGGCTTTTCCATCCCAGAGCCATCACTGACAGTGTTATCCCATGGGGATTGTCCCAGGAACAGCCCTGTGTGTGCTCAGAGGCTTTTCCATCCCTCTGCAGCCACAACCACCAGTGACAGTGTTATCCCATGGGGATTGTCCCAGGAACAGCTCTGTGTGTGCTGAGAGGCTTTTCCATCCCAGAGCCATCACTGACAGCGTTATCCCATGGAACAGCTCCTAGGAACAGCTCCATGAGTGCTGAGAGGCTTTTCCATCCCAGAGCCATCACTGACAGCGTTATCCCCTCTCAGGGAGCCCCAGCACAGCCGAGCCGTGCAGAACGTCACGGGAGGCGGCCCCGGCACACCCCGAGCTCCATCCCCAGCGCCCAGGGTCCATCCCCAGTGCCCTGGCACACCCTGAGCTCCATCCCAGTGCCCAGGCACACCCCGAGCTCCATCCCCAGCGCCCAGGGTCCATCAGCAGCCCCGGCACACCCCGAGCTCCATCCCAGTGCCCTGGCACACCCCGAGCTCCATCCCCAGTGCCCGGGGTCCATCAGCAGCCCCGGCACACCCCGAGCTCCATCCCAGTGCCCGGGGTCCATCAGCAGCCCCGGCACACCCCGAGCTCCATCCCAATGCCCAGGCACACCCAGAGCTCCATCCCGGGGCCCAGGGTCCATCAGCAGCCCCGGCACAGCCCGAGCTCCATCCCCCAGCGCCCAGGGTTCATCAGCAGCCCCGGCACACCCCGAGCTCCATCCCAGCGCCCAGGGTCCATCAGCAGCCCCGGGCTGTCCCCTGGTGCACAGCCCAGCCTGAATCATCACTCACACTCCAGGAGCAACCAGCGCTCTGTGTCTCTGCACATCACACACTTCCCATCCAGCAGTTAATTACAGCAGCCAGCACCCAATTTCCTCCAGCCAGCCTGGGAGAAAAATGTTAAACGGATGCAGTTTAAGCACAATTAACACGGGGACCTGCTCCAGCCTACAGCAGGAAGCTGTTCCCCAGGAACAGGCTCCAAGGGATGAAATCAGTGATTCCCCTCTGCTGCTGAGCCTGACCCTGGCAACCCCAAACATCCTGCACTGCCCAGCTGGGGCTGTGCACCCCAACTCAGCCAGCAGCAGGAACGGGGAGTGGGAAACCACCATGGAATCATGGAATGGGCTGGGAGGGAACACAAATCCCCCCAGAGCCCCCCAGCCATGGCAGGGACACCTCCCACTGTCCCCAATGTCCAACCCCAGTGTCCAGCCTGGCCTTGGGCACTGCCAGGGATCCAGGGGCAGCCACAGCAAATCTGGGAATTCCATCCCAGCCAGGGAACAATTCCTGCCCAAAATCCCATCCAAACCCACCCAGTGTCAGCTCAGAGCCATCCCCTGTGTGCTGTCCCTCCATCCCTGTGTGCTGTCCCTCCATCCCCTGTGTGCTGTCCCTCCATCCCCTGTGTGCTGTCCCTCCATCCCTGTGTGCTGTCCCTCCCTGCCTTGTCCCCAGCCCCTCTCAGCTCTCCTGGAGCCCCTGCAGGCTCTGAGCTCTCCCCAAAGCTTCTCCTGTCCAGGGCAGCACCCCCAGCTCTCCCACCCTGTGCCAGCCCTGCCCACCCGCACTAAAAACTCCCGACCCATCACAGGTGGAATGCTGAGCCCAGAACTGCACCAGTGCCCCAGAGCTGTGCCAGTGCCCCAGAACCGCGCCAGTGCCCCAGAGCTGTGCCAGTGCCCAGAACCGTGCCAGTGCCCCAGAACTGCACCAGTGCCCCAGAACTGCACCAGTGCCCCAGAACCGTGCCAGTGCCCCAGAACCGTGCCAGTGCCCCAGAACCGTGCCAGTGCCCCAGGGCTGTGCCAGTGCCCCAGAGCCGTGCCAGTGCCCCAGAACCGTGCCAGTGCCCCAGAGCCGTGCCAGTGTCCCAGAACCGTGCCAGTGCCCCAGAGCCGTGCCAGTGCCCAGAGCTGTGCCAGTGCCCCAGAGCCGTGCCAGTGCCCCAGAACCGTGCCAGTGCCCCAGAGCCGTGCCAGTGTCCCAGAACCGTGCCAGTGCCCCAGAACCGTGCCAGTGCCCCAGAGCCGTGCCAGTGCCCCCACACAGCCCCAGCAGAGCCACGAGCTCACACCCTGCCTGTGAGCAGGAAAACAAACAGTGCTGGTCTCAGTGACAGCCAGGGACTGCCACTGCTCAGCCCCACAGGGGACAGCCAAGGGGAGCAGATGTCCCCAGGTGAAGGGAATGTCCCCGGGTGAAGGGAATGTCCCCAGGTGAAGTGAATGTCCCCAGATAAAGCAAATGTCCCCAGGTGAAGCAGATGTCCCCAGGTGAAGGGAATGTCCTCACATGAAGTGAATGTCCCCAGGTGAAGGGAATGTCCCCAGCTGAAGTGAATGTCCCCAGGTGAAGTGAATGTCCCCAGGTGAAGTGAATGTCCCCAGGTGCAGGGAATGTCCCCAGGTGCAGGGAATGTCCCCAGGTGAAGCGAATGTCCCCAGGTGAAGGGAATGTCCCCAGGTGAAGCAAATGTCCCCAGGTGATGCAGATGTCCCCAGGCAAAGTGAATGTCCCCAGGTGAAGTGAATGTCCCCAGGCAAAGTGAATGTCCCCAGATAAAGCAAATGTCCCCAGGTGAAGGGAATGTCCCCAGGTGAAGCAAATGTCCCCAGGTAAAGGGAATGTCCCCAGATGAAGTGAATGTTCCCAGGTGAAGGGAATGTCCCCAGATAAAGTTAATGTCCCCAGCTGAAGCCCCTGTGTGCTCCTCCAGCCCTCGGGGCACACATCAATCACAGAATTCAATCAGGAAGTGCAGAGGCACAGCAGGAGGTTATACAGAATTGTATTTATGGCACATGAACACGGGCACTGGGTGATTCTGTGCTCTGTGTGCCTCAGCCACAATCCAGCTCCAGGGGAGGGGTCCGTGGAAACCTCCCCTGTGCTCGGAATATTCCTCACAGGAATGATGGCAGCGCTGTCTAGGCAAACACACACCCTCCACTGTGCCATAGAAATATAAGTTATATAATACATTTTATATAAATAATATATATATATAAGTTATATAACAAGTTTTGGGGTTTTAGTCCCCTCAAGTCTTCAAATATTCCACAACATTCCCCTGCAATTCTTCCACCAACATTATTCTACAATTGGCTGTGCAATAAAACCCTGCCTCCTTTAAAAACAAGCAGTGCACTGCTGGGCTGGGGCTCTGCTGACACCTCCCAGAGACAGCACTGCAGGGCTCGGGGTGGGCTGGTCTGGGGGTTTTCTTGGCAAGAAAACAAAATAATCTAATTTAAAAATAAGATACTGGGAGGGTGGGCAGCCTGGCACAGGGTGCCCAGAGCAGCGCCCCTGCAGCATCACCCAGGAGGGTTTTCCCATGTTCTGAGCCACGGGATAAAAACCAGGAGGATCTGAGGCAGAGATGTCACAATGGCACAGTGTCACCGCTGTCACACTTCCATTATCGCCTCAATTGCTGCTCTGCTCCTGCTGTGCTGCCCCAGGGCACCCTGGTGCACCTGGAACAGCTCCTGAGAGAAATGCTGAGCTCAGAGCAGGTTCGGGAGCTGCAGCACAGCTGGGCTGGGCAGGGACAGGGACAGGGACAGGGACAGGGACAGGGACAGCAGGACAGGGACAGGGACAGAGGCAGGGACAGGGACAGGGTCAGGGACAGGGACAGGGACAGCAGGACAGGGACAGGGACAGGGACAGGGACAGAGGCAGGGACAGGGACAGGGTCAGGGACAGGGACAGGGACAGCAGGACAGGGACAGGGACAGGGACAGGGACAGGCACAGGGACATGGACAGGCACAGGCACAGGGACAGAGACAGGGACAGGGACAGGGACAGCGGGACAGGGACAGGGACAGGCACAGGGACAGCAGGACAGGGACAGGGACAGGCACAGGGACAGCAAGGACAGCAGGACAGACACAGGCATAGGGACAGAGACAGGGACAGCAGGACAGGGACAGGGACAGGGACAGGCACAGGCACAGGGACAGGGTCAGCAGGACAGGGACAGGCACAGGGACAGGGACAGGGACAGGGACAGCAGGACAGGGACAGCAGGACAGGCACAGGGACAGGGACAGCAGGACAGGCACAGGGACAGGGACAGGGACAGGGACAGCAGGACAGGGACAGGGACAGGGACAGGGACAGGCACAGGGACAGGGTCAGCAGGACAGGGACAGGCACATGGACAGGGACAGGGACAGGGACAGGGACAGGGACAGGCACAGGGACAGGGACAGGGACAGGGACAGGGACAGGGACAGGGACAGGCACAGGCACAGGGACAGGGACAGCAAGGACAGCAGGACAGGAATGGGAGCAGGGAATTCCTGCTCTGAACCAGCCCTGCTGCCCTGCCCTGAGCTCCCCTGGCTGCTCATCCACCCCTGGGTTAGCAGAATGCAATGATGCAGTCACTCTTTGGTATAAAAATGAACCTGAACTCTCCGATTTTCCCTGCAGCCATTCCACACACCACTCCTCCTTTATCAGTATTTACCCACGGACTCAGAGTGTGGAAATGGGTTGAAATGGGTTCAGAATCATTTCCCTGTGTTTTACACATTTTTCACTTTAAAGGAAGGTGAAAAACCGTGACCTAGAGCAGCCGGTCCATTAGGATAAATCTCCATAATTTTGTAACATTAAACAAAAAAATCCTACTTGTTCCTATTTTCATTGATGTGTAGGAGCTGTGTGTAAAGACCCCAAAAGTTTGAGGGTTTTCAGTGGAAGTGCAGCCGTGAGCGCGGTGTGATAAGGACCAAGGGTGCCACCAAGTGGAGATGTTCAAGACAGAAAAAAATCCGATTTCTGTGATTCCTCCACGGGACCGTGCAGTGGTTTGGGTTTGTCAATTCGAAATAGGATTAGGAGAAAAGTAAAACCGGCTTAACTTTAAATTGTACTTGGAAAAATTTTATTTAGAAACTGTAAGAAAAAAAGAATAAAACCTAGAATAAAACTTTTAGAATATGGGTAAAAATTCCAGGAAATCTTTACAAGCCAGCACAGAAAAGCAGAAAGAGCCACTCCAGTGAAGTCCCCTCAGATCCAGGGGTTCCACATCTGTTGTTCCAATTTTTAAGCACCATAAGGTAGGAAAACTCTGAAAAATCAAAAACTGTTTGAAAAGTCTTTCCCATTCCAAACTTTTTGCACACACTGAGCAGCTGAGGCTGCCCTGGATCCCTGGAATTGCCAAGGCCAGTTGGACACTGGGGTTGGACACAGTGGGAGGGGTCCCTGGATGGGGATGGCTCTGGGGGGATTTGGGGTCCCTGCCAGCCCAATCCAGGCTGGAATTCTGTGCCATGGGCAACTCAGAGAGCTCCCAGAGAACCCAAAACCGCTGGAGCTGGAGGCAGGAGCAGAGGCTGAGGCACAGCCCAGGACAGCAGGGAGCACTGCAGCCCTTGGAAACAGCCCTGACACTCCCAGGGTTTTCAGCAAACTGCAGAAATCACCTCCAGCCCTGACCAAAAACAACAAAAAACGTGGAGCAGGCAATAGCTGAGCACCAAAGAACTGTGCCATGTATTAAACCAAGTATTTGTAACACATTAAAATGTGCTTTTTGAGGAGAGCAGGAATATTTTGATTCCCCTCTGATTCCACAGGCAGAGCAGTGATTCCCCTCTGATTCCACAGGTAGAACAGAATTCCCCTCTGATTCCACAGGCAGAACAGAATTCTCCTCTGATTTCACAGGTAGAACAGTGATTCCCCTCTGATTCCACAGGTAGAACAGAATTCCCCTCTGATTCCACAGGTAGAACAGAATTCTCCTCTGATTCCACAGGTAGAACAGAATTCCCCTCTGATTCCACAGGCAAAGCAGTGATTCCCCTGTGATTCCACAGGCAGAGCAGAGATTCCCCTCTGATTTCACAGGCAGAGCAGTGATTCCCCTGTGATTCCACAGGTAGAACAGAATTCCCCTCTGATTCCACAGGTAGAACAGAATTCCCCTCTGATTTCACAGGTAGAACAGAATTCCCCTCTGATTCCACAGGTAGAACAGAATTCCCCTCTGATTCCACAGGCAGAGCAGTGATTCCCCTCTGATTCCACAGGCAGAGCAGTGATTCCCCTCTGATTCCACAGGTAGAACAGAATTCCCCTCTGATTTCACAGGCAGAGCAGTGATTCCCTCTGATTCCACAGGTAGAACAGAATTCCCCTCTGATTCCACAGGCAGAACAGTGATTCCCCTCTGATTCCACAGGTAGAACAGAATTCCCCTCTGATTTCACAGGCAGAGCAGTGATTCCCTCTGATTCCACAGGTAGAACAGAATTCCCCTCTGATTTCACAGGTAGAACAGAATTCCCCTCTGATTCCACAGGCAGAACAGTGATTCCCCTCTGATTCCACAGGTAGAACAGAATTCCCCTCTGATTCCACAGGTAGAACAGAATTCCCCTCTGATTCCACAGGCAGAGCAGTGATTCCCCTCTGATTCCACAGGCAGAGCAGTGATTCCCCTCTGATTCCACAGGCAGAGCAGTGATTCCCCTGTGATTCCACAGGCAGAAGGGCACTTCTGGGTTTCTGGAGACCCCTCTTGTTGGTGCAGTTGTTTGTGCAGGGTGTGCACACCTTCCCCAGATCAGCACCCACTCTGAAATGCATTCCACAGCCGCTTTCTCCAAAATAAGTTCCCTTTCTTTGACTTTAGGCAGCTCAACTTCCTATTAAACCCCCTCTGCCACAGAAGAGTCTTTGGTGTAGAGCTCATTAGTGAGCTCAGCTCTCCCCACTGCTTCCCACGCCTTTGGGATCCCTGGAGAGAACAACTTTGCTTTGATTAGAGGGGAAAACATCTTCTCTTTCAGCTGCTATCAGAGTAACCCCCACGCTGGATTTGGGAGGTGGTACTTGTGCATGCAGGAAACGGAGAGGTGTGTGCAGGATGGAGTGAAAGCAAACTCCAAATTCAGCACAGCTCAGGGCAGGGCTCTGCAGCTCTCCAGGGGAAGTGCTCTCCATCCTTCCAGCTGACATTTCACTGTTCATCACTCCCAGCTCTGGGGAACCCAGTGCTGGAGCCCTCCAGAGGGATTTGGGGTTTTCCTGGCATGATTCAAGAAGTCGTGTGTGTGCCATGCCTCAGACACAGGGTCTGAATGCAGACATTTGTAAAAGCAGGAGCACAGTGCCTGGTTGGTGTGCTGAGTGCACAGAGCCTGGGAAGCACCTGCACAGCTCTGCCAGGGGCTCACCTGAGCCAGGGCCAGCAGCAGGACGGGCTCAGCTCATCCCCTTGCACAGAGCCTGGGAAGCACCTGCACACCTCTGCCAGGGGCTCACCTGAGCCAGAGCCAGCAGCAGGACGGGCTCAGCTCATCCCCTCCCACGGATGGAGCCTCAGAGCCCCAAACCAGCCCTGCCAGCCCCTCCAGCCCCCCTCAGAACCCACACCAAGGGCAAGCTCCAACGGCACAGACACAGAGAATGCTGGCAAAAAAATATTGGTGTGAGGATAAAGAGGAAAGGTTAAACCTTGGAAACACTGAGCAAAAACCAGTAAAGCTCAAAGTGATGCGTGCTGCACACTGCAATGGGTTGAAGGTACAGCTAAAATGTACCCCCATGTGGAGTGGGGCTGGGTGACAGCAGAGCAAACCAGCCAGGAGAGGAACTGAGCCAGCAGCTCGAGCCACAGCCAAGCTCCTGACAGCACCTGCCCAGGTAACCAGCCAGGGCTTGCAGCACGCTCACAACCACCTCAGAGCTGCTCTGTGGGTGTGCCCTAGTCAGTAAGCTTTGTGACATTGAAATGGAAATGAATCGGTGGAAAAGGCTTCACCTGGGAATTAAAGAGTTCAATAGTTGAGATGAATTGCACTGCTAATAAAACTTGCATGCTTTATGAGGAGGATATTCCCCTTCCAGCAGTAACCAGCAGTGGGGAAGTGGCTGCAAACACTTCCTAAGCCTGTGGTGAGCAAACAGGGAGCTCACATCCCTGCAACAAACACTTGCCAGCGTTTGTTCTGAGCTGTGTTCCGCGGGTGCTGTTTGCCTGGCCCCAGTCCCAGTGCCAGGCTGTGTGTCACAGCTCGTGCCGTTCCCGAGGACACGGCTGTCACCCTGCGGGACAGGGGCCAAGGGACACCTCCCCAGCTGAGCAGTGCAGGCAGGACACGTAACCAGGGACAGCAGTGACATCCTGGAACAGCAGGGCAGGGACAGCAGTGTCCATCCTGTAACAGCACTGCAGGGACAGCAGTGTCCATCCTGTAACAGCACTGCAGTGAGAGCAGTGACATCCTGTAACAGCACTGCAGGGACAGCAGTGACATCCTGTAACAGCACTGCAGGGACAGCAGTGTCCATCCTGTAACAGCACTGCAGGGACAGCAGTGTCCATCCCATAACAGCACTGCAGGGACAGCAGTGTCCATCCTGTAACAGCAGGGCAGGGACAGCAGTGTCCATCCTGTAACAGCACTGCAGGGACAGCAGTGACATCCTGTAACAGCACTGCAGGGACAGCAGTGTCCATCCTGTAACAGCAGGGCAGGGACAGCAGTGTCCATCCCATAACAGCACAGCAGGGACAGCAGTGTCCATCCTGTAACAGCACTGCAGGGACAGCAGTGACATCCTGTAACAGCACTGCAGGGACAGCAGTGTCCATCCTGTAACAGCACTGCAGTGAGAGCAGTGACATCCTGTAACAGCACTGCAGGGACAGCAGTGTCCATCCCATAACAGCACTGCAGGGACAGCAGTGACATCCTGTAACAGCAGGGCAGGGACAGCAGTGTCCATCCTGTAACAGCACTGCAGGGACAGCAGTGTCCATCCTGTAACAGCAGTGCAGGGACAGCAGTGTCCATCCTGTAACAGCACTGCAGGGACAGCAGTGACATCCTGTAAGAGCAGGGCAGGGACAGCAGTGTCCATCCTGTAACAGCACTGCAGGGACATCCCATAACAGCACTGCAGTGACAGCAGTGTCCATCCCATAACAGCAGGGCAGGGACAGCAGTGTCCATCCCGTAACAGCACTGCAGTGACAGCAGTGTCCATCCCATAACAGCACTGCAGGGACAGCAGTGACATCCCATAACAGCACTGCAGCCCCATCCCACAGCAGCCCTGCAGCTCCCCAGCTCTGCCTGTGTCCCTGCCATGGCATGCTTTGACACAGGAACGTTTTGGGGCTCCTCTGTGCAGGACTGTGAGGAGCTGTGGTGTCCCAGGCTGGGGTACCCAGTGCTCCCATCCCTGCCTGTGCCTGAGCACACCCCGGGACACTGCAGAGCCACCACACCCTGGGGACACTGCAGAGCCAACACACCCTGGGGACACTGCAGAGCCAACACACCCTGGGGACACTGAGGAGCCATCACACCCCGGGGACACTGCAGAGCCACCACACCTCTGGGACACTGAGGAGCCACCACAGCCCGGGGACACTGCAGAGCCACCACAGCCCGGGGACACTGAGGAGCCACCACACCCCAGGGACACTGCAGAGCCACCACAGCCCAGGGACACTGCAGAGCCACCACAGCCCAGGGACACTGCAGAGCCACCACAGCTCAGGGACACCCCAGAGGCCAGGACACAGCTGAGGGCTCCTGAGCCCATTTCCTGCCCCGTTGCACAGCTCCAGTCTCAGCCATCCCAAGCAGCAACGCTCCCGTTCCCTGTTCTGCAGCACTCACATTCTGGAACCATCCTGCAGCACTGGGGGCTGCCCTTGGCACACTGCTGCAGACTGGCACCAGGATTTGGGGTGCAGGGCTGGGGGGAGCCTGCACAGCCGTGCCCCCCACCCTGGCACCAGGGGAGCCCCAACAGCCCCAGGCTGCAGGGCACAGCTGTGCTCAGGGACCTGCAGCTCCCCGGGCTGTCCCTGTGTCCCCAAGCTGGAGCACAAAGCACCCTCAGTGCCACAGCTCTGCCATCACAGACACAGTCACTGCCTCCACCACTGTCCTGGGGCGATGAAAACACCCGAATGTGGGAGCTAGGAGAGTGGATTTAATTAGCACATGCAGTTTGATAACCAGGATGCCTTTGCAAGAGCAAACAGCTTTGAAGATTACAAGAAGATTGGGTCAGGACTGGTGACAGGAAAGAAGATTGAACTTAGTAGAAATGTAAAGTTTGTCTGATTTTTAACCCAGTGGATGTAGTAAAAAATTACTGCCTTCCTAAAAATGGTGTATAAGCAAATGTAGCTCACAGCTCATTGGGATTCTGGTCACGAGTCAGGAGTCCCTGTCTCTCAATCATCAATACCCAAACCCGCTGGCACTGGTGTGGAGCTCCCTCCCCTTCACACAGCATCATCACTACGAGGTGCACAGGGCACACAGGCTGGAGACAGCAGAGTTTTTCAAATTTCACTCCATGGAGCCCATAGTAACATTTTCTGTTACCAACATCCACCAACTCCTCAAGGATTCTTCCTGAGATTCCAACCCAATTTAGCTCCACCATATGTCTTGCAAAGTGCTACTTGCTTCAGCACTGAATTTTCTCCTGTATTTCACTACAGCTAAAACACTCCTCTGTCATTCTGAATAAAATGAATAATGGGAAAAATAACTGAATAAGTGAAACAAAACCAGTTTAAGAGGATGATGGGTCTGGAAGCCAACCAGACTCACCATCACCCTGTTGGACAGAGTGTTCAGTCCCACCTCCCTGAAAACCCCCTCCATTTTTAAGTTTTGCAGAACACTTTTCCCATGCCAAAGCCTGGTGAGCAGAGCACCCTGAGGGTTTGCTGAGGCACTGCTGCTGGGATGTGCATTCCCTACAGCAGCCAGCAAGGAACCTGGAAGGGCTGGCTCATTCTGTTCATTTTTAACTCCTGAGTTTGGCCCTTTGACTCTGTGACCCTCCTGAAATCCCCCCTGCCATCAGCAAGGTAAGAGGGGAAAAGGAGCTGTCACTCAGGCCTTCACTATCTCAAACCAGAGATGCATCAAGGACAAATGGCATTTCCCCATTTATGTCACCCATATAAATGGATTGGGGGATTCTCCTTGCAGCTGAGCCAAAGTGAGGGGACACTCCCTGGGGTCTGCAGCTCCTCCCAGGGCAGCTCTGACCCCTGCTCTGGGACAGGGACAGCACCCAGGGAACGGCTGGAGCTGGGCCAGGGCAGGTTAAGCTGGATTTTAGGGAAAGGTTCATGCCCAGAGCGTGCTCCCAGGGAATGGGCACAGCCCCACAGAGCCCCAGGGGTGTTTGGACACCAGGGTGGGATTGCTGGGGGGTGTGTGCAGGGCCAGGGGCTGCACTGATGATCCTGGGGGTCCCCCCAGCTCAGGACATTCCCTGACTCTATGAAATAAATGGGTGCTTCCCCAACAGGAGCGCCCACAGTGCAATTCAAACATTTCCTTTTCACAGTGAAGTGTTTTCCTTTTGGCCCAGCCCTAAGCATCCCCAGGAGCTGGATGCAGGAAGGAATGCCTGAGGAATGAGGGCTGTCCCTGCTGGCTGTGCCCCAGCTCCGGGGGACAGCACTGGGAGCCCAGTGCAGGACCTGCAGCCACACCTTGCTGGGGCTCTGACTCACAGCCCTGCTGGGACACGTTCACAACTCTTCTTCTCCAGAGGAAAAGCACAGGTACCAATTAAAATCTGGGTGAGGTCGGAGAAACCCATAAATGTTTGGAATTATTCCGAAGTTTTAATTGAAGTTGGAGAGCAGAGCAGCTACAGCGGAATGGGAAGGAGATTTTGACATTTAAGGAATTGTCACTGAGAGAATTCTTGCTGTCACAGATATGAGTCACCCACTGCTGTGCCTGACAGGTGTCTTCTCTGACTCCTGAGATCAAGATCATTTCACTTTAATCTGAGAGAAGCAGAGGGATGAGCAATTCCTATTATTTATAATACACACTCCCCTCAAAGGTAGCTTGAAAATGAATATTTTGGGAGGGCATTCACAGTCCATGGCTGCAGAGGTGTGAAAACAGCTCAGAGGGCCCTGTCTGGCTGGCACAGAGAAGCAACACTGACTGTCCCCAGAACAAAGGCTGTTTGGGGAAGAGACACTTTGTGGTGGGGGAAGCTGGGAGAGAGCAACATCAGACAATGCAGCACATGGCAAGGCAGAGGTTTATTTGGTTTTCATGACAAACATCTGGCTCCAAATTGAACCTGAAAGAACCACAGTGGCACAGCTGGCTCCTTCCACCAGCAATTCCAGCACTGGGAGAAGTGCCCAGGAGCTCTGCAACGCCAGGAGCAGCCCTGGAGCTGGCAGGGACTGGGCTGGGCAGGACACAGCCACCAGCCATTTGTGTCAAAGCAGTGACAACCTGAAAGATGAACTGCCATAAATGAGACTGGAAACAGCATGGAATTCCCAGCTGTCAGGCAAACAAGCTGGAGGTGATGTCCAAAGTCACCTCAGCTGCTCCAGCTCCTGCTCTGAGGAGCAGCGAGTCAGGCACCAAACAGATGTGATCCCTGGCCTGGGACTGAGTGACAGGCAAATTTCCTGGGTTTTGTGGATTTTCCAAATCCCACTCTGGCAGGGGCACAGAGCACCCATTGCCGAGATCCTCTGGGCAGAAACATTTCTGATATGACCCCAAAAGTGATTCCTGTAGAAGCGCTCCCAGAGTGCTGAGAAGCTGCCTGGAGCGCTGGGTTAGCTCTAGATCTTTCCTTATAAAGCCAGAGAGCAATTACTGCATCACAGCACAAGGAATACAATAGAACAGACATTTTCTTCAGTCAGGAGGTGATTCAGCTATCAAAGAGATTCTTTTGTTTCTATTTTTGGGGAAAAAACTCATCACTGCTTTCAGATGTCTAAAGCTGATGCTGCCAGGGCTCTTCAGGGCTGTCAGAGGCTGAGCAGGGCTCTGTGATCCCTCCCTTCCCCACTCTGGGCTCTGTGACAGCCCTGTGGAACACCTGGAAACGCCACCTGAGGGCGAGCAGGACACGAGTGGTGACTCAGAGGGCACCAGAAATAGAGAGCACAGCTCCCAGCCCTGTCCCTTGTGTCCCCTGACCCAGGGCCAGCCAGGACACAACACGCAGCGCCAGGAAAATGCTGTGCTGCTCTTCCTGGAAGGGCTCCCCTGTCCAGGGCCAGCTCAGGCGGTGCCAGGGGACACTGCAGGCACAGGAGCCCTGCACGGGACAGGCTGGTGACAGCCAGGAGGGCGATGGCACTGCCGCAGCAGGGAGGGAAAGCTGAACCACGAGGTTCAGGACATTGGCCTGGATGTGACAAAGGGACTTTGCTGGGGTGCAAGGGCTCTGTGGAGCAGGAGAAGGGTCTGGATGCCATGCCTGGATGCCATGCAAACCCCATACCATGCAGGATTTCAGGGAAAGCAGGGTCTGTGCTCAGCTGTGGGAGCAGGGAGCTGGGCAGGAGCCACCAGAGGTTAACAAGGACCGACCCCAGGGTAAGGACTGAAGTCTGGGCTGTCTTTATTAACCACAGGGACAAATGCAGTGTAAAAAACACAGGTAAAACTACTGAACACAATGCTCATAAGGCAACCCGTCAACTGCCAAACCACAAGTTTGCTCCAAAGTTTGGAACGCTGACAAAAATTCCATGGGAAAAAAATCCGTTGCGCTTCTCACCATGGAATAATCGGGTGTTTTGCGGTCAATTAGCATGTGATATGTGTGTGGTTTCTAGCTGTTCGTGAAATCTGACTCCGTGTGCCCACCAGCCCCACTTCCCTTTGGGATAAACGCTCACTCCATGCTTTCTTTGCTCTGTGTTTTTTAAAATTACACATCCAGCACCCTGTGTTTTCAGAGCAGCAGCGGTGAGAGCCCCAGCAGAGGGTGGAAAACAGGCTGAGGGACAGGGCTGTGGTGGCAGCACACAGGAGGGGCACGGGGCAGCTGGCCCAGCACGATCCTATTTCCAGAGCACATTTGGAAACTTCACTCTCAGGAGCTTTTCTTGCTCGGCGTGGCCAGGGCAGAGCGTCACCTTCTTGTGAGTGCAACCCCTGAGTACACAGCAGTGACCCAGTGACTGGAACAGCCCCTGCTGACACCCTGTGCCTAAGTTCTGGGAATTCTGCAAAAGCCCGAGCCCCAGCCCCTGCTGACACCCTGTGCCCGAGTTCTGGGAATTCTGCAAAAGCCCGAGCCCCAGACCCTGCTGACACCCTGTGCCCGAGTTCTGGGAATTCTGCAAAAGCTCCAGCCCCAGACCCTGCTGACACCCTGTGCCTAAGTTCTGGGAATTCTGCAAAAGCTCCAGCCCCAGCCCCTGCTGACACCCTGTGCCCGAGTTCTGGGAATTCTGGCCCCTGCTTGTGCAACACCTCTGCCCCACACACACCCTGAGCTGAGCAGGGAATGCTTTCCCAACACTCCAGGAAAAGCTCTCCCACCCCAGAGCCACCCCTGTGCCCAGGTGAGCAGCAGGAAGGGGCTGGTCCTGCCCCTGTGCCCAGGTGAGCTCCAGGAAGGGGCTGGTCCTGCCCCTGTGCCCAGGTGAGCTCCAGGAAGGGGCTGGTCCTGCCCCTGTGCCCAGGTGGGCAGCAGGAAGGGGCTGGTCCTGCCCCTGTGCCCAGGTGAGCTCCAGGAAGGGGCTGGTCCTGCCCCTGTGCCCAGGTGAGCTCCAGGAAGGGGCTGGTCCTGCCCCTGTGCCCAGGTGAGCCCCACCTGCAGAGCTGCCCCAGCACAGCAGGGACCTGGAGCTGCTGGAGCCAGCCCAGAGCAGGCACCAAATGTCAGAGCTGGAGCAGCTCTGCTGGGAGGGAAGGCTGGCACAGCTGGGATTGTTCACCTGCACAGCACAGGGCTGGGCTGAGCTCACTGTGCCCTCAGCACCTGAAGGAGACAACGAGAAACTGGAGAGAGATGATTTACAAGGGCCAGGCACAGGGAATGGCTTCCCAGAGGGCAGCATTTAAAGGCATTCTTTACCCTTAAAGATGATTTTCCTGCAGTTACAGAGGAGACAGCCAGGAGACTAAGCAAAAAATTGTTTTATTTAAACGCTTGGTACACAACACACTGCATAAGGAATAAATACAAATCAAGTAATGAATTTATAAATGGGTGTCATATCAAGAAATTAAATAAGGAAAACTTGAGTCAAGGGCATTTCTGTATCTAAATTACCAAGACCAGGCTCAAGCCCAGAGCAGAAATGTCTCTGAGAGGAGCCATCCTGAACTCAGGCGAGTGCTAGGCTTCAGTCCTTTCCCAGGAAAATCCCAAAGAACCTCCAGGTAAAATTCCATTCAGTAAGACAAAGACTCCCAGCAGAGAGATTTACTTGTCCCTAACAAGACTGTCACTCTGTAAGAAGATGTTCTTCACTCATCTGCGTTACAATCACAATTAAGCACGTCTGTTCATCAACCACTTCTGTTTCCTAAACCACCAGGACTCAGGGACCCACCTCAGACTGACACAGCAATGCAGACCTGTCACCTTCCCAAGCACATTGTCCTTCCCTAAAGCAGCTGGTCTTTAAAGTTCTTTAACTTGTACCACTTTGCAAGGGACCTAGAGACCAGGAATGCATTAACACGGGGGGTTTGGGGGCAAACACAGAATTCATTTTCATTTCTTTCTGCTCTTTTGGACTGTGGGGCAGAAATTGCATCTTCACAAGTTCCAGTATCCACACTTACAAAAGAAGCAGTGAGTGCAAGAGGCCCAAACCCCACGGGGCACAGGAATATTGAGTTTCTGAGGCAGGAGATCGGGGCTGAAACCCGTGTTGGAGTCTGTAAATCAAAAACCTCTCTGAATTTTTCAGAGAAATCAGAGAGCAGGGATTGAATTAAAACCTTTAGATGGATTGAAGTTCATTAAGCCACTCGTACACGAAGTAAAGGTGTAAGTTTAAGTTTTAGGTAAATAAGCAAGTAAAAAAGTAAGTAAGTTTAAATAAGTAAGAATGTTTTAAGTGCTTTAAAAAGTAAAGGTCTTAGATACCATCTAATGAAGGCTGAAAAACATAGTCCTAAATACCAGTACTGAGAATAAGTTTCCATATAAGCTCCAAGAACATAGTTCTAGCTATAATAAAAGTATAGTACCAATATTACCTACATTTTTTAGATAGAACAAGATAGACCATATGTGTAGTTTATACATAACCTGGCGTGCTAGGAAACTAGAATTCTAATAGATTAAGAAGAAATGGTTGGGGTTTGTGTTTTTAACTTACTGAGTAATTTGTGTGTAAAATCAGTACATTGGGGAAAGTCGCTCTCTCGTATTTCTCCTCACTGCCATCATCACAGCCCGAAGAAGGCAGGAGCAGCAACATCGGCCCTGCTGGGCTTCGACAGGAGCAGCTTCCAATTGGGACTTTATTTCTATTTAGAACTCTGCGCAGAAAACTTTTAACTTTAACGCTGGTGATTCTTTACCTTTCGAAACTAATGCACCTTTACAACAAACAACTTTATAGCAATTCGTAACTGCTCGGCTCTTTTTAAAAAAGCAACCAACCGAACAGAGCTGGGGCTCCAGGAGAACGGTTCGGAGGGATCCCCGGCTGTGCTCCAGGCTCCTGCTGCTGTCCTGTGCCCAAAGCCGAGCTCAGCCTCAAAGCCGGGCTCAGCCTCAGGGTCCGGGCTCAGCCCCGAAGCCGGGCTCAGCCCCAAAGCCGGGCTCTGCCCCAAAGCTGGGCTCAGCCCCAACGCCGGCCGGGCTCAGCCCCACAGCCCGGCTCAGCCCCGAAGCCGGGCTCAGCCCCAAAGCCGGGCTCTGCCCCAAAGCTGGGCTCAGCCCCAACGCCGGCCGGGCTCAGCCCCAAAAGCCAGACGGGCTCAGCCCCAAAAGCCAGACGGGCTCAGCCCCAAAGCCGGGCTCAGCCCCAACGCCGGCCGGGCTCAGCCCCAGAGCCCGGCTCAGCCCCAAAAGCCGGCTCAGCCCCAAAAGCCGGGCTCAGCCCCCCAGGGCCCGGCTCTGCCCCCCAAAGCCCGGCTCAGCCCCAAAGCCCGGCTCAGCCCCCCAGAGCCCGGCTCAGCCCCCCAAAGCCCGGTTCAGCCCCCCAAAGCCCGGCTCAGCCCCAGGGCCCGGCTCAGCCCCCCAGAGCCAGGCTCAGCCCCAGAGCCCGGCTCAGCCCCCCAGAGCCAGGCTCAGCCCCAGAGCCCGGCTCAGCCCCCCAAAGCCAGGCTCAGCCCCCCAGAGCCGCCCCCCGCAGCTCCCCGAGCCGGGCCGCCCTCCTGCCCTGCCGGCCGAGCCGCGGAGCCCGAGCAGCTCGGGGAAAGGGGAAATGCCTGCACGGAAAGGATGGAGTGCCCACCCCCGGAGTGCCCACGGAAGGGCTGGAGGGGACACTCAGTGCTCTGGCACAAGGTGCGGATGGGCACAGCTTGTCTCCGTGATCCTGGAGGGCTGTTCCAGCCCCAGCGACTCTGGGATTCGCTGATAAATCCGTCCCGAGCAGCGCTGACCCCCGCTCCCCTCCCTCCCCTCACCCGGCGCTGGCGCTCACTGAAGGCGGAAACGAGTCAGAGACACGTTTGGGTTTTGTTTTGTTTGTTTGTTTGTTTGTTTTTAATCCCATCACGATTAACCCTTCACGGAGCGAGCAGAAATAAATCGGGAGGCACAGCGCTATCTCCCCGCTGTGGCGGTCCCGCCCCGTCCCCTCACGTAGAGCCGCGTTTGGAGCGGCGCGTGTGGAGCCCCGGCTGCCGCCTGGGGAGCGCCGCCGCTGCACCAAGACCCCCACTTCTTCTTCTTCTTCTTCTTCTTCCTCCTCCTCCTCACGCTCATCCTCCCGCTGCCCCGCATCCCGCCGGGCCGGTGCCGGTGCCGGTATCAGTATCGGTCCCGCCGCGATCGCCGCCCCGCTCGCTGCCCGGCCCGCCCTCCCTGAGGGGAGCCGGCGGTGACGTCACGGCCGGGCCGCCCGGCAATGGGCGCCATTTTGAAACCGCGAACCCTCCCGCGGCTCCGGGCGGCTCCGTCCCGCTCCCGGCCCCGCTCCCGGCCCCGCTCCCGCGGCTCCCCCCGCCATGGCAGGTCTGTGGCCGCGCTCCGCGCTCGGCTCCGCGCTCGCGCCGGGGATGGGCCGCGGCTCGGCTCCGCGGGGCCGCGGGAGCAGGCCAGGCCGCGCCGCGCCGGGCGGCACCGGCGGCTGATGCGGGAGCGCGGCGGCCCCGAGGGCTCCGGGCCGGGGCAGGGCGCGGGGGCTGCTCTCTCCCTCCCTCCCTCTCTCACCGCCCTTTCTCCCTCCGCAGTAGTGGCGAGAGCTGGAGGCGACGGTGGCGGCAGCAGCGAGGTGCAGTGGTGCTTCTTGCAGGTGAAGGGGGCGATCGACGAGGACGTGGCGGAAGGTGAGGGGAGCCCCGGCACGCGGAGCCTCCCGGGGGCGGCGGCGCAGCATCCCCGGCCGTGTGTGCTGGGGCCGTGTGTGTGTAATCTGTGTCTGTGTGTGATCTGTGTGTGTGTGTGATGTGTGTGTCTGTGTGTGTGATCTGTGTCTGTGTGTGTGTGTGATCTGTGTGTGTGTGTGATCTGTGTGTGTGATGTGTGATGTGTCTGTCTGTGTCTGTGTGTGTGATGTGTGTGTGTGATGTGTCTGTGTGTGATCTGTGTGTGTGTGTGTGTGTGCCGTGTATGTGATCTCTGTGTGTGATGTGTGTGTGTCTGTGTGTGTGCGTGATGTGTGTGTGTGTGTGTGTGTGATGTGTGTGTGCCGTGTGTGTGTATGTGTGTGATTTGTGTGTGTGTCTGTGTGTGCCCTGTGTGTTTGTGTGTGTGTGTGTGTGCCATGTGTATGTGATGTGTGTATGTGTGTGTGTCTGTGTGTGTTTCTGTGTGTGCTGTGTGTTTGTGCCAGGGCCGTGTGTGTGTTTGTGTGCCAGGGCTGTGTGTGTGTGTGTGTCTGTCTGTGTTTGTGTGTGTGTGCGTGATTTATGTGTGTGTGTGTTTGTGTGCCAGGGCTGTGTGCGTGTGTGTGTGTCTGTGTTTGTGTGTGTGTGCGTGATTTATGTGTGTGCGTCTGTGTATGTGTGTGTGCCAGGGCTGTGTGTCTCTGTCTGTGTGTCTGTGTGTGTGCCAGGGCTGTGTGTGTCTCTGTGTGTGTGTGTGCCAGGGCCTTGTGTGTCTCTGTCTGTGTGTCTGTGTGTGTGCCAGGGCTGTGTGTGTCTCTGTGTGTGTGTGTGCCAGGGCCTTGTGTGTCTCTGTCTGTGTGTCTGTGTGTGTGCCAGGGCTGTGTGTGTCTCTGTGTGTGTGTGTGCCAGGGCCTTGTGTGTCTCTGTCTGTGTGTCTGTGTGTGTGCCAGGGCTGTGTGTGTCTCTGTGTGTGTGTGTGCCAGGGCCTTGTGTGTCTGTGTGTGTTTCTGTGTGTGCCAGGGCCGTGTGCCATGACTAAGCGAGCTCCCACCCGTGCAGCATCACACACGGCCGTGCTCCAGGTCCTTGGTGCGAGTGCCAGCATCCCCAGAGAGCTGGGCTGGGAGGGGACCCCTGGGCATCATCCATGCAGCCCCCTGCCCAGCAGGGTCACCTGCAGCAGGTGGCACGGGAACGTGTCCAGCAGGGTTTGGAAGGGCTCTGGAGAGGGAGACCCCAGCCCCTCCCCGGGCAGCTGCCCCAGGGCTCTGCCCCTACCTGGAGAGAAGTTGTGTCTCACCTGGGCTGGAACTTGTTGTGGTTTGGTTTCTGGCCATTGCTCCCTGTCCTGTGTCTGGCACTGTCCTGTGACAGCCCTGGGGGATTTGTGTGCATTGATGGATCCCCCTCAGCCTTCCCTTCCCCACCCTGAGCAGGCCCAGTCCCACAGCTCTCCTCATCTCAGAGATGCTCCAGTCCCAAAATGACTCTGTGGCCTCTGCTGGACCCTCTCCAGCAGCTCCTTGGCTTTCTTGTCCGGAGGAGCCTGGAGCTGGGCACAGTTCTGGGCCCAGGATAACTGTCTCCAGTTCTGGGCTTGGGATAAAAGGTAACAACAGTGATACGATACAGGGAGAGGAAAAAAAGAAACACCAGTGGAGTCTGTCAGGCTTGTCAAGTTTCGCTCTGACGCACAGAGAGTGCAGCTCTGTCATTTGTGCTGCATTGAAAAGTGCAGTTTAAAGGGTTCCTGCAGCTGTGGAGAGATTTGATTCCCACTTGTTAACGTTTGGGAGCTATAAATAGGGGTATTAAGCAGGGAAGAAGGGCACACCTTCACATTTCTCTGAAATTTTCCAAGCGCTTCATGTTTTGGACAGAGTGGGAAACAAGAAATGCTTTAACTGGGAAAAGTGTTTTCTGTGGTGTGCAGAACCTGGATGGAGTTTTACTTGACTCTGATGAGAAAGTTCTTTTTTTGCCCCTAAATTTGCTGTGTTCCAGCTGTCCAGGCTGGCAGCACTCCTTTCTAAAGTATGAATTGAACTTGCAGGGCCGTGTGTCCTCAGCTTGGGTTTGGGATTTTATTTTTGTTACTGGATGCAGTAAATATTTTCCCTTGCTGCCTGCTACGGGGAAATTGTGCTGACAGTGTTTTCATTTTCATGCCACTTGTTTGGCATTCCATTTAAAATAATGGCCATGGAGGGACAGACTGGCAACTGCTCGAGAAACTCGACTCACTCTGTTGTTTTCTTCCTTTTTCTCCCCTCTGTGTATTTGTGGCTTGCTCTGAAGTTCCCAGAAATCTTGTAGAAACGTGTATAAGTAACTTTTATGTTTTTAAGTGGTTATTTTTTCTTGGCTCTGTCACCTGTGTGGCTAAAAGTCAGTTCTCCACGAGTAAAGGATGTAGTGCTGGGGGCACCTTGCTTCCCAGGAAACTCCTGAGCAGTGTGGATTTGCACAGAGCAGGAAAGCTCCAGGAATCATTCAGCACCTGGTTCTGCAAAACTGCCACTGCAGTTTCATTTTCCTGTGGGGGTACCAGAGCTGTTTACAGGCTTTGTGACTTTTTGGGTTTATTTTGATTGGTGGCCTTTCCCTTCCTGTTACATTTTGCCTTGAAATTTGAATTAAATATAAAAAATATGCTATTTATTTGCTAATAATTGGCCAAATTTAATTCACTAGTAAGAGTACAAATACATTGCTAGATTTTGGGCCTCAGTTAGGGGCATATTTACTCATTACCATCTTTTAAATCCTCTCTTACCAAACTGCACATCTAAAGCTGCTTGATGGACAACTGTTGCCTTGAAATGGCCTTCAAATTGCACATCAATTCTTGTGATAGTGCTCACTTGTGGCTGCTGTCAGGTTTTGGTCTGTTTGCTGAAAAATCAGCTCTCTAGAGGAAGAGGACACCATGAAGTTGCTGTCCAGCCTGTTCCATGCACTGTTTTGCTGGATTTTCTTAGAGGTTTATTCAGGAGCTGCAAGTGCTCAGCCAGAAAACTTTCCCAGAAAATCCTTTCTTTTACAGTGCAGCTCTCCATACATTTTCTATTCCATAGCTGTTCCTCAGGTGTCTGGCTTCAGCACAAACACAGGGACAAGGGGCTGTATCAGACTGGCAGCTGGATTTTCCTGGCTGGGTCATTAACACAGAAAATCACTGTCTCCTCTTTGTGTTGTCCGTGCCTTGCCTTTCCTCGGTGACTAATCCCTGCCCTCTGTTCAGCTCTGTGTCAGCAAAGAGAAGGGCACTGTTCTGTTCAGCCTGAGCCTTTCTGCAGGACCAGGATCATCATCACTCACTGAGCATGGAGCTGGGAGAGGCTGGATATGGCTTTTCTGGAACAGAAAAGTTGGGTTGGAGTCAGGGAAGAGGACTGCAGGATAAAACAGATTGAGTGATTCCGTAGTGGGGATGGCTGCAATCATAATTTGCAAACAAGCTAATTAAAGGTTGTGCTGTAATTTTGTTGGTAGTGTTAACCACGGGACTCCAAACTTGCACTGATTGCCCATGGAATTTTTAATCCTTGGGTTGCTTTTTTTTTTGTAGAAAGACCCTTCTAAATAGAGAATTCAAATGCTGCCAGAGACTTTATCACTTCCATGATTTCAGTGTTGAATTTGTTCAAGATTGCCTTATTTCAGGAGGCTCTTTTTTGATTGTTCAGTGTTTATTGAATAATGTACAGATATGCCCAAATTCCCGTGGGCCAGATGTGCTGCATCTAATCCATGCCCACTTCTGGATGCAGTTCTGTATCTCCAGTTAATGATCCAGGAAATAATCTGGGATTTTTTAATTCTCCAGATAGTGACTGGTGTTGATTGACTGCCCTGCCAAAGGGAGACATCCCTTGTTACCATCACTTCAGCCAACTCTCCTTCTGCTACCTGCTAGGTGCTGGGTCAGACACCTCAGCACTTTGCCAGGCAGCAAAGACAACCACAATCTCATAAAAATATATTAGCCTGTAATCTTGAGTGCAGCTACAAGTGATGTGTTAGAAATGTTCTTTAGAAATTGTCTTTACAAACCATCATGTGTGCTTCAGGAATTCACTTGGCCTGTTCTCCTGTGCTTAAAGGAAATTCTGGCATGATTTTGTGCTTGTGAAAAAACTCCTGCAGGAGAGGTGCAGCTCTGAAGTCTGGTTCAGTTGCATGAAGGGAGTTGCAGAATTGGTTGTAAGCTTTGATAATGTGTTTTTTCTGTAAGAGCTGGGAAGGGGAGCACTAATGCTGGGACAGGGAAGGTGTCCCTGCCATGGCAGGGCTGGCCCTGGTAGGCTCCAACCCAAACCAGGCTGGCATTCCGTCACTGTATTTTGGTGAAATATGGAGCTTGGATAAAATGTAGCTTGTGAATGGTAAAGAGTGTGGATAAGCAGTGAATATCAATTGCAGGGCTGTAATGGGATTGCAGGGCAGTGTGAGCAGTGGGAATGCAGGAATTAGTGCAAGTTCCTGTGTGAGCAGGGGCAGCCACCGGGTTTGTCCCTGCAGAGGGAAAAGCCTGATGAGAAATGACAAAACCCACTATTTTTAAAGGAGGAGAAGGTGTGGAAGCTTCAGCTGAAGGAAAAATTTGATTTTCTTACCATGTTAAGGCTTTCATGAACTCCTGATAGAAGTACACCCAAAACCATCACAATGTGCTACTTAGAAAAAACTAACAATAGCACAAATTAATTAAATGTACTTCTAGTGGGAGAAAGCTTATTGGCATTAGTCTTCCAAAGGTTAAAAAGGAATTCTGAGGCAGTAGATCTGCAGATAAAATACTGGATTATGTCACGAACCTGAGGAACAGCTTCCATAATTCCTCATGGCTCGTAGGGAAGGAGCACACCTGGGAGCTGAGCCCTGGCTGTGCTGCTCCTTTCTGTGCCATGCTGCTCTCACTGTCCTTCCAGGCAGCCCCAACTCAGAATAGCTTTTTGGGGACATCATTCACAGGACTCCCAGTGTCAGGCCAGTCAGTTCCATTGATGAGGAAACACAAACTGAGCTCAGGGAGGGAATGGCACTGACTGTGTGCCATGGCTGGAGCTCTGGGGTGCTGCTGTGCCATTTTTGGGGTGCTGTGCCATCCCTGGGGTGCTGCTGTGCCATTTTTGGGCTGCTGTGCCATCCCTGGGGTGCTGCTGTGCCATTTTTGGGCTGCTGTGCCATCCCTGGGGTGCTGCTGTGCCATTTTTGGGGATGCTGTGCCATTTTTGGGGATGCTGTGCCATTTTTGGGGGTGCTGTGCCATTTTTGGAGTACTGTGCCACCCCTGGGGTGCTGCTGTCTGTCCCCCCGTGCTCAGCACACCCAGCACAGCAGCTCCTCCAGGAGCCAGGTGGCTCAGCTCCAGGCGTCCAGGACACACAGGAGCTGGCAGGCTTTCCCACACAACTCCAAACAAGATGTTTGGAGTTTGCCATGGGCTGTCAGCAGCAGCACTGACCTCAGACAGCTTCTGCTTCCCGGCTGCCCTGCTCCTGCTTCACCTCAAATCTGTTCAAGGGTTTCAATTGCTCCCAAAAGCAGAGTTATTTAGGACTAAGTTAAACCCTGCCAGGTGCCTAAAGGCAATTCAAACCATTTCACAAGCAATTTGAGCATTAGGGCATAAAAAATGGTTAGACCTTATGGATATTTTAGGTTGGCAGAGTATTTAGTGATGTAAGCTGAGAGAAGTTTGTTCTGGGCAAAACTTATACCTCTTTGACTTATTGTCCTGATTTCTGGTGCACCCCACTGCTGTGTTAACTCTGCAAAGAAATGCTGGGAGTGGAAATGTGAAAATTGAGTGTATAAGGAGGCAAATTCTGAGGTGGTTTGGGTAACTTGGGTGTGTGTGTGTATTGTCAGGTGGTTGTTGGTTGTTACAGCTGGGAAGTTTGGCTCGTGTTTCAGTGCAGTTGGGATTTCTATCAGCTGGTAGGAAACAGCATTTTAGGAGCACTGAGAGCAGGAGCAACCCTCCCCACTGCAGGGTGACCCTGTGTGTGTTCCCTTGGCTGTGCTGCAGGGCCAGCTCTCCTTCCCCTGGAGGCAGGGACAGCTCTCCTTCCCCTGGAGGCAGTGCAGGGACAGCTCTCCTTGCCCTGGAGGCAGGGACAGCTCTCCTTCCCCTGGAGGCAGGGACAGGGACAGCTCTCCTTCCCCTGGAGGCAGGGCAAGGACAGCTCTCCTTCCCCTGGAGGCAGTGCAGGGACAGCTCTCCTTCCCCTGGAGGCAGTGCAGGGACAGCTCTCCTTCCCCTGGAGGCAGGGACAGCTCTCCTTCCCCTGGAGGCAGGGCAGTACAGGGACAGGGAGAGGCCGAGGGGCAGGGGTGAGTGCAGGGTGAGAGCCCTGCAGGGCTGGAACCCCAGGCTGTGCAGGGAGCAGGGGCTGCCACAGCTGCTGTGCTCCCTGCTGTGCTGCTGCAGCCATCCCAGCTGGAGATGGGGCTGCCTGCACAGCCCTGCTTCCCTCTGCCCACCCAGAGCTGGCAGTGCAGCTGCCTGTGCCTGGCACTGTTTGGGAAGTGCCATTACTGCAAGGCAGTGACCAGCACTTCCCAGCCCTGCGTGTCTGGAACTTGTTAAGCTCCAGCAGGATTTTGATTTTTAAACATTTTTTCTATGATTTGCTCTCTAGCAGGTGCTGGTCTCTAAATTGCTTCATTTTCTTTGATAATCTCTTCCCTCTAAAGGGGCTCTCTGTTTCTTTCACTGATCTTATTTGCTCCTATTACATTTTTTATTTGAGGAGTCTTTGCTGAGCCGCTCTGAAGCGATGGCTCCTTGCTGTTCTCAGTGCCCACGTTTGTCACCTCTGGTCCCTCAGAATGGTCTCTTGTCCCTGTGTGCTGCAAAGGGAGCTGTGTTCCTCCTGCTGCTGTGTCACACAGTTCAGCACAGCGTTCCAGGGAGATGCAGTGTCTGCTCTCTGAGTCCATTCAGGAGCACATAACCTGTGCTGATCCCTTCTGCACACTCTGCTTGCTTCCCATCCCCTGTGGGACACCCCACAGTGCCTCCCACAGCTTTGTGCAGCCTCAGGAGAGCTACAGCTGTGTAGGATAACAGCATTGGAGAGGAAGGTGTGTCACCTTTGAGCTTGGTGACAGCCACAGGAATATTCCCTGTGCTCAGCTCCCACTGGCAGTCTCCTGCCTGCAGGCCAATCCAATGTTTCCTCTCAAAGCAGGAGCCCCTGCACAGGTTTCCCTGGGCCTCACAGCAGTTCCTGCTCTGGTCCCAGGATGGCTCATGGAAAATGGGGCTGTGCATTCAGGCTGCTCTCAGGGAAGCAGGACAGCAGCCAGGTTTGCAGGCAGGCATTGCTCAGGCTGTGCTGAAGTGTTATGTTGTCCATTACACACTTGGAAAATTCTGGGTTAAAATGCCCTGGAAGCTGGAGCAGCCTCTTTTTTGGGTGCTGTTAAAGAGCTGTGAGTGGTTCCTTGTCACTCCATGTCTGAGCAGTGAGTTTGTGCCAGAAGGCTCTGAGCAGCTCAGGGGATGGGAGGCACTGGTGCTGGCCATGTCTGGTTAGTGCTGAACACGAGCTCCAGCTGCAAATTCCCTCTGTCCTGGGGGAGCCATCAGGTAATGCCATGTTTTCAGGTTTGGGCTTGAACCAGAGCAGCATTGCACAGCCAGCTTGGAGAGGAAAAGTTCACAGGAGCTAATTTTAGGCACCTGATGTAGATGTTGTGGATCTCTTTGCATTCTCCATTACCTCAGCTGAGAGCCCGGGCGTTGATAGTGGTGTCAGAAATACCCGGGGTGAATCCTGGGGGGATTAACTTAGTTTGCAGGTATAAGTTGCTGTCATTTCCAAATCCTGACAAAAGCTGGTCCCTGCCACCCCAGCCCCCTTCCCTCCCTGCAGAACTTGCCCAGGAGGCTCTGGGGGCAGTAAACTTCCCAGAATCCTGGCAGGAGTTGTTTGTGGGGAGGCTCTGTCTCAGCAGAGAAGGTGAAAGGCTCAGAGCACTCAAACTGAGCTTTGACACATCACTCAGGGCTCACAGGGCTGTCCTGAGGCAGGGGATGGGCACCACTCTACTGCAGAGCTGGGAATTTGTGGCCTCTGATGTGTTGGGATGGTGTTTCCCACCCCTGGAAGTGCTCTGGAGTGTGGGGGTACAACAGGAGCACAGTGTAGTTGCCAGCAATGCTTTTAATACAGCAGCTGTGAAAGCAGCTCAGAGTTTCTCCTCTGGATGCAGTGTAACCAAGTTGGAACTCATTTCCAGAAGTGAGGCTGAACATGAATTTTTCATGTGTGGAAAGAAGTACTGCCAGCCTTGTATGTTGCTGTGAAGTCCTGGGGCTCACTGCCTGCCTGTCACAGGAGCAGGATTTCCAGGGATGCAGAGCAGGTCCCAGCACAGCACAGACTGCAGGGACAGCTGGACAGACCTCTGCTGCTGGAAAAGCCTTGGGTGCTGTCCATGAGCAAACCCTGCACTGCTTTGGCTTTGCTCACCCTTTGCCACCTTCCATGGGGAGTTCTGTGCTGGCATGGAGCAGGGGCTGACAGGCAGGGGGTGACTCTGTGCTGCACCCACGTTGTGACATCCCATGGGAAATCTAGAATTCCCAGAGCTAATGCAGTGATAAACAACCTGCAGAGTTTGCTTTGTTCTCTCCTCAAAGTTTTAAGCTGACTTGGGAGTGAAGGGAGATGTAGGTGGGTGAAGTGTTGAGCAGAGCAGGGATGGTTTGGAATTCATTCTGTGCTTTACTTGGAGTCTTGGAATTTATTTTTTTTTAGTTTCACCTGCTTTGAGATGATAGAATGCTGAGGATGGTGGGTGGAATGATTTGGGGGATTGAGCTGCTTCAATTAAACATGCCTGTAGGGAAAACTTCATAATTCATACATTTATGGATAAAACAAGTACAGTGCTATTAAAGCAGGTGATTGCTCATATTCCAGATTTTGTAACTTAGAAAATATTTGGAGGAAGCTTCTCTATTTTTGTCCTGCTGTGCCCACCCAGTTCCCTGTTCCCTAGAGCATGTTGGTGACAGACTGTTTCAGTGCATGTTCTTTACCCTCCCCTCCCTGCACTTCTTGTTTCAAGCCATGGAATTTGGGGAGTGTCTGTGCTTTGGTGTGTTTCTCCCTGAGATTCTGTTTGTCTGGATAGCACTGCTGGGGAATAATGGCTTGGTTTGGGCATCTTGGGGAAACAGAAATCATACACAGATTATTTTGAGCAAGTAATTGTGTGAATACTCCAGCAGAAAATGGGAGAAGCTAATAATAACTTTTTCCCTTTCTAAAACGAAGTGGAAAAGCAGCTTTTGTGACTTTGAAAGAATTGCATGTGTCAAGGAGGCATTTATTGCTGCTATTATCCTGAGTCTCCAGGGGTGGAAGGGATTCTTGCTGGAAGGGCTTGGAGGTGGTGGTGGCAGTGGAATATTAGTTTTGCTACTAATAAACTTCTATAACACAGGGGCTTCTTCATCTCTGAGTGCTGAAAATGTCATCAGATTCTCTGTGAAGTCACTGATTGCTTACCTTCTCAGTTTGTTTCTTCTTCCTTGGTTTGCTGCTTTTCCAGGGTGTCTTCTAAAATCCCTGTGTATAATTAATGATAACTGCTAATTAACTGGTAATTCCCTTTAAAGAAAGGTGACTGTAAAACTGGATGTGTCCAAAAACTGGTTAGTAGTGTGATATTGAAGGCTGACAGAAAGATATATTTACTAATATATATATATATCTGCAGAAAGATAGACTTACTAATTTATTTAGTTCTTCTAAATGATCATTTTTTTAATCCAAGAAAGTAAATCATTATCTCTACATACTAGGAGAAAACTTTTGGGCATCATTGATAAAAGATGAAAATGAACTTATATTGAGAAAACTGGTTAGGGTTTCTAATCACCTTCCTCGTGAGAGTGGGGCATTATTGAAAGGAATTTCAAAGATAGCACATCAAAATCAATACAGAAAGGAGTTTCCAGGGAGTCTCCAATTGCACACTCTGGCACTAATTGATATGATACACTTCAAACCTCAGGATTTTGCTATCTGCATCATAAATGCAATATTTGATGTGAGCAGGCCCAGCAGGAGCTGTGTTTACTGAGTGCTTTGTTGGGTTTGTTACCATCTGCCCCAGCCCCAGGACAGACATTTCCAGCTCCTTATCTCCCTCCCCTTGGCTGGGGCTGCTCAGTGGCAATTTATTTCTTTATTGCCACCTCCCTGAGGGACTGGGGATGAGCACCAGCCCCAGGGCACTGCAGGTGCTGAGGGCTTTTCTGAGGGATTTCCACATGGACACTGCATTGCTCACACACACCTTGGGGAACTCAGGGCAGAGATATCCTCATGGACACTGCAGTGCTACTGCTCACACACACCTTGGGGAACTCAGGACAGTTATTTCCCCATGGATATTGCTCACACACACCTTGGGGAACTCAGGACAGGGATTTCCCCATGGATATTAGATTGCTCACACACACCTTGGGCAGCTCAGTACAGTTATTTCCCCATGGATATTGCTCACACACACCTTGGGCAGCTCAGGACAGTTATTTCCCCATGGATATTGCTCACACACACCTTGGGCAGCTCAGGACAGGGATTTCCCCATGGATATTGCCCACAGGCAGCACACACACCCTGGGCAGCTCAGGGCAGGGATTTCCCCATGGATATTGCTCACACACACCCTGGGGAACTCAGGACAGGGATTTCCCCAGGGATATTGCTCACACACACCCTGGGCAGCTCAGGACAGGGATTTCCCCATGGATATTGCTCACACACACCTTGGGGAACTCAGGACAGGGATTTCCCCATGGATATTGCTCACACACACCCTGGGCAGCTCAGGACAGGGATTTCCCCATGGATATTGCTCACACACACCCTGGGCAGCTCAGGACAGGGATTTCCCCATGGATATTGCTCACACACACCTTGGGGAACTCAGGACAGGGATTTCCCCATGGATATTGCTCACACACACCTTGGGCAGCTCAGGACAGTTATTTCTCCATGGATATTGCCCACAGACAGCCCACACATTTTGGGTTCCTAAGCCAGTGTGCCTGTGCTGACTGAAGGCTGCACTGAGGAGTGAGGGAGTGTTGTAGCTCATCAGCAAAAGTGTGTCAGGCTTTGAAACTTGGCTGCATTTGGGGATGTCAGTGAAGAACTGTGTCATTGCATTAATACAAGTTGTGATGCTTTTTTTGTGCTCAAGTCTTGCAACTCCTTGATTTGCTTTCCACATTACAGTGCTGCTTTATTTCTGTTCTCTCTACAGCTGATATAATTTCAACAGTTGAATTTAATTACACTGGTGATCTTCTTGCAACAGGAGACAAAGGTGGCAGAGTGGTTATATTTCAAAGGGAACAAGAGGTCAGTGACTTGAAAAACAAAAGTGTTGTTACTACACTGTTCTTGTGTTGCACAGTCTCACTTCATCTGTTCATGTCCTGAGGTTTAAATGGGGAGTTTTCTCAGAAAACCACAAGTTAGCCAAGTTTGTAAATACCTGCCCTGTGCTGTACTTGGTAAGTTGGTCCTGGTGAGGGTTCCCATCCCTACCTGTAAAGAAAAAAGTCCCCAAAATCCAGGTGAGCTCTTTATATGTACCTGGTGTCCTCAGTGTAGCTTTGCAGAATTTGGACTTTCTCCTGAATTTTTCCACTGGGTCAGGCTGATCTGAGGTAAATCACAATGTTTTGGGAGAGAATGTAAAAGAAGTTCAGGAAACAAGCTGCAAGGACTACAGGATAAGAGGGTTAAAAATTGTATGAGGATTTAAAACCAGTGGGAACAGCCACTTGTCCAGAAACCCTTGAGCATTTCCCATCAGGAGGGTGGGAGCTCTGTCCCTCCTGCACCCCCACAGCTCCTCTCTGTGGAGTTCAGCTGTGGGACACTGCTGTCCTGTTCCTGTGTGTTCATCCTGAGCCACAGCCCTGAGCTGGGATACCCCAGCAGCAAATGTTGGCAAATGTGCACCAAGGGCTGAAAAGCAATTGGGAATCTGGGATTGTGTTCTTTACAAAGTCAGCATTCCACGTGTCCACATTCCAAAGTGTCTGCTTATCCTGTCCTTTGAGGAGTTGGGGGCAGTTTGAGCATTCTCCTGGGTCAGAAATACCAGAATTGATCATGGCATTTTAATTCAGCTTGTCTGGACATGAATATCACAAATGTTCAGGTGCTGTGGGATTTCCCCAGAGAAGCCCTCTGCTCAGCCCTGGGGCTCACATGGTGCTGTGTAATGAGCACCTGGGCAGTGTTTGGTGTTCCTGGCTGTGCTGCTGGTCCCAGCCCTGTCCCTCAGGTGCCCCTCAGGCTATGCTGGAGCAGGGAGGTGCCAGCACTGCTGGGATGTTCCCTGGCTGCCTCACACAGCTCCAGCTCCTGCATCTGCTCAGGGTAAAGAGACTGAGCTAAGGCTCAGACAGGAGGGCATCAGGAGCATCCTGAACTTCTCAGCACCTCAGGCTTGCTGACATGGAGGGGACTGTTATGGGTTGGATCTCTGTGAGGCAAAACCCTCCTGTCACAGCACTTCCTCAGAGGGTGGGGAGAACAACCCCCAAGTCAGGCTGTTCACACAGGAATATTCAGCTGTCTCCTTGGGAGCACATGGAAACTGAGGGGGGGGAGTTGGGAGTGAGGGACATTCCTTTTGTCATGTGCAGCACTGCAGGAAGGAATCTGGAATAAGTGTGTAGTGTTGGAACCTTAAAATGAGAACCATATTTTTTACCTGGTTTGGATTTAAGGGTGGGTTAGCTAGGTCAGTGACAGCTTAGGAGGGCTCTGCAGTTCCCCAGACACTGGGATTTGGGAAGGCACCCTGGAATGCTCTGCATCCTGCCCTGGCTCATGGGACTCCACCTGCCAGCAGCAATTCCAGCCAGATGTGTGAGCAGGGAGGGACAGCAGCAGTACCAGGGCAGCTCACAGCTTCTGCACGGGCTCAGGTGAAAGGAACCTGCCCAAAATTCTTACAAGTCAGTGGTGTGTGGGGAGGGAAAGCATGGAAAGTGTGGGAGTAACTGGGAGTGCAGGGCAGGCTGCAGCCCTGGGCTGTCCTGCAGCAGCAGCCACTGACACCAGCTCACCTGGGAGCCCTGATAACGAGTTCTCAAATCTGATAATGCAGATCTGGGGAACCTTGGGACTCTGCTCTCTGTTCCCTGCTCCCACACCCACCACATGGGGATGGCAAAGCCTGAAGGGTGCACAGGTGTTTATTTGTACATACAGCACAGGTATTTATTTGTACACACAGCACAGGTATTTATTTGTACATACAGCACAGGTGTTTATTTGTACATACAGCACAGGTGTTTATTTGTACATACAGCACAGGTATTTATTTGTACATACAGCACAGATATTTGTACATACAGCACAGGTATTTATTTGTACATACAGCACAGGTATTTATTTGTACATACATCACAGATACTTATTTGTACATACAGCACAGGTATTTATTTGTACATACAGCACAGGTGTTTATTTGTACATACAGCACAGGTATTTATTTGTACATACAGCACAGGTATTTATTTGTACATACATCACAGATACTTATTTGTACATACAGCACAGGTATTTATTTGTACATACAGCACAGGTGTTTATTTGTACATACAGCACAGGTATTTATTTGTACATACAGCACAGGTGTTTATTTGTACATACAGCACAGGTGTTTATTTGTACATACAGCACAGGTGTTTATTTGTACATACAGCACAGGTGTTTATTTGTACATACAGCACAGGTATTTGTTGTACATTTCTGAAGAGGAAGCCTGTGTGCATGTACTGATACTAAACTGGGTACAGTATCACAGACTGAAGATTCAGGATTCAAGAGCTGTTGAAAAAGCTGATGTTCTGGTTGACAGTTTCTAGGGGTTGATTTGTGTGGGCCATTTCTGAGGAGCCAGTGCCATCAGGCTGAAGAAATGCTCTTTTTCTTGCAGACTAAAAGCCGTCCTCTCTGCCGGGGAGAATACAATGTTTACAGTACCTTCCAGAGTCACGAGCCTGAGTTTGACTACTTGAAAAGTCTAGAAATTGAGGAAAAAATTAATAAAATTAGGTGGTTACCACAACAGAATGCTGCTCACTTCCTGCTGTCTACAAATGGTAAGGGCCCTTTCTTTTGCACAAAGAACTTTGTCATTGGAATATTGTCTCACCTGTCATACACTTGGGTTTTTTTTCTGACATGTTTTGGGGTTGTTTTAATGTCTTCTCTAATTACATGCAAAATATGTTTTGAGTGTAATGTTGGCTGTGTGAATATTGGGTCTGTTTAATTTTGGTGCATCATGGAGCATCTGTAAATGAGATTGTAGAAGTGGGAATGTGGGTTAGTGGGAACAGTTAGACTCCCTTCTCAAAGGTATTTTCCAAACGAAACTATTCTGTGGAAAAAATTTGCTCTTATTATCAGGAATACATTATTCCTAACAGTTTGGATCACTTTGTGAGGTCACAGTGAAATTCTAAAAGCAGGAGTGACTTCTGTCTGGTGGGCTGTGCAATTAAAATAATTTCCTCTGATAGAAGTCTTCATAAAGCATTCTTTAAACTGTGTCATGTGAAATGCTCTGCAGGACTTAGGGAGGAGAGGTTTGGCTCCAGTGAGCCAAGATCTCAAAGTGTGCACTCCTGGCTGCCCTGGAGCAGCTCCCTGGTAGCCCCTGGGAAGTGCAGTCCTTTGGAACTCCAAACAGGGGACAATCCTGATCTCTGCCTTTGGCTCTGACCTGGGACAAACCTGGCTTCCTCTGGGACAGTTACTGTCAGGGGTTGGTGTGTTTGCTGGGTTTGGTCCCTGTTAATGTAATTCAGATAATCATCCAGGGCTTAGTGGGGAATTTGGGTGATTGGTGTGTGAAACTCTCCCCAGGCAGTGGCATTTGGGTGAATGGGAGGCACAAATTGGGATTTTATTCAGACTGCCCCTCATGCTGTGGGTGAAGAACTCCACCAGGGTCCTTGTGGCAGCACAGACAGCTCACTCTGCTGGGTGCACACTCAGTGATTGAATTTTGTATTCAATTCATTCTCAAGCTGTGAATTTTTGGTTTTAGATAAAACTATTAAACTATGGAAAATAAGTGAAAGGGATAAACGAGCCGAAGGTTATAATTTAAAAGATGAAGATGGAAGACTCAGGGAGCCTTTCCGAGTCACAGAACTGCGGGTACGTCTCTGCTCTTTGCCTTTGTGTCTCTGCATGCTCTTCTGTCTGTCCTGCCAAACTGAAATGTGCAGATCAAAAATGCTGCTTGGGTCAGGGTCATTGGAAACTTCCAGAAAAAATTGACACACTTCATTTTCTTATGCATAAAAACTATTAACAAAAGTTCCTCTGGAAAGCTTGAGGGAAATGTTCATTGTTATAATTCTGTATTTCTAAGAGGATGACTCAAAATTGGAGTAGGGTATTCTGTGCCTGGATTAAGGTGTGTTTGTTAGAGCAAATTCCAAGCATTTGGTAACCTGATGTGCACTGGAACAGTCTTGGACATCGTGCTGGGGTGGTGGGGTTAGTGCTCCAAACCTGGGATCCTTGGAGCAGGAGCCCAGGAAATGAGAGCTGGGGTTGGGGTTTTTCCTGGGGTTCATGTTGTTCCACCATCAGCAGGAGCAGAGCTGAGGCTCTCACTGCTCTCACAGCCCCCCCTCCATGGTAGGGACTGCAGCTGGAGGCATTTCCTGGGGGTTTGTCTTGCTTTTGCTGAAGCTGAACAGGAGCTCTGGGTGTACAGAGTGCTTTGGGAAAGGAGATCCTCTGGCTCATTGAGTGCTGCAGTGGGAGCAGCTAAACCCAGGGACATCCCTTAGGATCCAGTGCTGGAAGGAGGTCCTGGTGGAGTTTGTGTGCTGCAGCCTTGCCCTGCTGGAGCAGCTGGGCAGTTGGTGAGGGCAGGCACCAGCTGGGCACTGGAGGGGCACTCTGGGCTCCTTGGGCTGTCCCTGCAGCCTGGCAGAGGGATGGGGCAGCCAGATCTGAGCAAGAGCTGGCTGGAGGAAAGGCCACACCTGGAGGTGCCTTGCTGTGCTGAAATGCTCAGGGTTTGCAGAGGCAGAGTGTACCAGGAGCTTGGGGCTGTGTTGGCAGGTTCTGTTACACACACACAGTGCCCATGGAGGAAAAGCAGAGTTCCCACAGAGACCCTGGCATTTCAGTGCCACTGCTGATCCCATTAGTGCAGCTGTGCTGTCACAGCCAGCCTGGGAGCACTGCTCAGATAGGACAGTGGCCTGATAAAAAGGGATGGATTAATTGCAGTTGTTAGCTGATGTAAACAGGCTGGGAGATACAGACTGGGAATGCAGGTGGGGAGCTCTGGGATGGGCCAGTCCCTGCTCCAGGTTGTTTTAGACACCCCTGAGCTGGGCTGGGTTTGGGAGCAGGACATCAGGAGTGCCTGAACTCCTGCTGACTGTTCATGAACAAACTGGGAATTTTCTTGGAGGCTGTTCCTGCCAGTTCCCTGAGCACCCATCTGAGCTGTGGGGTCATTGCTGGCTTGTTTCTGTAACCTTTGGGTGCCATTACAAACACAGCCCTCGTGCTGCTGGTTGAGGCACCAAGGGCTGGCTCTGACTGGGAGGTTTCCTGTTGGCAGTGTCCAAAGAGCATCCATGTGCTCTCTCAGTACTTTTCGTGCTCAGTGGATTTCAGAAGTGTTTAGTCACCAGATCAATACAGAAATCTGTGCAGTGCAATTAATTAATTGCCATTAAACAAGCTGTGGGGTTCAGGGCTCAGTGATGGCGCCAGTTGTGTTTAAGGTCTTTATTGATGATCTGGCTGAGGAGATGGAGGCAGCCTCTGAGCTGGCAGGGGATGGAAGGTGAGTGGGATTGCAGCTGCTGGGGAGCAGGAGGCTCTGCAGGGCAAACAGGACAGGCTGGATTCGTGGGCAAGGGTCCCCTTCCCTGGAGGGGCTTCACAGCTGGGTGACACTTGGGGACAGGGGATTGTGGTGGCCTCAGCAGTGCTGGGGGAATGGACTCAACCCAGAGGGTCTTTGCTAAGGCAGTGACTGTGCCTGGGTGATGTGTGGGGGCTCAGCAGTGACCTCGGGGGTGTCATTGTCCCCGGGGGTGTCAGTGACCCTGTGGGGGCTCAGCGGTGACCCTGGTGGTTTGTCAGTGTCCCTGGGGCTGTTCAGTGTCCCCAGGGCTGTCAGTGTCCCCAGGGCTGTCCCTGGCCCCCTGCCCAGCCCCTGCTCTGTCCCCAGGGCTGTCAGTGTCCCCAGGGCTGTCAGTGTCCCCAGCACTGTTCAGTGTCCCCAGGTCTGTCAGTGTCCCCAGGTCTGTCAGTGTCCCCAGCACTGTTCAGTGTCCCCAGGGCTGTCCCTGGCCCCCTGCCCAGCCCCTGCTCTGTCCCCAGCACTGTTCAGTGTCCCCAGCACTGTCAGTGTCCCTGGTGGCTCAGCAGTGTCCCTGGGGGCTGTCAGTGTCCCCAGGGCTGTCAGTGTCCCCAGGGCTGTTCAGTGTCCCCAGCACTGTCAGTGTCCCCAGGTCTGTCAGTGTCCCCAGGGCTGTCCCTGGCTCCCTGCCCAGCCCCTGCTCTGCCCCCAGGGCTGTCAGTGTCCCCAGGGCTGTCAGTGTCCCCAGCACTGTCAGTGTCCCTAGGGGCTGTCAGTGTCCCCAGCACTGTCAGTGTCCCCAGGGCTGTCCCTGGCCCCCTGCCCACCCCTGCTCTGTCCCCAGGTGCCAACACTGAAGCCCATGGACCTGATGGTGGAGGCCAGCCCGCGCAGGACCTTCGCCAACGCGCACACCTACCACATCAACTCCATCTCTGTCAACAGCGACTACGCCACGTACCTGTCTGCAGACGACCTCCGCATCAACCTCTGGCACCTGGAGGTCACCAACAGGAGCTTCAGTATCCTTTGGAGCGCCCTGCCCCGCTTCAGCAGTCCCTCTGGTGTTACTCAGGGTGGCTGTTTGAGGGCAGGACCGAAGGGGCGTTCTGGGGGCTGGAGGTGCACTGCAGTGGGAGCAGCTTTGGGGTGCTCAGTCCTTCCTGGGGCAGGCGTGCCTCCAGAGCAAAACCATCAGTGCAAACATCACAGAGCTTTTCATTTCTGAGGAGAAATTGTGGGAGCATCCCTGACTTGTGCAGCTCAGTCAGCTTAAATAAGAGTTGTTGGGTATCAACAGTGGGTGTTTTGTTACTGTGGATACTTCTTTCCAAGTTTGTGGTCTCTTCACCAAGTGTCACTTCTCTTGAAACCAAATCTCAATTTTTTTTCATGTCAAATGATACCGTTAACTGCAGAATTAATTTTTAGATTTTTTTGCAAACCTGTGCAACTAAAACTAACAGAGTGCTTTACATTGACAAATCTGCAGTAAAATAGAGGTTGCTGGAGTACTGATGCCTGAATAGGTCATTTTCTAAAGTTCTAGGTCAGGTTTTCCAAAGCTTTAGGTGAGATGAGGTTTACTTGGTCTGCAATAGGAAGCATTAAGAAGTAGGCTTGAGGAGATTTGCTGGACTTTGATTTTTGTGAGATATTCTTTCACTCCAGGAGTCTGAAATTGCCCAGCATCTGTGGGTGGTGGAGAAAGCTGGAGAGGCACTTGTAAAAGAGCATGTAATGGCAGACCAAAAGGGAATGAACAGCTTCCCACTGCCAGAGGGCAGGGCTGGATGGGATGTGGAGCAGGAATTGTTCCCTGGGAGGGTGGGCAGGCCCTGGATCCCTGCAAGTGTCCAAGGCCATGTTGGGCAGGGCTCAGAGCACTCTGGTCCCTTCCAACCAGACCATTCTGGGTTTGTGTGCCTTGTCAAATGCAGAGCTGTCCAGGCTCTGCCCCAGCCCTGTGCCTCACACAGGTGGGAAGCTCCTGCCCAGTCTCCTCCCGGGCACTGTGGAGCTCTGTCACTGCTCCCTGCTGCAGGGGCTGGGCTGTCAAGCGTTGCAGGCCTTGACCAGCTGTGGCAGACATCGTGGACATCAAACCAACCAACATGGAGGAGCTGACAGAGGTGATCACAGCAGCAGAGTTCCACCCACACCACTGCAACGTGTTCGTGTACAGCAGCAGCAAGGGCACCATCCGCCTGTGCGACATGCGCTCGGCAGCGCTGTGCGACCAGCACTCCAAGTGTGAGTGTCCTCCTTCTTCCTTCCTGTCCTGTCTGCCTGTCCTTCCTGCCTGTCTGCCTTCCTGCCTGTCTGCCTTCCTGTCTGCCTGTCCTTCCTGTCTGCCTTCCTCCCTCCCTCCCTCCCTCCCTCCCTGGGGAGTGACAGGGCTGCAGCGCTGTGTGACCAGCACTCCAAGTGTGAGTGTCCTCCTTCTTCCTGTCTGCCTTCCTGTCTGCCTTCCTGTCTGCCTTCCTGTCTGCCTTCCTGTCTGCCTTCCTGTCTGCCTTCCTGTCTGCCTTCCTGTCTGCCTTCCTGTCTGCCTTCCTCTCTGCCTTCCTCTCTGCCTTCCTCTCTGCCTTCCTCTCTGCCTTCCTCTCTGCCTTCCTCTCTGCCTTCCTCTCTGCCTTCCTCTCTGCCTTCCTCTCTGCCTTCCTCTCTGCCTTCCTCTCTGCCTTCCTCTCTGCCTTCCTCTCTGCCTTCCTCTCTGCCTTCCTCTCTGCCTTCCTCTCTGCCTTCCTGCCTTCCTGTCTGCCTGCCTTCCTCCCTTTCCTCCCTTTCCTCCCTTTCCTCCCTTTCCTCCCTTTCCTCCCTTTCCTCCCTTTCCTCCCTTTCCTCCCTTTCCTCCCTTTCCTCCCTTTCCTCCCTTTCCTCCCTTTCCTCCCTTTCCTCCCTTTCCTCCCTTTCCTCCCTTTCCTCCCTTTCCTCCCTGCCTGCCCTTGTGCCTGACCTTCTGCCTCCCTCCCTCCCCGGGCAGTGACAGGGCTGCAGCACTGGCCACATCTCAGTTCCCTTGTTCTAGGTGTGAGGCACCCCCTGGCTGTTGCTGTTTCCCCATTTCCCTCATAACTGCCAGAAGGAGTGCTGTGGGCACCAGTGACACCTGTGTGCTGGCCACACTGGGGCTGGGTGCCTCTCAGGGTATCTGCTCACCCTGTGCCAGTTCAGGGCAGCTCTTCCATCCCTGCACTGCAAACTGGGCTGATGCTGCCAGATTCCCTGTGCCCTGAGTGCAGTGCAGCTGCTGGGACAGCATGAATCCTTAGGAAGTTGCCAGGGATGCAGGGTGGCTGCTCCTTAGGCTGCTGAGCCACCAGAGCTCGAGCAGGCGAGAGGAAGCTTTGCTGTGATCCTGCCAGGCCTTGCACACAGCCATGTGTTCTGTTCCTGCTGGCAGAGCTGTGCCCCAGCAGTGTGCCCAGCCCTGGGGCTGCCTGCCACGCTGACACTGCCAGGCCAGCTTCCTGCAGGGCACACAGGGCTTTCTTGGTGCTAGGAGGAAATAGCTGTGCAATGTAGTGATGAATGTGAGGCCTCCCCACTGATCTGCTTCAGTGTTGCATTCAGTCACTTAAGAGCACTTTTATTTTTAACTGCTTGTGACTGAATCACATCCTGTGCAAGGGATCTGTCAGGTGTGAGGGAGATTGGGTAGCCTGGGTCAGGAATCTCTGATTTCAGAGGTTGGCTTGTGGATTTAAACAACACCTTTAAACCACAATCTGCTCTCTAAAATCACACAAACTGTTGCAAGTGGAGCTGCTCACATTTCAGTGGTTTAGTACAGCTGTGGTTCAGAGCTGAAGAGATGTCCATGGCCCAGTGGTGTCCTGTGTTTGGGTCCCTGCTGTTCCTGTCTGCTCCTGTGCTGGGTGAGGTGCAGATACCAGATACCCACTGCTGTTTGCTGCTCAGCTTGGTCCCCAGGACCTGTGAGCCATGCTTTGCTCCAGTTGAATGTTGGAGCTGGACATCTGCAGTCTGGTGACCTGGAACACCACAGTGCTAAAAAAGGGATTATTTCTGAGATGTGTCTAACAGCAACTTTCTTCAGAAATAAACTAGTCACTGATTAAGAATTCTCCAATACTGCAGACACTGGAAGCCGTGAGCTGGCGTTGGTTTCATGTGGAACTGTGTGTTCTCTCTGCAGTTTTTGAGGAACCTGAAGATCCTAGCAGCAGATCATTTTTTTCAGAAATAATATCCTCGATATCTGATGTGAAATTCAGCCACAGCGGGCGATACATGATGACAAGAGACTACCTGTCAGTCAAGGTGTGGGACCTCAACATGGAGAACAGGCCTGTGGAGACCTACCAGGTACAGCATCCGTGTGTCCCGAGCTGTCCCTGTGTCCCTGTGCCCCTGGGCCTGTCCAACACGTGTCCCTGTCCCCAGGTGCACGAGTACCTGCGCAGCAAGCTGTGCTCCCTGTACGAGAACGACTGCATCTTTGACAAGTTCGAGTGCTGCTGGAACGGCTCTGACAGGTGAGGGGCTGGGGCTGGGGCTGGGGCTGAGGCTGGGGCTGGGCTCCAGCCTGGAGAGGCCCAGGGAGGCTGCTCTGAGCTGTGCCCACAGCTCTGAGCCACTGAGGGCAGGAGCCCCCTGGAGCAGCTACTTCACATAAACTGTACTGCCAGGGCTGGTCCTGCCCCTGTGCCCAGGTGAGCAGCAGGAAGGGGCTGGTCCTGCCCCTGTGCCCAGGTGAGCTCCAGGAAGGGGCTGGTCCTGCCCCTGTGCCCAGGTGAGCTCCAGGAAGGGGCTGGTCCTGCCCCTGTGCCCAGGTGAGCTCCAGGAAGGGGCTGGTCCTGCCCCTGTGCCCAGGTGAGCAGCAGGAAGGGGCTGGTCCTGCCCCTGTGCCCAGGTGGGCAGCAGGAGGGGGCTGGTCCTGCCCCTGTGCCCAGGTGAGCAGCAGGAAGGGGCTGGTCCTGCCCCTGTGCCCAGGTGAGCAGCAGGAAGGGGCTGGTCCTGCCCCTGTGCCCAGGTGAGCCCCACCTGCAGAGCTGCCCCAGCACAGCAGGGACCTGGAGCTGCTGGAGCCAGCCCAGAGCAGGCACCAAATGTCAGAGATGGAGCAGCTCTGCTGGGAGGGAAGGCTGGCACAGCTGGGATTGTTCACTGCACAGCACAGGGCTGGGCTGAGCTCACTGTGCCCTCAGCACCTGAAGGAGCCAACGAGAAACTGGAGAGAGATGATTTACAAGTGCCAGGCACAGGGAATGGCTTCCCAGAGGGCCGGGAGGGATGGGATACTGGGCAGGAATTGTTCCCTGGCAGGGCTGGGCTGGAATTCCCAGATTTGTTGTGGCTGCCCCTGGATCCCTGGCAGTGCCCAAGGCCAGGTTGGACATTGGGACAGTGGGAGGTGTCCCTGCCATGGCAGGGGTGGCTCTGGGGGGATTTGGGGTCCCTCCAACCCAGACCAGGCTGTGAGTTCTGTGGACAAGGGGCAGAGGAGTGCCAGGAGAGCCTGCTTTGCTCAGGTGTGGATGAACAGAGTGTCAGTGAGTGCCAGTGGCAGGAGGGCACAACAGGGCACAGCTGCTGGCAGGAGTGGCACCCTGGCAGCGGGGTGAAGCCCCAGAGGAATGGAGCAGGTGCAGTGCAGAGCACACGATGGAACCCACGGCCTGGCCATGAACATGGCCTGACACTCACCTGTGGCACACACAGGAGGGCACATTGCATTTCTAACCAGATGTGCCTTCCTTTTCCTCGCACCAGTACAATCATGACAGGATCCTACAACAACTTCTTCCGGACGTTTGAGCGGAGCTCGCGCCGGGACACGACGCTGGAGGCGTCCCGCGAGAGCAGCAAGCCCCGCGCCATCCTAAAGCCGCGCAAAGTGTGCACGAGCGGCAAGAGGAAGAAGGACGAGATTACCGTTGACAGTCTGGACTTCAACAAGAAGATTCTGCACACGGCATGGCACCCCATGGAGAACATCATCGCTGTAGCTGCCACCAATAACTTGTATTTATTCCAGGAGAAGGTCAACTAAGGATGGCTGCCCGCGGAGAGCGTCGTCTCGCGTAGTTGAGCTCGGTTGTTTATCTGTAACAGAAGGCCTTGTTGTCCTGTCGGTGAGGAACATTGATGCACTTACTTCCCTTGAGCTGTCGGAGAGCATCTGGCCTGGCTTTGAGTTCCTGGCGTGGTTCTGCCTGCGGTGGGGTGGGAGCGTCCACGCGGCTTTCGGGGAGGACCCTCCGAGGCAGAATTGGTGGACAGTGCTCAATGAGGCCAACACTCAAAACAAATGTATTTATTGATGTCTGAGCCTTCCTTTCCAGTTTATAGACCAAAAAATTTAACACCCGAGAAGAAAAAGTTGTCATAAAAGTGTAATTTCTCTCTCTCGCTCTCTCTGCTGTAATATTTGGGCCTTTCAGAACATTTCTCGTGCTTGATGCCTGTACATTCCCCCTGAGCCCGGGGCCAGCTGCGGCCCTGCAGCGCTGCAGGGCTCCAGGGGGGCTCTGGCCAGGTGTCCATGGCTATTTACTCACCAACTGTACCTGTAACCACACCTGATGGAAACCACTTAATGAATAACAGCCTAGCAAACGTGTTCTTAGAGCTGGAGGGATGTGTTCAGTCTTCTTTTCGTATTGCATGTCCTGAGCTGTGCACAACAGTTCTGGTGGCACCTCTGACAGGGTTTGCCCCAAAACACCGAGTTTTTGGCAGACTAATGCGAACTTTTTTGTGTAGTATTTCAGATTCTAAATTTAGAGTTTCCATGGCATTGTCATAGAGTTGGAGTTGCACTGGATTTGTTGTCCAAGGCTCTGTGTGTGCCAAGTAGGAGATGGAAAGGGTCCTAGAAACATCCACAGCCTTAACCAAGTGTCGGCCTTGCACGGAGGGAACCAAAACTTCGCCACCTTCTCTGCTCTGAGGGGACAAGTGCAGCTGCTCTGGTGCATCTCACCCTCAGCCAGAGACAGACCTGACGTGCTTTATGGTTTTTAACCTTTTTAGTATTTGTCACGAAGGGAACAGTTTATTTTAAGTATTTGCTGTAGTATCTCGTATTTCCCACTGCAGTTCCAGAGCACTGTGGTGCCCAGGGAGGCCAGGCCGGGCCCAGGCTGGGGGACAGCAGCTGCTGGAGCTCTCTTGCTCACTTGTTTTAAGCCTTAGGTACTGTTTCTTTCTTTCTTTCTTTCTTTCTTTGTTTTTCTTTTCTTCCAAAGAGGCCTAAATCACATCCCCTCCCCCGGATGAGCCCGGGGCCACGTCCAGCAGCCCCCAGCAGGCAGAGGCTGCGCTCTGCCCGGTGCCTGCAGCCTGGGAACTCCTTCCCAGAGCCCCAAGCTGTCCCCAGCCCGTCCCAGGTGTGGTTACACTCCGTTCTGGAACCGAGGCGCGTTCCAGTCCCAAGAGCAAACCGTGGCCGTCCCGCCCCTCCCGGTGCCGCCCCGAGCCGCTGGGTCCCTGGAAGGAGGGCAGGACAAGCCCAGGGTCTCCAGGAAAGCTTGGGGCCAGTCCTGCCCTGTGCTTGGTGACACTTGGGAGCTCTGAGATGTGGAGCTGGGGGGTCGCTGATCCGACCGCGTTCCCAACGCCTGCTCGAGCCGATCCGTGGGGTTGTACATAATTGTTCAGTTCTTTTGACCAAAAAGTTTAATAAATTTTAAATGTTTACCTGGCCGTGCTCCCTGTGCTTTGACAAGCTTTCCTTCCATGGCTGGATGGGGCAGCCCAAGGGTGTTTCCAGTTGGGATGGGTGGAGGGGCCAGGGCTGCTGCCTGTTTCTGGAACATCAGGAAAAAGGAGAGGCTGGAATCTCCTCTAGCCCTGTGTGCTTGTACCCCTTTCAATCAGCTTTTGACTGTTCTCAGGGAATTTTTATCCTTTTATCTAAAGCCAGATTTTAGTGTCAAGTTTGATAAAAGTGCTGCCTGTGGAGCACCCTGGTCTGGTGGAAGGTTGAGGGGGCAGAACCCCAAACCCTTCTGGGACTGTTTCTGCCCCCCACTCTGTGGGAGCTGCACCCCCAGTGCAGGTCTGGGACATGGGCTCATGATCCTGCCCTGAAATTCAAATTAAAGTCCACATCAGTGAGGAATGAGAGCATGGAACATTCCAGTAGCTCTGAGCCCTCACGTGCCCAGGCAGGAGCCAGCCTGCCCCAGGGCTGTGACCCCAGGCAGGAAGGGACACTGAAAAAGGGACAGTGTGGTTTAACCCCTTCCCTTCTCCAGCCAGAGCCCAACCCTTTGCTGCTCTCAGTCCCACAGGAACTGGAAATAGCACCAGAGCATCTGGGGGGTTCTGATCCCACCTCTGCTTTTGGCTCCAGCCTGGGGGGAGAGGTTTGGATTGGAGCAGGGAAAATTCCTTCCTGGAAAGGGCTGCCCAGCCCTGGCACAGCTCCCACCCCTGGCAGGATGTCACAGCCCTGTGCAGGTGGCAGTTGGGGACACGGGGCAGTGCTGGCCTGGGCAGTGCTGCACTGGATGGGCTCACAGGGCTTTTCCAGCCTCAATTCCGGGGTTTCCAGCTGCTCAGGAGCATCAGAGGCTGTGTGAGCAGTGAGTGCAGGGCACCCAGCGCCTGCTGAGCTTTGTTTGATGCTGTTTCCATGGAAACTCCTCAATTCCACAGCAGGAAAGGGGCAGGGAAAGGCCAGAGCCTCATCTCCCTCAGCCATTGCTGGAGAAAAAGGAACAAGGACACCCTGAGTTCACCAGGAACCTTTTTATTTAAATATATAAAACATGGTATTTTGGCAAACATTCATTTTCTCATTAAATAAGATAAAATCACTGAAGGGGAAGGCATTGCATCAGTAAAAACCAAGGAGAAGCCACCCTGTGGTTCATGTGCCCAGGGCTGGGGTCAGGTGCAGGTTTTTAGGGACAGGTAAAGCCTGTGAAGCAACAGCCTGCAGTAGGTACAGCAGGGAACTTGGAGTAACTGCTAGGGCTTAAATAAATGTCCTGGCAAAAGCAGCTTTTAGTAGGCACTAAATCCAAATTCTACCTCTGAACTAGGACAAACTGATGGAGTTTTACCCACATGCTCATCTCTTCCCACTGTGTCTCAACACCTCACCCCTCCCACCGCAGTGAACGAAGCAACAACGAGCAGAGCTCCAACTGCCCCGGGCACTGCCGGCCCTGGGAACTCCCGGATCCATCTCTAAGGCCACTCGGAGTTTGGGCTCCTCCTCCCCTGGGACTGCAGGGAATCCCCAGCACAGGGGATGGGTCAGCCCAGCACAAGGGCTGCTGAAAGCTGGGGCTGCTTCAAACACGGAGCTGCTCTAATGCTCAGGTACTTCACTACAAAGCACTAAGGGACATTATAGCATGTGCCACGTGCTCTGGGGATTGCTCCAGCAGGGATGGATCCAGCAGGGATGGATCCGGCAGGGATGGATCCAGCAGGCTCTATGTGACACGGGAGCTCCAGCGGCTCCCTTCCCATTTTTAGACTAAACTAAAACAGGACACGGACAGGACACACACACGACGGCGCCACGACCAGCTCCCTCCTCTGCACCTCCTGTGCTCCAGCTGAGTCTGCTCTGCTCCAGCTCCACCAACAGGTGCCTCAGAAGGTGCTGCTGGAAGCTGTGGTGGTCAGGCGCCTCCCGATGTAAATCCTGGGGAGAGCAGAGCTCTGGTCAGGCAGGACAGCTCTGGTCAGGGTAGGACACGCTCTGACTGGGGCAGGACACGCTCTGGGCAGTTCAGGACATGCTCTGACTGGGGCAGGACACGCTTTGGTCAGGGCAGGACACGCTCTGGTCAGTGCAGGACATGCTCTGGTCAGGGTAGGACACGCTCTGACTGGGGCAGGACACGCTATGGGCAGTTCAGGACATGCTCTGGGCAGTTCAGGACATGCTCTGGGCAGTTCAGGACATGCTCTGGGCAGGGCAGGACAGCTCTGGGCAGAGCAGGACATGCTCTGGGCAGGGTAGGACATGCTCTGATTGGGGCAGGACACACTCTGAGCAGTTCAGGACACGCTCTGGTCAGTGCAGGACATGCTCTGGGCAGTGCAGGACACGCTCTGGCCAGTTCAGGACACGCTCTGGTCAGGGCAGGACACGCTCTGGGCAGGGCAGGACAGCTCTGGGCAGGGCAGGACAGTTCTGGCCACTGCAGGACACGCTCTGGGCAGGACAGGACACGCTCTGATCAGGCAGGATAGCTCTGGGCAGTTCAGGACAGCTCTGGCCAGTTCAGGACATGCTCTGGCCAGTTCAGGACACGCTCTGGCCCATGCAGGACATGCTCTGGCCAGTTCAAGACAGGCTCTGGCCAGTTCAGGACAGCTCTGATCAGGGCAGGACATGCTCTGGCCAGTTCAGGACATGCTCTGGTCAGGCAGGATAGCTCTGGGCAGTTCAGGACAGCTCTGGCCAGTTCAGGACATGCTCTGGCCAGTTCAGGACAGCTCTGGTCAGTGCAGGACAGCTCTGGCCAGTTCAGGACAGCTCTGGCCAGTTCAGGACATGCTCTGGCCAGTTCAGGACAGCTCTGGCCACTGCAGGACACGCTCTGGCCCGGGCAGGACACACTCTGGCCAGTTCAGGACAGCTCTGGCCACTGCAGGACAGCTCTGACCAGTTCAGGACAGCTCTGGCCAGTTCAGGACAGCTCTGGGCAGGGCAGGACATGCACTGGTCAGTTCAGGACATGCTCTGGCCAGTTCAGGACAGCTCTGGCCAGTTCAGGACACGCTCTGGCCAGCTCAGGACACTCTGCCAGCTCCCTGCCTCTGCCATTCCCAGCAGCAGCAGCACTGGCAGCTGAGCACTGCAGGAATAAATGAAGTGCTGCAGAGCTCAGCCCCAGGCTGCCCTGCTCTGGCAGCACTGCCCAGCTCCAGGGCCTGGCACTGCCACCCACACTGATGTGCAGAGCAAACTCCATCATGTTTAACAGCCTCACATACATCCCCATCCCTACCAGGGGGAATTAAAAAATGCATCCCCCATTCCAGGAGGGAATTAAATAATATATTACATAATTGTAAATAACATTAAATATTTTTACATCTCTGTCAGTGGAATTTTAAAATCTATTCAATATTAGCTTTTTCCTTTGCTGATCTCCTGGTTGTGACATTAAGAGTCTCATCTCCAGTGGAGCCAAGTGTTGTGTGACTACAGTTCCAGTGTACAGAATTCCTCACTTCCCTGCCCCTTAACTGTTCTGAGAATTCCCAACCAGGGAGAAAACCAGAAAACTTCAACCATCCAGCACTACCAGAGGCAGGAAGCACCTCCTGAACAACCCTCTGGGACAAAGAGGGAATTGGGACTCAGCATCAGGCCTCAAAGGAAGCAGGTAAAAAAATCATTTTTTTTCATCAGTTGAACCTTACCCCAGTCCAATGGCCAGCAGGTGAGAGAGCAGCAGGGATGGCAGGAAAACCTTCAGGAATTCTGCAGAGAAAATCCCCCCTTTCTTCATGACACTGGTGTTCCTCATGCTGAGCGTGGCCGTGCGCCGGGGGTGTTTGAAGAGGAATTCCCTGCATTTGGGAAGGAATGTGAGGGGTGCTGAGGCTGCACAGGAGCTGCAGGAGCTGTCCCAGCAGCTGTGGCAGCACTCACTTGGGTGGGATGTTCTCGGGCCGGCTGGACCAGTCCCAGATCCAATCCGCGTTCTTCCTCAGCAGCCGCTCCACCTCCCTCCTCCTCTCCAGGAAATCCTCCTCAGACTGCAACCAAGAGGCAGCATCAGCAGCACAGCTGGGACTGCCAGAGCTCCTGCCCAGCCAGCCCCAGTGCCCTGCAGCCAGCCCCAGTGCCTGGGCCACCATCACTGCCCTGCAGCCAGCCCTGACACCTTCCCAGCCCTCCCCATGCCCCTTCTGTCAGGTGCTCACATCCCACATCAAGATGGGAGCAGGGATGAGAATGGCAAAGACCATGTCCCATGTCCCATGTGTGCCTGAGAGAAAACTGCCCTGGCAGTGAAATCCCAGAGCCCAGCATTTAATCCTCATGCACAGACCCGAAATATCCCCAGTTCCCAGCTCTGATGGACACTGGGCACAGGGATCCCAGCCCTGATGGACACTGGGCACAGGGATCCCAGCCCTGATGGACACTGGGCACAGGGATCCCTGCTCTGATCCCAGTTCTGATGGACACTGGGCACAGGGATCCCAGCCCTGATGGACACTGGGCACAGGGATCCCAGCCCTATCCCTTATCCCTGCCCTGATGGACACTGGGCACAGGGATCCCAGCTCTGATGGACACTGGGCACAGGGATCCCAGCTCTGATGGACACTGGGCACAGGGATCCCTGCTCTGATCCCTGCTCTGATGGACACTGGGCACAGGGATCCCTGCTCTGATCCCTGCTCTGATGGACACTGGGCACAGGGATCCCTGCTCTGATCCCAGCTCTGATGGACACTGGGCACAGGGATCCCTGCCCTGATGGACACTGGGCACAGGGATCCCTGCTCTGATGGACACTGGGCACAGGGATCCCAGCTCTGATCCCAGCCCTGATGGACACTGGGCACAGGGATCCCAGCCCTGATGGACACTGGGCACAGGGATCCCTGCTCTGATGGACACTGGGCACAGGGATCCCAGCTCTGATCCCAGCCCTGATGGACACTGGGCACAGGGATCCCTGCTCTGAAGGACACTGGGCACAGGGATCCCTGCTCTGATCCCTGCTCTGATGGACACTGGGCACAGGGATCCCAGCCCTGATGGACACTGGGCACAGGGATCCCTGCTCTGATGGACACTGGGCACAGGGATCCCAGCTCTGATCCCAGCCCTGATGGACACTGGGCACAGGGATCCCTGCTCTGAAGGACACTGGGCACAGGGATCCCTGCTCTGATCCCTGCTCTGATGGACACTGGGCACAGGGATCCCTGCTCTGATGGACACTGGGCACAGGGATCCCTGCTCTGATGGACACTGGGCACAGGGATCCCTGCTCTGATCCCAGCCCTGATGGACACTGGGCACAGGGATCCCTGCCCTGATGGACACTGGGCACAGGGATCCCTGCTCTGATGGACACTGGGCACAGGGATCCCAGCTCTGAAGGACACTGGGCACAGGGATCCCTGCCCTGATGGACACTGGGCACAGGGATCCCTGCTCTGAAGGACACTGGGCACAGGGATCCCAGCCCTGATGGACACTGGGCACAGGGATCCCAGCCCTGATGGACACTGGGCACAGGGATCCCAGCTCTGATGGACACTGGGCACAGGGATCCCTGCTCTGATGGACACTGGGCACAGGGATCCCTGTTCTGAAGGACACTGGGCACAGGGATCCCTGCTCTGATGGACACTGGGCACAGGGATCCCAGCCCTGATGGACACTGGGCACAGGGATCCCTGCTCTGATGGACACTGGGCACAGGGATCCCAGCACTGATCCCAGCCCTGATGGACACTGGGCACAGGGATCCCTGCTCTGAAGGACACTGGGCACAGGGATCCCTGCTCTGATCCCTGCTCTGATGGACACTGGGCACAGGGATCCCTGCTCTGATGGACACTGGGCACAGGGATCCCTGCTCTGATGGACACTGGGCACAGGGATCCCTGCTCTGATCCCAGCCCTGATGGACACTGGGCACAGGGATCCCTGCCCTGATGGACACTGGGCACAGGGATCCCTGCTCTGATGGACACTGGGCACAGGGATCCCAGCTCTGAAGGACACTGGGCACAGGGATCCCTGCCCTGATGGACACTGGGCACAGGGATCCCTGCTCTGAAGGACACTGGGCACAGGGATCCCAGCCCTGATGGACACTGGGCACAGGGATCCCAGCCCTGATGGACACTGGGCACAGGGATCCCAGCTCTGATGGACACTGGGCACAGGGATCCCTGCTCTGATGGACACTGGGCACAGGGATCCCTGCTCTGATCCCAGCCCTGATGGACACTGGGCACAGGGATCCCAGCTCTGATGGACACTGGGCACAGGGATCCCTGCTCTGATCCCAGCCCTGATGGACACTGGGCACAGGGATCCCTGCCCTGATGGACACTGGGCACAGGGATCCCAGCTCTGATGGACACTGGGCACAGGGATCCCTGCTCTGATGGACACTGGGCACAGGGATCCCTGCTCTGATCCCTGCTCTGATGGACACTGAGCACAGGGATCCCTGCTCTGATCCCTGCCCTGATGGACACTGGGCACAGGGATCCCTGCCCTGATGGACACTGGGCACAAGGATCCCAGCTCTGATGGACACTGGGCACAGGGATCCCTGCTCTGATGGACACTGGGCACAGGGATCCCTGCCCTGATGGACACTGGGCACAGGGATCCCTGCTCTGATCCCTGCTCTGATGGACACTGGGCACAGGGATCCCTGCTCTGATGGACACTGGGCACAGGGATCCCTGCCCTGATGGACACTGGGCACAGGGATCCCTGCTCTGATCCCTGCTCTGATGGACACTGGGCACAGGGATCCCAGCTCTGATGGACACTGGGCACAGGGATCCCAGCTCTGATGGACACTGGGCACAGGGATCCCTGCTCTGATGGACACTGGGCACAGGGATCCCAGCTCTGAAGGACACTGGGCACAGGGGTCCCTGCTCTGATCTCTGCTCTGATGGACACTGGGCACAGGGATCCTTGCCCCCCTGAGCTGGCAGGTGTCACTGCAGTCCTTGTCCAGCTCCTGGCTGGAATAATCCCAGTTCCTGGGGGCCCTGGGCAGGCAGAATCTCCCCCAGAATCTCCCCCAGCCCCAGCTCTGGGGCAGGTACAGCACAAATGCTGAGTCAGGCACAGCTCCTGGCTCAGCTGGGCTCCATTCCACAGCCAGGCCTGGGGATAAAAATAGACCCTGCTCCCAGAATTCCAACAGCTCCTGCTGCACAGACACACAGCATGGAAATAAAACTCTCCAGGCAGCTGGAACCCTGATGGCTTTCTAACTTGGGGTTATTTGTTCTCAAAGTCTAAATAATGATCTTTAAACAGCTGAAGGGTGTTCCTGACAATATAAAAATTATAATTTCCAGTAATAATTAACTTGCAGTACCACATTTAGCTAACCTAAAGCTGGGTCCTCAGAGCCTGGCAGGAGTTCCAGAAATGATGCAGAAAAACTCACTTCCTTGAAATACTTCCTTCCTCAAAATGTTATGTAATTTTTTTCATATTAAAAGCTGATTTATTACACTGAAGACTTCATACTTCAGCCTGCCATCCTGCAATAAGCCCTGTATTAATTAAATAAGGTAAATTTACATCCTTTCCCCCACTTTTGTTGCAGATGTGTTTATCCATCTTCCTTGCACGGTAAACAAAGCTACAAAGTGCAGTCAGAAAGAACAGAGAGTTCTCCAGAGCAGCATGTATTCAGTTTGGCATTAATTGTTAAAATACCTGGAACCAAAGCCATGGCAGGTTTGGCATTAATTGTTAAAACACCTGGAACCAAAGCCATGGCAGGGCCTGGAAATTGTGTCTTTTTGGCTGCCATATTTAAGTGACTCTAGAAATTCTTGTTGCTGTCAAAATAACTTTTAAAATTCCTACTAAATTGTTGGAGGTGCATTTCAGCATTGGTGGGGGATGTAGGAAATGCACCCTGCCAGCAGCCAAAGGGAGAGGGGAAATCCTTCTGAAAAACCTGTCACAGATTGGGGAGCCCAAACCCAAACCCCCCAGGTGTCAGGAAGAACCAGAGGCAGCCTGGGGCTGTGGCAGTGTGCCCAGAGCAGGGGGCTCTTACCTGGAAGCTGTTCTTCTCCCCACTGCTGTGGCTCTCCAGCTCCAGGGCTCTGTGGCTGTCCTGGGGGGTCTGCGAGCGAGGAGGGCTGTGGGGAGCAGCACAGCAAAAACCAGTCAGGTTTGCATGGCCCTGGCACTGGGCACGTCCAGGTGTGTCACCACAGCCACCAGGGCCACCAGGGCCACCGCTCTGACCCCAGCCCTGCCCCACACTCTGCCAGCCCTGGCACTTGCACAGAAACAACAGGCACCAAACAGGGACTCAAGTTTGGTTTGAACCCCCACCAGCCAGGTCAGGCAGCTCCACATCCCACTGTGCAGTTTCAGTCCTGCAGTTTTGGTTTTTCCAAACACAATTTAGGCTGGAGACCTGACAGGCCATCAAAATGCAACAAATGGCACTGCCTGAGCACTGCCCAGGGCTGAGCTTTGTGTGACACTCCTGGAAATCTGCTCTGGTTTCTAAGCACACATGTGGAAACCCACAGCACACACAAAACCCACATGAGAATGTGTAATCATAGAAATGTGAGTTCATATAAACAGGCACATGTTGTAAACACTCGTGCAGCACCTCTGCCTCTGGGACATCCTGCTGTCCCTGGGACCCCGTGGTGACCTTGGCAGTGGTCCTGTGGCCAGCAGAGCTCCCTGCTCACCTGTCAGTCCCAGTGGGGGCTCACCTGTCCCAGTGGGGGCTCTCCCTGCTCACCTGTCCCAGTGGGAGCTCTCTCTCCCTGCTCACCTGTCACAGTGGGAGCTCTCCCTCCCTGCTCACCTGTCCCAGTGGGAGCTCTCTCTCCCTGCTCACCTGTCCCAGTGGGAGCTCTCTCTCCCTGCTCACCTGTCCCAGTGGGAGTTCTCTCTCCCTGTTCACCTGTCCCAGTGGGAGCTCTCTCTCCCTGCTCACCTGTCCCAGTGGGAGCTCTCCCTGCTCACCTGTCCCAGTGGGAGCTCTCTCTCCCTGCTCACCTGTCACAGTGGGAGCTCTCCCTCCCTGCTCACCTGTCCCAGTGGGAGCTCTCTCTCCCTGCTCACCTGTCCCAGTGGGATCCCCCCCTGCTCACCTGTCCCAGTGGGATCCCTCCCTGCTCACCTGTCCCAGTGGGAGCTCTCTCTCCCTGCTCACCTGTCCCAGTGGGATCCCTCCCTGCTCACCTGTCCCAGTGGGAGCTCTCCCTCCCTGCTCACCTGTCCCAGTGGGAGCTCTCTCTCCCTGCTCACCTGTCCCAGTGGGAGCTCTCTCTCCCTGCTCACCTGTCCCAGTGAGAGCTCTCCCTGCTCACCTGTCCCAGTGAGAGCTCTCCCTGCTCACCTGTCCCAGTGAGAGCTCTCCCTGCTCACCTGTCACAGTGGGAGCTCTCCCTGCTCACCTGTCCCAGTGAGAGCTCTCCCTGCTCACCTGTCACAGTGGGAGCTCTCTCTCCCTGCTCACCTGTCCCAGTGGGATCCCTCCCTGCTCACCTGTCCCAGTGGGAGCTCTCTCTCCCTGCTCACCTGTCCCAGTGGGAGCTCTCTCTCCCTGCTCACCTGTCCCAGTGGGATCCCTCCCTGCTCACCTGTCACAGTGGGATCCCTCCCTGCTCACCTGTCACAGTGGGAGCTCTCCCTGGAGCTGCTCCTGCCCGACTCATGCTGGGCATCCAGCAGGATCTTCTCCATGTCCCCGTTGTGGATGGACAGCGAGGCTGGCACCTGCTCCTGGCTGCCCCCAGACACAGAGCTGCCACTGCCACTGCCATTGCTGCTGAAGTGCAGTTCCACCCAGGACCCTGCTGGGCAAAACAGAGCTCAGCCCCAGCCCCAGCGGGTTTGTGCAGCCATGGGAGCCACGAGCCTGGAGCTGCTGCCACGAGGGACACGACACGGGGGCACTGCAGGGACATGGGGACACTGCAGGGACACAGGGCCACTGCAGGGACACCAGGGACACTGCAGGGACACTGGGACACTGCAGGGACATGGGGACACTGCAGGGACACCAGGGCCACTGCAGGGACAGAGGGGCCACTGCAGGGACACGGGGGCCAGCCCTGCCCCCAGCTCACCAACAGCCTGGAATGCCAAGTGCAGGGACTCGAGCTGGGCAGGCTCACAGGGCTGGGCAGGCTCACAGGGCTGGGCAGGCTCACAGGGCTGGGCAGCAGCTGCTCAGCACATTGTGTCTCTCTCTGCACATACAGATCTTTTATTTTGGGATATACTCCATCTTTATTGCTCAACATAGGTGGCAGTCAAAATAATGTGAGGACTTTTGCTGCCAGAGCTGTTATTCACTTATTGACAATATTTATGGCTCCAGAGCCCAGGCAGTGTTTTGTGCAGCGTTTTTCCAGTCCCATTTGTAGGTGTTGCTGTTAAGCAACAGCGGGTGTGTGGCAAGGGCTGTCATGGGTTTGCTCCCCGCAGTATATTTAACACGGTCACATGGGCTTTGTTTTCCTAAGGCAGGAATAACAACTCCCTCCTGGGCAGGGACAGCTCATGCAGGGCCTGGGGCTGTTCCCTCCCCTGCAGAATCCTGGAATGCTGTAAAGGGATCCTAAAAATCCCCCAGTGCCACCCTGCCATGGCAGGGACACCTCCCACTGTCCCAATGTCCAACCTGGCCTTGGGCACTGCCAGGGATCCAGGGGCAGCCACAGCAAATCTGGGAATTCCATCCCAGCCAGGGAACAATTCCTGCCCCAATCCCATCCAAACCCACCCAGTGTCAGCTCAGAGCCATTCCCTGTGTGCTGTCCCTCCATCCCTGTGTCCTGTCCCTCCATCCCCCAGAAATGAGCTCAGGGAACACAAAACACCTGAATTACAAACTCAGCAATCCCAGTGAGGAACAAATGTGACCCAGCACAGCACAGAGCAGTGAGGACAGGAGGAGGGCAGGGGGAATTCCCAAATTCTGGGGAAGGATGTTCAGGAGCCAGCAGGGAAAGGGAGGGACATGGACAGAGGTGCCCGGGCTGCTGGGGCTGCCTGGAATCCAGGCTCGGGGAATAAAGGCACAGCAGGAGCAGCTGGAGCTGCAGGGTCCCCTCCCTGCTGGCAGAGCAGCACTCCAGGAACGGGGAAAAGCCAGTGCAGGGCGTTAGTGTGAAATTCAGACAAGGAAAGGTAACCCAGATATCCTGACTGAGGCTCCAAAATCAATGGGGACCGCACCAAGCCTCACAAATACAAACAGCACCATCTGCACAGCCCAAGGACCACAAAACCGGCTGGATAAAAACATTCCGGGCCGCTGAGCTTGGGAAAGACACTTCCCTTCCACACCCCCTTTCCTTCACAGCTGGTTTGTTGTTGTTTGGGTTTGTTTGGGAATTTTTTCCTCCACGTGGCAGGGAACGTGTTCAAACCCTTCCCTGCCCTTTCCCCGAAATCTACGGAAGTTCAGATGGTTACCAGAGAACGACCACAACCCCTAGAGCAGAAATTAAGGTTTTATGTGCTGAAACCTGGGAACGCAGGACAAGGCGGGGAGAGGCTGGGGATGGCAGCAGCACAAGGGGTGCGTTAAAATTCTCCTTTTTCCTGCTGCTTTGGGGCACACACACGGCCGGGCTGTGCTAACATTATTTAGGATAACAGCAGCAGGGTGTGCTGACATTATTTAGGATAACAGCAGCAGGGTGTGCTGACATTATTTAGGATAACAGAAGCAGGGTGTGCTGACATTATTTAGGATTACAGAAGCAGGGTGTGCTGACATTATTCACGATAACAGAAGCATGCGGAGCTGGGAATGTCCGCAGATCAAAGCCGGGATCAGCTCGGGACAGCGGGTCCGGCACGAGACCGGCCCGGGACACACGGGCGAGCCCTGCCACGCTGCCTGCCCCGAACACCCAGCACCGGCTCCACACCGAGTGTCCCCTTCCATCGCGACACCCGCACTGGCGGTGCCTGCGCTGCGATCTCTCCCGATCCCGGGAGTGACCCGGCCCGTGCCCGCAGCCACATCCACCCGGCCTCCCGCCCGCCACAAGGGCGATGGACAGCGCGGCGGCGCGCGTCTCCTATCGCGATCACCCATATCGCGACACGCACGGGCCCCGCGCCGGTCCGGCCCGCAGAGCGCGGGCAGCGCCGCCCCCATCCCGCAGAGCCCGGTCAGTGCCCGCAGCCCCCAGCAGCGGCCGCGGCCTTACCCTGCAGGTTCTCCTCCGCCGGGCTCTGTCGCGACATGGCGGGCGGGCGGTCGGGCACGCACTGACCGCGACACCGCCCGCGCGCAGCGCCGCCGCGCCGCGCCCGTGACGTCAGAGCCGCGCCGCTCTCTCATTGGCCAGCGCTGCGGGGCGGGGCCGGCGCGGGGCGGGCGCGCGCCTCCCTCAGCGCCCCGCGGGCCGCCATGATGGGGGGGGGCGAGCGGGGCCGGAGAGACAGGATAAAAACGGGATAAAAACGGGATAAAAACGGGATAGCGGGATAAAAACGGGATAACAACGGGATAACGGGGCGCTTCTTGCGTGGGGTCCCTCGGGACATCCTTCATGGATCCCACTCTGCCCGCTCAGCTCGGCCCTTCGGAGTCACTCGGGTCACGGAGGGGATTTAAAGCGGACACGGAGGAGATTCCAGAGCAAACACGGAGGGGATTTCAAAGAATACAAACACGGAGAGGATTTCAAAGAATACATGCAGGGGATCTCAAAGCAGACACGGTTTTTTTTCCAGCTGTAAAATCACAGCTTGCGGCCACTAAGCCAGCCCCGAATGATACAGGCCCTTAAAATAAATATTAATCACAGAGTAGTTGGGTTGGAGGGACCCTCAAGCATCGTCTTAGCCCTGCACAGAACAGCCCCAGGATTATTAATAAATAATAATAAATTAATAATAAATAAATGATAATAAATAATAAATCTTTTGGTCTGTAATTGACGCGATGCCATCAGGGCTCTCGACAGCGGGAAGCACTTAACTTGTGTTGTTATTTGAAAGCAGATATTGATTTACTGCTGGGACTTTGTAAAGACAAATGCATAAAACTTGATTTTATTTAGCCAAAGTATTAACTGAAGGCATGCAGGCTTTTTTGTCTTGGCTGGAACTGTTTTCACTTGTGCATTTTACAAAGCCCGAGTGAAATACATCAGTAAATTGTGAGTTATTGCAGGAGTGAGCAATATTAATATTGCAGGACAAAGTCAGGGTGTTGTGGGTGTTCATTACACTCTGAATCGCCGATGGTGAAAGGGGGAATGGAACCGGTTCTGTTCTAAGGAACTGGGGAAGAATTTTCCAGGGCAGAAGAAAATGCGAGTTTGAAGTGGTGAATGTCGAGGTTCCTGTCTGTGCATTCATTGCTGCTCATCCCGCAGCGCTCTGCTGCTCCCTGCTGCTGCTCCGGGCCCGGAGCACGGCACACGGCGGGTCATCCCTCTGGAACCTGAGTTATCTCTGCTGGAACCCGGGTTATCCCTGCTGGAACCCGGGTTATCCTTCTGAAACCCGGGTTATCCCTCTGGAACCCGGGTTATCCCAGCTGGAACAGGGTTATCCCTGCTGGAACCCGGGTTATCCCTCTGGAACCCGGGTTATCCCTGCTGGAACCCGGGTTATCCCTCTGGAACCCGGGTTATCCCTGCTGGAACAGGGTTATCCCAGCTGGAACAGGGTTATCCCTGCTGGAACCCGGGTTATCCCTGCTGGAACAGGGTTATCCCAGCTGGAACAGGGTTATCCCTGCTGGAACCCGGGTTATCCCTCTGGAACCCGGGTTATCCCTCTGGAACAGGGTTATCCCAGCTGGAACAGGGTTATCCCTGCTGGAACCCGGGTTATCCCAGCTGGAACCCGGGTTATCCCTGCTGGAACAGGGTTATCCCTGCAGGAACCCGGGTTATCCTTCTGAAACCCGGGTTATCCCTCTGGAACCTGAGTTATCCCTCTGGAACCCGGGTTATCCCTGCTGGAACCCGGGTTATCCCTTTGGAACCCGGGTTATCCCTCTGGAACCCGGGTTATCCCTCTGGAACAGGGTTATCCCTGCAAGAACCCGGGTTATCCCTCTGGAACCCGGGTTATCCCTGCTGGAACCTGGGTTATCCCTCTGGAACCTGAGTTATCCCTGCTGGAACCCGGGTTATCCCTGCTGGAACCTGAGTTATCCCTGCTGGAACCCGGGTTATCCCTCTGGAACCTGAGTTATCCCTGCTGGAACCCGGGTTATCCCTGCTGGAACAGGGTTATCCCTGCTGGAACCCGGGTTATCCCTGCTGGAACCCGGGTTATCCCTGCTGGAACCCGGGTTATCCCTGCAGGAGTCCGGGTTATCTCTCTGGAACAGGGTTATCCCTGCTGGAACAGGGTTATCCCTGCTGGAACCCGAGTTATCCCTGCTGGAACCCGGGTTATCCCTGCTGGAACCCGGGTTATCCCTCTGGAACCCGGGTTATCCCTGCAGGAACAGGGTTATCCCTCTGGAACCCGGGTTATCCCTCTGGAACAGGGTTATCCCTCTGGAACCCGGGTTATCCCTGCTGGAACCTGAGTTATCCCTCTGGAACCTGGGTTATCCCTCTGGAACAGGGTTATCCCTCTGGAACCCGGGTTATCCCTGCTGGAACCCGGGTTATCCCTGCTGGAACAGGGTTATCCCTCTGGAACAGGGTTATCCCTGCAGGAACCCGGGTTATCCCTGCAGGAACAGGGTTATCCCTGCTGGAACCCGGGTTATCCCTCTGGAACAGGGTTATCCCTGCTGGAACCCGGGTTATCCCTGCAGGAACCCGGGTTATCCCTGCTGGAACCCGGGTTATCCCTGCTGGAACCCGGGTTATCCCTCTGGAACAGGGTTATCCCTGCTGGAACCCGGGTTATCCCTCTGGAACCCGGGTTATCCCTCTGGAACAGGGTTATCCCTCTGGAACCTGAGTTATCCCTGCTGGAACCCGGGTTATCCCTGCTGGAACCCGGGTTATCCCTGCTGGAACCCGGGTTATCCCTCTGGAACAGGGTTATCCCTGCAGGAACCCGGGTTATCGCTGCAGGAACCCGGGTTATCCCTGCTGGAACAGGGTTATCCCTGCTGGAACCCGGGTTATCTGGGGTTATCACAGAATCCCAGGGGGGTTTGGGCTCAGATCCCACCCTGCCATGGCAGGGACCCCTCCCACTGTCCCCAGTGTCCAGCCTGGCCTGGGACACTGCCAGGGATCCAGGGGCTCTTTCATCAGTCATTGGGTGAATGCTTTTATTTTCATGTAAAATTTGATGGCAAAAACTTTCAGGTTATTGAGGGAAACACGCTGTGCCGTGATCAGGAGAAATGGTGAATTTTCCTGTTGTTGGATGAAGTCTTTGAAAGGTTATTGATTTGTTACACTGTGATCCTCTGCACAGCTGGGACTCTATTGCCCTGCATGTCACAGACCAATCATGCACTAATTAATTTTATTTAAGCCAGATTCAGTGACCCATCTCCTCCACAGACTAGCTAAGGCAGTGATTTGGGTACAGGGTCATGCTTGCTGCTCACACAGCTTCAGTTTTGGGTTTGGTTTTCTGGGTTGGGCCTGACATGAGGGCTCAGCCCAGCTGGGAGGGACACACATTTCAGGCATTGCACACAAGTTGTTTGTTATCCCAAACCTGTGATAAACTTAGTTTAGAATTTATAATATTCACTGAAAATTCTTTGATTTCTTACTGATAAAAATCAGAGTAATCCACCCACTTCCCAGCTGTACAATGTGAAACGGTGGGAATTTCAGATTTGGGAAACTGTGCCTACAACTCCCTGGCAGGAGGGGACACCGGGGGGATTTGGGATCTGGGAACAGGGACAGGGACAGGAGCAGAGGGAACAGCTCAGGCTGGGCAGGGGTGGGCAGGGTGGGCACAGCAGGAATTTCCCCATGGAAAGGGGGATCAGGGAGGGTTGGATCCCCATCCCTGGAGTGTCCCAGGAGTTCCTGGAGTGTCCCTGAGTGCTCTGGGCAAGGTGGGGATGGGCTCAGGGTGGCCTCGATGGGCTGGGCTGGGCTGGGCTTTTCCCACCCAGAGGATTCTGTGATTCTGTGCCTGGTGCTCTCCCATGCAGACACAGGCTCAAACCCTGCTGAAAGCTGAGCACTGAGTCCCCATCCCACCGGGGTTGGTGATTAACCTCCCTGGCTGCCTCTGGAAATGGAGCTGTAGGTGGATTTTGTGCTTATTTCTGGGAATGAGGTTCATCATTAACCAGCCGGCTCCTCGAGTCCCTCCCGAGCTGCTGCTGCCTGCCCAGGCTGATGTGGGGCAGTGCTGTCCCTGGATGGAGGGCTGAGCCTTAAGGGCCCTTGCAGCCCAAACCCCGCTGTGATTTCCCCATTCTCTGATTCTTTCCATTTGGAGAGTTGATGGAGAGCCTTGTCCGTGTGGCTGCTGCCGTGGCAGGGCTGTGCTGTGTCCTGGGCCGTGTCCCCAGCACTGACCACAGCCCTGGTGTGGCTGCACAGGGCACTGAACCCTGCCTGACCCCAGCTCGGTGTCACCGTGAGCTCAGAGCCCTGTGCTGGCACAGCTGGGCTCCAGCCAGGGCCAAAACCCAACCCACAGTGCTGCTGTGCTTTCCAGTCCTGCTGGGAGAAACTCTGACCCCTTCCAGTGTGAATCAGAACAGCAGAGTGTGAAAATTCTTCCAGCTCTTCTTTACTGACTGACTCCAAGGTTTTAAAGCCCATTCCCGTTTTTGTGCAGCTCAGCCCATGGAAGCTGCCAGAGGAATGTTTCTCTGAGCCCTTGCCAGCTGAAAAACAATCCCCAATTCTTTGAGTGATGCAAACCACTGCTGGGCTCTTGCTGTAGTCTTACAACACTGCCTGGGACGTGACTCGTTTTGTTTACAAACTCCCACCAAGTGTTGCAATTCAGCTCTGGAAATAGAAGCCAGTTTTATTTATCACAGAGCCGTTGTTGTGGCAGCTCTCAGACACACCAGTCCTGCTGTCCCCAAGTGCTGCTGCGTGTCCCTTTGGCAAAGGGAGCTGAGCAGGGAACAGGCAGGACGAGCACAGCACTGCCCACAAAAACAGGAACAACTTTCTGAGGATCTGGTTAGCAGTCACATGCTTCTTGTCACTGTTGTGAGCTTTGGATGGAGGGAAAATGAAGGTTTTTCAAGGGAAAGTTCCAGATAATTAGCTATTGTTTAAGGGGAAAAAAACAAAAAACCCAAAAAAACCCCCCAAAAAACAAAAAAACCAAAAACCAAAACCCAGACCCTCCTTTGTAGAAGTGAACCTGTGCTCCAGGGTAGGTTTGTGCTTCCCAGCCCTGCACTCAGATGACTCTGTCATTCCTGTCAGCAGTTCATGGATATGCACTGGGAGCAGTTCCCAGTGGCCTTCACTGTTTCTCGTGTCAGGATGACACAAAATCAAACAAATATGCCCGATATTCTATTTGCTTGTAGAGAACTTTGTGGTGTGGGGCTGTTAGAAGTGCCTGGTACCCAAATGCCTTTATTTTATGTGTATTTGTGACTCCTTTCTGATGGAAAGGGGAATTTTCAGTGGGGAATATTGACAGTGGGTATTTCCTCAGGTATGAGGAGTGGTGGGATACAGCACACTGGGGGTCACAGACCTGATTTATATCTGTGGGTTTTAGTCCTCAAATCAAACCTTACAGGGCTTTGGAACAGCAGCACGCCCATGTGGCTCCAGAGCACGCTGGGGCCCAGGAAAGCTGTTCCTGCCACATTCCACCCCCATGCCTGCAGTCCCACAGGGTTTCATAGAGCATGGACCTGCAGGGGTGAGGGCAGAGGAGCCCCCTGCCCTGGAGCCAGCCTGGGACACCTGGGGGGCTCACCTGGACAGGAGGAGGATCCAGGAGAGCTCAGAGCCCTGCCAGGGCGTGAAGGGGCTCCAGGAGAGCTGGGGAGGGACTGGGGACAAGGATAGAGGGACAGGACACAGGGAATGGCTCCCACTGCCAGAGGGCAGGGCTGGATGGGATTTTGCGCAGGAATTGTTCCCTGGCAGGGCTGGGATGGAATTCCCAGATTTGCTGTGGCTACCCTTGGATCCCTGGCAGTGCCCAAGGCCAGGTTGGACACTGGGGACAGTGGGAGGTGTCCCTGCCATGGCAGGGGGACTCTGGGTGGGATCTGGGATCCTTTGCAGCCCAGAGGAGCCTGTGATTCCTCGATGCTGTGACTTGATCCCATCTCCTTTGCTAGGAGCGAGTGCAAAGCCTGGGAGCTGTTTTTAAATCCAAATATCCTTCAATCCCCCCGTGCCCTTTTCAGCAATGCAGCCCTGATGGAGGAGCAGCTCCGTGCAGGTTCCAGCTGTGCTGGATGCGGAGCTCTGGCTTCTTCACCCAGCTGGAAATGGCAGTCCGAGATGGAAATGCCAATCTGAGATGGAAATGCCGATCTGAGATGGAAATGCCGAGCTGGAAATGCCGATCTGAGATGGAAATGCCGATCTGAGATGGAAATGCCGATCTGAGATGGAAATGCCGGTCCCAGCTGGAAATGCCGAGATGGAAATGCCGGTCCGAGATGGAAATGCCAAGCTGGAAATGCCGATCCCAGCTGGAAATGCCAAGCTGGAAATGACAATCCCAGCTGGAAATGCTGAGCTGGAAATGCCAATTCTAGCTGGAAATGCCAATCCCAGCTGGAAATGCTGAGCTGGACATGCCGATCCTGGCAGGAGCGCGGGGCGGGAGCGCTGCAGGAGCGCGAGTCCAGCAGCATCCTCACCGGAATGGGAAGGGAGGGATTGGAGCAGCCCAGGAGCGGTGCTGGGCTCGGGAAAGGAGGGATCTGGATCTAGCACAGCCCTGAGATCAGGGAAGGGAGGGATCTGGATCCAGCACGGGGCTGAGATCGGGGAAGGGAGGGATCTGGATCCAGCAGGGGGCTGAGATCAGGGAAGGGAGGGATCTGGATCCAGCACGGGGCTGAGATCGGGAGGGAGGGCTCTGGAATCAGGAGCAGTGCCGGGATCAGAGGAAGGGAGGGCTCTGGACCCGGCACAGACTCAGATCAGGAGGGAGGGCTCTGGACCCAGCACACCCTGAGATCAGGAGGGAGGGCTCTGGACCGGCACAGACTCAGATCAGAGGGAGGGCTCTGGAATCAGGAGCAGTGCCGGATCAGAGGAAGGGAGGGCTCTGGAATCAGGAGCAGTGCCGGATCAGAGGAAGGGAGGGCTCTGGAATCAGGAGCAGTGCCGGATCAGAGGAAGGGAGGGCTCTGGACCCAGCACACCCTGAGATCAGGAGGGAGGGCTCTGGATTCAGGAGCAGTGCCGGATCAGAGGAAGGGAGGGCTCTGGAGCAGCACAGACTCAGATCAGAGGGAGGGCTCTGGACCCGGCACAGACTCAGATCAGAGGGAGGGCTCTGGAATCAGGAGCAGTGCCGGGATCAGAGGAAGGGAGGGCTCTGGAGCAGCACAGCCGCTGACGCTGCCGGCTGCAGCAGCTCCGCAATGGCTGAGCCCGCCGGCGCTGAGCTCATCCCGCAGCCTGCCGGGCACTGCCGCCCTTAGCTCTGCTCCGATCCGCCTCGGGACCACCCGGTGAGCGCATCTTGCTCTATGCATGGGGGATTTTCAGTGGGTTTATTTTATTTTCCTTTTCCGTCCTCTCGGGCTTCCCTGGACCAATCGATGCATCACTCCTCATCTGATCCTGCTGTTCAGAGACAGACATGGAAAACAGAACCATATGCAGCAGGGATGGATTAAATTTTTTATCCTTTTGCAGTGTAAACCATTAAAACGGTTTTAAATGTGTCTGCTGGAGCAGCCTACAGGTTTTATGTGTAATGCAGTGCAGGCAGGGACTCCCTTGGTGTGCAGCATGAGGGAGCGAGGTTTCTGCCTACCTGTGCTCCTTAATTAGTGTCTACCTGTGCTCCCTAATTAGTGTCTACCTGTGCTCCTTAATTAGTGCCTGCCTCTGCTTATTAATCAGTGCTTATCTGTGTAATGTAAATATAAATATGGACATAATGTGTGATTGAAGATAGATGGATAGATAGATAGATAGACAGATAGAAGGATAGATAGATGGATAGATAGATGGATAGATAGACAGATAGATAGATAGATAGATAGATAGATAGATAGATAGATAGACAGATAGATAGACAGACACAGATTTGTTGCACATTTCCTGCTGCCTGAGGCCTGGCAGGCTCCATTTTCAGCCGTGCTGTTGCTGTTCTGTGTCTGAGGTTATTTCCCCATCCTCCCTTCGGACTGGTTTAAGCCTGGCTCTGATTGGCAAAGCTTTGCTCTGGATGGCAGTGAGGGGAAGGCTGTGCCTGGCACTGGGGCCCAGCTGCTCCTCCTGCTCTGTTTGTTGCTCGGGGTTTCGTGGCACCTGTGTGGGGAGTGATGCAGGAAATGCAGGGTTGGTGCTGGCTGCTGCATTTCTGTGCAGTGGGGATGTTCCTGATGGATCACTGTGGGGATGTTCCTGATGGATCTCTGTGCAGTGGGGATGTTCCTGATTGATCTCTGTGCAGTGGGGATGTTGTTGCTGCATCTCTGTGCAGTGGGGATGTTCCTGACAGATCTCTGTGCAGTGGGGATGTTCCTGACGGATCTCTGTGCAGTGGGGATGTTGTTGCTGGGTCTCTGTGCAGTGGGGATGTTGCTGATGGATCTCTGTGCAGTGGGGATGTTCCTGATGGATCTCTGTGCAGTGGGGATGTTGCTGCTGGATCTCTGTGCAGTGGGGATGTTGCTGCTGGATCTCTGTGCAGTGGGGATGTTGCTGATTGATCTCTGTGCAGTGGGGATGCTGTTGGTTGATCTCTGTGCAGTGGGGATGTTGCTGGATCTCTGTGGGGATGTTGTTGCTGGGTCTCTGTGCACTGGGGATGTTCCTGCTGGATCTCTGTGCAGTGGGGATGTTCCTGATGGATCTCTGTGCAGTGGGGATGTTCCTGATGGATCTCTGTGCAGTGGGGATGTTGCTGATGGATCTCTGTGCAGTGGGGATGTTCCTGATGGATCTCTGTGCAGTGGGGATGTTGCTGATTGATCTCTGTGCAGTGGGGATGTTGCTGATGGATCTCTGTGCAGTGGGGATGTTCCTGATGGATCTCTGTGCAGTGGGGATGTTGCTGCTGGATCTCTGTGCAGTGGGGATGTTACTGCAGGGTCTCTGTGCAGTGGGGATGTTCCTGACAGATCTCTGTGCAGTGGGGATGTTCCTGACGGATCTCTGTGCAGTGGGGATGTTGTTGCTGGGTCTCTGTGCAGTGGGGATGTTGCTGATGGATCTCTGTGCAGTGGGGATGTTGCTGCTGGATCTCTGTGCAGTGGGGATGTTCCTGATTGATCTCTGTGCAGTGGGGATGTTCCTGATTGATCTCTGTGCAGTGGGGATGTTCCTGATGGATCTCTGTGCAGTGGGGATGTTCCTGCAGGGTCTCTGTGCAGTGGGGATGTTCCTGATGCATCTCTGTGCAGTGGGGATGTTGCTGATTGATCTCTGTGCAGTGGGGATGTTGTTGCTGGGTCTCTGTGCAGTGGGGATGTTGCTGATTGATCTCTGTGCAGTGGGGATGTTGTTGCTGGGTCTCTGTGCAGTGGGGATGTTGCTGATTGATCTCTGTGCAGTGAGATGTTGCTGATGGATCTCTGTGCAGTGGGGATGTTGCTGGTTGATCTCTGTGCAGTGGGGATGTTGCTGGTTGATCTCTGTGCAGTGGGGATGTTGCTGGTTGATCTCTGTGCAGTGGGGATGTTCCTGATGGATCTCTGTGCAGTGGGGATGTTGCTGCTGGATCTCTGTGGGGATGTTGTTGCTGGGTCTCTGTGCAGTGGGGATGTTGTTGCTGGGTAGCACACGCCCTGATGATTGCTGTGACGAATAATCTGTGTCTGTGCTGGCCGAGGAGCTGATCTGGGCATTTCCTGTTGGCTGAACGTGCGCTGTGTGTCTCAGAGCTCTCCCATGGCAGCCCTGTCCCCATTGAAATCATCCCTGAAGTGCCCAGGCTGGATGTGCCTGCAGACCTGACAGAGCTGTCCCTGTCCATGGTAGGGCTGCAGTGGATGAGCTTTAGGTCCCCCACAACCGAACCATTTTGGGCTTTTGAATCTATTCTGTGCTATTTAATAAAAAAAAAAAAAGTTCTTTTATTTTTCTTTCCCAGCTGCTTGCTCCCTCAGTGGTTTTAAATGTGATTTATCTCATCCAGATTCCTTCTCAGCTCATGGGATGCCTCTACTGACACTGCTAAAAATGGAGACAGAAATTAGAAAGCACGTTGGAGCTGTGTTGACTTTTGCCTGTTATTTCACACATTGTGATAGAGCCAGAGAAATGTGTGTGTAGTACAAAATAATAATTTCCTGGCAAGAACGACTCACAGCTGTCAGCCTGGGCTCTCAGCTGAGTGCAGCATCCTTGAGCTGCCCCTTCCCTGCCCCTGGGCTCCTCTGTCTGGGTGAGGTGCCTGGGTGTTTGATACACGCTCAGAAACTGAAAGTTCCTCAGGACTGACAGGTTACTTGATTTGCAGTGGAATTTCTGGTTTGTGTTGGCTCTGGGCAGCTCCCTGACTCAGACCCCCCTGTTCTTCACCTGCAAATATCAGACAGGAATTTTGGTGTTTGCAGAGGTGATTAAAGGCACCAGTAGGAGGCCACAAGGATGGGCTGACCAGAGGAAAGTGCATTTGTCACCAGGCCCTGGTGGAGAAAACAACACCCCCTTGGAAAGGCTTTAAAGAATGTGCTGAAGGCTCATGGGTTGTCTTGACAAATACCAGTCTGGGGTGTATTTGTGGAGCTGTGTGCCTGTAAATCCCTCCCTTGGTTGTGCTCAGTTGTCAACACCTCCCACGTGGTGAAGCTCCACCAAGTTTCCCAGAGCACTGTCAGTTTACATGAAGAGTGAAACTTTGCTTCACATTCCTTTTCCCTGAAATGCGTCTCTAAAATATTACTTTTTATTACAGATGGTTTGAATTCAAAGTAGCAAATGAGTGTTAACAAGTGAAGGCCTTTAAATAATGATCTTTAACATTTTCCCTTAAAACTTGTGTTCTCAGCTTGTCACCTTCTGTGCTGCAGCTCTTCATGTATGGTCAGGAACAGAGGCTCAGCTTAAATGGAAAAATAATTTAGCAAGCAAGTCCTAAACATTTTACACATCCCAGTTGACTGGGATGTGGGATTTGAGCCCATCCAACCACTCTGGGAGAGAGATTCTAACAGCACTGAACAATCTGAAGACACAGAACAGCATTTGTATGAATGTATTTTATGGTAAAAGCAGACAAATATTAGCCAGAAATGCAATGAACTCACTGGTGGGACCCTGTCTTTATTAGGTTTTATTTCGAGCCAGGAACACAAACCTGCCTGCAGAGAGAGGAGAGATTCCTTCTCCCCAGAGCAGGGAGCGTTGGCTGCTGGAGTGGAAAATGCTGATCCATTCCCAGCAATGGTTTGACCTGGAAAGCAAATTCCTGATTTTCCTTTGCAGTTACAGCCAGAGGCACCGTGCCCAAATGAACCCCCAAGGGTCTCAGGAGCTGAGTGGGATTGTGTAGGAGTGACTCTGATGGGGAATGACACGGTGGAGTTGTGAGAATCCCTTCAGTCCTTGCAGGCACACGTGCTCAGGGTTTGTTACTCGCTGCTGGTGCAGAATGGAGATGAGGGATCGATTATTCCATCTGTGCAGCAGGGGCAGGGCCTGAGGAGACACTGGAGAGAGCTGAGGGAATGTCTGCAGGATAACTGGGTGTCCCCAGCAGCAGGGAGTGCAGCCTGGCTTTCCTGGAATGCGCTGCAGCTCCTGGGGCTGGAGCCTCTGCTGCTGTGGTCACCGACCTTGGCAAGGTCACGGCCAGCAGGGCTCTAAAAAGGGCACCAGGCTGCAGAAAGTGTCATTTCCATGCCCTCAGCTCCTGTTCTGGCTGTGTTCCCCTGTTGGTGGCTCCAGCCCAGCACAGTCCCAGGGAGGGGCTGCAGGATCCCCGGGAAGGGATCATGGAAAAGGGCCAGCAGGGGCTGGGACTTCATAGCCTGGGGCTGGGTAACTGACCCCAAGATGAACCAAAACTTACAAAAGTGTAAAACTCATGCCCAGGATCCATCTGGGAATTGATTTGGGTGCAGCTCTTGCACTGCCCAAGGCGAATCCTTTCAATAAATATTGATTTTATTCCTTTTGCTCTGCCCAGTCTCTTCCAGAGACATCACAATCCTGGGATTGGGTCGGGAGGGTCCTGCCAGCCCAGCCCACCCCTGTCACACCCAGGTGTGACAGCTCAGGGCCAGCCTGCCCTCAGCAATGTGTCACCGTCCCACTCATCTCAGGGAGCTCCCAGAGCAGCTCTGTGTCAAATGTCACATCTGGCAGCCTTGCAGCACCTCTGCAGAAAGTTCCACTTGGATGCTGAAATGTTTGTAATATTCTTGATGGGATACAGGATTTGTTTTGGTTTTTTTTTAAAAAATTGCAACACATCGACTTTGAAGATGAAGCAAAAAATGTTATATTTGTTAAAAGTGTTTATCAGCTCATGGCAGGGTCAGTGGCCACAGGGACTGATGTGTTTGCCCTCATGGCAGGGTCAGTGGCCACAGGGACTGCTCCGCTCGCCCCCGGGCTGCTGTGTCTCTCTCGCTGTCGCTGTCGCTGTCCATGGTCCCGCTCTGAGCTCGGGGCTCCTCGTGCTGGGTCTGGAGCACAAGGGAACGGTCTTGAAGGAAAATTGATTTGTTTGAAGTGTGGTATAATTAGCACCTGGAAAACACTCAATGGTCAGAATTTATCCGTTCTACAATAATATAATAATGCTGCAGTGGTTAAAAACCTTTTCTGTCCGGTCAAAATGCCTTTGGGATTTCTGCCGTGGCTACTAATGACTAATTAAAAACTGGCTGTCCTGGCAGATCCAACCTTTCCCTGCCGGAGCCCTGCGTGTCCTAGCTGTCACTGCAGGAGCTGGGCTGGGTCGGGGTTTGTGAGCCCGCCCTGCTCCTTCCCAGAGCTGCTCTGCAGGGCTGGCCCGAGCTGGGGCCACAACAGGGGATCTGTCACTGTCTGTGCTGCCCCTGCTGTGCTCCCCATCCCATCCCTGTATCCCATCCCATCCCATCCCATCCCATCCCATCCCATCCCATCCCATCCCATCCCATCCCATCCGATCCCATCCCATCCCATCCCATCCCATCCCATCCCTGTATCCCATCCCATCCCATCCCATCCCTGTATCCCATCCCATCCCATCCCATTATCCCATCCCAGCCCTAGAGTTGTCCTGCAGGAAATAAGAAGTGGGAATGGATGGAGACAGGAACAGCAGGGCACAGGGCTGGGGAGAGTCAGGCTGGTCAGAGAGCTCACCAAGAGCAGGAGCACACAAATACAAACATGGTCTTTTCCCCTCAAAGCTGTTTTTGGGGGAGTAGGGAGGGTTGGGTGTTTTCTGTTATTATTTTGTTTGCTCCAAGGGAAAATCTGAGATGGGAGGGCGTGCAGTGAGTGCCCTCAGCAGTGGCAGTGCCCAGCAGGATCCCAAGCTGGAGCCCAGAGCTCCTGGGTCTGGTTCCTCCTGCTGTCACTGTCCCAGGTCACTGCCAGGCTGGCCCTGGATGGCAGGGGAGGGTCAGACTGGCACAGCCCAGCCCAGGTCACTGCCAGCCTGGCCCTGGATGGCCCTGGATGACAGGAGAGGGTCAGACTGGCACAGCCCAGCCCAGGCTGGCCCTGGATGGCAGGGGAGGGTCAGACTGGCACAGCCCAGCCCAGGTCACTGCCAGCCTGGCCCTGGATGGCCCTGGATGGCCCTGGAGGGCAGGGGAGGGTCAGACTGGCACAGCCCAGCCCAGGTCACTGCCAGACTGGCCCTGGATGGCCCTGGAGGGCAGGAGAGGGTCAGACTGGCACAGCCCAGCCCCCAGGACAGGGACATGAGCAAACACCAAGCTCAATGAGGGACTTGTGTGAGTTTGTGGGGAAAGCCTTAGTGTAACTTTCCTCTCCTCCTTTCCCTGTAAACTCCCTGCCATTGTGGTGTGAGGGTTCTTTTTCCTTCAAGAGTTTTTTTACTTCCAAGATAAGTTTTACTGTGAGAGCAGTAACAGTCCTGTGAGGGGAACCAGCTAACTTGGTGTTCTGCATAAACCTGTGAAAGTGAAGAGAAATAAATGCTCTGCTAAAAATATCACTGCTGTGGTTTAAAAATAAACCAGTCAACAGCCGAGTCTGAGACTGAGGGGCATCACACAGGCACAAATGTTTCCTCTGCTGCTTCCATTGCTGTGCCAATCCCCACGGGCTGTCAGGGAGGGCAGGGAGCTCCGGAGCAGACAGAGCTCCAGGGAAGGGATGTCTGCAGAGACTGGGATGTACTGGGGTGTACTGGGATGTCTGCAGAGACTGGGATGTGCTGGGATGCACTGGGATGTGCTAGGATGTACTGGAATGTCTGCACAGGCTGGGATGTACTGGGATGCACTGGGATGTACTGGGATGTGTTGGGATGCACTGGGATGTACTGGGATGCACTGGGATGCACTGGGATGTGTTGGGATGCACTGGGATGTACTGGGATGCACTGGGATGCACTGGGATGTTCTGGGGTGCACTGGGATGTACTGGGATGCACTGGGATGTACTGGGATGCGCTGGGATGTACTGGGATGCACTGGGGTGCACTGGGATGTACTGGGATGTGCTGGGATGTTCTGGGATGTTCTGGGATGTACTGGGATGCACTGGGATGCACTGGGATGCACTGGGATGTACTGGGATGCACTGGGATGTGCTGGGATGCACTGGGATGCACTGGGATGTGCTGGGATGCACTGGGATGCACTGGGATGTACTGGGATGCACTGGGATGCACTGGGATGTACTGGGATGTGCTGGGATGCACTGGGATGCACTGGGATGCACTGGGATACACTGGAATGTTCTCCTGCATCCCCAAATCCCAATAAAGGCTCCCGGGGCTCCCCGAGCTCCAGGGCTGTCGGAGCAGCAGCTGCAGCTCTGGTTTGGTTTGAGGAGCTGTTGTTCAGCAGCACTGAATGGCCCTGGCTGTGAGCTGGGTGTCCCAGCCTCTCTGAGGGTGCTGTGCTTTGGCTTCTGGAGCATGATTCCTGCCTGCTTATTTCATATTAATGAGATGGCTTCTGGAGCACGATCTCCTGCCTGCTTATTTCACATTAATGAGACTCCTCTATTTAAAGGAACGTTGCGTGCGAGCTTAGGTCCTTCCAGCTTCCCTGGAGTTCTGAATTCCAAGCTAGCTTGGCTCACAGAGAGTAACGTTTTTTGAGATGTTTTTCAATGTTCTTTAACACCCCAATCAGTTTTGTTACATCTAAATTGAGGCCATCAGCCGTGCAGGGCAGTGGGAGTCATTTGTTACCCCAGTTTTAATTTCATTGCTGTTCTTTTCATGCTCAAACCCATCCCTGGCTCTGGGTCATGTCCTGCCCACTGCTGACAACAAAGCTGTGCTGAACATCAGAAATGTGAGGGAAAACCTGGCTGGGCCAGACTTTCCCCTGGAGGTCAGAGCCTGGTGTCATTTCCTCCCCAGCAGGTCCTGGTTCCCAACCCCAGCCTGCCCTCAGCAATGTGTCGCCGTCCCACTCATCTCAAGGAGCTCCCAGAGCAGCTCTGTGTCAAATGTCACATTTTGCAGCCTTGCAGCACCTCTGCAGAAAGTTCTACTTGGATGCTGAAATGTTTGTAATATTCTTGCTGGGATACAGGATTTGTTTTGGTTTTTTTTTAAAAAAAAAATTGCAACACATCGACTTTGAAGATGAAGCATAAAAATTATTTTTAGCGTTTGCTGCTAAGTCATCAGAGATGATAAAGGAGAAAGAGCATTTATAGCTCCTTCTCTTTGGCAACAGCAGAAAAACCCCATCCTCCTTCCTGGCTGAGTAAAGAGATTTCCTCAAAGTTGGCCCCAAATTCCACCCAGTGCTGTCCCCATGGCAGGGGCACCTCCCACTGTCCCCACTGTCCCCAGTGTCCAACCTGGCCTTGGGCACTGCCGGGATCCAGGGGCAGCCACAGCAAATCTGGGAATTCCATCCCAGCCAGGGAACAATTCCTGCCAAAATCCCATCCAAACCCACCCAGTGTCAGCTCAGAGCCATCCCCTGTGTCCTGTCCCTCCATCCCCTGTCCCCAGTCCCTCTCAGCTCTCCTGCAGCCCCTTTAGGCCCTGGCAGGGCTCTGAGCTCTCCTGAATCCTCCTCCTGTCCAGGTGAGCACCCCCAGCTCTCCCAGGCTGGCTCCAGGGCTGCTCCAGTTGCAATATAGGGCTTTAAAATTCTTGATTTTAATTAAACCTAAGTTCTTCTAAATATTCAAATGCCATTCTAAAACATTTCAGTTTCATTTTTGACAGCATCTCAATTTTTCATCTCAATGTTTTGACTAAAATGATTCAGAAATAAATCCATCACCAAAAAATGCTCCAGGCATCCAAGCTGACCACGGGAGCTGTGTGAGGTTGGGAGTGCCCATCCCTGGAGGGATCAGGGATGTGTCAGGGACTGTGTGGTCAGTGTGTCAGTGACTCTGGTCAGTGTGTCCTGCACTCTGTGGTCAGTGTGTCCTGCACTCTGTGGTCAGTGTGTCAGGGACTCTGGTCAGTGTGTCAGACACTCTGTGGTCAGTGTGTCAGGGACTGTGTGGTCAGTGTGTCAGGGACTCTGTGGTCAGTGTGTCAGGGACTCTGTGGTCAGTGTGTCAGGGACTGTGTGGTCAGTGTGTCAGGGACTCTGTGGTCAGTGTGTCAGACACTCTGTGGTCAGTGTGTCAGGGACTGTGTGGTCAGTGTGTCAGTGACTCTGGTCAGTGTGTCAGGGACTGTGTGGTCAGTGTGTCAGACACTCTGTGGTCAGTGTGTCAGGGACTGTGTGGTCAGTGTGTCCTGCACTCTGTGGTCAGTGTGTCAGGGACTGTGTGGTCAGTGTGTCAGACACTCTGTGGTCAGTGTGTCAGGGACTGTGTGGTCAGTGTGTCAGGGACTGTGTGGTCAGTGTGTCAGACACTCTGTGGTCAGTGTGTCAGGGACTCTGTGGTCAGTGTGTCAGGGACTGTGTGGTCAGTGTGTCAGACACTCTGTGGTCAGTGTGTCAGGGACTCTGTGGTCAGTGTGTCCTGCACTCTGTGGTCAGTGTGTCAGACACTCTGTGGTCAGTGTGTCAGGGACTGTGTGGTCAGTGTGTCCTGCACTCTGTGGTCAGTGTGTCCTGCACTCTGTGGTCAGTGTGTCCTGCACTCTGTGGTCAGTGTGTCAGTGACTCTGTGGTCAGTGTGTCCTGCACTCTGTGGTCAGTGTGTCAGGGACTGTGTGGTCAGTGTGTCCTGCACTCTGTGGTCAGTGTGTCAGTGACTGTGTGGTCAGTGTGTCAGTGACTCTGGTCAGTGTGTCAGACACTCTGTGGTCAGTGTGTCCTGTACTCTGTGGTCAGTGTGTCAGTGACTCTGTGGTCAGTGTGTCAGGGACTGTGTGGTCAGTGTGTCCTGCACTCTGTGGTCAGTGTGTCCTGCACTCTGTGGTCAGTGTGTCCTGCACTCTGTGGTCAGTGTGTCAGGGACTGTGTGGTCAGTGTGTCCTGCACTCTGTGGTCAGTGTGTCCTGCACTCTGTGGTCAGTGTGTCAGGGACTGTGTGGTCAGTGTGTCCTGCACTCTGTGGTCAGTGTGTCCTGCACTCTGTGGTCAGTGTGTCCTGCACTCTGTGGTCAGTGTGTCCTGCACTCTGTGGTCAGTGTGTCAGACACTGCCCTGAGCTGCAGCCCGGGAGGGGCCCTGGCAGCCTCGGGCACTGATGTGCAGCATCCATTCCCTTTCAAACAGCAGAGAAAGGCAGAGGAGCAGCAGGTTTGGCCTCCATGGCAACAGCAGCAGCTCCAGGCTGTGCTCAGCTCTCAGCCTGCCTGGGGAAGGGCTCCTGAGCGTGGGTTTGCTTCCAAAATCTCCTTGGCTGCAAGTGAAGGGAGCCGTGTTTCCCCAGCCCAGCTGGCAGAGGGAATGCTCTGGGATCCTGCTGGAGAGCCCCAGGGAGAGCCTGGCCCTGGTGAGACAGGACAGGGCAAACCTGGAGCACTGAAAGTCTCTGTTCAGCTCAAAACTCATTTATTTCACCCCCATTCCCTACTGTTTATTTTCCTCTCTGTGGGAGGTTCCCAGCCCTTGGCATGGGTTGGCAGTGCCCCAGGCCAGGTTGGACATTGGGGTTGGAGCAGCCTGGGACAGTGCAGGTGTCCCTGCATGGCAGGGCTGCAGTGACAGGAGCTTTGAGTTCCTTTCCAACCCAAACCAAGCTGGGATTTTAGGGATTTGACGAACACAGCAGTCAGACTGCTGGAGGAAATGGCTGAGGCTGAGATGGAGAGGAGATGAGAGGCTCCAGCCTTTCCTGCTCTGTGTCCCTCCCAGAGCTGCTCTGGTGTGTAATTAGGGGCTGGGTCTGTCCTGGGGGTCTGGGCTGGTGCCCCCCTTCCCTTTGAAGCCAGGCAGTGCAGGAGCTGCTGCAGGAGCACAGCCGTGCTCTCCTGGGGCTTTGGAGGCTCTTTGAAATTGGGATTCTCTACTGCTTCAGGCTAATATTGATTTTTTTTCTGTTTTTATTACTTTTTTATTCAAGCATTCACCTCATGTCTCCTGCATGGCATGAAAATTTCATTCTTCTGCTTTCTTACTCATTCACTCATTGAATCCATTCTAAAACTCTCAGCTGCACCTTGTATTTCTCTTTTTAAAGATGCTGTTCAGTGGCTCACACCTGAAAACTTGAACCTGATGGTCTCTAATATTTTAGTGGTTTGAACAGATTTATGTCTGCAGAGATGTCAGAATTCTGGATGTATCTCTTCTACATGTGTGTGCTTTGTGTCTCTTGTGCACGAGCTTTTGGCTGCTGCTGGAGCACCCTGTATCTCAAAACCTGGTGGTCAGAAGCTTTGTAACCTCGAGGAGGTTTTTAAATCCATGGAAATTTGCAGGATGTGTTTGGGTGCCAGCCCAGGAAGGAAAACAAGACAGTCCTTTTATGTAAATGGAGTCTGCATTCGTGCTTCTAATTAAAAAATCGAAGGGAAAAGCTTTCTGTAATTAAAGGACGTGTTTGCTAATTTGTCACAGGCTGCATTCTGGAGCACTTCTGGTTGGATCATTCTGGAATTAACTTCAGCTTTCCCTCTCCATAGGAGCAGGATCATTGATTGTCCTTTGTCCTGGTCAGACCTGCCACAGGCAGGGGCTCCTCGGGCTGGGGCTCCCATTACTATTACTATTCCCATTCCCATTCCCCATTCCCATTTCCTGTTCCCATTTCCTGTTCCTGTTCCCATTCCCCATTCCCCATTCCCCATTCCCCATCCCCGTTCCCATTCCCATTCCCCATTCCCCATTCCCCATTCCCCATCCCCATTCCCATTCCCATTCCCCATTCCCCATTCCCATTCCCATTTCCTGTTCCTGTTCCCCTTCCTATTCCCCATTCCCCATTCCCATTCCCATTCCCCTTCCCTATTCCCCATTTCCCATTCCCTATTCCCCATTTCCCATTCCCCATTCCCCATTCCCCATTTCCCATTCCCTATTCCCCATTCCCCATTCCCCATTCCTATTCCCCATTCCCCATTCCCCATTCCTATTCCCCATTCCCCATTCCCCATTCCCATTCCCATTCCCATTTCCCATTCCCATTTCCCATTCCCATTTCCCATTCCCATTCCCGTTCCCATTTCCCATTCCCATTCCCCATTGCCATTGCCATTTCCCATCCCCATCCCTATCCCTATCCCCATCCCTATTCCCATTTCCATTGCCATTTCCAATCCCAATCCCATTCCCATTCCCCATTCCCATTTTCCATCCCCATCCCCATCTCCATCCCTATTCTGCAATCCCAATCCCATTCCCATTTCCCATTCCCAATCCCATTCCCATTTCCCATCCCATCCCTGTATCCCATCCCATCCCATCCCATCCCATCCCATTATCCCATCCCATCCCTGTATCCCAAAATTCCATCCCATCCCATCCCATCCCATCCCATCCCATCCATGTATCCCATCCCATCCCTGTATCCCATTATCCCATCCCATTATCCCATTATCCCATTATCCCATCCCCGCAGTCCCTGCAGTCACAGCCGGCGCTCTCCAGCCGGGCTCGGTGCGTTCCCGGGGGGCTCTGGCACTGCCCGTTCCCGTTCCCTTTCTGTCAGGGCGGGCAGGGCCGGTGTCTCTGGTGTCTCTCTGGTGTCTCTAGTGTCTCTGGTGTCTCTGGTGTCCCTCTGTCTCTCTGTCTCTCTGTCCCTCCCCGCTCTCCCCGGTCCCCGCTCAGCCCCGCGCTGCTTTTCCCAGGGAAGCGTTTCCTGCGCTAACGTAAGCGCTGGGGAGGGCTCAGGCGGAGCGGCTCGGGAGAGGCTGGCAGAGCGCTGGATGCAGGAAGCACATCCTCCCCGTGGCGCTGGCACGGTGTGGTGAGTTCCAGCTGGAAAAGCCAAAGCTGCTCCGTTTGCTGAGTCACAGCCCGGGGCCGCGGCGAGCCGGGAGCGGCCGCGCTGCAGCCGGGCTGGGCGCAGCCCCCGGGAGCTGCCCGGGGCTTCTCCGGCCGAGATGGGGTTTTAAATCTCACCGGAGTGCTCTGTAAGTTCAATTCCGTCTGTGGGGGTGGGCAGCGGCTCGCAGGGCGGGGGTGGCACTGGGGATGCGGGCACGGCACGGGGGATGCGGGGACATCCCGGGGGATGCGGGCACATCCCGGGCGCATCCCGGGCACATCCCGGGCGCGGGGGATGCGGGCACATCCCAGGGATGCGGGCACCTCCCGGGCGCGGGGGATGCGGGCGGTGCCGCCGGCTCGGGATGCGCGTCCTGGGCGGCAGCGAGCCCTGCCCGGGCCGGCAGGTCCGGAGGGGCCGGAGGGGCCCAGAGAGCCCTGCCCGGTGACAAGGGCACTTCTGCCCTTCCGGGGCCGGGTCCGGTGCCGGGCAGGCGGAGCTGCTCCCGCTGCCGGTGCCGGTACCGGAGCCGCTCTGCCGGGCCCGCTCTACCAGGGCCGCTCTGACGGATCCGCTCTCGCAGTGCCGGTACCGGAGCCGCTCTCCCTATGCCGGTACCGGATCCATTCTCCCGTCCCCGCTCTCCCTCTGCAGCCGCGGCCGGGGCTGCTCCATCCCCACCCGGGGCTCTGTGCCGCAGCTCCGGCGCTCCCTCCGCGATGATGCCCGCTGTCCCTGGAGCTGTGCTGTCCCTGGTCTGTGCTGTCCCTGGTCTGTGCTGTCCCTGGAGCTGTGCTGTCCCTGGTCCGTGCTGTCCCTGGTCCGTGCTGTCCCTGGTCCGTGCTGTCCCTGGTCCGTGCTGTCCCTGGAGCTGTGCTGTCCCTGCTCTGTGCTGTCCCTGCTCTGTGCTGTCCCTGCTCTGTGCTGTCCCTGGAGCTGTGCTGTCCCTGCTCTGTGCTGTCCCTGCTCTGTGCTGTCCCTGGTCTGGGCTGTCTCCGCAAGCCCGCAGAGCTCGGTGTCACATCCAGAGGAATCTGTGCACGGAGGAGGGAGTGGGATCGCTGTAGGAGAGGCAGGAGGGGTCCCTGGCAGCAGAGAGGCTGCAGGTAGGACAGGGACACAGGAGCAGTTCCTGGGCACCAGTGAAATGTAGCGTTCGACACTTGAAAGCAATTCTAGTTCTGCTGAAATGCTGCCAGGATATGTATTATCTAGACAGAAAAATAGCAGCTCTTGGGCTGCTATTTCCAGTGTATCTGTGGTCATTTTAATTGCAGATTTGTGTTTTAAAGCATAGCTGAAGTTTTTATTATTGTTAGACATGTTTTCCTTGTACTTTTTAATTAGCTTTTAAGAAGTTGTAAAAACCTCAGCATCTTTAGGAGCTGTGAAGCTGCTGAGCCGTGGGTAATCAGCCCAGCTGCGGTGCCTGAGCACTGCTCGGCACTGTGGCCTGAGCTGACATCCCTGAGGGATGGAGCAGAATCATGGAATCACAGAATCACAGAATTGATAAGGGTGAAAAAACCCTTGGTGATCATCACACCCAACTCCTGACCCACCCACCACCAAGTTCACTCTAAATCGTGTCCCTAAGTGCCACATCTGCGGTTTTTGGACATTTCCAGGGATGGTGACTCCATCACTGCCCTTGCCAGACTGGACCACCCTTTCTGTGCTGAAATTCCCCCTGATCTCCATCCTACTCCTCCCCTGGTGTAACTTGAGGCTGCTTGCTGTCCCCCTGAGGAGCTCAGTGGGGCTCTCCTGCCAGCCCCTCACCCCCACTGCCGAGCCCCTCCTGCCTGCAGGGCTCCCCCAGCTGTGCCTGTGCCCTCTGCTCCCTGCACCGAGCAGGGCCCGAGCAGGAGCTGGGATTTCAACACAGGAATAATAACTGGGAAGGACAGTGCCCTTCCCCAAAGGCAGAGTGCAGCTCTGGGGAGTGCCAGTCCTGGCCTGGGCTGGGCTGGGCTGGAAGGGCTGGGCTGGGCTGGATTAGATTAGGTTGAGCTGGGCTGGGTTAGACTGGACTGGACTGAGCTGAGCTGGACTGGACTGGGCTGAGCTGGACTGGACTGGGCTGGACTGGAAGGGCTGGGCTGGGCTGGGCTGGAAGGGCTGGGCTGGGTTAGGCTGGGCTGGAAGGGCTGGACTGGACTGGACTGGGCTGGGCTGGGCTGGAAGGGCTGGGCTGGGTTAGGCTGGGCTGGACTGGACTGGGATGAGCTGGGCTGGACTAGGTTAGGCTGGAAGGGCTGGGCTGGGCTGGATTAGATTAGGCTGAACTGGGCTGGGCTGGGTTAGGCTGGGCTGGAAGGGCTGGGCTGGACTGGACTGGGCTGAGCTGGGCTGAACTGGGATGGGCTGGAAGGGCTGGGCTGGGTTGGACTGGGCTGAGTTGGGCTGGACTGGGTTAGGCTGGGCTGGAAGGGCTGGATTGGATTGGATTAGATTAGACTGAACTGGGCTGGGCTGGAAGGGCTGGGCTGGACTGGACTGGGCTGAACTGGGCTGGGCTGGGTTAGGCTGGGCTGGAAGGGCTGGGCTTGGCTGGATTAGATTAGGCTGAACTGGGCTGGGCTGTGTTAGGCTGGACTGGAAGGGCTGGACTGGACTGGACTGGGCTGAACTGGGCTGGGCTGGGCTGTGTTAGGCTGGACTGGAAGGCTGGGCTGTGGTGGCTGCTCTGGGGCTGGGCTCTGCCTCCAGCACCAGGGACTCAGCTCCTGCCTTTTCCCCCCTGCCCAACCTGGCCGGGGTGTTTGGCCCCAGCAGCAGCAGGACGATGCTCCCAGGGTTTGTGTGTGTGATCCCAGGTGGGAGATTCATCTTTCCATGGAAAAATCATTTTATTTCCTGCCAGTGCCCACAGGGTGGCTTCTTGTTCTTGCATTAGCACAAAGAAGTGACTGAAGCCTCCTTTTCACCTACACAGCATCAATCATTTAATAACTTCCTGTTCAACGCCCCTTCCCAAACAGATCCCGACTCCTTTATTACCTGGTCACACCTATGATGTCCCATTTAGGAGAACTGGAGTGGATTAATGAGTGCCTGCCATTTATCTTTCTGCACCATCATAATGCTTCTCCTCTGCTTTCACATCTCCTGCCCCTGTAATGCCTTATTTACATGGCTGTGTGCACAGCAGATGTCCTCAGTGATGGCTTGATCTTTCCTCCTAAATCTCTGTGTGCAGGAGATGTCAAATTGTATTTTTAAACGTAGATTATCTTGTACTTTCACAGATTGAATTTCATGTTGCTAAGTTACCTATTTTTTCTAGTTTGAGGTTATTGGGTTTTTTCCTTCCGTTTGCCTGCCTTGTCCTCTTTGCTGATTGACCTACATAATCTCTGTTATCAGCAGGTTTTTCTGTGCTGCCCTTTCCTCGTTACCAGGTCACCAGAGCAGCAGGCAGTGCCATCCCCAGCTCTGCTGGGAATCTCCTCCTGCAGCAGGAACTCCTTTGCTGTGCTCCCCATCTGTGCCTGCAGTTTGTTACACATCCCACAGCTCAGCCCCTCTCAGGGGTGCACAGGGTGGGATTTCTGGGGTGTCCCACCCAGCTCAGATATTCTGTGACTCCCCAGCTCCTCAGCAGGAGTGTCTGACCCTGAGGTGTCCTTGTGAAGCTGAGATCCACATTTCCATCCCCTCCTCCCCATCACCTCTGGGTGCCAGGGTTCCCTGGCAGCCCCAAGCACAGCCCAGGTTTCTCAGCCCCTCTGCTCTCCCCGTTTGGATTCAGAGCAGCCACAGCCACTCCTGGTGCTGCCCCTGCAGTGCCCAGGGCTCTCAGAGCTCCCTCAGTGCCTGGGAGCCCTGCCTGGGCTGGGGGCTCATCCCAGCCTGGAGCATCCCTGCCAGAGCAGGGCTGGAGCAGCCAGGGCCAGCAGCCAGATGGACACAGGGACACAGCCCTTGGCTCAGGATCACCACTCCCTGAAGGAGCTCAAGGCTGAAGGGCAGGAGGAACTGTGCTGAAATCCCAGATTACCCAGCTGCCACACTGACCCAGTGCCTGGGACAGGGCTGCTCTGGGCAGGGAGCTGCTGCTGGGAATGTTCTCCCACGTTTTACAGCACAGTTCACACAGGAATGCGGGGCTGGTGCTTTTACTGATGATCTGCACAGGTCCTTGAGGGGAGATTCCTGCAGGGCAGGGACCTGAGAGGAGGCACCAGCCAGGAGATGTCCCTTGGCAATGAGTCACTTGGCCTCAGAGCTCCAGGAGTCAGTGGAGTGACCCATGGAGAGCACAGGCAGAGGCAGCTGTGGAAGTCCCTCTTTCCCCCTTTTGTTTGCCTTTTAACTATTTGTTGTTAGTCTTGGTTAAAAAAAAAAACTTATAGAGCTGTTGTGTTGAAAAGATTTTCCCAGAGAAATGGATCACAGAACCCCAGAATGGTTTGGGTTTTTGAGTTGGAAGGGACCTTAAAGCTCATGTAGTGCCACCCCTGCCATGGCACAGCAGTGGTGGTGGCACAGGGATGGTGACACGACAGGGATGGTGGCACAGGGATAGTGACACAGGGATGGTGGCACAGCAGTGGTGGCACAGGGATGGTGACACAGGGATGGTGGCACAGCAGTGGTGGTGGCACAGGGATGGTGACAGGACAGGGATGGTGGCACAGCAGTGGTGGCACAGGGATGGTGACACAGGGATGGTGGCACAGGGATGGTGGCACAGCAGTGGTGGCACAGGGATGGTGACAGGACAGGGATGGTGACAGGACAGGGATGGTGGTGGCACAGGGATGGTGACACAGGGATGGTGGCACAGGGATGGTGGCACAGGGATGGTGACACAGGGATGGTGGCACAGCAGTGGTGGTGGCACAGGGATGGTGGCACAGGGATGGTGGCACAGGGATGGTGACACAGGGATGGTGGCACAGCAGTGGTGGTGGCACAGGGATGGTGGCACAGGGATGGTGGCACAGGGATGGTGGTGACACAGCAGTGGTGACACAGGGATGGTGGCACAGGGATGGTGGTGGCACAGGGATGGTGGTGGCACAGGGATGGTGACAGGACAGGAATGGTGACACAGCAGTGGTGGCACAGCAGTGGTGACACAGGGATGGTGACACAGGGGTGGTGGCACAGCAGTGGTGGCACAGCAGTGGTGACACAGGAATGGTGACACGGGGGTGGTGGCACAGCAGTGGTGGCACAGCAGGGTGTCCCTCCCTGCCCCTGGTGGCTGTCCCCCCCTCCCAGCCCACCCCAGCTCCCCGGTGCTCTGGCACTCTCCTGCTTTCCCTCCCAGTCTCTGTCGATGTTTATTGGGGTGTTGTTGCTTTATTCCATTGTTCTGTTCCTGAGCCATTGCACTCAGACCAGGGCACAGGGGGCTGCCATCAGGGAGGAGACTCCCAGCAAGTGTCACAAAAAGGTCATTTAAACCAGGCTGTTTAGTAATGAAAAATCAGGTTTGAAATAATCTGATCCTCACTTTTTCAGGCTGCAGGAACAGCTTTTCTCTAGAGCCTGATGGACACGTCCCAACTGTTTGCATTTGGGAGATTAATCGACTTTCCATTCCAATTCTTGTGTGTTGCTGTGAAATGTCAATTTTTATCTTGACTTAGAGCTGGGCACACACCTACTGAGAAGTAAAACCCGCTGTCAAACAGAAATGTGATTTTTGGATAGTCTGGGTCAGCCTAAAGAAAGGTTCCCACTCCCATCAGGGTCTTTTCCTGCTGCCCAGTTCCTCACAGCTGAATGGAATGGTGATGACTCAGTCTGGAAATTATCCTTAATTCTGAAATCCAAAGCACAGTGGTTTTGCCACCACTGTTGAGTCTGTTATTTTTCAAGCTAATTTATAAATTAAATCAATCCAAGAACTGAAAATCTTTTCTGAGAGTGTAGCAATTAAACCCTGCCTTTCCCACCCTCCAATCCAGCTGTGTTGTGTGTTGGTGCCGAGCAGGGCTGCAGAGGTGGCATTAAACACTTATTTAGGGATGTTAATGACATGCTTGCAGTGTTTCCATCGAGTGCTTGTGGATGGTGGATGCCATCTGTGTGACAGTTGATTTAGTTAATTATACAGCCTGCATTCCTGGAGGGGGATGGCATTGCTTGTTTGTGAGCAGGGTGAGGCAGAACACGAGCTGAACTCCTGGAACTGGGTCTGGAATAAATTCCTCACCTAGAGCAGCACACAGCTAAACTCCTGGAGCTGGGTCTGGAATAAATTCCTCACCTAGAGCAGCACACACAGCTAAACTCCTGCAGCTGGGTCTGAAATAAATTCCTCACCTAGAGCAGCACACGAGCTGAACTCCTGGAGCTGGGTCTGGAATAAATTCCTCACCTAGAGCAGCACACGAGCTGAACTCCTGGAGCTGGGTCTGAAATACATTCCTCACCTAGAGCAGCACACAGCTAAACTCCTGGAGCTGGGTCTGAAATACATTCCTCACCTAGAGCAGCACACGAGCTGAACTCCTGGAGCTGGGTCTGAAATACATTCCTCACCTAGAGCAGCACACAGCTAAACTCCTGGAGCTGGGTCTGAAATACATTCCTCACCTAGAGCAGAACACAAGCTGAACTCCTGGAGCTGGGTCTGGAATACATTCCTCACCTAGAGCAGCACAGGAGCTGAACTCCTGGAGCTGGGTCTGGAATACATTCCTCACCTAGAGCAGCACACACAGCTAAACTCCTGGAACTGGGTCTGGAATACATTCCTCACCTAGAGCAGCACACACAGCTAAACTCCTGGAATTGGGTCTGGAATAAATTCCTCACCAAGAGCCCTCCCCAGATGATGCTGAGTTGCTCCAGTTTAATGGGTAATTTGCATGGGTGTGTTCTCGGAGTTTATTGCAGAAACAACAAGGGATTTTTGTAGCTGAAACACTGGGGGTGTCTGAGAAAAAGGAGAAATCAGTTCCCTACCTACTCACCTGTTTGTAATGAATTATTGCATTTCTGCAAATTAGCCCTGAGAGCTGTGCAGTTGGGCAGCTGTCCTGCTGCACAAGGCTCCTGTTGGGTTTAGCAGCAGCTGTGGCTGCCAGCATTGCACCAGGCACTCCTGACAGGGACCCCCAGGATCATCCAGTCCAGTTCTGACCCTGCCCAGACCCCAAAACCCCACAGATCCCACCCTGGGCAGTGCCCAGCACCCTCTGAGAGAAGAACCTTTCCCTAAAATCCAACTGGACCCTCCTGGCCCAGCTCCAGAACTCCCTTCATTAGGTTCATAATTAACACCCAGCTGTGGTTCCTGTTATTGCACTTAAAGCAACCCCAAAATCCTGTATGAAAGTCCTGATGAAGAACCAGAGGATGGGATTTCCACCCGTGGGTGTGGCACAAACAGGGAACTTCCCCCACCAGGGGAGCTGCAGCTGTGGGGCTGGCAGGACACGATCCCCCATCCCTGGGTTAATTCCAACGCTGCAAGGATTAATCTTTGAGGGAAATCCAGGTCAGTCGGGATTTGACATGTGTCTGTTGGAGCTGCTGCTGGCACTGAGCTAATCCTCACTAAACTTTGGCTGGACTTCCATCTGCAGAGGTGGCAGGGCTGGGGGTGGAATTATTTTCAGATATTATTTCCTGAAGGACAGGTTTCAGAGCTTACCTCACCCTGGGGAGCTCTGGTTGTTATTTATTTCCCTTCTGGACGTGGACACTTGCTCTGCAGCAGCTGCCTGGAGGTGCCAGGGCTGGGAACTCTGCAGTGAGGGGACCCTGCAGCTTCCAGCAGGAGCTGGGACGGGTCAGATGTGACTCTGGACAAAGGGGCTGACTCAATCACATTGCTTGTGTTTAAAAAAAAAAAAAATTATCAATCTAAACAGCACAGAGGAATAATTGTCATAGAATGTCCAGGGCAGGGAATGGAGCTGGGAAGGGAATGGAGAATTCCTGAGGGAGCTGGGAAGGGGCTGGAGAATTCCTGAGGAGCTGGGAAGGGAATGGAGAATCCCTGAGGGAAATGGGAAGGGGCTGGAGAATCCCTGAGGGATCTGGGGGGGGGCTCAGCCTGGAGCAAAGGAGGCTCAGGGGGCCCTTGTGGCTCTGCACAAGTCCCTGCCAGGAGGGGACACCGGGGGGATTTGGGATCTGGGAACAGGGACAGGAGCAGAGGGAACAGCTCAGGCTGGGCAGGGGAGCTCAGGGTGGATTTTGGGAATAATTCCCCCATGGAAAGGGGGCTCAGGGATTGGAGCTGCCCAGGCAGGGTTGGATCCCCATCCCTGGAGTGTCCCAGGAGTTCCTGGAGTGTCTTTGAGTGCTCTGGACAGGGTGGGGATGGGCACAGCCTGGACTGGATGATCCTGGAGGGCTTTTCCAGCCCCAGGGATCCCAGAATTGTGATGCCATGAGCATCCCCCAAGGAGCAGCAGTCCCTGTCCATGCTGGGAACAGCAGGATGGCTGCAGCTCCTCACACAAACATTCTGCTGGGATTCATGAAGGAGTTCATTTCCAGACAAGTTATTTGGAGTGAACTCATTGATCTGACTGCACTGAGGAGCTGCAATGCTCAGAATTTCCCCATGGAAAGGGAGCTCAGGGAGGGTTGGATCCCATCCCTGGAGTGTCCCAGGAATTCCTGGAGCTGGCCCTGGGGACAGGGTGGGGATGGGCTCAGGTGGGCTCTGGGAGGGTTTTCCAGCCCCAGGGATGTCAGGGATGTCAGGATGGGATCCTGGGCTCTGGCTGTGGAGGGAAGGCTCAGCAGAGCCCTGTTCATGTCCTGGCCTTGTCCTGGGTCTCAGCTCACCCTTTCCCAGGCAGCTCCCTGCAGGTTTCCTTCCCCTGTGAGTGATTCACTGTGTGTGTGGATGTGTGACAAAGGTTTACAGGGGTGAAGCCCAAAGCTCCAGCATGGGACACGATTGCTCTGGCTTAGGAAATTCCCTTTCAGAGGAAAACTCCTTTTCTTGCACTTGTATCTCCAGGCTGTGCAATCCTAAATGGAACATGGATATTACTCATGTGAGGATGTGGGAACTCAGCCATGAACACTCTCACATTTTCTATTACAGCATTTCAAGGTGCACCAAAGGCTCAAAAGGATTGTTTAAACCAATTAAACAGAACAATTTGTCAAAAACAGAGAACACCAGTGCTCAGAGGCTGAGGCAGACGTTGGAAATGTTCTATATTTGTAAGAACAGTGTTCTGCTTTCAGATATTGGTACCCTGGGTAGGGATTAATTCCCTCATTTCTAAGCGTGGTGAAACATTCATTTCAGCAACTACTGCCTAGAAAACACATTTCCCAATTAGTCCTGATGCCTGAATTGCAAGTCAGGAGGCAGGGAGCTCAAGGCAGCTCTGATGCATTATTGATGCTGTTTTCAATATCAAACATGCCAGGAATCAGATGCATAATCTGTTCTCCCAGCATCAAAAATCCCATGACCTTTCTGTTCCGTTGGGGTGATGTGTCTGATGTAACCCATGGAAAAACCAAGGAAAAATCCAGAGCAGTGGTGGGGTTTGCAGGGAATGTCCCCTGTGCCCTGTGGGGAGGGGGAGCTGCTGTGACCCCTGGGGGACAGGGGCTGTGCCCAGGGTCTCCAAGTGTCCCCAGTGTCACAGCAGAGCTCTGTGTCCCCTGGGGGACAGGGGCTGTGCCCAGGGTCCCCAAGTGTCCCCTGGGGGACAGGGGCTGTGCCCAGGGTCCCCAAGTGTCCCCAGTGCCACAGCAGAGCTCTGTGTCCCCTGAGGGACAGGGGCTGTTCCCAGGGTCCCCAAGTGTCCCCAGTGTCACAGCAGGGCTCTGTGTCCCCCCAGCCTGGGCTGAACCTGCTCAGCACAGCCCTGCTGTGTTCCCATGGGGTGTTTTCTCCCAGAATTTGTGATAAATATTCCTCCAAGCCTGGCCTGGCACTTGGCCCCGGGTCTCAGCTGGCTCCAGCAGGCACGGCTGCTCCTGCTGCAGGGCCACACAGGGCCACCACTGTCCCAGCTGCCACAATGGCACTTGTCCCCTGCACACACCCACAGGCTGTGGCTGTCACCGAGGCTGCTGCTGAGGTTGTCCCTGTGCTCTGCTCAGCCCTATTCCCATTTCTTCCTGGAATAACAGCCCTGTGTGTCCATCTCTGCTCCACAGAGCTGCCAGGGCTGAGCTCTGCTGTCCCCAGCATCACTCCTGGGCTCTGCCATCCTGCCCAGTGTGTGCCCAGGGAAGGCTCTGCCATCCTGTTCCATTCTCACATCCCCAGTGTGTGCCCAGGGAAGGCTCTGCCATCCTGTTCCATTCTCACATCCCCAGTGTGTGCCCAGGGAAGGCTCTGCCATCCTGTTCCATTCTCACATCCCCAGTGTGTGCCCAGGGAAGGCTCTGCCATCCTGTTCCATTCTCACATCCCCAGTGTGTGCCCAGGGAAGGCTCTGCCATCCTGTTCCATTCTCACATCCCCAGTGTGTGTCTAGGGAAGGCTCTGCCATCCTGTTCCATTCTCACATCCCCAGTGCCCAGGGAAGGCTCCTCCACCCTCCCCAGCCCCCTTGCCTTCACTCCTCAGATTTCTGCTCGTTTGTGATGTTTGTGCTGGAGTTTGGTGGGCATGGTGTGCTGCTGTCCTGGCCTGTCCTGTGCAGGGCCACCAGCTGGGATTCCATGTTCTGGTTCATTCAATGTTCAGATGCTTGGCATGGGATGTGTCAATTCACACCACTGAGCACTCAGAATGCTTCAAAGAAAATTCCAGAGCTGTAAGGGTCAGGATCTGTGCTCCTACAAACCGACCTTGGACAGAATTCCCACCGAGTGATCTCCTCCCTGCAGCACCAGCCCCTGAGTTATTTCTGTGAGCTCACAGATGCAAATTCTCACAGCCCTGGTCTGTCAGAAGGAATCCTGCTGGAATTACTGTTCCAACCCCTGTGCCATCCACACCTGATTTGTCTGCCATTCATGTGGAAGCAGTCAGAGCTTGTTGGTCGCTGCTCCTCATTTCCTCAGCCTGGGAGCCAGCCTGGCTCCTCTGCCTTCCAAGGGAATCCTCGAGGAAAATTATTGTGATGTGCACAAGGGCCTCATCTGCTGCAGCAGGTACAGCTCTGTGCCTGTGGCTACAGCCTGCCCCATTTTTATCCATAAAGAGAGAGGGATTTAAATCTCCTTTGGTGTTGTGTCTGCGTGCACAAAGCAGCAAGAATCATCAATGTGAAGAATGTGTACTCATGTTATGGATTTTTCAGGCAACATCTTTGAAATATAATTTATTTCTATTCCTTTGACCAGACAAACGTTTTTCTTTTCATAGGAACAGCCATGCTACAAAGTCAGGCAGCAACCTGAGAAACAGCAGAACTGAGAGAGTTTGTACCACCTTGGTTAGGACAATACCAGGAATGTTATTTTATTGTCCCCCTTGTTTCTCTGGGTCTCAGCCTCGCTGCTCGCTCTGCCCCAGTGCAGGGTGCAGTCACTGCCTGTCCTGGGGGATTTCTCTGGCTCTCAGCAGCTCTGCCCCAAACCCCAGCCCTCTCCCATCCCATTTTGGTACTCCAGAGCAGCTCCCTCCCTCGGCTCTTTTCTCCCTGACAGGTTCAGGTTTTTCTCTCACAATTCAGAGCAGGCTGGATTTTATTGCCATGTGTGTGGAAGTTGGTTCTGCTTGGCTGTTCTCACTGCTGTGCTCTCTCCTTGCAGCTGCCCTGCCCTGCTGAGCCCCATCCCCGTCCTGGACAGGGCCAGAGCCCCTGGAGCTGAGCCATGGGGGACAGAGCGGGACACTGAGGGACAAGAGCACTGCCAGCCCTGACCAGCACTGCTCCTCAGCAGGTGGGAATGTCCTCCCAAATCTGAGGGCTTGGAATGGAGTTCTGCAGTGTGACCTTCCCCTGCTTCCATGGGTCTGTGAAAACAGAACAGAAATAAAAACTTCCAGTGGCTGCTCTCTGAGCCAGGGGCTGGAGCACGGATCCTTGCTGAGCATCCACATCTGCACTGGTGTGGTGAATGCCTGTGCTGGGTGAATTCTAAATACCACATCCCCTGTGCTGGGTGAATTCCATATCCCCTGTGCTGTGAGAATTCCACATCCCCTGTGCTGAGAGAATTCCACATCCCCTGTGCTGTGAGAATTCCACATCCCCTGTGCTGTGTGAATTCCATATCCCCTGTGCTGTGAGAATTCCACATCCCCTGGGTGAATCCCTGTGCTGTGAGAATTCCACATCCCCTGTACTCTGAGAATTCCACATCCCCTGTGCTGTGAGAATTCCACATCCCCTGTGCTCTGTGAATTCTAAATTCCACATCCCCTGTGCTGTGAGAATTCCGCATCCCCTGTGCTGTGAGAATTCCACATCCCCTGGGCTGTGTGAATTCCATATCCCCTGGGCTGGGTGAATTCCACATCCCCTGGGTGAATCCCTGTGCTCTGAGAATTCTACATCCCCTGTGCTGGGTGAATTCTAAATTCCACATCCCCTTCCTGTGTGAATTCCCATCCCCTGTGCTGGGTGAACCCCACATCCTCTGTTCTGTGGGAGTTCCATATCCCCTGTGCTCTGTGAATTCTAAATTCCACATCCCCTGTGCTGTGAGAATTCTGACCCCCCACATCCCCTGTGCTGGGTGAGTTCCACATCCCCTGGGTGAATCCCTGTGCTGTGAGAATTCCATATCCCCTGTGCTGGGTGAACCCCACATCCTTTGTCATGTGGGAATTCCATATCCTCTGTGCTCTGTGAATTCTAAATTCCATGTCCCCTGTGCTGTGAGAATTCCACATTCTCTGTGCTCTGTGAATTCTGACCCCCACATCCCTGTGCTGGGTGAATTCTAAATTCCACATCCCTTGTGCTGGGTGAACCCCACATCCTCTGTCCTGTGAGAATTCCACGTCCCCTGTGCTGGGTGAATTCTAAATTCCACATCCCCTGTGCTGGATGAATTCTGACCCCCACACCCCCTGTTCCCTATGAATTCTGACCCCACACCCCTGTGCTGGATGAATTCTGACCCCACACCCCTGTTCTGGATGAATTCTGACCCCCACACCCCCTGTTCCCTATGAATTCTGACCCCACACCCCTGTGCTGGATGAATTCTGACCCCACATCCCTGTTCTGGATGAATTCTGACCCCCACATCCCCTGTTCTGGATGAATTCTGACCCCACATCCCCTGTTCTCTGTGAATTCTGACCCCCACACCCCCTGTTCCCTATGAATTCTGACCCCACACCCCTGTGCTGGATGAATTCTGACCCCACACCCCTGTTCTGGATGAATTCTGACCCCCACACCCCCTGTTCCCTATGAATTCTGACCCCACACCCCTGTGCTGGATGAATTCTGACCCCACATCCCTGTTCTGGATGAATTCTGACCCCCACATCCCCTGTTCTGGATGAATTCTGACCCCACATCCCCTGTTCTCTGTGAATTCTGACCCCACACCCCCTGTTCTGGATGAATTCTGACCCCACACCCCTCTTCTGGATGAATTCTGACCCCACACCCCCTGTTCTGGATGAATTCTGACCCCACACCCCTGTTCTGGATGAATTCTGACCCCCACACCCCCTGATCTGGATGAATTCTGACCCCACACCCCTGTTCTGGATGAATTCTCCAGCCTGTTGGAATTTAAGTTTGGGAGTTTTGATATTTTTTTTGTGGTTTTTGACACTGATTTTTAAAAGAGTATTGGTTTTGATTTGAGGTTTTGGAGAAGGTTTTTAAAATTGAGTGATGGAGTTGGAATTATTGGTGAATAGTTTGAATAGAGGTGTGTAGTATTGTATGGTGAAGGGTTTGGAATTTGGGGTTTTAGAATATGGTAATTGATGTGGAATAAGATAGATGTTTTAGGGTGTTGGGTTTTTTTGTTGATTTTTTTTTGGTTTTTTTTTGGTTTTTTTTTGGTTTTAGATAGTAGTTTTTGGTTGGCTAGAAAGTGTTGTAGTGTAGGTTATAGATGTTTGGTTATTGGGTTAAAAGCATAAATAATATAGTTGTTCATTTTTAATTGGATTGTTTGTTTTTAAAAGGTTTTGTAATTAGTGAGATTTATTGATTTTTTAATTTGTTTTTAGTTTGTTAGCTAGAAGCATTGTAGAATTTATTCTATTATAGATAAGAATTAATAAATAGCTGAGTTTGAATAACAAAATTTTGGGGGTTGTGTTTTGATTCTGATTTTGACTGAAAGGAGAGGAAAAAAGAAGATTAAACACTAATATCAGCCCTTCACTGGTGACACTCTGGGTGTGCTGGGGGTGGTGTGTGTCCCTGCCAGCCTGGTGACCCTGGGTGACCCCGGTGCCAGCCTGGTGCCCCCAATGCCAGCCTGGTGACCCCATTACCAGCTTGATGCCCCCATTACCAGCCCAGTGCCCCCATTACCAGACCACTGATCTCATTGCCAGCCCTCTGACCCCATTACCATACCAGTGCCCCCATTACCAGCCTAGTTACCCCATTACCAGCCCAGTGCCCCCATTACCAGCCCGCTGACCCCATCACCATCCCAGTGTCCCCATTACCATACCAGTGACCCCATTACCAGCCCGTGATCCCATTACCAGCCTGCTGACCCCATTACCAGCCTGTTGACCCCATTACCATACCAGTGACCCCATTACCATACCAGTGACCCCATTGCCAGCCTGCTGACCCCATTACCATACCAGTGTCCCCATTGCCAGCCCGTGACCCCATTACCATACCAGTGACCCCATTACCATACCAGTGACCCCATTACCATACCAGTGACCCCATTGCCAGCCCGTGACCCCACTGTCCCCCTGCAGGCCCCAGAAGATGTAGAGCGCGGCGCCGCGGAGCCGGCGGGGCCCGTCCCTCACCATGGCCAAGAGGGGCTCCAGCAGCCGTGCCAGGGGGGACAAGCCCGACGCCCTGGCTGCCCTGCAGGCTGCCAACGAGGAGCTCAGGGCCAAGCTCACCGACATCCAGATCGAGCTGCAGCAGGAGAAGAGCAAGGTGGGCACCTCCCTCCCCCTGAGCCGGTGTCTGCAGAAATGCCAACGTTCTCTTTGCTGCTGCTTCTCTTTCTCTCTTGCACGAGCTTTGTTGGGATTTTGGGCTCAGACTCCTCCAGAGCAGCTGCTTACCCACATGTACAATGCTGAACCTCAGCTCTGCCTCCTCTCTCATTCCCACATTGCAAGGAGACCCAGCTTCTCCCTCAGCTGATGGGGCTGCAGCCTCAGCTCCCAGAGTTTCCAGCTCTTCCCCTCAGATCGCTGCTCAGCAAGAGCTTGGAGTATTCAAGTGCTTTTCCCTAATTCCCCAAATCAGTTCCATTGATAAACTTGGGGGGGGTTTGGGTTTTGGAATAGAAATGTGTTACCTTGCAGGGACAAAATTACAGTCTGCATTTTCCCATGAATTTGCATCATTATTAGGCATTTTAGAGCATGAATCTGACACACATAAACAGAGCATCTGTTAATCCTTTTGCTGTGAAGCAGCATTTGCAGCTTTAAGGCTGAGGACTTTGTTTTCCTTCTCCCTGTTCCCCACAGCCACTTCTGGCCATGGCTCCTCTGGAGTTCATGGCATGGTTTTAAATTGAAGCATCACTTGAGCCTCGTGTGCTCAGGTACAGACTGTTATTTCTGCTGAACAATTCATTGTTTAAAAAACATCTGGTAAAATGCAGCTGTTTGGGGCTTGCACAGAGCTTTCTGTGTGCTGCCCATGCACCTGCAGCTCTGTGCCTGAGCTGCCACAGCAATGCCTTGGCATCTGATTTTCCTTTATTTTGGGGGGAATGTGCTCTGAGAGCTCCTGCAGAATAAAGTGAGGACCCAGCCTTACTCAGAAGGTGCTGACTGATTCCCAGATGTGCATTAAACACCAGCCTGCAGTGAAGGAAAGGTCTTTGCTGCCTCCACTTTGTAGACACACCCCAGCACTGAGGTGTAATACTCTAAAGTCATCTGAACCATTTTTAAATAATATCATGATATGCATTCATTGTTTGTTTGGTTGAAAATGCTGTCCTTTTTTGATTTTCCTCGTAGGTCAGCAAATTGGAAAGGGAGAAGAACCAGGAGGTGAAGCAGATCAAGGAGCACGAGCAGCACAAAAGCACAGTGGTGGTCACAGAGCTCAAAGTCAAACTCCACGAGGACAAAATGAAAGAGCTCCAAGCTGTTCGAGAAACACTTCTGAGGCAGCACGAGGCCGAGCTGCTCAGGGTCATAAAAATCAAGGACAATGAGATCCAGAGGCTGCAGACCCTGCTGAACGCCGTGCGGGACGGGGCCCCCGACAAGGTGAAGACGGTGCTGCTGAGCGAGGCCAAGGAGGAGGCCAAGAGGGGCTTCGAGGTGGAGAAGGTCAAAATGCAGCAGGAGATCTCCGAGCTGAAGGGGGCCAAGAAGCAGGTGGAGGAGGCTCTGACCATGGTGATCCAGGCTGACAAGATGAAGGCAGCCGAGATAAGGAGCGTGTACCACCTGCACCAGGAGGAGATCACCCGCATCAAGAGGGAGTGCGAGCGGGAGATCCGCAGGCTGGTACGTGTCCTGCTCTGGCAGTGATGGGGCTGGGTCAGTGACACCTGGGGCATTGCTCCAGGGCTGCTGGACATGTCCTACACCAAGGGCAGACTGGTTTTTAAAGTGTGAGGAGTTTTATAAGAAACTCCCGTGTTCTGCTGGTGTTGTTCACATTAAAGGTTCAGGAGGAGCCCTCAGCTCCTGCCTGCTCAGGGCACTGCTGCAGCACTGATGTTTCTTGGGTTGTGCTCCATTTCCTCACCAGGCATCCCTTCCTGACCCACCTTGGTCCCTCCCTTCCCTGCCTCTGCCCGTCCCCACGGGCATCGCACAGTGGGGCTGTGGAAAAGAGCATTTAAGCTTTAATTAGCTCTGGGCTGGTCAGGAAGGAGAAGGCACAGCCTTGGCCACTGCAGCCTCCTCACTCCTGTCTCCTTTATCAGGGGACTGAGAAATCAGAAAAACTGAGGAAATGGAGCCTGGGGAGGGGTTAGTTTCAGTCTAGATAAACCTGAGTTGATTATGAGTAGCTGAAGCTTTAATTACCTGTGCCAGTCCCTCTGTGAGACCTCTGGACATTCTCATGGCCATGCCAGCCCAAAGGGATCCAGGTTCTGAGCCCACTCTGAGCCTCTGTTCTCAGAGTCCCTGAGCTCTGCCAGTGGGGAATTCAGATGTCTGATGTGAAGGGTGGGAGCAGATGAAAGGGTAGGAAGATGACTTTTTAAATATTCATTTATTGGTGACTGATTCAGTCTTTGAGAACCCCCCCAGCTGGGATTGCAAAGGTGCCTCAGCACCTGAAAGGCAGACACATGTCCAAGGTGAATCCCTCCTTCTTCCACCTGAGGATTTTTTAGTCATTTGTGGTTTGGCCCCCATTTACAACAGTTGTTTTTCCAACTAAACCTGGGCTGAGGTCTTTTGTTGTGTGTAAAATCCAGACAACATGACTCCTACTCTTAGGAGGGTCAGGAAACCTCCCCCCTCCCCATTCTGAGGATCCTTCCTTGTGTCCCAGGCCAGGATTTAGCACAATTTTCTCTGTGGACCTAAAGAAGGAGTTGTTGTTTCTGGGCTGTGAGCACTCTGTTCCTGTGTGCTGCAGCTCAGAGCTGGAGCTCTGGTGCTGTGGGGTTTGTGCAGCTCTGGGACACCCCTGTGCTCCACTGCTGGCAGTCACTGCATGGTTCCCTTTGCTGGACCCTCCCAGCCCAAACCTTCGTGGTTCTGTGATTCTGAGAGCTGCTGGGTGCCCCAGGGCAGGGGATTGCTCTGCAGAGGGAGGGCAGCCCTGTGCCTGAGCCCCTCTCAGGGTGTCACACCCAGGGCCACCCCATCTCCTGTCCCCTGGGCACCTCCTCTGCCAGCTGCCAGCTCCCTGAGGCTGGGACAGGTCCCCTCCCTGTCCTGGTGGCCAGCCCAGCCCAAGGGGAGCTGTGCCTGCTGTGGAGCAGCTCCTGGACAGGGATTCTCCTCTGTGCCCCTGCCTGGGGGATGCCTTTGGTCCCAGCTCCAAAAGCCATTGTGGACAGCACCTGTCAGCTGCAAGGACCCAGAGCACTGCAGGGACAGACACCCAACCAGGACCTGGCAGCTTGGGTTAGATCAGCAGGGAAATATCAGCTTCAACAGATCATGGCTCAGCTCCTCCTGTGTGGGACCTGCAGGAGCACAGGAGGGAGCAGCACATCTCACATCTCACATCTCCCCATCTCCCACCTCCAATCTCCCACCACCTCCCACCATCATCTCCCACCACCAATCTCCCACCATCTCCCACCTCCCCTGTTCTCTGCTCTGTAATTGGCACCAGCTGAGCTCGGGGCTGCCTATGAGTGAGCACACACAAATAAATATTCATCCATATTCATCACACATAAATAAATATTCATCCCCACCCAGCCCAGCTCTGCAGAGGCAGGGGGTGTGTGGCAGGGGCTTGGATGCTCCTGTGCTGCCGCCCCTTCCCAGCTGCAGAGCCAGGCAGGGTGGGAGCAGGAGAGGAGCCACGAGCAGCCCAGCCCAGTACAGCACCAGTACAGCCCAGCACAGCCCAGCCCAGCCCAGCATGAGGCCAGGCTGGCCCTGCCCGGGGGCTGTGTGCCCATGGACCTGCACCACTGCCAGTGAGTTCTGGGGCCTGGCCCTGCCTTTCCTCTCATTCCTGGGCTCAGGGAATTCCCTCTCCTTTCCCTTCCATCAGTGCTGCTCCCACTCTGTGTCTGTCTCAGGCTGGGCTGCAGGCACCAAACCTGTGTGTGTGATGTACAGGGATTTATCCAGGGGGAGGGAGATGTCAGTGCTGCTGTTTGCTTGTGGTTTATGAAGGTTATGTTAAGGGATTTTTATTTTCTTGGAAACAAGCCATTAGTGAGATGTTTTGTGTTTATTCTCATCTCTTTGTTCCCCCAATTTCATGTGTTGCCTTTGTTGTAACGTATCTTTGTTTCCATATAAATAAGAATCAACTACCAATATTCTGCTTATTTTAAACAAAGAATCATGGTGTTGGTGATTAAAAGATGTGTTATCTTTTCATCTGTGCATCCATTTAGATTCCTGCTCATTAGGCATTTGGCAGAAAGACCTCAGGTGCTTGTGAGCACCCGTGTCTTTGTCTCACTCAAAGTCAGCAGACGCTGCCTGCATGGACACTGTTGAAAGGATCTTTACTCAATGGCACCAAAATCCCTTTCATTTGCTCCATTTTGCTTTCCTGCTACCTGTGTGACCTGCCAGGACCTGCCCTGGGTGGCATTTACTGCAGACCAAGTCCTTGGAGTGACTGTGGATTCCCAATGTCATTTTTTTTCCAGGTTTACAGACAAAGCAGAGATAAAAGTGTTCACACAGCTCTTAAAAGGCAAAATGTTCTTATTTGAAACAGGTCAGGTTTAAAAGCTGACTGTTGAAATTGAATGTCTAAATTCTCAAAAAGTGATGGCAAAAATCTTGTGTTTCTGAGGCTGAAAGCAGCTCAGAGTCCCCTGAGGGGCTGGAGTGCTCCTGCCTTTCTGTGGAATCCTGTCTGAGGTGGGATCAGCTCTGCAGACCTGCCTGGGTGGCACATCTGGGCAGTGCCTGAGTGGCACATTTTGCATAATGTTTATTATGTGTTTATTATGTGTGAGTAAAACCTCTCATGGAAAGGGAATTGCTCTCAAGGGAGACTTTTGGGGAAAAAAAAATTAAAATTCACGTTTCTTCTAGGAATTTTGAAAACTTAAAGGACACCAAGGTTTCAATATTTTTCTTTTAAAATTATTAATCCAAATTTTCCAGAGGTGACATCCAAATGAATTGTTAATGAGATGGAGTGAAGCAACCCAAGTGTGATGTGAATGTGAAGCTCTCGTTTTGCTGGAGGTGTTCTGAATGGTGTAGGGTCACAGGCTGTGTCCAGCAGGTCTGCTGCTGTCACTGTCCCTGTGGCTGGGGTGGCAGGGAGCCGTGTCACCATGGGCGCTCTGTGATTGTGTTCTGTTCTCCTTGTAGATGGAGGAGATTAAGTTTAAGGACAGAGCAGTCTTCGTGCTGGAGAGAGAGTTAGGGGTGCGAGCCGGGCATGCTCAGAGACTGCAGCTCCAAAAGGAGGCTTTAGATGAACAACTGTCCCAGCTCAAAGAGTCTGACCGGCATCTGAGCAGCCCCAAGCGGGAACTTCCTTATGCAAGTGGTGCAGGAGACGCTTCAGATCATTCGGGAAGCCCCGTAAGCACTTCCACGTGGTTTCACCTAAACGAGCACCAAATGGCACCAGTGACAGAATCTTGATGAGTGCACCTGGAGCAGGAGCTGTCCCATGGCTGTGCAGGGCCCAGGGCTCCGTGCTCTCGTTTTTGGCACGCCCAAACCGCTGGGGTTTCCGCTCAAACCTCGCCATGGGAGAGCTTTTGCTTTCTGTCATTCTGTTTCCCGCTCGGTTTGGTTTGGTTGTGTCAGCAGGGTGGAATTCCTCTGTTGTTCCTCTCCTTTTCCTCACTGTACCATGCTCAGCCACCCCTCAGTGTGCCACGGTTCTGCCAACAAACGATGCAAATGCATTTCTCACCACGCTTCATGTGCGGCTCGCGCTGGGCTGGGGGAGCAGACGGACGAGGCCAGTTCCAGAGGGAACAGGGCAGGGCAGCCCAGGAGCCCTGCAGCCCCCAGGCACCCCTGGACGAGGCCAGTTCCAGAGGGAACAGGGCATGGCAGCCCAGGAGCCCTGCAGCCCCAGGCACCCCTGTCCTGCTGCTCAGTGCCCACAAAGGGAGCCACGAGCTCCCAGCTGCTCTGTCCTGTGTGTTCTCTGCAGCAGCCACAGCCTGGTTGGAGCCCCCTCCACAATGGCCTGGCCAGTGTAATTCTGGCCAGTTTGCCCAGCAAAGCCCTCGGGGAACTGCCCTCGTGCCTCTGACGTGTGCAGCTCGTCCTCATTGCTGATCCTCATCAAGATTTCTTTTGCGACAGCCTTGATTGTCTCAGTGCAAGTGTAAAACTTCCGCCTGAGCAAACCAATCTGTTTTATTCCGTGGCCCAAGCCTCTCCTGCACCTGTTGAATGAGGAACCCTAGACCTCCCAAAAGTGCCACCAGCACTGTGGGCGCTAATTTGCCTCTCTCTAGTTGTACTCAAGTTCTGCCAGAGAGCAGAACAGGTCATAGAGAAGGGGGAAAGTCTGTCACGTTTGTCAGGAGCTGTAACTCCTCTGACTCTGAGCGAGAACACGCCTACCTGTATCTATTCATTTTAATTTGCTTTAAGCATTTTCACTCAGATAAAGTGCTACCCCTGTGGCCTTACGAGTCACCCTGTAGGACCCCATAAGGGCCACAGCTTCTGGAAGAAGAGCTTATTGAATGTACAATTGCATGGATTTTTTCCCCACTCAGTAATTCAGTAATTTGAATATCAGTTTCTTACAACCAAGTCCTCAGAGTGGGCGATGAGTCTGAAGCTCTCAGTTCAACAGTGGCATCATTGGAACACGGCCTTCAGTTTTGACATTCCTGTTGTTTCCAAGTTTACCATTTGTAAACTTTGTGTTTGCACATCTGTATTGTCACATTTGTGACCCTGTATTTGCATGTGCATATCCATATGCACGTGCACAGCTCTGCATTTGCATTCTTTGTTCCATTTCCACTCCTGACTCCCCGTTGGTCTCCCCCTGCGGCTTTCCGTGGTCACTTGGGTTCCGTGGGTCACACTCCCTCCATAACATTTCAGAACGCTTGGATTTGGGATAGGAAAGGCTCTGGGCTTTGCCAAGGTGCTCTTGCACGTGCACTTACGAGCAGTTATTTGCAGTTGATCTTTGTTTTAGGAACAGCAGTTGGATGAAAAGGACGCCCGGCGCTTCCAGCTGAAAATCGCGGAGCTGAGCGGGATCATCCGCAAGCTGGAGGACAGGAACGCGCTGCTGTCGGAGGAGAGGAACGAGCTGGTGAGGGCAGCAGGGCTGTGCAGGGGTCCCACAGACCCCAGGGACTCGTTGCTGCATGGAGCAGTCTGCTCTGCAGGCCACGGGGGCTGCTTATTGCGCTAACAGTAAAAATAACTTGGGTGCCATTTCTTGACTGGACAGTTTGTCCTTAAAGGGCTTGGCTCGTTATTGGGTTGGTTATTGGGTTGGTTATTGGGTTGGTTATTGGGTTGGTTATTGGGTTGGTTATTGGGCTAAAAGTAAAAATAATTCAGGTGTCATTTCTTAGTTGGACAGTTTATCCTTAAAAGTCCTGGTTGGTTATTGGGTTAAAAGTAAAAAATAATTTAGGTGTCATTTCTTAACTAGACAGTTTGTCCTTAAAGGGCTTGGCTGGTTATTGGGTTGGTTATTGGGTTGGTTATTGGGTTGGTTATTGGGTTGGTTATTGGGTTAAAAGTAAAAATAATTCAGGTGTCACTTCTTGACTGGACAGTTTGTCCTTAAAAGGCTTGGCTGGTTATTGGGTTAAAAGTAAAAATAATTTAGGTGTCATTTCTTAATTGGACAGTTTATCCTTAAAAGGCCTTGTAGAGAGAGAGAGAGAGATGAGCTCCATTTTTAGTTTGTTATCTTGAGGGGCTGTAGAACTCACCGTTTGTGGGACTGTAATATGATCAGAACTAATAAACACCTGAGTCCCAACAAGAAATACCATCTCACACGTTTAATCCCAAGCTGACAAAAAGAAGATGAGAAGTGGCAGTTTGCTCCTCTCCAGCTCAGTGTTCAGGGCTGTGCTGCCTCACTCCCCTCTTGGCTTGCACAACATTTAAGACAGCATTGGCTCAAATTATGTTTGTTTCTTTTTAAAAATAAGTACATTCCCCACACTGAACGTTTGCTGCACAGATTGAATATCGTCTCATGTAGAATTCTCCCTTCCCAACGGAAAATCCCAAGAGTTTTTGATCAGTTCTGCTTTGCATCAGGAGAAAATACTTCTAGTGTGTAGTTAAAGTAGTTAATGTGTTTGATGAAAAAGCTCCAGAGGTGATATTTTTCTCTTTGTCTTTCAGCTGAAACGTCTCAGAGAAGCAGAGAGTCAGTACAAGCCCATTCTGGACAAAAACAAACGCCTCAGTAGGAAGAATGAGGAGCTGTCACACGCCTTACGTCGGATGGAAAATAAATTGAAATTTGTGACGCAGGAAAATATCGCCATGGTGAGTGAGTGCCTGTGCTGCTGGGAGAGCTGGGGATGGGGAGAGGAGGGGCTGAGGGATCAGGCACTGAGCACACCTGCACCTTCCATGGGAAATCTCCTGTTCTGGCAGCTCCTCCATTCCAACCCAAACTCATCTGGCATTCTGTGGTTCACCTTCAACCTTCCTGCCAGAATCACCCCACAATCCCAGGGAAATCTGCCCTGGTGGTTCTGCCCTTGGTGCAGCTGGAGGAGCAGGAACATCTGGCACATTTGGAGCCCAGATGTGAGGCTCAGCAGGAGGACAGCTGCCAGGGCAGCCATTCCAGAGATGCTGTAAAGGGAAGGGCCAGACAGTCCCTGGCAAAGCCTCCTCCTCATTTCCTCTTCTGCCCTGTGGTTCTTGGGTTCTAGAGGCAAAGAACTGGAGCTATAAGGAGACCGAGCTCCTTAAACGATCTTGACCACAGCCAGGAAGAAAGGGAAGTGGATTTCCTGAGACTGCAAGTCATTGAGCAGCAGAACATCATTGATGAGCTCTCCAAGGTGAGCTGCAGGCTGCTGTCCCACCTGAGGGGCACAGCCCAAGGAAGGGGCTCCAGGCTCTGGGCACTGAGGGCTCTGGGGCTGGTGGGCACCGTGGGCAGCAGGGGAGGCTGGCAGGCATTCCTGTGCTCAGTGGTAGTATCAATCACCTTTAATTTGATTTCAGGGTGTTTGGGAGAGCCCTTTCAATCTGCTCTGGCCTGGATAGACATGTCCTCAGGTGTGCTGGTGGCCAGGTCTGGGAGGGAAACTGTCCCAGCTCCTCCAGGGCTGAGGGTTCCTGTGTGCAGGGAGGGCTCTGCAATCCTGGGCTTGGGCTTTCTTCCTCCTCAGCATGCTCTCAGTCCTGGGAAACAGAAAGCACCAAAATCAGGATGCTCCTCTAGATAACTTTTATTTCTTCCCTTTCTTTTCAAGCCTGTCCAGTTACTGACATTATTCCATTCTTTTTCATTAGACCCTGGAGACTGCTGGCTATGTGAAGAGTGTCATGGTAAGAGTGACATCAACTTCCTCCTCATCTGCATGTTTTAAATTGCTGTTCATGGAGAGCAGGCAGGGTACCACAATATTTATCCTCCCTTCCAGCTGTGCTCAGCAGTGAGCTGACCCAGGGGCTTCCTCAGAGCAGATTTTTATCACAGTTGTTCACCAGAGAACAGCACAGTGATAGTGGGGAGGAAAGCTTCCATCCCAGCACCTGCTGATGGCCAAGAGCAAGAGTCCCCATCTCCAGGGCACCTCTGACTGGAAAATCTGCTGGCAGCAGAAAATGCCCAATCCTGCCTGCAGAGCACAGGGAACCTGCAGCCCTTAGAGAAGGAGCTGAGCCTGGAAGTGCAGAGTTCAAAGAGGCCCTGCAGTGTGTGCAGTGTGTGTGTTTGCACCTTCCAGGGCCACCAGGGCCACCAGGGCCAGGGCTGCAGTGCCACGGTCACCCATGGAGCAGCTCCAGGGACACCCAAACTCTCAGCACAAAGCTTATCACCAGCTTCATTTCAGTTTGGTTTTCATGGACATAAAGAGCCATTTCTGGTTGTCTGTGGCAAACCTGAGAGCTGCTGGAGTGGATAACCCAGGGCTGGTGACAGCAGGGACCTTCCTGTTCCCCAATGGCTCCTGGTACTGACATGGTTTATTTAAATTGCATGGTTAATTTAAATAACACGGTTAATTTAAATAACAGTTAATTTAAATAACACTGTTAATTTAAATAATTGCTCTCTGGAAACACTCACACGTCTCTGGCTCTTGCAGGAACGGGATAAGCTGCTGAGGTTCAGGAAGCAAAGACAGAAGAAAATGACAAGAATTCCTAAGGTAAAAACCAAAACCTTCTGAGGTGCCGTGCTGAGGGACAGTCCCAGAGCACCTCAGGGCTCTGCTCTCCTCCAGGGTCTGCAGACGGGTCCTGAACTGAAATTTGGGTGATGCAGCTCAAGGACATTCCCAGGCTGTACTGGGATACTCAGGGGACCTGTTTGCATTGAGTTTTTCATGCTCTGCATTCACCTTGTGGGACTCTGGTGGGATGTGGTTGTCTTAGGAGGATGCACATTTTATGAATTTACACAGCTCCAAATGATCTTCTAATGGTGCTGCCTGGAAACATGTGCATGTTGTAAATAATTCATGATGAGTTTAGTAACATGGAAATTGCTGGTTAGGGAAGCAATGGTGGGAGCTGGGGGAAAAGGGAATGCTGGTTAATGAGGGCTTGGCAGGGTGTTAATGTAAATATTAACCCTAAAATCTCACTGGAAGGTTTCATGTCAGGGGATGTGATCCACAGATGAAGAGTTAGAGTGAGGCTGGAGCTAATGAATCTGTGATTAATTAATTGATGGGAGATAACTCCTGTCATCCTGAGAATGACATCAGCCCTTCCAGGGAGTTTCTGTCTCTGAAAGCTGGGTGGGATTTGGGCAGGGATGGAGGGACAGCACACAGGGGATGGAGGGACAGCACACAGGGAATGGCTCCCACTGCCCAGGGCAGGGCTGGGTGGGATTGGGGCAGGAATTGTTCCCTGGCAGGGTGGGGACGGAATTCCCAGATTTGCTGTGGCTGGCCTGGATCCTGCCTTGGACAGTGGGAGGTGCCCCTTCCACATCCTGGGATTCTGTGATCCTCCTTCAAAAGTTACCCACTGCAAATTAAAACCAAAGGCCAAAATCCAGATATGTTTTTGTAAATCTTCAGTTAAAAGTGTGTCCAGATCTGTGAACTGTTGATTTTGGCTTTCAAGGATTTACAGTAAATCTTTATCACCATTCCTTTAAACAAAAAGCAGCTTTGAGTGGAAAAGTGGATTTCTTCACACCATAGACACACTGCTGTGGTGATTAACTTCAGTCTGTCCCCCAGGGCTGTCAGTCTGTCCCCCAGGGCTGTCAGTCTGTCCCAGGTCAGTCAGTCTGTCCCAGGTCAGTCTGTCCCAGGTCAGTCAGTCTGTCCCAGGTCAGTCTGTCCCCCAGGTCAGTCAGTCTGTCCCAGGTCAGTCTGTCCCAGGTCAGTCAGTCTGTCCCAGGTCAGTCAGTCTGTCCCAGGTCAGTCTGTCCCAGGTCAGTCAGTCTGTCCCAGGTCAGTCAGTCTGTCCCAGGTCAGTCTGTCCCAGGTCAGTCTGTCCCAGGTCGGTCAGTCTGTCCCAGGTCAGTCTGTCTGTCCCAGGGCTGTCAGTCTGTCCCAGGTCAGTCTGTCTGTCCCAGGTCAATCTGTCCCAGGTCGGTCACTCTGTCCCAGGTCAGTCTGTCTGTCCCAGGTCAGTCTGTCCCCCAGGTCAGTCTGTCCCAGGTCAGTCAGTCTGTCCCCAGGTCAGTCTGTCCCAGGTCAGTCAGTCTGTCCCCCAGGTCAGTCAGTCTGTCCCAGGTCAGTCTGTCCCCAGGTCAGTCAGTCTGTCCCAGGTCAGTCAGTCTGTCCCAGATCAGTTTGTCCCCAGGTCAGTCAGTCTGTTCCCCAGGGCTATCAGTCAGTCTGTCCCAGGTCAGTCAGTCTGTCCCCCAGGTCAGTCAGTCTGTCCCAGGGCTGTCAGTCTGTCCCCTGTCAGCCTGTCCCCCCCGTGCCCCTGACCCCGCTGTCTGTCAGAAGCCCGTGGTGGAGACGTTCTATGGCTATGATGAGGAGGCTTCCCTGGAGTCCGACGGCTCCTCCATCTCCTACCAAACGGACCGGACGGACCAGACCCCCTGCACGCCCGAGGACGACCTGGAGGAGGTACCCACACTTCTGGTTGATGGAATTCCTGCTCTGCTCCACCTTTCCTATCTGTCATTTCTGTTCTCTCATAGCTGTTCTATCATTCTATCACCTCAGACACAGAGTGAAATATTTCTGTAAATTTGGCACTGTGCATGTTGGTCAGTGTCTCAAAATCTCAGGTCTTCAGTAACTTCACAACTTCCAGCCCAGCTGCAAATCTCATATGGTAAGAATACAGAATTTATGGCAGATCTGCAGGTCTAAGAGCTGAGAAGTTGGGCAGCTCTCGGGAGGTGTGTTCCCTCTGAGCCTGGCTGCAGATTTGGTGTGGGCTGGGCCAGCCAAGCTCAGCACAGAGCACTGAGGTCTGTGTCTGTAGGAGAAGGGAAGGCTCCCCTGGAGCTCTGGGCTCCAGGGAAAGGCTGGCTCCTGGCTGGGCTGCAGGGCACACAGGTGGAACAAAACTAAAGGGATTATTCCTTGGATTTGCCAGGGCTTCCCCAAAATGCACTCCCCAGTGTGTGTCAGATCACTGGAGCATTACACAGCTCTGGGCTTGACAAGAATCTTAACAAGGATCTAATAACCAAAAACTGACCACGATGATGTGAGTCTGATAACCAAAAACTGACCCTGATGATGTCAATCTAATAACCAAAAACTGACCCTGATGATGTGCAGCCCTTCCATGGTGCACTGGCTGTGTAATTAGATTTAAGGGAACCTGCAGAATTCCTCACTCCATCACAGCAGATCCAATCGGATCTAAGGGAACCTGCAGAATTCCTCACTCCACCATGGCAGATCCAATTGGATCTAAGGGAACCTGCAGAATTCCTCACTCCATCACAGGGTTACAATTGGATCTAAGGGAACCTGCAGAATTCCTCACTCCACCACAGGGTTCAATTGGATTTAAAGGAACCTGCAGAATTCCTCACTCCATCACAGGGTTACAATTGGATCTAAAGGAACCTGCAGAATTCCTCACTCCATCACAGGGTTACAATTGGATCTAAGGGAACCTGCAGAATTCCTCACTCCATCACAGGGTTCAATTGGATCTAAAGGAACCTGCAGAATTCCTCACTCCATGGCAGATCCAATTGGATCTAAGGGAACCTGCAGAATTCCTCACTCCATCACAGGGATCTAAGGGAACCTGCAGAATTCCTCACTCCATCACAGGGATCTAAGGGAACCTGCAGAATTCCTCACTCCATCACAGGGATCTAAGGGAACCTGCAGAATTCCTCACTCCATCACAGCTGATCCGTGCTGCTCTCCAGGGGTGTGCTGCCCTGCAGGAAATGTGAATGTGTTTGTGTGTGTGTGAGCTGTTATTTCTCATTCTAGGCTGACATTCTCCCCTGCTCAGGGGGAAGTTGATGCATGCAATGTAATTAATTTCATGTTGAGTGAGATATTCTGGCCAGCCTGGCATGAAAGCATTCCGTGCTGGATGTTGTAAGGAGGGTGAGGAGGATGAAGGGCTCCTTTCACGTTGCTGTCACCACTTCTGCAACGATTAACTCTGTGTTTGTGTTTTAATAATTGAGTGAGGCTGTCAGGCTTGGCTTCCTTTCCAACTGAAAACCTTTTGTTGTTAAAGAAAGCTGCATCTCCACCTTTATGTGATGATTTTCCCTGTTCCACTAAGAAAGGGGGGTGCAGTCATTACTGTGCTACATGGAAGGGAAGCTTTTATCTTCCCAAGGCAGGGATTATCTTTTTATTTCTGTATTGCATTTCCTGGAGGTAAGAGTGTGCAAGAGATGTGTAGGGGATGGAGGAGAAGCAGCTTGAGGGCATCTCACCAAGATTTTTAGTAGCTGTGTAAGAGCTGAAAGGGATGTGGGACTTCAGGAGGCTTTTAAAATTATATTTACTGTATCCAAATGATACAGCAATTTATTTATTATTTTAAGTGCTGTTTATTGTATCCAAATGATACAGCAATTTATTTATTATTTTAAATGCTGTTTACTGTATCCAGATGATACAGGAATTTATTTATTATTTTAAATGCTGTTTATTGTATCCAAATGATACAGGAATTTATTTATTATTTTAAATGCTATTTACTGTATCCAGATGATACAGGAATTTATTTATTATTTTCAATGCTATTTACTGTATCCAGATGATACAGGAATTTATTTATTATTTTCAATGCTGTTTACTGTATCCAGATGATACAGGAATTTAGGGGTCATGGGTGACAGAGCCCAGCCCAGAGCTTTCAGCCTCAGCTGTGGGTTTGTCTGAAATCTTCCTCTGGTTCTGGTTCCAATGCATTGTTTACTTTCCATTGTAGATCATCTTAATTCTGTTACCTAGAGCCCATCACAACTCCTGACATTTCCATATCCAAGTCACTGTTCTCCAATCACAAAAAGTGTGTCACAGTTTAAGCTGGAAGTTGTTTTTCAGTTTTCCTGCAGTGGAAAATTCTGAGATCTTTTCTCTACTTGCAACATTGGCATTTTTGTTTGTCTGTTAAAATCTTTCTGCTTGGTAAAAACATCTTTTGTTTGAGGTGGATTTATCCTTTGCTCAGAGCCATAAAACCCCTTCCAACCCATTGCTCTTTGCCTTCTTAGCTACCCAGTAAGAGTGGCTCAGCAATTCTTTTATTCTATACCAAAACTTGTTCTCATTTCTATTCCTCCTTCATCCAAAGATCTTTCTGTTATACATAAATATCTGTGAGCTTTCCTTCACACCCTTCCCAACACACCTGCTTCCAAGCTGCACCTCGGAGGTGCAGATTTCCCCTGCAGGGCTGATGCTGTTGCTGATGCTGTGTTTTTGTGCTGCAGGGCTGATGCTGTGTTTGTTTTTGTGCTGCAGGGCTGATGCTGTGTTTTCGTGCTGCAGGGCTGATGCTGTGTTTTTGTGCTGCAGGGCTGATGCTGTGTTTGTTTTTGTGCTGCAGGGCATGGCCAAGGAGGAGACGGAGCTGCGGTTCCGGCAGCTGACCATGGAGTACCAGGCGCTGCAGAGAGCCTATGCCCTGCTGCAGGAGCAGGTCGGGGGCACCCTGGACGCTGAGAGGGAGGTCAAGGTGGGCACAGCTCTGAGCCTGAACCGCCTGCTCTGGGCAAAGCAGCTAGTGCTTGCTAAAAGGGTGTTTATTGCAGATGTTAAAGTCCACGCTAACTTTTGGTATAAAGTCCCAAACAGAAGCAGGAGCTGCTCCTCTCAAGGTCCCCTGAAGCTGATGTTGCTGTGGCAGCTCCTGCCTTCTTCTGGGGTGTTGATGATGGCAGCAAAAAGAGAAAAGCAATAGCAAAAAGCAAATGGCAAAAGCAGTGGCAAACAGCTGTGGCAAAAAGCACCAGCTCTCCCCAGTGCATGTTGTTATATAGAATTGTCCCAACAAACTCAGACCACCACTTGTTAACCTATTAGAATTGCAGTTTCTTAACACCAGGTTATGTATGAACTACCCACAGACCTATCTTGTTCTATCTGAAAAATGTAAGCAATATTCTTACTGGAGCTCTGTTATGTCTAAGCCCTGTCTAAAACCACGTTCCTGGAGCCTGCACTGAAAACATTGCTGTGTTTTTTAACCTTCACTAGAACTCACACTGCTGCTCTGGCATCTGAGCCTTTCACTCACTAAAAGCACCAGAGCTCATGCTAGAACTTACTGACTCACTTACTCATCCCAAAACTTAAACTTACACCTCTGCTTTATGTGTGAGTGGCTTAACATACTTCAGTCCATCCAAAGGCTTTAATTCAATCCCTGCACTGATCTCTGAAAAATTCAGAGAGACCCCAGCTCACTGACTCCAGCACACAGCCTGTGGGACCTGGAAGTGACCCTGGGGCTGGAGTGGGACCCCTGCTCAGGATGGGATTCCTGCTCAGGGTGGGCAGTGACCCTGGGGGTCCCTGCTCAGGGTGGGATCCCTCCTCAGGGTGGGATCCCTCCTCAGGGTGGACAGAGACCCTAGAGCTGCAGGGCTCTGGGGTCCCTGCTCAGGGATTTCCAGCTCACCTGGCTGCCCCAGGCACCCCCAGCCCTGCAGCTCTGAGCAGTGCAAGAGAAATCCAGGCAGAATTTTTTATGGGAAATCCTTGAAAGTAAGCTCTTTTTCTAGAAAGAACTAGGACAGATAGCCTTAAATGTATAATGCGTGGTCCTTAATTCCTTCTGGGCTCTGAGAGATTACAAGATTCCTCATAAAATGTTTAGAGGGCTTATAGCTGAGATTTTTCCTTTAATTTAATTGCAAAGTGCCCTGTGCTGTTCTGCCTGTCTGCCTCACAGAGCTCCTGTGGCTCTGGACCGTGCTGCTTTTGTTGGGAACTTGTTTTGTGTTCCAGGGGGTTACAGAGGAATTCCTCCCTGGCAGGGTGGGATGGGATTCCCAGATTTGCTGTGGCTGCCCCTGGATCCCAGGCTGGACATTGGGGTTGGACACTGGGGTTGGACACTGGGGTTGGACACTGGGGTTGGACACAGGGACAGTGGGAGGGGTCCCTGCCATGGCAGGGTAACACTGGGGGGGATTTTGGGTCCCTTCATCCCAAACCATCCCACGGCTCTCAGAAGGACTGGCAGGACAGCCCTGCCCAGCCTGCAGGGGTGAGTGCCCTCAGGAAAGGCAGAATTTGGTGTTCAGCAGGAGAAATGTGCCTGCAGAGCCTTAGCCTGTCCCCACACTGTCCCGTGAAGGGTCACCCAGGAACACTGAGAGTGGGTCACGGTGCAATGCACAAAAAGTGCCATCCCCAGAATGTTCCAGAAGGAACCTCTGCTCTGAACCATCAGGGCTTGCACTGGACAGGGATCCCAGCGAGCCAAGGCATGCCAGATGAGCAGTGACTGGATTTTTGTTTCATCACAGCAAACCAAAGGAGGCACCAGCACAGGTCACACAAAGAGATCACTGCAGTGTAAATAATGAGATAAATAGCACAGAAATGGTTCGAGGAAAGAAAATGTTCTGTGAAAGTATGTAACAAATAAAACAATAATTACATTTATTCTCCAGAAAACGTGTGGTGCCTGTTTAAATAAGCAGGAAGCTGTAAATACATTGAGAATGAGAGGTGGGAATGAGGAGATGTGGCACTGGGTGACAGCAGGGGCTCAGTCCAGAGCAGGCACCAAGGTGGCATTTGTGCTGTGGGCTCTGCTCTGGGTGTTCAACGTGCCCAGCCTGAAGGGAGCCAGAATTGTTTTTTTCTCTTTTGTTTTCCTGCAGGAAGGGGGGTCTGCCCAGCCTGCTGAGCAGCTGTGAGCAGCCAGCTCTGCTTTGCCATTTTGTTAATCTTGGGATAAATCTCAAAACCATTAATCCCATCTCCCAGACTTGATTTGATTACATTTGGTTATTTGATACTCTGTGCTCAGCTGCAAATTTCTTCTGCCAAAGAACTTTCAAAATCATTCGTTAAAAGCATTTGGTGTTTTAAATATTTTCTGTGACTGCATTAGGTTTGGCCTTTTGGAGAAAGTTTTATTTATTTTTTAATTTATTTTTAAACTCTTCTTTACCAATTTAGGTTTTTTTTTTCTCTCTCATATCCCACAGACCCGTGAGCAGCTCCAGGCAGAAATTCACCGCTCCCAGGCTCAGATAGAGGATCTGGAGAAGGCTCTGGCTGAGCAGGGACAGGTAATGCTGACTCCCCCTTCCCCACCTCTGCTGGGGACCACCAAGGTTCCTGGGCTGCTCACAGCTTCTGCACTTCTGCAGGCAAAAAAAACCAACAACCCAACAAAGAAAAAAAAACGAAAAAAAAAAGAAACAAAAAACACCCCCCCCAAAAAAAAGAAAAAAAAAAAAAGAAACAAAAATACCCCCAAAAAACCCATAGAAAACCAACCAACCAAAAAACAAACAAACGAACAAAAAAAAACCAAAACAACAAAACATAACCCCACCCAAATGCAGAAAAACAACAACAAAAAGTAATATTGTTGTTCTCAGTGACAAACGATGTCCTGGGTTTTGTGGGTTTATATATTCCTCAAACTAAGAGATTACCTTACAAATAAAGTTTCGTTTGCCTGATCTTCAGAAATATGTCATTTGTGTTTAGCAAAATAGAAATCTGATGGTAAGCACAAGCTGGAGATATCCCTTTGCATGCAAACCAGACTTTACCTGAAAGAGTTTTACAATCACTGCAATGCTTTTATTCCATTTGTGCACCTCAGAGCTGTCAAAATTACATGGGCAAGGTTAGCTCAGGAAGTTATTTTCAGAAGCAATGGAGTTAAAATTTCCCAGCTATCGTTGTTGTGTCCCCTCTGTGTGGGGTTCTGTGCAATTCCTGTGCTGCAGCCTCACCTGCAGCGCTGCTCCTTTCCTTTCCTTTCCTTCCCTTCCCAAGGACATGAAGTGGATTGAGGAGAAGCAGGCCCTGTACAGGAGAAACCAGGAGCTGGTAGAAAAGGTATTCAGCTTTTCTATTTGTGTTATTGAAATAATGTCTGTGTCCTGAGGGATGGAGAGGGTGCAAGGTTCTGATATGGATTTTCCAGCAGGGCTGGAATAATTCATAGTTTTATTATAATAATAATAGTAATAATAATAGTAATAATAATAATAATAATAGTAATAGTAGTAATAATAGTAATAATAATAATAATAGTAATAGTAATAATAGTAATAATAGTAATAGTAATAGTAATAGTAATAATAATAATAATAGTAATAGTAATAATAATAGTAATAATAGTAATAATAATGGTAATAATAATTGTAATAATAATGATAATAGTAATAATAATTAATGTTGAATACAAGCTGGAGCTGCTGGAAGGGTGGGGTTCTGGCTCTCCTGTGGTGCAAGGTGCACAGGACAGTGACCCTGGGGACAGCCCCGTGTCCCCCCAGGGCTCTGGGTGGGCTCAGCCCGCCCTGCCCTGCCCTGGCCTGCCCTGGCAGGGATGCCCAGGGTGCCAGCAGTGCCCACAGGGCTCTCTGTGCCCGGCAGATCAGGCAGATGGAGGCTGAGGAGGCTCGGCTCAAACACGACGTGCAGGACGCCAAGGACCAGAACGAGCTGCTGGAGTTCAGGATCCTGGAGCTGGAGGTGAGCACACCCCAGGGTGGGTCTGGGGTCCCTGCAGAGCCCTGGTGGAGAGGAGGAGCACAGAGCAGTGCTTTTGGGAGGTGGTTGTGGCTCGGGGGGAGCTCCAAGGTGCTGGATCCCACCAAGCTGGGGTGGCTCAGGGTGCTGGATCCCACCAAGCTGGGGTCTGACTCTCTGAGCTGCCTGGCACTGACCCCTGAGAACACTGCTGTGACCTGAGCCCTGAGAAGGCTCCAGATCTGAGGGATGGAGTTACAGTCAGGGTGTGCAGTTAAATACAAGTGTGTGTGTCACATGGGGAAGGGTTTGGATTTGGGGTTTTTATAATGCAGTGACAGGTGTGGGACAGGAGGGAGATTTTGGGGGGTGTCTCTTTGGGTGCTCATCTCTGTTCCTGGCTCCAGGCAGTGTTTGTGGATGGTCAGTCAGTGCCACACTGAGGGGCATGGGAATCAATTATTGGGTTAAAAGGATAAATAATAGAGGTGTTAATTCTCTATTGGACTGTTCAGCTTTAAGAGACCTTGTGCTAGCCAGGTTCATCTCCATTTTCCTCGCTTCTAGCAGGTGGCTACAAGTGCTGCTGAATACTCTGTACTTTAGATAAGATTTAGTGAACAACCAAGCCCCAGCACAGGAAAATCCATTTCCTTCATGCCTTTTAATCCTGGCTCTGAGTGAAGGCAGAAGAGTCTGAGACAAACCATTCATTCAGTGCTGCAAACTCCACTGCTGCTCCATTCTGGGATGCTGGAATTGAGTGTTTGGTGTCTGGGTCACTGCCCCAGCAGTGTTTGGTTCTTTGGGTCACTGCCCCAGCCCTGTTTGGTGTTTGGGTCACTGCCCCAGCCGTGATTGGTGTTTGGGTCACTGCCCCAGCCCTGTTTGGTGTTTGGGTCACTGCCCCAGCAGTGTTTGGTGTTTGGGTCACTGCCCCAGCAGTGTTTGGTGTTTGGGTCACTGTCCCAGCAGTGTTTGGTGTTTGGGTCACTGCCCCAGCAGTGTTTGGTGTTTGGGTCACTGCCCCAGCCCCGTTTGGTGTTTGGGTCACTGTCCCAGCCCTGTTTGGTGTTTGGGTCACTGCCCCAGCCCTGTTTGGTGTTTGGGTCACTGCCCCAGCCGTGTTTGGTGTTTGGGTCACTGCCCCAGCAGTGTCTGGAGCTCTGTGGTCACTGCCCCAGCAGTGTTTGGTGCTCTGTGGTCAGTGTCCCAGCAGTGTCTGGAGCTCTGTGGTCACTGCCCCAGCCGTGTTTGATGTTTGGGTCACTGTCCCAGCCCTGTTTGTCCTTGCAGGAGAGGGAGAGGCGCTCCCCAGCCATCACCTTCCTGCACGGCCCCTTCACGGAGGGCAGGAGCCCGCTGCAGGTGTACTGCGAGGCCGAAGGTGTCACAGTAAGGGATGCTCCCCTGTCCCCTCCCCGGGCCAGCCAGCTGCTCTGTGCTCACCCTGCTTCTCCCTTTCCCTCCCCAGGACATCGTAGTGGCAGAGCTGATGAAGAAGTTGGACATTTTAGGGGATAACGCCGTAAGTGTATGTTCCTTTAATAAATTGTGCATGCCTTTGGAACGCCTGTCCTCGTGTGGAGTGAGCAGAGCTGCCTGGCTGGGCGCTGCACATCCTGTCCTGCCTCTGCCCTGGGCTGCCAGCAAAGCCTTTCCTGCATTTGGAGCTGTTGTGGGACCTGAGGGGTGACACGGGCTCGGTGTCACCGTGCTGCTCCCGACACTGCTGCTGCTTGGAGAGGAGTGTTGGTGTTTGCTGCTTTTGGCCACTGCTCACACACTGCTCCTGATCTGCCTGCTCTGCCTTTGCTTTTGCATTTCAGCAGCTTTGGGAGTGTCCAATAACCCACTGACCCTTGGTAGTAGCTGGGATATTGCACAAGGAGTCAGAGCAGCAGTGCAGGAGGAAGGGAATAATGAGGAGAAGGGAATAATGAGAAGAAGGGAATAATGAGAAACCTGCCAGTGCTTCTCCTTCAGCAGGTGCACTGAGCACTGGCACACACAGCTCTGCACAGGGCAGGCACACACGTCCTGTGGCTGTTGCTGTGCTCTCCTCCATCAGCAGAGCCCTGGGGTGTGAGGGGCCAGGAGAGCAGAGCCCCAGCTTTCCCCTGGATAATTTGGGTGCCAGGGGCTGCCCCAGCTCTGTCTCTGGATAATTTGGGTGCCAGGGGCTGCCCCAGCTCTGTCTCTGGACAATTTGGGTGCCAGGGGCTGCCCCAGCTCTCCCCTGGATAATTTGGGTACCAGGGGCTCCCCCAGCTCTGTCTCTGGATAATTTGGGTGCCAGGAGCTGCCCCAGCTCTGTCTCTGGATAATTTGGGTACCAGGGGCTGCCCCAGCTCTCCCCTGGATAATTTGGGTACCAGGGGCTGCCCCAGCTCTCCCCTGGATAATTTGGGTGCCAGGGGCTGCCCCAGCTCTGTCTCTGGATAATTTGGGAACCAGGGGCTGCCCAGCTCTGTCTCTGGACAATTTGGGTGCCAGGGGCTGCCCCAGCTCTGTCTCTGGATAATTTGGGTAACAGGGGCTGCCCCAGCTCTCCCCTGGATAATTTGGGTGCCAGGGGCTGCCCCAGCTCTGTCTCTGGATAATTTGGGTACCAGGGGCTGCCCCAGCTCTGTCTCTGGATAATTTGGGTGCCAGTTCCCCTGCTCACACTTCCCTGCTGACTCAGGGTCCCCAGCCTGGCCCCTTCCCCTGCTGTGCCTGTGGTCACCCTGGAGCTTGGGATGAAATGCAAAGCTCACTTCCAGAGCTTGGATTTCTTGTGAGAAAGCAACAACAGATGGATGGAATAGCCAACATGTCAATAAACGCTTCCCAAATCCCCTGCACAAAGTGAGGGTGGTGCATGGGATGGACACTGCATCTCTGCTCCCCGTGGCTCTTTGTGCTCAGCTTGATCTCGTCCTGTGTAAATGTTTATTCCCTGATGGGTACAAACAGATCCAGAGTCCCTTTTCTTTGTAGTAAATATGAGAGTTTTAAAAAGATCATGTATGATAAGGGCTGGTAATGAAGAGTGGCAATGGCTTTTACAGTGATTTTGTGTTACAATATTAATTTCCTCTGCCTCAGTTTATTGTTCCTCAGACTTGTTTAGTGTCAGATGTTCTGGAACAGCAGTGTCCCAAGCAGTGGGTGAGCAGCAAGGCACTGGGGTTTGTTGTGACTGTGCTCTGCTTTTGTGCAGAACCTGACCAACGAGGAGCAGGTGGTGATCATCCAGGCCAGGACCGTGCTGACCCTGGCTGAGAAGGTAACGGCCCCAAGCAGCCCTGGCTGTGCTGAGAGCACCCACCCCTCTGGGGGGAAACCCGTGTTCTGCTGCTGGGGAGCTGCCAGGGCCACACCAAACGCCTTGGGGCCCTGGGGGGGATTGGGGATTTGTATGGGATTGGGGTTTTGTGTGGGATTGGAGCCCTGGGTGGGGTTGGGGCTTTATGTGGGATTGTGGGATTGGGGTTTAGTGTGGGATTGGAGCTTTGTGTGGGATTGGGGTTTTGTGGGATTGGGGCTTTGTGTGGGGTTGGGGTTTTATGGGACTGGGGCTTTGTGTGGGATTGGAGCCCTGTGTGGGATTGGGGTTTTGTGGGATTGGAGCTTTGTGTGCCCAGGTTTTGCTCAGGCTGTGCTCAGACTATGCTAAACTGGGCTCAGGCTGTGCTAAGCTGTGCTCAGGCTATGCTCAGCTGGGCTCAGGCTGTGCTAAACTGGGCTCAGGCTGTGCTAAGCTGTGCTCAGGCTGTGCTAAGCTGGGCTCAGGCTGGGCTCTCGCTGTGCTAAGCTGTGCTCAGGCTGTGCTAAACTGGGCTCAGGCTGTGCTCAGGCTGGGCTCTCGCTGTGCTAAGCTGTGCTCAGGCTATGCTAAGCTGGGCCCAGGCTGGGCTCTGGCTGTGCTCAGGCTGTGCTAAGCTAGGCTCTGGCTGTGCCCAGGCTGTGCCCAGGCTTTGCTAAGCTGTGGTCAGCTGGGCTCTGCTCTCCCCACAGTGGCTCCAGCAGATCGAGGTGACCGAGTCAGCGCTGCAGCAGAAGATGCTGGACCTGGAGAACGAGAAGGTACCGGGAGGGCAGGAGGGGCAGCAGGGGCAGGAGGGCAGAGCCCTGGGCCCTGGTGCCACCCACAGCCCCTCCTTGTCCCCAGGAGCTGTTCAGCAAGCAGAAGGGATACCTGGACGATGAGCTGGACTTCAGGAAGCAGTCGCTGGACCAGGCTCACAAGGTGAGGCTGTCGGGGCTGCAGCAGCTCACAGGGCTCTGGCCCCTCTGGAGGCTCTGCCCTGGGCACTGCTGCTCAGGGAGCACCCCCAGGGCTGTGTGGGATGAGTTCAGCAAATCCTCTGCGCCCTGAGCCCAGCAGAACTCCCTCCTGGGCACAGCTCCTGGTCTGAGGGGCCTGGCAGGGTTGGGAGTGAGCATTAACCCAGCACGAGTTCTGCTTCAGCCGAGGTTCCAGTACAGGACTGATGGAGCAATCAGGTTTTCAGTAATTTGTCTTACATTTTAAAAAAGATATTTTAGCCTAGACATCTCCTTGGGTTTTGGATTCCACCCTCTGCAGCCAGAGCAGCTGGAGGTGTTGTGGGATAAGTGTGAGATGAAGCTGCTCTGAAGTCAGGCTCACCATGAGCTGATCCTAAGGCACATCACCCATCTTCTCAGTCATCAGCTCTCTTGTTTCCACCAAAGAGACAAAGGCTATATATAAAAAATGTTATATATATCCACAAAAGGCATTGTTTCCTCTCAGTTTATCTCGTTTTTCCAGTTCCAGGTGAACCTGGAGCACAGTTAGACCTCCAGAGGAGCAATGAGCATTCATGCCTCTGTTTCTGCATCCTGTTGTCTGCTTGAACCATTTGGGGGAGCTTTTGCTCCACACATTTCCTGTCACTTTTAGGGTTGATTTTGCTGTATCTGGAACCAGCACACGCTGGAAACCTTGGGAAGCACACGATCCCTGTGATCTCAGCCCTGAAACAGCTTCAGAGGGATCTCCCTGCCCATGCAGGGATGGAACAAGATGGTCTGGGGCTCCGTGGTTCCATAACCTTGAGCAGCAGTGTAAGGCTCAGAGTGCTCCTGGAGCAGTGAGTGCAGGGCTGGGCACAGGGCTGGGGGTCATTTCCATTCCCCTGCCTTTCCTGAAGGCACCACTTGTGTCCAGGCACAGCTTTGCTCCAGGGCACAGTGCAGCCTGAGAGCAGCAAAGGGAGCTTTGTTCTGCCCTGGAGCTCTTTGGTTCATGGAATTCACTTCAGTTCCATGCTTGTTTGTGCCTGGAGATGAGGAGCAGCTGATGAGGATCCCCCTGAGATGAGCAGGAGGAACCACTGAGCCTTGGCCCAGGGGGCTCTGGGCTGGCACTGCTGCTCTGGAGGGTCCCTGCCCTTCCCTTCCTGCTGCTCTGGAGGGTCCCTTCCCTTCCTGCTGCTCTGGAGGGTCCCTGCCCTTCCCTTCCTGCTGCTCTGGAGGGTCCCTGCCCTGCCCTTCCTGCTGCTCTGGAGGGTCCCTGCCCTGCCCTTCCTGCGGCTCTGGAGGGTCCCTGCCCTTCCCTCCCTGCTGATCTGGAGGGTCCCTGCCCTTCCTGCTGATCAGGGCACACACCCAGACAGGACAGGGCGAGGCTGGGTCCCTCTGGGGCCAGCAGGAGCCCAGGCACAAACAGCAGGGTTAGCAAGGTGCTGGTGTTTTGAAAGGAAAAGCAGAACTGTCTCCTGAGATTTCATGTGTTCTTCCCCATGGAGATGCCATGGTTTTCACTGGTTTTCACCAGTTATCATCAGTTATCACCAGTGTTCATCAGTTATCACCAGTTATCACCAGTTGTCACCAGTTTCCATCAGTTATCAATCACCAGTTATCAATCACCAGTTATCAATCAATCACCAGTTATCAATCATCAGTTATCAATCACCAGTGTTCACCAGTTATCACCAGTTATCATCAGTTATCACCAGTGTTCACCACTTTTCACCAGTTATCATCAGTTATCACCAGTTATTACCAGTGTTCACCAGTCCCAGTGCTCCTGTTCTGCTGGGAGCGTTCTGCTCTCCTGGCTCTGCTGAGACCCAATCAAACAGCAGCAGCCTCACTGGAAAATGTGATTTTGAATGGAGCTGATTGATCACAAGAGACCCAGCAGGGATTTCACAGCCGGGTGGAGGTGGCACTTGGGGACAGGGCGTGGTGGTGGCCTTGGCACAGCTGCACTGGGGCTTTGGGGGCTTTTCCAGCCTCACCAGTTCCATGATTCTGTTGCAGTGGGGCTCTCCTGAGGCCATGGAGAGCTCTGCAAGGTGCCACCAGCTCTTCTCTCCCCTTTTCAGTTTTTATTTTTGTTTTTATTTGCATTTTTAGCTTTCATTGTTTGGTCACAGTCCTTCAGGCCACATGCTGCCTTTCCCTGCTCTGGATCTCACTTGCTGAAATAGATTTCAGCTCACTCTTGGCTTGCCTGGGGGACAGCCTTTGTCCTGGGTTGGGTTCCAGGGCAGGGGACACTGCCTGGAGCACCTCCTGCCCCAGAGGGTGCCAGGCTCAGTGACCCAGGGAAACCTGGCCTCTCCATTTCCATTCCCACACCTCTCCATCCCAGGGAATCCAGAGGGATCTGCCTGCCTGGGAGGGGCAGGGGCAGAGCCCAGCTGCAGGACAGGCTCCTTTCCTTGGGCACAAACCCTCCTGGAGCTGAGAGCCCTGCCAGGGGAGCTGCTGGGAATGCATTTTCCCCTGGCTGTTCCTCCTGCTGTTCCTCCTGGCAGATCATGGGCTGGTGCTGCTGTGTGCCCTGCTGCAGAGCAGGATGGCTGGGAAGGGGACTGAAAAATACATGTAAAAATATCTGTGACTCACAAAATGAGTTTTTTATGAACCTCTTTCCTTTTTGCCTTTTCCTGTTTACATTTTCCCTTCTCCCTTTTCCCTCTCCCTTCTCCCTTTCCCCTTCCTTTCCTTTTTTCCTCCTCCCTCCTCTCCCCACGGCCACCTCCCATCCCCAGGAAGGAGAAGCTGACTCCCAGATGTTTGTGGGGCGCACTGGGCTGGCCCCAGAGGCTGTCCCAGTTCCAGCCTGGGGTGTTTTCCCTCTGGCTGGAGTCCTGCTGTGTGGGAGCTCAGCACTGCTCCCATTGCCTCTCAGGGACGTTCAGCTCCTCACTAACTCCTCACCCAACCAGCACAAGGCCGAGCTGACAGCTTTATATTGTTTTTGATTAGCAAATTCTGGAATTAGAAGCCATGCTCTATGATGCCCTGCAGCAAGAAGCTGGAGCCAAAATTTCCGAACTTCTTTCAGAAGAGGAGAAGGAGAAGCTGAAGAGCGCGGTGGAGCAGTGGAAGCGGCAGGTGATGAGCGAGCTCCGCGAGAGGGACGCACAGATCCTGCGCGAGAGGATGGAGCTCATCCAGCACGCCCAGCAGGTGGGTGTGGGCACCAGGGACGTGTCCTTGGGCAGGGACAGCCCTGGCAGTGCCAGGGACAGCCCTGACAGTGCCAGGGACACACCTTTGGGTAGGGACACACCCTTGGGCAGGGACACATCTAGCAGCACCAGGGACCTGCCCTGGCAGCACCAAGGACACACCTGACAGTGCCAGGGACATGCCTGGCAACACCAGGATCAGCCCTTGAGTAGGGACACACCTGGCAGCACCAGGGAGAGCCCTGGCAGCACCCTTGGGTAGGGACATGCCCTTGGGCAGGGACAGCCCTGGCAGTGCCAGGGACACGCCTGACAGTGCCAGAGACACACCTGGCAGTGCCAGGGACACACCCTTGGGCAGGGACACATCTAGCAGCACCAGGGACAGCCCTGGCAGCGCCAGGGACACACCCTTGGGCAGGGACAGCCCTGGCAGTGCCAGGATCAGCCCTTGGGCAGGGACACATCTAGCAGCACCAGGGACACACCTGGCAGTGCCAGGGACACACCTGGCAGTACCAGGGACACACGTGGCAGTGCCAGGGACACACCCTTGGGCAGGGACAGCCCTGACAGTGCCAGGGACACGCCTGGCAGTGCCAGGATCAGCCCTTGGGCAGGGACACACCTGGCAGCACCAGGGACACACCTGGCAGTACAAGGGACACACCCTTGGGCAGGGACAGCCCTGGCAGCACCAGGGACACACCCTTGGGCAGGGACACACCTGGCAGCAGCGGGGACACACCTGGCAGCGCCAGGGACACACCCTTGGTCAGGGACACGCCTGGCAGTGTCAGGGACACACCTGGCAGTGTCAGGGACACACCTGGCAGCACCAGCCTCTCCTGGAGCTGCCCCAAGCTGGGCTTGGCTGGCCCTGCACACAGGGCTGTGCTGGCTTTGTCCCACACGGTGACATCACAGAGCACTCCCCTACAGCTCAATTCCCAGTTTAGCTTTGGTGGAAGCACAGCACACACTGTTGATATCCCCCAAAATAATGCATCTGCTGGGTACATCTGTATTTGCTTGGTTAATAAATATTTTTTTATTTGACATCTGACAGAGAATTAAAGAGCTAGAAGAAAGAATTGAAGGCCAAAAAAGACAAATAAAAGAGTTAGAGGAAAAGGTAAGGTGGTGCAGATGGAACAGCTGCTGTGTGTGCCCATGACCATTCTCCATTTCACCAGAGCTCGTGTGTGCAGTGCAGGAGAAAGGGGCACAGCTCCAGGAAAAGAGTTTGCATTTGCACCAGCTGGACTGGTTAAATCGAGTCCTTCCTGCCTGGTAGCTCTGGGTGCAGCCTGGACGTGGGACTGGGCAGGGAGCAGGGAGGGACAGAGCCCAGGGATGGGACAGGGAGCAGGGAGGGACAGGGAGCAGGGAGGGACAGAGCCCTGGATGGGACAGGGAGCAGGGAGGGACAGAGCCCTGGAAGGGACAGAGCTCTGGATGGGACAGGGAGCAGGGAGGGACAGAGCCCTGGAAGGGACAGAGCCCTGGATGGGACAGGGAGCAGGGAGGGACAGAGCCCTGGGATGGGACAGGGAGCAGGGAGGGACAAGGAGCAGGGAAGGACAGAGCCCTGGATGGGACAGAGCCCCTGAAGGGACAGGGAGCAGGGAGGGACAGAGCCCAGGGATGGGACAGAGCCCAGGGATGGGACAGAGCCCTGGATGGGACAGAGCCCTGGATGGGACAGGGAGCAGGGAAGGGACAGAGCTCTGGATGGGACAGGGAGCAGGGAGGGACAGGGAGCAGGGATGGACAGAGCCCTGGATGGGACAGAGCCCCTGAAGGGACAGGGAGCAGGGAGGGACAGAGCCCAGGGATGGGACAGGGAGCAGGGAGGGACAGGGCCCAGGGATGGGACAGAGCCCTGGGAAGGGACAGGGAGCAGGGATGGGACAGAGCCCCTGAAGGGACAGGGAACAGGGATGGGACAGGAATCAGGGATCTGATAGAGCCCAGGGCTCAGGGCAGCAGAGCTCTGGCAGGGAGCTGTGCCCTGCTCCTCCCCTGGGTGTGCAGTGCATGGAGCCTTTCCCTGCAGCAGCCAGGGCTCTGCTCTGCTCCCCTGGGTGTGCAGTGCACAGAACCTTTCCCTGCAGCAGCCAGGGCTCTGCTCTGCTCCCCTGCCTTGTGCCAGAGCTCGCTGCAGCCAGACCTGCAGCTGTGACCCCAGGGAATGCCCAGGGAATGTCCCAGGGAATGTCCCAGGGAATGCCCCAGGGAATGTCCCAGGGAATGTCCCTGTGCTCAGCTGCACCAGGGGCTGAGCTGGACCAGCTCTGAGCCTCCCCCAGCCCTCAGCAGCCCCTGGGGTGTCGGAGGAGCCAGAGCTCAGTGATGTCCCCCCATGTCCCCTGAGCCTGGGCTGGGCTCAGAGGGGCAGGGTGTCCCTGTCCCCAGCCCAAGGGACTCTCACAGGAGCTCTCATGAGCCAAGCTGAGCCCTGAGCACTCAGACTTCACTTCACACTCCACATTTCTTCTCACCTGAGAGTTTTGTTGCACTCTGTCTGTAACCACAGCTTGTTTCTCAGTTAAACACACTGTCAACTCTTAATCTCTTTCTTCTCTTCCATTTTTTCCTCTCTTCTCTCCCCTTTTCAGTTTTTATTTTTGTTTTTATTTTTTTCTTTAGCTTTCATTCTTTGGTCATAGTCCTTCAGGCCACATGCACAAGGTAAGCCCTCGGTCTCCTCTGCTCTCTCCTCCTCATAAAGCACCAGAACTTTCCTTTTTGCTGTGTCAGGCATCCCAGAGAACCCAGAAAGGGAAATCTCCAAATCCTTTAAAAAACCAAGGAACCTGGGCAGCAGCAGGCAAAAACCTGTCACACAGAATTCCCTTCTTTAGAGGGAAGGACAAGGGGAAATCACGCAGGTTTAAAAGCAAGGAAAGCTGAAGCAAGCCAGGGAAAACATCCAGGGTGGCGTGGCTCCTGTGGCTGCACCAGGGCTGCTGCAGCTGATCCGTGCTGGAAATCCATGGAAAGCCTCAGCCCCATCCATGGAAATCCTCAGCCCCCTCCATGGAAAGCCTCAGCCCCCTCCATGGAAATCCTCAGCCCCATCCATGGAAAGCCTCAGCCCCATCCATGGAAATCCTCAGCCCCCTCCATGGAAATCCTCAGCCCCATCCATGGAAACCCTCAGCCCCATCCATGGAAAACCTCAGCCCCATCCATGGAAATCCTCAGCCCCCTCCATGGAAATCCTCAGCTCCATCCATGGAAAGCCTCAGCTCCATCCATGGAAAGCCTCAGCTCCATCCATGGAAAGCCTCAGCCCCATCCATGGAAAGCCTCAGCTCCATCCATGGAAAGCCTCAGCCCCCTCCATGGAAATCCTCAGCTCCATCCATGGAAAGCCTCAGCTCCATCCATGGAAAGCCTCAGCTCCATCCATGGAAAGCCTCAGCCCCATCCATGGAAAGCCTCAGCCCCCTCCATGGAAATCCTCAGCTCCATCCATGGAAAGCCTCAGCCCCATCCATGGAAAGCCTCAGCTCCATCCATGGAAAGCCTCAGCCCCATCCATGGAAAGCCTCAGCCCGCTCCCTGCACAGCCTGTCCTGCTCCAGGACTGCAGTTTGGGGTTTGGGGAACAGCTGGGTTTGGGGGAACAGCTGGGTTTGGGGGAACATGGCATTTTTGGGGTGTGTTCCTCCAGGCACTGTGCCCCAGGGACTCCCTGAATCCCTTTTCCCATGTAAATAGGGGATAATTGTCCTGTTTCTGTGTGTGCTGCGGTCACAGCATGGATGGCAGCAGGGAAACACTCCCCACTAACAACACAAACTGAATCCATCACAAATCCTTTCTTATCAGTTCTGCAATCCAGCAGATCGTTATAACCAGGAGCTCACAGAAGTTTTGTGAATTTCTGAATTATTTTTGAATTATTTCTGCCCTTTGATTCCTGTTCTCCTCTCTTGTTTCAGCCCCCTGAGGCCCCTCCAGCTGCTCCTGCTGTCGTTCCCAGAGGGACAGCCCTGCCTGAATCCCACCCCCAGACCTTGCCCTTGCCACCCCCCCAGACCTGTCTGGTTTTTGCTGCTGGAGATGGGAGGTGCAGTCTGAGGGGCTGAGCACCCTGAACACCCGAGGAGCTGGGACAGGACTGAACTGAGCCTCAGAGAAAACCAAAAACTCTGCCCAGGCTGCTCAGGCTGCCCTGGCTCTGAGCCCAGCTCTGCCAGAGCACATCTCTGATTCAGATACTCTGGATTCCTTCTGCGTCCCTGCTGAGCAGGTGCTGAATTGCTTCTGTGTAGAAGTGCCCGTTCCTGTTTGTATGCCACACGTTCATGTTTGTTATCCACAAAAACCTGTCTTGGAAGGGTTTGGGAGGTGTTCCAGAGGAGTAGCTCATGGAAGGATGAATGTGAATGAAAATGATGAATATGAATGAAAATGAAGTGGTTTGTTCCAAGGTGTTTCTTCGTTGCCCCATGCTTTGTTGAACATCCCATGAGCCCAGCTTTAGCAAAAAAATGTAAAGCTACATTCAAGAAACCAAACTGTAATTTTATTTTTTTGAGTTGTCAGTAAACCACGATGAGGAAAACTAAGCAGTAATTTATGTCCCTGAACAAAGACAAAAGGCTTAACACTGTCCCAGCAAAAAGTTCAACCTGGAAAGGAGTGAACTCAACCAGATTATCCCTGACCCACCTGCACTGGGCTGGGAGAGGCAGCAAGAGGGAACAGAGGATGTTACCACCTGGAAAATGTCACCTGGAAAATGTCACCTGGAAGATGTCCTCACCTGGGGAAAGGGAGCACAAGTCCCACAGCCTGAGCCTGGGAGACTGGCACAGGAACTGGGAAGGAAAAAGAATCCTCTAGAAAAACAGGTGAAGAGGGGAAAATCCAGAAGGAATTCCAGAGTGTGACTGCCCACGTGGAATCCACAGCCAAGCACAGAAATGTGGGGCTGTGGGGCAAGGCCAGGAATGAGGGACAAAGCCAGGAACGAGGAGCAAAGCTGGAACAAGACCAGGAACAAGGCAGACCCCAGACCCAGGTGCTGCTGGTGCCACGGTGCCCCTGCCCACAGCACGGGGCAGGAAGGGATCAGAGCTCCGGGCAGGTAAGATGGGCTGATCCCCTGGAACCCCTTCATCCTGGCATTCTGTGTCCTCTGGAACTCCCTCACTGCTGCTCCCTCTCACTTGGGTTCAAATACTTCACGTGACAACAGAGGAAATACTGAATTGGGTGTTGAAATTACCGGTTTTAATGCAGACATGATTTAATCCTTGCTGTGTTTCTGCAGTAATTTGGTGAAGTGTGGGGGAAATTTGGAGGCTCCCATTGAGCAGAGGCACAGAGGGGCTGACTCAGAAGCTCTCCCAGCACAAACTGTGCTGGGGATCCTGCAGGTCTCTCTCGTGAGGAGCAGGCACTGGTGCAGAGATTTCCAGTGGTTGGTGATTGTCAATTTGTGTAAAAGCCTGGGGTGTCTCCTGGCACGGCGCTTCTGCTCCGCTGGCTCGGGGCTGTGCAGCCTGAGATGCACAGAGATGACAATGTCAGTGTGAATTTGGGGACAGGCAGAGGAGATGGAGGAGATGGAGGAGATGGAGGCCCTGGGGCAGGAGGGGTGGCTGCTGCAGGAGGATCCAGCCAGGTCTGAGCAGGCTGGGGGTTCACTCATCCCACTGCTCATCCCAGACCCTCTGCCTGTGCACAGGCTGCTCCTTGGTGCTTTTCCCAAATCCCACGGGAAAACACTGGTACAGACCAGCTGGGATTTTCCTCCTAAGCAAAACATCTGGTTTATTACAGCAGGAGCTCGTGGTTGTGCTGCCCGGGCAGGATGTGGGACCAGCTTTTCATTTATCCTCTGTACAGTAAAAACCTCCCACCCCTGTGCTGCTGTGGGGCTGTCACACACAGCACAGACCCCAGAGTTTGGGTTGGGTTGGGTTGGGTTGGGAGGGACCTCCAAGGTCACCTCACTGCCCCTGGAATGGGCAGGGACACCTCCCACTGTCCCAGGTAGCTCCAAACTCCACCCAGCCTTCCCTTGGGTCATTTATAGGGTGCTCCTCTTCCTGTGGGAATAGAGAAGAGCTTTTCTGGAGTGTGGATTTGTGCAGCAGCAGCAGTTTGGGGTCCTGTGTGCCTCCCCCTCAGCACCCCAGCACCTTCCACCCTCAGCTTGCTCTCAGAGAGAAAACTCCCCCTGACCCTGTGCAGAGCTGGGACTGGCAGGGTAAAAGCTGCTCCACCAAGCTGGTTCTAAAGATAACCCTTCAGTTCACCTTTCATTCCCCAAAGCACTCCTGGGCAGAGCAGCTGAAGGGTTCTCCCCTTAATTTGTGTTCTGCTGAGCTCTTTCAAATGATAAGAACACGTATTTTTGTAGTTTACCCAACTCAGTGTTTATTCAGCTGGAAAATCAAAGTTAGCTTTTTTTTAAAGAATGCATTCTGTTAGTAAATTAACGTTTGTGTAGATGGCTCCTGCCGTGGAGGGGGTTGGGGTGCTCGGTGATATCTCTGCACTTCCAGGTCAGCAGAAATCCCAGAGAAACCTCCCCAGGAAAGGAGAGCACGTCCGAGTCACTGAGGCTCTCCTGCCTCACGCACATCTGCAGAGGCAGAGAGGAAATGCTGCTCTGTCCATGGCTTTTTCTGGAAACAATGCCCCGGGGGACACTGTGCTCCTCGTTATGAACAAGGATGCTGTGAGCACCCCACACCCCCGGGAGCAGCAGGCTGGTGAGGGGAGCGTCAGGGCTGCTGCCAGGCAGGAGGGAGCACTGGCAGTGCTGGGATGGTCCTGGAAGGGCTCTGGGAAATAATCACCTCAATCAGAGCCACAGCCCTGCCTCTCCCAAACACAATCCTGGCGGCTGTGGCCCCACAAACAGCGCTGCTGGCAGGGCTCTGTGTGCCTGGGTTTGCCTGCAGCTGCTGCGGTGGTGCAGGTGTGAGCAGGGTGCTCAGCAGGGTGAGCCACGCTGTCACCCCCTGCTCCTGTGGGTGGCACCAGGGCTGGTGTCCCCTCAGTGTCACCCAGCGCCTTTCCCGGGAGCAGGTGCAGGGGAGACCGAGGTGTCAGCCTGCATTTTCTGCATTTCCTGCACTGCCTGCATGGCCTGCATTTCCTGCATTGCCTGCACTGCCTGCCTTTCCTGCATTGCCTGCATTTCCCGCATTGCCTGCATTTTCTGCATTTCCCACATTGCCCGCATTGCCTGCATTGCCTGCACTGCCTGCATTGCCTGCCTTTCCTGCATTGCCTGCCTTTCCTGCATTGCCTGCATTGCCTGCATTGCCTGCATTGCCTGCATTTCTTGCATTTCCCACATTGCCTGCATTTCTTGCATTTCCCACATTGCCTGAATTTCTTGCATTTCCCACATTACCTGCATTGCCTGCATTTCTTGCATTTCCCACATTGCCTGAATTTCTTGCATTTCCCACATTGCCTGCATTGCCTGCATTACCTGCATTTCCTGCCTCAGTTCCACCTGTGCAGCCTGACCAGGCACTGCTGAACTGATCCTGACCTGTCCCTGAACTGTCCCTGACCTGTCCCTGCTGAACTGATCCTGAACTGTCCCTGAACTGTCCCTGAACTGTCCCTGCTGAACTGATCCTGAACTGTCCCTGAACTGATCCTAATCTGTCCCTGAACTGTCCCTGACCTGTGCCTGACCTGTGCCTGAACTGTCCCTGCTGAACTGATCCCACTAAACTGTCCCTGACCTGTCCCTGACCTGTCCCTGACCTGTCCCTGCTGAACTGATCCTGACCTGTCCCTGACCTGTCTCTGACCTGTCCCTGACCTGTCCGTGCTGGAAATCCATGGATCCCATGGAAATCCATGCAGCCCTCTCCCTGCACAGCCTGTCCTGCCTCCAGGACCGCAGCCAGCTGTAGTATATATAAATAAACATATACATATATATATATATATATGTGAATGAGCATGTAAATATGTATATATGTATATCTAGATAAAGATGAATGTGTAAATATGTATTTCCTTCCATTGCAGCCTTGGTGAGAGGCTGTGCTGGTGAAGGTCATCATTCCTCATCAGGAATTGTTGTGACAGGACGAGGAGTAATGGGCTCAGACTGAAACAGGGGAAATTCAGCTTAGATATATGGAAGAAATTCATTATTCCCAGTGAGGGTGGGCAGGGCTGGCACGGGGTGCCCAGATTTGCTGTGGCTGCCCCTGGATCCCTGGCAGTGCCCAGGCCAGGCTGGACACTGGGGATGGACACTGGGGACAGTGGGAGGTGTCCCTGCCATGGCTGGGTGGCACTGGGGGGAATTTGGGATCCCTTCCCCACCCAAACCATTCTGGGCTTTTGTGCTCCCTCTCGGATGAAATCTGACCCCTAATCTGTGAGGAATTGCGTTCCTGCATTGTTCTATTCAGCAAAGCTGCGGTTTTTCACAAGCCACGATTGCTCAGAGGCACAAACATCAGCGCTCCATCCATTACCATTTTAAAATGCTTGTGTCCCATTTTTACGGCTTTCTGGAGCGTTTCTCTGTGTCTGGCGGGAGGCGGCGGGGTGAGGGAGAGGGAAATGTGCCTTTTGTGAGGCCAGCAGCCCCGGGCAGCCCCGGTGACACCGGTGACACCGGCGGTGGCTCCGCGCTCCGGAGCGCTCGGCGCTGCCAAACGCGGTGTGACGGCCCCGGCAGCGGGGGCAGAGCCGGGTGGTGACTGGAAAATCCTGTGTGAGCCTCTCTGGGCTCCTTTCTGTCCTTCCCAGGGACTGGAACATCCCGTGTGAGCCTCTCCGGGCTCCTTTCTGTCCTTCCCAATGACTGGAACATCCCGTGTGAGCCTCTCCTGGCTCCTTTCTGTCCTTCCAGGGACTGGAACATCCCGTGTGAGCCTCTCTGGGCTCCTTTCTGTCCTTCCAGGGACTGGAACATCCCGTGTGAGCCTCTCTGGGCTCCTTTCTGTCCTTCCAATAACTGGAATATCCCGTGTGAGCCTCTCTGGGCTCCTTTCTGCCATTCACTTCTCAGCCTCTTTTCAGGAATTGCTTCTGAAATGCTTGGGTGCTGTTGTGCCCCTGTGAGCAGCATTCCCTGTCTCTGGGGGACAAAGGGGGGACAGAGAAGTCACTGACCTGCTGGAGCTGTTCTGGCGTTGGGATGAGAGGAGGTTTAAGGTCCCTTCCAGCCCGGGGCAGCCCAGGATTGTGGCTGGGAAGGGTTAATCCATCCCCACACAGTGCAGGGATATTGATCTGCCGCTGAGGTCTGGGGGAGAGGGGACACGGAGCAGGGCAGGAGAGGGGACAGGGAATTCAGGATTCTCTCCTTTCCAGCCGTGGCCGGGCTGTTCCCCTGTCCGGGAGGGTTCCCCAGGAATTCCCCATCCTGCTGGCACCGCTCTCGGGGCTGGGTGAGAGGTGGGAACAGGGACACAGGGACAAGGGGGCTGCACGGGGAGGGTCAGGGCAGCTGCACAGCCCCCTCCCACCTGCGGGCACCGCGTCCTCCTCCCCGAGGAGGTGGAATTTGGCTCGTTATTAACTCGTCCTCTCAGAGCTTGTCAGATGAGGCAGATTTTAAATTCATCATTCATCGCTCTCATCACCACGTTCTGAGTGGTACCCACAACTGTTAGGGGAGTATTGCTTAAGGAAAACGAATGATGCGTGGCACAGCCCCGAGAAAACAATGTGTTTAACATTTAATAAATGATCTCTTTTTTACAGGGCAAGCACAGTAGGCTAAGCCTGCTCCAACTCAGACTTAACTGAGGCTCAAATTTAGTTTCCACGTTTAATTTCAAAACCGTTGTATTAACAAAACCCAGCACAACCTATGGGATGGAAATGTTGTAGATTTTGGGATTAAGAATCCCACGTGGAGGAGAGGACCAGAGCTGTAGTTAAACCTTGTGTTTATTTTATTCTGTAGGTACTTGTGCCACTGGAATTTATAAAGCTAAGAAGAAATCCCCTTGATACTGAGATTCTTCAGCCTCCTCCTGCACTCGTGCATCGACCGTGTTTTAACCAGCACAGGGAGCTCAGCTGCAGAAACACGAGGAGTTGTGTTGGTCAGAGAAGTGTGAGATTGGAACTGAAGGGATGCGATGTTCTAAGGCCAAGGCTGCGGATTTTGATATCAGCAGATGATTCCATCACGGAATTGATTTAACAAGCTCCCGTTCCACCAGACACCAACACCAGTGCTGGCATTCTGGGATGAGCTCCGTTTTTGCTTCTGCATTTCACGCCTGAAACGGGTCCATTTTGAGTTCTACTGAAATACTTCATGTCTTAAAACACTGCATTTACTGGGAGCCCTGCAGGTGGTGGCTGAGGTGACAAAGGGCACGTCAGGAGGTGGCCTGAGTCCATCTCATGGCTCTTCACTGAGGACGTGCCTGGTGTGTCCGTGTGTCTCAAATACCGGCTCTGTGTTCTGATTACCTTCCTTCATCCTGGGGTTTTTAAGTACAAAGCCAATTGTACAGGACAGGTCTGTGTGTAAATAAGGGATTGTACTCACCTATACGTCACTATAAATATGTATGAAGTTTTGTACATAGGAAAGGAAAAACGGCTCGAAGAATGTTTTCAGAGCTGTTCAAATGCACGGGCAGGGATTTAATCCATGTGCTCCCTCCCTCTCCGGGAAGGGATCCCGCTGGTTCCACCCCTGCCTGCATCCCCCGGGCTCTGCGAGGAGTTCTGGTGATCCGGGGCTGGGCTGGGCTGGGCTGGGCTGGGCTGGGCTGGGCTGGGCTGGGCTGGGCTGGGCTGGGCTGGGCTCAGTGTGAGGAGTTCTGGTGACCCAGGACTAGGCTGGGCTGGGCTCAGTGAGGAGTTTTTGGTGACCCAGGGCTGGGCTAGGCTGAACTCGATGTGAGGAGTTCTGGGTTAGGTTTTGGGCCGCTCCTTGCCCCAAACCCGCCGGGTGTGCATCAGGAGGGGACTTTTTGTTCCAGCTGCTGGAGGATGTGGCTGTCATTTCCAGTATTCTGCTCTATAATATCTGTAGCCTTCAGTGATTCCTTGAGTGCCTTACATGGCTTGTGGACAGAATTCCTGACCAGGAGGAGAAAATGCCCCTGGACCGACGCCGGCTCCTTGGCACCCCGTGTGCACAGAAGGGATTTAGCTTCGACTCAGGAAATCGCCGTGTCAATATGTGTATCAAACCCTGTATGATGTGCTGTACAGTTTATAAAAAAGGACTGGTGTAAACTTATGCAAAACCTAAGGCAGAGGAAATGGAGGTTTTTGGTCTGGCGTGCGTGACCCGTGTCCTGTAATCCTAGTCCAAAATCATATCCAAAATACAGAACGTTGGGTTCAGAGCTGCGACAGCAACCAACGGCCCCAAAACAGGGGCTGGAGAGATCGACTAGAGAATTTTACAGATATTTTTGTATTGTGATTCCTATGATATATATCGAGAGACTTTCTATTCCTTTGTAAAATACATAAATTATTGTCAACTTTTAATTAAAAAGATCTGTTTTAAACCTTCAAATTAGGCGCTGTGGTTTGGGCTGGAGGGGATGGGGAGCCGGGCTGTGACACGGGCCAGCCTGGGGGACCCGGAGATGCCCGGGGGGGCTCGGGGGGTTCAGCCAGCCCCGCGCTGTCTCTGCCACCACAGCGCTGCGAGATGTCACCTCGTGGGGACGGGCACGGGTGGATGGGCACGGCAGGGGCGGGGGGTCCTGGGCGGCTCTTAACGCGGCGCTGGGCTCTCTCTGCAGGGCGAGCGGCTGCGGGAGCGCAGGGAGAGCGAGGGGAGAGCAGGGGGAGAGCAAGGGGAGAGCAGAGGGAGCAGGGGGAGAGCAAGGGGAGAGCAGAGGGAGCAAGGGGAGAGCTCAGGGAGAGCAGGGGGAGAGCAAGGGGAGAGCAGGGGGAACGCAGGGAGAGCAGGGGGAGAGCAAGGGGAGAGCAGAGGGAGCGCAGGGAGAGCAAGGGGAGAGCAGGGGAGAGCAGGGGGAGCAGGGAGAGCAAGGGCAGAGCGAGGGGAGAGCAGGGGAGAGCAGGGGGAGAGCAGGGGGAGCAGGGAGAGCAAGGGGAGAGCAGGGGGAACGCAGGAGGAGCAGGGGGAGAGCAGGGGGAGCACAGAGAGAGCGCAGGGAGAGCTCAGGGAGAGCAGGGGGAGAGCAAGGGGAACGCAGGGAGAGCGCAGGGAAAGCAAGGGGAGCGCAGAGGGAACGCAGGGGTAGCACAGAGAGAGCGGGTGGGGAGCACAGGGGGAGCGCAGGGAGAGTGCAGGAGGAGCAGGGAGAGCAAGAGGAGAGCAGGGGGAGCAGGGGGAGCTCAGGGAGAGCAGGGGGAGCAGGGGGAGCTCAGGGAGAGCAGGGGGAGCTCAGGGAGAGCAGGGGGAGCAAGGGGAGAGCAAGAGGAGCAGGGAGAGCAAGGGGAGAGCAAGGGGAACGGAGGGAGAGCAGAGGGAGCAGCGGGAGCACAGAGAGAGCGCAGGGAGAGCAGGGGGAACGCAGGGGGAGAGCAGGGAGAGCAAGGGGAGAGCAGGGGAAGCAGGGGGAGCAAGGGGAGAGTGCAAGGGCACCGCAGGGGGAGCTCAGGGAACCAGGGGGAGCACAGAGAGAGCGCACGGGGAGCGCAGGGAGAGCAGGGGGAGCGCAGAGAGAGCGCAGGGAGAGCTCAGGGAGAGCAGAGAGAGCGCAGGGAGAGCAGGGGGAGCTCAGGGGGAGCAGGGGGAGCTCAGGGAGAGAGCAGGGAGAGCACAGGGGGAGCTCAGGGGGAGCAGGGGGAGCTCAGGGAGAGAGCAGGGAGAGCACAGGGGGAGCTCAGGGGGAGCAGGGGGAGCTCAGGGAGAGAGCAGGGAGAGCACAGGGGGAGCTCAGGGAGAGCAGGGGGAGCACAGAGAGAGCAGGGGGAGCTCAGGGAGAGCACAGGGGGAGCTCAGGGAAGGCAGAAGGAGCTCAGGGAGAGCGCAGGGAGAGCAGGGGGAGCTCAGGGAGAACAGGGGGAGCTCAGGGAGAGCAGGGGGAGCTCAGGGAACGCAGGGGGAGCGCAGCGGTGCCGGGCCCATGTCGGGGCGGCAGGAGGACGCTCTGCCCGCCTGCTTTGCGGGGCTGGGTGCGGGCAGCCCGCGGCCGCGGCAGAAGCGCGGCGGGATGTTCTGCAGCGTGGAGGATGCCTTCGACAACAAGACGCTGAACTTCTCCTCGCTCGCCGCCTCCGGAACAGCAACGCCCGTCGGGGGGCACCGCCGCGACACCCAGCCGGGACCGAGCCCCGAGAAGGGACCGAGCCCCGAACCCGAGCCCGGCCCCGGCGCGGCCGCGCTGCCCCCGAGAGCCGCCGCTCCGGCTGCGCTGCCCGACGGCTGCCGGCAGGTAACGGGACAGGGGCCGGGCGCTGCTGGGAGCCGGCCTGGCCGGCACCGCGCCGGGAGGGGGAGCGGGGACCTGTGCGAGTCCTCCTGCCGCCCTTCCATCCCGTCCCGGTCCGTCCCGTCCCATCCTGTCCCGTCCCGTCCCGTTCTGTCTCTCCCCTCCCGTCCCGTCCCATCCCATCCCATCCCGTCCCATTATCCCATCCCATTATCCCATCCCATCCCATCCCGTCCCGTCCCGTCCCGTCCCGTCCCGTCCCATCCCATCCCATCCCATCCCATCCCATCCCATCCCATCCCATCCCATCCCATCCCATCCCATCCCTGTATCCCATCCCTGTATCCCATCCCATCCCTGTATCCCATCCCATCCCTGTATCCCATCCCATCCCATCCCATCCCATCCCTGTATCCCATCCCATCCCATCCCATCCCATCCCATCCCATCCCTGTATCCCATCCCATCCCATCCCATCCCTGTATCCCATCCCTGTATCCCATCCCATCCCTGTATCCCATCCCATCCCTGTATCCCATCCCATCCCATCCCATCCCATCCCATCCCATCCCATCCCATCCCATCCCTGTATCCCATCCCATCCCATCCCATCCCATCCCATCCCATCCCATCCCATCCCTGTATCACATCCCATCCCATCCCATTATCCCATCCCATCCCATCCCATCCCATCCCTGTATCCCATCCCATCCCTGTATCCCATCCCATCCCATCCCCTCCCGTCCGTCCCGCTGTCTCCGGGCCGGTCCGTGCGCGGCTCTGAGCAGGGCAGGGCCCTTGGGCCGCTGTTCTCTCGGGGGTCTCGGCTGCCCCCGGCCCCGCTCGGCTCCCCCCGCTCCGTGGGTGTGCGCGCGGGGCGGGCGGGGGCGCGCACGCAGGCGGGGGCGCGCGGCGGGCACGCGCGGCAGCCCCGCACAGCGGCGGAGGCGGCGGCGATGTCTCAGCCCGGCAGGAAAAGCGTGACCCGGGCACCGGTGAGCGCTCCCCGCCGCGGGTCAGGGCTGCGGGGCTGCGGGGGATGAGGGGCTGCGGGGGCTGCGGGCCAGGGGTCGCTCCGGCCGGTGGGGAAGGAGCGGGGCGGGCGGTCTGGCACAGCCGGGGTGCCGGTACTGGTGCCGGTACCGGAGCTCCTGCCCCGTGCAGCCTCCCCGCTCCGCTCCTTTGTTGCGGGGCCCGGCCGGAGCCCGGCGGTGCCGCCGCTTTGTCCCGGGTTTGGCCCGGGGGGACAAAGGCGGGCGGGCTGCGGGCGCTGCCCCGCCGTGCCCCCGGTCCCGGTGCCCCCGGGATCGCCGTTACCGAGGGATGGGCTCAGCGCTGTGGGAGCATCTCTGAGCTCCCCGTGCTCCTGCCCCTCTCAGCCCGGTCCCCCCGCGGCTCCCCCGGCCCCGCCGCGCTGCGTGGGAGGGGATTCCCTTCTCCCCGCACGAGTCGGGACAAATCGCTCGGTGGCGATGCCTTGTGTTTTGTTTTTTCTGCTTTCGCTGGCTCGCGGCAGAACTCCCTGGGGAAAAGCGCGGTGGGTGCGGGAGCCAGGGAGCACCGCGGTGCGGGGCTGCGGGAGCGGGTCCGGGCCGGTGGGGATGGGGAGGGGGTGAGGATGAGGATGGGGTGAGGATGGGGTGAGGATGGCGGTAAGGACGGGGTGAGGATGAGGATGGGGAGGGGGTGAGGATGAGGATGGGGTGAGGATAAAGATGGGGTGGGGATGGGGGTGAGGATGAGGATGGGGTGAGCACAGACCCCACAAAGGGAGGGGCCGTCAGGCTCTCCCATGGGGCAGCAACACTGAGGCTTCTTTTGATCGATGTTATGGGACAAGAGGAAACAATAGACACGATAAATCCTGACGGTTCTAAAAAAGAGAGCACAACTCTTTAATTTAGCTTTTGCATACCAGCGATGCTCTTTTAAACAAGCCCCAAAATGTTTCTGGGCACTTTTGCCCCAGGACCCGGCTCTTTGTGGAGCAGCATCCCCAGGCTGTGCCGCCACGTGCTCAGTTTTGTGCCCAGGCCGTGCTCTTTGTGTTGCCCATTTCAGCACTGGAAATCATTTTTCAGATGAGCAGGAAAGGAATCCTCTGAAATTAGGCTGCAGCTCCACATAGACATCAGCGCTGCTGCTTCCTAAATTTCCTAGTTAGAGATTCTGGGTGAAGATTCTGCAAATCTGAAAACTGTGCCACTGTCTGGCTTTGAAGTGAGGCGAGTCCTGGAGGCTTTATCTGCCTCTGACTGCGAGAACGAATGAATGGCAATAAATTACCAGGTTAATGAGATGCACTGAGAAGCCTCAGCTGGAGCGGAGGGAGGAGGAACACGGCTCAGCCCTCAGAGCTGGGGGGGCCCAGGGCTGCCAGGCTCAGGGCACAATTCCATACAGTTCCCTTTGCAAATGTAGTTGTGAAATAGTCTGGATAGTCACTGAACTTGAGAGATTGGAGGGAAAATATTAAACCTAGATTTAATTAAAGCTTGGAATGAGTAAAGTGGAATCCAAACAAAGGAATCTTTAAAAAACTGTGGGTTTTTTTTTTTTTTTTTTTTCATTAGAGTGACCAGATTCTAATCAAAGGAGGAAAAATTGTCAACGATGATCAGTCATTCTATGCAGACGTTTATGTGGAGGATGGATTAATAAAGTAAGTTAAAAATTTATATTTGCCAAAGTAATTTCTTAGAATGATACAGTGCCTTGGGATTTGAACAAGGCTCATTCCCACCATCGTTTTTTTGAAAATCTTTTAAGAAAAATAAAGGCAGCATTTTAGAGTAGTGTTGGGAAACTCGAGCAGCGCTGGCAGCTGGGGAGGAGCAGCAGAGCTCGTTGGGCTCCTTGGGCTCCCTCCCTTCAGAGCTGCTGCCCGCTCAGGGGAGTGCTGGTTTCCTTTGCAGGCAGATCGGAGAGAACCTGCTGGTTCCGGGGGGCACCAGGAGCATCGACGCCCACGGGCAGCTGGTGATGCCGGGCGGCATCGACGCGCACACGCGGCTGCAGGGGCTCGCCCCGGGCGTGAGCCCGGCCGACGGCTTCGCCCAGGGCACCCGGGCAGCGCTGGCAGGAGGCACCACCATGATCAGTAAGGGGAGCCCCAACCAACAGGGGGTCCCAGCAGAATACACAGCCTGGGGTCACTGCAGGGGTGTTTGTGTGCCCTCATAGCACAGAAATGTCTCTGGGTGCCCTCACAGCACAGAAATGTCTCAGTTTGTGTGCCTTCATAGCACAGAATTGTCTCAGTTTGTGCACCTTCACAGCACAGAATTGTCTCAGTCTGTGCACCTTCACAGCACAGAATTGTCTCAGTTTGTGTGCCCTCATAGCACAGAAATATCTGTTTGTGTGCCTTCACAGCACAGAATTGTCTCAGTTTGTGCACCTTCAGAGCACAGAATTGTCTCTGTTTGTGTACCTTCACAGCACAGAATTGTCTCAGTTTGTGTGCCTTCACAGCACAGAAATGTCTCTGTGCACCTTCACAGCACAGAATTGTCCATTTCTGCTGGGCACACCAAACATCACCGAGCTAACCAAAGGTGCAGAGCCTCCTTGCCTTGCTGCACGTGGATGTTGGAAATACACACCTCTATTAGAAATGTGTCTGCCCCTGCCTCACCTCATCAGAGAGCAGAACAGAACAGCACTTTAAACACCTTTTAGTGGGTTTTTAACAGCTCTGCAAGGTTGGGGGTTGGGGTTTTTTGGAGTTTCTCGGCTCCGTTTTTTTGTTAGTGTGGAATGAATCTGCTCTCTGTTTTGTTCCTGTCCGGTTCCCAGGAGCCCCAGGAGTGGTGTGTGACTGCAGGACCAGTGCCAGCAGTCCTGGCAGAGCTCCCCATGGAGCCCATGGGTGGGGAATGGGAGCTGGGGGCTATTCCCAGAATTTGGGGAGGTGATGGGCAGTGGGTGCTGCCCGTGGGAGCTGCCCAGAGCAGAGCCACCCCCGGGCACTCCCGGTGCTGTGCTGGCCGGACAGAGATGACAAAGCCATGGCTTGGGGTCTGCTTGGGGTCTGCCTGTGGTGTTTGTCACCTCTGTGCCTGGCAGATCCGCTCTCGCTGTCTCAGAGCAGAGCTGCCCTGCGTGTGCATCCCACAGCAGCAGCTCTGGCAGGGCCAGCTGCCCGTGTCCCTGTCCCTCACGCCATGTCCTGTCCCTCACACCATGTCCCTGTCCCTCACGCTGTGTCCTGTCCCTCACACCGTGTCCTGTCCCTCACGCCATGTCCCTGTCCCTCACGCCGTGTCCCTGTCCCTCACGCCATGTCCTGTCCCTCACGCCGTGTCCTGTCCCTCACGCCGTGTCCTGTCCCTCACTCCATGTCCTGTCCCTCACGCTGTGTCCTGTCCCTCACACCATGTCCTGTCCCTCACACCGTGTCCCTGTCCCTCACGCCATGTCCTGTCCCTCACGCCGTGTCCCTCACACCATGTCCTGTCCCTCACGCCGTGTCCTGTCCCTCACACCGTGTCCTGTCCCTCACGCCGTGTCCCTGTCCCTCACGCCGTGTCCTGTCCCTCACGCCGTGTCCTGTCCCTCACGCCGTGTCCCTGTCCCTCACGCTGTATCCCTGTCCCTCACACCATGTCCCTTTCCCTCACACCGTGTCCCTCACGCCATGTCCTGTCCCTCACGGCTTGTCCCTCATGGCCTGTCCCTCACGGCCTGTCCCTCACACCGTGTCCCTGTCCCTCACGCCATGTCCTGTCCCTCACGCCGTGTCCTGTCCCTCACGCCGTGTCCCCACAGTTGACCACGTGTGTCCGGACGCGGGGAGCAGCCTGCTGGCCGCCTACGAGCAGTGGCGCGGCCGCACCGACGGCCAGGCCTGCTGCGACTACGGCCTGAGCGTGGACATCCCCCGCTGGCACGAGGGCCTGGCCGAGGAGCTGGAGGCCCTGGTCAAGGACAGGGGTAAGGGCACGGGGACCCCAGCGGGTCAGGGTTACTGCAGGGGACAGGGCAGAGCTGTCCCCAGCACCCAGCGCTCAGGGATGGGCACAGGCGGCTGTGTCCTCTCCTGGAGCTGGGACCCCCTGTTCTGTCCTGGAGCTGGGACCCCCCGTCCTTCCCCTGGAGCTGGGACCCCCCTGTCCTTCCCTGGAACTGGGACCCCAATCCTTCCCCTGGAGCTGGGACCCCCTGTCCTTCCCCTGGAGCTGGGACCCCCCTGTCCTTCCCCTGGAGCTGGGACCCCCCTGTCCTTCCCTGGAACTGGGACCCCAATCCTTCCCCTGGAGCTGGGACCCCCTGTCCTTCCCCTGGAGCTGGGACCCCCTGTTCTTTGCTAGACCTGGGACCCCCATCCTTCCCTGGAGCTGGGACCCCCCTGTGCATCCCTGGAGTTGAGACCCCCCATCCTCCCCTGGAGCTGGGACCCCCATCCTTGGCCATCCAGCAGGGAGTGTGGATGAGGACACTGGCGCCGAGTTCCTGCCATAACACCTGGGTGTGTTCTCCCACCTTTGGGCAATTGGCAGCCTGGTCATGGAAAGGGGTTTTGGGAACTAAAGGAGTAGGGTTGGCCACCCTGACGTGATGTACAGGAGAAACATTTAAATAAAAACCTCCAAGGCAGGGCTTAGAGAAGGGAGCTCAGCTTTAAGCATTCCACAGTGGTTCTGCTGTGCCTGTAGCTCCTGTGCGTCCCGAGGTGTCCGTGGGATGTGGCTGGCTGGAAAGAGGAAAGCAGAGCAAGCAGCAGGGATTCATGCACTCATTAATACCTATTGCCATGTCTGGAACTGCATTTTCCTTCAGATATGCTAATGCAGAGCTAAATGTCTTCAGTGCAATTTGTAGTCTTGCAAGCAAGGGTTTAATTGGTCAATTACCATAGAAATTCCCAGTGAATTTCCCATTAAAATGCAGAGTGGCTGGAGTAATGGAGCTGTTCCTTGCAATATGAAATACAGCTGTAATTTGACCATGGTTTGGTATTGCTCATTGCCTCTATCCGTACAAAATACAGCAGCAATTCACAGAATCATGGAATGGTTTGGATTGGAAAGGACCTGGTCCCATTCCCTGCCATGGCAGGGACACCTCCCAGTGTCCCCAGTTTCCAGCCCCAGTGTCCAGCCCGGCCTTGGGCACTGCCAGGGATCCAGGGGCAGCCACAGCAAATCTGGGAATTCCATCCCAGCCAGGGAACAATTCCTGCCCAAAATCCCATCTAAATCTACCCATTGTCAGCTCAGAGCCATTCCCTGTGTCCTGTCCCTCCATCCCCTGTCCCAAATTTGAGGATAAGCCACAGAGTGAAGCCAGCACTGCAGGAAATCCAGCCTGGGAGTGAGGCAGCTGAGTGTGCCCTTGGAGCAGTCACAGAGGGCACCTCACCCCGCACGTGGCCCACAGGGGTTTCATTTTTTTGGTTCAGGTGCACCATAAAGTGGGGGTTTATTGTCTTTCACAGCTCCCAAGCTTTGAGGTCACTGCTTGTGGGGACATTTCCCACATCAGCCCTTGGCTTTGCTTTGCTTCCAGAGTAACCCTCGCCAGCACAACCCCCTGGCCCAGCCACCCCTGCCCAGCCCAGGCCAGGTCAGGGAGTTTTGAGGGACAAAGCCACACGTGTCATTTTCTTTTTCCAAGGTGTGAACTCCTTCCTGGTGTTCATGGCTTACAAGGACAAGCTGCAGTGCACTGACAGCCAGGTAGGACAGGGGAGTGCAGGGACAGCCACAGGCTCACCCCGAGCTGGGGGCAGTGCCAGGGCTGACCTGGGCACTGCTGTGTCCTGGCAGATGTACGAGATCTTCTGCACCATCCGGGACCTGGGGGCCATCGCCCAAGTGCACGCGGAGAACGGAGACATCATCGAGGAGGTTTGTGTCCTCTGAGACCTGGGGGTGACCAGGGCACGGGGAGGGGAGCCCTGGCACTGTCCCTGCTCCTGTTTCTGTCCCTGCTCCTGTTTCTGTCCCTGCCTCTGTCCCTGCTCCTGTCCCTGTCCCTGTCCCTGCTCCTGTCCCTGCCCCTGTCCCTGTCCCTGCTCCTGTCCCTGCCCCTGTCCCTGCCCCTGTCCCTGTCCCTGCTCCTGTCCCTGCCTCTGTCCCTGCCTCTGTCCCTGTTCCTGTCCCTGCTCCTGTCCCTGTCTCTGCTCCTGTCCCTGTCCCTGTCCCTGCCTCTGTCCCTGCCTCTGTCCCTGCTCCTGTCCCTGCTCCTGTCTCTGTCTCTGCTCCTCTCCCTGTCTCTGCTCCTGCCTCTGTCCCTGTCCCTGCTCCTGTCCCTGTCCCATCCCTGTCCCTGTCCTTTCCCCTGTCCCTGCCCCTGTCCTGTCCCCATCCCGTCCCTGTCCCTGCTCCTGCTCCTGTCCCTGCCTCTGTCCCTGTTTCTGTCCCTGCTCTTGTCGTTGTCCCTGTCCCTGCCCCTGTCCCATCCCTGTCCCCATCCCTGTCCCTGTCCTTTCCCCTGTCCCATCCCTGCCCCTGCCCCAGTCTCAGTCCCAGTCCCAGTCCTGGTCCCTGTCCCTGTCCCTGTCCCTGCCTGGGCAGCTGCTGCCCCAAAGCCTTGCAGGGAGCAGGACCCTGTAGCAGCTGTGCAGGCAGAGCAATGTGCAGGGGGATCAGGGTGTCCTGTGGAATCATCAGTGTCCCCATGGATCCTCACACGTGCTTGGGCTCCCAAAAAGCACTTTGGGGGTTCCTAAGGGTGCCTGCCTGCCTTAGGTGATGCTTTTCCCCATTATCTCTTGTGTTTAGGAGTTTGGATTTGGGAGGTTTGAGGCTTTTCCAGTAATGTCCGTGACACTGGCAGTATTTAACTCCATCAGCACTGGGGAATGCCTTGGTGTCGCTGCCTCTGCTCGTGGGGCTCATTTTTCCCGTTTATTTGTAGGAAAGTCAGTCCTGGCTCCAGGCTCAGTCAGATGCAGCAGGTGGAGTCAGCCTGGCAGCTCCCTTAGCTCGTGGCCACGCCAGTGTTCAGTGTGGTGTGGGAGGAAGGCTGAGCTGAAAGCCAGATCCAATCCTTCCAGTGGGTTTATTTGAGCAAACAGGATAGAGGCTAATTCCCACCTGCTGGGATCTGATGTGGGAGCTGTTCCTCCGCTGGCTGTGCAGCATGAAGTGACCTCAGGCAGCTCAGAGCTGCAGCAGGGATTGTGTGAGCTGTTAGCATGGGGACACCTGAGCCCTGGGGACAAGCTTGGAGCAGATCTGTGACAGAAGTACAGACAAATAAGCACCTCTGAGAGCAGGGTCCCTGCAAGGATCCTGTGGGATCTGCTCCGTGCAGTGCCCCAGGAGCCAGGGGGGTTCATCACCTCCCCCCAGGGGGGTTCATCACCCCCCCCTGCCCTCGGGGGGCTCTGGGCAAGCTGTGCTGGGTCCGTGGTGCCCTGGGCAGGCTGTGCCCATCCCTGACTGCTCTCTCCTTCCTCCCCAGGAGCAGAAGAGGCTGCTGGAGCTGGGGATTACGGGGCCAGAGGGGCACGTCCTGAGCCGCCCTGAGGAGGTAACAACGCCAGCCCTGCTGTGCAGAGGGGCTGGGACACCTGAGAGCTGGGACACCTGAGAGCTGGGACACCTGTGTCATGGGAGACCTGTGTCATGGGACACCTGTGTGCTGGACACCTGTGTGCTGGACACCTGTGTCCTGGGACACCTGTGCCACGTTCCTGTGCCCACAGGTGGAGGCAGAGGCCGTGTTCCGTGCCATCACCATCGCCAGGCAGGCCAACTGTCCCCTCTATGTCACCAAGGTCATGAGCAGGGGTGCTGCAGATGTCCTGGCTCAGGCCAAGAGGAAAGGTGAGGCTGGCCTGCACGGGCAGTCCCTGAGGCTCTGCATGCACAGGAATCTCATCCTGACTGTGGGCTCTGATAAACCCTCACCCTCTCACTCCCCCACGCTCCTGGGGCGCTGAGGCTCGTGCTGGTTCTCATGCTCTCCTGCTGGAGTTAATTGCTTGGAGCTGGGAAGATTGGAAGGGATGTGTTGGAAACTGTGACACTTCATCTTGGCAGACACAGCTGAGAAACGGGGAATAATCCACTTGTGATCATTTGGTGTGAGCTGAATGAAAAACAGATGTGGAACGAGCTGGGGGTGGAGTGGGAAGGGCTGGGATCAGTCCCGAGGGGAGCAGGGTGGGAGGGGGAGCTTCCCCCTGCCAGACAGACAGGGGTTTGGCTTAAAGGAAGGCATGACAGCTCGTAGGAATGTGTGCCTGCTGTAAGGAGAGGACAGACAGATCCAGAGCTTGCTCTGACAGTGTGTCCCAGCCATCTGAGATAATCGAAAGGATTAGCGAGAGCCCGAAGTGCTGGGGGTGCCGAGCGAGGCGGAGCTGCCGCGGGTGGTGACAGCAGTGCTGTCTGTGCCCGTGCTCCCCTGATGGCACCCTGCTCTGCAGGCACCGTGGTGTACGGGGAGCCCATCACCGCCAGCCTGGGCACCGACGGCTCGCACTACTGGAGCAAGAACTGGGCCAAAGCCGCCGCCTTCGTCACGTCCCCGCCCGTCAGCCCCGACCCCAGCACGCCCCATCACCTCAGCACGCTGCTGGCCAGGTGGGAGCCGTGCCACACCTGGGCACGCTGCCCTGCCTGCATCCTCCCACACCCCCCTGCACACCTGTGGGGCCGAACCCCCCGAGCCATTGGTGCCCCATGGTCTGCCCAGCAAGGGGGGCTGGGGGTGCCATCAGTGCCCCCTCCCTGAGCCCTGCCTGTCCTTTCCTCAGCGGGGACCTGCAGGTCACAGCCAGTGCCCACTGCACCTTCAGCACCGCTCAGAAGGCCGTGGGCAAGGACAATTTCACCCTCATCCCCGAGGGCACCAACGGCATCGAGGAGCGGATGTGCATAGTCTGGGAGAAGTGTGTGGTAGGTGTGGAGTGCACCTGGAGATGTGGGATGTGTGGGACATGAGGGATGTGGGACATGTGGGAGCACTCTGAGATGTGGGACATGTGGGAAATGAGGGATGTGGGACATGTGGGACATGTGGGAGCACTCTGAGATTTGGGACGTGGGAGATGTGGGTACACTCTGAGCTGTGGGAGCACTCTGAGATGTGGGAGCACTCTGAGATGTGGGTACACTCTGAGCTGTGGGAGCACTCTGAGCTGTGGGAGCACTCTGAGCTGTGAGCACTCTGAGCTGTGGGAGCACTCTGAGCTGTGGGAGCACTCTGAGCTGTGAGCACACAGATCTGGGAGCACTCTGAGCTGTGGGAGCACACTGAGCTGTGGGAGCACACTGAGCTGTGGGAGCACACTGAGCTGTGGGAGCACACTGAGATGTGAGCACACAGATCTGGGAGCACACTGAGATGTGGGAGCACTCTGAGCTGTGAGCACACAGATCTGGGAGCACTCTGAGATGTGAGCACACTGAGATGTGGGAGCACACTGAGCTGTGGGAGCACACTGAGATGTGGGAGCACTCTGAGCTGTGAGCACACAGATCTGGGAGCACTCTGAGATGTGAGCACACTGAGATGTGAGAGCACACTGAGCTGTGGGAGCACACTGAGATCTGGGAGCACACTGAGCTGTGGGAGCACTCTGAGCTGGGAGCACTCTGAGCTGTGGGAGCACTCTGAGCTGTGGGAGCACTCTGAGCTGTGGGAGCACTCTGAGCTGTGCCTGTGCTGGATCTGTCACTGCCTTGTTAATTCAGATGAGCCAGAGGGGTGACACTGTCTAGACACTGCTGCAGCTTCAGAGAGCTGCTGAGAGAGAGTGAGACACAGAAATGTCTTCTCAGAGTCTTCAAAGGCTGCTGTGTAGGGACCATCCTCTGCTCTCACTCAGTCACAGGGAGTGTCTGCAGCATTTTCTCCCCAGGGTGATGAGGTGTTCCTGTCCCCTGGTGCTCACCAGGCCTGGCGAGGTGCATGGGGCGAGGGTGTCCCTCCTGTGGGACATGGCCATGCTTCCAGCTGCCTGCTCAGCCCAGGACCCAGCAGGGACAGGTCTCAGTGTCACCTCAGGGTGTGCCTGGCAGCAGAGCTGTGACCCGAGGGTGGGATCAGCCTTGTCCCTGCGCCCCAGCGCACACTTCCCTGCCAGGAGCATCCCTGGGGGCTCTGTCCTGCATCCCCCAGAGCAGATGTCCCTGTGCAGACTGCAGGAGCTTGGGAGCTGAGCCAAGCCACCCTGAAACCTCTCTTAGGTGGGCTTTGTTCAAAGAGAAATATAACAGAAATAGCACTGCTTAGGTTCACTTCCAGTCCTTCTTCCCTGGCTGTCCTTGGCCCTCCTCAGTGCTCCTGAGCTGCCTGTGCAGGAGCTGGAGCCAGCCAGTGAAGGTCTTGCTTTCCAGAGACTTCAGCCTCTGAAGTCCAAGGGAAATGAAACCTGTCTCTGGTATCCTTTATCCCCAGGGCCAGGCTCATCCTCACATCCCTCCCCAGTGCCAGCACAGACCTCGCCCCACTCGGGCACAGGGGGGCTGCAGCAGCTCCAGACAGGGACAGCCCAGGGGACAGGGACCCTGCCTCAGCAGCTCGGGGCTGTGTCCATCTGGGATGTCTCCTCATCCCTCCAGGTCCCTGGGAAAATGGATGAGAATGATTTCGTGGCGGTGACCAGCACCAACGCTGCCAAGATCTTCAACTGCTACCCCAGGAAGGGACGTGTGGCTGTGGGCTCCGACGCAGACCTGGTGCTCTGGAACCCCAAGGCTACGAAAATCATCTCAGCAAAAACCCACAATTCGGTAACATGTCTTTTGCATCATTTTCTGGGGCTGCTTTTAGATCAGAAGAGATCTGAAAACAGTGCATGTCCTCAGCTAGATAGGATCATTCAGCAGGGGAGGAGTTGTCTGTGTGGGTAAACTGATGAAGGACCTTGCATTTGCTTTTAAAAATACTGGGAAATATCCTTTTATTGCTGTAAAGGGTGGGATTGGCACTGGGTAACCACTGCAAGGCAGTTGGCATCTGAATTGGAAATCTTAATGTCAGTGTATTTACTGTGGACTAGAAAAAATGCTGAAGTATTGAACTATTGCTGAACAGTGTATTAGTTATAATTTAATATGTATTAAACTACTGCTATCATTTAATATATCATGTTCTTAATCTTAATAGAAAGCATAATTTAAATATTCTATAAGGAATATATAAATAATATAATAATATAAATATAATTTATTAAAAGTATCCAACTATTGCTGTAGTTTACTATTATTGGTTTAAAGGTTTAATATTATTGGTTTAAAGGTTTGTTTTCTTCACTCCAGTTTGCCTCCCATTGGAATCTTGTTATTTGAAATATGAGGGTTGGTTAGTTCTGGCTGCTGGTGTACGAGGACCAGTGCACAAAAACGGGGGCATTGTTGGCCTGAATATCAGGGGATTTTTTTCCAGAACGTGGAGTACAACATATTTGAAGGCACCGAGTGCCACGGGGCCCCAACCGTGGTCATAAGCCAGGGCAGAGTTGTCCTTGAGGACGGAAATCTGAGTGTCACCCAGGGCTCAGGCCGCTTCATCCCGAGGAAGACATTCCCTGACTTTGTCTATAAAAGGATAAAGGCCAGAAACAGGGTAAGGAGAGTTTTATTTCCACAATCCCCTGGTTTGATCACAATCTCTCTGTGGTGTACTGGGGCTGCTGTGATGGCAAAGCTGCAACAGCAGCAGGATATCATTAATGCAATTTCTTTCTGTGTTCTTGTGTAACTGCCTGGCACCTCAGTCAAGAGTTCTTAGTATTAGAGCTAATAATGACAGCTTTATTAGCCTATTAAAATGTTACAAAGCAAAATTACAATTCCAGCAACAGGGTTTTTAGTTTGTACTGAGGTAGAGGGAGGAATTCCTCTCCTACCTGTGCTAGAGCAGTTCCTGTTGCTCTGTTCCCACTGCTCTGCAGTGTTGGATGCTCAGGGATGTACATCCTCCAGGTACTGGAAATGCAGCAAGAGAAATCCTCCTGTGTGCTGGCACAGCTTTTTAAAGAGACAAAAGACATGCAAATATGTAAAGAGCTTCTTTACAGCTCTGTCCTCCTTGCTTTTTCCCTGTGCTATTGCAGACTCTGCCATCTGCATCCTGCACTGAGGCAGAGCGGGAATGAGTAACCCAAATTAACTGCAGAGAGACAAGACCTGACTCTGGGGCTCCTGGAGGGCAGGGTGGGGATGTGCCAGCTCCCTGCAGGGTGGGAATGGGACCCAGAGAAGGTGTAGATGCCCCATCCCTGCAGATGCCCAAGGCCAGCCTGAAAGTCCTTTTAGATCATCGATTCCAACCATTCTCCCGGCATTGCCAAGGCCAGCACTGCCCCGTGTCCCCAAGTGCCACATCCACAGGGCTCTGAAACCCCTCCAGGGATGGGCACTGCACCAGCTGTGCCAGGGCTGGGCAGCCCTTCCTGTGAAGAGATGTGCCTGTATCCTGCCAGAATGTCCCCAGGCACAGCTGGGGGCCATCCATAGGTCTGTCCGTGTGTCTGTCTGTGTGTCTGTGTGTCTGTCTGTGTGTCTGTGTGTCTGTCCCTGTGTCTGTCCCTGTCTGTCCGTGTGTCTGTCTGTGTGTCTGACCCTGTGACTGACCTGTGCTCCCTGTGCAGCTGACCAAGGTGCACGGTGTGCCCCAGGGAATGTACAATGGGTCTGTCTGTGTGTCTGTCCATTGTCTGTCCATGTGTCTGTGTGTCTGTCCGTGTATCTGACCCTGTCTCTCACCTGTCCCCCCAGCTGGCCGAGGTGCACGGCGTGCCCCGGGGTACAAATCCCAGGGGATGTACAGTGGGTCTGTCCATGGGTCTGTCCATGATCTGTCCGTCTGTCTGTCCTTGGGACTATCCATGGTCTGTCTGTGTGTCTGACCCTTGTCTCTCACCTGTGCTCCCTGTGCAGCTGGCCGAGGTGCACGGTGTGCCCTGCAGGACGTACGATGGGTCTGTCTGTGTGTCTGTGTGTGTGTCTGTGTGTCTGTCCATGGTCTGTCCGTGTGTCTGTCCATGTGTCTGTGTGTCTGACCCTGTCTCTCACGTGTCCCCCAGCTGGCCGAGGTGCACGGCGTTGCCCCGGGGTACAAATCCCAGGGGATGTACAGTGGGTCTGTCCATGGGTCTGTCCATGGTCTGTCCGCGTGTCTGTGTGTCTGTCCATGGTCTGTCCATGGTCTGTCTGTGTGTCTGACCCTATGTCTCACGTGTGCTCCCTGTGCAGCTGGCCGAGGTGCATGGCGTGCCCCACGGGATGTAGGATGGGTCTGTCTGTGTGTCTGTCTGTGTGTCCATGGTCTGTCCGTGTATCTGACCCTTGTCTCTCACCTGTGCTCCCTGTGCAGCTGGCCGAGGTGCACAGTGTGCCCTGCAGGACGTACGATGGGTCTGTCTGTGTGTCTGTCTGTGTGTCTGTGTGTCTGTGTGTCTGTCCATGGTCTGTTTGTGTGTCTGTCCATGTGTCTGTGTGTCTGACCCTATCTCTCACCTGTCCCCCAGCTGGCCGAGGTGCACAGCATGCCCCGTGGGATGTACGACGGGCCTGTGTGTCTGTCCATGGTCTGTGTGTCTGTCTGTCCATGTGTCTGTGTGTCTGACCCTGTCTCTCACCTGTCCCCCAGCTGGCCGAGGTGCACGGCGTGCCCCGCGGGATGTACGACAGGCCTGTCCGTGTGTCTGTGTGTCTGTCCATGGTGTGTCTGTGTGTCTGTCCATGGTCTGTGTGTCTGTCTGTCCATGTGTCTGTGTGTCTGTCCATGGTCTGTCCGTGTGTCTGACCCTGTCTCTCACCTGTCCCCCAGCTGGCCGAGGTGCACGGCGTGCCCCGCGGGATGTACAATGGGTCTGTCTGTGTGTCTGTCTGTGTGTCCATGGTCTGTCTGTGTGTCTGACCCTGTCTCTCACCTGTCCCCCAGCTGGCCGAGGTGCACGGCGTGCCCCGCGGGATGTACGACGGGCCTGTGCACGAGGTGCCAGCGAGTGTCAAGGCCGTGGCTCCCGGCGTGGCGTCGCGCCCCGCGCCCTGCGCCGGCAAAGCCGCGGCGCCGCCCGTGCGCAACCTGCACCAGTCCGGCTTCAGCCTGTCCGGTACGTGGGGCTGGCTGGGGGTCTGGGGCAGTCTGGGCTGGGCTGGGCTGGAGGAACCTCAGTTCTGCTCACTAGGGAAACCGTTTGTCCTGTGACACGGGGAGCAAGGGCAGCACACAAAGCTCTAGAATGTTCTACAGTATTTATGTCAGTGCACAAAGCCCAGCTCTGTTTCCAATTTAGGGCAAAGCTCTGCCCTAAAACGACTTCCATCATGGTTTTCTAGCTGGTTGGATCAGATGGATCCCATATTATTTGATAAATGTTACCAGTCCCCACATTATATTATATACAAGATTTATTTATCGGAAAGCCGTTTATAAATCTCCCGGAAAGAAATAATGACAAATGAAGAAGTTCACACAAATGCAGCCATTCCAAGCTGTGCTATGCTCGTAGGGTGTCTGAGATGGCCTCTAATGAAATTATTGGTATTTGCTGAGGAGGTGTTTTGTGGTTGTGGCATGGAAAGCAGCGGGGCTGCCCCGCTCTCTGCTCTCCCCAGGGTCACAGGCCGACGACCACATCGCCCGGCGCACGGCACAGAAGATCATGGCCCCGCCAGGAGGGAGGTCCAACATCACCTCACTGTCCTGATGCTGTCCTGGCGCTGTCCTGGCGCTGTCCTGGCGCTGTCCTGGCGCTGTCCTGGCATTGTCCCTCCCCAGGGCCGGCCAGGCAGGGGCCGTGTGCCGCCCTCCGCGCGGAGCCCAGCGAGGCAGCGCCCTTCCCTCGTAGGTAGAGTAGAGTGATGCTGAGGTAGCGTCCCTGGGGTTCTCTGTTCCTTCAGTAGCTGCTAGCAAAGCCCTGTGCATGCACTCCTGGGGCTGTGGGACAGCGTGTGGATGAAGGCTCATCCAGGCTGGATCACGCTCTTCTCAGCAGCCCCCACTGCCCCTCCCAGCACAGCACTGCAGGGTGGGCACTGCCATGGTCCCAGCCCTGCTCAGCCACGGCTCCCAGCCCTGCTCAGCCACGGCCCCCAGCCCTGCTCAGCCCTGCCGTGCTCCCAGAGCCTCCCCCAGACCTGTCCTCGAGGGCACAGCCCAGGGCAGGGCTCACAGCCCAGGGCAGGGGCAGCTCCTGGGCCAGTGTCCTTCTGTCAGCCTCGTTTTTTAAAGATTATTTATACATTTTTTCAGGAGCTGAGTGTGAGTCCAGTACCCAATAGCAGGGCTCGTTCGGAGGCCAGGTGCATGCCACACACTTTTTTATAAATTATTTTAGCCCAGGTATTGTATTGAAAGGTGTGTGCAGAGTGAACCTCTGGCTGTGGAGCCAGCAGGCACCTCCAGGAACACTCTCCGTTCCTGTCTGCTCCTTGCTTGGAATAAACTTGGTTGGAAACCACGGAATGTGGAAGTGGTTGATCCACCCGAGCCCCTCTGGGTGTTTGCTTGCCTTGGGTGTTTCTGGGTGAGGTCTGTGCCCCCCTCCCTGACTTTCATCCCCTGGGAGGGGAGGCTCAGCAGGCGCGGCGCGGGCACAGTCCCACCCTGCTCCTCTGTGCCCGGCTCGCAGGGAACCCACAGCTCCCGCAGCGGGGCCGGGCTGGGCTGGGCTGGGCCAACGCTGCTCCCAGCGCTCTGAGATGGCACCACGCGTCTGTGAGATGTCATGACATGTCCATGAGATGTCACGACATGTCTGTGAGATGTCATGACATGTCCATGAGATGTCACAACATGTCTGAGATGTCCCGACATGTCCATGAGATGTCATGACGTGTCCGTGAGATGTCACAATGTGTCTGAGATGTCACGATGTGTCTGTGAGATGTCACGACGTGTCTGAGATGTCCCGACATGTCTGAGGTGTCACAACATGCCTGAGATGTCCTGACGTGTCTGTGAGATGTCACAACGTGTCTGAGATGTCACAACATGTCTGACGTGTCATGACATGCCTGGGATGTCCCAATGTCTCTGAGATGTCACGACGTGTCTGACGTGTCCTGACATGCCTGGGATGTCCTGATGTCTGTGAGATGTCACAACATGCCTGACATGTCCCGACATGCCCGGGCTGTCCCGATGTCTGTGAGATGTCCCGACATGCCCAGGCTGTCCTGATGTCTGTGAGATGTCCCGACATGCCCGGGCTGTCCCGATGTCTGTGAGATGTCCCGACATGCTCCGGCTGTCCCGATGTCTGTGAGATGTCACGACATGCCCGGGCTGTCCCGATGTCTGTGACATGCTGATTTCCTCGGGCTCTGCTGGGCTCACTCTCAGCCCTGCCCGAGCCCGGCCCCAGGAGGGGAGCGGGGCTGTGGTGGCACAGCAGGATCTGCTCTGGGTGGGAGCTGGAACCACACGTGGCAGCCCCACAAACACGAGTCCATGAGTTAGGAACCCACCCACAAATCTAAACCAGGAGGGATTTCATGTTTCCTTGTGGATTTTTTTTTATTATTTTATCTGATATGACCTACATTTCACAGCTTAATGCTGCCGCAATTTCTGCATTAAGCATATGGGAATGTTTTTGTTTGGATGTTTTATATTTATTTTTAACATAATTTCATTAGTTGATTTTTCTGGTTTTCCTTGAAATTGCACATCTAGTGGGAGGTGTCTCTGCCATGGCAGGGGGTGGAATGAGATGGGCTTTAAGGTCCCTTCCAACCCCCAATATTCATGATTCTGTGATCTCTTTTCTCCCTGAATAGAGCAGTGGGGAATCCATAAGGAATGGAAAGACAGAAGTCACAGTCTGATGTGTCCAATGTCCATGGGGTGACAGGGACAGCTGCAAACACCAAGCAGAGGAGGTTCTGTAAATGTCCCTTTTCCCACAGCTGGCCTGGTTGGTGCCAGCCCTGGGCTGGTGAGGACCCAGCAGACCCCGTTCCCTCTCCCACACCACCCAGTTTAGGTCCCTCCGTGCTCTGTGCCAGCCCGAGGCTCCAGCCCTGCCAGCCCTTCCCTGTGGAGGGACGGTTTGGATTTATCTGTTTATTCCCTGTGTCAGGGAGCTGTCAGAGCCAGCACAGCTGCCCCAGCCTCCTCTAGCACAGGCTCAGAGCCAGCAGCATCTCTGCAGCTCTGCCAGTGCCAGGAGGGGCTGAGCAGCTCCTGCTCATGGAGCCAGAGCCTGCAGGAAACACCTCCCCCATGGCCCCACACACTCGCTGGCCCTAATTCCTTTGGACAGCTTTCCTGCAGGCTCTGGGTCAGGGACACCAGGGACTGCTCTGTGCCCTTGGCTGAGGCACATCCCTGACTCTGCAGCACCAGAGCTGGGATGGAGAGCCCCAGGACCCCAGAGTGTGCCTGGAGTGGGGATGGACCCTCAGTTCTGCGCACAGCATCCTTAGGGATGGACCCTCAGTTCTGTGCACAGGAGTGTTCCTTAGGGATGGACCCTCAATTCTGTGCACAGCATCCTTAGGGATGGACCCTCAATTCTGTGCACAGGAATGCTCCTTAGGGATGGACCCTCAGTTCTGTGCACAGCATCCTTAGGGCTTGACCCTCAATTCTGTGCACAGGAGTGCTCCTTAGGGATGGACCCTCAGTTCTGCGCACAGCCATCCTTAGGGATGGGACCCTCAATTCTGTGCACAGGAGTGTTCCTTAGGGATGGACCCTCAATTCTGTGCACAGGAGTGCTCCTTAGGGATGGGACCCTCAATTCTGTGCACAGCATCCTTAGGGATGGACCCTCAGTTCTGTGCACAGGAGTGTTCCTTAGGGATGGACCCTCAATTCTGTGCACAGCATCCTTAGGGATGGACCCTCAATTCTGTGCACAGGAATGCTCCTTAGGGATGGACCCTCAGTTCTGTGCACAGCATCCTTAGGGCTTGACCCTCAATTCTGTGCACAGGAGTGCTCCTTAGGGATGGACCCTCAATTCTGTGCACAGCATCCTTAGGGATGGACCCTCAATTCTGTGCACAGCATCCCTAGGGCTGGACCCTCAATTCTGTGCACAGGAGTGCTCCTTAGGGATGGACCCTCAATTCTGTGCACAGCATCCTTAGGGCTGGACCCTCAATTCTGTGCACAGCAGAGCTCCTTAGGGATGTGATACAACACCCTGAGGCCTGGCCCTGCTCCCTATATACTCCGCAGAGCTAGCCTGGGGTGCTCTCATGTAGAACAGGATAAGATACTAGAGGCTCTTTTATCCCAGTGATTTCAGTTTATTTCTTGGTCAGCTTCCATGGGGAAAAGCAGGGAACAAAGAGAGCAATCACAAAGGGTCTCGGGATATTTCAAGGGTCCAGAAAGGGGAGGGGGAACTTGGTTTCTTTCTAATAGGATTTCAGATGGTCAGCCCATAGGTTTTACAGGGGTTACAGAGTTACAGGGACATACCATTCTTAAGGCATCAGGGTATAGGGTTACAACAGGGATGGACCCTCAATTCTGTGCACAGGAGTGTTCCTTAAGGATGGACCCTCAATTCTGTACACAGCAAAACTCCTTAGGGATGGACCCTCAAATCCCTGTAGGACACCCGAGCTCCTTAGGGTTGCACCAATGGAATCACATAACCCACACCCCATGGAATCATGTAACTCACACCATATGGAATCACATAACCCACACCCTATGGAATCATGTAACCCACACCCTATGGAATCACGTAACTCACACCCTATGGCATCACATAACCCACACCCTATGGCATCACATAACCCACACCCTATGGAATCACGTAACCCACACCCTATGGCATCACATAACTCGCACCCTATGGAATCACATAACCCACACCCTATGGAATCACATAACCCACACCCTATGGAATCACGTAACCCACACCCTATGGCATCACATAACTCGCACCCTATGGAATCACATAACCCACACCCTATGGAATCACATAACCCACACCCTATGGAATCACGTAACCCACACCCTATGGCATCACATAACTCGCACCCTATGGAATCACATAACCCACACCCTATGGAATCACATAACCCACACCCTATGGAATCACGTAACTCACACCCTATGGAATCACATAACCCACAGCCTATGGAATCACGTAACCCACACCCTATGGCATCACATAACTCACACCCTATGGAATCACATAACCCACACCCTATGGAATCACATAACCCACACCATATGGAATCACATAACCCACACCTTGTGGAATCACCACCAGCAGCTGGCACTGAAAGGGGCCATGGAAACACCTGGATCCAGCTGTTCCCCTTTCAGTGCCTGTTCCTGAGGCATTTCATGGCAGTGGTCTCACAGCTCCCATCCCACCCAGCTCTGGGGTGCCTGGAGTGTCCCACCAGCCCAGATTCCAGAATTCCAGCATCTGGATGTTTCTGTGCTTTCCTGCATCTACAGCTCAATACCCTGGCAATGACACCAAGTCCTTGGCAATGTTAAAAATACACATTTATTACTCCACATGTGCAATGCCTCCTGACAGCATCTGCAAAAACACAACCTTGTCATAACTTAAATATTCTGTGATGTGGTAAAATCATCATGCAAGAAAATTACAGAGATGTATTAACATAAAATACAAAGATATATTTACATATATCTGCACTGAAATAATTTTTAAAAACATCCTCCCAAGGCAGCAGGATTTCAGCACTGTCCAGGATCAAGTCCATATTACTGGTATTTCTGCTATTATTTTATTACTCTTAGACTTTTTGGCAAGCTCTGGAGTAATAGAGAATTGGCAACAGAAGAAACATCAGGACCTGACCTGGCATTTGTCTTCTGTACAAAATTCCCAGTGAAGGCTGTGGAATCCAAAGCCAACACTTAAAAATATGGAACTTTGCAAAACTTCGTAATACAACAGAGATAAGAAAACAACCTCATGGCAAGTGATTAGAGGAGAATAATTTATAGGTGCTGTAGGCTTTTCACAGCAGATAATGGCACACACTGTATAAATCTGTCATACAAAAAAATACAGGTATTTAAATATTTATGTACAGAAAATTCCTGTGTTCTGGCTGTAGCGGAGGCACAGCCCAGAGCTGTTGGTGGCACTTCCCAAGCTGGGCTGTGGGACCTGGGCTGTGGCTCTGTGAGCTTTGCTCAGCAGCAGCAGCCAGGGCACCACCACGGGCACCCAGCCCAGAGCTTTGTCCCCTGTGCACCAGGGACAGGGGACACCCACGGAGAGGCACAGGGAGGAGAGAGGATCCAACCCCCTCCTGTGGCCCTTGGCACAGGAGCCACAAAGATGGGTAGGGGCAGCAGGAGCGAGCTGGGCTCAGCTGGTCCTGGCTCAGCTGGTCCTGGTTCAGCTGGCCCTGGCTCAGCTGGCCCTGGCTCCTTACAGGGACACAGCAATGGGGACACAAGAGGGGCCCAGGCTGGGGCACGGTGGGCAGGAGGCCCCAGAGCCCTGAAAGCCTCCACAGGGGCTGTGACAATGACAGTAACACTGAGCTGTTTCCTACCCCTTGTCCTTTTCCAGCTGCTCTTTCCATGCCTTTCCTTCTCTGAGTGCAGTCCCTGTCACCCTGGCTCTGCTGAGGTTATGCCCAAATGCTGTTTCAGACCAGAACCAAGCACTGCAATGGTGTGGGCACGGGGTGTGTCCCACTCAGCACAGCGATCCCACAGCTCTGTGCCCTGTGCTGCTCTCAGGGCCTCAGGCTCAGCAGGTCCCCAGCACAGCCTGGGATGCACTGCTGGATTCCAGGGGTGCTGCCAGGCAGCCAGGACCTGCCCAGAGTGTTTCCCTGGGAAGGAGCCATTCCCTGACATCCCCCAGAAGCTCTCCTGGTTCCTGCCAGGTGCTGCTCAGCCGCTGTGCATAATGCCCTGGGGAAGAGGGGACAGATCGCTGACAAGGGACAGATGGCTGACAAGGGACAGATGGCTGACACAGAGAGGGTTTGGGCTGAGAAACCCCCGTTTCAGAAACAAGCCAGCTCCTTCCCACACACACCTCAGGGCTTACCTTCTCCTGTCCTAAGGAAAGCAATGAAAACATCAATCACACAGGTCCTGTCACTGCCAACACCTCTCCTGGCCTGGGAGCTTCTGGCTGAGTAGGATGTATCTGACCAGGATCTATCTTCATCACCCATCTGTGGCATGGTTTGGTCAAAAAATCAGTGACTCTCTTTGTCATTCCTATAGCCCAAAATGTTGCCATTATTTACAGGAAGTCGCTAAATAGTGCAATGGAATTAACTGTAAAACCCTATCCACACGGGGGGGGGAGTAAATCACCTGGAATTCCTAACTCCTGGATAAACACACGGCTTGACCCTCACCTGCTGTGCCAGGACAGAGCTGGTGTTCAGCTGAGAGGTGTGGGATGGAGACACAAGGCTGCCCAAGTGGAGAGCAGGGGCTGCTGAGCACAGCAAGGGGCAGAGCAAATGGCCCAGCTGCACACAGAGGTGAGCTCTGCCGGGTGAGGGTGAGCTCTGCCGGGTGAGGGTGAGCCCTGCCAGGTGAGGGTGAGCCCTGCCAGGTGAGGGAAGGCAATCAGGGCTCCTGGTACCCAGCAGAGACTGAAGTGACTGGGGGCAGAGGGCAGGTCCCCCAGCACAGCCTGGTGCCCTCCTGCAGCTGCAGTAGGAGCAGGAGCACACTGTGATTCCAGCCCTCCCTCCCTGCCTGGCCACAGCCCCCCAGCTGTCATTAAGGCAGCTCCTAACGAGCACAGGGTGTGCAGGACCCACGGCTGACACCATAAAAACATCCACAGAACGGGGGCAGAGCTCTGGCTGCCCTCCTGCCCACCCTTAGAGACTGCCATGGAAGCTCCTCTGCACAGCTCCAGCCACACCCTGATCCCCACATAAAACTGTGGGAGACACAGGCACCGTGCTGTGTAAGGTCATTTTGTACCATTCTGCCTTCCTGGTTTATTCCTGGAGACAAAACCCACAGCAAAGCTGCTCCTGGCACAACCTGATCTGTTCAGAACATCTCCACCTTTTCTGCATTGGGAATGCCCAGGAAGGAGGCAAACACTGCAGCTGGGGGGATGGTGACCGTGGTGCCACCACACACCTGGGGCACCAGAGCAGTCTGTGGCACCCAGGGCTCGGGCTCAAACCAAAAACCACCCTGCAGCAGCTTAAACAACTCAAATAGGGAAGGCCCCTGCAGCAGGAAAGGCAAAACCCACCGCTGGAGCACGGGAAGATTTCCTGTCTTATTAAGAAGTTAAGACAGGTATTGGCAAATTATATACAGTACTTGTACTTTACACTGAAAATAAAGTGAATCAAAGGGTGAAATGTGATGTTCCTGTCTTTCAAACCCAAGCAGCCTTGTAAGGCCACTCACTCTGCCTCCAACAGAAGCTCAGCCTGTGACAAGCCGTGTCCTCCAAAGCTGGGCACATGGAGCCAGACCCCCAAACCATCCCCAGCTCCTCACTGCCTGCAGCAGCCACAGCAAGGAGGAAAATATTTTAAATCAATTCTGCAACTCAAATACACACTGAACCATTACCCAGCCCCTGCAGAATCCATGGAGTGCACAGAAAACATTTATTGGCCTTGAATGGGGAAAGGACCTGACAGGTGAGACAGGGCCAAGGAGGTGCCTGGACATCCTTGTGCTGCAGGAGCTGAGCTCTGGAGGCTCCCAGGAGCTGGTGCACAGGGGGTGCCATGCCCAGAGCAGCCTCTGTGAGCAGGGAATGCCAAAGCCAAGCTCACACCAGCTCCCTGCCTTCCTTCCTGCCCTGTGTCTCCCCGTGGGACCAAGCACATGGCTCCTTTCCCTGTGCTCTCACTGCATTAAAAACGAGTAGATCAGCAATCTGACATGAAAACAAAGACTAAATCAGTTATCTCCTCCCCTGACAAGTTGCATAGGTCCTGTCTTCCCCTGGCAGGCAGCCACGGTGCTGGGCTGGCAACCCGTGGCTGGAGAGCAGTCCTGGGCAGCTCTGGGTTCTTCCAGCTCTCAGGGGCAGTCCTGGGGAGCTCTGGGTTCTTCCAGCTCTCAGGGACAGTCCTGGGGAATCCTGGCTGGCTCCAGCTCTAAGAGCAGCTGGACTGGTGATCCATGATCAGGAAGGCAGTCCTGTGGGAATTCTGGCTGGCTCCAGCTCTCAGGGGCAGCTGGACTGGTGATCCATGATCAAGAAGGCAGTCCTGTGGGAATTCTGGCTTGTTCCAGCTCTCAGGGACAGTCCTGGGGAATCCTGGCTGGCTCTAGCTCTAAGAGCAGCTGGACTGGTGATCCATAGCCCAGGAGGGCAGTCCTGGGGAGCTCTGGCTTGTTCCAGCTCTCAGGGGCAGTCCTGGGGAGCTCTGGGTTCTTCCAGCTCTCAGGGACAGTCCTGGGGAATCCTGGCTAGCTCCAGCTCTCAGGGACAGCTGGACTGGTGATCCATGATCAGGAAGGCAGTCCTGTGGGAATTCTGGCTTGTTCCAGCTCTCAGGGACAGTCCTGGGGAATCCTGGCTGGCTCCAGCTCTCAGGAGCTGCCGGCGCTGTCCGGGCCAGGTCGGGTGCTCGGCACACCTGAGGCAGGTGAGGGCAGGTCGGTGCTCGGCACACCTGAGGCAGGTGGGGTGGGCTGGCCCTGGCCTAGCTGCTGGAGGAGCACACGGAGCTGCACATGTGCAGGGGCTCGGGCTCCTCGGGGGGCTCGGGGGCACACACGGCCTCGCTGGGCTGCTCCTGGCCCCTCTTCAGCCTGTGCAGGAGGAAGCAGAGTCACACAGCTGTCCCCAGGCAAACCCCAGGGCTGGGCAGGGAGCCCTGGTGCCACTCACTGCCCTGGAAGCACCCACAGAGAATGAATCTATTGAAATGTGTTAAAGACCTCCCCAGGCACTGAGCCCAACCTTCCTCACCTTCACTTCCCAAAACATCGCCTGCCAAAAGCAGGATGGGTTGAGGAGGTGCCAGGGGGAACGGAGGCAGTGTCACACACACATTAAATCCCAGAAGTCTCTCTACAGCATATTTTATTTAGTGGCAGTTAATAATCCCTGATCTTGCCTCCCTCTGTAGCCAGAACCATTTTTCCTACACCTGAGCTGCTCTGCTGACACCATTCACCTGGGGCTAAGCCAGCAGCAAGGTGCTCCTGGCTGTCAGGCACTGGCACTGGCTCCTAAGGGAAGTCACAGAAAGGAGCATTTTTCCCTAAAAAAATGCACACTCACTTCTCTCTGTTGAAGATGACAAAGTCCTGCTGGATAGCTTCAAGGCATTCCTGGAGATAGTCATTTTCCTGTGGAAGAAAACCAGAACATGCACAGGCAGCCCCATCTGCATCTCCTGGCTGCCTGCAGCCCCCAGCACTCCAGCTGTGCAGGAGCCCCCAACATCTGGAGGCAGCAGGGCTGGCTGCCACGTGCCTTTCATCCACAGCAGCAGTTTTCCATGAAACACAGATCCCACTGTGCCTGACACACACATTTATCCGTGTGTGCTGTGTTTTGGGAGTGCTGTGGCAGCGTGGGGAGAGCCCAGCACAGCCCAGGGGTGGGAATTCCTGCAGGGGCTCTCAGGGAGCTGCTCCTTGTGCCCAGAGCTGTGCAGGGACACAGGCTGAGCACACCAGGCTGCCCAGACCCCTGCTGCTCATTTCACCACTGCGAAAGTTTGGCCAAACCTCCCCAAGAGGAACACGTGGCTGTTGAAACAATGGGTTTTCATCAAAATAACCCCGCAGTAAGAGCTGCAGCACCCGCCCAAATCCAGCCTTTCCCCAGCTGGATGTCACCCCAGGCAGCACATACAGACTGGGAGCTGTCCTTGCTGTTGTCCCTTGACTTGTTCTTGGCGAGCCTCTTCTTCTTCTTGTGCAGGGGCCGCGACTCCAGGATCATCTCCTCCAGCTCGAAGGTGGGGTCGCAGTGCAGGCGGCCCTTCTGTGGGACACAGCAGCCTGAGGCACAGCACAGGGCACAGAGCACTGCCCCACAGCCCTGCTCCCACAGGAGCACCCTGGGCCGGCACACGGCCACTCACGTTGGGGACGAAGCCCGGCTCCACGCGCTTCTCGCACACGTCGCTCCACACCACGGCTGCCAGGTGTGCCGAGGCCTGCATGTGCGCCAGGCACGAGAAACGGTGCTCAGGGTTCACTGTCAGCAGCTGGGGAGGGAAACACCGCTGGTACAGGGCTGGGGAGAGGAGCAGCCCTGCCACAGCAGGAGGGTGAGACAGCCGGCAGTGCCAGCTGCGGGGCTCCAGCCACGCCAAGGAGCCTTTCTGCTGGGAAATGGGGACAGTGCAGGGAACAGTGCAGGGAACAGTGCAGGGAACAGTGCAGGGAACAGTGCAGGGAACAGTGCAGGGAAACGGGGAACAGTGCAGGGAAACGGGGAACTGGAGCTGCGGGGCTCCAGCCATGCCAAGGAGCCTTTCTGCTGGGAAATGGGAACAGTGCAGGGAAATGGGGACAGTGCAGGGAACAGTGCTGGGAACAGGGAACAGTGCTGGGAACAGGGAACTGGAGCTGCAGGGCTCCAGCCACGCCAAGGAGCGTTTCTGCAGGGAAATGGGGACAGTGCAGGGAAATGGGGAACAGTGCTGGGAAACGGGGAACTGCAGCTGCAGGGAACAGGGAACAGTGCTGGGAAATGGGGAACAGTGCTGGGAACACTGCAGGGAAACAGGGAACAGTGCAGGGAACAGTGCAGGGAAACGGGGAACTGCAGCTGCAGGGAACAGGGAACAGTGCTGGGAAATGGGGAACAGTGCTGGGAACACTGCAGGGAAACAGGGAACAGTGCAGGGAACAGTGCAGGGAAACGGGGAACTGCAGCTGCAGGGAACAGGGAACAGTGCTGGGAACAGTGCAGGGAAACAGGGAACTGGAGCTGCAGGGAAACAGGGAACAGTGCAGGGAAATGGGGAACAGTACAGGGAACAGTGCAGGGAACAGGGAACTGCAGCTGCAGGGAACACTGCAGGGAAACAGGGAACGTTGCAGGGAAACGGGGAACAGTGCAAGCAACATTGCAGGGAAGCAGGGAACAGGGAACTGCAGCTGCAGGAAACAGGGAACAGTGCAGGGAGCACTGTGGGGAAATGGGGAGCACTTCAGGAAAACGGGGAACAGTGCAGGGAAATGGGGAACTGCAGCTGCAGGGAACACTGCAGGGAAATGGGGAACAGTGCAGAGAAACGGGGAACAGTGCAGAGAAACGGGGAACAGTGCAGAGAAAAGGGGAACAGTGCAGAGAAAGCCCCTGAGCAGACGTTCTGCAGGCACCCAGCGCCCTGGGGGGACACGGGGGTCCCCTGGCAGCTGCTGGCACAGCCCTGGGGACAGGCTGGGTTCCTGCTGCCCAGCAGATGGCAATGCAAACCCGCGAGTGCGCCTCTGCCAGCAGCCTGCTCCTCATCAAACCGAATCTAATTATGCAAATTACCCCCAGCATTAACTCGTACCAGAGGCACTTCTTTGCTGCCGGCACCGGCTCTATCTTTCCTACAGCAAACTCACCAGCTCCTTTCCAGAGTTCTCAAGCAAGCCAGAGCCAAACCGGGTGTCCCAACGCACCCCAGCTTTCTCCAGCAGCAGCACAGGAAAGCAGCAGAGCATTCCACAGAGCCATTCCTTGTCCCATGTCCCTCCAGCCTTTGTCCCAAAGCCCTTTCCAGCTTCTCCTGGAGCCCCTTTAGGCACTGGAAGGGGCTTTAAGGTCTCTCTAGAGCCTTCTCTTCTCAAGGCTTAACATCCCTGACTCTCCCAGCCTGTCTTCTGTATATTATTATTACTCTTATTATTCATTGTTTATTAATATGCTGATAATTTTCCAGCTAGTCCTGCCTGCACAGTAGCTGCCATCCAACCCAAACCCACCCCAGAAGGACAATTCATCCAACAATTCACCCAGCTCCATCCCAGAAGGACAATTCATCCAACAATCCACACAACAATTCATCCAGCTCCACCCCAGAAGGACAATTCATCCAACAATCCACACAACAATTCATCCAGCTCCAGCCCAGAAGGACAGTTCATCCAACAATTCATCCAACAATTCACCCAGCTCCCGCCCCAAAGGACAATTCACCCAACAATTCACCCAACAATTCACCCAACAATTCACCCAACAATTCACCCAACAATTCACCCAACAATTCACCCAACAATTCACCCAGCTCCAGCCCACAAGAACAATTCATCCAACAATTCACCCAACAATTCATCCAGCTCCATCCCAGAAGGACAGTTCATCCAACAATTCATTTAACTCCCGCTCCAAAGGACAATTCATCCAACAATTCACCTAGCCCCAGCCCAGGACAGTTCACCCAACAATTCACCCAACAATTCACCCAGCTCCACCCCAGAAGGATAATTCACCCAACAATTCCCCCAGCCCAGCCCAGAAGCACAGCTCATCCTGCAGTCCATCCATGTGCAGCCCCAGAGGAGCCCTCACCTTCCTGAGCAGCCCGACCATGTCCTTGGACCAGGCTGAGGAGTACTGCACGCTGACCGTGCTGAAGAGCTGCACCAGGGACTCCACGGGGTTGTTGGAGTGGATGTCGTAGGGCCTCTGGGGACAAGAGCACACAGGTGAGCGGTGTCCCTGCCCTGCTCAGAGCTCAGGGCTGGGGTCAGGGGCTGAGCCCTACCCAGCCCCGCAGCAGCTCGTAGGCCATGATGCCCAGGGACCACCAGTCCACCTCGAAGGAATAGCCCGTGCCGCCGCTCAGGAACGAGTGGAAGATCTCCGGGGCTGAGCAGGAAGGGAAAACACGCACAGGTTAGTTGTGTTCTCTGTTCCATGTTCCATGTCAGTCAGAGCACAGTGCTCAGTGACCTTTCTGCCCAGGGGGAGGCTGTGTGGGCAGGGGAGCAGCAGCAGCAGCAGCAGCAGCCTGTGCCCTGTGCTTATCCTGTGCCCTGTGCTTATCCTGTGCCTGCCCTGACTGGAACTGGAACTGCCACCTGCAGGGACAGCCCTCCCAGCACAGCACAGCACAACCACGGGGCCCCAGAGACACCAGGGGCAAGGCTGGAGCCAGAGAGGGAGAGCAGGGAGGGATGGGGAGGGCAGGGCAGGGTGTGATGCAGAAGACAGGGCAGGGCAGGACAGGGCAGGGCAGGACAGGGCAGGACAGGACAGGGCAGGGCAGGACAGGGCAGGGCAGGACAGGGCAGGAGGGGATGGGGAGGGCAGGGCAGGATGGAGGGGACTGGACAGGATGTGATGCAGAGGGCAGGACAGGACAGGGCAGGAGGGGATGGGGAGGGCAGGACAGGGTGTGATGCAGAGGGCAGAACAGAGCAGGACAGCGTAGGAGGGGATGGGGAGGACAGGAGGGGATGGAAGGGACTGGGCAGGGTGTGATGCAGAGGGCAGGACAGGGCAGGAGGGGATGGAGGGGACTGGACAGGATGTGATGCAGAGGGCAGGACAGGACACGAGGGGATGTGGTGACATGCCAACCACGATGCCTTCACACTGAGAGTTCCCCATCAGGCTCTGCTGAGTGAATTGGGCACAAACACCAATTCCTAAATGAACTGAGTGTGCTGAGCACCCAAAACGTGACAGAGGTACGAGAGCAGCCGTTGTTTCTTACCCATGTATGGCTTGGTCCCAGCCAGTGCTGTCGCTCTTTCACCGTCCCTAATGATGGTTGCAATATTAAAATCTGTTAAATGGGCATGACCTTAAACAAAGACACATTTTAAGAAGGAGTTAATGGCAGTGCAGTGGCAATGCAGAGTCAGAACACATTTGTTTCATCAGCTTCTGCCCTCAGACAGGGCAGGGTCAGGTCCCATGGAATGGCCATAAGAGATCTCAAAGGTTTCCCAGGATTTGGGCTGGCCAGGTGAATAAAGCTGGGAGCTTTGGGTCTTGATTTTGAATCCCCCTTGGAGCCAGCCAGCACTGGCCAAACTGCTCTGGGCAGAAGCTACAGGAGTGACAAAGACCCCAGGGAAGCACTATGACAGAAGCACAGAATGTTTGGGTGGGAAGGGACTCAGGGATCTCTCATTCCAAGCTCCTGCCATGGAGCTCCCACTGGACACGGGTGTCCCAAGCCCTGAAGGCACTGAGCTGCAGTGACCCCAGACTGCCAGGGCTGCAGTGGGGCTGAGCACAGCACGCTGGGTCACAGCTGGGGGATCCTCCCCACGCTGAAAAGCACAGGGATGTTCAGCAAACATCATCCAGGAAAGGCAGAGCAGCTTTTCCCACACTTTCCCCGGGTGAAAAGATGCCCAGAATCTGTCCCTGGAAGGAATGAGGGAGCAAACCACGAGGAGCAGAGTGACCCTACCTTGCTCATCGAGGAGGATGTTGTCTGGTTTTACATCTCTGGGGAAAGAAGGGAGATTACAGCAGATGGAATCTCAGTCACACTAGGGATGAGACTCAGTCACAAAAATCCTGCAATTGTTTATCTATCAAAAATTATGAACAAATGAAACAAAGATATTCTAACATGAGGCAAGCCCTTTATGATGGACTAGAAACACACCTTTCCTGGGCAGCCTGGTGAAAAACTTAGACTTGTTCAGGCCCCATTCCCAAGGAAAAGGAATAACAATACTGGGGATATTTGTGTGAAGCCCTGGATGGCTTTAACACCTGCCCTGAAATGTTCAGCCACCAGTGAAGCATCAGACTCACTCTGAGTGGTGTGGCCAGGACCAGCACGGATAGCATGAGCCACCCCAAGGCCAGCAGGGCAGGGGCCAGCAGGGCAAATCCCAGCAGGACAGGTCCCAGCAGGGCCCTGGGTTACCTGTGGATGATGTGCTGACTCCTCAGGTAGTCCAGGGCCAGGGCCATCTCACAGATGTACAGTTTCACCGTCTCCTCGCTGAACTGCACGTTCTGCTGCAGGTGGTAGCGCAGGTCCCCTCCCAGGAGCAGGTCCACCACCATGAACATGTCCTCCTCATCCTGGAAGGAATACCTGCAGGACAGGACAGGGCTCACAAACCCAGCCAGGCTGCTCCCTCTCCTGATCACACAGCTCCTGGGACACCTGCACACGGCCCCAGTGTGGGCACAGAGCCCCAGAATTGTTTGTGCTGGGAAAGCTCTCCCAGACCAGCGAGTCAAACCATTCCAGCACTGCCCAGGCCACCCCTGCCCATGTCCCCAGCTGCCACAACCACAGGGCTTTCAAACCCCTCCAGGGATGGGGATCCACCACTGCCCTGGGCAGCCCTTTTGGATAGGAAAATTTTCACAAATATCCACCCTGAGCCTCCCCTGCCCAGCCTGAGCTGTTCCCTCTGCTCCTGTCCCTGTCCCTGTCCCCAGATCCCAAATCCCCCCGGTGTCCCCTCCTGGCAGGGACTTGTGCAGAGCCACAAGGGCCCCCTGAGCCTCCTTTTCTCCAGGCTGAGCCCCCCCAGCTCTGTTCCCTGCCCTGGACACCCTCCAGCTCCTCCAGATCCTTGCAGTGATGAGCCCAAAACTGCAGCTTGCACCTTTGCAATCAAGCAAGTCCAGCTCAAGATGCTCACTTGTTTTTTAAATCAATTCCACACTAAGCAGTGCTTCCCTGGAAGAGATGAGTGTCCAGGCAATGTCCCCTGCTCACCCCTCACTGTCCCTGAGCAGCTGGGCCATGTCAGCCCACCAGCACAGAGCTCAGGCTCTGCCAGCCACACACTTCACAGAAACTTCACATTTTCAACTGCAAAAAATCTCATAAAACCTACTTAAAATATCTCAGCCTATCTTGAAGATGAATTGGAAAACACAACTGCTAATTTAACCAGATAAACCAGAAGAAGAGGTTTATATTTACTGTGGAGTAAACCGCCTCTCTAAATCTGCCGTGGGTCCCACGGGAGACTGACAGCAGTGGGGATACACCACAACAAGGCTCATTGTTATATTTGGTGCCTGCAGCTCAGGGAGAGAGTATGTGGGATTGTATAATACTCATGAATCACTCACTTCTGCTCCCATCTTAAATGTAGGATTATTCTAAAACCATGAGCCCAAAGGGTTTGCTACGAGAGCAACTTCTCTCCAGGAATTCATTGCTTGTCAGGAAAAACATTTGCAACTGCTAAGAAACTGGAAAATATCAATATTAACTCAATTGCTATTCTGGAGCAATGGATCAACAAAACAAATGTGACACATCACCCATTTCCATCACTTTGGGTATAAAACTTGCTCAGTTTTCAGAAGTCTCCCCTTCCCTGCGAGCCTGGCACTCATCAGCACTGCTGGGCTGGGAGGGGACCCTTCCCAAGGACAGGTCACCTGGAGGGTCCCAGGGCTGGGCTCACCCCACACTGACCAACAGCCCCAGGACACAATGCTCTGCTTTCTAAAACTGTAAATCAGTTTTTGCTGCAAGATTTGGCAATGAGGTGTCTGAGCCCCAAGGAACGTGTGTGACTGGGGCAGTGAGTGCTGCAAAGCACGGGAGGGATCCTGCTGGGCTCAGGGGTCACTGGGGGTGTAGGGCAGGGACAGAGTGCAGCCTGTGGCACTGGCACTGCCTGGACAGGACACATCTCACAGGCACTGCTGACTCAAGCTGCTTGTTAGATCTCAACCTGATTTTGGGAGTGGTTTTTAAAACCAGACCCTGAAACGTTGCTCAGCAATGAGGACATTTCTGCTGGAGCACACACTATTGTTCACACTAAGTTCACTCTGTGGAGTCACTGTTTGTGGTGGTGTGCTGGAGAGGTTCTGAGAGCCCCATCAGGTGTGTGCTCTGGGGAGCTGCTCACCAGAGGTTCACCAGGAACACGTGCTCGATCTCCTGCAGGATCTCCAGCTCCCTGAAGACGTTGCGCACCTCGTCCCTCTCGATGCACTGCTGCTTGTTCATGTACTTCATGGCGTACATCTTCTCCGTGTCCCTCTTCTGCACGATGCACACCTGGGGCAGGAGGAGACGGGCTCAGGGACAGCTCCACAGCCTCCTCTGCTGCCTGGGGGGCTGAGAGCTGCTGTGCTCAGGGCCTCAGACATCCCTGATCCCCAATCCCTGAGCCCTGATCCCAAATCCCTGATCCCTGAGCCCCAATCCCTGAGTCCTGAGCCCAAATCCCTGAGCCCAAATCCCTGAGCCCCAAACCCTGATCCCAGATCCCTGAGCCCCAAACCATGAGCCCAGATCCCTGATCCAAAATCCCTGAGCCCTGATCTCCAATCCCTGATCCCTGAGCCCAAATCCCTGATCCAAAATCCCTGAGCCCAGATCCCCAATCCCTGAGCCCTGATCCCAAATCCCTGAGCCCTGAGCCCAGATCCCTGAGCCTAGATCCCTGATCCCCAATCCCTGATCTCCTTATCCTCGATCCTTGATCCCCAGGCTGAGGCCCAGCATCCCAGTTCCCAGCTCATCCCAGCTCCCAGTGTATCCCAGCTCCCAGCTCATCCCAGCTCATCCCAGTTCCCAGTGCATCCCAGCTCCCAGCGCATCCCAGCTCATCCCAGTTCCCAGCTCATCCCAGCTCATCCCAGCTCCCAGTGTATCCCAGCTCCCAGCTCATCCCAGCTCATCCCAGTTCCCAGTGCATCCCAGCTCCCAGCGCATCCCAGCTCATCCCAGCTCCCAGTGTATCCCAGTTCCCAGCTCATCCCAGCTCATCCCAGTTCCCAGTGCATCCCAGCTCCCAGCTCATCCCAGCTCATCCCAGTTCCCAGCTCATCCCAGCTCATCCCTGATCATCCCAGCTCCCAGCTCATCGCAGCTCATCCCAGTTCCCAGCTCATCCCAGCTCCCAGTGTATCCCAGCTCCCAGCTCATCCCAGCTCCCAGTGCATCCCAGCTCATCCCAGCTCCCAGCACATCCCAGCTCATCCCAGCGCATCCCATATCATCCCAGTTTCCAGTTCATCCCAGTTCCCAGCACATCCCAGCTCGTCCCAGCTCCCGTGCCCGGCTGGGCAGTGCCCTCCTTTGCTCCATCCCTCGGGCACTGCCGCTGTCTCCAGGGCCCGGTTCTGGCTCCCAGAGCTTTCCCAGGGCAGAGCTTTTCCAACAATTGTGCCGGGAGCACACCGGTGTCAGGAACCCCAGCGCTCCTTCCACCCAGCCTCGCCTCCCGCACATCGCTGTGACCCCTTGGGTGGGCAGAAAGCGGCTGAAATGCACATTTATTTTATTTTATTTCATTCCAACAAAGAGCCCGGAGGCACAGCCGGACCGTGCCCGCACCCCTCCGGCCCGCTAATGACACCTTCATTAGCGAGGGGCTGCTCCGGGAACTGCTAATTAACAGTCACGGGGGCTATTTTTAAATGAACTGACGGCATGTCTACACCTGCCGTAATTATGTGTGCCCCCTGTTAATCACCAGCGCGGTGTAATGAGGAGGAGCTGGGCAGGATCCCAGCGCAAAGCGAAGGGAATTTCTGCGGTGCCGGGGAAGCCTCACAGGTGGGAGCCGCGATGGCTCCGAGCTCTAAAATGTGCCACTAATCAGCATTTACAAGTGCTAATGGTGCTCGGTGTAATATCACTGAGGACACGATGCCGCCAGGAGGTGACAGAATAATGGGTGGTTATCGCTAGCCTGATAGAGCCCCAATTAGCGAGGCACGGGAATTGCCGGGGTTGTTTTCCGTAGAGCTGAAAATCAGCCCTTGCCAGCATTGCCTGCACCCCTCAGAGCTCGCATTGAGGGCACGGCGTGGGCAGAGTGACCCGAGCCCTGTCCGTGCCCGGACCCCTCCGGTGCCCAGCTCCAGCTGCCAGGGACCGCTCAAGGCACAAAACAGAAGGGAAAATCTTCTTCATGCACGCTTAATAATAATAATAAGCGACCTACCACAATGCACGCCACCAGCAGGATCCAGCCCCTGCCTACAGCAGGCTGAATTGGTTGTATGTTCAATAAACAAAAATAACTTTATATTTTATAAATTCTTTGAGCAGCAAAGCCTTACAAATTTTCCTTTAAAGCATGGTCGTTGCTGTAGAACTGCTCTGAAAACAAAGCACTGAGCAACAGTCTCTCCTGATGTCAGTTTATTCCACATTATTGCTGGAAACTCATTAATTTCTAGGTGATTTGTTTTTTAAGTTGTGACTTGCTGTACCTAAATCAGCATTGCATGCTATTCTGATGTCATTTGTCTCCTGCTTCTCCACAGTGAAAATGGGAGCCTAGTATAGTAAATGAGAAAATGATGAAAACTTCATGTACTCTGTACTTGTGATAAACAGTTTTCTGCAATGGAACAGCACAGTTCTGGACACGCTGGAAATGTTTGTTCTCTGATTTCTGGGGGAAAGTGATGTCAGTGGAGAGAGAGACCCTTCCTGCAGCTGAGCCCTGGGGCTGCCCGAGGGCACAGAGAGCCCCAGAGCTGAGGGACAGCAGGGACAGGTGCTGGGTCTGTGCCACAAACACCACCGGGAACTGGTCATGTACTGGTCACACACTGGTCACACACTGGTCACATACTGCTCATGTACTGGTCACACACTGGTCACATACTGGTCACATGCTGGTCACATGCTGCTCACATACTGGTCACATACTGGTTACATACTGGTTACACACTGCTCACATACTGGTCACATCACTGCTCACATACTGGTCATGTACTGCTCACATACTGGTCACACACTGCTCACATACTGGTCACATACTGGTCCCATACTGGTCACACACTGGTAACATACTGGTCACATACTGGTCACATGCTGGTCATGTACTTGTCACATACTGGTCATGTACTGCTCACATACTGGTCACACACTGGTCACATGCTGGTCACATACTGGTCACACACTGGTCACACACTGGTCACATACTGGTCACGTACTGCTCACACACTGGTCACATACTGGTCACATATTGGTCACACACTGCTCACATACTGGTCACATACTGGTCACACACTGGTCACATACTGGTCACACACTGGTCACACACTGGTCACACACTGCTCACATACTGGTCACATACTGGTCACACAATGGTCACATACTGGTCACGTACTGATCACATACTGGTCACACACTGCTCACACACTGCTCACATACTGGTCACGTACTGGTCACACACTGGTCACACACTGGTCACGTACTGGTCACATACTGGTCACATACTGGTCACACACTGGTCACATCAGTGATCACATGCTGGTCACATACTGGTCACACACTGGTCACATACTGGCCACATACTGGTCACATACTGGTCACATACTGGTCACGTACTGGTCACATCACTGGTCACACACTGGTCACGTACTGGTCACATACTGGTCACATCACTGTTCACATACTGGTCACACACTGCTCACACACTGCTCACATACTGGTCAATCACTGCTCACACACTGGTCACATACTGGTCACATACTGTTCACACACTGGTCACATACTGGTCACATACTGATCACGTACTGGTCACACACTGGTCACACACTGGTCACACACTGGTCACACACTGGTCACGTACTGGTCATGTCCCATCACATCCCCAGTCCCATCACATCCCTGGTCCCACCACCTCCCCGGTGCCATCACATCCCTGGTCCCATCACATCCCTGGTCCCACCACCTCCCCGGTGCCATCACATCCCTGGTCCCATCACATCCCCAGTCCCACCACATCCCCAGTCCCATCACATCCCCAGTCCCATCACATCCCTGGTCCCATCACATCCCCAGTCCCATCACATCCCCGGTCCCATCACATCCCCAGTCCCATCACATCCCCAGTCCCATCCCATCCCCAGTCCCATCACATCCCCAGTCCCACCACATCCCCGGTCCCATCCCATCCCCAGTCCCACCACATCCCCAGTCCCATCCCATCCCCAGTCCCATCCCATCCCCAGTCCCATCACATCCCTGGTCCCATCACATCCCCAGTCCCATCACATCCCCAGTCCCACCACATCCCCGGTCCCATCCCATCCCTGGTCCCACCACCTCCCTGCCCTTGGGGTGATGCTCTGGCACTGCTCTGTGCTCTCTGGTGCCGCTCACATCCCACCCCTCCTGTGGGGCTCTAACTCCAGCCAAACCAGCTCCAGGAGCGGTGCTGGCGCTGGGCTCAGCCCTCGGCACCCCTGCCACAGGCAGTGACCATTCCTAAGGAAATTCCTGCCTACAGAAATGCATCAATGTGTTCGTGTCCCCCCAAACTGCCAGCGACACGACACACATCTTTCTCCTTTTTGTGCTTCTCCGTTCATGCGTCTGCTCCCGGGGAAGGAATAAACATCCATTTGGTCACAAGTCAAGAGTGCACTTTTTAAATTAGTCCATTTTCAGGTAATGCAGAGCAAGGCAAGAAGCAGAAATGACTCTGTCCCCATTCTGCACAATGCAGGCACACAAAGGGAATGTTTGGTGCTTGAACATCCCATTAGGAGAAGGGGTGGAACGCAGGAGCCCCGCGAGGCAGAAGGCGGGCAGCAGCTGGCAGGGCATTGCTGGAGACACGGCACAGAAAGCGTTCCAGGAGCCCAGATACCCCAATGAGCAATTCCCAGAGCCCAGATACCCCAAACAGCAATTCCCAGAGCCCAGATACCCCAAACAGCAATTCCCAGAGCCCAGATACCCCAAACAGCAATTCCCAGAGCCCAGATACCCCAAACAGCAACTCCCAGAGCCCAGATATCCCAAACAGCAATTCCCAGAGCCCAGATATCCCAAACTGCAATTCCCAGAGCCCAAATATCCCAATGAGCAATTCCCAGAGCCCAGATATCCCAAACAGCGATTCCCAGAGCCCAGATATCCCAAACAGCGATTCCCAGAGCCCAGACACCCCAAACAGCAACTCCCAGAGCCCAGATACCCCAAACAGCAATTCCCAGAGCCCAGATATCCCAAACATCAATTCCCAGAGCCCAGATAGCCCCATGAGCAATTCCCAGAGCCCAGATACCCCAAACAGCAATTCCCAGAGCCCAGATACCCCAAACAGCAATTCCCAGAGCCCAGATACTCCCATGAGCAATTCCCACAGCCCAAATATCCCAAACTGCAACTCCCAGAGCCCCACATTCCCGAGCACCCCTCCCAGGAGGCTGTGGGCAGCTCCCGTCCCACAGGGAGGGCTGGGGCTGCCACCCACCATTCCAGCCAGGACAGGGGCAGGTGACAGTGACAGGGATAAGAGTGACAACTCCTGTCCTGTCAGTGACAACACCTGCACTGTCCCAGTGACACCTGCACTGTCATAGTGACACTTGCACTGTCATAGTGACACCCACACTGTCACAGTGACAACACCTGCACTGTCACAGTGACACCCACACTGTCACAGTGACACCCGCACTGTCACAGTGACAACACCTGTCCTGTCCCAGTGACACTGCACTGTCACAGTGACAACACCTGCACTGTCATAGTGACACCACCTATCCTGTCACAGTGACAACACCTGTCCTGTCACAGTGGCAACACCCACACTGTCACAGTGACACCTGCACTGCCACAGTGACACTGCACTGTCACAGTGACACCTGTCAGTGACAACACCTGTCCTGTCAGTGACAACACCTGTCCTGTCACAGTGACACCCACACTGTCTCACAGTGATAACACCTGTCCTGTCCCAGTGACACCCACACTATCGCAGTGACACTGCCCTGTCCCAGTGACACCCACACTGTCGCAGTGACACTGCCCTGTCCCAGTGACACTCACACTATCGCAGTGACACTGCCCTGTCACCCACCACACTGACCCCCTGCCCTCCCAGCCTGGCAGCAGTGTGGATTTCTCCCCTGGAAACGCAGCAGTTTTTGCCGTGCTGATCTGAAGGAGCTCACCAGGCTGATATCCCCGCTCAGGTGAGGGCTCACCTGAGATCTGGCAGTGTGTCAGCCTCGGGCTGGCTGTGCAGGCACAGCACGGTGTGCTGGGCTCACACCGAGCCCTGGGGACAGGGTCCTGCAGCTGTTCCATCGTGGGCACACGGAGCACACGGACACCGACCCCTCCCACGGGCACAGGTCACCCAGTGCAGGCACCTGTGACCTGAGGGTGTCACAGCTCTGCACACACCCACAGCTGGCTCAGGGATCTGCCCTGGGCACCTTCTGGGTGGGTTTCCTTTTGAGTTTCTCCTTCTTGAGTTTCTCCTTTGGCTTCTGCCGTGTAAGACAAGACCAATGCCCTGCAGTCCTTGCACTCACAGGCAGTGCTGGCTGCTCAGGGGACACTCCAGTGTCCCAGCCTGGATTTCACTCTGTTTGCAGAGCACAGCCAGGGCTCAGAGTCAGCCAACACTACACACCTACACCAAGCACCTCAATCCCACCCACCCTGGACCGTGGCCAGATGCTGCTCTAGTTTATAAAAATGCTTATTTGCAGTGTTTGCACCTTGCCCACACGTATTGATTTCTGCTCCAGCTTCTGCTGGGTATTTATCCCTCCCTGTTTTCCCCAGTACCTACAGAACTGCCATTTACCAGAAGGGTTGAAATTTGGAATGCAGAGCATTGCCATGGAATTGCCCGTGGCTCCAGAGGCAGCAGCAGCCTGGGGAGTGCGTGGGGACAGAGCTCTGCTGTGGGGGAAGCACAGCAGCCTCGGGGTGGGGAACAGCAGCTCTGAGGAAGAACTAAGCCTTTCATTCTGAAGGACCAGAGGCAGTGAGAAGGCATTTACCATGATGTGAAAACAGCTCGAGCTTTCTTGACAACTGATTCCATTTTTGAACACCAAATTTCACTTTGGAGACAGACTGCAAGGGCAAGGAGGGGCTGGGCAGTTGTGTTCACTGCCCTCCTGAGCTCGCTGAGCACAGAGCAGAGCAGGTGAGAAGGGTTTTACTGCACTGCTGACAGGATATCCTCAACACTGACTTCTAACAGGTTCATCTTTAGCCAAGTTCTCCTCAATGGCTCAGCTCTTGCACCAAGACATCGTTCACCTTTCCCAGGGCTTTCAGCCTTCAGGAAGCGGCTGGAGGGAAATCCCTGTCACCAGCACATCCCCAGGACCCTCTGCTTTGCTCTTGTACCAAGAACTGCAGGCAGATCCTTGCCAATTGTCTATTAAATAAATAAATAAGTAATTTAAACTCTCAGCTGCTGTCAGGAATGCAACAAACAGGGATCACTCTGTTCTGGACATGGCCACAGCTGCACAGGACACAGAACTACTTCCCCTGGCATTCAAATCCATCTTTGTATCCCCCCTGCATTGTGATGGGGCTGCTGACAATTAAAATACAGCCCTTCCCTGGTAATTAGCATCTGTGCAATACTGGTAATCAAAAAGTCCATAATGATTTGTTCTACAATCCTCACAGATATTAAGGATGAAATCAGCTAATCAAATTGTTTTTCAGGCATAGCCAAGAGAGCAAAGCTCAGAGCTGCCTCCCAGGTGTATCTGCAGTGCCACAGGGGTTCATTTGGCACAGAAGCACTGCAGAGCTGGATGGAGCTGTGCTGGAAGCGTCTCCCAGTGCCCCAGGAGCAGCTCCCGACCCCAGGAGGGGCTCCCAGCCCCTGAGGATGCTCCCCCTGCTCAGTGCTGAGCAGAGCTCAGTGCCATGGGCTGCCAGCACGGGAGGCACCCAGCCCCTGCCGAGCTGTGCAGCCCTGCCCATCCCTCAGGGCTGCTCTGGGCAGGCACATCCCTCCAGACCCAGCCTTGGGGAGGGGTCTGCTGTCACCCAGAGGGACCAGTGCACCCAGTCCTGGCCCGGGGCTGCAGCTGCACAGTGACAGTGACAGTGACAGTGACAGTGACAGTGCCACTCACCCCACACCCAGCCAGGACACGGAGCTGGAGCTCTGATCCTGGATAAAACCTTCCTTTGGCTCAGCCAAAACCCCTCACTGATTGCAGCAGCACTCTGTCCTCAGCAGCTCAGAGAGCAGTGTCTGTGCAGGGCTCCTCTCAGCCACTCAAGGATGTGTCTGCAGGACCAGGACATCTCTGCACTGCCCTGGCCCCTCTCCATGGGCAGTGACCCAGCCCAGGGACACCAACAGCACTGCTCAGCCCTTCCTGCAGCTCACAGGAGCACAGACTCACTGAGGGGTCAGGGTGGGAGAGACCCCAAATCCCCCCCAGAGCCACCCAGCCGTGGCAGGGACACCTCCCACTGTCCCCACTGTCCCCACTGTCCCAATGTCCAGCCTGGCCTTGGGCACTGCCAGGGATCCAGGGGCAGCCACAGCAAATCTGGGAATTCCATCCCAGCCAGGAACAATTCCTTCCCCAATCCCATTAAACCCCTGAAGCTGCAGTGGAAGCCAAACAAGTGTGACCCTGAGGAGCCGTGCTCTGAGCACGAGGTTATCAGCTCGACAAATCTGCCTTCACATCCTAAAGTGCTGATTTTGTTTCTGTTTCCAGACACCTTGCCACATTTCACTCCTTAAGATATTTTTCATGGAGCATTACAACTTCAGTTTTTCCCTGCTGGAGAGCTGTGCTTTTCCACAAGATTGATGGACTCGCTTGTCAGAACACCATAAATCATTAAAATCTCTTTTATGCAGCACTGCTGTTTGCTGCAGCCAAGTTGTAACAGCAGCTGATGAAACTTTTATTCACAGCAAGCCTGTTGGTGTTTCCAGGTCGTGTCAACACTTCCACAAAAAATCTCTTTCTCAGTTGCTTGTGCTAGAGCCAAAAAAGTTGTCTGACCCAAAATAACACCTGCTGTTCCCAACAGCATTCAGTGTGCTGTGCATCAGAGGATCACAGAATCCCAGCCTGCTCTGGGTGGGAGGGACCCCAAACCCCCCAGTGCCATGGCAGGGACACCTCCCACTGTCCCCAGTGTCCAGCCCCAGTGTCCAGCCCGGCCTGGGACACTGCCAGGGATCCAGGGGCAGCCACAGCTGCTCTGGGCAATCTCCACAGCTCCGTTCTGCACTCCTGGGAATGTTCGTGTGCTTCTGTGCAGACCCCAGCCCTGACAGGCTCAGTGACCCCTGATCTGTGTCCCCTGGATCTGTGTCCCCTGGATCTGTGTCCCCTGGATCTGTGTCCCCTCTGCTGTGCCCACACCTTGTGCTGCCACAGGGACCCACCTGGGCAGGTGCAGCTGCAGTGGCTCCATGGTTTTGGTTGATTTTTATCTCCAACAGGAGCCTTGTTCTGTCCTGCTCACACAAATGGGACAACCAGCACACTGGAACTGTGTCAGGAAATCTGTCCTCACTGGAGCCCTGCAAACGGGGCTGGGGCATTCCAGCTGGTGTCAGGGAACACTCCCTAATTCCCCTGCAAGGGATCGTGGAAGGGGCTGCAGAATGTCATCCCCAGGGCCTGGATCCTGTGATTTGATGCAGTTTAAGGTGGTTCAGAGGAAGCACTTCCCTGTCCTGGATCCTGTGATTCAATGCAGTTTAAGGTGGTTCAGAGGAAGCACTTCCCTTTAATGCCATGCTGAGACAATAAGGTCCCATCAGACATTAAGCAGATGTTTCTGTAATTGAGTTTGGATAGGGGGGATTATTTCAAGCTCCAAAACACGTGCAGATTTCTTTTCCTCAGGAGAGACACTAATCCAAATAAACAAGGAGGAACTGAAGAAGTGACAGCAGAGAACACTAAAGAACAAAAAGGAAAGAGGAGAGTTTTCCTTTGCTTTTACCTGTCCTGGCTCCCCCTCTCCCCTGCCCAGCAGCCTCACCCCCAGCCAGGCACCCACAGCTGGTGTCCTCACTCAGGGCTGGCACAAAGAGAGATTTGGGATCACCCTTTGCCCAGCCCTGGGCACATCTGTGGGGCATCTGCTGCCCCTGGGCTGTGCTTGCACCGTGGGGACAGCAGCAGGGGAGCCCAGGGGATGCTCTGGGGCTGTCACTGCCACAGAAAGCAGGAGCCCAGGGGATGCTCTGGGGCTGTCACTGCCACAGACACGCTGCCAGGCATCTCCACTCTGTCTGCCTTTCATCACATTCTCAGAGATCTCTGCTGCGCTTCTCTTTTTCAATAATTAAAGCAGAAGGATGAGAAGTCAGACCAGCCTGCAGAGATCCCTGAAGACACTGTGACCCATCTTTCTGCCTTTTGGATGGATGCAGACCTGGCTGCAGCATCTCCTGCAGCTCAGGGCCCTGCACAGAGCACAGCCACAGCTAACCCTGCTGAATTAACTGTGCAGTGTTCCCCTGTGGGCCACACGGTTTTGAGTTATGTCTGACATTTGGAGCTCTCCTCCTTATGGCCATGACTACATTCTGTGAAAGGCAGCTTAAAGAGGCAAAATTATTTTTTATAGCTACATATTTGACAGATATTGGGAACAGAAAGAAATCTAATTACTTCCAATGAAGATTGGAGGGCCTTATTTAATCTCTGAACGTAAATTGATGTTGAAGTTCCCTGACCCAAGGCAAGAACGCTCTGAAAAGCCTCATCCCTCACGGTGATCCAGCTCAGAGCCGGGTGTCCCCAATGTCCTGGTGTGTGCTGGGGCCACAGCACAGCCCCAGGGAGCAGAGCTTGCCCTGTGTGCAGGGAATCAGCACAGGGCTTTGTTCTGAGCCCAGGAACGGGGGATGCTGTGGCTCACCCTCAGCAATCAGTGCCACTGCAGCCAGCTCTGATTGTCCCTCTGGGCTGTGTTTGCCACCAGGGATCAGCCCTGGCAGGGCAGTGTGCAGGGACAGGGACAGGGACAGGGACAGGGACAGGGACGGGGACAGGGCAGGGACAGGGACAGGGACAGGGACAGGGACAGGGACAGGGGCAGGGACAGGGACAGGAGCAGGGACAGGGACAGGGACAGGGACAGGGATGGGGACAGGGACAGGGACAGGGACAGGGACAGGACAGGGACAGGGACAGGGATAGCGATAGGGACAGGGACAGGGACAGGGATGGGACAGGGACAGGACAGGGACAGGGACAGGGATGGGACAGGGACAGGGACAGGGACAGGGACATCCCTGCCAGCTGAGGGCACAGGGCTGGGCTGTGCTGGGCACACAGACACTGCTGATCCTGCTCTCCTCCCTGTCCCTGTCCCTGTCCCCATCCCTGTCCCTGTCCCTGCAGCCACCCTGCCTGGCACACAGGGCTGCCTTCACAAGCTCCTCAAACCTTTCTGGCAAACACCTCTCAATCACCTCAAGTTACCAGGATAAAGAAATGTGCTTTCTGCATCTCCATATTTCCAGGGATGGGACTCCCCTGCCCAGGAACACCCTGAAAATCTCAGAATCTCAGAATGGTTTGGGTTGGAGGGACCCTAAAGCTCACCCTGCCATGGCAGGGACACCTCCCACTGTCCCCAGTGTCCCCAGTGTCCAGCCTGGCCTTGGGCACTGCCAGGGATCCAGGGGCAGCCACAGCAAATCTGGGAATTCCATCCCAACCTCTCTGACAAGCCCAGGGACAGCAGCAGGGGCTCAAATCGAGTTCAGAACTGAGCTGAGCTGAGCTGAGCCCCTGGGGATGCAGCAGCTGCCCAGACCCCTGCCAGGGGCACAGAGGGGGACAGAGGGGACAGAGGGGCACAGAGGGCACAGAGGGGACACAGGGGCACCCAGGGAGAGCAGGGTTTTGCTGTAACTGCACCACCGTGCATGAACAGATAAGGGTTTCATACTGCACTGCCCGTTCTTGAGAGGAATTTTTAGCACTTACTTTTAAAAACAATTTTTAGATCAAAAGTAATAATGTGGCACAACAATCTTACTGCAACTCCTTGAGAGAACGACAGCAGCAGAAGGAATCTCGATGGATTTTGGACATAAATAGAAAGTAAACGGGAGGTGAGGGTGGAAAGCTGAGACACAAAAGGCTTCTGTTCAATAAACATGGTTTCTTTCCATGCTCTTCTTTCTTTAAAAAATCTCATGGACTTACAGTCCAGAGTGTTTTTGGAAGGGAGGTAGAATCCCTGATCATACAGGTAAAAGATAGTCTATCCCAAATGTGATGGGTCAGCAAGAACAAAATGTATTCAGAAAAATAAGAAAAGCCAATTTTCAATTGTCAAAGTGATCCTGTAGCTACAGTTTCATTTCAGAGAACAAAATGGCCAGTTGGTATGAAAATGGAAAGCACTAAATTTAGAATTTGCCAACATTTTCACTCCTGATATTTTAATTGCATGGCACTACTGAAACAGTCGTGCTTTTGCTCTGCACATTACATAAATAATGATTGATTCATGTAAACAAATAAATCCTTTTCAGCAGGTGACCCTGCCCTTAGGGCCCCTCAGCAATGGGAAGAGCCAGGGGGCAGGACCAAACCCACCAAAAATCTCTGGCTGGCACAGAGCTCTACACAGCACACACAGAGCAGCCCCAGAGCATCCCCAGAGCATCCAGAGCATCCCCAGAGCATCCCCAGAGCATCCCCAGAGCAGTGCCAGGGCATCCCCAAAGCATCCCCAGAGCATCCCCAGAGCAGGGTGGCTCTGTCCCATGCCAAGGTGGCTCTGTCCCATGCCAAGGTGGCTCTGTCCCATGCCAAGGTGGCTCTGTGCCATGCCAGGGGGGCTCTGTGGCTCTGTCCGATGCCAGGGGGGCTCTGTGCCATGGCAGGGGCTCTGTCCCATGCCAGGGTGGCTCTGTGCCATGCCAGGGGGGCTCTGTGCCATGCCAGAGGCTCTGTGCCATGCCAGGGTGGCTCTGTGCCATGCCAGGGTGGCTCTGTGGCTCTGTGCCATGCCAGGGTGGCTCAGTGCCATGCCAGGGTGGCTCTGTGCCATGCCAGGGTGGCTCTGTGCCATGCCAGGGTGGCTCTGTGGCTCTGTCCCATGCCAGGGTGATTCTGTCCCATGCCAGGGTGGCTCTGTGCCATGGCAGGGGCTCTGTGCCATGGTAGGGGGGCTCTGTCCCATGCCAGGGTGGCTCTGTGGCTCTGTGCCATGCCAGGGTGGCTCAGTGCCATGCCAACGTGGCTCTATGCCATGCCAGGGTGGCTCTGTCCCATGCCAGGGGGGCTCTGTGCCATGCCAGGGTGACTCTGTGCCATGCCAGGGGCTCTGTGCCATGGCAGGGTGGCTCTGTGCCATGCCAGGGGGGCTCTGTCCCATGCCAGGGTGGCTCTGTCCCATGCCAGGGGGGCTCTGTGCCATGCCAGGGTGACTCTGTGCCATGCCAGGATGGCTCTGTCCCATGCCAGGGTGGTTCTGTGGCTCTGTGCCATGCCAGGGTGGCTCTGTGCCATGCCAGGGGCTCTGTCCCATGCCAAGGTGGCTCTGTGCCATGCCAGGGTGGCTCTGTGGCTCTGTGCCATGCCAGGGTGGCTCTGTGCCATGCCAGGGTGGCTCTGTGCCATGCCAGGGGCTCTGTGCCATACCAGGGTGGCTCTGTGCCATGGCAGGGTGGCTCTGTCCCATGCCAGGGGGGCTCTGTCCCATGCCAGGGGGGCTCTGTGGCTCTGTCCCATGCCAGGGGGGCTCTGTGCCATGCCAGGGTGGCTCTGTGCCATGCCAGGGGGGCTCTGTGCCATACCAGGGGCTCTGTGCCATGCCAGGGGCTCTGTGCCATGCCAGGGTGGCTCTGTCCCATGCCAGGGTGGTTCTGTGCCATGCCAGGGGCTCTGTCCCATGCCAAGGTGGCTCTGTGCCGTGCCAGGGCGGCTCTGTCCCATGCCAGGGGGGCTCTGTGGCTCTGTGCCATGCCAGGGTGGCTCTGTCCCATGCCAGGGTGGCTCTGTCCCATGCCAGGGGGGCTCTGTGCCATGCCAGGGTGGCTCTGTCCCATGCCAGGGGGGCTCTGTGGCTCTGTGCCATGCCAGGGTGGCTCTGTCCCATGCCAGGGGGGCTCTGTGGCTCTGTCCCATGCCAGGGTGGCTCTGTGCCATGCCAGGGGGGCTCTGTGGCTCTGTGCCATGCCAGGGTGGCTCTGTCCCATGCCAGGGGCTCTGTCCCATGCCAGGGTGGCTCTGTGGCTCTGTCCCATGCCAGGGGCTCTGTGCCATGCCAGGGTGGCTCTGTGCCATGCCAGGGGCTCTGTGCCATGCCAGGGGGGCCCTGCTGCTGCCTCCAGGTGCCCAGCACAGCCCGTGGGTCCCTCAAGCCGTTTCAAACCCTCAGCACAGCACTGGACTGTGCTGTGAGCTCTGCACCAGCTGCATCAGTTTCTGTTCCTCCTGCTCCATCTCTAATTCAGGCAATCCCCAGGGCCTCGTGGTGGCTTGTGGGCAGCTCCTGCCCTCACCACAGAAACCCCAGGGCAGAGCTGTGCCAGCCCTCTGGAGCTGTCACCAGCTCCCACCTGAGCCAGGTCCCTTTCCAAGCAGCACAGACACTTCAGTGAGAATTCATCAACTTTAGACCCACAAGAAATCCATCCTGTAAGAGAGGAGAAACTCTCCCTGCCCAGACAGAGCCCAGAGCAATGCCAGGGTAACCTGGAATGCCCTGCACAAACCCAGGCAGTGTTTTTCTAAATAAACCCTAATTGCTGTATCAGGCTGATGTACCCATAATCTCACAGGAACCGAGCACCCTGCTCCTCATCACTTATGACATTAAGTGGTTTGTAACTGGATTTTCCAGCCATGAGCATTAACAAACATCCCAAACCCACGGGCTGCACTTCCAAGGACCTGCAGATGACCCCGATGCCAGCCCTGCTTCAATGTCACTGCTGCCAAAATCTGCATCTGATGCTGGAACCTTCCATCTCTCAGCTCCATTTAGGAGCTGCTGGGGCTGTGGGCTGTGATGGATTGTCAGAGCACAAACAAATCCAAATGCTGGCCACATTTCAGCCTCTGAGAAAATTCTAATTATCATTAGTGACAAAGGATGGGATTTTTACTTTAAGGGTTTGTTCTGTTGGCCATGCACTGCTGACAGAACAATAATCACACTTCCATTTATTCATCTGATCAGTGCCAAAACATTCTGCTCTTTGCCCCTACAGGTGGGTGTTAAGGAGCTCTGTGGTGCGTTTAGACCATGTCTGATGGAATCACAGAATCCTTTCAGCTGGAAAAGATGGAGGTTCAGTCTTGGACCAAACACCTCCCTGCAGCCAGAGCAGAGCACGGGATGCCACATGCTGTCATTCCTGAGCACCAGCAGGCAGGGATGGTGCTCCCTGGGCAGCCCATTGCAGTGTCCTCCAAAGCCAGGTCACCCTGGCCCAGCTCATCCTCCCCTGCTCGCCCTCCTCCTCCCCTCCTCCTCCTCCTCCTCCTCCTCCTCCTCCCCTAACGCTCGCATCTCTGTCCCTCACCCACTGCAGGCTGCCCCTTCTGACAAAGGCTCAGGGCTGGATTCAGGCACAGCTGCCACTCAACAGGCAGCATATAAATGCATTTCCATAAAAAGGTTTCCTTAATCAAAGACTTCAAAATGAGACCTGTTATGGGATCAGGAGGGGAGGGGGAGCAGGGAGGGTGGGCGGATTTTGTTGCAGAATCTAATGCTGAGGGGATTCAGGTGAGAAAGCACTGCTGCTGCACTTCTGTCCTGCTGCATTTCTGTCCTGCTGCATTTCTGTCCTGCTGCACTCCTGCTGCTCTCCTGTCCTGCTGCACTCCTGTCCCACTGCACTCCTGCTGTCCCAGCCCCAGCCTGCTCTCCCTGTGCCAGGGCAGGAGCTGCCCTGTGCTCCCAGACTGGCAGAGCGCTGCTGGTGCTGAGGCTGCAGCCACCACTGGGTACAGAGCAGCTGTGCCACGGTCCAGCCACCCTGGGGACACCAGCCACCACCCTGGGGACATCAGCCACTGCCCTGGGGACACCAGCCAGCCACCCTGGGGACATCAGCCACCACCCTGGGGACACCAGCCAGCCACCCTGGGGACATCAGCCCATCAGCCAGCCACCCTGGGGACATCAGCCACCACCCTGGGGACACCAGCCACCCTGGGGACATCAGCCACCACTCTGAGGACATCAGCCACCACCCTGGGGACATCAGCCAGGCACCTTGGTGACATCAGCCAGCCACCCTGGGGACATCAGCCACCACCCTGGGGACACCAGCCACCCTGGGGACACCAGCCACCACTCTGAGGACATCAGCCACCAGCCTGGGGACATCAGCCAGCTGCCCTGGGGACATCAGCCAGGCACCCTGGGGACACCAGCCAGCTCGTCCCCACCCACCCTGGGTCACTGCCAGGCTGCAGCACCCACTGCCAGCAGTGCCAGCCCCGTGCAGCCCTGCAGGGGTGGCCCAGGGCGAGTTTGGCTGCAGGGTGAGCTCCTCCCTCTGTCTCTTACCCCTCTCCTGTCCACAGGTGCGGCAGGAGTGAGGGTCCATCCCAGCCCCCATCCCAGCCCCCATCCCAGTTCCCATCCCAGCCCCCATCCCAGCCCCCATCCCAGCTCCCATCCCAGCTCCCATCCCAGCCCCAATCCCAGCCCCAATCCCAGCCCCAATCCCAGCCCCCATCCCAGCCCCCATCCCAGCCCAATCCCAGCCCCCATCCCAGCTCCCATCCCAGCTCCCATCCCAGCTCCCATCCCAGCTCCCATCCCAGCTCCATCCCAGCCCCCATCCCAGTTCCCATCCCAGCCCCCATCCCAGCTCCCATCCCAGCTCCCATCCCAGCTCCCATCCCAGCCCCCATCCCACTGCAGTGTGACTCAGCCACAGGGAACGCTGGGGGCTCCAACAAACCCCGGGCAGTTTCTAATGCAAATGTTAATAAGGCACTGGCTGTATAATAATAACACAAGTGGGCAGCTTGTTTGGTAAATCATGCTCTTTTGAAGTCTGGTCTTTCAGAAACCCCAAACAGGTCCCCGGTGGGGAAGTGCAGGATAATCCCCAGCTCCTTCCAGGATAATCCCCAGCTCCCTCCAGCTGAGCTCAGTGCTCACCCAGTCACTCCAGACCCTGCAGTGGCACTTCCCACTCTGATTTTCCTGCTGCTGCCCCCACAGCCTGAGAGCCAGGCCCTGGGGAGGTGCTGGGCTCCATCCCCACTGCACCTTTCATGCTGTGCCACTCTCCTGGGGTTTTACCAACGACAAGCTCACAGCTCAGCAGCATCCAGGGATGAAGAACAATCACCTGGGACAAGCTGGGAGTGGTGTCAGAGGGAGGCTCCCCTGTGTGTGCTCTGTGCTTACTCACATTCCTGCTCCTGGTCACAGCTGCTCCTGTGCCAAAGCAATGCTGGAGCCAGAGAATCACAGAATCACAATCTTGGAATATCCTGAGCTGGAAATGACCCACAAGGAGTCCAATCCCATCCCTGCCCAGGCACCCCACCCTGTGCATCCCTGGGAGCAGTGCTCATGGCTGGACAATCCAATTACAAACCCCTGTATGTCATAAATGATAAGGGGCAGGGTGCTCAGCTCCTGTGAAATTATGGATACATCAGCATGATACAGCAAAGAGAGTTTATGAAGGAAAGTACTGCCTGGGTTTGTCCAGAGCATTACAGGTGTACCCTGGTGTTACTCTGGGCAGGGGTGTTTGCTCTGATTTCTTCACAGCAGTGAAGAGTAAATAGTGAAATCCCAGAGCCCCATCCAGCTCCTTATCCCTTGGAAAAGGCAGGAGCAGGAGGGAGGCTCAGGTGGGAGGAGGATTCAGGAGCAAACACCCCCAGGATTCAGGAGCAAACACCCCCAGGATTCAGGAGCAAACACCCCCAGGATTCAGGAGCAAACACCCCAGGAGCCGCACGGGGACTGGAGCCACAAGAGAGCAGCTTCACCAGGCTGAGCTCCTGGTGCTGCGATGCCACCGCTGCCTTTGGGACCTCTGGGTCTCCTCCTGTCCCTCGTGGAGCACAGTGAACAGCAGAGTGCATTCCCCACCAAAACAGAGCCACAGCCTGACCCCATCCTGGAAACCTCTCCAGGAAACCCCAGGATGTGGCACCAGGGCAGCCAAAACCTGAGCAGCTGCTGCTGCTGCTGGGAAAGGAGCCTGTGCTGCAGGAGGAACACTGCTGACATTAAATCACTGGAAATCAAATAATATCAGCTCTGCTATGTGTGCAAAATATTGCACACTTTCTAATTGGAGTAAACATGGAATTGAACCTGACCTTCATTTGATTAATTGTACCTTAAAGCTGATTAAACCATCTCCAGCAAACAGGAATTGGCCATTTACTGCAGATATGCCAGAGCCACAGCTCTGGGGCTCTCAGGCTGTCCAAAAAGGATTTCTGAGCTCCCTTTTCCTTCCCACACTGAGGATGTCACAGTCTGTCCTGAGAGGTGCACACAGTGCCCAAGGCCACCACAGCCTCCTGTCCTGTCCCCACGGGATCACAGTGTCACAGCTGCCACAGGTCACTCACTGACACTGCCCTGAATATCTCCCTGAACGTGGGCAGAGGGGTTAAATCAAGCAAAGCAACTCAGTTACTCCTAAATTGTTAGTAACACTTTCCAGGTAGGCAGTTTTATGTTTTCTCTAATCAAATCTGAGTTGGGAATGACTTGGTAAATGCAAGAAGCTTTTCCCAGTGTCAGAGGAAACTCAGCAATAATCCAGAAAGATGACAGATGAATCATTCCAGCGTGTTGTTGGAATTGTGTGTGTACAGTTTGATGCCTGGCAGTCTCTACATGCCAGGCCTGACCTTTCTGCACAGCCAGGCCCAGAGGGAGCAGCCACAGGAGCAGCTCCCTTCAAAGCCAGGGCAGTCCTGCCCTGGCACAGGAATTGCTTTTTCTGTTTCATGTTCTGAGCAGAATTCATTTCCCAGGTGCTGCTCTGTAAAAGAATGAAACCTCCTTCTCTGGAAAGTTTATATTTGAAGTATGAATCTTCTCCTACCAGCTCAAAACAAAAATGTGAGCTGCTCTTTGTCACTAAGGTTTGAGCGTGCTGGGTCTTTGGTTGTAGCTGGAGACACAAGAGCTGAGTGCTCAGGAGTGTCTGGGGACAGGGAGGGACAGACGGGGGAAGGCAGGGAGAGACAGGCAGGGACAGGCAGGGACAGGCAGGGACAGGCAGGGACAGGCAGGGACGGGCAGGGACAGTGTGGGACAGGGAGGGACAGGCAGGGACAGGCAGGGGAAGGGTGAGACGGGCAGGGACAGGCAGGGACAGACAGGGACGGGCAGGGACAGGGAGGGACAGGCAGAGACAGGCAGGGACAGGCAGGGGAAGGGTGAGACGGGCAGGGACAGGCAGGGACAGACAGGGACAGGCAGGGACAGACAGGGGAAGGCAGGGACAGGCAGGGACAGGCAGAGACAGGCAGGGACAGGGAGGGACAGGCAGGGACAGGCAGGGACAGGCAGGGACAGCACTGCTGCTGGCCCACACAGGACACAGAAGGGTGACACAGGGACTGCAGAGCTGCCAGGGCAGCCCTGGCCCTGTGAGCTCACACACATGCCAGGAAGGCCAGGCTGGCACTGCCACATCAGGGGACAAACCCCAGAGTGACCTGCAAGGGGACAGAGGGACAGCCCAGGGAACAGGGACTGGAGAAACAGTGCCACCAGCCAGGAACCAGTCCCAGGGACACAATCCCAGCTTTCTGATCATCACCTCCCACAGCCTCCCACGTGCTTGGCAAGAAAAACCAGTTAAAAATAAACAACAAAACCTCTCCAGCTTTCCCGATTTCTGGTTGGGAAAAGAGCCCAGGACTTCACAGAACCCTCCTGACCAGTGTGCCAGCTCAGTCCATCACCAAGGACAGCTTCCAGCACCTTCCTGCCTCACTGCCCCCACAACCCAGGCATCCCCACGGCAAACTGAAAACAGAATGTTTGCTGTAAAATGGTCACAATCGTGCTGGTAATTTCCAGCACGTCTGTTGAACCGAGATGCCAAGAACTAAAGCAATGCCAAATGGCAACAAGGTGTTTTCCTGAACATTCTTCCTGTGTTCACTGAGCAGCCATCGTGAAAAAATACAAAAATAGCCAATTTTGGCCACGTTCCAGTAAAGCACAAGTACATAACAGCAGATAAACCATGCAAGGCTGAGCTCGAGCCTACCTTGCCAAAGCTTCCCTTCCCAATCGCCCGCAGAATCTGGAAGTGGTCAAAGTTCACTGCAAGGTAAAGAAAAAAGAATTTACATTTGTAAATGCTGTACTACAAATAAGCCTGCATTTAAAAGAAGACAGGGAGACGGCTACAGAGCATTTTATTCCAGGTTTTCCTCTGGGGAAGCTGCAGGACAGCAGCTGCTTTCCTTTCAAGTCTCTTTTCAGGTGTTTGAGGGATCTGCCAGAGGGTTGGGTGAGGTTATGAAATCGGTGCTTTAGCACAGGTTCACATACAGGATCTGGGGGAGCTCAGAGGCAAACGCTGAGTGTGGCACAGTGGGGAGTGTGGGACACCCTGCCCCACGCTCTGGCCTTGGCCCCAAAACACTGCCCCAAAAATACTGCCCAAAAACACTGCCCCAAAAATACTGCCCAAAAAATACAGCCCCATGAACACTGTCCCAAAAATACTGCCCCAAAAACACTGCCCCAAAAATACTGCCCAAAAACACTGCCCCAAAACACTGCCCCAAAAACACTGCCCCAATAACACTGCCCCAAAACACTGCCCCAAAACACTGCCCAAAAATACAGCCCCATGAACACTGCCCCAAAACACTGCCCCAAAACACTGCCCCAAAACACTGCCCCTGTCCCAAAACACTGCCCCTGCCCCAAAACACTGCCCCAAAACACTGCCCCAAAAACACTGCACCAAAAATACTGCCCCAAAACACTGCCCCTGCCCCACAAACACTGCCCCTGCCCCAAAACACTGCCCCTGCCCCAGCCCTGTGCTCGGCCAGCTCGGGCTGTGCTGCCCCAGGACAGCATTGAGAGGACAGGGACAGGGTCAGGACAGGGGCAGGGTCGGGACAGGGACAGGACAGGGACAGGGACAGGGACAGGGACAGGGACAGGGACAGGACAGGGACAGGGACAGGACAGGGTCAGGACAGCCCTCCCTGCCCCATCTGGAGCAGATGCACTCTTGGCTCCAGAGCCAGCCCTGACAGGGATGAGGCTGCAGCTCCAACACCTCAGCCACTGCCTCCATCAGCTGCTGCTGCAAACAAAATTATTTTTGTACCAAAGTACTGCTGGGATTTATTTTAATATCAGTTTTAAATAATAAAGACAAGGCGAGGAGGAGCTTCTGATGGACTGAGCCCACTGCTCAGACACAGCTGCCAGCCCTTGCCAGCCCTGCCCCGAGACCCTGACCGTGCAGGGGACCCTCAGCACTCCTTGCCTGATGTCTGCAGGAAAAGAAATGCTTGGCAAGGGCTGGGGTTTGCAGCATGGCAGGGTCAGCAGTGAGCACTGAGCCTGTTGACTGGCCACGCTCAGGAAGAGTGGGAACAAAGAATTCACTATAAATATTACGAGTCCCACTCCCAGATCTTAAATAAATGCACATCTGTCATCTCTGAGGATGAATCAAGAGCCCACACATGCCCATGGAGTTCCTATTACCCTTTTGTGCTAGGCTTATATCCAAAATATTGTTATTGTCACTTTTGTGGGACGTTTTCTGCAGGAGAGCTCAGAAAACTTTGCCAAACGAAGCTGAAAACAGAATCTGGGCCAGCTCACACTCTGTGTGTCCCTGCAGCCCAGCTCCCACGCCCAGCCTGCTGAGGGCAGATGCACCACACTGCTGGGTTTAACTGGGTTAGCTGGGTTAGCTGGTTTAGTAGGTTCAGCTGGTTTAGTAGGTTCAGCTGGTTTAGTTGGTTTACATGGTTTAGCTGGTTTAGTTGATTTAGCTGTTTTTAGCTGGTTTAGTTGGTTGACATGGGTTAGTGGTTTAGCTGTTTAAGCTGGTTTAGTTGGTTTAGCTGTTTAAGCTGGTTTAGTTGGTTTGCATGGGTTAGCTGGTTTAGCTGTTTAAGCTGCTTTAGTTGGTTTGCATGGGTTAGCTGGTTTAGCTGGTATAGTTGATTTAGTTGGTTTAGCTGGTTTAGCTGTTTAAGCTGGTTTAGTTGGTTGACATGCGTTAGTGGTTTAGCTGGTTTAGTTGGTTTATATGGGTTAGTTAGCTGGTTTAGCTGTTTAAGCTGGTTTAGCTGGTTTAGCTGTTTAAGCTGGTTTAGTTGGTTGACATGGGTTAGCTGGTTTAGCTGTTTAAGCTGGTTTAGTTGGTTTATATGGGTTAGTTAGCTGGTTTAGCTGTTTAAGCTGGTTTAGTTGGTTTAGCTGTTTAAGTTGTTTAAGCTGGTTTAGTTGGTTTATATGGGTTAGTTAGCTGGTTTAGCTGTTTAAGCTGGTTTAGTTGGTTTGCATGAGTTAGCTGGTTTAGCTGGTTTAGTTGGTTTATATGGGTTAGTTAGCTGGTTTAGCTGTTTAAGGTAGTTTAGTTGGTTTAGCTGTTTAAGCTGGTTTAGTTGATTTATATGGGTTAGTTAGCTGGTTTAGCTGTTAAAGCTGGTTTAGTTGGTTTAGCTGTTTAAGCTGTTTAAGCTGGTTTAGTTGGTTTAGCTGTTTAAGCTGGTTTAGTTGGTTGACATGGGTTAGCTGTTTAGCTGGTTTAGCTGGTTTAGCTGTTTAAGCTGCTTTAGTTGGTTTGCATGGGTTAGCAGGTTTAGCTGTTTAAGCTGGTTTAGCTGTTTAAGCTGGTTTAGTTGGTTTAGCTGTTTAAGCTGGTTTAGTTGGCTTGCATGGGTTAGCTGTTTAGCTGCCTTTGTGGTGCTCAGGCAAAGGCTGCACTCACTGATCTCAGAGGTTTATTCCAACCTGCATGATGAAGCATTTGATCAAATGTTTGCCACGCGCAATAAAATCCAGCGGCTCCCTCCCATCACCAAGGACAAGCCCAGCTGCTGTGAGCCCCTGGGAGGGGCAGCATTTCCTTGGCAATTTAACCAGGTGCAAGTGCTCCTGATCTGCCAGCACTTGGCAGGAGAGCTTTTGACAATTCTTTGTTATAGTGTTTGGAATACTGTGGAAAAAGGCATTGCCACCGAGAAAACAAACCCCAAAGTGTCATTTCCATGTATCCATGACTACAACTGATCTGGGAAGCCTGCAAGAGTCAGCAGGCAGGAAACAAACCTAGATATGAATATTCACCAGGCCCTTGAACCTGTCAGCAGGGATGTCACTTTTAATAAATTAATACAGAGTTCTGCTGATGAGAAGTTGAGATGATGCACTGACTAATTTCCCAGTTCCAGTATTTTCTGCAGGATTCAGCAGGCAGTCTGATCATTCCATGTAAGTAAATGACTCTATGAGTACATGATCCCAATAAAGCAAAAGCAATCTCAGCATTTGAAGAAGAAAATCATAGTAGCAGTGTGCTGCTTTTTGTGCACAACACACTGGATTACTAAGAATGTTAACTTATCACTACAGAATATGTGATTATCCCTGAAATAGAAACCCTGAACCTGCCTGGAACAATTGGGTATGCTCCAGAGGCTGCTCTCTCTGCCTGGCAGGGGAAAGCTGTCATTCACCCCAGCAGAGCTGGTGAGCTGGGGGTGACTGCTCCAGCCTGAGTCACAGGCACCAGCAGAGCCTTTGGTGGCAGCGAGCAGGAGGTGACAGCTGCTGCCTCTCACAGCCTGCTCCCCTTATCCCTGCTCACCCCTATCCCTGCTCACCCCTATCCCTGCTCACCCTCACCCCATAATATCCCATCCCATCCCATCCCATCCCATCCCATCCCATCCCATCTGCAATGTGCAGAGGAGCTGACTTGCCCGTCACACCCAGCAATGCCCTCTGCTGTGCTCCAATGTCCCCAGGGGTTTTTTTCCCCTGTGCTCCAGTATCCCCAGGGGCTTTTCCCCTGTGCTCCAGTGTCCCCAGGGGTTTTCCCCTCTGCTCCAATGTCCCCACGGGGGTTTCCCCACAAGAACAGGACACCAATTGTTCCCTGACTCCTCCAGCAGCTCCTCACCAAGTGGCACCTTTGCAGGGGAGGGGGACCAGGGGACATGAGATGCTGGCACTCTTCATGTGCTGCTTCCTGGCTGTCCCTGGCAGCAAGTGACAAAGCATGAATCACAGATGAAGATAAATACCATAGCCTGGCTTTGCTCCTGTGCTGTGGCTTTGTTCTCCAGCTCCAGGAATGCGTGACAAGCAGGACGGCAGGGTGGCAGGGATGGCAGGGTGACAGGGATGGAAGCGTGGCAGGGTGACAGGGATGGCAGGGAGGGCAGGGGTGACAGGGGTGGAAGGATGGCAGGGAGGGGTGGCAGGGATGGCAGAGGTGGCAGGGATGGAAGGACGGCAGGGATGGCAGGGATGGCAGGGTGACAGGGATGGAAGCGTGGCAGGGTGACAGGGGTGGAAGGATGGCAGGGAGGGGTGGCAGGGATGGCAGAGGTGGCAGGGTGGCAGGGGTGACAGGGAGGGCAGGGAGGGCAGGGAGGGGTGACAGGAATGGCAGGGATGGCAGAGTGACAGGGTGACAGGGATGGAAGGGGTGACAGGGATGGAAGGGGTGACAGGAATGGCAGGGATGGAAGGATGGCAGGGATGGCAGGGGTGACAGGGTGACAGGGATGGCAGACAGGCATGGCAGGGATGGCAGGGATGGCAGGGTGGCAGGGGTGACAGGGATGGCATGGAGGGCAGGGAGGGCAGCGTTGGAAGAATGGCAGGGTGGCAGGGATGAAAAGGTGACAGGAATGGCAGGGATGGCAGGGGTGACAGGGAGACAGGGATGGCAGACAGGCATGGCAGGGATGGCAGGGTGACAGGAATGGCAGGAATGGCAGGGTGACAGGAATGGCAGGGGTGACAGGAATGGCAGGAATGGCAGAGGTGACAGGGATGGCAGACAGGCATGGCAGGGATGGCAGGGAGGCAGGGGTGACAAGGATGGCAGGGGTGGCAGGGGTGGCAGGGATGGCAGGAATGGCAGGGATGGCAGGGGTGACAGGGTGACAGGGATGGCAGGGGTGACAGGAACGGCAGGGATGGCAGGGGTGGCAGGGATGGCAGACAGGCATGGCAGGGATGGCAGGGTGACAGGAATGGCAGGGGTGACAGGAATGGCAGGAATGGCAGAGGTGGCAGGGATGGCAGACAGGCATGGCAGGGCTCCACGTGCCCACAGCTCCTCCCCAGAGCTCACAGGCCCAGCCCTGCCCACTGCACACACAGCGCCAGGTGCTGCTCTGACATCCCTGTAATTAAGATCTCATTGTAACCACAAGATGTGATTAAAGCAGGCTGGGTACACAGCTTCCACTTGCCAGTGAAATAGAGAGAATGTAGAGCACATTTCCCTGCAAAAATTCATTATACAGAGGGATGCAAAAAAAATATTAGGGCTTTGTCATCACTATTTTAAAATTATGAATGTTTTCATTATTTTTTCTGTTTATTCTGCATTTACTTGCAAGATATCTCCAAGTAACACTTCAGATACACAGTGGACTCCCAGTGAGTGCTGAACAGCAGGGCCTGGAATTAATCTCCAGCAGCAGGAGAACAATATTAGGATGCAGTTAGTAAACCTGGTCTACAACACCCTCAAATCTGGGGAAGCCAGCAAAATAAATCACATTTTAAGGTTCAAGTCAACATTTTACTCTTTAGCTGCATGTTTTCCAGCTTCAATAATATCAACAGGAACATTTAACTCCAAGAATTATTCTCTCCAACACTAAAGGCCTAAGAAATTATTCTTTACATCTTGTATCAGCAAATGTGTCAGGGCAGTATGACATGATCCACTTTCTATCAATGTATTTCTACACTGGCATAATTGATAGCATTTCTCTACCCATAATTAAGAGCATTTCTCTACCCACTGTCATTCTGCAATGTAGATTGGAAGAAGCACCCCAGCAGCTGACGTGGGAACATAAAACTGTGGTCACAGAAACCACAGGTTTGCCGCCACAAAGTGCCACGAGTGCCTGGGTGGCCAGGGAGGATGAAAAGCGAGTTTGTGCTCAGGTGCAGAACGCAGGGCTGATGGGCAGCACCATCAGCCTGTGCCTCACAGCAGCACCACGTTCCTGCGTGGATTGTTGCTTTTTTCCTCTACTTCCACCGATAAGAAAATTTCATCTCAAGGAACTCTAATTGATTTACAGGGAGAAAAAAAAGAGAGAAAAAAAGCCTCAATAGCACATGTTTATAGTAGCATAATGTTAGCAATAAACAGCTGCTGGATGTTAGTTAATGTTTCTGCAGCATATGTTAGAAATGAGAAATGGCTGAGCCTCGGTGCCTCATCAAAGATTGAGGCTGTACCAGCTGGGACTGCTAAAATCCCCAAAGTGAACAGAAGCACCTTTGTAAAGCCACGTAATTTTAGACACATTAATTCCAACAAGGATTGTAAAGCTGGCTGGACCAGGACCCTGAATTAATTACCTCCATTCATTTGTTTACAACGTGTAAAATTGTCTCTCCTGGAATGTTTCCAATACTGGCCATGCCAGCACTTTTCAGCACAATAAAGACTCTGTTACAGTTTTGTTTTAAAAGGTATAAAAAGAATAAAGAGTTACACAAAATTAAGTAATTGAGCTCAAATGAAGTTTTCATTTCTCCTCTGAAAAAATCTGAATGTCAGGTGAAATACCCAAACTGGGTATTTTTCACCATTTCTGTGGAAAGCTGATGAAGTTCCAGCTCCACATCCTGACAAAGCAGGGACTCCCCAGCCCTGGATGGCACCCAGGCCACAGGGCACACACTTTGGTTTGGGGAAAACACTCTCATTAGAAAAAAAACCTTAATCATAGAATCTCAGAATCTCATGTAGGAAAAGACCTTTGAGTTCACCCAGCCCAACCACCCCCAGCATCACCAGGGTCACCCATGAGCCTCAAGTGCCACATCCACTCAGTCTTTGCATTTCCAGGGGTGGGGACTGCACCACTGTCCTGGGCACTGCAAAGGGTAACAACTCTTTAAATGAAAAATCATTCCCCAAATCCGCCCTGCCCTCCCTGCCCAGCCTGAGCTGTTCCCTGTGTCCTGTCCCTGTCCCTGGAGCAGATCCCAAATCCCCCCATCATCCATAATCCATCCATCCATCCATCCATCCATCCATCATCCATCCATCCATCATCCATCCATCCATCATCCATCATCCATCCATCCATCATCCATCCATCATCCATCCATCATCCATCCATCCATCATCCATCCATCCATCATCCATCCATCCATCCATCCATCATCCATCCATCCATCATCCATCCATCCATCATCCATCATCCATCCATCATCCATCCATCATCCATCCATCCATCCATCATCCATCCATCCATCATCCATCCATCCATCCATCCATCCATCCATCATCCATCCATCCATCCATCCATCCATCATCCATCCATCCATCATCCATCCATCCATCATCCATCCATCCATCCATCATCCATCCATCCATCCATCCATCCATCCATCCATCATCCATCCATCCATCATCCATCATCCATCCATCATCCATCCATCCATCCATCCATCCATCCATCCATCCATCCATCATCCATCCATCATCCATCATCCATCCATCATCCATCCATCCATCCATCCATCATCCATCATCCATCCATCATCCATCCATCCATCCATCCATCATCCATCCATCATCCATCCATCCATCCATCCATCCATCAATCCATCCATCATCCATCCATCCATCCATCATCCATCCATCATCCATCCATCATCCATCCATCATCCATCCATCATCCATCCATCCATCATCCATCATCCATCCATCATCCATCCATCCATCCATCCATCCATCCATCCATCCATCATCCATCCATCATCCATCCATCCATCCATCCATCATCCATCCATCATCCATCCATCCATCCATCCATCCATCCATCCATCCATCCATCATCCATCCATCCATCCATCCATCATCCATCCATCCATCATCCATCCATCCATCCATCATCCATCCATCCATCATCCATCATCCATCCATCATCCATCCATCCATCATCCATCCATCCATCCATCATCCATCCATCCATCCATCATCCATCCATCATCCATCCATCCATCCATCATCCATCCATCCATCATCCATCTATCATCCATCCATCCATCATCCATCTATCATCCATCCATCCATCATCCATCCATCCATCCATCATCCATCCATCCATCCATCCATCCATCCATCCATCATCCATCATCCATCCATCATCCATCAATCCATCATCCATCCCTCCATCCATCCATCATCCATCATCCATCATCCATCCATCCATCCATCCATCCATCCATCATCCATCCATCCATCCATCCATCCATCCATCATCCATCCATCCATCCATCCATCATCCATCCATCATCCATCCATCATCCATCCATCCATCCATCCATCCATCCATCCATCCATCCATCCATCATCCATCCATCCATCCATCCATCATCCATCATCCATCCATCCATCCATCATCCATCCACTCTCTGCTTTAGTTTTTTTTCTCTAAGGTTTAATTTTTTTCTCTAAGGTTTAATTCTCTCTGTGCCAATGGAACACACACTGCCTGGGTGAGGGGTAGATTGAGCTGTGCTGTTCTGGCACCATTTTAAAGCATTAACCACAGTTCAGTTCTGTCTTATAACAAGGACAGAGTTTTTTCACATGTATGGCACAGTAATAGTTTCACTGAGTGTCCCCAACTTGCAGTGTAATAAATACAGGGTTTATATCAGAAATAAATCTGCTTATTTCCATGAGCTTGGCTCACCCTGTCCTGACTGTACAATGGAAATTGTTAAACAAGAAGTTAATTCTTTAAATCATTTCAATCCACAATTTAAAGAGTTGTTCTGTGACAAAGCCCCCTCTGAGGGGGGCACACAAACTGCTCCCCACGCTCAGGTCTTCAGCCCACCTGTGCCCTGAGGATGGGACAAGCCTAAATCTTGGCCTCTCTCAGCAGGAACCTTCTTGGAGTGAACTCACAGAACTGAAAGGGTTTGTGCCGCCATCCTGCCCAGGAGCGTGTCTCATTCCACCTTCCATGCTCCAGCCTCTCCTCTATGTTAATCACTTCAAAGTTGCTAAATTATTCACTGCTCAGAAAATACATTTTCATTTCTTAGAGCTGGCAGCCAAGAATGACTTACAGAAATAGGTCATGCTCATCCCATAGAAGAATTACCATACACTTCATGTGCTCCCCTCCCCAGTTTCCATTTTTAAGCTCTGCTCCACGTGAGGATGGGCCAAATTTAAACTGTCTGCATTTTTCATGCTGCTCCCACAGTCTCCACCATGTGCCCTGACTTTCCATTTTTAATAAACTGTACCCAGTGAAAATATTAACAGAACAATTTCTGTCTGGTGTTCCTGTAGACCCCAGCTAAGCTTTCATGATAACTGCAAAGGAAATAACCACAGTTTTCCAATGCCACTACTCTGGCTTGGGAAAACTCCACTCTGCCTGGAGCCCAGCCACCACTGCCCTGGGCCAAGTGGGATTTGCACCTGCCTTGAAAGGGGGGAGCAGGCTGTAGTTTTCCTTCTTTTCATTTTCTCTACCTAAATATCTCCAAAATAATCAGATTTTAATGTGACATCAAAAAGAATTTTTTAAAAAAATAACTTCTAGCTGGCACATTTAATTTTCTGGTTTTACACATCCCCAAACAAAACCCAGTTGGCCCAGGCCTGTTCCCAGCAAGCTGCCAGCCAGGATATGCCCAGGCTGCTGCTGTCTGTTGGGTCCACGGGGATTTCTCCTCGCTGGGAGCCACAGAATGAGGGCCCTGCTCCAGCTCTGTGTTCCTGTTGTGCTTTGCACAGGCAGGGCAGCGCTGCATTCCTGGTGCCTGCAGGGGAAGGGATTCAGCCCAGGGGAACAAGTGGAACATAAAACCAAAGTACAAAGCAAGAGCTCTTTAACGGAATCAAAGAACCACAGGCTGGTTTCTCTTAAAGCTCATCCAATCCCCTTCCACTATAATAGGTTGCTCCAAGCCCCATCCCACCTGGCACTGGGCATTTCCAGGGCTGGGAATGTTCAATACCATCACTAGGGTTGATGAGACAGAGGAAAATCCAGACTAAACCCGTCGTGAAGGCAGGAGAGGGAAGGAAACCGAGTGTGGTGGGTGCAGAGGAGGATGGAAGGGACCACAGCACCTTGGCAGTGTCACCATGGACAGCCAGCAGCACCTCGGCAATGTCACCATGGACACAGACAGCCAGCAGCACCTCGGCAATGTCACCATGGACAGCCAGCAGCACGTCAGCAATGTCACCATGGACAGCCAGCAGCACCTCAGCAATGTCACCATGGACACAGACAGCCAGCAGCACCTCGGCAGTGTCACCATGGACAGTCAGCAGCACCTCGGCAGTGTCACCATGGACATGGACAGCCAGCAGCACCTCGGCAGTGTCACCATAGACAGCCAGCAGCACCTCGGCAATGTCACCATGGACAGCCAGCAGCACCTCAGCAGTGTCACCATGGACAGCCAGCAGCACCTCGGCAATGTCACCACGGACACGGACAGCCAGCAGCACCTCGGCAATGTCACCACGGACACAGACAGCCAGCAGCACCTCGGCAATGTCACCATGGACACGGACAGCGAGCAGCACCTCGGCAGTGTCACCACAGACAGCCAGCAGCACCTCGGCAATGTCACCATGGACAGCCAGCAGATCCTCGGCAATGTCACCATGGACATGGACAGCCAGCAGCACCTCGGCAATGTCACCATGGACAGCCAGCAGCACCTCAGCAGTGTCACCACGGACAGCCAGCAGCACCTCGGCAATGTCACCATGGACACAGACAGCAGCACCTCGGCAATGTCACCATGGACAGCCAGCAGCACCTCAGCAGTGTCACCACGGACAGCCAGCAGATCCTCGGCAATGTCACCATGGACAGCCAGCAGCACCTCGGCAATGTCACCATGGACATGGACAGCCAGCAGCACCTCGGCAATGTCACCACGGACAGCCAGCAGCACCTCAGCAATGTCACCATGGACAGCCAGCAGCACCTCGGCAGTGTCACCATGGACACGGACAGCCAGCAGCACCTCGGCAATGTCACCATGGACACGGACAGCCAGCAGCACCTCGGCAATGTCACCATGGACAGCCAGCAGCACCTCGGCAATGTCACCATGGACAGCCAGCAGCACCTCGGCAATGTCACCACAGACATGGACAGCCAGCAGCACCTTGGCAGTGTCACCACGGGCATGGACAGCCAGCAGCACCTCGGCAATGTCACCATGGACATGGACAGCCAGCAACCCATGCTCTGCTGCCGCCGCCATCTCTGGGCAGAGGGGATGGATCCAGAGGGGCTGCTCTGCCTGTCTCTGTGCTGCACACTGAACAGCCCCCTCTGTGTCCCAGTGTCCCCAGCTGTGCACCCACGGAGCTGCAAGGGGCTCCTGTCCCCCAGGAATGTGCAAAGCAGGATTGCCCCAGGTGCTGCTCGTGGGGCAGTGAGGAGAGGTCCCTGTGCACAGAGGCAGAGCCTGGGGATCTCCTGCCCCTGTGGAATCCACAGGAGGCTCTTCTGACTGGCTCTCATGAGACACAGACTGTCCCAGTAAGGCTCTGGGAAGTGGCACCCACTGCCCAGCTGGGTCTCAGTCTGGTTTAACATTGCAGACCTGCCTAAATCCAGCCCCAGTGACACAGGGCTGCAGCCCTGCAAAGCCCAGGCCCTGCAAAGCCCAGGCCCTGCAAAGCCCAGCCCAGACCCCACAAAGCCCAGTCCCCACAAAGCCCAGTCCCTGCAAAGCCCAGTCCCCACAAAGCCCAGTCCCCACAAAGCCCAGCCCAGTCCCCACAAATCCAGTCCCCACAAAGCCCAGCCCAGTCCCCACAAATCCAGTCCCCACAAAGCCCAGTCCCTGCAAAGCCCAGTCCCCACAAATCCAGTGCCCACAAAGCGCAGTCCCTGCCCTGTGCTCGGGGATGCTGTTTGTTGGTGATTCACGCCAGCAGAGAGGGGTGCTGATCACAGAGCACAGCTGCCCTGCCATATGCAGAGGATTAATTACTGTATCATTTGTTCCCGTGGCAGGTCGAAGAGATCATTACCAACTCAGGAACACGAGTGCTAATAATAGTATTGCTCCCAATCGTATTCCAGCATTCAGCTTGTTCCAATTGTTCGGCTCAATAACAGCTTACACTAATTCCCACCAACTTTTAACACCCGTGTACTGAGAAGTTCACACTCAAATGGCACAAATTCTAATTCACAGCAGGATTAACTCTTCATGCTTTAAACTTAATTACGTGCAGTCAGGTGGCTCTTGATGTTCCTTCCTCCTTAGCTAAACCCAACCACACACACTTAATGATTCCTGTCTGCATTCACTGATGGAGCTAATTAGGACTCCTGGGGGGCCAAGTGCAACTTTTGCAGTGTTGTCTAAACTGAAAACAAAATGTTCCAGAAGCCACGCTGCGCGCCCAGGCTCTGCGACACAACTCGCTCCTGTGAGTCTGCAAAACCTGGCTGTGTCTGCTGGGAGAAAGGAAAAATCTCAGGAAATGCTGCCCACAGAACCCCAGAGCTGTTTAGGTTGGAAAAGCCCCCTGAGACCATGGAGCCCAATCTCACCTCCAGCTCTACCAAGGCCACCACTAACCCATGTCCCCAAGTGCCACTTCCACATGGATTTTAAATCCCTGCAGGGCTGGGGACTCCAGCACTGCCCTGAGCAGCTGTGCCAGGGCTGGACATCCCCGTCCACGCAGGGATTTTCCTGATACCCACTATAAAGTGCCCATACTGATGTTGACACCCCACACAGCATTTCTGTGGGCACTCCCAGACCTCGTGTGACCTTTCTGCCCTGGCAGCAGATGCAGAAGTGCAGTCACACATGCAGCAGTGCCGTCATAGATGCATGAGTGCAGTCACATGCAGGAGTGCAGTCACACATGCAGCAGTGCAGCCACAATGCAGCAGTGCATTCATAGATGCATTAGTGCAGTCACAATGCAGCAGTGCAGTCACACATGCAGGAGTGCAGTCACAATGCAGCAGTGCAGTCACACATGCAGGAGTGCAGTCACACATGCAGCAGTGCAGCCACAATGCAGCAGTGCAGCCACAATGCAGCAGTGCAGTCATAGATGCATTATTGCAGTCACAATGCAGCAGTGCAGTCACACATGTAGCAGTGCAGTCACAACAGCAGTGCAGTCACATGCAGCAGTGCAGTCACACATACAGAAGTGCAGTCACACATGCAGCAGTGCAGTCACACATGCAGCAGTGCAGTCATAGATGCAGCAGTGCAGTCACAGCAGCACTCTGCAGCAGCCAGGGCAGGGAGGGGCTCTGAGCACCCTGTGCCCATGCCCTGGTGGCATGTCCCAACCAGGAACACTGGACACAGGAGTGGACAGTGGGCACACAGTGGCCATGCCCTGATGTCATGTCCCAGCCAGGAACACTGGACACAGGAGTGGACAGTGGGCACACAGTGCCCATGCCCTGGTGGTGTGTCCCAGCCAGGAACACTGGACACAGGAGGGGACAGTGGGCACACAGTGGCCATGCCCTGGCAGGCAGGACCACGCTGTGCTCCTGGAAGCTCAGCAGACACCTCTGCTCATGGACCAACAGCCCATGTGAAACACCTGCAAGGCTGAAGGCACTGAGAAAAGCAAGGCAGGATCTGTGTGTGCCCAGGAACTCAGGAGCTCTCTGTAAAACCCTGGGCTCTGTGATTCCAGAACCAACAGGGCCCGTTTGGAACAGCATCAGGGAAACTGCTGAGCTGCCTTCCCAGTCTGCAGAGAAAAATCCTTCCAACCATTGCACTGGTATCCACATACTGCTGATTAAAGGGTGACTCCAACTCAGGGGACTGCCCTGGCAGCTGTGCACACATCTGGATCCCAGCCACAGCCCCAGCTCCTGTGCAAGGGCTGAAAAGCAGCAGCAGGCTCCTGTGCTGCTCCTGAGCCAGCCCATGGATCACCATGGCCATGGTCAGCATGGTTGTGTGAGGGGATGCCCAGGATCACTGTGTCCATGGCCATGGTTGTGTGAGGAGGGGATGCCCAGGATCACTGTGCCCATGTGGAATGTGGCTGTGTGAGGAGGAGATGCCCAGGATCACCGTGCCCATGTGGAATGTGGCTGTGTGAGGAGGGGATGCCCAGGATCACCGTGCCCATGGCCAGCACAGCTGTGTGAGGAGATGCCCAGGACCAGGTGCCCATGGCCAGCATGGCTGTGTGAGGAGGGGATGCCCAGGATCACTGTGCCCATGGCCAGCATGGTTGTGTGAGGAGGGGATGCCCAGGATCACCGTGCCCATGTGGAATGTGGCTGTGTGAGGAGGGGATGCCCAGGATCACTGTGCCCATGTGGAATGTGGCTGTGTGAGGAGGAGATGCCCAGGATCCCTGTGCCCATGTGGAATGTGGCTGTGTGAGGAGATGCCCAGGATCACCATGGCCATGAGGAATGTGGCTGTGTGAGGGGATGCCCAGGATCAGGTGCCCATGGCCAGCACAGCTGTGTGAGGAGGAGATGCCCAGGATCACCGTGCCCATGTGGAATGTGGCTGTGTGAGGAGGGGATGCCCAGGATCACTGTGCCCATGGCCAGCACAGCTGTGTGAGGGAGGCGTGCAGGGAGGCATGGCAGTGAAATGAAGCAGCTTTAGGAAAAGCCCAGGATCAGTGACGCTGACAGATGAGCAGACGGTTTCATCTGGAGCTGATGGGCTCCCGGCTCCATGTCACTGCCATTTATCCTCCAGATTATGTGGCTGCTGATGTGCTGGATTTACAGCAGCTCCTGTCCCTGTGCAGCCCTGCACACCCACAAGCTGCACACACAGTTTCCGGATTTTCACAGAACCAGGGCAGCCCTTACAGCTGGGCACTGCCAGGGGCTGGTGCCCCACTCCTGGCACACGCTGTCCCATCCTCACAGCACACCAGAGCGACTGAACTCCCCAGCACTGGCTCTCACAGGTTCTGGCTGTCACCCTGCAGCCCCTCCAGCCTGGGCACAGGCACAGGAACCCTGACTGCCTGCCAGGACAGTGCACAGTGAAGCCACAGCATTACTCACCCCCAAAACTAGGATAAACCTCAAACCCAGCATCCAGCTGATGCCAGAAGCACCCAAGTGAATAGACAAAGGAATAAACTCCTATGAAACACCATAAATGTAACTCTGAAACACCCAGAATGAAGCCAATGAAGCCCTGCCTTTGCTCAAACTAGTGCAATTCCCCCCAGTTATAAAAGTAGGGGAGGAGACAATCCCGACAACACTGGGGCTATCCCATCCTCTCACCTGTCTGTGACCCTGCCCCAAATCCCTCCCCCATCTCCTCTACTCTGTTTTCCCTACAGCTGGGTCGTATCTTTTGTCATGCATCTCACTGTGAACAGCAGTGAGAAATATCAAACTCAACGAATTCCTGATAAACCATGGAATCAATTGAATGAAATCAAAACCCTTCCCTTCTCTCAGCCTCTGTTTTCACACTTGACATCTCGAGCACTTTCCAGTTAGATTTAATGAACAGAAAGTGTTCTCTTTTTTATTCCCTAAAGGCAAATACTACTTTTCTACCTCCTGGGGAAAAAAAATGTTCAAAATCTGCTTCCTTTTGATAAAGAAACAGAGAGAAAAAGACTAAATGTTTCTTAAATTAGCCCACTAGTATCCAGAAATATCAAAAAGCCATTATAAGGAGATATAAATGCATCTCCATAGAATGGAGAATATGTACATTTGGTGCCAGAGGAGGGGCCAAGTGCTGTGCTCACGGTAAGGATGGAGATCAGTGGGAATGGAGATCAGTGGAGATCAGGCACACAGACACTCCCTTCTGGAAAATGAGAGAGCACAGCCTGCTCTGTCCCTCCCAGCTGTAAAACCAGGGTCCTACCCCAGCCTCACCCCAGCACTTGTGGGGCCGTAGGGGAAAAACACAGGAAAAGAAGTTATGCACTTCCAAAAATTCCTCTTTTTCTTTTTCCTCCTCTTTGTGGCATTTTCCCAAGGGATGTTTGAGCTGCTGGCCCCTGAGCTGAGCTTGTCCCAGCACAGAATGAAACCTGTGAGCACCTGGTGCTGGGGACCAGAGCAAGGCTCTGAGTGCTGAGAGCATCCAGAGCATCCTACCCTGCCCTGAGCCATCCCAACTGAGCTGAGCCATCCCAACTGAGCTGAGCCATCCCAACTGAGCCATCCCCACTGAGCTGAGCCATCCCCACCCTGCCCTGCTGAGCCATCCCAACTGAGCTGAGCCATCCCAACTGAGCCATCCCAACTGAGCCATCCCCACCGAGCTGAGCCATCCCAACTGAGCTGAGCCATCCCAACTGAGCCATCCCAACTGAGCTGAGCCATCCCAACTGAGCCATCCTCACTGAGCTGAGCCATCCCAACTGAGCCATCCCAACTGAGCTGAGCCATCCCCACTGAGCCATCCCCACCGAGCTGAGCCATCCCCACTGAGCCATCCCTACCGTGCCCTGCTGAGCCATCCCACCGAGCTGAGCCATCCCCACCGAGCTGAGCCATCCCAACTGAGCCATCCCAACCGAGCTGAGCCATCCCAACTGAGCCATCCCCACTGAGCTGAGCCATCCCCACCGAGCTGAGCCATCCCAACTGAGCCATCCCTACCGTGCCCTGCTGAGCCATCCCACCGAGCTGCACCCCACAGGCACAGAATCCCAACAGGAACAGAATCCCAACAGGAACAGAACCCCCACAGGCACATAACAGTGGCACAGCTGCACCCCACAGGAACAGAATCCCAACAGGTACAGAACCCCTACAGGCACAGAACTGCCACGGGCACAGAATCCCCACAGGAAGAGAATCCCAACAGGAACAGAATAATGGCACAGCTGCACCCCACAGGAACAGAATCCCCACAGGCACAGAATCCCCACGGGCACAGAACAGTGACACAGCTGCACCCCATAGGCACAGAATCCCAACAGGAACAGAATCCCCATAGGCACAGAATCCCAACAGGAACAGAATCCCCACAGGCACAGAATAGTGGTACAGCTGCACCCCACAGGAACAGAATCCCAACAGGAACAGAATCCCCACAGGCACAGAACCCCAACAGGAACAGAATTCCAACAGGAACAGAATCCCCACAGGCACAGAATCCCCACAGGCACAGAATCCCAACAGGCACAGAATCCCAACAGGCACAGAACAGTGGCACAGCTGCACTCCATAGACACAGAACCCCCACAGGCACAGAACCCCCACAGGCACAGTGACACCACAGCCTGGTGACACCACAGCCTGGTGACAGCGCTGTGCCCACAGAGCAGGGCAGAACCTCCCAGATCTCCCCATCCTGCTGGGATGTGGCCGCCCAGCAGAGCCTGCCCCACACACCACAGACACCCAAACCCACCCAGCACAGCCACATTTCAGCCTTTTCCTGTCAACAACTCAGCCACCTGTAGGAATTCCTACAGAGCATCTCCTGGGGAGATGGAACCACGCTGACACGGAATCATCCCAGACAGGAGCCTCGCCACCGAGCCCCTCCCAGCTGCTTCGGGCAATCCAAGGCTGCCTTTGCACACACCTAGGCATTTGTTTTTCCTTTACACTGCAGTGCTGATTGCTGGCTGACTCCACTGGCTCTGCCAGGAGTTGGGGAGTCCAGAGGCAGCTGCTGCTGCATCCCCAGTGCAGGGGAGATGCTGGTCCAGATGATGCCTGTTATTTTTTAAAATAAATATGTAATTTGCAATATTGAACAAAATATGGGATAAATACCACTTGTCACTATCCAGTGCTACAACTTCCCTTAAGCATGTAATTACTTAGAAAAGCCTTTCACTGCTGTGCAGATCTCCCACAGATTTCCCCTGGCTAAGCTCAGGCTGAAGCTGGTGACTGTCAGCTGAAAGACAGGAGTTCATTTCAGTTTGATCCACCCCACAGAGGAGAAGAGATGGATATTATTCACATTTTCTGAAAGTCCAACAGCTGCAGGCTGGCGTGGCCCTGCAGGGCACACTGCCCATGTCCCCTCTGGCTGTCACCTGGGTGCCAGCAGGGCAGGGCATGAAAGGGACACAGCTCATCTGCCAGGAGAGCTGGGGAACGGTCCCTGGGCCAGGAACCTGGGTCAGGAATCACTGAGCCCTGCCCTGCCCATCCCTGGGTCCCCAGGTGTCCCCAGGTGTCCCCAGGTGTCCCCGGGTGTCCCCAGGTGTCCCCAGGTGTCCCCAGCCAGACACACCTCTCAGCACTGCCATCTCCACTCTGGTGGCCTGGCCACTGCTGACTGCAGGGCACCCTGCACCTCTGGGAGGTGACAGAGCCCAGGTGACAGCAGAGAGCTCCTGGTGCTGTCCTGGGGCCACAGCCACGCCCCGAGTGCCACCAGCTGCGGAGCTGCCACGGGAACAGGGGCCAGCTTGCATCTTTAAACATAAGGTGTTTTTGCATGTCTTTTGGGCAAGAAGTACTCAAAATGCATTAATGTCTTGCTCTGTTAACAAAGAAACTATGGCAACACACACAGAGCTGCCAAGAGAATTACTGAAACAAGGTTTAATAGTTAATAAGCAGCCAGATGATGTCAGATTCATCTATTAAGACCAGTTTATATCTGCCTATTAGAACTTAATGTCCCAGAAAGTTGGGTTGGCCAGGATTAAATAGTCTTCCTTTTAGCCCAATTATCAGCAATAAAACCAATTTTCTAAAGAATAGGGTAGAGTTATCCAAAATGTGGCCAGACCAAGCCTGTATTTTGCAGCATGCCTATAATGTTCCTTTTGTTAAGGAGCAATTTTCTAGATGTCAGAGATGTGAATCAAAATTTAATGTGTGTGTGTGTTATGGAAATGGCGATTGCAGCAGTTGCTCACAGCGCACCCCGACGCCAGGCAGCACAGGAAACCAAAGGCTTTTATTCCCATTTGTGCCAGTGCACTTCTGAGCCTGCTGCAATTGTTCTTCTTTCTAATTGAGGCGATCAAGAATTCTCAAGAAATAATTTTCAGCAAAAATTAGTTTCTAAAATGGAATAATGAATATTTCATGGAAAAGCATTAAGTCGCAGATACACCTGCAGAAATTTGGTTTACCTGGCTGGGGATGTGCAGCATGAGGAGCCCTCAGGTGCCCCCAGCTGGGGCTGGGGTGCTGCCCTGGGGTCACCCCTGCACACCCTCCAAGCTTCCTGCTGGGTGTGACACAGCTCCTGCTTCTCGTGATGGAGATGGAGCAAAAGCTGCATCCCCACACCCCAGTTCCAGGCACAACTCATGATCCTGCAGAGCTGCTCTCCAACCATTTGCTCCAAATCCCTCTGCAGGAGCATCCATCCCCTCAGCCTGCCTGACACCGTCTCTGCCCTGCTCTATTCTTAGCAGCTCTCAGATCACCGGTCCTTGAAACCATCTCAGCCCTGACCTACCACATCTTCTGCAACTTTCCTTCACTCCAGGCTCCGGTGCTGCTTCCCCTGAAATCAATCAGGAACTCTCAAAGCTTTCAGAGGCAGAGACAGAACATTATTTCTGGGCAGTTCCCCGCTCTCTCCTGATTGTGTCTGACTCCTTCCGCCCCCCTTACGCTCAATGCAAAATTAAAATCTCTGGCAAAAACCTCCCCCTGCACTTCCTGAAGCTTTCTGTACCATCCATCTGTACCCATGGCATCAGAGGAGCTGCCAGGCGCTCAGAGCCAGCCCAGGAGTCACTGGAGGGTGGGGTGGGGTCCCCAGGTGGGAGCAGAACCAGCTCCCCCTCCCACGGCTGCACTCACAGCCCCCCGGCTCTGCTGATTCTGCCCAGTGCCAGCACATCAGCGAAACTGCAATTGCAGCACATCCAGCACCTTCACACCACAGCACCGGGACTGGAAAAAAGGCGTGGGACCAGTGCTCCCAGCAGGGCAGCTGGTCAGGGCAGGTGGGACAGAGAGATCCCCTGAGCCAGGGCAGGTGGGACAGACAGATCACCTGAGCCAGGGCAGGTGGGACACAGAGCTCACCTGAGCCAGGGCTGGTGGGACACAGAGCTCACCTGAGCCAGGGCTGGTGGGACAGAGAGATCACCTGAGCCAGGACAGGTGGGACAGAGAGATCACCTGAGCCAGGGTAGGTGGGACAGAGCTCACCTGAGCCAGGACAGGTGGGACAGAGCTCACCTGAGCCAGGACAGGTGGGACAGAGCTCACCTGAGCCAGGACAAGTGGGACAGAGCTCACCTGAGCCAGGACAGGTGGGACAGAGAGATCACCTGAACCATGGGCAGGTGGGACAGAGAGATCACCTGAGCCAGGACTGGTGGGACACAGAGCTCACCTGAGCCAGGGCAGGTGGGACAGAGCTCGCCTGAGCCATGGGATGGTGGGACAGAGAGATCACCTGAGCCAGGACAGGTGGGACAGAGAGATCCCCTGAGCCAGGACTGGTGGGACAGAGAGATCACCTGAGTCAGGGCTGGTGGGACACAGAGCTCACCTAAGCCAGGACAGGTGGGACAGAGCTCACCTGAGCCAGGGCAGGTGGGACAGAGCTCACCTGAGCCAGGACAGGTGGGACAGAGAACTCACCTGAACCAGGACAGGTGGGACACAGAGATCACCTGAGCCATGGACAGGTGGGACAGAGCTCACCTGAGCCATGGGATGGTGGGACAGAGCTCACCTGAGCCAGGACAGGTGGGACAGAGCTCACCTGAGCCACAGCAGCACACCCAGCTGTGAGAGCCTGGGCTGCACTCCAGAACCTGACACACCTGGGCAGCCCTGCTGTTTTGGGTACACAAAGTGCAGGATTCAGTGGAATTTCTCACATGTACACAACCCCTGGGCAAAGAAAAACATTAAACAGCTTTAAAAGACTCAGCTCTTCGTGTGAACATCATGGGAGAGGAATGGAAACGTTCTCTTCTCTGTGAAGTGAACAGCTGAGGAGCCTGTAGCAGATGGACCATATTTGGATCTCTCTCTCATAAATACAAGCTTCACCATTTGGAATTAAACGAGAGGAGCAGCTGTCCATTGTCCCACTTGGAGGGGTTTTGTTCATTAAATAACCAAAGCCAGGTGTCCATGGAAGGAAAATCACAGAATCCCAGAGCCACTGGGGTTGGAAAATCCCTCCCAGCCCACGGAGTCCAGCCGTGCCTGATCCTTCACCTTGTCCAGAGCACTCAGGGACACTCCAGGAATTCCTGGGACACTCCAGGGATGGGATCCAACCCTCCCTGGGCAGCTCCAATCCCTGAGCTCCCTTTCCATGGGGAAATTCCTGCTGTGCCCACCCTGAGCTCCCTCTGCTCCTGTCACAGACTGCCAGTCAGTGCAAGCACAAAAATGAGTCAGTGAACCCTGATTCTCTGTGCATTGGAACAATGATTACTGGGGTTTCAAAACCAAATATTCCATCCTGTCCTTCCATCCCACAAGCAGTGCCACTGGAAGGGTACAGCTGTCCCCCCAGCCCTGCACAGGAGGGGCTGGAGCTTAGGGGAGGTTGCTGTTCCTGTCTGTGTTTTGCTACACAAACCCCACAACAGCTACAAAAAAAAGCAATAATTAAACAGCAAGCTAATCTGTTGTCTTTATTTATGATGAATTATGAATTGCTGCGTTATGGACACTCACAGAGTCCAGAAGGCTGCTAAATAAACCATACCAACACCCATGACTGCCTGACCCAGTGCCCACATGATTGAATGCCAGACTTGCCTGACTCCAGCAGCAGCTGGGCCAGGAGGAGCTGGGTCCTGCTGCAGTGGGTGTAGAGGAGCAGAAATCTAAACTAGGGATGAGATGACTCAGCTGAGACCGTTGGAATGAGGCAGACGATAAAAATACCCCAAAGACGTAAGGCAAAGCTCACAAACACTGCTCTGGCTCCCAGGCAGCAGGGCCAGGCTGGGTGTCCTCCCCCAGTGCCACAGGCAGCCCTGCAGGGAGCCAGGACAGGCTGGGACGAGCCAGGGGCCAGCAGGGCTCAGGACAGCAGGGCTGGGGACAGCAGGGCTGGGGACAGCAGGGCTGGGGACAGCAGGGCTCAGGACAGCAGGGCTCAGGACAGCAGGGTTTGGGGCCAGCAGGGCTCAGGACAGCAGGGTTCAGCACAGCAGGGCTGGGGACAGCAGGGCTCAGGACAGCAGGGCTCAGGACAGCAGGGCTGGGGCCAGCAGGGCTCACGACAGCAGAGTTTGGGGCTAGCAGGGCTCAGGACAGCAGGGCTGGGGACAGCAGGGTTTGGGGCCAGCAGGGCTCAGGACAGCAGGGTTCAGGACAGCAGGGCTGGGGACAGCAGGGCTCAGGACAGCAGGGCTGGGGACCAGCAGGGCTCAGGACAGCAGGGCTCAGGACAGCAGGGCTCAGGCCAGCAGGGCTGGGGACAGCAGGGCTCAGGACAGCAGGGCTCAGGCCAGCAGGGCTGGGGACAGCAGGGCTCAGGACAGCAGGGCTCAGGCCAGCAGGGCTGGGGACAGCAGGGCTCAGGACAGCAGGGCTGGGGACCAGCAGGGCTCAGGACAGCAGGGCTCAGGCCAGCAGGGCTGGGGACAGCAGGGCTCAGGACAGCAGGGTTTGGGGCCAGCAGGGCTCAGGACAGCAGGGTTCAGGACAGCAGGGCTCAGGACAGCAGGGCTGGGGACAGCAGGGCTGGGGACAGCAGGGCTCAGGGACAGCAGAGTTCAGGACAGCAGGGCTCAGGACAGCAGGGCTCAGGACCAGCAGGGCTCAGGACCAGCAGGGCTCCAAGCCCCCTCTCAGCTCTGCAGCCCCAGCACTGCTGCTCACAGCCTGGGCTCACACAGCTCCTGCCAGGGCTGGCTGGGGATGCTCTGGGATGGTCTGGGATGCTCTGGGATACTCTGGGGACGCTCTGGGAATGCTCTGGGATGCTCTGGGAATGCTCTGGGATGCTCTGGGGATGATCTGGGATGCTCTGGGATACTCTGGGGATGCTCTGGGATGCTCTGGGATGTTCTGGGATGTTCTGGGATGCTCTGGGATGTTCTGGGATGCTCTGGGGATGCTGTGGGGACCAGGAAGAGCCACGAACCCAGAGCAGGAGTGGGGTGCTGGCACCCAAGAGCACAGCCAGGCTCCTCCCATCCCAAATTAAACCCCTCCCAGCACACACATTCATTTATTCCAGGCCTCAGTTCTGGAGCAGAATAAGCCATCTTTATCCCATTATTTTACAAAGTAAATTTTCCTAAGGAGAGCAGAGCTTTGCCTCTTTCACAAGTAAGGGTTTTCTCTCCATAATTGCCATTAAGTAATGGACACTCATTTAATTAAGGGCTCTCTGTAATTTGACAAGAATCTCTAGAAATAATTTCTCCCTCGAATTACGTCTTTGAGAGGTTTTCTGACAAGATGTAATTGAGAGGCTGACCTTCACTGGGCGTGGGGGGAGCTCACAGAGCCCTGCTCAGGACAGGGCTGGAGGGATCTGAAACACTCAGTGGTCTCTTGTGCCCTCCTGAACAACCCTGCAGGCCCAAAGTATTTTTTCAGGAAGAATTTCAGACCCTTGCCTTATTCTGGCCTCGTCCCTGTCAATGGCCCCGTGGAGGGAGGGGAAATAGGAGGGAGCTGCTGCCAGAGAGCGTTTGAAGCTCCTATTTTTAATTAATAACATCAAACGTGTGCTGCACATTTCAATGGGGTTTGAGAGACGTGCTCATTGTAAATGATTCCTTGTTAACTAATTATGAAATGCAAAGTCACTGCCAATTTACCATTGCCAGACAATGCTACAGCTGCTCTCACTCGACACAATAGGCTCAGGCTGGAAGACAGATTCTTCACAGGCAGCAAGTGATGAGCAGGAAAACCGGGCCCCTTTTGTGATGGCAATTGAGGATCCCCACTGCTGTGAACAGAGAACTACTCAGAGACTGAAATACTGTATTTCTGCTACGGTACCTGAAGCTGCTGCCTCAGAATCAGAGAGGACACAGCCGTGGTTTTCTCTTTTCTCGTGTTTCTGTTTCCAGCTCCCCCATCCCTCTGGGTGCATCCCTGCTCGTCCCTGCTCATTCCTGCTCATCCCTGCTCATCCCTGCTCGTCCCTGCTCGTCCCTGCTCGTCCCTGCTCGTCCCTGCTCGTCCCTGCTCGTCCCTGCTCCCCACAGCAGCCCAGGCAGTGCAGATGCTGAGCTCCAGCTGACACCAGCCCCAGCTCCAGGCTGTGTCTTTAATAACCACATCTCAGGGCACAGAACATCTTTGTTTACGCCTCGCACGCCACACGACATTCAGCGCTGTACGGGAAGGAGTGTAATTAAATCTCTGCTCTAATTGTCACAACAAACAAGCAACGTTTGTTTTGCTCTTTTGCTCATGCAGATTTGCAGTGCAAGTGGAGAAATGTGGGCTGGGGGTGGATGTGGCAGGCAGGAGGGGCAGGGGGTGGCAGGGGGTGACCAGTGACAGTGGCAGGGGGTGACCAGTGACAGTGGCAGCGTGGATGACCAGTGACAGTGGCAGGGGGTGACCAGTGGCAGGGGGTGACCAGTGACAGTGGCAGGGGGTGACCAGTGACAGTGGCAGGGGGGTGACCAGTGACAGGGTGGGTGACCAGTGACAGTGGCAGGGGATGACCAGTGACAGTGGCAGGGTGGGTGACCAGTGACAGTGGCAGGGGGGGTGACCAGTGACAGTGGCAGGGTAGGTGACCAGTGACAGTGGCAGGGTGGGTGACCAGTGACAGTGACAGTGGCAGGGTGGGGACCAGTGGCAGTGACAGTGGCAGGGTGGGGACCAGTGGCAGTGGCAGGGGGGTGACCAGTGACAGTGGCAGGGGGTGACCAGTGACAATGGCAGGGGGTGACCAGTGACAGTGGCAGGGTGGGTGACCAGTGGCAGTGGCAGGGGGTGACCAGTGGCAGTGGCAGGGGGTGACCAGTGGCAGTGGCAGGAGGTGACCAGTGACAGTGGCAGGGTGGGTGACCAGTGACAGTGGCAGGGGGGTGACCAGTGACAGTGGCAGGGGGTGACCAGTGACAGTGGCAGGGGGTGACCAGTGGCAGTGGCAGGGTGGGTGACAGTGACAGTGGCAGGGGGGTGACCAGTGACAGTGGCAGGGGGTGACCAGTGACAATGGCAGGGGGTGACCAGTGGCAGTGGCAGGGTGGGTGACCAGTGACAGTGGCAGGGAGTGACCAGTGGCAGTGGCAGGGTGGGGACCAGTGACAGGGGGAGTGACCAGTGACAGTGGCAGGGTGGGTGACCAGTGACAGTGGCGGGGTGGGTGACCAGTGACAGTGGCAGGGGGGTGACCAATGACAGTGGCAGGCACTGGCCCGGCTGGCACATCCCAAGTTCCACGGGGCATGGCAGAGCTGGGGGCACAGCCAGGGGTGTCACACAGAAACGGGGACAGCATCAACCCAGCAAGCACCCTGTGCCCTCGCCAGTGTCCCTCAGAGAGCTCTCCTCCCAATTGCTTTTTAATTAACTGCCAGTAATTGGCATCACCCAAGCAGCCTCAGCAGAGCCTCTCCAGGGCATCTCAGCTTTAATCTGAGTGATCCCAGCCAGGCTGCAGGCTCTGTGTGGCACCAGCCCCACGTCCCTGCTGCTGGCCCCAGGGTCACACTGCCCCAGGGCTCCCAGAGCTGAGCCTGCAGGATTTGTGTCCCTGCTGGGGCACTCTGACCCCTGAGCACCCCCAGGCAGCTCTGACCAGCCAGGCTGGACACACCAGAGGTCTGGGGTGCAGGGGCAGCCAGGCACTGCCCTGGGACAGCCTCAGCACCAGAGGGACCAGCAGAGAGGGACGAGTTCCACACAGCATTGAGGGATCGGTCCCAAAGAAGGACAAGCTCCAGCTGGGAATGAGGCACCAGCACAGAAGAATCAGGCACCACTTCCCTGTTCCTGTTCCTCTGCCCCAGTGCATGTCCCAGCACAGCTGGCAGGCTGCTCCTGCTCCTGGGGCCAACGTGGGGGCACAGCAGAGCTGCAGCTCCCAGCCCAGAGCAGCTACTGGCCTCTGCACACACACAGGGGTCACCTGCACCTCAGCACTGCAGCTGGCACCTCAGCACTGCAGCTGGCACCTCAACAGTGCAGCTGGCACCTCAGCAATGCAGCTGGCACCTCAACAGTGCAGCTGGCACCTCAGCAATGCAGCTGGCACCTCAGCAGTGCAGCTGGTACCCCAGCAGTGCAGCTGGCACCTCAGCACTGCGGCTGGCACCTCAGCAGTGCAGCTGGCACCTCGGCACTGCAGCTGGTACCTCAGGAGTGCAGCTGGCACCTCCAGCAATGCAGCTGGCCCCTCAGCAGTGCAGCTGGCACCTCAGCAATGCAGCTGGCACCTCAGCACTGCAGCTGGCACCTCAGCAGTGCAGCTGGCACCTCCAGCACTGCAGCTGGCACCTCACCACTGCAGCTGGCACCTCAGCACTGCAGCTGGCACCTCAGCAGTGCAGCTGGCACCTCAGCACTGCAGCTGCTACCTCAGCACTGCAGCTGGCCCCTCAGCAATGCAGCTGGCACCTCAGCCGTGCAGCTGGCACCTCAGCAATGCAGCTGGCCCCTCAGCACTGCAGCTGGCACCTCAGCAATGCAGCTGGCACCTCAGCAATGCAGCTGGCACCTCCAGCACTGCAGCTGGCACCTCCAGCACTGGAGCTGGCACCTCCAGCACTGCAGCTGGCACCTCAGCAGTGCAGCTGGTACCTCAGCAATGCAGCTGGCACCTCCAGCACTGCAGCTGGCACCTCAGCACTGCAGCTGGCACCTCAGCAGTGCAGCTGGCACCTCCAGCAATGCAGCTGGCACCTCAGCAGTGCAGCTGGCACCTCCAGCAATGCAGCTGGCACCTCGGCAATGCAGCTGGCACCTCGGCACTGCAGCTGACACCTCGGCACTGCAGCTGGCACCTGCAGCACTGCAGCTGGCACCTCAGCAATGCAGCTGGCACCTCGGCAGTGCAGCTGGCACCTCCAGCACTGCAGCTGGCACCTGCAGCACTGTGGCTGGCACCTCCAGCACCTCTCACTCAGGTGCCACAGAGACTCTCTGTGACCCAAGGGACACTCAGGCCCAAGGACACAGCAGAGCACCAGTGCTGGGCTGTGCTGGAGCAAACACCTGCGTGCTCAGAGCCAGCCTGACAGCCCAGAGCTCACCTGCAGGCAGAGCTGTGCCCCATCCCGCTGCAAGCAGCTGCAGGAAGGAATTCAGGCATGCAGGGCAGGGATCTGCAGCCCGTGCAGCTCCCTCAGCCCAACCCCACCAGTGCTGTGTGCAGACCTGCTTTGCAGCAACCCTCGTGCTGCATTTGCATGGTGCCGAGACACAAAGAGCCTGCGAGCAGCGAGTGGGGCTCCACTGAAAGGTTCAAAAGCAGCCCTGGGAAGGGAGGTCACACGTGGGGAAGGTGGTCTGGGGTCTGTCACAGCTCCTCACAGACCCCTGAGAGGAACAGCAGCCTGAGCCAAGCTGGGGCTGCCAGGGAAGGTGACAGGGAGGTACAGCCACGGTAAATCCCAGCTGAGGGCTGCACACAGGCACACACAGGTGACAGAGAGAGGGGCAAACAGCCCCAGCAGCAGGGCACTGCCACCCTGCCTGCTCCTGCCTGCAGTGCCACTTCATTGTGCCATTCTCCTTTTGCTGTCACATTAACAGGGTGGATTCAGAAACAACAGACTATTTATTCCTTTATAAAGCAGCCAGCCTGTGGGACAGAGCACCCGAGCCTGCAGGAGGAGATTCTCCAGTTGGGTTTTTGGGAGTTGTCAGGTGTGATTAGCACTGAGGGCCCAGGGAGCAGTGGGGACACTCACACTTTGTCACAGCACACACCAGGGACAGCAGGAGATGTCCCTGCTCACCCAGCTCCCCCTGGCAGGCTCAGGGGTCTCTGGGTGGCTCAGGGGTCTCTGGGTGGCTCAGGGGTGGCTCAGGGGTGGCTCAGGGGTCTCTGGGTGGCTCAGGGGTGGCTCAGGGGTCTCTGGGTGGCTCAGGGATGGCTCAGGGGTCTCTGGGTGGCTCAGGGGTCTCTGGGTGGCTCAGGGGTCTCTGGGTGGCTCAGGGGTGGCTCAGGGGTGGCTCAGGGATGGCTCAGGGTATCTCTGGGGTGGCTCAGGGGTCTCTGGGTGGCTCAGGGGTGGCTCAGGGATGGCTCAGGGGTGGCTCAGGGGTCTCTGGGGTGGCTCAGGGGTGGCTCAGGGGTCTCTGGGTGGCTCAGGGTATTTCAGGGGTGGCTCAGGGGTCTCTGGGTGGCTCAGGGATGGCTCAGGGGTCTCTGGGTGGCTCAGGGGTCTCTGGGTGGCTCAGGGGTCTCTGGGGTGGCTCAGGGGTCTCAGGGATGGCTCAGGGGTGGCTCAGGGGTCTCAGGGGTTGCTCAGGGGTCTCCCTTGGGCTCGCTGTGGCACACAGAGCCGAGGAGGGCTGCAGCAGGGTCAGGGAAATGCGAGCACAGGGCTCAGTAGCTGCACACAGACGGGCAGAGCTGTGCTGCACTCTCAGGGACAGCCCAGCCCTGTCCCCAGTGTGGTGGCACAGGGGACCCTGCCCTGCCCCACGGCCCTTCCACTGCCATGGAAATCCAGGTAACAGCAGAGTCATCCTGGAGATGCCCAGTAAACCCAGAGCACTTTTCCTGCTGTAACAATCCCACCCTCCTGCAGCTGCACAGCTGCTCCTGCACACAGGGAGCACCAGGAGCAGGGAAAACAACAAAGCTTTCTGTGAACAGATCAGGAAAGGCTCACAAGGACACTCAAAGAGCACAGCCATGGCTGGGCAGCACCACTGCACCTGGGAAGCCCCTGACACTGTGCTTGGGAGACTTTAAACATTAATTAATAGAAAAACAGCAATATTAATAATTGAGAACACTTTTCCAAGAAAGAGCCGCATTCAATCCGGTCACCACAGGTAATTGAGGCCCTCAGAGCAGGTGTTTTCCTTCTGTGCACCCAGGGAGAGCCACAAAAGCTGCTCAGGGCAGAGAGGAGGGGCTGCCCTCACCTTGTTTCACTCTGTGCTCCCTGCAGCCCCAGCAGCGAGGCATTGTGGCCAAAGTGCTGGGCTCAGCACAGCCAGCGTGTGCTGGGTCACACACAGGCATTGGGGAGTGAGAGCTTAAAAACCTTCACTAACAAAACAGAACTCAGCATTCCCTTTTTTCCTAAATTACACAGCAGGGTTTGAGAGGTCTGAGACAAGCACAACCTCCCTCACTCTGTTTGATATCATATTCCATCATTTATTTTATGTCTCCTGATCATCACTGCTTTCCCAGATCAATCCAGAAGCACTGGAGCTCCTGACAACGTGTGACAGCCCTGGGACAACAACTCTTTGTAACACAGGGAGCCCAAGAATATTTTCTACGATCAGCTGCTCCTGGTTTTCCATCAAAAGAGGCTTTTACTATTTACCACACCAGCAGACTCATTGTGGTTCCTGAAAGACAGTCTTGTTCCTCCTGCTGTGTCACTGGGGCTGGTGACAACTACCAGAACACTGGGAAAATGCACAAAAAGTCAAAGTGTGCTCCTGCCAGGTTGCATTTGAGCTGCAAGAGATGCAGCAGAAGAGAACTTCATTTTGAAATGCCATTTCCCTGTTCTGCAGCACTGCTGCACACACTGCAATGACAGCACTGAAGGGTGGGCTCTGCTGCAGCATTTCACACCACTGGAGCACCAAAAAGCAAACCAAAAAGAATGGGAAAAAATCTCCTGGAAAAGAGCTGAGCTGGCAGCTGTGCTCATTTCTTGGCAGCTGGATGGATCAGCACCATGAAATGACAGAGATGTCGGGTTTGGGGTGTGGTTTTTAACTTGATGAACACACACCCTGCACCACAACCTCCCCAGGGCTTGGAAAGGGTCCCCAGGGGCTGGATCCCATCCCCGGAGTGTCCCAGGAATGCCTGGAGCTGGCACTGAGTGGGCACAAGGATGGGCACAGGGTGGATTCGATGCTCCAGGAGGGCTTTTCCAGCCTCAGGGGCTCTGTGATTGTGTGTGAAATTCCTGCCCCACAAGGCAGGATCCCCTGGGCAGTGAGCACTGAGCACTGCCTGTGTGCACCCTGCAGTTAATTCAGACATTCCCAGTTTTCCTCACGACAGCCCTGTCAACACAGCGATGATGGCTTGAAAACAAACTCTGGATTTCCCTGCCGGGAGCAGCCCCGGGCGGGGTGTGCAGGCTCCAGGGCGCTATTTCAGGCACACAGTCCTATCTTTGTCCCAGAGGCAGCAGCCTGCTCCCAAAATACCTCAGCTGGGAGCAGGGGATGTGCAGAGCTGCTGCTGCTGCAGCTCAGGGGCTGGGGGAGAGCTGCTCCTGGGCTGGTCACACTGCTGCACTAACCCAGCTGGGCAGGCACAGGGGGCAGAGGGGACACAGCTGTGCCCAGGCTGGCACAGGGGCTCAGAGGGGACACAGCTGTGCCCAGGCTGGCACAGGGCTCAGAGGGGACACAGCTGTCCCCAGCAGGCTGGCACAGGGCTCAGAGGGGACACAGCTGTGCCCAGGCTGGCACAGGGGGCAGAGGGGACACAGCTGTGCCCAGGCTGGCACAGGGAACAACCCAGGGAACAACCCAGGGCAGCCCCCAGGGAACCCCAGGGCAGCTCGGCGAGGCAGCCAGAGAAGGGCTGGCGAGGGAAAAGCCCCCCTGGAACAGAGAGCTCAGGGGGAGAGGGGTCTCTGCAGAGAGCAGCAGGGGGAGAGGGGTCTGTGCAGAGAGCAGCAGGGACACAGGGGTGCTTTGGAGATGCCAAGCTAAGAGCAAGGAAAGATCCCAGCCAAGGCCAGAAGCACTGCCTGAAATGATTTCCCCAGCAGCGCTGAGGGACAACAGAGACTGAACTGTTTGTTGATGTTGCTCAGCCTTTTGATAAACAGAAGCAATTTGCTCTAGTTAAAAGAAACCTGCTATTTTTTTAATAAATTCACAGATTGATCTTTACATCAGAAAGCCATGTAGAGAAACACACAACAGGCTGGGAGCATTCATTAATCAATCCCTAAGTTTGCCTGGCTGCAGCTGTGCTTGTTTTGACACCTGCCTGATGCTCCTGCTGTGGCGTTTCGCGTGCAATGAAAGCCAGTGCAGCGGAGCAGCAGCCCCTGGCAGGGCCCCAGAGCCCCTGGGCTGTCCCTGCCCTGTCCCTGCTCTGTCCCTGCTCTGTCCCTGCTCTGCAGGGCACTCTGAGGACCCGGCAGTGGCGCTCAGCAGAGCTGCAGCAGCAGCACAGGGCCCTGCTCCGGCTGCCCAGGAGCTGCAGCACAGCCTGGAGAGGCAGGGCCAGGCAGGGCACGGTGACACTGCCAGCACCCTGACCTGCGCCCCTGTGTGCCCCTGTGTGCCCCTGTGAGCCCCTGTGTGTCCCTATGAGCCCCTGTGTGCCCCTGTGTGCTCCTGTGTGCCCTGTGTGCCCCTGTGTGCCCCTGTGTCCCCCTGCGCCCCTGTGTGCCCCTCTGAGCCCCTGCAGCACAGCCTGGAGAGGCAGGGCCGGGCAGGCAGGGCATGGTGACACTGCCAGCACCCTGACCTGTGCCCCTGTGACCCCCTGTGAGCCCCTGTGTCCCCCTGTGTGCCCCTGTGTGCCCCTGCAGCACAGCCTGGAGAGGCAGGGCCAGGCAGGCAGGGCATGGTGACACTGCCAGCACCCTGACCTGTGCCCTTGTGTGCCCCTGTGTGCCCCTGTGTCCCACTGTGTGCCCCTGTGTGCCCTGTGAGCCCTGTGTGCCCCTGTGTGCTCCTGTGTGCCCCTGTGTCCCTGTGTGCCCCTGTGTGCCCCTGCAGCACAGCCTGGAGAGGCAGGGCCAGGCAGGCAGGGCACGGTGACACTGCCAGCACCCTGACCTGTGCCCCTGTGTGCCCCTGTGTGCCCCTGTGTGCCCCTGTGTGCTCCTGTGTGCCCCTGTGTGCACGTGTCCCCCTGTGTCCCCCTGTGTGCCCCTGTGTGCCCCTGTGTCCCCCTGTGTGCCCTGTGTGCCCCTCTGAGCCCCTCTGTGCCCTCTGTGCCCCTGTAACCCCCTGTGAGCTCCTCTGTGCCCTCTGTGTCCCTTCTGTGTCCCCTCTGTCCCCTCTGTCCCCCTCTGTCCCCCTCTGTGCCCCTGTGTGCCCCTCAGCTCCCCAGAGCTGCTGCTGGGCAGTCAGCCCAGCCCTGGGCACTCCTGAGGCACCCAGGAACCAGGACAGGCTGGGGACAGTGCCTGCAGGGGGTGAGCAGGGCACACAGGGCACACAGGGCACACAGGGCACACCCGAGCCTTTGCCAGCTCCCCAGCACTGCTGTGCCCACACCTCCTGCCCCAGCCCCAGCTCTTTGAGCGGGTCCTGTCTGCACTTTGGGGCTCAGAGCCCCGTGCTGAGCTCACAGCACAGCCAGGACCCACGGCAGCGCTCCCCAAACCCTCAGTGCTGCTTACAGAGACACAGGGCTGGGAGGGCACTGAGCGTGCCAGGGTCAGGCTCAGCAGGCACTGACACTGAGCTCTGGCCACTGCCAGGGCCACTGACCAGCCCCAGGGCCACTGCCAGGGCCACTGACCAGCCCAGGGCCACTGACCAGCCCACCCCAGCTCTGGCCACTGCCAGGGCCACTGGCCAGCCCCAGGGCCACTGGCCAGCCCCAGGGCCACTGACCAGTCCATCCCAGCTCTGGGCACTGCCAGGGCCACTGACCAGCCCCAGGGCCACTGGCCAGCCCCAGGGTCACTGCCAGAGCCACTGGCCAGCCCCAGGGCCACTGACCAGCCCCAGGGCCACTGGCCAGCCCCAGGGTCACTGCCAGAGCCACTGACCAGCCCCAGAGCCACTGACCAGCCCCAGGGCCACTGGCCAGCCCCAGGGCCACTGGCCAGCCCCAGAGCCACCGGCCAGCCCCAGAGCCACTGACCAGCCCCAGGGTCACTGCCAGGGCCACTGGCCAGCCCCAGAGCCACTGACCAGCCCCAGAGACACTGACCAGCCCCAGGGTCACTGCCAGGGCCACTGGCCAGCCCCAGAGCCACTGGCCAGCCCCAGAGCCACTGACCAGCCCCAGGACCTACTGGCCAGTCCATCCCAGCCCATCCCAGCCCACCCCAGCTCTGGCCAGCCCCAGGGCCACTGACCAGCCCCAGGGCCACTGGCCAGCCCATCCCAGTCCATCCCAGCCCATCCCAGCCCACCCCAGCTCTGGGCACTGCCAGGGCCACTGACCAGCCCCAGGACCACTGCCAGAGCCACTGACCAGCCCCAGAGCCACTGGCCAGCCCCAGAGCCACTGGCCAGCCCCAGCACTACTGGCCAGCCCATCCCAGCCCACCCCAGCTCTGGCCACTGCCAGGGCCACTGGCCAGCCCCAGGGTCACTGGCCAGCCCCAGGACCACTGGCCAGCCCCAGGGTCACTGGCCAGCCCATCCCAGCCCACCCCAGCCCATCCCAGCCCACCCCAGCCCACCCCAGCCCCTAGGGACACACCCAGCACTGTCAGGAGAGGGAATTGTTTCATCCTGTGCCTGAGGTCCTGCCAAGCCCCTTCTGGGCTGGAATAGCCACTAATCCATGCCAGTTCAAAGTTCTGAGCAGATCTAGAGTCAGGTTTGAATATGAAATCCTGGGGCCTGTGTGTATGAATTATTCATGTGCTTACCATGCTCAGCATTGAGCCTTCAGAGTGCAAATTATTTGGGACCAAGCTTTGGCCCTATTTTCTGTGAAGCATAAAGCAGGTTTTCCAGCAGTGCAAACAATCCAAACACAATGTGGATCATTTTCTGTGTTCCCTGCTCGCTGCTCCTGCCTGCCAGCTCCCGCCAGGGCTGGGAAGCAGCGCACAAAAAGCGAGCGTGCAGTGTTATTCTCAATCTGTTTCTGCCCAGTTTTTACCACGTTTCCCTGTTCCTTTGCCTTTTTTCCCCACCCTGGATATCTGAAATGTTCATATCATGGCCTTTTGTGGCCTGTGATCCCTCCAAAATCCCAGCACACAAATCACACCCCAGGATTTGGTGTTTAGGCAGTGATGGTGACTTTTGTTGAGTTGTGCATTTTCTTTGTTGGAGGGTAGGAGAGAGTTATGGTCAGGGGAGATAAAGAAAAGGAGAAAGAAATCTTTTTTTTCCTGAGCAAAGAGAGCTCAGGCAGGAATGGGAGACCAGAGTAACACAGCAGAGCTTCCAGAGCCTCACTCTGCCCTGCCCACTCTGCTCCAGAGCTGCTCTGGGCTCTTCCTGCAGTGCACAGGTTATCCACAGAAATACAAAACATCACCTTTATCTTTGGAGAGCTCAGCTGTGCCCAAGTGCAGACCTGGGCAATGAGGTACCTCTGTGGACACAGCCCTTTGCAGGTTACCCCAAAATCACTCGGGCACCCTCACCCTCAGGAGCCCACCAGCTCTCTGCTGGAGCCCCTGAACCAAGTGAGGAGATTTTCTGGAATAACAGATGAAATCTGTCAGCTTCCAGAAACATCAGCACAGCTATAAAGACATTACATTGCAGTTTAATTTAATTTAATTACACAGCAGGGCTAACCAGCAGCCTGCAAGGATTCATGGGCACAGAAAAACCAGCAAGGCACACAGCTGAGAGCATCCTTCAGTGCCTGCATCCCCTGAGCACTGCAGCCCCTGGAGAGCCCTGCCCAGTGAGGTGTCAGTGAACACAGCAGCACTGGCACTCCTCAGGGCCTGGCAGGGGCAGGGACGGCTGCTCCCACACATCCCAGGCACTCTGGATTTCCCACAGCTGTCACCAAAAGCAATCTCACTCCTGAAGAGCAGAGGGAAAGGGGACACTGGCATTTATCTTCTGTGCAGAGAAGCTGAGCCAACACTGCACCTCAGGAGATGAACACCAAGGCAGGGCCCAGCCAGAACGGGGGCTCCCTGGCACACCCCACAGCTGGCAGGGACACCCACAGCTGGGCAGGGACACCCACAGCTGGGCAGGGACACCCCACAGCTGGCAGGGACACCCACAGCTGGGCAGGGACACCCACAGCTGGCAGGAACACCCACAGCTGGGCAGGGACACCACACAGCTGGCAGGGACACGCCACAGCTGGACAGGGACACCACACAGCTGGCAGGGACACCCACAGCTGGGCAGGGACACCCACAGCTGGGCAGGGACACCCCACAGCTGGCAGGGACACCTCACAGCTGGCAGGGACACCCCACAGCTGGGCAGGGACACCCACAGCTGGGCAGGGACACCCCACAGCTGGCAGGGACACCCACAGCTGGGCAGGGACACCCACAGCTGGGCAGGTGCTGGCACACCCCACAGCTGGCAGGGACACCCCACAGCTGGACAGGGACACCACACAGCTGGCAGGGACACCCACAGCTGGACAGGGACACCCCACAGCTGGGCAGGGACACCCCACAGCTGTCAGGGACACCCACAGCTGGGCAGGGACACCCAGAGCTGGGCAGGGACACCCACAGCTGGACAGGGACACACACAGCTGGCAGGGACACCCACAGCTGGAAGGGACACCCACAGCTGGGCAGGGACACCCCACAGCTGGGCAGGGACACCCACAGCTGGCAGGGACACCCACAGCTGGCAGGGACCCCCACAGCTGGGCAGACACACTCCACAGCTGGCAGGGACACCCCACAGCTGGGCAGGGACACCCACAGCTGGCAGGGACACCACACAGCTGGCAGGGAGCTGTGCTACCTCTGGGACTTGTGGCCCCATCCCAGCACAGGGAGTTTGATTAATCACCACAGTGATGATTAATGGGGTGGCCCAGCCCAGCCAGCCCTGGGGACATCACACCAGCCCTGGGGACATCACACCAGCCCTGGGGACATCACACCAGCCCTGGGGATACCAGGCCAGCCCTGGGGACACCACACCAGCCCTGGGGACACCAGGCCAGCCTTGGGGACACCACACCAGCCCTAGGGTCATCACACCAGCCCTGGGGACACCACACCAGCCCTGGGGACCCCACACCAACCCTGGGGTCACCACACCAGCCCTGGGGACACCAGGCCAGCCCTGGGGACACCACACCAGCCCTGGGACACGGTGAGGAAGGTGGGCAGACCCCAGCTGTGGGCAGACCCCAGCTATGTGCTCCTGCATGTTATTCCCAAATCACAGGAAGCCATTGCAAGCCAGCCATGGGACGGTGGCCTGCACAGAATGCACCAAGTATTAATCTGATTTAATATTTCACTTGAATGGTACTTCAGTGACTTTTCCTTGACTGCCCTTGTCCCTCCCTATCTGTCACATGTCCCTCAAAGTGCTGGTGTGTTTGTTTGTGTTCTGTTACTCCAGCTCTGTGTGAGCAGTCCCAGCTGCCCTGAGGACTCATTTCACCCTGCTCTCCTCTGCTCAGATCTCCCACAGACACAGAGCCCCTGGAGAGTGCAGGGCTTGTGTCCAGCCCTGAGCCAGCCCCCTGGGCAGGGGCTCGGCCAGCAGGGTGCAGGGGACAGCACAGCCCTCAACAGCTCAGAGCCAGCAGCCCAAACACTGCACATGGCACCACACTCCTCCCTCACCTGGCACTGGGAATTCCCAGGATTTCACCCAGTTCTGCATTCCATCACACACTGCAGAGCCTCACAGCAGCTCTGTGTCCTTGGTGGGAGTGAGGGGCAGTGGCTGAGCTGGGGCAGTGGCTGAGCTGGGGCAGTGGCTGAGCTGGGGCAGTGGCTGAGCTGGGGCTGGCACACAGAGCCCAGGCAGGGAGCAAATCCCTGGCCAGGCTCAGCCCAGCCCAGAGCCAGGGCCAGCAGCAGCAGAGCCCCTCTGGCAGTGCTGAACCCAGCTGTGCTGACACCTCCCTGCAGCTCCCACTCCCTCCTCCCGCCGCCTGCTCGCTTAGCTACACTCTGATAACACAGAGAGGCTTTTTTCCCTTGGGTTTCAGTACCAGGGAAGGCATCTGTGCTCCCAACCCACAGCCAGAAAGTCAGGCTGCAAAAAAGTTCTCCTTGTAGCCTGAGCAGGGAACACTTTAGTCAGTGGTTTGCAGAGCACAGAAACCTAACACATCTGTATCTGACCCCAAATGAGGGGCATTTGGGGATTTGGGATTTTACAAGTGCCTAACTGGGCACTAGAGCAGAGATTTCCAATAAAACGGACACATTTCTGCCCGAGGTTTGCCAGCCCTGCCCAGCTGAGGTGACAGAGCCGGGTCTGTGAGGAGCAGCCGGGGCAGGAGGAGCAAGGCTGGCAGCAGCAGGAGCAGGGACAATGCTTAGGGACCAGGGGACACAGCCAGGCCATGTGCTGCCCCAGAACCAGCACGTGGTTTATGGCACTGACCACCTCACACAGAAACTTTTCCTGAGCCTTGGATCCATCTCCCAGCAGCACAGCAGGATGGCCCCACACGTGGATCGTTAGGAACAAGTCCCCAAGTTTGTTCAGTTTTCGTGTTAATTGTTAATGTTAAATTCCAAGCCTTACCCTGTTCTGATTCCCAATTAATGTGAACTGTTGATGTTAAATTATTGGCCTCATTCTGTTCCAGTCCCCAGTTGTCTCACCCATGTGCCCTTTCCCTTCCATCGGGTAACGCTGCTGCTGCCCTGAAATGGCGCATGGAGGGTGACGTCATTGAGCCGTATGCAAATGAAAGGGGGTGCAAAGGACACTGGGACACCATTCGGAGTTAAAAACCCCTTAAAACAATGAGCCCAAATGATTTCTGGAACTGAGGATAGTGTCCCCAGGTTGGGAAAACGGTGCAGAACATGAATTTATGATCCTGAGCTGCCTTGATTCCATTGCCATGACCTCAACAGCACCCTACCAACATGACCCCCTGGACTATGAGCCAAGATCATTTTCCTTGGGATTCTCGTGAGGACGGAGGCCCCAGCTCTGCCTGTGAGGACAAAGCTGCACTCCTCCTCCTCCTCCTCCTCTTATGGATCAAGCATCGGGAGCAGTGATGGTGTGCAACCCCTCAGGCTCCCCACCCAAGCTGATTTTTTTAATAAAGGCCTGACAAAGGAGCTGCTCTCCTGGCCCAATTTATTTCATGGATGACCAGGGCACCCTCCCACCCTGCACACCCCAAACCTCACCCCTAAACCTCCCACCCTGCACACCCCAAACCTCCCACCCTGCACACCCCAAACCTGCTGGCTGCTCCTGCAGTTGTTTCAGCCCCAGTCCCAGCCTGCTGCCTCTGCCCAGGGTTATCTCAGTTTGTTCCCCAGAGGGGAAGAGCACAGGACACCCACGGACACCTCACCTGGCCTGGACCAACCCCAAGCACACCCTTCTCCCAGCCAGGCTGCTTTAGTGGGACAGCTTCACCATGAGCTGTAGAACTGGAAACTCGTGTTTAAAGTTGATTTTGATGCAAGTAGAACAAACACAGGCGCCTGCACCTGACCCCCTTACAAAACACCAGCTGCATTCTGGCAGTCACACAAGGGATGGGGGAAAAGTGATTCAGACAAAATCCTAACCATGATGAGAGCCACTGGGCTGCACCAGTAAAACCTTGAACATCAGCAGAAAAACTAACTCAGCATCAGGACAGGGACAGGAGCCCTGGACCCCTCACCTCGTGTCAGCCAGGGGAGGCACAGCAAAGCAAAAAGTAGCAGATGGCTTCACAGATTCTCATGTACATTTACACACAGGTTTTTTAGTAAACCACTTTGATTCAGGAGAAACCACATCCAAAAGGCACTCTTGAAATTCCTCTTCAGACATAATTGCACAGAGAGATAAATCATGCAGTGGTTTCCCCCCTCTCTCCTGTAACACAACTGTGGGCAGTGCTAATAGCACTAAGTGTGCCCTGTATTTCCTCCTGCTCAGCCCAGTGCCCGAGCCCAACAACTCTGCCAAGCATCTTGTGGATATCTGGGTTGAAACATTCCCATTGGCTTCACAATGACAGGTTTTCCTCACTTGGTATAAAAAATAAACTTAAGAAATACTATGAAAATAAAAAAGGAGGGCGATGTCAATAAAACTTGCTTGGCTGTTTCCCAGAATGACAGCATAATTCCTCCCAAATGACAAACAAGCCTCATGATTTCCATGTCTCCTCTCGCTCTCCAAGTCCCTGCCAGGAGGGGACACCGGGGGGATTTGGGGTCTGGGAACAGGGACGGGAGCAGAGGGAACAGCTCAGGGTGGGCAGGGGAGCTCAGGGTGGGCACAGCAGGAATTTCCTCATGGAAAGGGAGCTCAGGGATTGGAGCTGCCCAGGCAGGGCTGGATCCCCATCCCTGGAGTGTCCCAGGAATTCCTGGGGGTGGCACTGAGACAAGGTGGAGATGGGCTCAGGTGGGCTCTGGGAGGGTTTTTCCAGCCCAGAGGGTTCTGTGAGACCCCAGTGCCCTGCACAGAGATGTGTCTCAGCCAGCAGACAGGCAGTGACCACCGTCCCCTGGGGCTGGAGAGCAAAGCCACTGCTGGAGTGAGGAGTTTTAAAGGATCTTACAGAGATAAATAACAAACCCTGAGAAGCCCCTGCACACAAGGTGTGTTTTTCCTGACAAAAAAAAAAGCTGATGGTGGAAATGCAGAGCCCACTACACTTCACTGCAGCTCACTGAGCCCACCACAACTCTGAGTGCCCCACCCTGCAGCCCTTCTGTCCTCTTGCCTTGCTTTCTTCTTCCCATATTCCCCTTTACTTTGTTCTTCCTCCTTCCCCTCCATTTATTAACTTTCTCCATTCATGCACAGGGTACATTGCCCCTCACCAAAACCAGGCTCTCAAGGGTGTCCCTGGGCAGCATCTCCAGCTGGACAGGCTGGAGCTCCCTCCCAGCTGATGGATGTGCAGCTTGCCAGGTTTTCTGTGGGACTGGAACCCGCTGGAGCAGCAGCTCCTGCAGCCAGAGAAACCCATCACACCAGGGCTCCCTGGAAGCACACACAGACACACAGGCACTGTCCTTCCACAGCCAGATTCCCTATTATTTATTATTATTATTATTATTATTATTATTATTATTATTATTATTATTATTATTATTATTATTATTGTTATTATTATCATTAATAGTAATAATAATAATAGTAATAATAATAATAATAATAATAATAATAATAATAATAATAATAATAATAATAATAATAATAATAATTCCAATTCTGAAACACCCAGAAACATCTCTCAGGCTGTGTGTGCAAGCAGGGAGCAGCACAGTGTGCAGGCAGGCAGGGCACCCCAAGACTTGGACAGATGGACAGATGGACAGATGGACAGATGGACAGATGGACAGATGGGCTGTGCCCAGCACATAGCACTGGGCACACCAGGCACTCCCAGCTCCACAGCCTGAGCTGGGTGCGCTGGGATGGGGACAGCACAGCCCAGCTGTGCCTCGGCCGTGGGGGGACCAGGAGCCTGCCCCTCCAGGCAGCAGCTTCCACCTGTGCCCAAGAGCAAGGGCAGCCCCAGCACGGACAGAAACGCTGGAAAAGCAGACAGGGTTGAGAGGAGGGCCTTAGGACACACAGACTCGGAGAGCTCAACCCCACATCCCACCAGGGCCAGCAGCAGCCGTGGCTGTCCCCAGGGAAGGTGTGACACACGAGCTCCTGCTTCATCCAGAGCAGATCCGACAGCAGCTGGGGCTGGGCAGGGCAGGCTGAGGCAATCCTCATGGAGGGGCACACAGTGGGTGACTCTGGAGCAGCAGTTTTACACCAAGGGACAGCAAACACGAACTGCTCACCCCCAGGGCATCCCCCGTGTGCTGGCTCAGCCTGGACAGGATCCAGGGACTCAGAGAAGCCCCAAAACCAGGCCCCAGGAAGCCAGGGATGTAAGGTCTGCAATGATTCAGAATTGGATTTATGTGAGGGGAAATATAGTTGTGTTACTACTGACTACAATAAACGTTACCCTTCTATTTCCATACACCCAGAGAAAATAATAGGGATTATCTGCTGGATTTCAGCAGTCAGGCTCATCCTTGTGCAGAGAGCCATCACAAGGAGCCGTGTGGGCAAAATGTCACGTACCACCAGCCTTTTCCTTTTTATATCTTTAATCAATTTCTCATTAAACTGTTGTCACTAGTCACTCTTCCACATTATGTCACACACAAACCCAAGTATCAACTGGCTTCTTTATCTAAGGAAGTTATTGGGATGTCTGAAGAGATCACCATGGCAACCGTGCCATGACAGTAAATATGAGTTCACTGGAACAACACTGTAATTGCTCTGAGCACACTCTAACAAGGAATTATGGAAAAGCAGGAGATACCAAGGAAGCAACGTGCCAATAATTGGGACACAGAGAAAGCACTGCTGGAAAGTACCTGCAGAGGTGTCCAGGCTCCTGTCAGCAGCCGTTCAGCTGCAGAGATCACTCGCCCTGGCTGGCTGCACACAGGCTCGGGGCACAATTAAAACCCTCTCAGAAAGAAATTCTGCTTTCAGAATGAAATTGCAGCAAAGCCTCCGATTTGAGTCTTCACCCGGCTTGCTCAGTGTGAATTGCTAATAAAAACGTGCTGGGGAAACCAACCAGCTCTTGTGCCAGGGAAAGTTTGCCTGATTTAACCCTGCCAGAGCAGCACAGACAGGTGTGGTCCCCTCACCAAGGGAGCTCCAGCAGACCCCGAGCTCCACATCGCTGCACTCAGGCTCAAACTGGCACATCCAGCTCCAGGCTCATCCAGTGCCCAATTCCAGCCCCCCCACACACAGAGGTTTATTTGTGTGTGTGCTGGGTTGGTGCCACAGGGCCAGCGCAGATTCAGGGCTGTCCCGGCCGCCCGGTGCCCGTGTGCTGCCCCTCGGCTCTCCCGACTCTTCCCCACCCAGGCAAAGTTCTTCCGTCGTTCCTCTGAAACCTCAGCCCGCACCCGAGATTTCTAATGCAGCCGTGGTATTTCACGGTGTATTTATAAAACAAAAAAACAAAAAAACAGCTAGTATTTTGGGGAAAACCCCAGAGCAGCTTTCTGCACGGACAGCAGCGCTCGTGCGGCGCTCGGCCCTTCCTCGGTCCGAGGAGCGCTGCCCGTGCACAGACTGAAACTTTGTGCTGGACTGTCCCCTCGCTGTCCCCTTCCCAGCCCGCCTCGTTTGAACCCCGTGTCCGGGGGGCATCCCGGGGTGTCCGAGAGTGTCCGGGGAGAAAATCCCTGTGTCCTGCGGGGAGGCAGCGCCCGGGACCCCTGTGCCGGGCAGGGACGGCTCGGCAGCCGGGACAGGCACCGCGGGGCTGGGCATCCCAGGGCAGGACAGAGCATCCCGGGGCAGGGCAGGGCAGGGTGCCCCGGGGCTGGACACTCCGGGCTGGGCAGGGCTGGGTGCCCCGGGACTGGACACCCCGGGCTGGGCAGGGCAGGGTGTTCCGGAGCTGGACACCTGGGCTGGGCTGGGTACCCCGGGGCTGGACACCCAGGCTGGGCTGGGCAGGGCAGGGCAGAGCATCCCGGGGCAGGGCAGGACAGGGTGCCCCGGGCTGGACACCCCGTACTGGGCAGAGTAGGGTGTTCCGGAGCTGGACATCTGGGCTGGGCTGGGTGCCCCGGGGCTGGACACCCGGGCTGGGCTGAGCAGGGTACCCCGGGGCTGGACATCCTGGGCAGGGCAGGGCAGAGCATCCCGGGGCAGGGCGGGCACCGGAGCATCCCGGTGCGCACTCACCGTCCTCCCGCTCGTCGAACACGGGTCTCTTGGAGGAGGAGGCGCTCGCTCCCATCCTCTTCTTCCACTTGCTCCAGTGAAACATCGGGGCAGGCGGCTGGCATGCCCTGCGGCCTCTCCCCGGCGGCTCCCGCGGGCGGCCCCGCCGCCGCCCTCAGCCGCCCCGCGCCCCGGCACCGGCACCGGCACCGGCCCCGCCCGCCCGCATGGCAGCGCCCGGCACCGCCGCTCCCGCCCGCTGCCCGCGGCGGCCACAGCGCGGCGGGGCGGGGACAGCGGCGACAGCGGGGACAGACAGCGGGGACAGACAGCGGGGACAGCGGGGACAGCGGGGACAGCGGGGACAGACAGCGGGGACAGCGGGGACAGACAGCGGGGCCGGGGGATGCGGGAGGGGCGGAGCGGGGCGGGAGGTGGGGCCGGGCCGGGGGATGTGGGCAGCGGGGTGGAGCGGGGCCGGGGGCGGGGGATGCGGGCGGGGTGGGATGAGCGGAGCGGGGCCGGGAGGAGGAGCGGGCCGGGGGATGCGGGCAGGGGGATGCGGGCAGGGGGATGCGGGCCGGGGATGCGGGCAGCGGGGTGGAGCGGAACGGGACCGCGAGGTGGGGTTGGGCCGGGGGGATGCGGGCACTGGGGTGGAGCAGAGCGGGGCCAGGAGCCGGGGGCGGGACCGGGGAGGGCCGGGATGTCCCTCCCGGCTCCGCCCGCATCCCCCGGTGCGGGGCCGGGGCCGTGCCGAGGGCGGCGCTCCGGGCCAGCCCCGAGCTGCCCGCAACGAACTCGCCCGGCCCCGCACCGGACCCATTGCTGTGATCCTGTCCCCAGCCCGCTGTCCTGTCCCCAGCCCGCTGTCCTGTCCCCAGCTCTCTGTCGTGTCCCCATCCCGCTGTCCTGTCCCCAGCCCTCTGTCCCGTCCCCAGCCCGCTGTCCTGTCCCCAGCCCCGTTGCTGTGCTCCTGTCCCCAGCCCGCTATCCTGTCCCCAGCCCTCTGTCCTGTCCCCGTCCCGCTGTCCTGTCCCCAGCTCTCTGTCCTGTACCCGGCCCCCTGTCCTGTCCCCAGCTCTCTGTCCTGTCCCCAGCTCTCTGTCCTGTCCCCAGCTCTCTGTCCTGTCCCCAGCCCGCTGTCCTGTCCCCAGCTCTCTGTGCTGTCCCCGGCCCTCTGTCCTGTCCCAGCCCGCTGTCCTGTCCCCAGCCCGCTGTCCTGTCCCCGTCCCGCTGTCCTGTCCCCGGCCCTCTGTCCTGTCCCCGGCCCTCTGTCCTGTCCCCAGCCCGCTGTCCTGTCCCCAGCTTCTGTCCTGTCCCCGGCCCTCTGTCCTGTCCCCAGCCCGCTGTCCTGTCCCCAGCTCTCTGTCCTGTCCCCAGCTCTCTGTCCTGTCCCCATCCCTCTGTCCTGTCCCCATCCCGCTGTCCTGTCCCCAGCTCTCTGTCCTGTCCCCAGCTCTCTGTCCGGTCCCGCTCATCTCGCCTGGCTCCCCAGGCTCGCTGCCCGTAGCCGAAATCACCAGAAGCCATTCCCCCTTGTCGTGGCACTTGTAAACATCCTTCTCTCCATCCTTCTCTCCATCCTTCTCTCCATCCTTCTCTCCATCCTTCTCTCCATCCTTCTCTCCATCCTTCTCTCCATCCTTCTCTCCATCCTTCTCTCCATCCTTCTAGCAGGCCCCCTCCCGGCACCGGAACGCCCCGATAAATTCACCACAAAGCTTTTTATTCTCCATGCGGGCCAGTCCCAGCTCTGTCACCCTTTCCTCACGGCACAGACGCTCCGTCCCTCAAACCATCCCCAGGGCCTCCTCTGGACTTGCTGTGACAGCCCGATGTGCTGGCAGGGCTGGGCAACTCTGCAGGTGGGGTCTCACCTGAGCGGGGCAGGATCCCCCTCCCCTGCTGCCCGGGGATCAGGGCAGGTTCTGGCTCCTGAGCTCTCCCCACCAGCACCCAGCTCCTGCTCATCCCCCAGGCTGCCCTGGTACCGTGCTGGCCCCAGTCCAGGGGTGGCACCAGCACATGGCCTTGCTAAACCCGTGAGAATGTTGGGCTGGAACAGGCTCCTGACTTGGGTTTTCGTGGCTTGCTGAACTGGAGTGTCTCGTGACATGGCTAATGAGAACATCCCTCAGGAATAACTCTCAGTGCCAGCAGACCACGTCAGAAACGCCACGGCAAGGACAGCCCTGGAGCCAGCAGCCCACAGCTGTTACACCTCCATGGTCCCTGCGGTGCTGGTTCCCAGGTTTTCACTTTAAATTGATGCTGTTTTCTTCCCCAGCACGTTTTGAGGTGGGTGCGTCAGTCACTGCTCCTCAGTAACGCGTGCGAGGCAGTCATTATTTCAAGGGAAGTTGTAAGAGGATTACAATGGAAGGGTATCATTTAAGAACAGTTTTCCAATGGCAAAGAATAGTTCTCAAAGAATATTTCTTTGAAAACTCAGAAAGAATTTGCTCTCAAATAAAAAGATAGAACACTTTTATACAAGACAGTAATTTTAGCTTTGTTTGGGTATAGGTTTGTGTTTAAATACACTGTGAATCTGAATTATCAGCTTTCCTCCTTCCTTTCTCCTGCCTTTACATTCTGTAGGAAAAGGATGAAAGATGCCATCAAACAGCTCCAGTCAGTTGTCATTTCTTTCTCATTCTCCACTGGTATTTGGGCAATGAAATCCAGAGCACAGAGTCAAAGTCTTTTCCCAATAAATTTTCAAGATGTAGTATAGGAAAAGGATTAGGACTTAGAGATATGTTTGTCCTCATGCCAGAGGGAGGTTTTATTCCACTCCATCTCCTAATTCTTTTCCCTGTGCAGAGACAGACAGTGCAACACAGGTTTGTTCAATTCATTCTTCATTGAGCAGGTTGTGAATGCTTTTACCTTCCAAACAGAAGTCAAATAGGAGACAAATAACAGATCTTGTAAGTTTTTGTTTGTTTGTTTTTAGTGCTCCATTATTATAGCAGAATTATATTCATTTAAAGTGTATTTATTTTCTAGTTCAAGAACTTGAAAAGAGTCTCCCTTTCTGTTCCTTGGGCACTGGTGGCTGACACCAGTTTGAAACCAGTGAGGAGCGAGCAGTGCAAGGTGTGGATCCCTCAGCCACAGCTGCGTGTCAGAGCGCCAGCACAGCTCAGTGACAGCCCCAGACACCCGAGGACAAGGGCCAGCCATCACCACTGCCAGTCCTGCAGGAGGGAACAAGGAAAATCCACAACCTGCTCTGCAGTGGTCCAGTGTAGGAAAGGGAAATGGAGAGAAAATTCTGCCTTCTTACATATCCCGGTCTCCAGGGAAACAGAGAACCACTTTGTGTTTGAAATGAGGGAGTTTAAATAAAAGCTGACTTTCACAGTAATTTATTCCTCAAACATCTTGGGCTGTAGCTCTGGCTGCACCTCTAAGGGGCAGATTTGGGTGGCCCAAGGGGTCACTGGGAACAGGCTGTCCTGGAAAACACTGGGACTCCGTTACTCCTTCTTTTCAGGTTCTCCTCTTTGTTTTCCAGCCCTGTTTTAGTGGTTTTTGTGTAATGAAGAGACAATGAGGCATTTTACCAGTCCTGGGGATGCTGTGTGTGTCTGTCAGTCCTGGCATGCAGCAGATTGGATGGTTTGCTTGGATCTGAGACAGAGAAGCTGAGAGAAGGTTCTGCTCCTCCAGGGACAGCAGGAGAGAAGAGCAGGGAGAGCAGGAGAGAAGCACAGGGACAGCAGAGTTCCGTGGTGGGCAGTGCCCAGCCCCTGCCCCAGGAGAGCCCTGCAGGGGCTCCAGGCTGGGCCAGACCCACCCCTGGGTCCAGGGCTCACGGTGCTGCGTGGCCACTGACCTGGAGAGTGTGGCCACTGACCCAGAGAGTGTGGCCACTGACCTGCAGAGCGTGGCCACTGCCCAGGAGAGTGTGGCTACTGACCTGGAGAGTGTGGCCACTGACTCGGAGAGTGTGGCTGCTGACCCAGAGAGTGTGGCCACTGCCCAGGAGCACGTGGCCACTGCCCAGGACAATGTGGCCACTGCCCAGGAGCACGTGGCCACTGCCCAGGAGCACGTGGCCACTGCCCAGGACAATGTGGCCACTGATCAGGACAATGTGGCCGCTGCCCAGGACAATGTGGCCACTGCCCAGGAGTGTGTGGCCGCTGGCCAGCCCGTGGGTCAGAGCTGCAGCCCTGGGCAGCCCAGCTGGCACCGTGGGTTTCACCTGCTGGGAGCAGAGCCTGGCACAGGGCACAGCCCCCCCCGCACCTTTGGGACAGTTTGAATTTTCCCTTCCACGTTTGATTTTGTGCATTCACTCTTTTCCCACAGATTCGAAGAGATGAGAGTTTTGTCTCACTTCACCAGCCATGAAACCTTCCCCAGCCTCACAGAACTGTGTGTGCTGAGCCAAACTGGCTCTGTCCAGCCAGAACCACCATCACAACCCACTGACACTCCTGGGCAGAGTCAGTGTGCATCCATTTCACTGGGACACGCCATAAAGCCAAATACATTCTTTATTAAATTCCCAGGTTATTATTTTAATCTAAGTATTTCTATCAGCAATCATTCCATCCCACTTTTCCCAAATGCCTCAGTTCTGCAAGTGAATGAGTCTTCCTTGAGGAGTGACTGATCGTTCCCATTCCCAAGCACCATGAGCTGTGTATTTTACATCGTGTCAAAATTAGCACGAGGGAAACTGAAGCTCACGTTTAAACTTCACCGTTCATCTCACATTTCAATGAAGCAGCACAGGTCCTGGAGTTTGCCTTGCTGTGCTGTGCCCTGCTGGGAGTGTTGCAGTCCCACTCTGCCCTGTTCTGGTGGCACAGAATCACAATTAACTGCTTTCATTGCTGCAAATCAGGATCAAGTTCCCTGGTACCAGTGAAGTTCTCCTGACTCAAACCCGTGTGAATAGAGCTGGAAGTGCCTGGAGCAGCGTTCTGTTCCTCGTGGTTATCTGGTCTCAGGGAGCTGATGAAGTGGTTTCTGAACAAAAATGCCACCAATTATCACAAAACTGCCAAGGAGGCAAATATTGTGAGAAACTCCTCATCTGGGCATAGAAACAAGGGGGGCAAGATACCATGATATTAAATTCCTTAAAAAGCCCTACCCAGAATATAATGGCTGTAATTGCAACACGTTTAAGACGATGAAAGGAACATCACTGTGACTCCCAAAATTCACATTTCTTCTTCATCGAGAAGAAAGCCCACAGAGAAAAGCCTGTGTTTATTTTTAAGAGTCCCTCTAAGAGAACACATAATTCTTTCAATAAACATTACATAAGAGGGAAATTTCACATATTTTCCTATCATTAGTGTTTCTGTAAATACTGCCAGTTCTATTTTTAAAGATGCTAATAGTAATGACTCTGAGCCAGCTGTTCCAAGTCTTTTAACACCACCACAGTTAACCAGTAAATGGTGTTGGAAGGCAGGGATTTGATGGATGGACTGGGTGGGGGTGGGATTGGCTGGAGGGTCACACACAGGGTTGTGACAGTGACAGTGACAGTGACAGGGACAGGGACAGTGACACTGAGCTGGATGTGGGGTCTCAGAGGGAAGCTGGAGCTGAAGGACCTGGAACTGCTGGAGAGAGCCCAGAGAAGCCACAGAGCTGCTCCAGGGCTGGAGCCAGGCTGGGAGAGCTGGGACTGGACAGGAGAGGGATCCAGGGAGAGCTCAGAGCCTGAAGGGGCTCCAGGAGAGCTGAGAGGGACTGGGGACAGGGATGGAGGGACTGGGGACAGGGATGGAGGGACAGGGGACAGGGGACGGAGGGACAGGGGACAGGGAATGGAGGGACAGCACACAGGGAATGGAGGGACAGCACACAGGGGATGGAGGGACAGCACACAGGGGATGGAGGGACAGGACACAGGGGATGGAGGGACAGCACACAGGGGATGGAGGGACAGGACACAGGGATGGAGGGACAGCACACAGGGGATGGAGGGACAGCACACAGGGGATGGAGGGACAGCACACAGGGATGGCTCTGAGCTGACACTGGGTGGGTTTGGATGGGATTTGGGCAGGAATTGTTCCCTGGTAGGATGGGATGGAATTCCCAGATTTGCTGTGGCTGCCCCTGGATCCCTGGCAGTGCCCAAGGCCAGGCTGGACATTGGGACAGCAGGAGGTGTCCCTGCCATGGCAGGGGTGGCTCTGGGGGGGATTTGGGGTCCCTCCCAGCCCAGAGCATCCCGTGGTTCGGTCTCACCTGCAGTGCCCCACGGGACACAGCACAGAGCTCTGCAGCCCTGAAGCCAAGCTGGCCCATCCTGGCAGGGCAGGCTGGCACTCTGAGAGCAGCCCTGCAGGTGCCAGCAGCAGCTCCAGGGACATTCAGGGATGTCCCTTGCCCAGCAGGGCTCAGAACCAAGGTGTGATTGCAGCGCTGCCTCCTGTGCTGCTCCCACGCTGCACTTCTTGTTTTGGTTTAGCCTTTTGCAGCACCAAATGTGTGCCCTGCTGAATGTTCTGTAATGCTTTAATGCTGTAATGCTTTCTCTTTCTAATCGTGTGAAAGAGTGATTTTATTTCTGGCACTGTTTGAAAAATTCAGCCCGTTAATTTTTTGGTGACTTCTGCCTCCTTTAAGTTGTTGTTGTTTTTATTTTCATTTCCATGTCTGTTTGCTTTTCTCCTTGTGTCATTCATTTTTTTCGATTAACCAAGTGTTTTACTAAGAAATTAAGGACATATGCTGCTGCAGTTTAATGAGATGCATTCTGAGAATTCAGACATTTCCTTCTGGCTGCTGCTTTGGACTGGAGCTCGTGACTCTGGTTTGCTGAAAGTCAAATGAAGCTGTGGAGGGATGTGTTTATTGACTTTTGCTCCACTATTTCTTTCTGCCTCATTAAGGTAAAATCTTCTTAGACAGTGCCATGTTGAAGGAGTGGGGTTGTGTTACTGTGCTGATGCTGCAGAGAACTCAGGCTTCAGTGAGCAGCTGGACAACCAGATCTGAAAAAGGAACACTGAAAGTCCTGCTTTAGGAAGATTTACCTAAATTATGGACCCTTCCCAATCCCTGAAATGTCAGTGAACTTGTTTCTCCATTACTATTGTGCTGTAAAATTCTAAACACGAAGCTGACATCAAACTGCTGAAATAATTCCTGCTGTAATTAATGGAATGATATCACTGCTTTCAATCCTAATGTATTTTTCTATCTAACCTTAAATAAAATTACCCTCAAATATTTTTTGTTTCAGGTAAACAAATACAAAGCCATACTTCTTCCAGCATTGATCCATGGGTATTTGCCATGAACGTTGCCCTCTGGTTTACAAATACAATTTGTATTTGCTTGCAATTAGGATTTAATTACCTAAGTAGCCTCAAAGAAAATCTATTCCAGGAAAAGCATGCTGCAGTAACCTTTCTCCCCTGCTCAGGGGCAGATCTCAGGGAGCACAGGCAGTGTCAGACTGAGCTGTGCCCTGGTACTCAGTGCTCCAGAGAGTCACAACTGACACCAGAGCTCATCCCATCCCTCCCTGCCCCGGGACACCTTCCCTGGCCCAGGCTGCTCCAAGCATGGGAATATCCTGGGGCACTTCCAGGGATGCAGGGGCAGCCACAGCTCCTCTGGCACCCTACAGATTCCTGGCTGTGGTCCTGAATTCCTGGATTTCTTTTCTTTTCTTTTCTTTTCTTTTCTTTTCTTTTCTTTTCTTTTCTTTTCTTTTCTTTTCTTTTCTTTTCTTTTCTTTTCTTTTCTTTTCTTTTCTTTTCTTTTCTTTTCTTTTCTTTTCTTTTCTTTTCTTTTCTTTTCTTTTCTTTTTTCTTTTTTCTTTCCTTTCCTTTCCTTTCCTTTCCTTTCCTTTCCTTTCCTTTCCTTTCCTTTCCTTTCCTTTCCTTTCCTTTCCTTTCCTTTCCTTTCCTTTCCTTTCCTTTCCTTTCCTTTCCTTTCCTTTCCTTTCCTTTCCTTTCCTTTCCTTTCCTTTCCTTTCCTTTCCTTTCCTTTCCTTTCCTTTCCTTTCCTTTCCTTTCCTTTCCTTTCCTTTTCTTTTCTTTTTAAGAAAAAGATCCTTGAATCCATCACTTCTGTGTGCAGTTGATGCTGTGCATTCCTCAGTGCCCTTTAGGTGCTCCTCCCACAGAAACACAGAGGCAGTGCTCACGTGTGACATTTGACATACCAAGGAATGCCAGCCTCCCTTTCTGGGTTTAAAACATGTTTGTGTTTTTCTCTCTCAGAACTGGCATCTGGAAGAAAATGTGCCACCAACAATTCCTGACAATTTGTTTTGGAAGTTGCCAGCTCTGCTTTGACTGATTCTGCAGTCTGAAAGGATTAAAGATTAAAGTTGTTTAGCACAGGTAAGATCCCTGGCCGTGCAGACAATCTAACAGCAGCTGGATTTATCCCCCCTTGCCTGGCTGTAATCTCATTGCAGCCCCAGATCTGAGATGCCTTTTCTGGTGCTGACTTTGGTGCAGGGCTGTGGTAGATAAGCCTGGTGTTGTTTGCTGGAGCTCAGATGAAGAGGAAGGTCCAACTGACACTGCAGGGTGAATCTCAAGGCTCTTTTCACTTCAGAAATGTAAGAGCTGTCGCTTTGGTCATGTGAGATCTGTGCCATTTCCATTGGGTGATGATTTTGATGTGTGGCAGGGGATGTGGGGATGCAGAGCCACAGCCACACAGCCTGTGTGTGCTTGGGGACAGTGGGGACAGCTCTGGCACTGCCACCCACCGACCTGCTGCTGGCTGACAGGTATTTATCACCCTGGCAGGACTGAGGGCCTGTCCCTGTGCAGATGAAGTGTGCAGTGGGGAAGGGTCACCACAGTGATGTCACCTGAGAAGTGACACTGCTCTCACCTTGACATCACCACCAAAACTTTCTACAGGGTTGTTGATGTCCTCAGACAGCTCCTCGCTTCCTGCTCCAGAAGTGAAGACAAGAAGTCCCAATATGTGGTAATTAACTGGAACAAATAAATTCTTTTTTTACTGGAAGGAAAGAAAGGAGCAGCACAGAGCAGCTTGTTGGCAGGAGTGGTGCTGAAATGAACATTTCTGTGAAATGGTGAGCAGGAAAAGGAGGCAGCCCTCGGTCAGTAGATGCTGAAGCATTATCCAAAGTAAAAGAAAAAAAAAAGAAAAAAAAAAAAGAAAAAAAAAACCATGATGATGGTGCCTCTGGGGAAATTCTTGATGGGCATTCTTCCCTGGCAGGGCTGGGATGGAATTCCCAGATTTGCTGTGGCTGCCCCTGGATCCCTGGCAGTGCCCAAGGCCAGGTTGGACACTGGGGACAGCGGGAGGTGTCCCTGCCATGGCAGGGGGGCTCTGGGGGGATTTGGGGTCCCTCCCACCCAAACCTTTCTGTTCCATGGTTCTATCCTGTGACTGAAACAAGGTGCTTAAAGGTACTTTCAGATCTCTGGTTCGTGAATCATTTTTCCAATCATCATGATTAGACAAATGCAGCAAACCAAGGCTATGCTCCAAAAATAGCTGGAAAATACCAAGGGTTTGAAATGCAGCTCTCGTGTCCAGTTTTTAAATCGGGCAGGACTGATAGGATTTGGCATGGTTTGTAAGTTGTGTGTTTGCCATTGTCTGAGGGGCTCTCAAATCCTGTGTCAGTTCTTTGTCTGTGCTGTGCTTTGACTTGAGCCAGCTCAGCCTCAGGCAGTGCCCACAGAAACACCCCTGAATATTCCTGAATTGCATTTTGTCCTCACATGTTGCTCCACAAGCTGCATTCTAAGCTCTCTGGAAATTCTGTGGGTATCCTTTCCCTCCTTTTTCTGCCTTAAAAGCCATTGAATTCCCCACTTCAAAATGTGAATTGTGAGCACAGTGCTTTCAGGCTTTGATTGAATTGAAATGTCTTAAAATATTGCCACAAATGTTAATGTGGTGTTGAACAGCTGCCAAAATGTTTGTTTCTCCTTCCTAGAGGTAATGAAATATTATGACTGAAAGTAGTGAGCTTCCTTAGTGTTTGTTTTGTTGAGTTTTAACAGTAAACAAGTCAATTTGCAACGCTAGGAAATAAAAGCAGCACTTTGGAGAGTTTCACTGGAGCTGCTCTGCTGGGTGGAAAAGCAGCTGGAAGGGCTGTGATGGAACGGGATGGAAGCAGAAATCAGGGCAGGGACCCCTGGACTGTGTTCAGCCCCTGCTCCTGGCTCTGTGCTGGGATGGAGAGGCTGCAGCCCAGCACCCACAGCAGCCCTGAGCATTTCCCAGCGAGCAGCAGCAGCAGCTGAGCCCAGACACGCTGACATTTCACAGCAGTGTGAGGTTTGGCTGAATGCTAACAGGTTTTCAGACAGATCAAAAACCATTATCTTACATGTGACACGAATGTCTTTTGTGCCCTGTGCAAAGCTGCTTCCCAGAACAGGAACTCCAGAGTTTTCAAAGCAGGAAGTTGATGAAATTAAATGGAAACAGGGCATATTTCTTTCTAATCTTATTATCAAAAATGGCTGAGCAGCTTTAGCTCAGATTTAGCTGGAGGAAGGCACTCAGCAACCCAAAGAGCTAAAGCTCAGCAAAACTGTAAACAACAGCAAATGATGTGTTTATAAAGTCAGTATCAGCCTTCAAAGTGATAAGCAGGATTTGCAAAGATCAAATACCAAATATTGGAGCAGTTTATAACGAATGGGCATAAAACTCGAGATTGCCATGCTGGAAAGCTCTGGGCTGTGCTGTTTTCCAGCACTGATGTTATGATGGGGAAATCTGGATTTGTCTTGTGTGCCTTTCCTACTCCTTCTTGCTGAAGGAAACAAAGGCAGGGGAAAAAAATAAAGAGGAAGAATATTCTTGTGTTTCTATTTAAGGAGGAAGAATATTCTTGTGTTTCTATTTAAGGAGGAAGACTATTCTTGTGTTTCTATTTAATTCAGTGATCTTTGCTTTTACAGTTGCTGCTCTTTTGTGCTTTTGGAAAGGAATCCTATGGACGAGCTGCCACAGAGCTTGGTGAGTGCTCACTTCTGGTTTGAAGATGTCAAAGACTTTTTTGGCTCTCAGTATTAAATTCTGTGGTTAGACATTAAAATACTTTGATATCTATCTAAAGAATGGTATTAATATATTGCAAACATGTCTTATGAGAGAGGGGGAAATTATTTATGTTATTTATAATGACAGAATCCCAGACTGGTTTGGGTGGGAGGGACCCCAAATCCCCCCCAGAGCCCCCCTGCCATGGCAGGGACACCTCCCACTGTCCCCAGTGTCCAACCCCAGTGTCCAGCCTGGCCTTGGGCACTGCCAGGGATCCAGGGGCAGCCACAGCAAATCTGGGAATTCCATCCCAGCCAGGAACAATTCCTGCCCCAATCCCATCCATCCCTGTGCTCGGGGGCTGTGCAGGGTGCAGAGGGCTGGGGCTGAGCAGTCAGGGCTGGCTCAGAGAGCTCCCAGGGCTCTGTCCTGGGCTGTTCCCAGCAGGATCCTTGGGAGCAGAGCTCTGAACAGACCCAGAGCTCACAGAGAGCAGGGAGGGGGCTCGGGCTGGGGCTGGGCTTGCAGGGCACAGTGAGCCAGGCAGGGCAGGGACAGCACATCAGAGCTGCAATCCTGCTTCTCACGAGCAGCCTGTTCCTGGAATAACTCTGTTCTAGTTCTCCCTGGCTGAGCAGTGACAAATCAAAAAAAATCTTATCTGACTGCTGAAGTGTCTCTGTAGCCCTGGAGCAGGATGAGCCGTGCTCTGCTGCCTTCCTGCAGAGAAGCTGGATCCGTGCAATGCTCTTTCCTGGCCAGGCCCCAGCTCTGCATTTCTCCACTGAAGTACTTTGATCATTGCAGGTTTCCCAGGCTGCTCTGAGATGAGGGCTTTCCTGCCATATGTGCCACTTATCCATCGCTGCTGGCTCTGTGGGTGACAGCTCTGGAAAAGGCTCAGTGTCCCTGCAGGGCCCGAGGCTCTGCCCAGCCACAGCAAAGGGCAGGAGCGCTGCAGGAATTCTGGCAGCATTTTGGGCAGTGACAGATGGCTGAGGCACTGCAGGAACCCGGGCTGTGCCTGCCACTGCCGTGCTGGGTGGGCAGAGGCACCCATCCCATCCCAGTATCCCATAAATCCCATCCCATAAATCCCATCCCATCCCATCCCATCCCATCCCATCCCATCCGATCCCATCCCATCCCATCCCATAAATCCCATAAATCCCATCCCATTATCCCATCCCATCCTATCCCATCCCATCCCATCCCATCCCATCCCATCCCATCCCATCCCATAAATCCCATCCTATCCCATCTCATCCCATCCCATAAATCCCATCTCATAAATCCCATAAATCCCATAAATCTCATCCCATCTATCCCATCCCATTACCCCATCCCACCCCATCCCTGCCCACCCTGGGGTGCCTCAGTGGCCCCTCACACCCTCCTGGTATTCCCAGCAGTCCCAGGACCTGGCAGGGATGGGATGGGATGGGATGGGATGGGATGGGATGGGATGGGATGGGATGGGATGGGATGGGATGGGATGGGATGGGATGGGATGGGATACAGGGATGGGATACAGGGATGGGATACAGGGATGGGATACAGGGATGGGATACAGGGATGGGATACAGGGATGGGATGGAATACAGGGATGGGATTTGTGGGATGGGCAGTGCCTGGGCCATGGTGGGTGGTTGCTGCTGTCCCACCAAAGCCCAGCTTTGGCTGCTGTGCTGCCTGGCAGAGCCCCGGGCGTGTGGCAGTGTCGGGCACAGAGCTCAGCCCGACCTGTCACACACCAGGTGTGTTCTCTCACTGTGCAGAGCCCTGTCCCTCTGCCCCAGAGCTGTGCCAGCCTCAGCTCCTCCCTCAGTGGCCAGCGAGCCCTGGAGCAGCACCGTGCTCTGAGCCTGGGCTGGAGGAGGTGCAGTGTCAGGACCTGGCCTAACCCACACCCTGAGGGATTTCCTCAGCAGCTGTGCCTGTCAGGCTCCTGAGGCTGCCCCTCACATCCTGCAGGGACCTGGGCACTGCCAGGCAGCCCCTGGGACTGGGAGAACACCTGGAATTGTGCCTGGCACACGGGGAGGCGTGGGCAAAATCCAGCGTGTTCTTACAAAAGACTCATGTTTTCACAAAACAGCTTTTTCTGGAAAAGAAGTGTTTCATGAGCTGATTTCCAGCCACTCCTCCTCTGCACAGTCCCACACTGCACAGCTGCCCTCAGAACACCTGGGTGCAGGGACACAGCAGGACACAGAGGTGCAGGGACAGCACTCACTCAGAGGAACTGCCCTGCCCTGCTCTCTTCTCCATTTTTATGGCACAGCTACCATCAATAGCAATCAAAAATCTGTGAGGCCATCTGAGGTCAGTTTGGAGGCTGATCCATGATGATTCTGCCCCAGCCTTTAGTCTAGGGCATGTTTTCATGTAAACCTGGAATGAATCCTCAGTGCTCACCTTGGCTGACTGAACTTTCACTTTCTGTTGTTGTTAAAATCAATGAAGTGACACCTTTGGAAGGGGGGCAGAAATCTGAAAAGTGACAAAGAACTTTAGTTATTCACCTGTGGCTGTTCCTAGATCTGGTTCACCTGATTCGTGTAGAATTGCCATTAAATAGCAAAGATGAGAAGCTCAGTGCCCAGGCCTGTGTCTGCTGTAAAAGGGGTGAGAATTCAGTCGCCAACTCTTCAGCCCACTAAAGAAAGCCCAGGCACTGGAGAGCTGTGGCTGCTTCTACCCAAGAGTTCTTCAGAACTGTGGGGATTTGGGAACAATTCTAGACTGAGGTTTGAATTGCAGTGAACTTGTAAGGGATGCTGAAGGCTGCAGTGCCAGTTTGCCCCCCCAGCTGTGCTGCTCTGAGCTCTTCCCCCTGCATCCACATCAGTGCTCAAACCTCAGTGCCTTTCAGGAGATAAAAGAGATTGCATTTTTCCAATAGTGAAGTCATCTGTGACTCATTTTGATCATTTCTGTTTAAAAATAGCTTCAGTTTCTTCATAACAAACTATTTTAAATCTAATTGTATTCCCAACCAGTCCTTTACAAGGTGCATTTTCAAAGCCATTTCTGCTTGTTAATAACACAACTCTTCCATTTCTGCGTTCGTAATTTATGATTATTTGAAGTAATTTTCCAATTTGTGACTCATGGCGTTATGAAAAGGTGTTCTGGTAATTGTATCTTGCTTAGCAAACGTTTGGGTTTAGACAGTGGGAATAGATTGAGTTTGCAGAACCCCAAAGCCCAGCAGTCCTGTCAGCAGTGTGTGCTGACACGGCAGAGGGATGGGCTGGGCACGGGGACGTTTTCTGCTTTGGCAGTGACACAGTCCTGGAGACATCTTCATTCACAAAACCAGCAGCAGGAATTACACAGCAGCATATTTAGTCTGCACATGTGTGTGCAATGAACGTGTATTTTCAATTTTATCCACTTTTGTTACTCTGTACCATCATTACACGTTTGGCACTTCTGGGCTTCTAGGCTGGAGTTTTGCTTTGCAGGTAAATTCTTCCTTTATGTGGTTTTTCTTGGCCATTTTACCTGCTTGAAATATTTCCACTGCTCTGTGGTCCCAGGTAATTCCTTTTTCCTGACCTCTCCTCAAAACTCCTGTACTTTTTACAAGAGTAAAGGACAAGAGGGAATGGCTTCAAACTGAAACAGAGTGAGTTAAGATTAGATATTAGGAATAAATAATTTCCAGTGAGGGTGGGCATGGCTGGCACAGGGTGCCCAGATTTGCTGTGGCTGCCCCTGGATCCCTGGCAGTGCCCAGGCCAGGCTGGACATTGGGGACAGTGGGGACAGTGGGAGGGGTCCCTGCCATGGCAGGGGGCTCTGGATGGGATTTGGGGTCCCTCCCAACCCAGGGTGTTCTGTGATCCTGAGACACTCCAGGCTGACTCCACCTTGTTCCTTCCTGAACTCCAATTGCAGTACAGCCCCCTGTCTGTTCTGTGCCACCTGTGCCGTGCAGTTTCAGGGCCCTCTCACCCTGGGCTGGCACAGATCCACATCCCACGGCAGCACAGCACTGCAGGCTCCCCTGCAGCCGGGCTGCAGCTCTGCAGGAGCAGGGGCTGAGCCCTGCCCTGGCGGGGAACCCTCGGCTCTCCCTGCCACCAGAGCCAGCCCAGGGGGAGCCAGCTGTTGGGACAGAGGGATCCAGCTGTTATCCCACAGGGATCCAGCTGTTGGGACAGGGGGATCCAGCTGTTATCCCACAGGGATCCAGCTGTTGGGACAGAGGGATCCAGCTGTTATCCCACAGGGATCCAGCTGTTGGGACAGGGGGATCCAGCTGTTATCCCACAAGGATCCAGCTGTTGGGACAGAGGGATCCAGCTGTTATCCCACAGGGATCCAGCTGTTGGGACAGGAGGATCCAGCTGTTATCCCACAGGGATCCAGCTGTTGGGACAGGAGGATCCAGCTGTTATCCCACAAGGATCCAGCTGTTGGGACAGGGGATCCAGCTGTTATCCCACAAGGATCCAGCTGTTGGGACAGAGGGATCCAGCTGTTGTGACAGGAAGATCCAGCTGTTATCCCAGGAGGATCCAGCTGTTGTGGCAGAAGGATCCAGCTGTTACCTCAGAAGGATCCAGCTGTTATCCCAGGAGGAACCAGCTGTTGTGACAGGAGGATCCAGCTGTTATCCCAGAAGGATCCAGCTATTGGGACAGAAGGATCCAGCTGTTATCCCAGGAGGATCCAGCTGTTGTTCCCATGGCAGTGCTTGGGAAAACTCCTTCACACTCCCCGTGCCCCAGAGCCCCAGTGCCTCCCTCTGCTGCTCCTGGCCTGCAGCTCTCTCGTGCTGGGTTTTGTTTTTTCCTTTCTAGTGTACCTTGTCAATATTGCAGGAGTTGACATTTCCAGGGAAGTGCTGTCAAATGGAGCTGCTAATCACACTGCAAGATTTGTTTTGTAACATTCCTTTCAGCTTTAATTAATGGTAATTTAGAACCAAGGAGCTGTGCCATGAGCAATGTATTTGTCATTTCTGCAAGTGAGGTTTCAGAGAAACATTCAAAAAGGGCAAATACATTATTTCATACTGGAGTGAGGGAGGCAGACAGACACAGGCAGAATTTTAAGCAGCCAGCCTGTCAAAGGTGAGGCAGGTTGGACTGTGCAGTTCAGCTGGGAATGGAGATTTACAGTGACTCCAGCAGCACAATGTGAAAAATATATCCTGATAGAGATTGTCTGTGGGGCTTTTGGTGCTGCCCTTCCAAAATACATCTTTATAAACCATATGTCCAACTAAGATAAATGTCAGGACAAAGTATGGTATTACCTTTCTCTTACAGCCTTGGTACATTTATTTTCTTAAGGATTGACCAGATTTCAGCTGTTGTGCTTTTTTCTGAATCACAAGTAATGGGAAGTATTATTTAATTCTGCAAAATCTAGTTAGAAAGGGAAGATTGCTTCTTTTGCTTTACTGCTATGAAACACAATTTATACATGTGTATAAATAATCAGCAGAAACCAGATTTCTGAGATGGATTGTGCATCTTTGGCACTGTGTTCCCACCTCAGCAGGCAGTGAAAGACCTGACAGGTGACTGCCACCCTACTGTCACCCTCTCCCCACCTGTGCTGCACACATTTCTGCTGGGGAGGCAGTGGCTGCTCGTGGTTTCCTTGGGCACGGATGGTTCTGGGTGATCTGGGACTGAGGAGCGATAGAGACCCAAGGATTTCAGCAGCAGCACAAAGTCACCGTGAACTAGAAAGGAAACATGGGAAACTTCAGTTTAAAGCTTCAGCTCCTTTTCTTTCATACAAACAAAAATTATTTATCGGAAGATTCCATTCATTTATGAGTGGGCGGTAGCACTGGGTTAGCTGACAAAGTTCATTTTGTCTGACTAAGCTTGAATAGAGCAAACAATCTGCGTAGAGAAACAGTCAAAAATTGTAAAAACCAGATTTAAAAAAACACATGAAAATTTGGAAAGCTATTAAGCAACAAGAAAATATAAGGCCAAAAAAAGGAAGAAGAAGAAAAGCATGCAGACAATCACTACAAGCATGACAGTCTGTTTTGGACTAGCAAAGAATCACTAGACTTGGCCAGCTGAATAATTTAAGGTAGTGTATAGTGTCTGCCTACATACTGCTGGGAATTATCACAGAAATCAGAACCAGCAAAGCCCAGCAAAGCCCAGCAAAGCCCAGCCCCTGGGTCTGGCTCAGCTGCTCTGGCCCCTGAGCACCCCTGACCCCCTTTCCCAGCACTGGCTCCTTGCAGGTGGCTGCAGCTGGGCTGGCCCAGGAGCTGGGCTTTGCTCCCTGGAGCTGCTCCCCTGGAACCTGCCCTGCACTGAGCCTGAGCCCTGACCCCTGGCCCTGCTCCTTGAGGGGTCCTGCAAGGGCACTAAACCCTTCCTTGGGCCCCGTGGGAATGCAGAGGTGCTCTGGTGGAGCTGAGCAGATGCTGGGCCAGGAGAAGTGAGGGGGTGTGACAAACACCAGCTGTGACCCCAGAGGGGAGGCTGGGTTTGACATTCATGCCCTGGATGTGGCTGGAGAAGCTCAAGGTGAGGTTTTTGGCCAGGCTGCTCTTTGGGGTCACAGAGCAGAGCAGGAGCTGGGCTGGCTGAGGATTTGGGAATTTGGCCGTGCCTGTTTGCATGGCAGGCACCTCCAGCAGCACAGGAGTGTGTGCAGAGAGCTGGCATCTGACAGGGATACAGGGAAAAAGGAGATTGGGGAACAAAAGGGGACAGTGAATTAGCAGGAGGCTCTGGGGAAATGGAAATGCACCACTGGCTGATACACATGGAGGAAATGCCTTCTGTGTGCTCGTGTGTCAAGGGACATCATCGTCACATTCGTGTTCAACCGATGCTCAGACCTACTTTAAAAAATAATTTAGTACACTGTAAATACCCCACAAGTAATTTTTAGAAGCTGCTCAGTGTTGTTCACGCACACAGCAGAAGCCCAAGTGTTGTCTGTGTTTACATGAGGTGTTTGAGCTCCTGTTCTTAGAGCAAATTGTGTTTGTCTCTTCTCACACTTTCTCTTTTTTTTCCCCGGTATTGCAGTTATAAATTTACATTAGGAGGGTGGAATTAAGAAGTTGTCAGCAGAGAGGGAAAGATGCATTATTTATGATCTGATGGATTCCAGAAGCCATTAATAATAGAAATACTGGGCATATTCCCACAGAATGCCTCTTCTCATGCTTAAGCTTTCCTGTAATGAAGGCTAATTACTGAGGGCACCATTAGTATCAGCCTGAAATTAGCAGTGTTAAAATGTGATATCATTCAAGGAAATGCACTGATCTTGGGGCATAAATAAGCCACTTGAAGTGCTAAACCATGTGGTGAAATATTAAAATACAAAAATATCAGCTCAAAACACCGTGAGACTGGAAACAAAGTCAAAATACTGATGTACAGACGACTCTTCTGTAATAAATCTCAGTTCCATGTGTGCATCATTAAAGGCAACCCCATGCATTCCCAGAATGTCTTTGTGTTTTAAGACCTTGCTTTTAATTCTTGCTCTTTTTTAATTAAGCAGTAGTGTCACTTAATTAGCACTATTTCAAATATTTAGCACCTTCGAATTTTGCCACATTTTAGCATGACCTGAGAGAAAGCAGTGCATTTTTCTAAGCAGACACGCTTTGTCTGCTTTACCTATGTGTAATGTTTGGATCATTTTTTCCATGTTAGTGAACATTTATTTTAGTGTGCACAGTATGTAAAAACCTGCTTATTAACATTTTAAATTATCAGGATCTCAAGTGGAGCTCCACACCAAGATACCATCTGTGTTCTCCTCCTGGCTTGGCTGTTCTAAATCAGAGTGAATCAGTGTAAATCAGGGTAAATCTGGATAAATAGGATAAATCAGAGTGAATCAGTGTAAATCAGGGTAAATCAGAGTGAATCAGAGTGAATCAGGGTAAATCTGGATAAATAGGATAAATCAGAGTGAATCAGTGTAAATTAGGGTAAATTAGAGTGAATCAGTGTAAATCAGTGTAAATCAGGGTAAATCAGGGTAAATCAGAGTGAATCAGAATGAATAAGGATAAATCAGTGTAAATCAGAGTGAATCAGTGTAAATCAGTGTGAATCAGGGTAAATCAGAGTGAATCAGAGTGAATCAGTGTAAATCAGGATAAATCAGTGTGAATCAGTGTAAATCAGAGTGAATCAGTGTGAATCAGTGTGAATCAGTGTGAATCCCTCATCTGGAAACCTTCACAGAGTTTTCCAGGAAGGAGACCAGTGAAATATTAAATAGGCCTCCATTAGCATATTTTTGTGCTTTCAAAGATATTTTGTGGTTTTAGAAGTACAGTCCTAGTATGATTTTAAATCCTGTATTAATGATAGAGCTAGACCTCCAAAGTTCCCCATTTCACAGAACTGTCCATGAGTCAGGGCCTGAAGGGGCTCCAGGAGAGCTGAGAGGGGCTGGGGACAGGGGATGGAGGGACAGGACACAGGGGATGGCTCTGAGCTGACAGTGGGTGGGTTTGGATGGGATTGGGGCAGGAATTGTTCCCTGGCTGGGATGGAATTCCCAGATTTGCTGTGGCTGCCCCTGGATCCCTGGCAGTGCCCAAGGCCAGGTTGGACACTGGGGACAGTGGGAGGGGTCCCTGCCATGGCTGGGTGACACTGGGTGGGATTTGGGGTCCCTTCCCCCTCCTGGGGAGGCAGTTGTAGAGGGTGAGTTTCAGTGTTTCAGGGGTTTTGGTGAACGCTGGCACTGTAACGAGTTTGCTTTGGGAATGAGCAGCGTTGGCAGGTGTGTGTTGCCTGTGTGCTGAAGTGGTGTGCTGTTCCTGTTGTTTTCCCAAGCTCCCTCACCTTCCCTTCCAAACAAACAGCACACCTGAACCCCTCCAGCCAGGGATTTTGGGTTTCACCTCCCCTTCAGTGAGACACAATCTTGAAAGCTTTTAGGATTTGATTACAGTTCTCCAAAACAGCAAATCAAGTGTTGTTCCTGCTGCTTTTTGTCTGCACAAGGACCTGAGCTGTGTTCTGCTCTCTTTAACTCAGGTTGGAATGACAAACCAAGCACAAATGGTGGTCTAGAACAGCACAACAACTCAGCTCTGCGATCACGTTTAATGGCAGATCAGATAGTGTGGATTTGAACAAAAATATTCCCATGGTCTTAATATTGAGAATCTGTGGGCATGGACATGCGGTTTGGGAACCTTCTGTAACAGGAGAGATTCTGCTCCTCCCACGGGGCCCATCTGTGTGTGCTGGGTGGGAGAAACAGCCACACACTGCAGGGAATAATGCACAGCCACACACTGCAGGGAATAATGCACAGCCACACACTGCAGGGAATAATGCACAGCCACACACTGCAGGGAATAATGCACAGTCACACACTGCAGGGAATAATGCACAGCCGCACAGAGCAGGGAATAATGCACAGCCACACAGTGCAGGGAATAATGCACAGTCACACAGAGCAGGGAATAATGCACAGCCACACACACTGCAGAGAATAATGCACAGCCACACACTGCAGGGAATAATGCACAGCCACACACACAGCAGGGAATAATGCACAGTCACACACACTGCAGGGAATAATGCACAGCCACACACAGCAGGGAATAATGCACAGTCACACACTGCAGGGAATAATGCACAGCCACACACACAGCAGGGAATAATGCACAGTCACACACACAGCAGGGAATAATGCACAGTCACACAGTGTGCAGGGAATAACGCACAGTCACACCGTGCAGGGAATAATGCACAGTCACACACAGTGCAGGGAATAATGCACAGTCACACAGTGCAGGGAATAATGCACAACCACACAGTGCAGGGAATAATGCACAGTCACACACACAGCAGGGAATAATGCACAGCCACACACTGCAGGGAATAATGCACAGCCACACACAGCAGGGAATAATGCACAGCCACACACACTGCAGGGAATAATGCACAGTCACACAGAGCAGGGAATAATGCACAGTCACACACACTGCAGGGAATAATGCACAGTCACACAGTGCAGGGAATAATGCACAGTCACACACACAGCAGGGAATAATGCACAGTCACACACACTGCAGGGAATAATGCACAGTCACACACACTGCAGGGAATAATGCACAAGTACACAGTGTGCAGGGAATAATGCACAAACACACAGTGCAGGGAATAATGCAGTGTGCTGGGGATGAGGCTCCTCCTGCCAGTGTGAGCAGGGAGGGGAGGTGGAATCCCACAGTGTATCTGCTTCAGGATCCAGGGAACCCCCTGAGTTTGGACAGAGACAAACCTGGTGATCTCTGGCCATTGCAGTGGCTGTGGCAGCAGCAGCTCTGGGCACAGACCTGCCTGAAAGGAGGGCTGAGTTCTGGGGTCATACTGATGAGCTGGCCGCTTCCATGGGCACCCCAAGAATCCTTTACACAGTTCCCAGTGAGTAAGTCAGGCTTGGAGCCAGGCTTTACAGTGTAAATATACCTTCCCATTAATCAGCAGCAGGTAAATATGAAAGATCAGTGAATGAATTCAGTTCTGTATCTGTAAAGGTGTCATTTGAGATAACACAAAGTTTGTTTAACCTGAGATGCCAGCTGGGATGAAATGCAAGGTGTGCAAAAGTTTTCATTTCTTGGCATTATGTTACATATTTAGAATCACAGGATGACAGGAGGGATGGGTTGGAAGGCACCTAAAGCCATGAGCAAGGACACCTTCCACTAGCCCAGGTTGCTCCCAGCTCCATCAAATCTGGCCTTGAAATTTCAATGGACTGTGTTAGAAGATCTCTGTTGTTTTCACTCACAGGTTGCCTCTGGGCCCTCGTAGTATGTTAATGATTATTGTGACTGTTTGCTTTGCCTTTTTGCTTCCTCTGATACATGGAACATATTTTTAACTCTTATTCATCATGTGGAGAGCTCTGTCTTCAGCTCAGTCATACACAGCTCATGTAATACTTATTTATACCCCAACCAGCACTGGCAGGCTATAAATGCTGCAGGCAAATGCAGTGAGAGAATTGGGTTATATATGGCTCCAACTCAGTCCTTATATGCACATTCTTTACGTCACTCTTGGCTTCCACTCTATTTTTTCTTTCGAGTAGAGATCCCAGCACAGAGCTGGGATTTTCTGCTGGCACGTCCTGCTCTGTTTCAGAATTCCCTGTTGTTTATAAGTGGATTTGGTACATTTCAACCTTGCTGGGGGCTGTGGGGAACTTTGCAGGGGTTGGGTGACCCTGGCAGAGCACAGGCAGCGATGTGGGCTCGTGCTCAGCCCTACGTGCCCATGGCCAGGGCAACCAGGGAGCCTCAGCAGGACCTGGACACAATTCTGAGAACTCCACTTCTGCAGGGTGCTGAGGACAGGGGGCTCTCAAACTTGGCATGAGTCAGAAATACTGAGCACTTAACAAAAGTGATTGTAAACTGGATTAGCTTCTCCATGGTGGGATGGATAAAATCCAGGTGAAGGGTTTGCCAAATGATGAGATCCTTTAACTGTGTGAGTCCATTAATGCTGAGATCCTTTAATTATCAGAAGGAAGCCACTGCTGTGCTCATGTGCATCAACAGTTTGCTGGTTTCTTCCAGAACACGGACTACTTTGTGAAAAATCCTTGGGAATAAAAGATGTATTAAAGGAAAATAGCCCAACAACCCCATTTCCATGGTTCTGGCTGACACCACACTCACAGTGCTCTGCTGAAAGTCCAGATAACACAGCACTGCCCAAGCTCCCTCCCACCCACACAAATGCCTCTGTTGGGAAGCTGACCTCCATGAACTGTCAGCTCCAAAGGAAGGGGACAGGCCAAGAGTTTAGGAGCTGAAAGAAGAAACAATAAAAGATGTAAAAGAAGAATTTCTTGCTAACCAACGTGTAGGTGCAGCCCAGGATTTTACTGGAACAGGGAAGAGCAGCTCTTCACCAAGGAGCTCCTCTGTGCAGGTGACCAAGCCTGCTGTGTAACAAAGACCATGCAAGTGCTGCAAAACTCCACTTTTCTACTGGAAAATGTAAAAACAGTTTAATGTGCATCACCTTAAAATCTGTATTTGATGAATGAATTCTATTCTGGCATAAGTGTATAGAATGCAAACCAACTTTCCTATTTTCTATTACTGAAAATATTTTTTCTCCAGAATTAAAAGCACTATCAGTCTTTTATTTTCTCAGTTGGTACTTTTTGTGTTCCTATTTTGGTATTTGTACCCCTGAATATCCAGACTCTTTCTACTGCAAACCAACAGGATTTTATAATGTTGAATAATGGTGGACTGTAAAATCCTACAGGTAACTTATTTTTTCATTTCTAGTAAACGCAATATGATAAATTACTGGATATAAATACAAGACAAGATGTTATGTTCCTATATATTGGCAAAACAAGCACTTAATGAATGTTTTTTGTGCCACATTTTGCATACAATACAAACCCTACTGGAGAGGATGCATTGGTGAATCCTTTCTGAAACAGGGAAGTACCAGGTTGTGTGAAGGAGAGAATAAACCCAGCTGAGATGTTCTTAATTTCATTTTTTGGTCAATAATTGCCATGGTAGCAATGGTGTTTTTTCCTCCCACAACATTCAGGAATATTTTGGGGGGAATTGAGCAATGCCTGTAATTTTGCATCTTGTGAATGCTGTTCTGTACTTTCATTTTTAAGAGTTTTGTCTCTGCATGGTCGTGCTGCTCCTTGGTCCCTGTTCCAGCAGCCTCGTTGGGTCACTCCTGTCTGCGAGCACCTTGGCTGGGCTGGGGGGATGGAGGAACCTTTCCCTGAGATCCCACAGCTCCCAGCAGGGCTGGGGGGATGGAGGAACCTTTCCCTGAGATCCCAAAGCTCCCAGCAGGGCTGGGGGATGGAGGAACCTTTCCCTGAGATCCCAGAGCTCCCAGCAGGGCTGGGGATGGAGGAACCTTTCCCTGAGATCCCAGAGCTCCCAGCAGGGCTGGGGATGGAGGAACCTTTCCCTGAGATCCCAAAGCTCCCAGCAGGGCTGGGGATGGAGGAACCTTTCCCTGAGATCCCAGAGCTCCCAGCAGGGCTGGGGATGGAGGAACCTTTCCCTGAGATCCCAAAGCTCCCAGCAGGGCTGGGGATGGAGGAACCTTTCCCTGAGATCCCAGAGCTCCCAGCTGGGCTGGGGATGGAGGAACCTTTCCCTGCGCTCCCACAGCTCCCAGCACGCTGCTGGAGCAGCACAAGGCAATGCTGTCCTCTGGTGTTCCCCGGCAGCACAGCCAGCCTGCTGCTCTGGGAGCACTGGGGGCACTGGGAGCTCTGGGAGTGCTGGGAGCACTGGGAGCACTGGGGGCACTGGGAGTGCTGGGAGCACTGGGAGCACTGGGGACACTGGGGACACTGGGAGCACTGGGGACACTGGGGGCACTAGGGACACTGGCGGGCACTGGGAGCGCTGGGAGCACTGGGGACACTGGGGGCACTGGGGACACTGGGGGCACTGGGAGCGCTGGGAGCACTGGGAGCACTGGGAGCTCTGGGGGACACTGGGGGCATGGGGAGCACTGGGGGACACTGGGGGCATTGGGAGCACTGGGGACACTGGGGACACTGGGGGCACTGGGAGCACTGGGAGTACTGGGGACACTGGGGGCATTGGGGGCACTGGGAGCACTGGGGACACTGGGGGCACTGGGAGCACTGGGGACACTGGGGGCACTGGGAGCGCTGGGAGCACTGGGAGCACTGGGAGCTCTGGGGGACACTGGGGGCATGGGGAGCACTGGGAGCACTGGGAGCACTGGGAGCACTGGGGACACTGGGGGCACTGGGAGCACTGGGAGTACTGGGGACACTGGGAGCACTGGGAGCACTGGGGGCACTGGGGGCACTGGGGACACTGGGAGCACTGGGAGCACTGGGAGCACTGGGGACACTGGGAGCACTGGGGACACTGGGGGCACTGGGAGCACTGGGGGACACTGGGGGCATTGAGGGCATTGGGAGCACTGGGGACACTAGGGACACTGGGAGCACTGGGAGCACTGGGAGCACTGGGAGCACTGGGGACACTGGGAGCACTGGGGACACTGGGGGCACTGGGAGCACTGGGGGACACTGGGGGCATTGAGGGCATTGGGAGCACTGGGGACACTAGGGACACTGGGAGCACTGGGGGCATTGGGAGCACTGGGGGACACTGGGGGCACTGGGAGCACTGGGAGCACTGGGAGCACTGGGAGCATTGGGGACACTGGGAGCACTGGGAGCACTGGGGGACACTGGGGGCACTGGGAGCACTGGGGACACTGGGAGCACTGGGGGCACTGGGAGCACTGGGAGAGCTGCTGGCCCAGGTGTTATGAACACCAGGCACCCCAGCTCCTTGCACTCCTGGGTAGGGTTCTTTAATGCCTGACAGTGGCATTAACAGGAACTTCACAACAAATTCTTACACTTTTTGTTCTCATGTTAAGTGCATTTCTTTGTTCAAAGCAGTTTTCATATTCCTCAGGCATGACAGAGAATATTCCTTTATTTAACCCCAAAGATTCCAGTTTTCAAATACTTGTTGTAACAGGGGGGGAAAAACACAAGGCAGCTGCTCTTACTTAATACAACTTGGAACATATTTTTAAAATTAAGGGATTTTCTTTGGTTTAGAAGGCAGGACCCGTGGTGCCAGCACCCCCTGGCTTTGCCCAGCCGTGTGCCAGAGGGATGTGAGCCCCCTCTGCTCTGTGCCATGGGGACAGTGCCATGGGGCAGAGCCCTGGGAATGGGTTTGTTCCATTGCACTCAGCTCTGGGAGCTGAGGGCTGCAGCAGCACAGGCACTGCAGCTAAAATAGCCCTGGCACAGCTCCTGGGAGCAGCACAGGGGGAGCTTGGCACAGCCTATAAAACAATTCCAATCTACCACAATCATTTCTCTTGGTGAAAAACCTTGGCGTTCATTAACCTGAAGCACGGGTGAGGTGGTTCGTCTAGGAAATAATTTGCTTCACAAAATATTTAAAGGCATTCAACCAGACAGAACAAAGACGATTTTTTGTTGTTGCTTTATTTGGAAACTGCAGAGGGAAGGGCCTAGCCAGGCAGCAGAGTGCCAGAGAGCAGAAGTCTGGGAATGTGAGGAGTGTGGAGGTGGGGCTGTGCCTTGGCTCTGCTGCCCTGACCCCACGAGGCTCCTGAGTCAGCGCCCAGCGGTGTTTCCCAGCAGAGCTGGGCTCCAGAAATAGCTGACTGTGCTCTGGTGAGGCAGCCAGAGGTCACAACATCTGGCAGGAGGCCCTGGGGGCTGGAGGAGGACACAGCACCTGCCCTTCTGTGCCCTGGGGAAGGTTGGGCATGTCCTGCTGTGTTTCCTGATGACAGGATACGCTGCTTTGCTCCATTTTGCACTTCCCAAAATCAGTGTGTTTGTATCTGAGGCTCTGTCTCGGCTGACTGTACAGGTATGTCCCAGCTGATCCTCTCAGGACACAGCTACCAAACCAGTGCCTGTGAATGGAGGGGAATTTTCACCAGCTTTGAGGGAAAATACACAACATTTAACTATCTCATAATGAAAGGTGGTTCCAGACCCCACAGCTGTGGGTAGACAGGTCTGGTGTTCACACAAAGTTAATATATCAAGCAAAGCAACTGAAATACTAATTTTGCCATGTTTACTTACATCCCTCAGAGAAAATAAACCAGAACAGCATGTCAAACAGCATGTGGGAATGGTGGAGGCAGGAGGAGGGAAATGAAAAGGGACATCCCATCTAAGCCAGTTCGGTTCACTCTGGAAACGCCTCCTTGGCTGCCTGTAAGGTGTGCCCATGTCTGTCCCCGTGCCCACACCAGGTGTGATTTATTCTGTGTATTCCAGGGTGGCCCAGCTGCCCCAGGTGCAGCCAGAGTCATTTAGGGAGGGCACGACAGGGAACGCTGCAGGGACTGAACTGCCTGAACACAATCACCAGAGTTTGGAGGATGCTTCAAAATATCCTTTTCCTTCTGAATCTGAGTTCTGATTTCTCTGCCCTTGGGGACATCAGAACTTCCCTCTGTGCCTGTGTCCTGCTCTCATATCCAGAAATACTCTGGATTTCCAAGGCAGCCCAGGGACTTTGGCTCTTGGACCCCTCTTGACATGGCAATTGAAACACTAAGGGAGTTCCATAAAAATGACACCAAACACCAACTAAGGTGAGATTTTTGTTCCTACTTTGCTGTTTGGTTTAACAGTGCAGGACAGGGAGCAATGGCCAGAAACTAAACCACAAGTTCCAGCCCGGGGTGAGACAGAACTTCCTTCCATGGAGGGGCAGAGCTCTGGAGCAGCTGGAACAGCTGGAACAGCGGGAACAGCGGGAACAGCGGGAACAGCTGGAACAGCGGGAACAGCGGGAACAGCTGGAACAGCCGGAACAGCCGGAACAGCGGGAACAGCTGGAACAGCCGGAACAGCCGGAACAGCGGGAACAGCTGGAACAGCTGGAACAGCTGCCAGGGCGGGGTTGGGGATCGGGATGGCCCCGCGGGTGCCGCTGCGCTGTTCGGCCGCCAGGTGGCGCAAGGTGCCGGCCCCGCCCCAGACCGGCCGCGCCCCAGCTTGGTCCCGCCCCCCCGCACGGCCCCGCCCCCAGCTCGGTCACGCCCCCCGCTCGGTCCCGCCCCATACAGGCCCCGCCCCCAAGCTCGGTCCCGCCCCCAGCTTGGTCCCGCCCCCATACAGGCCCCGCCCCCAACCCGGTCCCGCCCCCAGCTCGGCCCCGCCCCAAACTCGGTCCCGCCCCTTCCCACGCACGTGCCCGGCGGCGGGGCGGGGCCGTGACGTCACGGGCGGCGGCGGGGCGGGGCCGTGACGTCACGGGCGGCGGCGGCGGGCGCTGTGAGGTCACGGCGCGGCCCGGCCCAGCGGCCCCGCCGGCGGGGAGCGGCGGGAGCATGGCCGAGGCCGAGCCCGGGGCGGGGGACGCGGCGGGGGCGCCGCCGCCGCGGGTGGGCGCGTGGGTGCCGGTGCTGGTGGAGCAGATGGTGAACGACACGCTGGTGGTGACGCTGAGCTGCGGGGAGCGGCGCTTCACCGGCGTGCTGCTGGACTGCTCCAAGAGGTGCGGCCGGGGATGGGGCAGCGGGGCCGCCGGGGCCCCCGCGCCCATTGTTGGGCCGGGCGGGACGAAGCGGCGGGGTGGGGACCGGCCGGGGGGGCGGCGGGGCCGAGCGGTGCCCGGGGCCGGGGGAGCCGGACCGGCCGCGGCCCCGCACGTGGCCCCGGGAGCGTGTCCGGAGCCGGCGGGACCGCAGCCCCCGCGCCGCTCCCTGCGCCCCGTGCTGCCCCCGCCGAGCCCCGGCAGGGCCGGGCCGCCGTTCCCGGGCAGCTCCCGCCCTGTGCCGGGGCTCCCGCGGGCTGTGGCCCTGCCCTGGTTCCGCATCTCTCGGGACCGGGCCCCGCCGGCTGCGGCTCTGCGGCTGCGACCTCGTGTTCACCGCGCCCGGCCGTGCGGGAGCGCTGCTCGCGGGGCAGGGCCGTGCGGGGCTGGGCTGTGTCCCTGTGGGCAGCAGGGACAGCTCAGCTCGGTGCTGTGTGCTGGCTGTGTCCCTGTGGGTGCTGTGTCCCTGGGAGCAGCAGGGACAGCTCGGTGCTCTGTGCTGGCTGTGTCCCTGTGCTGGCTGTGTCCCTGTGGTGCTGTGTGCTGGCTGTGTCCCTGTGGGCAGCAGGGACAGCTCGGTGCTGTGTGCTGGCTGTGTCCCTGTGACTGCTGTGTGCTGGATGTGTCCCTGTGGTGCTGTGTCCCTGTGGGTGCTCTGTGCTGGCTGTGTCCCTGTGCTGTGTGTGCTGGCCGAGGGAACAGATCAGTGCTCCGTGGGAGCACAGCAGCCTCACCTCTCTGCCCCATCCCACGAGATGTGCGGAGCGGGACTTCTGAGCTTCGTTTTTGTCATTTGTTTAGCTCCGCGTTGCTATCCCGGAGAATTGGAGCCAGATTCTAAGGCTGTGCAGAGCCCATAAACCCACCCTGGAGGCCGGTCCCAGCCCCAGCAGTTGGTGTCTCTCCAGCCCCCTAAACCAGCTGTTTCTGCCTTCTCACATTTCACTTGACTTCCTCTGCAGTGAAACTTCTTCTACCTGTTTTTTTCACCCTAACCTTTCTCCATTATTTTTCTTCATCTTTCTTCCTTCCTCTTCCCCCCAGTGTGTCCAAGAGCCACCCCAGTGGGTGTTTTTCCCAGGCTTTGGGGCAGCTCTGCAGTCGGTGGTGACCTGATCTGTGCTGGGTGGGAGGGCAGTGATGCCCTGAGCACTGGGGCTGTCCCCAGGGTCAGTGCTCATTCTGTGCCCGTCCCCTGGTGCCACATCCTGCCCTGGTGGTGCCAAGCTGCTGCCCATGGAGGGGCAGGGAGCTGTGGTGACCAGCACAAGGAGGGGACTGTGTGTGAGGCAGGTGCCTGGCTCCTGGTGGCCCCTGGGGACTTGGAGCAAGCACTGCAGTCATCCCAGTCTGGGCTGTGCAGAGATCTTGTTCATCCTACAGAACGCAGCAGTCGGCCTGGCAGTGGCTGGAGGGTGAAGGTCAGGATGTGTCCCAAAGGCAGCAGGAATTTATCCACTTGGTGCTGAGCTTGGAGTGCCTGAAATGGATATGTGGCAGAGCTGTTCCTCCTGCTGCTGCTGCCTGCCTGATGGAGCTGTGTCCCACCAGCCTGTCCCTGTGCAGGGGTCACCCATGCTCTGCCCCTGGGCAGTGAGATGGGGCTGGCAGCAGAGGAGCCACCAGAGCAGGTTGTTACACCTGAACAGAAAGAGGAGATTACCCCAAAAGGGGAAGGAGGGCCTGTATGGTGATTCTTCAGCTTTCTTTTGTGGTTTAAAGGGGTTTCAACATCACACAGTGCATTGATATATTTTAGTTGTGGCTGCCCCATCCCTGACAGCGTTCAAGGTCAGCTTGGACAGGGCTTGGAGCAGCTTGTCTAATGAATGACATCCCAGCCCAGGGCAGGAGAATTGGAGCTGGATGGTTTTTAAGGTCCTTTCCAACACAGACAATCTGCAATGATCACTTCCCCTAAGCTGTAGCGAGTTCTGTGGGGAGCTGAGCAGGAGGGAAGTGTGCCACCCTGAGCACCCAAGGCTCCCCTGTCCAGCCAGGTCCCAGCTGGACACCTCTGGAGTTCTGTCACAAGGGCAGGTGCAGGTTTGAGCCCTGAGCTGCCTGCTGGGTTTGCAGGGGCTCAGCCCATGGGCAGCAGGACTGCCTGTCCCCTGCCTGTCCCCTGCCTGTCCCCTGCCTGTCCCCTGCCTGTCCCCTGCCTGTCCCCTGGGCCTTTAGCAAAGAGGGGATGTAGGGAGCAGTCATGCCTGACCTTCCAATCACTGGGGAATTATTTTCAGAAAAGAGTGCTCGTGTCCTTCCTGTGCGTGTCCCTTCCTGCCCCAGCCTGGATGATGCAGCAGCACCAGGGCCTGCCCATGGCTGGCAGTTACTCACTTCCAATAAACTGGCTCTGCTCAGAGTGAGCTCCGTAGTGTACATGCTCCAGTAGAGATTTAAATGCAGTTACAGTGTTTCTGGCAACAAGATTTCCTAGTTTTGCTGCAATTAAACTTACTTTAAAAGTAGAGTTTTAATTGTGCAGAGGTTTAAATAAAGGAGGATGGTATCTCCTGTGCCAAGCAGAGGCTGGATTGAGGTAGCCAAGTCCAGTTGGCTGCAGCTGCCCCAGAAAGGGGGATTATGAGCAGGGTGAAATCCCATCAGCAGTATTTCCTGCTGCTTTAATCACAGAATCCCACAATGGCTTGGATTGAAAGGGACCTTAAAGCTCATCCTGTTTCACCCCTGCCATGGCAGGGACACCTCCCACTGTCCCAGGCTGCTCCAAGCTCAGTGTCCAGCCTGGCCTTGGGCACTGCCAGGGATCAGGGACAGCCAGGGCTGCCCACCCTGCCAGGGAACAATTCCTGCCCAACATCCCACCCAAACCTGCCCTCTGGCAGTGGGAAGCCATCACCCCTTGTCCTATCCCAACAGGCCCCACTGAGAAGTTTGTCCCCATGTTTCCAGTGTGTTTGTCCCCATGTTTCCTGCTGAGCTGGTGCCTGGCACAGGGTGACAGGGGAGGGCAGTGGCCTGGGCCCTGTGGGCAGGTTCTGTGGCACAGAGGCCGTGTCCAGCCCAGGGTGGGATTCCAGTGTGCTGGACATGAATGCTACAGGCACAAACCATGCTGTGAGTGACCCTGTGGTGCTGCCCTTGTGCCAGGTGAGGAGCTCTGTGCAACTCTGGGGGGTTCAGTGACCTGAACAGGGGGAATGGGTTTGTGTCATCATGAGAAGCAGTTTTCTGCTGTGACCAAGTCATGCAATCTCACTGCATAAAATAACCATCATTTATAGCATCATTTCATTCAGAAATGGCCTCACTTTGGACTGTGAATGGTGCCAACATCTCTGTCTGGCTGTACAAACTGTACTGGCTTTCTGGGTTGTCATTTAAAGACACCTACATTCTTGGTTGTCTCTGTTTAAAGAAAGCCTCTTAGAACAAAAATATTTTGTTTCAAATTACGTGATTTCAACAGCTTAATCCTTTTCTAGTTAAACTGACATTTAACAGCAGGTTGTTGCACTTTTTCATTAAGGGGAGAACTTGGAGGCTCCTCTCTGTCAGGGAAACCAGGGCAGGGGCTTTGTGCTGCCCTTGGTGAGAGGTGTGGCACTGAGGTGTGGCCTTCAGCTGCTCTGCAGTGCTGACCAAAGTGTCCCTCTCTGTGGCAGCCGCAGGACACTCCCCTGTGCCTCAGGAAGGCTCCTTCCTTCCTGGTGGTTGGAAAGTAGTGGCTGGCAAGGAGGGGAATGGGAATGTAGCATCCAAAACCCACTGGTATTTGGTCTGTACCTGTTCTCCATTCCTTTGTCTCTTCTTTGTGGCTCTCCTAGACAACATTTTGTTATTATTAAAGAGGCCCACATGCTTCACTGACTGTGTGTTCTCCTCAGAAGTGTCTCTGGAAAGCCAAGGCAGTGAGCTCTGCCCAGTCAGACTCAGTGTTTCAGGGCAGAGTCTGTCCCAGAGCTGTGTTAGCTTAATATTTCTAATGCCAGGCCAAGGGCTTCAATTCATAAATTTTGGAGACATGAACTGCGGTTCTGAGTTTCAGCATTTCAGAGGATTTGCTTTTGCCAATATCCAGGCAAGGTTCTGTGTCCAGACCTTGGTGGTGGCTTGCAGTGAGACTTGGCACCGAAGGACAGAATATCAGGGTGGATAACCCTGCTGTTCTGGAGGAGTGCTGGTGCCCTGTGTCACCAAATACAGCTGATATGGAGAGACTGGGGAGGGGGAGCAGAGCTGTGTCTTGGGGAACCTGTGCCAGTTATCCACCCAAATCAAGGTGTTCAGGTCTGGAGTGACAAACTGGAAAAGCAGCCACACACCTCCAGTGAGCAGAGGGGCAGTGCCACAACTCCTGTGGCTAATCCAGATCACATCCCTCCTCTGGCCTTGCCAGCCTGCTGCTGCACTAAACTGCTTTGTGGGATAAAACTTGCAACTTCTTAGAGCAAAACTTTGTGCAAAGAGTTCATAGAAACAGAGGTTTTGATCCCTCTGCCCTTTCTGGGAGAAGTGTAGGACACCTTGCCAGATGTCTGTAATGCTGTTATTTTTTTCAGTGGCAGAATTGGCTGCTTGATCTTAAAACTCAAGAGAAGGCGTTGAGTCCTGAAGCTGTGGGACGTTGGAACCTTTTGGGCTCCCAGAGCAGCACCTTTCAAAGCTCCTGACTCTGTTTTTTTTCCCTCCCTGTCCTTGTCACCCCCATTTAGGTCTGGGCTGTTCTGCCTGCCCTCCTCCTTGCCCAAGCACGAGGACCCTCCTGCCGACGCCTGCGCCGACGGAGCTGCTGACGGCGGGGGTGCCGCGCAGGGCGAGCTGGAGCCACAGCCCGCTGGCCACCAGGCTGCCAAGGGCCACGGGGAGGAGCAGGTGCCACCTCTGCTGCCAGCCCCGGGCAGCCTGCCGCCCTACCCGCCCTACTTCGAGGGAGCCCCGTTCCCGCGGCCGCTCTGGCTGCGGCACTCCTACAACCAGTGGGTCCCGCAGCCGCCACCACGGACTATAAAGAGGACGAGGAGGCGTTTGTCGCGGAACAGGGACCCGGGCAGGCTCATCATGAGCACCATCCGGCTGCGGCCCCGGCAGGTGCTGTGCGAGAAGTGCAAGAACACGCTGAACCCCGAGGACGCCAGCGCGCCGCCGCAGAGCGCCAAGGCCCGCAGGAAGCTGAGCGTTCAGGACAAGGAGCAGAAAAAGCACGGCGACTCTGACTGCCTGGAGAGAAGGAACAAGAGAGAGAAGAGGGAGGAGGACAAGTTTTCTGGGGAGCTGGTGCATCGCACCCCAGTTATAAAAATATCCTACAGTACTCCGCAGGGGAAGGGTGAGGTGGTGAAAATCCCTTCCCGGGTTCATGGCTCGGTCAAACCGTTCTGCCCAGAGCGAGCGCTGCAGAACGGAGCCGGGGACCAAGAGGAGACCGGGGACTCCGAGCGGTGCCGACAAACCAAATGTTTCATGGACAAGTCAGCAGGCAGCCAGCTTGCTTCCATTCCAAAACTGAAGCTCACGCGGCCAGTGCATTCCAGTGTGGATGTCCCACCCCCAAAGATACGGCTGAAGCCCCATCGCATCAACGATGGGCAGAGTGTTTCCATCTACAAGGCAGAGCTGATTGACGAGATCAACGTCCTCCAGGGCAGCAGGGAGCCCAATCCTGGAGCGTTCTACAGCGATGAGCCCGCCGACAGAAGCTTGGCTGAGATCTCTTCAGGCAGTTCAGGTGAAGATGATGACTTTAAAAGGTTTCCCCAGGGTAAAGATGGACACGATAACTTGGCTTTCCTCATGAACTACCGTAAAAGAAAAGCAGATTCTTCTAGTTTATCGGTGTGTAGCAATGACAGCCTAGATGAATCCAAGTCTTCTAGTTCAGAAGTGACATCACCAGAGCTCTGTGACTTTTTACCTGGTGATGATGCCTCCGTCTCTTCATCTTCAAAAGATGAGCGTAAAATTGTGCCACCACTGACAGTCAGACTGCACACCCAGAGTGTGTCCAAATGTGTCACAGAGGATGGAAGGACTGTGTCAGTGGGGGACATTGTCTGGGGTAAAATCCACGGCTTCCCGTGGTGGCCAGCGCGTGTTCTCGACATAAACCTCAGCCAGAAGGAGAACGGGGAGCCTTCGTGGCGAGAAGCTAAAGTGTCGTGGTTCGGTTCTCCCACCACCTCCTTCCTGTCTGTGTCCAAACTCTCTCCTTTCTCGGAGTTTTTCAAACTGAGATTTAATCGCAAGAAGAAAGGGATGTACCGGAAAGCGATCACAGAAGCTGCGAAGGCAGTCAAGCACCTGACCCCAGAAATAAGAGATCTCTTAACACAGTTTGAGACATAACTTTGCCTCCAGAATCAGGTGAGTGATTGCTACACTAATGCTTGCCATGAAAAGCCTCCTGGTGCTTTTTTAATCTGTATTCCTTTGCATTTGTGTTCCCATTAAATCTGAGACTGACAATTGTGAAACGGATGTGCTTGGCTGTTAGTTGGTGGGGGTCATTTCAGAGGTGCTGAGAAGCTTTAATTCCAGACTCCTTTGGGGACTGTGGGAATTGGAGCCCCTGTTCCCAGAGGGAAGTGCAGGCAGGGCAGGATGCTGTGAGGAAGCAGCACTGCCTGTTCAAAGAGCTGGTAAACCTGTAGTTGTGTGCCTGGGAGACTGACAGCTCCTAGGCTTGCAGTTTCCTTGGGTCAAAGAACTAAATCTCACTGGCATTAAGATGTCTTTATCACACGTATGTGCTGGTCCCAGCAGTTACCTGGAACAGTTTAGGGCCCCTTTGCTCCCCTCCCTCTGATCCCTCTGGTTTGGATTTCTCATGAAGGCTCTTTATGGCTCCTCAAAAGGATTGTACCAAAAACTGTCTTTGAGGAACAGTATTTCAATATCTCTCACAGTACCTGAGGTTTTGTTTGTACCTAAATTTTCAGTGTTTCTCTGGGGAATGGCCTGGATGAAATTCAATTACTTTGGGCTTCACCTCTGTGTGAGGACATTTGGTGGGAATGGAAAGGTGAGAGCTGATTGTTTTTAATGGATGGGGATGGGTTTCCCTTTCTCATCAAACAATCTGCCTGGGATGAAAATTTGGTACCTAAAAATACAGGATGTGCCATGACTGGGAATAAAAGTCCATGGGAAAATCCAGTGACTTGGGTAAAAGCTGGAATCATTTCACAACCTTTCAGTCATCACTGTCCAGACAAGTCCTCAGCTGTGATGGTATTGGACAAGGGGAGGGATTAACTTTTTGTCAGAAACCGGGGGTGTCACTAGGAAGAGCCCTATGTCAAAGCCATGCTTTCTGCAGTGTGATTTGTGCTGTCCCCTGCATGCTCTGCTCTGCCAGGGTTGCTCCTCTGGGCTCTCCATCTGAACTGTCATAATGCAGTGGGGCTGGGGTGGTCAGTGCTCATGTAATCCTGGTGGGAAAATGGGATTTTGTTCACGCCCTCTGTTGTGGGACTTCACCCCTTGCCTGAGTGTGGTGAAGGACCTGCTGTGCTCGGGTTATGAGTCCACCTGAGCAAGCCTGGCTGAGCAGATAACCAGAGCATGACAGGTTCGTGCTGTGCACTCAGGGTGTCTGGACAACTGCAGCATTGCAGCTTCCTTCTTGATCTTGCCTGTGGAACTGCTGCTTAGCTCTGGCTAAGGACTTTATTATATCAGGAGTGTTTGGATTGGACCCAAATTCCTATTAGCTAGATCAGGAGTATAAATAAACTGGCTGCCCAGAATGTACTGTCCTTGCCAGTGGAGGAGTCCTGGCCAATCCCTGGCTCCTGTCTGGACAGTGCTCTGGTTAAAGGAGCAGCAAGCTTCATCCTCTGAGCTGTCCTCTGTGTGTGAGCAGTGTGGGACAAAGGTGATGCCACCGTCCTTCCTGCCACCTGTCCTGGGGGGGCTGCCATGGCCCAGCTGCAGGAGAAGGGACAGCTCAAAGAAACACCTCGTGCTTCAGCTCAGACAGTGGCTGTCTGTCTGTCCATGGGGAGCAGGAAAGCTGTGGCCAGGAGGAGTCCCAAGGACAGAGCTGGGAGCTGGGATGGGAGGGTGCTTGTCCCAGAGCTGGAATGGGAGAGTGCTTGTCCCAGAGCTGGAATGGGAGGGTGCTTGTCCCAGAGCTGGGATGGGAGGGTGCTTGTCCCAGAGCTGGGATGGGAAGGTGCTTGTCCCCACACTCCAGCCCAGAGCACTGCCCTGGGACCAGCAGGAGCTGCTGGGATGGGGCACAGGCTGCAGGGCAGGGCCTCGAGGAGGAGAAGCAGCCCTGGCTCCAGAGACACCATGGGATCTGAGCTACAGGTACAGAGCAGGTCTGTGAGTGGGGGGAAAGAACATCTGGAGAACATGTGGATAAGGAAATGGTGGGATGGCCTGGATTAGACCAAAACATTCCTTCCCTCTGTGCTCTTCAGCCAAACCCCTGCATGTGTGTATGGGTCTGTACATTTATCAGATAGCTGGTTTGGCCTCCTTCAGCTGCCTTTGCACAGGGGATTTCCTGCCTTACATGCCTGAGCTGAGCTGCCAGCACAGTCTGCCAGGCTGAACACAACAGGACTACTGGATAAAGAACTGCAGAACGAGAAAAGCAGAACTACACAACTGCCTGTGTTCCACATGTCACAGTTACCTAGTTTCCCAATCAGACCAGCATGTCTGGAGTTCTGGTGCATCACTTATAAAACTGCTCATTATTTCAGACAATTGTCTGTACCTAATTCTCTCCTTGCAGGAGGATTGGATTTTGTTGCTTTCCTTGATTTTCCACAAGGGAGAAGTGAAATATTTTCTTCAGCTGCTCTTTGTCCTTTCCTGAAGGATGGCATGAAAGGGTTTGGGCTGGAAGGGACCCTGGAGTCCATCCCATGCCACCCCTGCCACTGTCCCAATGTCCAACCCCAGTGTCCAGCCTGGCCTTGGGCACTGCCAGGGATCCAGGGGCAGCCACAGCTGCCCTGGGTAACCTGGGAATATTGCTATAAAATCCATTGTGCTGGGGCTGCAGTGGCACAAGGTTTTTGTCATCAGGAGTGCATGAGGTGGCTTCAACCCTGACACTGCTTGTGCTGCTCCTGGGTTCAGCAGAAGTTTGTGACTGGTGACACTTTTCATTGTGAAACTTTCTGTCTTCTGGCATGTGATGTGTTCTGCAGAGAGGAGTTACTGCAAAAATGTATAAACACTGCAGGAGTTTTGTGGATGCGCAGAACTGGAAAAATTATTTTGGTTTTTTTTTTTTTTAACTTGGTTTGAGTTGGAAAAGCTGGTAGGATCACTTCTTGTTGTTACTGCTTTGTCCTTGGGGTTTCTTTGCAAGGAAAGGACTAGTCAGATAATGACAGGGTTTTAATTAAGTAAAACAAGTTTCTGGAAAAACAACAGGCAGAGTAGCAGCCTGTAGAGCTCAAACTTGTAAGACTTGGTTTAGAGTAGTGCCAGGAGAGACATGTCTGCTCAGCATCTTCTGGGGCTGCTCTGTGGCTTCCCTGGCTGTGACAGCACGGAGCCAGCTCCAGGCACAGGGCCAGCAGGTGCCCCTGGCTTGCAGTGACACGTGTTTGCTGTCCCTTAAGGAAACCCAGCTGAGGGTCCTTGGGCTGGTGTCACACACGTTTTATTGGGAATGAGCCATGGTCCCTGCTCCAGCTGTGCCCTGGGCTGGTGTCACACACATTTCATTGGGAATGAGCCCTGGTCCCTGCTCCAGCTGTGCCCTGGGCTGGTGTCACACACATTTCATTGGGAATGAGCCCTGGTCCCTGCTCCAGCTGTGCCCTGGGCTGGTGTCACACACATTTCATTGGGAATGAGCCATGGCCACTGCTCCAGCTGTGCCCTGGGCTGGTGTCACACACGTTTTATTGGGAATGAGCCCTGGTCCCTGTCCAGCTGTGCCCTGGGCTGGTGTCACACACATTTCATTGGGAATGAGCCCTGGCTGTGCCCTGGGCTGGTGTCACACACATTTCATTGGGAATGAGCCATGGCCACTGCTCCAGCTGTGCCCTGGGCTGGTGTCACACACGTTTTATTGGGAAGGAGCCCTGGTCCCTGCTCCAGCTGTGCCCTGGGCTGGTGTCACACACATTTCGTTGGGAATGAGCCATGGCCACTGCTCCAGCTGTGCCCTGGGCTGGTGTCACACACATTTTGCTGGGAATGAGCCCTGGTCCCTGCTCCAGCTGTGCCCTGGGCTGGTGTCACACACATTTCATTGGGAATGAGCCCTGGCTGTGCCCTGGGCTGGTGTCACACACATTTCATTGGGAATGAGCCATGGCCACTGCTCCAGCTGTGCCCTGGGCTGGTGTCACACACGTTTTATTGGGAAGGAGCCCTGGTCCCTGCTCCAGCTGTGCCCTGGGCTGGTGTCACACACATTTCATTGGGAATGAGCCCTGGCTGTGCCTGGGGCTGGGACACAGGAGGGAGGGAGGGAGGGACACGTGTGTTTGCCCCCCTTCCCTGCCCCAGGAGCCATTGTGTGCTGGGTCAGGGGCTCTGCAAGGGGCGTGTGTTGCTCCAGCCCTGCTGTGTGGGGAGGGGTCCCTGCAGGGACAGGCCCTGGCAGGGCTGGCTCTGCTGCCCTGTGACCCTCCTGAGCAGCTCCCATGGCAGGTGCTGCACACAGACCTGCAGTAAAACCTCCAGTAAATCTGCTGGTAGGTTTTCATCCACATCTCTGCCTGAAGCAAGTTTACAAAATGTATATTCCTTTGCTTTTTCAGCCTGCAAAGTCCTTTATTCTTCCTCTCTGTCCCCTGTCCCCAAGCTGTGACTGGAGCCATTAAACTTGCAGATGCTGAAGGCTCTCATTTGCACTGCTGTGAGTTTAACAGACCCTCAGTGTCAGTACATGAAACCATCCATCACACTGCTGTGTGCAGCAGGCTCAGAGCTGGCTGCACGCTCACTGTCTGTGGAAACCACCATGTAAAACCTGGAGTATCACCTTGTGAGCTCCCCTTCAGAGGTGTTTGGAGCTCTGTGTGTCCCTGCAGCCAGTGCTGCTGCCAGCAGCTGTGAAGCAGCAGAAGTCACTCCTCTTTTACCTCCTCCCCCCTGCTCTAGCAGTGGCACAAAAATACCTTGATAGAAAGTGATAGAAAGGGATGATTGGTGTGATAGCTCTATTTTTAACACACCTGCCTGCTCCCGTGGAATATTTCAGTGCAGAAGATGAATGCTTGAGATTTTTCTTGGCCTGCTTTCTAGCTGCTTCAGTCCACTAAAACCAGGCATCCAAGTTAATTACTGCTTCACAGTCCTCCTGCAAACAGCTCGGAGTCAGCGTCTCTGCATGCCAATGCAAGGTGGGGGAACGAGTCCAGAATAGACTGTGCTGCATTTTTGTGTGCCCAGCTGATGGCTGGAGCTGCACCTTGGGTGACATCCTGCTCTTCCCTTTCCAGCTGCCCACTGTGCCCAGGGACTCCTCTGGGGACACCTGGGTGAGTGCTGCCTGTCCTGCCAGCCATGGCCCCTCTCCATCCCCTCTGCTCCCAGGGAACTCTCTGCCAGTGCCACCAGCCCATGCATTGTGCTATTTGTAACTGCCCCAGGAATGTGATCAGCTTTCAGCAGCTCTGCCTTCAGCTGCTGGAGGAGATGGGATCCACCCAAGGGCTTAGCAGCAATCCTGGGAGCACAGGGAGCTGCTCCTGGGCTGGGGGCTGCAGCTGCAGCTCCAGGCTGTGCCCACAGCAGGCAGGACAGCTGGCTGTCCCCAGCAGTGTCACCAACTCCTTCTGGCTGTCCCCAGCAGTGTCACCCAGCTCCAACTGGGTGTCCCCAGCAGTATCACCAACTCCAGCTGGGTGTCCCCAGCAGTGTCACCAACTCCAGATGGGTGTCCCAGCAGTGTCACCCAGCTCCAGCTGGCTGTCCCCAGCAGTGTCACCAACTCCAGCTGGCTGTCCCCAGCAGTGTCACCAACTCCAGCTGAGTGTCCCAGCAGTGTCACCCAGCTCCAGCTGGGTGTCCCCAGCAGTGTCACCAACTCCAGCTGGGTGTCCCCAGCAGTGTCACCAACTCCAGCTGAGTGTCCCAGCAGTGTCACCCAGCTCCAGCTGGGTGTCCCCAGCAGTGTCACCAACTCCAGCTGAGTGTCCCAGCAGTGTCACCAACTCCAGCTGGGTGTCCCAGCAGTGTCACCAGCTCCAGCTGGGTGTCCCCAGCAGTGTCACCAACTCCAGCTGGGTGTCCCTAGCAGTGTCACCAACTCCAGCTGGGTGTCCCCAGCAGTGTCACCAACTCCAGCTGGGTGTCCCCAGCAGTGTCACCAGCTCCAGCTGGGTGTCCCCAGCAGTGTCACCAACTCCAGCTGGGTGTCCCCAGCAGTGTCACCAACTCCAGCTGGGTGTCCCAGCAGTGTCACCCAGCTCCAACTGGCTGTCCCCAGCAGTGTCACCAAGCTCCAGCTGGCTGTCCCCAGCAGTGTCACCAGCTCCAGCTGGGTGTCCCCAGCAGTGTCACCAACTCCAGCTGGCTGTCCCCAGCAGTGTCACCAGCCCACAGTGCCCCCAGTGCCTGTGGGATCCACACAGGATCAGGGCTGTGCTGGGGTCTCAGGGCAGGAAATGGGAGAGGTGTGGAGAAAGGAGCTGGAAATTGGTTTCTCTAAAAACTTTTACAAATAAAGTAAAACCAGAATTTCTGTATGTTTTCCTGAGTCATGTTTATTTACTTGCTGGGTTTTTGAAGTCAAGTGGAGGTGTTGGAATTGCAGCTACAATTCCCCTGTTCCCAGAAGCATGGAGAGCAGCAGGGGGGGAGCCAAGGGGCACCCAAGGGACTTCCTGGGACTTCCCAGGCAGGGCTCAGAGCCCACCCTGCCTCTGTGCTGCTCCAGCAGGTGTCTGTGCAGTGCTGAGCACCTCCCAGGGCCTCTTACAGAAAGGCTCCTTGGGGCCAAAACGGAGCAGGGGCTTTGGGAATCCCAGCTCTGTGTAGGGAAGGGTGCCTGTGCTCTGCAGGGGAGAACAGCAGGATCTGCACACAGCAGCCATGCACTGCTGCTGGAGCATGCAGCTGCTGGGGTGCCTGACACCTTGGGCTGACACAACTGGAGAGTCACAGAAGGGTTTGGGTTGGAAGGCACCTTAAAGATCATTCTGTTCCACCCCCCACCATGGCCAGGGACACCTTCCACTATCCCAGGTTGCTCTAAGCTCCATCCAGCCTATTGTTGAATATTTCTTGTTTTCATGTTCAGGTGTGAAAGGTAGGACTTTGATCCCCAAAATTGATGTGAAGGCTCTTAATGTTGAAGAACATACAAGCTGTTGTTTTTCAGCCTTGATGTTTTTTTATGTGTTCTGTTTCATCCATAATTTGCCATCAGTGGTGCTGGGGTCGAGGGGAGCAGAGTGTGTGGGCTGAGTGACAAGCTGTGCTCCTGGCTGGAAAGACTTGCAGAGCTGCTCTCCTGTGAGATGGGTGTGCTGGATGTGCTGCTTTTGGCTGGGGCAGCATCAGCGTGCTGCACAGAGACTGACTGGGGCTGTGCTTTGGGTTGTGCTGAGCACAGGGTGGATTAAACAGAGATGTTTTTGTTACTGCTGAGCAGGACTTGCACAGAGCCAAGGCTGTTCCTGCCCCTGTACAGCTGGGGAGGGGACACAGCCAGGACAGGTGAGCACAGTGCCCAGGGGCTATTCCAGTCCCTGTGACATCACACTTAGTGTACAAAGTGGGGGAAAGGAGGAGGAAGGGGGGACATTTGGAGTGATGCCATTTGTTTTCCCAAGTCGTGGTTAGGGGTGCCTCAACACCTGCCTGCCCATGGAAGCAGGGATTTCACTTCTTGTTTTGCTTTGTTTGTGTGTGCAGCCTTTGCTTTCCCTTTGGAGTTGCCTGTCCCGTGTCCTGGCCTCCCCAGCTCCTGTCCTTGCAGTTCTGTCCCCGATGCCATGGGTGGGGAGGGAGCAGCTTGGCTGCTGGATGGGTTATCCCTGCACGTGGGGCTGCTTTACTGTGCTGCAGTCTGCTTGCTGCAGCTGCTCTGCGTGCTGGCTGTACCTGCACAGAGCACAGGGGCTCTGCATTAGGCAGATGATGAACTCTGCCCATCCTGGGATTAGTGCAGCTCAAACAGGCTTCTGCTGTCAGCAGCAAGGGCACAGATGGGGCTTTAATGCCTTGGGACTGGAGAGATTGGGCTCTCCCTGTGCACAGCCCTGTGCCCACCCTGCCACTCTCCAGTGGGCTGCCCGTGCTCTCCTGCTCCTTGGGGCTTTCTGGGAGGGGCAGGAGCAGCAGGACCCTCCTTGGGCAGGGCTGGGGGCTGTGTGGGGGCTGTGGCTGTGCCCCCTGCCCGCCCCGAGCTGCCCCTGGAGCACCAGTGTTCCCCTCCCTGGGGGTGACTGTGACCTCCCCTGCCTGGAAGGGTCACAGGGGCCAGAGCTGCTCCCACCTGAGCCGTGTCCTGCTGGCCTGGTCGCTGCCTGCTGGCTCTGGCACTGTTAGTGAAGGGTCTCCTCATTAATCTGATGAATTTCTAAAGGAGCAGATGCCTTCACTGAGTGCCAGTTCTTGTTTCATCTGCTGGTGCAGGACCAGCCAGCCTGGGTTTCTTTGTAGAGTCCGGTTCCTGTGTGCTCTCTGCAGCTGAAGAAATGAATTGTACAAATTACTAGTTTGACTTCCCTTGGGAGTGATGATTTGCTCTGTTTTGATGCAAGCCAATAACCTGAGCCATTTACTCATGTGGAAAACAGTCCTTCCCAAAGACAGAAACCCTCAGTGCAGGATTTGTCATAGGGATGTGTGGATGATGGAGTTTGGGAACTCCAGTGTTGGAGATGCAGCTGTCAGCCCACTCAAGTCAGCCTGGAGAGCTGCAGACAGTTCCAAACCTCACCAGTGGGCCAGAGCTGGGGGTCCCAGCTGCCCCCCGTCCTTCTGCTGAGACCAGGGCATGGGAAGGAAGGACTGCACCACTGGCTGCTAGCTGCAGCCCCTCTGCTCTTCCCCAAGGAGAGATGGCTGGGGAAACTCTGATTTGGTGGTGCTCAATTACAGCCTGCTGTTGATTGCTTTGTGATTAGAAAATAATCCTCAAAATAAGCTGCTTGGGCACACTTGGGGTGCTGCAACCTCCAAAGATAAATTGTCTTCTGCATTGTACTGGTGGTGTTCAATCTGGATTTATGAATTGTTTTATTTGATCCAAAACTTCATTTTTTTAATTATGAACAAGCTTTTGGCTTCAGGGGAGCTGCCTTGGATCCCCCTGGGAGACCCAGCTTAGCACCCAGGCTGTCCTGGGCACAGTGCTGTGTGAGCTACTCACATGGACAGGCAGCAGCAGTGCCTGGAGCGTGGGGCAGAGACCCTGCCGTGCTGGAAGGGCTTTTGTGAACACGAAATTCTGCAGCCTGCAGGGCTGAAGTGAGAGTGCACCGGGGGCTGGCACTGTGCAGCTCCTCCTGGGCACGGGAAACCCCACAGGGGAAACCCCTGTCCTGGGGGGGCCATGGAGCCCAGCTGTGCCCCTCCAGGCTGCAGGGGTACAGTACAGGTACAGGTATAGCACAGGTACAGCACAGGTACAGGTACAGTACAGGTACAGTACAGGTACAGTACAGGTACAGGTATAGCACAGGTACAGTACAGGTACAGCACAGGTACAGCACAGGTACAGGCACAGGTATAGCACAGGTACAGGTACAGGTACAGGTACAGTACAGGTACAGGTAGAGCACAGGTACAGTACAGGTACAGGTACAGGTATAGCACAGGTACAGGCACAGGTACAGGCACAGGTACAGGTATAGCACAGGTACAGGTACAAGCACAAGTACAGTACAGTACAGGTACAGCACAGGTACAGGCACAGGTGCAGGTACAGGCACAGGTACAGCACAGGTACAGGCACAGGTACAGGTACAGCACAGGTACAGGTACAGACACAGGTACAGCACAGGTACAGGTACAGGCACAGGTACAGGTACATGCACAGGCACAGGTGCAGCACAGTCACAGGTACAGGCACAGGTACAGGCACAGGTATGGTACAGGTACAGTACAGGTACAGGTACAGGCACAGGTACATGTATAGCACAGGTACAGACACAGACACAGGTGCAGCACAGGTACAGTACAGACACAGGTATAGTACAGGTATAGCACAGGTACAGTACAGCACAGGTACAGTACAGGTACTGCACAGGTACAGACACAGGTACCGGTACAGCACAGGTACAGGTACAGGCACAGGTACAGGTGCAGCACAGGTACAGGTACAGGTACAGACACAGGTACAGACACAGGTACAGGTACAGGCACAGGTACAGACACAGGTACAGGTACAGGCACTGGTACAGGTGCAGCACAGGTACAGGTACATGCACAGACACAGGTACAGACACAGGTACAGGTGCAGCACAGGTACAGACACAGGTACAGGTACAGCACAGGTACAGGTACAGCACAGACACAGGTACAGACACAGGTACAGGTACAAGCACAGGTGCCCCCAGGCACAGTCCCCAGCTGCCTGCCCCGGTTAGAGCCGCTTGCTGTTGCCGGCAGCCCCAGGGTTCTGCTCCCACAGCACAGGACCCCTGATATTTGCCCCCAGGTGGTTCCAGAGCAGCTGGGGTTTGGCCCCAATCCCTGTCCCCATGCAGGAGCCCTGGCCATGACAGGACCCTTCCCTGGGACCTGTCTGGCACTTCTGCTGGGATTCTTTCTTCCTCCCAGTGAGAAATCCCAAAGAATCCGATCCAGCCACCCGAGGGCTTGCAGTTACCTCCTCAGGCAGGAAATGCATTTTTTCCTGTTTAGACAAGATCTTCTCACTCTGTAATCTGTCTCTGAAGGGTCAGTGCTTTCCAAGCCACTTGAGGGATATTGTTCCAGGTCCCTGGGCCTCAGGAAGGCTTTCCTAGGTGCAAGGTGATAACCCTGCAAGTGAGATTGTTGGGTGTTCTTGAAGTCTCTCTGCTCATCAGAAGATAGATAGATTCTCCTGCAAGATTAGATGTGAATTTTTACTCTGTTGGCTGCAGGTAAGAGCCCAGGGCTGAGACCTCCCAGTTTCTGCCAAATACTGAAGGAGTGTGTGAAACCTGCCTGCAGCCCTTGTCTGGAGCACAGCTTTAGGGACAGATGTTCCTGGAATGGAATCAGCCCTTTGCACTGTGCATTGTGTGGGCAGTGCTGAGGATCGTTCTGGATGCTGAGTGTGAGTGAATCGGTGTCACTTTGGGTCCCCTGCCTGCAGAAGCAGCGCTGGTGCCTTGTCAGCAGCTTTGAGATGTGATCCCCTTGCTGTGTTTGGTGTTCTTGGTTCGCTGTGCTCTGTGAGTCACAAACCTGAGCTGGGGGAGGTTTGGAGTTCTTGATCTGCTCTTCTCTGGTGTTAGTGCTGTGCACAGAGCACAGACCCAAGCTCAGCTGCAGCTGGTGTGGCTCAGACCCAGGGCTGGTTCCTGAGCTCATTCCTGGCTGCTGGAGCTCGCTGCTCTGGGGCTGAGGTGCAGTGCTCAGTGTGAGGGGAGGTCTCTGTGCCCTTCCCTCCCTGGCTGTGTCACCCACTTGTTCCATTCCTCACTGGAAGGCAGGTGGATTCTCCCCTTGAGCTCTTCCAGGTTTGCACACTGCAGCCTGGCTCCCAGGGCCCCTGAGTCCCTGCTGCATGCAGGGCTGCAGGTGAGCACTGCCCCACCTTGGAGGTGTTGTTCTCCAGCAGCTGCACCTTTCTCAGGTCACCAGCCCTGAGCCCGGGGGACAGTGACAGCAGGGTGGCACTTGGGGTGGGGGGGACAGTGACAGCAGTGTGGCACTTGGGGTGGGGAGGGACAGTGACAGCAGTGTGGCACTTGGGGCAGGGAGGGACAGTGACAGCAGTGTGGCACACAGGACTATGGGGGGACAGTGACAGCAGTGTGGCGCTTGGGGTGGGGGGGACGGTGACAGCAGTGTGGCACAGCAGTGTGGCACTTGGGATGGGAGGGACAGTGACAACAGTGTGGCACTTGGGGTGGGGGGGACAGTGACAGCAGTGTGGCACACAGGGCTATGGGGGGACAGTGACAGCAGTGTGGCACTTGGGGTGGGGGGGACAGTGACAGCAGTGTGGCACACAGGGCTATGGGGGGACAGTGACAGCAGTGTGGCACACAGGGCTGAGGGGACAGTGACAGCAGTGTGGCACAGCAGTGTGGCACTTGGGGTGGGAGGGACAGTGACAGCAGTGTGGCACAGCATGTGGCACACAGGGCTATGGGGGGACAGTGACAGCAGTGTGGCACACAGGGGGCTGGGGGGGACAGTGACAACAGTGTCACACACGGGGCTGGGGGGACATGGCTGTCCCAAGGCCAGCTCTGTCCTGTGGGGCAGGGCAGTGGGACCAGGGCTGGCTGCTCCACCTCGCTGGGCACTGCAGGTACTTAGGAAAGCCGCTGTAGCTGTCCCCAAGGGGACAATAATCCTATTTTGTAGATTGTGTTCAGGAAGTGGAGGCAGATGTTCCTCACGTGGCGCGCTCCGTGGGGACTTGTGGCAGATTAACCTCCAGTAACCCCCCCAGCAGCCACTGCAGACTCTTCCAGCCAGACTGGAGATTTATTATCACCACTGAAATTCATATTGTGCTGGTCTTGGGGAAAACTGCCACTCTTGCTTTGGGTTTGTTAACCTGACAGCTTCCTTCCCAAGCTGCAGGTGCTGCTGGCTGTCCTGCTGGGAGCAGAATTCCTGGCTATATTTAGAGGGAAGGCGCAGTGTGAGCCTGCTGCTGGTGTCTCAGTAACCTGTCCCTCTCTGCCTTTCCTGCAGGTAACAGAAGAGGAGCACAGCTGTTCTCCAGAGCTCCCGGAGCCTGCACCGCCCGGCCGTGCTCCAGGAGAAGCGGGCACGGCGCAGGATGAGGCTCCTGGCAGTGCCACCCAGGACAGGGGACAGGCACAGGGCTGGGAGGCTCTTCTGGTGTGAGGCAGGAAAGGCCAAAGGATCTCTTACCCTGGGATGAGAATTTGACCAGTTGGACAGCAGTGGACTAGGAGAACAGCAAAAACCACAACTCGGAATGTATTTATTATTAAAAGTTAGCTATTCTTGATAAAATTCCCCAGATTATTGCTGCTGCTTATTTTACTTACAGATTTCACACACTTGTTAATTTTAAAGCTATTGAACTTTTATTCAATACTGTACTCTCAGAAATGTAATTGGGTCAGGACATGCAATAGAATGAAATCATTGTAGTGTCTTAAGTACAATGGACTCACTTTGTGTCTATTAAACCTTGGAAGATGTGCAACACACAGCAGAGTGGCTCTCATTGCTAAAGCTTTCAGTGCTGTTCACTGCAGAGCAGGAGAGTCAGGGGTCCAGGTATGGGGACAGGCAGTGCTGGTGACCTGGATGTCCTTGGGTCCTCCCCCTGTGCTCTCCACGTCCCTGGAAGGGCTGCACAGCCTGGGGAGGGCTCGTGCTGAGCTGCTGGCTCCAGCCAGGGAGGGAATCCTTGTTCTGGACTGAGCATGGACATGGACATTAACATGCACATGGACAGGAACATGAACATGAGCATGGACATGAACATGGACATGGATATGAACATGAAGCTGTATGCCCACTCTGTGAGTGTGATTTAAGGCCCTTTGAACATGTTGGACAGAAGGATCCCCTCCTTACCCACAACCAAGAGGTGATGCACGATTCTAAACCAGCAAACCTACAGTGTTTTTGCCAAATTAAAATAGTTCACAAGCTGAAGTGACCTATGGGCAGGATTTTGGAACTGTAGCAGTTCATTTTTGGGGTTTGCATTAGTCTGGCCTTTCCTTGGATTCCCTCAGTGCAGAGACATTAATTTGAGGTGATCTGTTGCTTCTGATGCTGCAGAAAACAGTTCAGAGTGTCCCTGCTCAGTGTTGTGTGGCTGTGGGAGGTGCCCTGGAGCACCGATCCTGCTTCCTGTCAGCAGGAATTTGGGATATGCTGCAGCAGACACGGGGGTGAACTCTGGCTGAGTTAGAGCCAGCAGGTCAGAAATCACACAGGGCTTTTTCCTGGTGTGTGCTGGGTCAGGCTGTGCTCTCTGAATGTCAGCAGGAGGGGTCAGAGCTTCCCCTGCCAGCAGCAGTGTCACAGGAGAGCCCAGCAGCAGTGTCACAGGAGAGCCCAGCAGCAGTGTCACAAGGAGAGCCCAGCAGCAGTGTCACAGGAGAGCCCAGCAGCAGTGTCACAGGGAGAGCCCAGCAGCAGTGTCACAGGGAGAGCCCAGCAGCAGTGTCACAAGGGTCCCCAGCAGCAGTGTCACAGGGAGAGCCCAGCAGCAGTGTCACAAGGGTCCCCAGCAGCAGTGTCACAGGAGAGCCCAGCAGCAGTGTCACAGGGAGAGCCCAGCAGCAGTGTCACAGGAGAGCCCAGCAGCAGTGTCAGTGTCACAGGGAGAGCCCAGCAGCAGTGTCACAAGGGTCCCCAGCAGCAGTGTCACAGGGAGAGCCCAGCAGCAGTGTCACAGGGAGAGCCCAGCAGCAGTGTCACAGGAGAGCCCAGCAGCAGTGTCACAGGGAGAGCCCAGCAGCAGTGTCACAAGGGTCCCCAGCAGCAGTGTCACAGGAGAGCCCAGCAGCAGTGTCACAAGGAGAGCCCAGCAGCAGTGTCACAGGGAGAGCCCAGCAGCAGTGTCACAAGGGTCCCCAGCAGCAGTGTCACAGGGAGAGCCCAGCAGCAGTGTCACAAGGGTCCCCAGCAGCAGTGTCACAGGGAGAGCCCAGCAGCAGTGTCACAAGGGTCCCCAGCAGCAGTGTCACAGGGAGAGCCCAGCAGCAGTGTCACAAGGGTCCCCAGCAGCAGTGTCACAGGGAGAGCCCAGCAGCAGTGTCACAGGGAGAGCCCAGCAGCAGTGTCACAGGAGAGCCCAGCAGCAGTGTCACAGGGAGAGCCCAGCAGCAGTGTCACAAGGGTCCCCAGCAGCAGTGTCACAGGGAGAGCCCAGCAGCAGTGTCACAGGGAGAGCCCAGCAGCAGTGTCAGTGTCACAGGGAGAGCCCAGCAGCAGTGTCACAGGGAGAGCCCAGCAGCAGTGTCACAAGGGTCCCCAGCAGCAGTGTCACAGGGAGAGCCCAGCAGCAGTGTCACAAGGGTCCCCAGCAGCAGTGTCACAGGGAGAGCCCAGCAGCAGTGTCACAGGGAGAGCCCAGCAGCAGTGTCACAGGAGAGCCCAGCAGCAGTGTCACAAGGGTCCCCAGCAGCAGTGTCACAGGGAGAGCCCAGCAGCAGTGTCACAGGGAGAGCCCAGCAGCAGTGTCACAGGGAGAGCCCAGCAGCAGTGTCACAGGAGAGCCCAGCAGCAGTGTCAGTGTCACAGGGAGAGCCCAGCAGCAGTGTCACAAGGGTCCCCAGCAGCAGTGTCACAGGAGAGCCCAGCAGCAGTGTCACAAGGGTCCCCAGCAGCAGTGTCACAAGGGAGAGCCCAGCAGCAGTGTCAGTGTCACAGGAGAGCCCAGCAGCAGTGTCACAGGGAGAGCCCAGCAGCAGTGTCACAAGGGTCCCCAGCAGCAGTGTCACAGGAGAGCCCAGCAGCAGTGTCACAGGGAGAGCCCAGCAGCAGTGTCAGTGTCACAGGGAGAGCCCAGCAGCAGTGTCAGTGTCACAGGGAGAGCCCAGCAGCGAGCCCCTTGTGCCAGCCCAGCCCAGCAGGGAAGTGTGCATCCCCCCGAGCAGCAGGGAAGTGTGCATCCCCAGCCCAGCAGGGAAGGGTGCATCCCCAGCCCAGCAGGGAAGGGTGCATCCCCAGAGCAGCAGGAAGGCTGTGCTGGGGACAGGAGGTGCTGAGCCAGGACAGCTGCTTCCCGAGCCCATCTCTGTCACCTCTGCAAACAAATCAATGAGCTTCCTGTTTTCCAAAAATAAGTGCAAGAAGGACAGCAGTATGTAGCAGGAGCTGTGTTCCTGCACCTTGTGTGAGTGCTTTGTGCATTTGTGTTTACCCAGGCTGGCAGAGGTGCTGCTGTGCTGGGAGTGCTCCTGCTGCAGCAGAACAGCCCTGCCTTTCTTAGCTCCTGCCTGTCCGGCCTCAGGGGCTCTTTGTGAGGTTTTTCTAGCATCTTCTCGAGCTAGGCCTGGGCTGACCTGATGGCTGTGAGGTGGTTTTTGTGTTTTCTGCTCACACAGTTGTGCACTGTACAAAATTCCTGCCCGAAGGTGCTGCCAAGCGTTTGGCTGTAGCATTTCAGCAGTGAGCTGTGGGGAGGTACAAGCAGCCTTCTGTTCACTGAAAAAATAATTTTAAAAGGCAGACAATAATAACCAGGCCCCTACTCCTCACTAGTCCCAGGAAAAGCAGTTGTGTGCTCCCATCTCCAGTGAGGGGCTGCTCCAGGGGGGAGGAGATGCCCAGGACAGTGGGTGAGTGCTGGCCCTGCTCCTGGGCAGGCAGCCTGGAGCCCTGGGTGCCATGAGCAGGCAGGAGCATTCTGAGACAGCTCTGCAGTCTCTGCTGGGTGGGAGGGGACTGTGATACCTCACATGTGGGGCCTCTGATTGTCTCTAGGTTTGGGTGATGAGATGGCTTGGGAGGGTTTGCTCAGGTCTGTGTCCGTCCTGGGATGCTGCTCCCCAGGGTGCAGTTGTACAGGGGGATGTCCAGCTTTTCCCTGCACCTGGGTGTGTGACATTCCTGACATTGCTGTGCCCTAGGTGAGCAAACAATGGGCTGAGAGCTCAGGGGAAATGCCAGTGCCAGCAGCAGGGAGGTTCCAAAGCTGGGCTGGTGCCCTTTGTGCCAGGGACCCTCCTCAGAGAGCTCTGAGAGCTGGTGTGACTGCTCTGCTTGTTTGTCCTGTGTGCCTTGTGGTGCCTGCTGGTCTGACAGCTGCCTGTCTGTCTGTCTGTCTGTGTGTCCTAACACCAGCTGAAAGAATCAAACAGGAGTGACATTTCAGTGCAGCAGGTGAGCCACTGGATTTGTGACCCTGGACTGAGATGTGCCACAGAGAGTTCCAGAACACACATGGTGCCAGAGGAAATGGGGCTGGGGAGGCAGGTGAGTGCAGGGACACGGGTCCTGCTCAGTGCCACAGGTGGGTTAAACCCAGCCTTACTCAGCACCAAACCAGAGCCCAGCTCTGGGCTGTGTGGGGCTGCCAGAGCTGCCCCCCTGCTCCAGGGTGAAAAGATGACTCAGGTGTTGGCAAGGCTGAAAGGATGAACCTCGTAGCAAATTGCTTCTTTGCCTTGGCCATTATGCAGATAAATGACAATAATTTCTCAGGAAGTACAAATGGATAAGCCCAGAGTACAGTGATGGTTCATTTCTTAACTGGTTTAAAAAAGCTAATGTGGAAGATTCTAAATATCACTTTTAATAAGGTTGGAATGGTTTAATTCAGTCTGTCACTGTCAGATAAAAGCTGTGTTGGGTTAAAAGCCTGAATGGAACATTCAGGAATGTGAGAGGTCTGCAGCATTCTCTGTGCTCCCCCTCCAGTCCCACCCCTGCCACGGGCAGGGACACCTTGCTCCAGACCAGATTGCTGCAAGTCTCATCCAACATTCCTGGAGCATTTCCAGGGCTGGGCAGCCAGTTTCCCTGGCAGCCTTTGCCAGGCCTCCCTCCCTCACTCGCAGAATTTCCAGTGTCCCATCTGGGAAGCACTTTGCATCCTTCCTCAGGCTGAAGTGTTCCTCCATGAGAAAAAGGAGCTTTAAATGTGAAAATGGTTTTATCCTGGTAAAAGAGATACCTGCTCTTCTAGAACGTGGGAATTTTATTTTACTACATCTTCAGATTATATACTGCCCATGTTTTTATTCCTGCCTGTAGCAGAGGACTTCCAAGCAGCCTCAGTGTGTTTTTCTGTGTGTCTCAGGGTTTGTGGCTCTGCTCTGAGCACCAGCAGTCAGGTGGGACCTGGGGTGCCCTGCCCCACACCTTTCTCATCCCTGGGCAGGGTCCTGAGGCCAGGGCGCCTGATCACCACTGCAGCATCCCTGCAGCATCATCCCTGCTGCATCTCTGCTGCATCCATCCCTGCTGCATGCATCCCTGCTGCATCATCCTTGCTGCATCCATCCCTGCCTGCATCCCTGCATCCATCCCTGCTGCATCCATCCCTGCAGCATCCCTGCAGCAGCATCCCTGCAGCATCATCCCTGCATCCATCCGTGATGCATCCATCCCTGATGCATCTATCCCTGCAGCATCCATCCCTGCAGCATCCCTGCAGCATCATCCCTGCATCCATCCCTGATGCATCCATCCCTGCATCCATCCCTGCTGCATCCCTGCTCCATCCCTGCTGCATTCATCCCTGCAGCATCCCTGCAGCATCATCCCTGCTGCATCCATCCCTGCTGCATCCCTGCTCCATCCCTGCTGCATCCATCCCTGCTGCATCCATCCCTGCAGCATCCCTACTGCATCCATCCCTGCCTGTATCTCTGCATCCATCCCTGCATCCGTCCCTGCTGCATCCATCCCTGCCTGCATCCCTGCATCCATCTCTGCTGCGTCCCTACTGCATCCCTGCATCCATCTCTGCATCCATCCCTGCATCCCTGCCTGCATAGATCCATGCTGCATCCATCCCTGCCTGCATCCCTGCTGCATCCATTCCTACAGCATCCATCCGTGCTGCATCCCTGCATCCATTCCTGCATCCATCCGTGCTGCATCCATCTCTGCTGCATCCATCCCTGCTGCATCCATCCCTCCCTGCATCTCTGCATCCATTCCTGCTCCATCCATCCCTGCTCCATCCCTGCTGCACCCAGCCCGGGCTGCTGTGCAGCCCTGCTCCCAGCACAGCTGATCCCTGTTTCTGTGGCTGCTGGGCAGCCCTGCTCCCAGCCCCGCTGATCCCTGTTTCTGTGCCCCCAGCCCGAGCTCTGCCTGCACAGCAGGGACAGCCTGGCTCAGGGAATGGGACCAGCCAAGCACTGCAGGGAACGAGCCAGGGGTGCCCAGCTCTGCAGGTGGCTCAGGCAGGCACCACTAAAGGACAGCTTTAGTTCAGGCAGTCTGTCGTGTATGGAAAAGATTTCCTTTCTCCTAAACTCCTTTTTTCTTAAGTACATCTTACAAAACACAAAGTTGGGCAAGTTGTTCTCAAAGCAGATTTCTGAGGGAAAGCACATAAACTGCAAGCTGGTTCACATTAGACACCAAAAGCTGGAGCATTTGGCTTTGGTAAGCCAGGCCCAACACGGCCTGAGGCAGAACACAGCTGGAACAGGGAGTGCTGGGGGCAGCTGAGCCCCCACGGCTGCTCTGGGCTGGCTCTGCTTGCTCAGGGCTCGGTGCTGAAGGAGCGAGGCTGGAGGGAACCTCGGGGATGGGGGCGGGCAGGGGGTGGGCAGGGGGTGGGCAGGGGGCACTGGGGATGGGCAGGGGATGGGCAGGGGATGGGCAGGGGATGGGCATGGGGCACTGGGAATGGGCAGGGGGCACTGGGGATGGGCAGGGGGCACTGAGGATGGGCAGGGGGCCACTGGGGATGGGCAGGGGATGGGCAGGGGGCACTGGGGATGGACAGGGGGCACTGGGGATGGGCAGGGGATGGGCAGGGGGCACTGGGGATGGGCAGGGGATGGGCAGGGGGCACTGGGGATGGGCAGGGGGCACTGGGGATGGGCAGGGGATGGGGAGGGGGCACAGGGGATGGGCAGAGGATGGGCAGGGGGCACTGGGGATGGGCAGGGGATGGGGAGGGGATGGGGAGGAGGCACTGGGGATGGGCAGGGTGCACAGGGGATGGGCAGGGGACACTGGGGATGGGCAGGGGATGGGCAGGGGGCAATGGGGATGGGCAGGGGGCACTGAGGATGGGCAGGGGGCACTGGGGATGGGGAGGGGATGGGCAGGGGGCACTGGGGATGGCGAGGGGGCACTGGAGATGGGCAGGGGATGGGGAGGAGATGGGCAGGGGATGGGCAGGGGGCACTGGGGATGGGCAGGGGGCACTGGGGATGGGGAGGGGATGGGCAGGGGGCACAGGGGATGGGCAGGGGGCACTGAGGATGTGCCAGCCCACACAGGGGCTGGGTCCGGGTCTCACCCAGAGGGGACCCCAGCCTGGCTGTGTGGCTCCGGGCTGGCTGGGGTGTGGATCCTGCCCGCTGGGATCCCGCAGCCATCCTCGCTGGTTGGCAGAGCTGCAGTGGCTCTGCGCTGTTAATTTGCTGATGGGTGTGAGCTAATGAGCGCTCGGGGATCAGGCTCTGCTGGTCGGGGCTGTCCCTGCGAGCTCCCAGCACTCGGGCACTGCCCTGCCCGTGCCAGCTGAGCCCTGCTGCAGAATGCATAGAGCTCACAGAATTCACAGAAGCACCACAGGCACCAGAATCTGTATCGGAGAGGTTTTTAAATAAGAATCCTCATGTTACTGCAGCCTCTCCAAACCCTAATTATTTATAATTTCCACAGCTGAACCTGTGTTGCTAAAGAAAAATTGAGTTTCCCCAGCGGCGCAGAGGCTTGGCTGATGAGTCAGAGCTTCGTTAGCTAATCTTAGAGCAGTGTGAATTACTCACCGCCTGCTGATACACCGTAGGCTGGGACAATGCTCATTTGGAGAGGATAATTTGGGAATTTGGGTCTCTCCCCTGGCAGCAGAGGCTGTGGGCGTGCGGGGGTTCAAAGCCTCTCTGTGTGCTGGTGTCCCAAGGGTTCCTCACACACGAAAATCTCAGAGCCTGTGCTGCTTCCCCAGCCAGAGCCATGGGTGACCCTCAGTGTGTGAGGGTGTTCTAAACCCGGGAAAAACTCAGAGTGAGTCTGTGCTGAGCTGGGAGGGTCAGGCAGGGGGTGATGCCCCATGAGAGGGGTCTGGGGAGGACAGGGTTTATTGGGGAACATCAAATGTTACAGCTGGGAATGGGGGAGCACAGAAGTGAGTTTGGGGTGGGATTCTCCGTGTCCCATGCAGAGCCTGGGGATGGACTCTGATCCCTGTGGCTCCCATCCAGTGCAGGACATTCCCTGAATTCTGTCAGTTTAGCTTTTCTCTGGAGTTGACGTTTTCTTGTGAAGTCCCCCAAAAGGTGTGTGAGGAAGCGAGATGACACGTGTTCCCTGTGAGATGTCCCTGTAAACACGGTGGGACAGGAGCCCAGAGTCCCTGGGCGCTGCCTGGCCAGGCACACGTCCCCGTGGCAGCCCCTGCTGGGCTTGGTGGCCACAGGACAATGCCCAATGTCCAGTGCAGACTGCAGGGCTCTGCTGGCCACGGGGCAATGCCCAATGTCCAGTGCAGACTGCAGGGCTCTGCTGGCCACAGGACAATGCCCAATGTCCAGTGCAGACTGCAGGGCCCTGGTGGCCACAGGACAATGCCCAATGTCCAGTGCAGACTGCAGGGCTTGGTGGCCACGGGGCAATGCCCAATGTCCAGTGCAGACTGCAGGGCCCTGGTGGCCACGGGGCAATGCCCAATGTCCAGTGCAGACTGCAGGGCTCTGGTGGCCACAGGACAATGCCCAATGTCCAGTGCAGACTGCAGGGCCCTGGTGGCCATGGGGCAATGCCCAATGTCCAGTGCAGACTGCAGGGCTTGGTGGCCACGGGGCAATGCCCAATGTCCAGTGCAGACTGCTGGGCCCTGGTGGCCACAGGGCAATGCCCAATGTCCAGTGCAGACTGCAGGGCTCTGCTGGCCACGGGGCAATGCCCAATGTCCAGTGCAGACTGCAGGGCCCTGGTGGCCACGGGGCAATGCCCAATGTCCAGTGCAGACTGCAGGGCTTGGTGGCCACGGGGCAATGCCCAATGTCCAGTGCAGACTGCAGGGCCCTGGTGGCCACGGGGCAATGCCCAATGTCCAGTGCAGACTGCAGGGCTTGGTGGTCACAGGACAATGCCCAATGTCCAGTGCAGACTGCAGGGCTCTGGTGGCCACGGGGCAATGCCCAATGTCCAGTGCAGACTGCAGGGCTCTGCTGGCCACGGGGCAATGCCCAATGTCCAGTGCAGACTGCAGGGCTCTGCTGGCCATAGGACAATGCCCAATGTCCAGTGCAGACTGCAGGGCTCTGCTGGCCACGGGGCAATGCCCAATGTCCAGTGCAGACTGCAGGGCCCTGGTGGCCACAGGACAATGCTCAATGTCCAGTGCAGACTGCAGGGCTTGGTGGCCACAGGACAATGCTCAATGTCCAGTGCAGACTGCAGGGCCCTGGTGGCCACGGGGCAATGCCCAATGTCCAGTGCAGACTGCAGGGCTCTGGTGGCCACAGGACAATGCCCAATGTCCAGTGCAGACTGCAGGGCTTGGTGGCCACAGGACAATGCCCAATGTCCAGTGCAGACTGCAGGGCTCTGCAGGATCCCCTGGGGTGGTGGGAGGCATTTCCTGGGGAGCAGCAGGGAATTGTTCCTGCTGCTGTAGTGACTTCTATCTTTCTTTTTATTATGGCTTGTGTGCACCAAAATTCCATCAGCGTTTTCCCAAGTGGTTGTTGCCACCATGGCTTGGACTAACAAAGTTTATTCCAATACCCAGGTAATTTCTCTGCCTGGTGCCAGACGCTGTCAGCTGCTGATTTGTGCTGCCAGCTCAGCCCCAGGGGATGGTCCCTGACACATGAAACAGCTCCTGGTATGATAATTGCAGCAATTTCAAGAAACAGGAGTAGGGGTCTGGGCAAGAATTGCCTTTGGGAACATCTGTTTCACCTTTCTGTCTACGACCTCGTCCTGAAAGCATCTTTTCAGTTGGAAGAAAGAGGCTTGTTCAGTATAACCCAGTCCTGGAGTCACTCACAAACGGCTGTGAGAGCTACACAAGTGCAAATTTTCCTGCAAACAGTGGGAAAAGGGTCAGGGAGGGTTGGAGTCCCCATCCCTGGAGGTGTCCAAGGAATAGCTTGGATAGAATTGCACTGAGTGCTTTGTGCTGGGGACAAGGAGGGGACTGGGCACAGGCTGGGCTCGATGGTGTTGGAGCTCTTTTCCAACCTCAGTGACCAGAACTCCCCAGCCTGTGACTGCTCACAGGCTGCTGACACCAACTTCTGAGTTTCAGAGCTGGGGCTGCAGCAGGTTTGTTGTGTTCAGACACCTGAAACCCGTGACATTCCCAAGGGAAGGGCCCAGCTCATCTCTGCAGGGCTGCACCGAGGGGCCAGAGGAGACAGAGGGGACAAAGGGGCCAGAGGGGCCAAAAGAACCAATCTGGCTGCATGGTGCAGTGGGGAGGGAGGTGAGACACGGGGACAGCAGCCCCGTGTGGGCAGAAAACCAGCAGCTCCTGGCCACAAACTGGTGTCCCCTCCTTTGTGCAGGCTGCACAGGGCCCTGGAGCAGAGCTGGTGCTTGGCTGAATTAACCCAGCTCCACAACTCTGCTCTGTGCTGTGCCTGCCCCAGCCCCACTGCCAGGGCAGCCCCCATTTCATCCATCCTTGTTCCAAGGTTAAACTGCTCCTCCTGTGACAGATGTTAATTATCAGCTGTAATTAAAGGGCCCCCACCCCCCTCCACCTCAGCTCCTGGGGCTGAATTATGGCCAGCAGCCCAGAGCAGCTCCCTCACCGTGCTGATGGATGCTCTTTCCTGGTGGTGCCACCAGCCTTTCCTCTGTTAGGAGCCACCAATGTCTCTCTGGGAAGTGTGGAGCAGCATTCTGTTTAGAAAAGCATTTTTTGTGCAGGGCTTTGGGCTTTTCCCTTTGCCACAAGTCAGCAAACAAAGCTCTGTTTAGCAGTGCTGCCCTTGCAGAACAGGACCTGCAGCCTCTGCACGGGGTCCAGGTGCTGTGGCCACAAGTCAGGGCCTCCATCCTTTGGGAATTTACAGGGCAGCAACCATTCCTGCAGTGCTTTGCAGGAAAAGCCAGCAGGGTTCAGGCCAAGCTGGGCCAGCCAGGCTGCTGCTCCTGCAGGCTCTGCTGCAGCTGGGTGCAGGGACAGGGACACAGGGACACAGGGACACAGGGACACAGCCCTGAGTGCAGCCCAGCAGGACCTGCCAGGACCTGTCCCCTGCCAGGACCTGGAGCCCTCGGGGCTGTGCTGGAGCCAGCCCAGGCACAGGGACAGGGCAGGGCAGGGCTGGGGCTGGGCAGCCACAGGAGGGGAAGGGCTGGGACTGCCGGGAACCCAAGGTGCAGAAACCAGCCACAAAGAGAAGTGAGGTCATGCTGAGACACATCCCTGACCAATTGTGCTGTTTTCCTGTCTAGAAAATGTGTTCCCACTGCTCCCATCCGCTGCTGGGGCTGGCAGGAGCGCTGTGCCCTCTGCCAGCACAGCTCCCAGCCCTGCCCTCTGCGCCTGTGCTGGCACGGGAATCACGGGATCCACGGGAATCACAGGATTCACAGGATCCATGGGAATCACGGGATCCATGGGAATCACGGGATCCACGGGAATCACGGGATCCACAGGAATCACAGGATCCACAGGATGCACAGGATCCACAGGAATCACGGGATGCATGGGATCCACAGGATGCACGGGATCCACAGGAATCACGGGATGCATGGGATCCACAGGATGCACGGGATCCACAGGATCCATGGGATGCACAAGATCCACAGGATTAATGGGATTCACAGGATCCACAGGAATCACGGGATCCACGGGATCCACGGAAATAATGGGATCCACGGATGCACAGGATCCATGGATCCATGGGATCCACAGGAATCACAGGATCCACAGGATCCACGGGATGCACAAGATCCACAGGATTCATGGGATTCACAGGATGCACAGGATCCGCAGGAATCATGGGATCCACGGGATCCACAGGATGCACAGGATTCCCAGAATTCACTGGATTCCCAGAATTCACAGGATCCACGGGATTCACAGTCTGCACAGTCTGCACAGGATCCACAGGATTCCCAGAATTCACAGGAGCCACAGAATCCACAGGATCCACAGGAATCACGGGATCCACAGAATCCACAGGATTCATGGGATGCACAGGATCCACAGGATGCACAGAATCCACAGGATCCACAGGATCCATGGGATCCACAGGATGCACAGGATTCCCAGAATCCACAGGATGCACAGAATCCACAGGATGCACAGTCTGCACAGGATGCACAGGATTCCCAGAATTCACTGGATTCCCAGAATTCACAGAATCCACAGGATCCACAGTCTGCACAGGATCCACAGGATTCCCAGAATTCACAGGATTGCCAAGATTCCCAGCAGAGCTCAGCAGATTTGGGGCTGTGTTCCATCGCAGGAGCTGTGCCACGTCACACCTCCAGCAAAAAATCTCTGCCAGAAGGGATCAGATGGGATCCCTCAGAAACTTCCTCATCCCTGAGAGACTGGAAGCAGCTCTGCAGTATTGAAATATTAACATGCAGTGGTAACACACCCTGGTCTCGCTGAATCGCTTTACAGTCCAGCAGGGAGCCATCACATTCCTGATGTCTTGGGGAGGAAGTGCCACTCAGGTCAATAAACATTTGTTTGCAGCAGAGCTGAGAAACCAGACAAACACAGGGAGCCTGTTCCTCCAGTGACTGGGGCTCTGACTGAAGGCAATAAATGGAGTAGAAATGTAGTTTCAGGCCATTTCAGGCATTTTGTTTTGGCCTTTCAGTTGCAGTTATGAGGCCTCGTTAACTAATCCACACCCTGGCAATGGTCTGCAGCCGTGTTTCAGCTGTGGCTGTCAGAGTGCTCACAACCCCTGTCCTGGGCAAGCACAGCCCTGTCCTGGGCTGGAGCCCACCCCACACCCTGACAGTGCAGGGGGAAAAAGGGGAGCTGGAGAGGCTGCAGGGCAGCAGGGAAAGGGTCTGTGCTTCTGCAGGGAGGAGACCAAAGGATGTGCTCATGCCCTTTGAGCTTCCCTTTGATGCACTCGAGTCTGTCCTTTCCCAGATGGCAAGCGAATGTCTGAGACACAGCTGGGTGGTTTTGTTGTGGGTGCCAGGACCGAGGGGAAGAATTCAGTGAGAAATTGGAATTCTGAGCATCAGCAGCGCTGTTTCCCTCAAGAGAGGAGCTGAGCTGCAGAAATCCCTGCCTGCCTTGTCTGCTGAGGCTGCTCAGAGTGCAGGGAGGGCCAGGGGACCCTCGGGGTGCCCAGGGGGCTCCCCTGGTCCTTGGGTGTTTCTGTGAGCCCTGAGGGGTGTCAGGAGCTGGGGTGGGACATGGCCCAGCACGGGGTGCCAGGTCAGGCTCTGGGCGAGCTGCCACCACTGCCAACCTGGGCCAGGGGAAACCTGACTCTTCCTCCAGAGAGGGAATTAGGTGGGAACTAAATTTAGCTGCTGTTGCCTGGGGAGCGTGGTAAATGATAGCTGTGAGCTGCTGCTCCACGTGCAGCCCGTGCTGGGCTCTCTGGGCTGGCAGCCAGCAGGAAACCCCCAGAACCACCCGTGGGTGACACCAGCACAGCACAGATGGGGCTCCCATAAATCACAGGGACTGCAGCCACAGTGCCTGGGGAGAACAGTTCCTGTGAGAGAGGAGAACAGTCCCTGTGCCTGGGAAGAACAGTCCCTGTGAGAGAGAACGGTCCCTGTGACAGAGGAGAACAGTCCCTGTGACAGAGAACAGTCCCTGTGACAGAGGAGAACAGTCCCTGTGCATGAGAACAGTCCCTGTGAGAGAGGAGAACAGTCCCTGTGCCTGAGAACAGTCCCTGTGACAAAGAACAGTCCCTGTGACAGAGGAGAACAGTCCCTGTGACAGAGAACAGTCCCTGTGACAGAGGAGAACAGTCCCTGTGACAGAGAACAGTCCCTGTGACTGAGAACAGTCCCTGTGAGAGAGGAGAACAGTCCCTGTGACAGAGAACAGTCCCTGTGCCTGAGAACAGTCCCTGTGACAAAGAACAATCCCTGTGACAGAGGAGAACAGTCCCTGTGACAGAGGAGAACAGTCCCTGTGACAGAGAACAGTCCCTGTGACAGAGGAGAACAGTCCCTGTGCCTGAGAACAGTCCCTGTGACAGAGGAGAACAGTCCCTGTGACAAAGAACAGTCCCTGTGAGAGAGAACGGTCCCTGTGACAGAGGAGAACAGTCCCTGTGACAGAGAACAGTCCCTGTGACAGAGAACAGTCCCTGTGAGAGAGGAGAACAGTCCCTGTGACAGAGGAGAACAGTCCCTGTGACAGAGGAGAACAGTCCCTGTGACAGAGAACAGTCCCTGTGAGAGAGGAGAACAGTCCCTGTGACAGAGAACAGTCCCTGTGCCTGAGAACAGTCCCTGTGACAAAGAACAATCCCTGTGACAGAGGAGAACAGTCCCTGTGACAGAGGAGAACAGTCCCTGTGACAGAGAACAGTCCCTGTGACAGAGGAGAACAGTCCCTGTGCCTGAGAACAGTCCCTGTGACAGAGGAGAACAGTCCCTGTGACAAAGAACAGTCCCTGTGAGAGAGAACGGTCCCTGTGACAGAGGAGAACAGTCCCTGTGACAGAGAACAGTCCCTGTGACAGAGGAGAACAGTCCCTGTGACAGAGAACAGTCCCTGTGACAGAGAACAGTCCCTGTGACAGAGGAGAACAGTCCCTGTGACAGAGAACAGTCCCTGTGACTGAGAACAGTCCCTGTGAGAGAGGAGAACAGTCCCTGTGACAGAGGAGAACAGTCCCTGTGACAGAGAACAGTCCCTGTGAGAGAGGAGAACAGTCCCTGTGACAGAGAACAGTCCCTGTGCCTGAGAACAGTCCCTGTGACAAAGAACAATCCCTGTGACAGAGGAGAACAGTCCCTGTGACAGAGGAGAACAGTCCCTGTGCCAGAGGAGAACAGTCCCTGTGACAAAGAACAGTCCCTGTGACAGAGAACAGTCCCTGTGACAGAGAACAGTCCCTGTGCCAGAGGAGAACAGTCCCTGTGACAAAGAACAGTCCCTGTGACAGAGAACAGTCCCTGTGACAGAGGAGAACAGTCCCTGTGACAGAGAACAGTCCCTGTGCCAGAGGAGAACAGTCCCTGTGACAAAGAACAGTCCCTGTGACAGAGAACAGTCCCTGTGACAGAGAACAGTCCCTGTGACAGAGCAGAACAGTCCCTGTGACAGAGGAGAACAGTCCCTGTGACAGAGTGACCTGAGTCTGATTGCAGTGTGTCCCTGGCCACCAGTGCACTGCTGGCTGGGTTCTGTTCCCTGCCATCTGTGGGAAGCTCTGAGCCTTACCAAAAGGAACTGGAGAAGAAAAAAAAGACATTTCTATGCATCAACAGTGCAAAGCTTCCCTTTGAAAGAACCCCAGCAGTGCCCTGACACCTGCTTTGGAAGGGAAGGGTTTTCCTCCCTGAAGCAAGCCCTGGGTGCTGTGCTCCCACTGCCATGGGCTCTGTGTCTGGGCTGGCCAGGGCTCTGGGCCAGCTCAGCTCTGCCCTCAGTGGCCACTCTGGGGTCCCCAGGACTGACCCCACGGCTGCTGGGGCTGGAGCCCATTGTGTGTGGGGCTGCTCTTATCTGGGGCTGTGCCAGGCACCCTGTGTGCTTTGGGTGACTCACCCTGCACTTCCACACACACAGGAATTTAAAGGACAAACAGGAGCTGGTGACCCAGCTGTGAATGGGGACGGGAAAGGAGAGGAAAGCTCTGCTTGAGCTGCAGCAGTTTGCTGACCAGGCAGGCTGGGTGCCAGGAATGAGCCTCTGCATGGTCAGCATCTGGATGAGGCAGCTTGAGAATTCAAGGATTTTGTTAATGTTCTATGGCCTTTTATTTTGCCTCTGCTTGTTTTTCTTCCATGAGATGTTGAGGTTTCATCTGTCCAGGAACTCAGTATGGAAACTATAAATAGCTGTGACGGGGTCTGAAAGCTGAGCAGGGAGAGCAGAGGAGATTGTGGCCAGGGTGGTGAAACCCTTGAGATGGGGTCTGAAAGCTGAGGAGGAGATTGAGGCCAGCCTGGTGAAACTCCTGAGATGGGGTCTGAAAGGTGAGGAGGAGATTGTGGCCAGCCTGGAGAACCCTTGAGATGGGGTCTGAAGGCTGAGGAGGAGATTATGGCCAGCCTGGTGAAACCCTTGAGATGGGGTCTGAAAGCTGAGGAGGAGATTCTGGCCAGCCTGGTGAACCCTTGAGATGGGGTCTGAAAGCTGAGGAGGAGATTGTGGCCAGCCTGGTGAAACCCTTGAGGCAGGGTCTGAAGGCTGAGGAGGAGATTGTGGCCAGCCTGGTGAAACCCTTGAGGCAGGGTCTGAAGGCTGAGGAGGAGGTTATGGCCAGCCTGGAGAACCCTTGGCTGCTCTGCTGCCTGTGCTGCAGGGCTGGGCAGCCCCAGCAGCAGCTGCATCCTGTGCAGCTCCAGAGGTGCAGTGCAGGCAGAAACCACACACTGACACTGCAGCTCCTCCTTCTGCACCTGGGGAAAGCAGGGCCAGGCCAGCATTCCCAAAACTCCCATCCCAGCACCCAGGGGCCCAGAGCAGGCTTTGGCATCTCTGGTTTGGCCTGGTGGAGCTGAGCTGTGTGCTCTGTTCCCATGGGGCTGGTGCAGGGAGTCTGGGGGCTCTGGGACCCCCCAGTGCTGGGCACAGCCGGGGCTGGGGCCAAGCCCAGCTCTGCCATCCCCTCCCTGTCCCTGCAGCATGGCTGGGGTGCTGGACAAGGCTCACCCCCCACTAAAACCTGGCTCATCCTCTCTGCAAAGTCTCCAGTGACACACAGAAATGTCTGTTTCAAAACAGGCTGTGGGCACTCGCAAAGGGAAAGGGAGTGTCTTTTATGTACGTGTTTATTTATTCTTGAGTGAGGTTTATTTGTCTCCTGGGTTTACCCCAGGCCATAGCCACCCTGTTTGTTGCCATTTGCCATCAGTGTTATATTTAGCCACTCGTGTGTGATGGCAAACACTCAGTGGCTTCTGCTTCCAGCAGTGGCAATTCCATTTCCAGCTGCTGCAGGTCCTGGGGATGCAGGAGATGTTGGCAGTGCTGTGGTTTGGGGGAAAGCTGCAGCTCTGCATTTCACATGTGAAATGTGCTGCTCAAAGCTCAGTGATCTGAGAGCAGCTCCTGAAACTGGACCTGAAGGGCTGGGACTGTGAGCCAGAGCAATGCTGGGGTTCAAAGGACACCCTTCCAAAGGACACCAGAAGGAAGATTTTTCTGGCAATAAAAACCAGAGTGCCAGGAATGTGAGGCTGGAGTGTTTGCTTTCCTGAGGATGAATTTTGTGTACTGGCAGGATGTGCAAACAGACACAGCAGGCACCTGCACCGTGTGACTGTCCCCCTCTGAGCACAGCTTGGGATCTACCCCACGCCAAGGCAGCAGCGAGCGTGGGGTTACAGAACAACCCAAAGCCAGGGGGAGCTGGGGTTTGGGAGCCTGGGGCTGCTCACACACTGTGACACTGGCTGTGCTGCGCTTGGATGGGGCTGTCTGTGTGCCAGCCCCTCCTGCCTGGGCAGAGAGCAGGGATGGGGACAAGGGCTGGGGACCCAGGGATGGGGACAAGGGCTGGGGACAAGGGATGGACACCCAAGGATGGGGACAAGGGATGGGGACCAGGGATGGACACCAGGGATGGACACCAGGGATGGACACCAGGGATGGACACCAGGGATGGAGACCAGGGATGGACACCAGGGATAGACACCCAGGGATGGACACCAGGGATGGACACCAGGGATGGACCCAGGGATGGGGCAGAAGCAGTCTGTGCCAGCACAGCCTCCCCATACTGCACCTCCATGCTGGTGGTGGAAGTAAAATAAAAATTAAAATAATAAAAAAAAAATAAAATAAAAATTAAAAATTAAAATTAAAATTAAAAATTAAAAATTAAAAATAAAATAAAAATAAAAATAAAAATAAAAATAAAAATAAAAAATTAAAAATTAAAATTAAAATTAATAATACTAAAACCCAGCAGATTTTACTGAGAGGTGACACACAAATGGAAGGGTCAGTATGTTTGGATCTCATAGAAGCAATGTTCCTCTCATAGAGTTTTGGAGCCCTTTGGAATTCACGTACAGAGAAGATTTCAGCACATAGCTTGGCTAGGATAAAAAGAAAAGCTTTGGCAGGATCCCTCCGTGTCCATTTATAGCACGTGGGGCGGTGCAGGCTCTGGCCAGCTGTGTCTGCATCACCAGAGCCCTCCCTGGGATGGACAGCAGGGACAGGGGTGGCAGAGGAGGGCCCAGGGGGGCTGTGCCCAGCCCAGCCCTGCCCCAGCCCAGCTGCAGCCACCAGGACAGGGCAGCGAGCTGTCCCCACCCCAGGGACACCCAGACACAGCCTGGCTGTGGCACTGCTGCAGAGGGGACACACAGAGAATTCCTGCAACTAAACACACCTGGGGCCTGAAATAGTGACAAACTCCTGGTGCCTCCAGCTGGGAGCTCCCAGCCCTCGCTGCTGGCAGAGGGGACACAGGGTGGCCCTGCAGTGTCCCCAGGATGGCCTGCAGTGTCCCCAGGGATGGCCCTGCAGCGTCCCCATGGTGGCCCTGCAGTGTCCCCATGGTGCCCTGCAGTGTCCCCAGGGTGGCCCTTCAGTGTCCCCATGATGCCCTGCAGTGTCCCCAGGGTGGCTCTACACTGTCCCCAAGGACAGCCCTGCAGTGTCCCCAAGGACAGCCCTGCAGTGTCCCCATGGTGCCCTGCAGTGTCCCCAAGGACAGCCCTGCAGTGTCCCCAGGGTGGCTCTACACTGTCCCCAAGGACAGCCCTGCAGTGTCCCCAGGCTGCCTGGCAGTGTCCCCAAGGACAGCCCTGCAGTGTCCCCAGGGATAGCCCTGCAGTGTCCCCAGGCTCCCTGGCAGTGTCCCCAGGGTGGCCCTGCAGTGTCCCCAGGGATAGCCCTGCAGTGTCCCCAGGGTGGCCCTACAGTGTCCCCAGGGATAGCACTCCAGTGTCCCCAGGGTGGCCCTGCAGTGTCCCCAGGCTGCCTGTGCCCCACAGCACAGACCCCAGTCCCAGACCCCAGCCCTGGGGAGCTGAGGCTCACCCTGAGCTGGGGCTGCTGGAGCTGTCACCGAGCTCTCAGACCCTCCCTGCTCTCAGCTCTCTCAGACCCCCCTGCTCTCAGACCCTCCCCACTCTCAGCTCTCTCAGACCCCCCTGCTCTCAGCTCTCTCAGACCCTCTCTGCTCCCAGCTCTCTCAGACCCTCTCTGCTCTCAGCTCTCTCAGACCCTCCCTGCTCTCAGACCCTCTCTGCTCTCAGCTCTCTCAGACCCTCCCTGCTCTCAGACCCTCTCTGCTCCCAGCTCTGCTCCGGGGTCACTGATCCCTGGGATTCACACAGCTGTGCTGGGCTTTGCAATAAACACCCAGGGAAGGCTGAGCTGCATTTCTGTGGAACCAGGAGTCCAAAACTGCTCTGGGGCCGTGTGGAAAGGGCAGGCTGGACTCAGAGCCCAGGTTACACTGAAGGGTTGGAGTTGCATTCTGCAGGAGCACTTTATTTCCTCCTGGCCTCCTTCCTCCACTCCCAATCCATAACACAAAATGTTTTGAAGAAGGAAGAGATGACCCAGATCACCTCACCTCAGTGGGGCTGCTGTTGTACAGAGACAAGGGAGCTGCACGGAAGGGTCCCAAAACTCCAAATCCTTGCACCAAAAATAGAATTTGGGGGACTTGCAGTGTAAGGTTTCTCATAGCTATAAAAAGAAAATGGAAATGTTTCCCTTTGGTGCATCTACATCCTTCCCCCTAAATAAGTGATTTCCTTTTCTCCTTGCTGATTAGGAAGCTCTCCTCTGGAGGTTGGCTTTGATGTCTCAGGAAAAGAAAAATCAAATTAGCAAATCTACAGGAAAGAATTAGCACGGCCCCATTCCCTGGGCCTGGAATGAGGGATTAACACTCTGACGGATCCCTGCTGGCTTCCAGCAAGGAAAAGGGAGTGCAGTTGGCTTAGAGCTCCCCAGGGTGGGAACAAGGGGACATCCGGAGTGCTGCCAGCAGCCTTTGGGGAGTGTTTGCTGTGCATCCTTCCTCCCTGGAAACCCCGGCTGTCACAGCTCTGGCTGATGGGTTTGGGGCTGTCACAGCTCTGGCTGATGTGTTTGGGGCTGTCACAGCTCTGGCTGATGTGTTTGGGGTTTCACAGCTCTGGCTGATGGGTTTGGGGCTGTCACAGCTCTGGCTGATGGGTTTGGGGCTGTCACAGCTCTGGCTGATGGGTTTGGGGCTCCACAGCTCTGGCTGATCTGTCTGGGGCTGTCACAGCTCTGGCTGATGGGTTTGGGGCTGTCACAGCTCTGGCTGATGGGTTTGGGGCTGTCACAGCTCTGGCTGATGGGTTTGGGGCTGTCACAGCTGTGGCTGATGGGTTTGGGGCTGTCACAGCCCTGGCTGATGTGTTTGGGGCTGTCACAGCTGTGGCTGATGGGTTTGGGGTTGTCACAGCCCTGGCTGATGGGTTTGGGGCTGTCACAGCTCTGGCTGATGTGTCTGGGGCTGTCACAGCTCTGGCTGATGGGTTTGGGGCTGCCACAGCTGTGGCTGATCTGTCTGGGGCTGTCACAGCTCTGGCTGATGTGTTTGGGGTTTCACAGCTCTGGCTGATGGGTTTGGGGCTGTCACAGCTCTGGCTGATGGGTTTGGGGCTCCACAGCTCTGGCTGATGGGTTTGGGGCTCCACAGCTCTGGCTGATGGGTTTGGGGCTGTCACAGCCCTGGCTGATGGGTTTGGGGCTGTCACAGCTCTGGCTGATGGGTTTGGGGTTTCACAGCTCTGGCTGATGTTTTTGGGGCTGTCACAGCCCTGTGACAGGGACAAGGGTCCCTGGCTCCTCTCTGGCCCAGCAGCACTGCTCCAAGCCCTGCCCCACACCATCCCTGCCCAGGGCACAGCACCCCCCTCCCTGGGCTGGGACAGGGCATCCCCTGCATTCCCAGCACGTTTGGGGGCAGGCAGAATTCCCACTGGGATTTGGGTGAAAGCAGAGCTGCCCTTGACAGCCGAGCCCCAGTGAGTGCCCAGGGGTGGCTGCACCATCCATGTCCCCACCCCAGTCCTGCCAGGACCCTGCACTGTCCCCTGCCCTGCCAGGACCCTGCGCTGTCCCCTGCCCAGCCCTGCCAGGACCCTGCACTGTCCCCACCCCAGCCCTGCCAGGACCCTGCACTGTCCCCACCCCAGCCCTGCCAGGACCCTGCACTGTCCCCTCCCCAGCCCTGCCAGGACCCTGCGCTGTCCCCTCCCCAGCCCTGCCAGGACCCTGCACTGTCCCCTCCTCAGTCCTGCCAGGACCCTGTGCTGTCCCCAGCCCTGCCAGGACCCTGCGCTGTCCCCAGCCCTGCCAGGACCCTGCGCTGTCGCCAGCCCTGCCAGGACCCTGCACTGTCCCCTCCCCAGCCCTGCCCTGCCAGGACCCTGCACTGTCCCCTCCCCAGCCCTGCCAGGACCCTGCACTGTCCCCTGCCCTGCCAGGACCCTGCACTGTCCCCAGCCCTGCCCTGCCAGGACCCTGCGCTGTCCCCAGCCCTGCCAGGACCCTGCACTGTCCCCAGCCCTGCCAGGACCCTGCGCTGTCCCCAGCCCTGGCAGGGACAGGGGGAGCCCTCGCAGGCACGGGCAGCACACCCAGGGGCTGTGTGAGCGCTGCCCTTCCATTCCCTCTCATTAAGCAAAGCCCTGCCGTGTTTATCTGAGCTATAAATAGCTCCCCGTGTCTGCATTCGCTCTCTGCGGTCACTGACAGGCAGGGTTGGGGTTTGGGGTTGGGCTTTTAAACCTGACGGGGTTTTTGCCTATTGCTGGTGTCAGAAGGGAGTGCAAAACCAGATTAAACACACAGAGATTAAACAGAGAGATGTAGAAATGAGTCTAAAAATAAGCAGGGAGCAGGCTCCAGTAATGCCCAGGGCAGCTGTGACGGGAAAGAGCCCTGTGATCCCACTGGGGGCAGATGGGCCTGAAATCCCTGCCCTGGGAGGCCCTGCAGGGGCTGCTGGCACCTCAGGGAGCTGCTGGCACCCCCAGGACCTGCTGGCACCCCCAGGACCCACTGACACCCCCAGGACCCACTGACACCCCCAGGACCTGCTGGCACCCCCAGGACCTGCTGGCACCCCCAGGACCTGCTGAAATCCCAGGACCTGCTGACCTGTCCAGGACCTGCTGGCACACTCCAGGAGCTGCTGACACCCCCAGGACCTGCTGGCCTGTCCAGGACCTGCTGACACCCCCAGGACCTACTGGCACCCTCCAGGACCCACTGACACCCCCAGGACCTGTTGACACACTCCAGGACCTGCTGGCACCCCCAGGACCCACTGACACCCCCAGGACCTGCTGAAATCCCAGGACCTGCTGGCCTGTCCAGGACCTGCTGACACCTCCAGGACCTGCTGACACCTCCAGGACCTCTTGACACACTCCAGGACCCACTGACACCCCCAGGACCCGCTGGCACCCCCAGGACCTGCTGACCTGTCCAGGACCCAGGACCCAGCACAGCCCCCGTGCCACCCCGGCAGCTCTGCAGTGCAAACCACGCTGGCCAGAGCTGCAGCCCCATGCAGGAGAGCCTGGGGGCTGCAGACCCACCCTGAGCAGGGCTGGAGTGGTGCTCGGGTGGAGCCCAGCTGTTGTGGCTTTGCTGATCTGCAATTTCTGCCTTCCTGGCTGGGCCCAGGGCTGTGGCAGTGCCAGTCCCACAAGGGGACAGCAGCAGCTCCTGGCACAGCAGGAGGATGCCCAGGGAGAGGATGGCCAGGGAGAGGATGGCCAGGGAGAGGATGCCCAGGGAGAGGATGGCCAGGGAGAGGATGGCCAGGGAGAGGATGCCCAGGGAGAGGATGGCCAGGGAGAGGATGCCCAGCTCCACCTGGGAGGGTCGGGCAGGGCAGACCCCGGCACGCAGGAGGAGCTGCCACGAGGAAATGGAAAATCCCAGAGCAGAGGAGGCTGGAGCTGATTCCTGCCCATACAGCCATGCCTGAGCAGTGCAGAGGAATTTTGGCTTTGGTGCTGCTGGGCAGGGGGAGCTGCTTGGGCAGGCCCGGGTGCAGCCGGTGTGTGGGTAATTCCCTATCAGGAATTAGTAACACCTAAGGGTGGAGTCATGGAAAATGTGGAGCGCTGGCACGCTGGCTCCAGAACCTGCTTGACAAGAAATAACCTTGGGCTGCTGGAGGTGGATCATTGGCAAGTGTCACTCACAATGGGGGGGACAGGCGGATTAGGGCTCTGTGAACAGGCTCCTTTGTCTGCAGAAATGCTGCTGCTGCTGACGGAGACTCTGCCCTCCCTCCTGGGGTGAGTGAGCACCCCTGATGTGTCTGTGCTGCCTGGAAACAGAGCCACGGTCAGCCTGTGTGTCCTGGCACTGCCAGCTCTGGAACTGCTCCACCACTGGCACCTCCCTGCACCTGGCTGTCACCTCCCTGCACCTGGCTGTCACCTCCCTGCCACCTCACACACCTGGCTGCCACCCCCCTGCACCTCCCTGTCACCCCCCTGCACCTCCCTGCACCTGGCTGTCACCTCCCTGCCACCTCACACACCTCCCTGCCACACCCCTGACACCTGGCTGTCACCCCCCTGTACCTGGCTGTCACCTCCCTGCCACCTCACCACACCTGGCTGCCACCTCACCACACCTGGATGCCACCCTCCTGCACCCCCCTGCCACCTCCCTGCACCTGGCTGTCACCTCCCTGCACCTGGCTGTCACCTCCCTGCACCTCCCTGTCACCCCCCTGACACCCCCCTGACACCTCCCTGCACCTGGCTGTCACCCCCCTGTCACCTCACCACACCTGGCTGCCACCCCCCTGCACTTCCCTGTCACCCCCCTGCACCTCCCTGCCACCTCACACACCTGGCTGCCACCCCCCTGCACCTGGCTGTCACCCCCCTGTCACCTCACCACACCTGGCTGTCACCTCCCTGCACCTCCCTGTCACCCCCCTGCACCTCCCTGCACCTGGCTGTCACCCCCCTGCACCTGGCTGTCACCTCCCTGCCACCTCACACACCTGGATGCCACCCCCCTGTCACCCCCCTGTCACCCCCTGCCTCTGTGACTCGAGCACAAGCCATTTTTGCCCACCCCAGCAGCAGGAGGAGCAGACCCAGGCCCTGCTGTGCCCCCCTGTTGTGCCACCCATCACTGACCGTGCAGTGCCACACACAGCTGCCACCACTCACCCTGAACAGCTTCCACCCATTCCCAGGAAGGAAGGTGATCAGTCTGGCTGCAGCTTGGCACAAATGTTTCCCAAATAAAGGCCTTGGCATTTACTGACATCCAGGAGCTTTTGAGGGCACCATATGACACATGGGGAAATGGAAACTCATGTGGGATGAGTCTTAGGAAAACTAAGGAGTGTTTCCTGGGGGAGTTTTAAGCTGCTCTCCTGTCTCTCTGAGCCCTTTTCAGCACTAGAAGAGCTCTAAGGTCTCCCTGGAGCCTTCTCCTCTCCAGGGTAATAGCCACAGCTCTCTCAGGCTGTCTGGTGATGGCTTGAGTTTTTCTTTAATAATTTAATTTATCCCTTCAGATTTGCCCGATTTTTGTTCACCACCAGCCCAGTTTTCTCAGGGCCCCTGGCCTTGGGAGTGTGAGTTGTCCCTGCCAGGGCTCCCTGCAGGCAGAGGGCTGAGCTCACCCTGAGTTCCCAGAGCTGCACTGGCTGCTCATGGCAGCGTCACATTTCCCCAGAGCACGGGGCAAAATCCACCTTTCCGTGCCTCAGCTGTTTTAGTGACTTGTCACGATCTGAATCTCACCCTCCAGGCACAGCAGGCGCTGGGGGCAGAGGGGCAGTGGCCAGTGTGGCCAAAGCACTGGGGCCACCAGCCTGGATGATGCTGGGGGCACCAGGGCTGTGCCAATTCCATCCCAGTTCCATCACAATTCCATCCCAGTTCCATGCCCATGCCATCCCAATTCCATCACATTTCCATCACAATTCCATCCCAGTTCCATGCCCATTCCATCCCGATTCCATCACAATTCCATCCCAGTTCCATGCCCATTCCATCAAAATTCCATCCCAGTTCCATCCCAATTCCATCCCAATTTCATCCCAGTTCCATCTCAATTCCATTCTGATTCCATCCCTGTTCTATCTCATTCCATCACAATTCCATCCCAGTTCCATGCCTAATTCCATTCCAATTCCATCACAATTCCATGCCAATTCCATCACAATTCCATCCCAGTTCCATGCCCATTCCATCACGATTCCATCACAATTCCATCACAATTCCATCCTGATTCCATCCCAGTTCCATGCCCATTCCATCCTGATTCCATCCCAATTCCATCACATTTCCATCACAATTCCATCCCAGTTCCATGCCCATTCCATCCCAATTCCATCACAATTCCATCCCAGTTCCATGCCCATTCCATCCCCATTCCATGCCAATTCCCTCCCAATTCCATCCCAATTCCATCACAATTCCTTGCCAATTCCCTCCCAATTCCATCCCAGTTCCATCTCAATTCCATTCTGATTCCATCCCTGTTCTATCTCATTCCATCCCAGTTCCATCCCAGTTCCATCCCAGTTCCCAGTGTCCCTGTGCTGTCTGAGGGGGCTGTGACCCACATTTGCAATGTGGATTTGTCAATCTTTAGTTTCAGCCTCTTGGATTCATATTTCTTTAAATCTGCATATTCCATCCAGCTAACTCTGAATGCCACCTCTCCTTGGGTTTAACTCAATTCCAGCTTTTAGCTTTGTGTTTTGTAGTTTCCTCACTTGCAGGAGAAGGGCTGGGAGAGGGCAATGCCTGGAGGAAGCAGCAGGAGCCACATCCCTGCCTGACACAGCATCCCTGCCTGACACAGCATCCCTGCCCTGACACATCCCTGCTGGGGCCACTGGCCATGGCCTGGCACACAGGACAAAGTCACAGCAAGTCTCAGATTCTTCTGCAAGCTGAGTGCAGACAGATCAACAACAGCTTCAGAGAGAGCAGGGAAAAAGGAGCTCCATAACTTGTAATTCAGGGATGAAGCTGCTGCTTGTGCAAATGAGAGCTGCAGGCTCTGAGGCTCATCTGTCACTGAAACCCTGCTGGTGACTAAGGAAAACGTCTGACCCAAAAATGTAAAAGTCATGAATCATTCCTGAAAGTCAGAAGATGTTTCCTAACCCATATTACTTCAGAGCAGCCCTCAGCATCCTGTTTGCCTCTGGCCTTTGCTCAGGGCTGTGACTCAGGAGTACGGGGAGTCACCCCAAGAGCAGGGAGGCAGAGCCCAGCTCTGGTAAACTGCTCAGGGGGACACAGGATTCCTTCCAAAGTGTTCATGAGTGTGTGGCTGCTTGCCTGTCTCTGGTTTGGGAGAGAGAGGAACACCCAGAACATCCATGGCCTCACTGCCAGGCAGGTGATGCTGAGGTGGCAGCACTGTGAGGAGCAGAGGGACCCACTGGGCATGGCACACCTCAGCACCGTCCCCACTGCCACTCACCGGGCTGGCTTACCCACAGGTGTGTTTTTATGTGTGTACACACACACATAAACAGCAGGGTTTGTGTATGCTCATCTACAGACAGCTCCTGTGGTTTCACAGACAGATGGGAGAGCTCCTGCCCAGTGACTGAGCACTTCCAAATGGACCTGTTCAGAGAGGGAGGAAATAACTTTGGCTCATCTATGGGAGCAGAAAGTGCTTCAGTTTCCTGCAGGAGTCCTGGGCTCAGTGGGTCTGTTCCTCCCCCTGCCATCCACACTGAGCTGGCTCTGAGCTGGGAAGGAGAAATCGCTGCTGGGAACTTGGGCAGCAGCCCAGCCTCTCTGTCCTTCCCAAGGCTCTGCAGCATCGATGGCTCTAAAGCAAAGGCACCTCTCTGATGTTGGTTGTCAGAGTTTCTTTCCTCGTGCAGAGCCCTGCAAATTCTCCACTGGAGCCAAATGAATTCCAGGCTGAGAACTCCCCTGCATTTTGTGGGCCCAGGGTCTGGGAATCCCAGGGCCAAACCCAGTAACTGCTCATCACTGGGGAAAGTCTCAGGGATCAGGATGTCCCCAGCTCACTCGGGCTGTGCTGGGCTCCCCTTTTCCTGCCTTTACAAATGCCGAGGAATTGATATTAATTATGGAATTGTGCTTTATAAGAGACACAAGAGGAGGTGATTCCTGCCTTGTCTTTCAGCTTGAGAAATAATTGCTTCACTTAACAGATGCTCCCCTGGGATTGACTCGTGCATTTCCATTTGCTGCAGCTGCAGGAGAGCCCAGCAGCTCCAGAGCTCGGGGATCAGATGTGGGGAGCTCTCACCTGTGGGGTACAGCCCCAAAATGATCCTTTTCCTCCTGCTGCCCACCAGGACCCTGGGTTTAGCTGAGGAATCCTTACTGGCTCTGGCTCACAGCTGGGAGTGCCTGCCCTGCTCCTGGGGTGCCCAGGGATGGACTGGCAGGGGATGTGGGGTGGGTAACGAAGGTCCCTGTGTGCAAGGGGAGCAGCACAGAGCCCAGGGCAGCTCTGGGGCACTCAGCACAGGCCTAGGATGAGCAGGATTGACACAGCAGGGGAACAGGAGACGTGAGTTTGTGCTGCTGCAGTGCAGGGGGCCAACAGTGCTGGGGTTGGGGTGATGGAGCTGGTACCGGGGCTGGGGTGATGGGATTGGGGTGATGGGGTCGGGGTGATGGAGCTGGTACCAGGGTTGGGGTGATGGGGTTGGGGTGATGGAGCTGGTACCAGGGTTGGGGTGATGGGGTTGGGGTGATGGAGCTGGTACCAGGGCTGGGGTGATGGGGTTGGGGTGCTGGGATTGGGGTGCAGGGGTTGGAGTGATGGGATTGGGGTGCTGGGGTTGGGGTGTTGAGGGCAGGGTGATGGGATTGGGGTGCTGGGGTTGGAGTGATGGGGTTGGGGTGCAGGGTCAGGGTGATGGGATTGGGGTGCTGAGGGCAGGGTGCAGGGGTTGGGATAATGGGATTGGGGTGATGGGATTGGGGTGATGGGGTCAGGGTGATGGGGTCGGGATGCTGAGGGCAGGGTGATGGGATTGGGGTGCTGGGATTGGGGTGCAGAGGTTGGAGTGATGGGATTGGGGTGCTGAGGGCAGGGGTTGGGATAATGGGATTGGGGTGCAGGGATTGGGGTGCAGGGTTTGGGGTGATGGGGCTGGGCAGAATGGAGTCAGGGTCACCAGGATCGTTCTTCCAGCCGAAGCTGTCTGCTCCATCCTTTGTGTGAGCACCAGGGGGTTCCTGCCTCCCCCAGCTTTTACCTGATGGTTTATTGTCATGCAAGGAGCCATTGCTCATTGTGGGTCTCCACATGGAGAAATGCAAATTTCATTTCTTGTGGGAGACAGTTAAGAAATGCTCCTCAACAGTTCCCCTTGTTAATAGCTCTTTAATTCTCTAATGAATATTTATGAGTGGTTGCCTGAAAGCAATGAACCCTGGACTGTATAGACTGATATTGATTGTGTTTGAAATTAAAAGAATAGTGATTTTTTTTCTCTTTTGGTGGAAAAGCTGAACAAGAGGAAGGCAGCCTCAAATTCAGAGTGGGGTTTTTAAATTACAGCAATGGATTATTGAAACATCTCTTACCAGAGAAATGCCCTAAAGACAGGGGGCTGGTGGCATGTCAGCAGTGTCTGCCCATGTTGGGGACACAGTTGTGTCCCTGCCCATCGTGGCAGTGGCACCCCCAGGCAGCCCCAGTTTCCCCCCAGAGATCCCTGTCAGAGCCCTGTGCTGCTGCCACAGGGTATAAAACAGGAATAAACCTGAGTGTTCAGGCACCAGGGCCTGTCTGCATTTGCACATCAGGGCTCCTGCAGTGGGGAGCCCAGCACAGCCTGAGGTCCCTCAGCTGGGGTCACCGTGTTTTCTTTTCTTTTCCCTTTGTTTCCACCCTTCTTGCTTTTCCCCTGCAGGACTGAATTTTCCTAATAAATACTTTTCTTCTCTCAAGCTCCATCAGAGCTGTCTCAATGGTTCCTGGTGTCACTGCCCAGAGTCAGCAGTGCCAAGGGCAGGCTGGACCCCTCTCACCCTGCCTGGTGCTCCTTGGTGTTCCCTGCCCAGAATGAGCCCAGGAGCGCTGGGGGCAGCTGAGCTGCAGCTGGAAACAGGGCCAGGAGCTGCCAGGGAGGGCTCAGTGACCTGCAGAGCTCTGGGCACTGTGCCACCCTCGTGCCACCCTCGTGCCACCCTTGTGCCACCGCTGATGCGCTGTCCTGGCCATCCCCACTGGGTGCACACAGCTCTGCTGGGATGGGATGGGATCAATGGGATGGGATACAGGGATGGGATGGGATGGGATGGGATGGGATGGGATGGGATGGGATGGGATGGGATGGGATGGGATGGGATGGGATGGGATGGGATGGGATGGGATGGGATGGGATGGGATGGGATGGGATACAGGGATGGGATACAGGGATGGGATGGGATGGGATGGGATGGGATGGGATGGGATGGGATGGGATGGGATGGGATGGAATGGGATGGGATGGGATGGGATGGGATACAGGGATGGGATACTGGGATGGGATACAGGGATGGGATACAGGGATGGGATACAGGGATGGGACACAGGGATGGGATACAGGGATGGGATACAGGGATGGGATACAGGGATGGGATACAGGGATGGGATACAGGGATGGGATACAGGGATGGGATACAGGGATGGGATACAGGGATAGGATCAATGGGATGGGATACAGGGATGGAGCAGGGACAGCCCGCCCACCCCAGCCCTCCCTACCCAGCACACAGCTCACGCTGCAGCATCACTGTGCCCAAAGTGCTGCTGTCTGCACATCCCTCCTGTCAGGGATAACCCAAATGTGCTGATGGACTGGAAAGCCGTGGGTCAGGAGCCCTGGGTCAGGAACCCTGGGTCAGGAGCCCTGGGTCAGGAGCCCTGGGTCAGGAGCCCTGGATCAAGAGCCCTGGGTCAGGATCCCTGGGTCAGGAGCCCTGGATCAGGAGCCCTGGGTCAGGAGCCCTGGGCAGGATCCCTGGGTCAGGAGCCCTGGATCAGGATCCCTGGGTCAGGATCCCTGGGTCAGGAGCCCTGGGTCAGGATCCCTGGGTCAGGATCCCTGGGTCAGGATCCCTGGGTCAGGAGCCCTGGGTCAGGATCCCTGGTCAGGATCCCTGGTCAGGAGCCCTGGGTCAGGATCCCTGGATCAGGAGCCCTGAGTCAGTAGCCCTGGGTCAGGAACCCTAGCTCTATCCCAGCCAGGGGCTGTGTGTGACCCCAGGCCCCCGGTGTCCCCTGCTCAGCTCCCACCTCCTGAGCACCGTCCCCATCTCCCCTCCACTGCAGGACGCTGGCAGTGACCACTGAGGGGTAAAATATTCCCTGGGCTGCAGGGACACCTTTCTGAAGCAGAGATCAGAGCTTTAAGCACTTGACAATATTCTGACCCTGGTGTTTTAGCTCTCAGGAAGGGATGGACACACATTGGAGGGAGGAAAACAAATTTAAAAACCGAAACACCCAAAATTTCAGAGCAGCTGTTGGTAGCTTAGTGCTGGTATTTTACCTGCTGGATTCTCCAAAGGGTGCATGGAAAGGACCCTGGTTTTACAGCATCATGAGGAACCTGCCTCTTCCTTGTGTTTTCTGTGTTCTCTCAGGTTTTGCAGATGCCTGAAACCAAGGGACTGTGCAAAGCCACAAGGCTGGTTCTTACAGGTTTTTATCACTACCAAAAAGATCTGTAGAGGGAGAACTTGTCTCACTGAATTCATGGTGCTCTTTGGCTGGGAAGGAAGGCCAGCCTTGGGATTAAAGCCTGGGTCAAACTGTGCTCCCTCTCCAACTTGGTGCAGCGAAATGCTAAATACACTTTTCATGGAATACATGACAAATCCCTTCTCTCCTGTCACCCACTCTGTCACTGTCATCATTTCCCAGAGCTCATCTGGGTCACTCAGAGGTTTCTGGTGCAGGAAAACATCCTGTTTTTCCTCTCAGTGCACCACTGGAGTGATCCCAGCCTGTCTGGGATGTGACATGGGGGTTTCTGCTGCGGGGACTCTCCACAGATCAGAGTGCCTGGTGCCAGAGTGTCCCTGCCAGGCTGTGCAGGACCTGCCCGACCCCGCTGTCCCCAGTGACAATGCTCCCTTGCCCTGGGCCTCACTGTGCACTGAGTCAGGCTCTTTGTGCTGCAGCAGAACTCAGCTGTTCAAAGCAATGCTGTTTGACCTCATCACTTTCCAGGGTGTTTTCCCCTGGTCCCAGTGGTCCACACCCCTCCAGCCTCTCAGCTCCAGCCCAGGGACTGCAGGACGGTGAAGGTTCCCCAGTGTCACCCCTGGAATCTGCCAGCAGGAGAGGATTCCCCCAGGACACCCCTCACAGCTCTGGGCATTGCTTTGATGCTGCCCGAGTGTGCAGTGCTGCATCCAGCCCAGCACACACAGCCTGCATTAACTTTGCTGCAGTCTGGTGCATTAATAAAGCAATTATTAACTATTATAAATAATTTTTATGAGGTTTTAATCAATAACATCTCACATTCTAAAAATAGACCAGGAAGATAAGAAGGCACAAAAACATGAGTGCCAAAGTAGTTTAATTTCCTAATATGTTTCATGCTGTTAATTTACAACAAAACTGTTGCTGTGGGGATTGAAGAACCAAATTGCAGCTGCAGGATGAAAATATCAAATGAGGTAACATTTTTGTCCAAAGTGTTTGGGGCAGAACCTGTGCTGGCTGTTCTGGAGGTTGCATTTCATTTGTAAAATTCAAGTGTGCAGGCAAAGGGCAGCGCTTCAGAGCTGTGCTGAGCTGTACCGAGCTGTACCGAGCTGTACCGGGCTGTGCTGAGCTGTGCCGAGCTGTGCCAAGCTGTGCCAAGCTGTGCCAAGCTGTGCCGAGCATCCTGAGCTGTGCTGGGCTGTGCCAAGCTGTGCCGAGCTGTGCCGAGCTGTGCTGAGCTGTGCCGAGCATCCTGAGCTGTGCTGAGCTGTGCCGAGCTGTACCGAGCTGTGCCGAGCTGTGCCGAGCTGTGCCGAGCTGTGCCAGCATCCTGAGCTGTGCTGAGCTGTACCGAGCTGTGCCGAGCTGTACCGAGCTGTGCCGAGCTGTGCCAAGCTCTGCCAAGCTGTGCCGAGCTGTGCTGGGCTGTGCTGAGCTGTGCCGGGCTGTGCTGAGCTGTGCCGATCATCTTGAGCTGTGCCAAGCTGTGCCGAGCTGTGCCGAGCTGTGCCGAGCTGTGCCGAGCATCCTGAGCTGTGCCGTCCATCCCATCCCCTGCCCGTCCATCCCGTCTCCTGCCCGTCCATCCCATCTCCTGCCTGTCCATCCCATCTCCTGGCTGTTTATCCCATCTCCTGCCCGTCCATCCCATCTCCTGGCTGTTTATCCCATCTCCTGCCTGTCCATCCCATCTCCTGGCTGTTTATCCCATCTCCTGCCCGTCCATCCCATCTCCTGCCCGTCCATCCCATCCCCTGCCCGTCCATCCCATCCCCTGCCCGTCCATCCCATCCCCTGCCCGTCCATCCCATCTCCTGCCCGTCCATCCCATCCCCTGCCCGTCCATCCCATCTCCTGCCCGTCCATCCCATCTCCTGCCCGTCCATCCCATCTCCTGGCTGTTTATCCCATCTCCTGCCCGTCCATCCCATCTCCTGCCCGTCCATCCCATCTCCTGGCTGTTTATCCCATCTCCTGCCCGTCCATCCCATCCCCTGCCCATCCATCCCATCTCCTGGCTGTTTATCCCATCTCCTGCCCGTCCATCCCATCTCCTGCCCGTCCATCCCATCTCCTGCCTGTCCATCCCATCTCCTGGCTGTTTATCCCATCTCCTGCCCGTCCATCCCATCTCCTGGCTGTTTATCCCATCTCCTGTCCGTCCATCCCATCCCCTGCCCGTCCATCCCATCTCCTGTCCATCCATCCCATCTCCTGGCTGTTTATCCCATCCCCTGCCTGTCCATCCCATCCCCTGCCCGTCCATCCCATCCCCTGCCCGTCCATCCCATCTCCTGGCTGTTTATCCCATCTCCTGGCCGCAGCTGGGAACAGCAAGCCAGAGAGCTCGGCAGCCTCTGGGGATGCTGCAGGGAAGCAGACTCTACTTTTTTTTGTTCTGTTTGCACAGAATGTTATTCCTTTGGAATTTTTTTGTAGAGATGGAAGATTGCTGTGACTTCCTCATGTGACTCTCAGATCTGGAGAAGAGCTGTCAGAATGAGTCCCTCGGGCTGGTGGAGGCTGCAGAGCTCGGGCAGGGCACTGCTCAGGGGAGTTTCTGTGCCCTGGGGAGCTGCTCACAGCAGCAGAGCTGCAGCTGAAGGGGTCCAGCAGGGCAGGGAACCCTGGGTGGGGAGCCCAGAGCCAGAACCAAATATTTCCTGAGGAGCAGCAGGGCACCCTGGGCCTGGCAGCACTGCTGGGGCTGTGCTGGTGCCAGGTCCTCCCACGCTTTCCTCCCCAGCTTGGAGCTCTGGGTGCACAGCTGGCAGCTGTGGCCAGCTGGTGACACGTGGCTGGTGGCCCTGTGGGCACCTGATGTCACACCATGCCACCCAGGCTGCTCCTGCTCCCACACACCTTCAGGAGGTGCCTGGTGGCTGCAGTGCCACCCCTTGAGTGGATGCGTGTCCTGCTCAAGGAAAATGTTATGTTCAGGCAAAATTTGGAAAGAAAATTTGACTATTTGGTGGGTTTCCAAGTAGGAAATGCTAGCTGCATGTCATCTTGTCCTGAGAGGAATGGTTCACAGAGCTCCTGCCCTCGTGGCTGTCAGATTTGTTATCCCTGAGTGTGACACTGGATGCACCCATGAAAACAGAAGCCAGACATACAGCACAGGGACAGGGACCCCTCAGACCACACGCCTGAGCTGCTCCAGCAGGGCGGTTCCAGCAGAGCTGGGCAGCAGCAGCACTGCCTCTCGCTGACTGCACCTGGCTCTCACACAAACATCTCACACCTCTGCCAATAAAACAAACCCAGAGCTGCTCTGCTCTGCACTGCAGACTGGCCAGCAGCGTTCACGAAGCTGAGACTGAAGTGGATCCTGCAGCTGCATCTGCCAAGGCAGCACTTTGTCCCTGCAGCCCCTCATCCGAGCCCTGCAGGCTGCAGCTCATCTGGAGCTCGTTACCCACCCTGGTAAAACTGGATTGTGCATGGGCGTCTTCATCGCCACAGCTTGGCTCTGGAGCATGGAGTTGGAGCAGAAATAACTCCTTCAGAAGGCAGGGAGAAATAACCCAGAGCAGATCATCACAAACGAGCTTCTGCAGCCCCTGAGACATGAAAGCCACTGATGAGGTGTGTCCAGCCAGCCCCAGCTGCCCTGGGTGGCTCCGGACAGACTCGGTGTGGCACAGAGCCCTCCCAGGCACACCCACAGACAGCAGCCCAGTCACTGCGGGAACCAGAGACACCAAATTACACTCTGTGATTGGAAATGGGGAGGTTTGAGGCCACAGCAGGGTCTGCAGGGAGGGCTCTGTGGGCAGCCTGGCCAGGGCAGCACCTCACACAGCACACACACATTGCCTTGCTTTAGATCCCAGGGCAGCACCTCACACAGCACACACACATTGCCTTGCTTTAGATCCCAGGGCAGCACCTCACACAGCACACACTCATTGCCTTGCTTTAGATCCCAGGGCAGCACCTCACACAGCACACACTCATTGCCTTGCCTTAGATCCCAGGGCAGCACCTCACACAGCACACACACATTGCCTTGCTCTCTGATCCCAGGGCAGCACCTCACACAGCACACACACATTGCCTTGCCTTAGATCCCAGGGCAGCTCCTCACACAGCACACACTCATTGCCTTGCCTTAGATCCCAGGGCAGCACCTCACACAGCACACACACATTGCCTTGCTTTAGATCCCAGGGCAGCACCTCACACAGCACACACTCATTGCCTTGCTTTAGATCCCAGGGCAGCTCCTCACACAGCACACACACATTGCCTTGCTCTCTGATCCCAGGGCAGCACCTCACACAGCACACACACATTGCCTTGCTTTAGATCCCAGGGCAGCACCTCACACAGCACACACACATTGCCTTGCTTTAGATCCCAGGACAGCACCTCACACAGCACACACACATTGCCTTGCTTTAGATCCCAGGGCAGCACCTCACACAGCACACACTCATTGCCTTGCCTTAGATCCCAGGGCAGCACCTCACACAGCACACACATATTGCCTTGCTTTAGATCCCAGGGCAGCACCTCACACAGCACACACTCATTGCCTTGCTTTAGATCCCAGGGCAGCACCTCACACAGCACACACTCATTGCCTTGCTCTCTGATCCCAGGGCAGCACCTCACACAGCACACACACATTGCCTTGCTTTAGATCCCAGGGCAGCACCTCACACAGCACACACACATTGCCTTGCTTTAGATCCCAGGGCTTGGGGGCTGAAAACCGGCGTTGTTTTGTGTTCCCCTGGCACACAGGACTGAAGAGCTGCAGTGAAATCCATATGGCAGCTCAGATTTACACAGGGTTTGCAGTCAGCAGAGGAGGTGTGCAGCTCCAGGGGCAGCTCGGGGTTGGCAGAGCTCGCTGCCCACAGCAGTGCACGGACAGCAGCTCCCAGGGGCTGGACAGACCCCCCGTGCAGTGGCTCTGTCACCTCCTGCATGCAGGATTCCTGTGGTTCCAGAGTGTGGCGTGGAAGGACCTGGGCAGTGCTGGCAGCACTGAGCCCATCAGGGCACGAGTCTCCTTGCACAAAAATGTAGTTTATTAAAATAACTCTGCCCATGAGGCAGCAGTGTAGGCAGGGAAGGTGCAGAGCTGGCTGGCTCAGCCCAGAGCTGGAACAGCCAGCCTGGCCCTCAGTGCCCACAAACCCAGCAGCCAGGGCAAGGAATGAAGGCCTGGGGACAGCACGACAGGCTTGTTCTGAGGGCTGCACACTTTGGAAAGAGGAGCAAGAGAAAGACGGGCTCGAGCATGTCACTGAGCTGTGTGCCCCCAGTGTGTGACAATGACAAATCCCTTCCCTGAAGCAGGGCAGGGCTCTGATCCCGCTCCTGCTCACCATGCCCAGGGCAGGCACTGCTCCCCAGGTGCCCTGAGGAACAGTTCTGCTCCTGTTAGCTGAGAATATGGAAAAGGGCTGGGGTGAGACCTGCCCTCACAGACACCCCCGTGTCTCATCACATCACAGCTCATCACCTGGTACAAAACTCTCTGGTTAACACATCAAACTCCTGGGCTTTGCCAAAACCCTTCCCTGCATTGTCTGTGGCACACTTCTGCAATTCCCTCATTTCTCACATGAATGGGGAAGCAGACAATTTTCCCCAAGGGTCTGGAGGAGTTCCAGTCAGGACTCGGTGGGTCCAGGCTGTGTTTGGTGCAGCACATCCCAAAGCTGCCCCTGGTCCCTGGGGCTCAGCTCATCCCAGCAGGACAGAGCTGCTCTGTGGTTCCCAGGAGCTCAGCTCATCCCAGCAGGACAGAGCTGCCCCTGTGGGTCCCAGGAGCTCAGCTCATCCCAGCAGGACAGAGCTGCCCCGAGATTCCCAAGAGCTCAGCTCATCCCAGCAGGACAGAGCTGCCCTGTGGGTCCCAGGAGCTCAGCTCATCCCAGCAGGACAGAGCTGCCCCTGGTCCCTAGAGCTCAGCTCATCCCAGCAGGACAGAGCTGCCCTGTGGGTCCCAGGAGCTCAGCTCATCCCAGCAGGACAGAGCTGCCCCTGGTCCCTGGGGCTCAGCTCATCCCAGCAGGACAGAGCTGCCCCGAGATTCCCTGGAGCTCAGCTCATCCCAGCAGGACAGAGCTGCCCCTGGTCCCTGAGCTCAGCTCATCCCAGCAGGACAGAGCTGCCCCTGGCCCCAGCCCCGGGCTCAGCCAGCTCAGCCAGCTGTGAGCCAGCTCCCACTGCCCCTTTCTTGTGGCTGGTCTGGCAACGGCTTGCACATCAGAAAACAATTTTGGGATAGAGCTATGTGCTTTTAAGCTATGTTTTATATAATCAGTGTGCACGTCTATTTTAGAACATAATTTGTTGTGCTGTTGGACTGACTTTTCCTTGAATGTTCTTCCACAACCAATCCATTGGAGGGATGGATCTGATCTGAGTAAAACCACCTCTGGGTTCCTGTGAGATGGGATCTCTCCAGCCATTATCACGTTGCTTATCACTTACATTGGATCTCTCCAGCCGTTATCACGTTATTTCTCACTTACATTGGATCTCTCCAGCCGTTATCACGTTATTTCTCACTTACATTGGATCTCTCCAGCCGTTTTCACGTTATTTCTCACTTACATTATCACCAAATGCAGATGCTCACCAGCAGCACATGGCAAAGCAGAACCTAAATCTCTCTGAAATGCGACCCCGCTGAGCCCCAGGGTGCAGTGTGATGGCAGAAATGCAGATTGCTCTGGAGCACACACAGCTCAGGGCTGTGCCCTGCAGCCCCTGCACCGTGTGCTGGAGGAGCTGGGAGCAGGGCTGGGACAAAGGGCTCACAGAGCCAGGGAATGAGCAGCGGGGTCAGGAGCCAGGCAGCTGCATCCCCGGCTGGGGTGTGATGTCTGTGTGTTATTTATGTGTGCATCCACACACACAGCTCTCAGAGCCCACCGTGATTTATCAGCACGGACTAATGAACCCCATTCCTTCAGCCTGGGGCACGCAGAGGGGCTGGGGGAGCTGTGAGGTGGCTGCTGTGGAATGAGAGCCCATAAAGGACATTCCCTGAGCAGACACAGAGCCACGTCCCGACACAGCAGTGACAGGGAGCCCTGTGGTCACTCAGGCTGCTGGCCAGGTGTGGTCACTCAGGCTGCAGCCAGGGGTGGTCACTCAGGCTGCAGCCAGGTGTGGTCACTCAGGCTGCTGGCCAGGTGTGGTCACTCAGGCTGCAGCCAGGTGTGGTCACTCAGGCTGCAGCCAGGTGTGGTCACTCAGCTGTGGCCAGGTGTGGTCACTCAGGCTGCAGCCACGAGTGGTCACTCAGCTGTGGCCAGGTGTGGTCACTCAGGCTGCGGCCAGGTGTGGTCACTCGGGCTGTGGCCAGGTGTGGTCACTCAGGCTGTGGCCAGGTGTGGTCACTCAGGCTGCAGCCAGGTGTGGTCACTCAGGCTGTGGCCAGGTGTGGTCACTCAGCTGTGGCCACCCTGAGGGTGCTGCAGGAGGAGCCCCCACAGCAGGTGCTGGGAAGGGGCAGTGCCAGCAGCAGGGCTCCCTCCAGCACAGAAACAGCACTTTGGAAAAGCCTCTGCTTCAAGATGCACCTCCAAATGTTGAACATTTGTAATTTTCTTTCCAAGTTTTCTTCTTAATAATGGTTTTCTAAAACCCATGAGAACACGGGGCTGTTGCTCCAGCAGAGAAAGGCTCAAATGAATAAGCATTTTAATAAGAATTTTATCCCATGTCATAAAAAGAATTACATGAAACCCCACTGGTTTATGTGCAGGAACTGTATTTACTACAGGCAATTGAAGGAGAAATAAAATTCAACTTCAACCTCATTTCGATTTGGAAGTTATGAGAAATGTTTCTGGAAGGAGCTAATAAATGTGATGAATGCGCCCAGTGGTAATTGATCATTTATATAAAAAATTCTGGCAAACATTTAATTCCACTATTCATTAAAATGTTGCCCTTGCGAGACATAATCCATAAAAATGATCTATCTAATAACCAAGATGTCAGGGAGCTGAGATTGAGGGTGAAGGTAACCTGGGATTCCAGGAGGAAATTCCAAGTGCTGATTCCCTGGTGGGTTAATGCAGGTGGTGCCTGCCCAGCCCAGAGTGCCAGATGAGGAGCAGCCTCTCCCCAGCTCGAGTACACGATTTTTGAGCAGCTCTGCACAGTGTAAGGTTTGTGGTGCTGGGGAGAGCCAACACCAATGCTGGACACGTTTTCCCTGGGCAGCTGCTGGGCTGCACTGAGAGCAGGGACACGTCCTTGGTGTGTCCCCAGCCCCCCACTGCAGCCCAGTGTCACCTGAGATCCCCAAAATCGCTCAGGTGCACATCCTGTCACATCCCCTGACTCCTGGGACAGCAGCTTCGGCTTCTCAGGCGGTGGCCAAACTGTGGCTGAGGAGATGCAGCACCAAACCCCTCCTGGGGCTTCAGGGCAGTCCCAGGGGCATTGATGTGTCGAACCGAGGTGTCCTGGGGAAGGAGGAGCTGTGTGGGCAGGACAAGCGCTGCAGATGATGTGGGAGGTGTGGGAGGTGTGGATGGCACAGGAGGTGTGGAGGGTGTGGGAGGTGTGGGATGGGAGGTGTGGGATAGGAGGTGTGGGAGACGTGGATGGCACAGGAGGTGTGGATGTTTTGGGGGTGTGGATGCTTTGGGAGGTGTGGATGCTTTGGGATGTGTGGATGCTTTGGGAGGTGTGGGCGGCACAGGAGGTGTTGATGCTTTGTGGGGTGTGGATGGGATGGGAGGTGTGGATGTTTTGGGAGGTGTGGGATGGGAGGTGTGGGTGGCACAGGAGGTATGGGAGGTGTGGATGTTTTGGGAGGTGTGGGATGGGAGGTGTGGGTGGCACAGGAGGTGTGGGAGGTGTGGGAGGTGTGGGAGGGGTGGGAGGTGTGGATGCTTTGGGAGGTGTGAATGTTTTGGGGGGTGTGGGTGGCACAGAAGGTGTGGCAGGTGTGGGATGGGAGGTGTGGATGTTTTGGGAGGTGTGGATATTTTGGGAGGTGTGGGATGGGATGGGAGGTGTGGGAGGTGTGGATGGTGTGGGGGGTGTGGATGTTTTGGGGGGTGTGGGTGGCACAGGAGGTTTGGGAGGTGTGGCTGTCACGGATGCTGTGTCTGCTGTGGGCAGGATGGGCAGGAGAAGCTGGGTGGGTGCTGGGTGGGCAGGAGGAGCTGGGTGGGTGCTGGGTGAGCAGGAGAAGCAGGGTGGGCAGGATGGGCAGGAGGGGCTGGGTGGGTGCTGGGTGGGCAGGAGAAGCAGGGTGGGCAGGATGGGCAGGAGGAGCTGGGTGGGCAAGAGGAGCAGGGTGGGTGCTGGGTGGGCAGGAGGAGCTGGGTGGGTAGGAGGAGCTGGGTGGGTGCTGGGTGGGCAGGAGGGGCTGGGTGGGTGCTGGGTGGGCAGGAGGAGCTGGGTGGGTGCTGGGGCACTGCTCAGGGCAAGGCTGGGGGCACTGCACAGTGCTGGGGCAGCAATGCCAGGGCACAACTTCTCACCTTGGGGTGCTCCAGGGGCTGCAGATCCCCCCAGGACTCCCAGACCTGCCCCCTGCCCTTACCTAAACCAAAATCCTCTTCGAGGCAGCCAAGAAAGACACTGCCTGGTAATTCTAATTATTTGGAACGGCAGGAAAAAAATAAAACCAATTAAGGACTAATTGCAGGGTTGCCCTAATTTCGGGAGTGATGATCTGTTCCTGAGCAGATAAACAAAGGCAGAGGGTTTATCTTTGCTGGGAGCTGCAGTGCTTTGGGGAGGGACAGATCCTGTGGCAGAATCAGAGAGGAAATCCAGCATTTCAACATGAGGTTTTTGGTATCCTGTTTGTCCTATTTTTCCAGTTTCTCTTCCCAGTAATCGTAAAAGTCCTGTGGTTGTGGCCCCTGGAGATGTGGGGTGCTCAGAGGTTCTCAGAGGTGCTCAAAGGTGCTCAGAGGAGCTCAGAGGAGCTGTGGGGTTCTCAGAGGTTCTCAGAGGAGCTGTGGGGTTCTCAGAGGTGCTCAGAGGTGCTCAGAGGTTCTCAGAGGTTCTCAGAGATGCTCAGAGGAGCTCAGAGGAGCTCAGAGGTTCTCAGAGGAGCTGTGGGGTTCTCAGAGGAGCTGTGGGGTTCTCAGAGGTTCTCAGAGATGCTCAGAGGCTCTCAGAGGAGCTGTGGGGTTCTCAGAGGTGCTCAGTGGTTCTCAGAGGAGCTGTGGGGTTCTCAGAGGTTCTCAGAGATGCTCAGAGGAGCTCAGAGGAGCTGTGGGGTTCTCAGAGGAACTGTGAGGTTCTCAGAGATGCTCAGAGATGCTCAGAGGTTCTCAGAGGAGCTGTGGGGTTCTCAGAGGAGCTGTGGGGTTCTCAGAGGTTCTCAGAGGTTCTCAGAGGAGCTGTGGGGTTCTCACTGTCCAAGCACACCCTGAGCTCTGGCCAGATGGAACTGTGACCATGTCAGTCCTCATTTCTCCTTAATGAGAGGGCAGGTTTATTATAACAAAATTGTTATTTTTCTTTGTTAATTCTGTTATTTCAGAGCTTTATGAAGAGCAAATGAAGCCACCATTTACATCATTATGCAACAGAGCTCTGTTAGAGATTGTACAGTTTTCAGGGCAAATCCTTCCATACCAGAGACACGCATTCCTGAGAAATGTATTTGTGTGAAGTCACAGTGTTTTCTGGAAAACCTCAACTCAGTTATGACGATTAAGTGGATCATTATCATTTTGAAGTACTGTGTGGGATCAAGGGGTGTGAAAGACATTCTCTGAATAAAGCTTATTGCTGGGGCATTTCAGGCCGAGGTTGCAATGAAAGTTGACCTAATTAGACAATTTATAGATATTCAGTTACCTAATTTAAATTGGCTGCAGTGCAAGTGCCAAAAAAAAAAAAAAATCCCTTTATACCTCCCTTCTGCCAAGTTTTCCCTTTGGAAATTTATCATGTTTTAAAACAGCACTAGAGCAGCATTCCGGGTTTATTTTTCAAGGCCCCTTCAATTTAAAGCCATCCCAGTGCACTTCAGACAAGGTGGAACTGCAGAGGTGTTTCCAGGGAGCAGAGCAGCTCCCAGAGCAGCTGCCACAGCTCACCCTGTGCTGAGTGAAGCACCCGAAGCACATCAAGGGGTCCCAGGGATTCATTGTCTTAAACCCATTTCATTCAAGGGTTCTGTGGAATTCCAGAGTGGTTTGGGTTGGAAAGGACCTTAAAGACCTCCTGGTTCCAAACCTTGTCACGGGCAGGGACACCTTCCACTAGACCAGATTGCTCCAAGCCCCGTCCATCCTGGCCTTGGCAGCCTTTTGTGAAGAAATGTTCCCTAATAACCACCCTGAATGTCCCCTGCCCAGCCTGAGCTGTTCCCTCTGCTCCTGTCCCTGTTCCTGGAGCAGATCCCAAATCCCCCCGGTGTCCCCTCCTAGCAGGGACTTGTGCAGAGCCCCAAGGGCCCCCTGAGCCTCCTTTTCTCCAGGCTGAGCCCCCCCAGCTCCCTCACCCACTCCTCATCAGATTCCAGACCCTTCTCCAGCTGCTTTGGGCACAGGTTTGGGATCAGGGAGCCCTGGGCTCCTCCAGCTCTGAGCTGCTCCATTAACTGGTTCAGTTCCCTTTCCAGTGCCTCTGTGTTCATTTGTGATCAGGAAGGTGAGCCTGCACGCCAGGCTGGCAATGGGCATCAGATGGAGCAGTGTAACGTGGGAGTCCTGGCAGAGACACTCGGTGCTGTGAGCTCGGTGGTCTGGGTGGTTTCAGGGTTTGTGCTCAGCACTGTGACTCCTGTGACCTTCTCAGGGCAGGGTGTGCACAAGGGCACGGCCACGAGGGGAGGGGACACAGGCTGTGTCCCTGTGCAGGTGAGTGATGGCCTCTCGTTAGTCTCTGCAGTGAGCCTGGCTAAACCGAGGCTTTTCTCAGCAGCAGGAGCTGCTGGGCTGTGCAGTCACTCTGGCTGCAGGTGCTGCTGGAGCAGCTTCACCAATGAGTGCTGCCAGGGACCTTTCTGATAAGCAGCTATTCTGTGACATAATCTCTGACATTGAAATGCTGTACAGCAGCAGCTGCCAGCCTGGATTAACTGAGCTCTGGGCAATGAGCATTATTTCCTCTGCTCTGCCCTCTGGGCCAGGCCTTGCTGTGGGTGCAAGCCTGGGGTGCTCGGATCCATGTCCAGTTTGGCTGGCCGAGGAGGAAAAGGAGTTAAATCCTGGCTGAAGTTTTCCTCCAGTTCTCCCAGTCAGGTGGCTGATGGGATCACAGTGAAACAGCAAAGGGCCAAGGGTTGAAATGGGATGGAAGAGCAGAGGCTCCCGTGTGGGAGAACAGGAGGGAATAGATAAATTCTGTTTATCTATTTATTTATTCTATCTGTAATTCAGACCTGTGTCTGGCTCTGTCACTGCTGGGGCTCCAGGGGCTCCCAGCCCACGCTCTCTGTGTGCCCTGCACCCTGTGGACATGTGCCTGGTGCTCTGCCTGCTCTCACCCCCACACATCTCACTGCCAGGCTGGGAGGGCATGCCCTGGAGGCAGGGGGGTGATGGCAGCAAGCAGCCAAGCCAGGAGCACTGATTTCCTGAAGCTGCCCTGCAGCCTGCATGGAATCTGCATTGTTTGGAGGCATTCTGCAAACAGTCAGCTCCAATTTGTCTGATTTTAATGAGACACTTTAAAATCAGATTTTGTGTTTTACAGCTGTATTGGTTGTGCAATTTACAGTGGAAATACTCCTTTTATTCTGAAAAGTGTCTTCCTAGCTTTCATTTGAGGGCTTGGCTGGTACACAGCAGCCCCTGTGGGAGAGCTAGGCTTAGAACAGACCTGGCCATGGTGCTCTGTCCTTCAGCCCCAGGGAGGTGCCTGTCTGGGGGAGCTGGGGCCAGGAGGATTGGCACCCTCTTGGCCAGAACTTCATGCTGAAATGTCCAGCTGGTGTTTGTAACCTGCAGTGCATTACAGTGATCCCCTGACAGCGGTGGGGCACTGTGATCCCTTTACCCAGCTGTGAGGAGGGGGCACTCAGCCCTGAGCAGGCTCTGCCCCACCACACTGCCAGGAACTGGGGGGGTCGTGGGGAGAGGCAGCAGGGGGCTGTGCAAGGAAAGTTGAGGTCTCTGAAGGGGTCAGTGGGAGAGAGGGGCTGTGTTCAGCAGAATGCACCTGGATTTCAAACAGCTTTTGGTGGCTCTGCACCCACAGCCTACAGCTGATGTCACTGCAGTTCCCAGTGGGAACGGAGTTGGTGTTAAAGGGAAAAAGGCAAAACAAACAGAACAAAAACAACAAAAAACAACCAACCCCCAAAACAAAAGCTACAAAAAAACTGTAAAAGAGTGGGAGTGAGGTGCCACTGCCTGCTGCTCTTAACACAGACATATGGGTACCAACCAAACAAACACTGAGGAACTGCTCACGGTGGGTAAAAAGAGAGGCAGAGGGCAGGAGGATGAGAGAGGCAGAAATGGGTGTGGGGTGGCTGTGGGCAGCTGTGGATCTCTGAGAATGCTCTTCGAAACCCCAGCTGGATCCTGAGCCATCACTGCAAGGGCAATGCTGACTGGGGAGGAGCTGGACTGCTCCAGGACATCCCAGGTCACAAAGTCAACAACTGTTTTTCTGGTCTGGCCTTCAACATGCTGTATTTTGTCCCAGGGTGCCAGGCCTGAGGGCACAGCTTCTGTCCTGTGCCCAGCCAGGGGCTCTGTGCCATGCCCTGATGCTGTCTCACGTCCTTCTGTCCCCTACCCCTGTGACCATGCTGAGCACTTCTGGCAGAACTGCCCACACATCCTGTCAACACACTCGTGTTTAGGCCACTGCTAACAACGGGTTTGCTCCTTGTGTAACCTGTCCCAAGTCTGTCACTTCCTAAAAGCCTGCAGGACACTCACAGTAACTCACAATAACTTACAGTAACTCACAATAACTCACAGTAACTCACAGTAACTCAGTAACTCACAATAACTCACAGTAACTCACAGAAACTCAGTAACTCACAATAACTTACAATAACTCACAGTAACTCAGTAACTCACAATAACTCACAGTAACTCACAGTAACTCAGTAACTCACAATAACTTACAATAACTCACAATAACTCAGTAACTCACAATAAGTTACAATAACTCACAGTAACTCAGTAACTCACAATAAGTTACAATAACTCGGGCACGATCCGAGCTGAGGCTCTGGCACACCGTGGGGTTTTGATTTCGGGCAATCATTCCTGGGACACTCCTCAGTGACCCGAGTGCAGGTTTCTGCAGGGGACAGCGCTGTCCTGTGCGGATGGCAGAGCTGGGAGTGGGGGCAGGCAGGGACAAGGATCTTCTCAGGAGAGATTGTTTGTGTTCCTGCAGGCAGAGGGAGTCTGAGCCTGCTCGGGACTGGCTGGCCTCGCTGTTCTGTGCTGATTCCCAAACGATTCGGCAGGAGGAGAAGGGGTTTGGGACAAACTCAGCCCAGGGACAGCCGTGCAGGGAACAGCGGGGCCGGGCAGGGCTGGGCGAGACCACGGGGCCCATGCTGGTCACTGCTGGTCACTGTGGTGGTCACTGCTGGTCACTGTGGTGGTCACGCCGTGCTGGTCACTGTGGTGGTCACTGCTGGTCACTGTGGTGGTCACACTGTGCTGGTCACTGATGGTCACTGTGCTGGGTCACTGCTGGTCATTGTGGTGGTCACACCGTGCTGGTCACTGATGGCCACTGTGCTGGTCACACTGCTGGTCACTGCTGGTCATTGTGGTGGTCACACCGTGCTGGTCACTGTGCTGGTCACATCGTGCTTGTCACTGCTGGTCACTGTACTGGTCACACCGTGCTGGTCACTGTGCTGGTCACACTGTGCTGGTCACTATTGGTCACTGTGCTGGTCACCATGCCCCAGCCCAGCCCCACTCACCTGTGCCAGCCAGGGCTGCCCCCCTGCCATGCCCTGCCCACCTGCCCTGCCCCTCCCTGCTCCTGTCCCCAAAACCCCAGTGGCTGCTGGATTTTTTAAACTCTTTCTGTGCTACTTCTTCCCTATGGAAGTTGGGGCTTAGTAAATCCGCTGAAACAATGGAGGGTCTGATCCACAGTGAGTGTTCCTGAAGGGATGGAGGGTCTGATCCCACAGTGAGTGTTCCTGAAGGGATGGAGGGTCTGACCCCACAGCGAATGTTCCTGAAGGGATGGAGGGTCTGATCCCACAGTGAGTGTTCCTGAAGGGATGGAGGGTCTGATCCCACAGTGAGTGTTCCTGGAGGGATGGAGGGTCTGACCCCACAGCGAATGTTCCTGAAGGGATGGAGGGTCTGATCCCACAGTGAGTGTTCCTGAAGGGATGGAGGGTCTGACCCCACAGCGAATGTTCCTGAAGGGATGGAGGGTCTGATCCCACAGTGAGTGTTCCTGAAGGGATGGAGGGTCTGATCCCACAGTGAGTGTTCCTGGAGGGATGGAGGGTCTGATCCACAGTGAGTGTTCCTGAAGGGATGGAGGGTCTGATCCCACAGTGAGTGTTCCTGAAGGGATGGAGGGTCTGATCCCACAGTGAGTGTTCCTGAAGGGGTGGAGGGTCTGATCCCACAGTGAATGTTCCTGAATCAATGGAGGGTCTGATCCCACAGTGAGTGTTCCTGGAGGGATGGAGGGTCTGATCCCACAGTGAATGTTCCTGAAGGGATGGAGGGTCTGATCCCACAGTGAGTGTTCCTGAAGGGATGCAGGGTCTGATCCCACAGTGAGTGTTCCTGAAGGGATGGAGGGTCTGATCCCACAGTGAATGTTCCTGAAGGGATGGAGGGTCTGATCCCACAGTGAATGTTCCTGAAGGGATGGAGGGTCTGATCCCACAGTGAGTGTTCCTGAAGGGATGGAGGGTCTGATCCACAGTGAGTGTTCCTGAAGGGATGGAGGGTCTGATCCCACAGTGAGTGTTCCTGAAGGGATGGAGGGTCTGATCCCACAGTGAGTGTTCCTGAAGGGATGGAGGGTCTGATCCCACAGTGAATGTTCCTGAAGGGATGCAGGGTCTGATCCCACAGTGAATGTTCCTGAAGGGATGGAGGGTCTGATCCCACAGTGAGTGTTCCTGAATCAATGGAGGGTCTGATCCCACAGTGAATGTTCCTGAAGGGATGGAGGGTCTGATCCCACAGTGAATGTTCCTGAAGGGGTGGGGGGTCTGATCCCACAGTGAATGTTCCTGAATCAATGGAGGGTCTGATCCCACAGTGAGTGTTCCTGAAGGGATGGAGGGTCTGATCCCACCCTTCAGCAGGGGAGTCAGGGGTCCCATCCCACTGGAGGACACGGAGGTGAGAAGTGCAGGAGACAGAGAACAATCCTTCACCCTCCCCAGCACGCACGCCCAGGGACGTGGGAAAAACTGCTAGATCAGCATGTCCTTAAGCTTCTGTTTTCTTGAACAGAACTGCAGCCAGGTTTTATTTCTGGGGATTTTGGGAGGTGAAGAGCAGACCCTGCTGAGCTGCAGGTGAGAGCAGTGAGTGTTGAAGGGCCAGTGCCACAGATGTCACAGCACTGTCCTGACAGCTGAGCACAAACCATGCCAGGGTTTGTGTGCTACAAACAGGGAATGGGAAATAAACTTCCAGTCAGAGCCGTCACAGCAAAACCTTTAGTGATTCAGTTTTTCTTCTTTTTTGAAAGAAACAGCAAATTTTATCTCCAAGGGTTTACCCTCTGTGCATTAGGGGTATGGAAGTGGTGAAGGGGTGAGGAGAGGGGGAGTCACTCACTCCTGACCGAGCTCAGCCTGACACCTCACACTGCTGGTGGGAGCAGGGAGCAAGTGCAGAGGCAAAGAACAAGCCCCAGATTTCTTCCCAAACCTTGGCTGGGGACAGGCCTTGTGCTCAGATCCTGCAATGTCCCAGAGATTCCAACAAAGGTGTGACTGACTTTTCCTTTCACACACTTGATGATTCTTTTTCATAACTGTAAAATGCAGTAAAAAACATAAATAACACCATAAACTCTAAGGGTGGGCCATTAGTCATCTGAAAAGAAAAATCTCCCTTTGAAATAGTGGAGGTTGTCTCAGCAGAACATCTTGAAGTGATACAAATAGTGATGCCAATTCTTAGGATGCAAACATCGATAAAATACCTTTTTTCTCTGCATCAATATTGATAAACATGTCTTGAAAAGCTGTAGCACTAAAGGTTAAAAAGTAAAATTAACTTGTGCCTATGAAATTCACTTGTTTTAATTTATGTTTATTCTTTAAAAACAGCCATAAAAAGCTTCTTGTCATAATTTATTCTTGAAATGAGTGTTGCCTCTGAAGTTTCCATAGTTACAGATGTTTCTGGGTTTGTAATGTTTGCACAATTGACATTTACTGCACAGTGAAAACCTCTGATTGATTTTCCTACGTGGAGAGGAGAGCACAAACACTGGGCAATACACGGGGTGTCCAGTGGGCAGGTTCTGGGGGACAATGGCCAGGTTCTGGGGACAATGGCCAGGTTCTGGGGGACAATGGCCAGGTTCTGGGGACAATGGCCAGGTTCTGGGGGACAGTGGCCAGGTTCTGGGGACAATGGCCAGGTTCTGGGGACAATGGCCAGGTTCTGGGGGACAGTGGCCAGGTTCTGGGGGACAATGGGCAGGATCTGGGGGACAGTGGCCAGGTTCTGGGGACAGTGGCCAGGTTCTGGGGACCTGGTGCTGGAACAACACCGGGAAACACCCACAAAGGATGTGACAGTGCCAAGGTGAGATTGTCAGCAGAGAGCAGCAGTGAGGGGGCAGCTGGCACCCACCCAGCCAGCCCAGGGCTGCATGGCTGGGGGTTTGAGGATGGAGAAATCCTCCCCACAGCTCATTCTGCATGGCTGGGTGTTTGAGGATGGAGAAATCCTCCCCACATTCATTCATTCATGGCTGGGTGTTTGAGGATGGAGAAATCCTCCCCACATTCATTCATGGCTGGGTGTTTGACGATGGAGCTCTCCCCACATTCATCCATGGCTGGGTGTTTGAGGATGGAGCTCTCCCCACATTCATCCATGGCTGGGTGTTTGAGGATGGAGAAATCCTCCCCACATTCATCCATGGCTGGGGGTTTGAGGATGGAGAAATCCTCCCCACAGCTCATTCTGCATGGCTGGGTGTTTGAGGATGGAGCTCTCCCCACATTCATTCATTCATGGCTGGGGGTTTGAGGATGGAGAAATCCTCCCCACATTCATTCATTCATTCATGGCTGGGTGTTTGAGGACGGAGAAATCCTCCCCACATTCATTCATTCATGGCTGGGTGTTTGAGGATGGAGCTCTCCCCACATTCATTCATTCATGGCTGGGTGTTTGAGGATGGAGAAATCCTCCCCACATTCATTCATTCATGGCTGGGTGTTTGAGGATGGAGCTCTCCCCACATTCATTCATTCATGGCTGGGTGTTTGAGGATGGAGAAATCCTCCCCACATTCATTCATTCATGGCTGGGTGTTTGAGGATGGAGAAATCCTCCCCACATTCATTCATTCATGGCTGGGTGTTTGAGGATGGAGCTCTCCCCACATTCATTCATTCATGGCTGGGTGTTTGAGGATGGAGAAATCCTCCCCACATTCGTTCATCCATGGCTGGGTGTTTGAGGATGGAGCTCTCCCCACATTCATTCATTCATGGCTGGGTGTTTGAGGATGGAGCTCTCCCCACATTCATTCATTCATGGCTGGGTGTTTGAGGATGGAGAAATCCTCCCCACATCCATTCATGGCTGGGTGTTTGAGGATGGAGCTCTGCCCACATTCATTCATTCATGGCTGGGTGTTTGAGGGGTTGCTGGGTGAACTGAAGCTCTGCTCCAGTGACCCCAAGCAGCTGGGCCAGCCCCCCCAGCCAGCACTGTCCCCGTGTGCAGTCTGTCCCTGTCCCTGGCTGTCACTGTGCTCTCTGCTCCCCCTCACCCAAACAGCCACTGCTGCTCACCCTCAGGTCTGCCCTGCAGGGAGCTCAACTGGCCAAAAACACTATCAAAAATAAAAGTCTTTTCACTATTAATTATTTTAAAATATCTTTTTTAAGTGTTGGCCCTAAGCTAGCTATACTGACAGCAATCTTGCAGTGCTAAAAGTGAAGATATGGGTATACAGTGCATTAATTTTCTCACTTGCCTGGTTCCATCTCCAAAATAACAGGAAATGATGACGCATGTTGGGGATCAACAGCATCAATTTATACTGAGCAGAGTAAATCCATTCTCAGCTGCTGTAACTCATGGGACTGTGACTTCCGTAAAACATGTGAACTCTTTTTTCAAATGTAATCCCATTTTCTAAAAACGCCTCTCACTAGGATGTTCTTTTTCCTTCTTCCCTGGCTGTTTGATTATTTTCAACTACTTCTAATCAGACAACAATGAGATCGGCAGAGAGGTATCTGCAGGAGAAAACAAGGTGGATTAAAGCATTAGGGCTGTAGCAAATCAGAAAAGATTAGGAATTCCAATTTATAGTCCCAGAGGATAATGGTGCTGAGAGCTGCAAGAGCAGTTTAATGGGCTGATGTGAACAACATCAGCTTAAACTTCTTGTCTCCCTAAATCCGTTTTCCTCATCTCATTGTTACCCAGATACCACTTTATTTTTTCTGTTTTGAGGAGATTGAGACCATGAGATAAAAGCATATTATGTAAAGAGACATGTGGTGTGTTTTGGGGGGCAGCTCCTGCTGGGAGGCTGCTCAGGGTTGCTCTGGGGGCTCTCAGGGTTTCTTGTCTGTCAGGGGGGCAGCCCCAAAGATGTCTCAGCCAGCCTCTTCCACAGACCTTATTCCTGTGCAAAGCTTTAAAGAGAACAGAAATCCCTTCAGAAAACTGAAATTACTTCTAAAAAGTATTAAATATGGCTGGAAAAGTGCACAAACCTGAGCTGGATTCGAGTGTACTTTAAGGATTAAAAACCATTTTTCATGGAATGGTGACAGGAGCTTGTTTCCTGCATGGAGAGTTTCCTGGGAGCCCACAGGGCTCGTAAACTCACTGGGGTTGGATATTAACCATGACCATACAGCCTGACAGGAGGAACAGGGAACAGGAGCTGGAGTAAAGGTGTTCCCACAGAGAGCCCTGGTGGAAAGTGAAAATAAAAAACCAACAGAAAACACAAAAGTGATGGGGACCGACTTCATGTGACTTCGTGAGAGCTCTGGGCAGTGCCAGCAGAGTGAGCAGCACTGGAGTCTGATGTGGGCAAAGAAGAGGGAGAGACACAAAGGGAGGGGCAGGAGAACTGCTGTCATGTCCTGGGAGGCTCTGGGCAGTGCCAGGTGCTGGCATGCTGCCCTGTGTCAGACCCTTCCTCAGCCTCTTCACTGTCTGCCTCAAAATCCAAGCTCCAGAGTAACCACCAGCAATATTGCCAATAACAGCAAGGGCTAATTAGGATTCTCCTTCTCTATTAATTTCATTTTTCAGCTCCTACTCTTTAGTTGTAGCTGGCAGTTCCACGGAGCAGGGTGGTTGCTGGGCTGGGGAGAAGCCCAGGTGAGCTGGAGAAGCCCAGGTGAGCTGGGGAGAAGCCCAGGTGAGCTGAGAGAAGCCCAGGTGAGCTGGGAGAAGCCCAGGTGAGCTGGAGCAGCCCAGGTGAGCTGGGGAGAAGCCCAGGTGAGCTGGGAGTAGCCCAGGTGAGCTGGGGAGAAGCCCAGGTGAGCTGGGAACAGCCCAGGTGAGCTGGAGAAACCCAGGTGAGCTGGAGAAGCCCAGGTGAGCTGGGAGAAGCCCAGGTGAGCTGGAGAAGCCCAGGTGAGCTGGGAACAGCCCAGGTGAGCTGGAGAAGCCCAGGTGAGCTGGGAACAGCCCAGGTGAGCTGAGAGAAGCCCAGGTGAGCTGGGATAAGCCCAGGTGAGCTGGAGAAGCCCAGGTGAGCTGGGGAGAAGCCCAGGTGAGCTGGGGAGAAGCCCAGGTGAGCTGGGAAAAGCCCAGGTGAGCTGGAGCAGCCCAGGTGAGCTGGAGAAGCCCAGGTGAGCTAGAGCAGCCCAGGTGAGCTGGAGCAGCCCAGGTGAGCTGGAGCAGCCCAGATGAGCTGGAGAAGCCCAGGTGAGCTGGAGCAGCCCAGGTGAGCTGGAGAAACCCAGGTGAGCTGGGAGAAGCCCAGGTGAGCTGGAGCAGCCCCTGTGGCCCCTGGAGCTCACACAGCACCAGCCTTGAGCAAGGGGAGCAGCCCCAGCACAGAGCCCAGCTGGGAGCACAGGGCACTGACGGGCAGGACTCACTCACCTGCCAGCAGGAAATGCCAGCAGTGGCTGCTGGGCCAGTGCAGGTCCAGGGGCACTCAGTGCTCCGTGTGCTGCCCCATCCCTGCTCACACAGGGCTGAGCCCTCTGCCCCAGCCAACAACCCTGCAGCATCTCCAGTCCCACTTTCCCCACTGCCTCAAGCCTCGGATTTCAACCAGTGTTTATTTAAATTGGTTGGCCATAGCAGAGTTAATTTGTTTGAACGCTGAGCCAGAAACTCTTGGCAGCTGGACAGGAAAATCTCAAACAAACAAACAGAACCTCCTTAAACTGTGGGCATTGCTTAATTCTTCAGCCTTAAGTACAAAACACCTTAGAGAAATCATCAGTTCTGTAAGAGTAATGAGGCCAGAGCTGTTCCATTCCAGGATGGAGCCTGTGGGGTTTGGGTGCTCGTTCTGTGGGCACAGAACCGGGCTGGCACCGAGTGCCACCGAGCCCTGGGCATTGTCCCCACGGACAGGGCACGGGCTGGGGCAGCCAAGCAGAACCACAGAGCATCTCTTCCTCTGCAATAACAGCAAGGAAAGAAAATGAAAAGCATAACCAGCACTCTCCTGTGTGCTGTCCAGGAGCACAGCCTCATTTTGGACGGATGTGAGTGCATGCACACACAGAATCCAAATGGGAAACAAGGAAGTGAAATTGGCTGGCAGAAAACATCCAGTATTTCCCTTTGGAATGTTTTCTACACAAATACCCAGCTTGTGGATTTCGTGCAGCTCTGGTTGCTGGTGCAGACTGAGGTCGATACCCTGAGACAGTAGGCAGTGCAATGGCAGTGGAGTAGGGAGCTCCTCCAGGAGCCCCATCTGTGCCAGGGCAGGAGGACCCTGCTGGCTCTGGGGCTCTGGGGGCTCTGGGGGCTCTGGGGCTCTGGGGGCTCTGGGGGCTCTGGCTGCCCCTGCAGCCTTCAGCAGCGCCTTGGTGTCCCAGACTGTGCTTCCCTGCCAGGCCAGGGCCAGCTCTGGGGGTTTTACCTGGCGTGTGCTTGTTGAACACGCACTCGGGAATGTCCAACAGTGCGGACACAACAGAGCCCCTAGAAAGCTGGTTCTGCCACCAGCTGAATTTACCACCGAGTTGCCTTGTGTGCAAACCAGCCTTGGCCAGGCCAAGCCTTGTCCCTGTCCCTTCTGCCAGCTCGAGTGCTCGAGGCTGGCTGTGTCTGCTGTGGCTGGCTCTGCAGCCCAGGTCACCCCCTGTGCTCTCTGTTATTGCCCACCCTGTCCTGGGGCCTGAGCCCTCTGCCCTGCCCTGCCCTGCCAGGCCAGTGGCCGTGCTGGGCCAGGCCAGCCCTGGGACAGGGAGCTGTTCCCTCCCTGCCCAGCTGCCAAGCCTGGGGAGCTGTTCCTGTGCTGCAGTGATCTGTTCCCGGGTGCTGGGGCAGAGAGGAGTGTGTCTGGGCAGGGAGCGATCCCTGGTTCTGTCACAGCTCTGGGCAGGGACACCCTGGCCCTGCACTGCCCTGGACATCTGAGGGTGGCACAGCCATGGCCAGCCCAGCGTCCTGCCATGCCACCACACCCTGCCCAGGATCTCTGTGGGCAGCCCCACTCCCCAGATGCTTTATTGGAAAAAAACTGCAGATGCTGAAAAAGCCTCACAGCACATGGTGGTGCAGACAAACATCTGTCAGGATCCAGACTCAGAATCCCAGTCTGGTTTTAACTCGGCCCCAAGACACTTGAACAAAGTTTTCAGAAGGAGAAGACTAATAAATCAAGACCATACTTCTGCAGTCCCTTCTCGAGGGAGCTGGTTAAAATTAGCAAGGAATGTGTGCTGGAGGAGCCTCCCTCAGCCCCAAGGCTCAGCGCCGCCAGCCCAGCCTGGCTCTTCCAAAAAAGGCCAGAACCAGTTCTGGGCCCCTGGTCCCCAGCCTGGGCACCCACACGGGACAGGTGCTGCCCACGAACTCTGTGCCCCCCACACACACAACCCCTGTGCTCCCCACAAACTCTGTGTTCCCTACACTCCCTCTGCTCCCCACCCTGTGCTCCCCACACTCCCTGTGTTCCCTACACTCCCCCTGCTCCCCACCCTGTGCTCCCCACCTGGGAGAGGTGCTCCCTTCCCACCAGGAAAGCAACTCCTGCCATCATCAGGGTACACTGATTCCAATTTAAATATTGGGAAAGGAGTGGGATGAGGCATCCCCTGGTCTTTGTGGGTTTTGGGGCTTTTTCTGCACATCAGTAAATATTAATGGATCATTCACCCCAAGCAGCTGAAGGGAGACTCCTGAGCTGCTCCCTGTGCCCAGAGAGGAGGTGATGGGTGGAGCACCTTGGCCATGACAGCAGCCCCAGCACACAGCCAGCTCAAGGAAGTGTCCTCTGGGTGTGCCACAGCAAGGTCCTACAGTCCCAAACATGCAGGAAAAATCGGGGCAAAACAAGAGACTGCAGTCGTGATGGAGCCAGCAGCAGGTTTTGGGGAGGCAGGGACAGGCTCAGAGAACCCCAAGGTTCCTGTTCCTGGTGCAGGGGGGGCATGACGGGCCCCCAGAGGCTTCCCAGAATTTACTGGGTTTGCCTGTGGGGAATTGAGCACAGAAAAGGACCCAGCTCCAGTGTGAGGCAGCAGCAGGGCCCCTGGCACATCCCCTGGCACACAGCAAAGCCAGAGCTGCCCCAGCCTGGGTGCTTCAAATGTCACACAGAGGGAGATCACCTCTGCTGAGCAATGCTCATTTCAAAAACTGCATGCCTGATATTCCTGCCAGAAATAACAAATAATCTGCACTTTTTATAAAAAGCTTTCATTTTTCTGAGGAAAAGACACTGGTGGTGGCATGTTCACCAGGAGCAGTGTCCAAGGCCAGGCTGGACAGGGCTTGGGGCAGCCTGGGACAGTGGGAGGTGTCCCCTGCCTGGGACAGTGGGAGGTGGAATGAGATGAGCTTTAAAGTCCCTTCCAGTCCAAACCAGTGTGTGATTCTCTGATTGATCCCATGCCAGCCAGGTGGCAGTGCCAGCTGCTCGTGTGTGCCACCACGTCACACAGCTCGCCAGAGAGGGGAATGAGACCAGCATCAGCTGCTGTGTCCCCTCCCTGTCCCCTCCTGCTCCGTGTGTGAGGTGGCACTGCCCTCCTTGTCCCCTGCAGGAGGTGGCACTGCCCTCCCTGTCCCCTACAGGAGGTGGCACTGCCCTCCTTGTCCCCTACAGGAGGTGGCACTGCCCTCCTTGTCCCCTGCAGGAGGTGGCACTGCCCTCCCTGTCCCCTGCAGGAGGTGGCACTGCCCTCCCTGACCCTTGCAGGTGGTGGCACTGCCCTCCTTGTCACCTGCAGGAGGTGGCACTGTCCTCCCTGTCCCCTGCAGGAGGTGGCACTGCCCTCCCTGTCCCCTACAGGAGGTGGCACTGCCCTCCTTGTCCCCTACAGGAGGTGGCACTGCCCTCCCTGACCCTTGCAGGAGGTGGCACTGCCCTCCTTGTCCCCTGCAGGAGGTGGCACTGCCCTCCCTGTCCCCTGCAGGAGGTGGCACTGCCCTCCCTGACCCTTGCAGGTGGTGGCACTGCCCTCCTTGTCACCTGCAGGAGGTGGCACTGTCCTCCCTGTCCCCTGCAGGAGGTGGCACTGCCCTCGCTGTCCCCTGCAGGAGGTGGCACTGCCCTCCCTGTCCCCTGCAGGAGGTGGCACTGCCCTCCTTGTCCCCTGCAGGAGGTGGCACTGCCCTCGCTGTCCCCTGTAGGAGGTGGCACTGCCCTCACTGTCCCCGCAGGAGGTGACACTGCCCTCCCTGTCCCCTGCAGGAGGTGGCACTGCCCTCGCTGTCCCCGCAGGAGGTGGCACTGCCCTCCTTGTCCCCTGCAGGAGGTGGCACTGCCCTCCCTGTCCCCTGCAGGAGGTGGCACTGCCCTCGCTGTCCCCGCAGGAGGGGGCACTGCCCTCCCTGTCCCTTGCAGGAGGTGGCACTGCCCTCCCTGTCACCTGCAGGAGGTGACACTGCCCTCCCTGTCCCCTGCAGGAGGTGGCACTGCCCTCCCTGTCCCCCGCAGGAGGTGGCACTGCCCTCGCTGTCACCTGCAGGAGGTGGCACTGCCCTCCCTGTCCCCTGCAGGAGATGGCACTGCCCTCCCTGTCCCCGCAGGAGGTGGCACTGCCCTCGCTGTCCCCGCAGGTGACGTGGCTGGCCCCACACAGCCCTCAGCAGCTCTGGGTTTGTCACAGCCCCGTTTGTCCCTCCAGGAGCTCGGACAGGAGCCCTGCAGCAGCAGTGCCCGGCCGTGAGCGGAACCTGGGGGCTCTCGCCGCTATTGCCTTTCTATTTTAAGAACAGCGGATTATTGTTAATACATTTCTTGTGTTTGGTTTCTATCAGAGTCAGTTTGTTTAACTAATAGGCAGATTTATTTACTGAAAGGAGGAGGAAGGCAGCAGTTAAAAGGATACGGCAAATCCAGCCAATATTAATCTTGTCCCCAGAAAAACCACTGGCAGCACCTTGGAATTTTTTCAACTCTTCCACAAGGTCTTTAGATTGTAGTCAAAATAATGCCTTAATCTGCACATTCCCAGCTCCAAGGTCTGGAACAGGAAGGGCTTGTGCTGAGGAACAGTCTTTGCTGTGAAATGCAATGGAATTCATTGAGCAACTCAGGAACAGATGCCAAAAACGTAATTCCCATTTATCTCCACAGGAGATTCCTCACTGCTGCTCAGGGCCTACGGTATAGGCACTTTTCCAATGCAAAAGAAAAAAATCTCCAGCAAGAGAGGACAACAATTCCAATTTGATTTTGTCTCCTCACTTTTACCAAACAGAGCAGTTCCCTTCTGTTTCTTGGAGACCACCAGTAAGAATATTATCCTGAAGCTAAAACTGACTGACAAACTTTGACCATCCTGACAGTCCCACAGAAATCAGTCAGACTGTTGATGTGAGTGATAACACACAATTACTGCAGTTTATTTGGGATTAATGGTTTATGGAATCACAGATTCTCAGAATTTGAAGCTCATCTCATTGCACCCCTGCCATGGGCAGGGCACTTTCCAGCGTTGCTCAGAGCAGCTGTACAGACAGGCACAGGGTGTTTATCTGCCTCCTGTGAAGGCACAAGGTGTGAGCATTGCTGAAACACCCCTTCTCTCTGGGCTCACACAAGGGGGGAGGTCAGGGAGGGCTGGGACATTTGCTCACTTTCTTACCCATTTCCCTTCTGAGAGCCCCAGGACGCAGCTTTGCATCTGGGTCAGCATTGAGAAAAGTGAAATTAATTTGTTCAGAACATGGAACAACCATTTCTTTGCTCACTGAATTTGTCAGAGAGCTGCCTTTCTCCTTCATTTGCTTTACAAAATGTTAATTTTTCTTAGCCACCAACACACAGCATTTTATAAAAAAGGACCATTTTATTCTCATTACCATGTTTATGTTAAGAGGAAGAATGAGCAGCTTTGTGACAAGAAAACATCTGAGTTTTCCAAAGAGGAGAAGAAAGCTGGCTGTCACGTATTGTTTTGCCATTCTCCTGTTTGCATGTCAGCGTGATCTTTGTTAAAGGTTTGCAGATGAAACACTTGAGATCCATTTCAGACCCCAGCTGAGGGCCAGAAGCCCTGGCCAGGGACACCACAGGGACAGGGGGACACGGTGGCACTCCAGGTCCCGTGCCATGGGCAGTGCCAGGGGCTCACCCACAGCCCTGCAGCTGCTGTGTGCTCAGCTCTGTGGATTTGCCCACAGCCTTGTGGATTTGCCCACAGCCTTGTTCTGGGTGTGCAGCTCAGCAGCTGCCTGCCCTCACCTGTCCTGGCTGTTCTCAGTGTCCCTGCTCTGTCTCACCGCAGGTTTTCTGTCTGCTGAGCGGTGCCAGCTGCTCTGCTCCCTCCACAGAGGGACGAGGTTTTTCCAGGAGTGTGCACTGCCCTCCCAGGCTTGGGAGCAGGGTTTGGGGTGCAGGCAGCAGCCCCCCTCCTGTGATGGCTCAAGGCACTCCACAGGGAAGCAGATGGGGAAATGTTCCTGGCACCAGCGAGGAGCTCAGGGCTGACCCTGCCCTGGCAGTGGCACCACCCAGCACTGGGGATCCCCCCGTGGGGACACTCCCCCTCCTCAGCCTCAGTGCATTTTGAATATCCACCTCCCCCAGGAGCTCCAAGAACCAGCCTTGGGCTCAGTTGAGTCTCAGGCTTTTATTTATTCAGCCAATAATTCTTATTCCTTTGATGCTGCTCTGTGCTCATCTTTTGTACATTCATTTTACCCTCTCCCCATTTTATGTGTTCCCTAAATCCACCAAATCAGAGACACGATGGATTTGGCTTGCTGAGCCCCAGTCTTTTTGCAGGATATCTGCAGGACCCAAGTGTTTCTCACCAAAAATCTGATAAGATTCATTCAGCCCTGTGCTCCCCATCCTCACAGGATCTCTGCTCCAAAGGGACAAGACTGATGCTTCCTCCTGCCACCTACATCAGGCCTCTGCTCCCACAGCTTCAGGCACAGCAGCCAATGTAAAACCCTGTCTGGTGAGTGACCAGCTCCTTCTTGAACCAGCTGAACATTAAGGGAGATTTTTTAATGGAGACACATTAGTGATTTGAGAGGTGAAGTACAGAACGGCTCCTGGATGGCATCCATCCAAAAGGTGATGGTGCACTGATCTTCAGGAACCCAGGAAACTCTCCTGCTAATCCTGATTACCTGCTAATTTGAGCTGGGTTTTTTCTGCTCTCTTTCACCCTCTTTACCTCCTTGCACCCCTTACAGTTTCTCTCCTTTCACTGTGCTCCTCTCCCAGGAGGGCTGTGTTGGAAGAGCAGGTTAAACCTCTACACAGGTGGTTGTGAATAAACATTTGAGAGATTTTGGTGCCTTCCAGCAGCTTTAGCACATCTCTTGGGAGGTGCTATCTATGTGTGAAATACAGCAGGCTCCGTCTCAGCTCATCCAGCAAACTCCATCCATGGAGAAGTCACCTTTCTGTAAGTGCATCGAGTCTCCTCTTGATATTGGTTTTTATTTATTTCTTTTGTTATTTCCTGTTTGCACAGTTTGGTAACTCTGAAAATCAGTCCCTGAACAGCAAATCCTGGGAGGGCTGGATGTCTCTGGTGGAGCCACAGCACCCAGACATCATCCATGGCTCTGCCAACCCCCAGCACTTCTCTGACGAAAGGAATCTGTCACAGCCCTCTGGTTAGCATCCCTTCCAGCAGAACGGCTCTGTGGAGTTTTTTCAGGCCTCTTTCCCAGCAGCTCTTTGAAGGGAAATGCTCCAGCAGCTGAGCAGTGGCTGGATGCAGAGGCATGTGAACCAGCCCTGAGAATGCCAAAACAAACGAGCCTGCTCAGTGGGAAAGCTCGGGCTGCATCCCAGGGGTGAGTCCTTCCCTCCACAAATCCCTGCCAGCAGCACACGTTCCTGTTCCTGCAGCTCAGTTTGGTTTGCATTCCCTTCTCTGATGCTCTGAAAAGCCAGAGTCCAGCACTCAGGTGCAGTTCACTCCCCTCTTGCTCGTCCCCACCTCCTGAGAAAGCACAAAGCTGCACAAAAAGGAGTGTGGCAAGGGTAGATATATGTTTATGCATTTAAATAACACACAGGAAAAAGAAACAACATGAGTCAATGGTAAAGTAGTTTCAGAAAAGAGCACAAACATAATCTCCATGACAGCACCAACATCAAAGGCTGTGTGTGACAGGAGGGCACAGAAGGTGCCTTCAGACAGAGATGAAAGCACCCCTGGGAAGGGGAGACGAGAGAAAGCAGCAGAGCTTGTCCCAGCAGCTCTGGGGGTGTCTCCTGTGGCACTGAGAGCCTCATTGCTTGGAGAGCAGCCACAGGAGGAGAGCAAGGCTGAATGCTGCTCCCTCTGCCAAGGGGGCTGACCTGCTGAGGAGCAAGGCAGCTCTGCAAGGTTCCCTTCCCTGCACAGCCAGGGACGAGCTTTGGGTTCTGGTGGTACTTTTGTCTCCTCTGGAGAACCCCAGAGAAGCAGAGGCAGGAGCCCAGTGAGGGTCACAGCCAGCCCGTGCTCTGCCATGACCCCTCAGCTCCCCTTGTCGAGGGCAGGGCTGCACACCCCACACCCCGAGTGCTGCATGAGCACGGCTCTGGTGCTCACAGCAACCCGGGCTGGGACACAACAGAACCGTCTAAAGAACATCTGCTTTATATAAGTCAGATTTTTTTTTAATGAAAAATGCAGAAGACCAGTTATATTTGTTAACATCAGCGTAGAGGTAAGTGTGGGAAAGAGATGGCATATCCAAGGACTCAGGGGAAGGTGGGAGGGGCACAATCTAGGAATACGTGGATCTTTCTGCCAGAACCGTGGGTTGCATGTTCCTATTTAAATATGTTGTTAACGTCTTTATATAATTAATTTCTAAGTTGGTCACCATGGCAGCAATGGCAGACTCACATGAATGAAAATAGACTTCAGCACAGATGAGGCTGGAGAATAGCTGGATGTTGTTTCTGCCATCTCTGTTGGTCTTGGACCCTCCAGTTCCCAGGAGAGTGAGATTCCCCAGCCAGGGCTGGTTGCTTTGCCAAGCTTCTGGGAGCTGGGCACCCTCTGCCTGCCTGGGATCACCTCCCAGGCATGGCACTGAGCTCTGTTCCATCACACTGAACTGAGTACCCAGACTCAGATTACTGCCATCTTCCCGGGTTTCTGTGATCACCAAAGACAAATTTGCTGCCACAGCAACACAAAATCCCTGCCTGGTTTGTTTGGTTGGCACCTGTGTAAGGAGTAAGTGAGCCCTCACCCTGCATCCTCCTAAATCCAGAGGGCTGGCAGTCCCCAGGGACATCACCCAGCACTCAGAACACAATTCCCAAACCCTCCTGCCGGGCATCTCAGAGGAGAGCCAGCAGGACAGAGCTGATGACGGCACAGGGCTGTGGATCCCCTCAGCATCCCTCCCTCCCCATCGGCTGTGCCACCCTGCTTTAGAGGATGGAATATTCACAGCTGGACAGGGGGAGCACAGACACCCCTGGAACAGATGAGTAGCTGGACATTAATTAAAACAAATCTAGGGATATTAAATTATCTGTGACTGGTTAATTACACTGCAGAAAGCTCGCCAGTGAGAGAATTGTAATGTTGCCATGGACTTGTGGCACTGGCAAGGACAGCGAGAGCAGACATGGACACCAGGATTTCTCACACAGAGGGAAAACCCCGGGATAATCCTGGAGTTCTGTAGGAACGTGTCTGCAGTGCTGGGGCCACCTGGTAGGGCCACCGAGGGGACACCAGGAGCCTCAGCTGACACATCCTGGTGCTCGGGGGGAATGGGGGCTCCTCTCACTCTCTGCCTTTTCTCCTTGGAGGAAATCTGGTGGAAGATTCACATACGCACATACACATTAGTGTAAACAGAGAGTGGAAAAGGAAGTTTACACCACATGCAAAGAGAAGCAGTTTTCCAAAGAGGATTTTTGCTGAGCCTCTCTGAATGAAGCAGCCGTGCTTGGCTGTCTGGGAGGGTCCAGGGGGGAGTTCTGTGCTGTGCTGTGGGGGTTACATGGGCACAGGATGCTGGGGATTTCAGTGCTGCACTCAGAAAAAATGGATTGACATCAGGCTCATCGGGGATTAGGTAAATAAACTGCTTTCCTGTTCTGCATAGAGAGAGGCTGGACATCCAGTCATTAGGCAGAAGAGAAAATACAGCTGAAAAGGAAGGTGGTGTCAGCCCTGCATCCATTCCTAAACCAGCAGCAGCATTCCTGAGCCACAGCTTTTACCAGAGGTGAGTTTGCTCTCATGACCACGAGGATTTCTGCCAGAGGCAAGGGCAGTGTCTCCAGGAAGGGAAGTTCAGCCAAAGGCTGCTCTGGGCTGGGTTCGTTTCCAGACCCGCTGCAGCAGCTCCCAGGCTGGGGCCGATTGATTCCCGTGAGCTGGGACCGGGACTGGGCAGGGGCTGCACCGCGGGGAGGAGAACCGGGTCCGGCAGGGAGAGACAGCCAGGGGGGACCCGGCACCGGCACGGCTCCGAGCAGACAGACGGACACTGCTGCGAATGGACAGACGGACACTGCTGCGAATGGACAGATGGACACTGCTGTGAATGGACAGACGGACACTGCTGTGAATGGAGAGATGGACACTGCTATGGACAGACGGACACTGCAGTGAATGGACACTGCTGCAGACAGATAGACACTGCTGTGAATGGCCAGACGGACACTGCAGCAAATGGACAGACGGACACTGCTGTGAATGGACAGACGGACACTGCTGTGAATGGAGAGATGGACACTGCTATGGACAGACGGACACTGCTGTGAATGGAGAGATGGACACTGCTATGGACAGACGGACACTGCTATGGGCAGACGGACACTGCTATGGACAGATGGACACCACTATGGACAGATGGACACTGCTATGGACAGATGGATACTACTATGGACAGACGGACACTGCTCTGAATTGACAGATGGACACTGCTGTAAATGGACAGATGGACACCACTATGGACAGACGGACACTGCTCCGGACAGACGGACACTGCTCTGGACAGACGGACACTGCTATGGACAGATGGACACTGCTATGGACAGACGGACACTGCTCCGGACAGACGGACACTGCTCTGAGTGGACAGACAGACACTGCTATGGACAGACGGACACTGCTATGAATGGACAGACGGACACTGCTGTGAATGGACAGACGGACACTGCTGTGGACAGACGGACACTGCTGTGAATGGACAGATGGACACTGCTGCAGACAGACGGACACCGCTCTGAGTGGACAGACGGACACTGCTGTGGATAGATGGACACTGCTCCGGACAGATGGACACCACTCAGCAGACGGACAGACAGACAGTGCTCTCCAGCCCAGGCCCAGCCCTTGGGCCAGGACTGCCTGGTCCAGACCTTTTTCTCATTTCCAGTCTGCTCAGGGCCCTGGGATTAACGAGGTGATAACTTGGGCTCCCCAGCACAGGCTGGGCCACAGCCCAACGCACAGAGTGAAGCACCAAACTATTTATGTTCCAGTTCCTACAGCTATTTTTAATAGAGCTTCAGAGACTTGCTGTATTATCCTGCCTTTTTAGTGTCTGCTTCTTTTCTTAATCTCATTTCCCCTGCCCTTTCTTTATCTTTGGATCGATTTATACCATCCTTTTTATCATGCTCTAATCAGAACACACTTTATGATTTCAGATAAATGTAGTCATGGTAATTTTCCACTCCATTTAGGTCAAGTCAGGATGAAACAATTTTTTTAAATCTTATCTAGTAACCACCAGAAATGGCTCCTTGTTAAACTATCTGTCCCCTTGCTTTTCTAACTTTATTAGATTTTAATGTCAACTGTCAGTCTCCTTTTTTGGGTTCTTCAGGAAATTGGTTCTGCACTGAAAGCCAGCCTGCGATCCCTGAAGAAAGGCAGGGTGTCCCTTTTCCTGGCAGGGGTGTGTGGTGCAGCTCCTCCATCCCTTTGGTCCCACAGGCACACATCCCCTGACCCCACTCACACAGCAGCCACTGGCACGTTGCCCCAAGCTGGGCTGTGCACCAGCTCCAGCTCTTCACCCTCCAAAACCTGCAGAGAGGGGGTCCCCAGCCCCCAGTGCAGTGGGAGGGCAATCACAGCACTCTCCAATCTGCACTAACCCACAGCAACCAGCCCCACATCCCCCCTGGGGTGGCCATGCCTGGGTTTATCCATTTGGGAAGTCACAGCAGCTCTGGGAGCAGCAGCACAGGCTGGGACAAGCCCCGTGCTGAGCTCTGTCCCAGCAGCACAGGGCCAGGCTGTGCTGCCATCCCAGCCAGGCTGGGGCTGTGGCACTCCTGGGGACCCTGCCTGGGCTCGGGGATGGCTCGGCACTGTTGGCACCTCCTGTGACCTCGGCTGGGGCTCCACCCGCTCTCTGCAGCCAGCTGAAATCTGCCTTGCTGCTCTGGAGCATCTGGAGCAGGACTTTGTTAGCTGTGGGTGACACGTGCTGTCTGAGGTTTAATAACAGCACTGAGAATAACATTGCTCAGCTCTGCGCACGCTCCCACAATGTTAACAATCATTTCATTTCATGTTGCATGATTTCTAAAGTATTTATGTGCCAAAGTGTCACACTGCTCCTCTATTCTGTCCTCTGAGGATGCCATTGGTTCCAGCTCTGAAGAGAAAACACCAGCCCCAGAGATCCCACTTCTTGCAAAGGTTGAGAACACATTTATCTGCTGTGCCTGGCTGGAGAAGGGGATGGGACGAGGGCTCTGGCACAGCCCAGTCCCAGTTTGGCTGCAGGGCAGGACTTGGGGACTGGGATGAGGGCTCTGGCACAGCCCAGTCCCAGTTTGGCTGCAGGGCAGGAGCTGGGGATGGGATGAGGGCTCTGGCACAGCTCAGTCCCAGTTTGGCTGCAGGGCAGGAGCTGGGGATGGGATGAGGGCTCTGGCACAGCCCAGTCCCAGTTTGGCTGCAGGGCAGGAGCTGGGGATGGGATGGGGGCTCTGGCACAGCCCAGTCCCAGTTTGGCTGCAGGGCAGGAGCTGGGGATGGGATGAGGGCTCTGGCACAGCTCAGTCCCAGTTTGGCTGCAGGGCAGGAGCTGGGGATGGGATGAGGGCTCTGGCACAGCCCAGTCCCAGTTTGACCACGCTGGTTCTATTGTCCCCTTGCATTCAGCTCACATTCTGTTCACGTCTGAGGGGCTGGTTTATTGAATATTGTAGCTATTGGTAAAGATGTGTTCGAGACTTCTGAGGATGTGTGAAGTGAGGACAGAAGTACTTGGATAAACATTCCTTTTACACCTCAGTGTAATTCGGGTAGTTAAACATTTTGACTTTGAAATCACAACGGGACTGTTGAGCAGGGTGCTCTGAGGATGAGCAGTGGAGCACAGATCCCTGCAGGGGAGGGCTGGACAGAGTCTGGAGCTTTGGGCAAGGAGCACACCTGGCCCAGGTGGGTGCAGGGGGAGGGGAAGGAGGCTCCATTGTGCAGGAACAGGTTTTGTTTGTCAGAGTTTTGTTTGCACAGAGCTGCAGGGTGAGCTGGGAGGATGCAGCCCCTGGCAGGGATGGAACTGCCCCAAATGTGTCAGGTACTGAAATTCTGAGATGGTGTGCACGGGGCTCATGGTGTTCAGTGCCATCACCTCTCTGCTGTTCACTTATGTGAGCTTCTCTAGAATAAAATAACACCTGTGCTCCCAGCAGTCTGCAGAATTTAAATTCCATGGGTTACACCACAGATATTGCTGCCTAATAATTAAAGGTGGCAGCACCAGGCCCGAGAGTGCTAAAATCAAAGGGAAGCAAAAAGGAAATTACTTGCTAATGCTTTTATTGGGCTCTAACAGCTGTCAAACCACGGCATAAAAGCTTAAACTGTGTAATTGCTGCTTTCAAAATGAAACTGGACTGGAACAGAGCAGGGTGCCTCAGCATTAATCTCTTGTCTTTCACTGAGCTACCTGGGGCACACCAGGACTCAGTGCCACAAACTCCTCTTTCAAGGAGCCACCAGCCCCTCCATGACGAGGACCTGTGCCCCAGAAGGGTCAATGAGGTGACTGAGGGCATTTAATCTGAAAAAACTCGCTGAGATCATTGAGTCCAACTGTCCCAACCAGCAGTGCCAGTGCCAGCACTGCCCCGTGTCCCCAAGTGCCACATCCACGTGGCTTTTCTGTGCCCCCAGGGATGGTGACTCCACTGCTCCCCTGGACAGCTGCCTGGACAGCCCCTTCCAGACAGGAATTTTCCCAATATCCAACCCAAACCTGGCCTGCTCCAACTTCAGGGGTTTCCCTCTTGTTCTGCTGCTCCTTCCTTGGGAGAGGAGACCAAACCACCCCCAGGGTTTGCTGACCTGGGGATGGGGTAGGTTTGTAATTTATGGGACATTTGTGACAGGCAGGTGACATTTGAGGGGCCCTGGTGCACCCAGCCCTTGCCAAGGTTCACGTGTCCTGCTTTTACAGGAAGAAAAGAGAAAGCCACACGTCCTCATGGCTCTCAGCTCCTCCTGCCTCAAGGCTGCCACTGACACCCAAAGGTGGAGAAGCCCCGAGCTGAGCCCTCCTGCCCAGCTGGTCACAGCAGCAGCAATTCTATGGAAACAGCTCTCAAGAAAACTGATTTAATGAGTTTACAGCAATTGGCTGTTTGTTTTGGTCTGTGCTGTGACAGGAGAGGGGAACTGTTCATTTTGAGGTTTAAGACTTCTTCTAGGTACAAGTTAGGAAATAAACAGCCTAAAGACTTGAAGTGAATGTTATCAGGAGTATGGTGCTCTAATTATGATTGCATAACTCATATTTCAATTTTATGGGAATATTAAAAGGATTCCTGGGAGAATTTTGAACAGTCTAAAAGTGCAACAGCACAAAACCCAATAAACCTTGCCTTCTTTTGGAGGACATTTCCTTAAAGGGCCCAGCTCAGGCTCAGCTGTAGCTCAGGCTGTGCACAACTGAAATTTCCTCAAACTCCCTAAAAGACAAACTGTTCCCACACTAGAATTTTCTCCCCTCCATGCTATAGAGTAATGATAGCTTTTGCTGTCAGGGGCTGGAATCCAGAGGACTGTGTGAGTGGATGCAATGCATAAATATTTTCAGTGCATGTCTGATTTGTATAGAATGCAAGATGTATTTATAGCCCTCATGAACACAGGATGGATTGAGCTGAGAGGGAGCCCTGTCTGTGTGGGCAGGAGCACTTGCTGACCTCCACAGCAGGTTCAGGGGGTTTGAGGGGAAGGAACACCATCAGACTTTTCCCCCCTTGCAGTCCTGGAGCTGCTGGCTGCTCCAGTTACCACAGGCAAAGGCAGGCAGAGCCAGGATGGTGAAAAATCACTCTGTACATCTGCCTGTCCCTGAGCTGTGCTTGCACACGTGGGATGAACGTGGCCTGGTGTGGTTCAGAGCCCAGCACACACCTGAGGCAGAGGTGCAGGAACAGCTGGGGCAGCCCTGGGGGAGGTGAGCAGGGTGAGCAGAGCGAGGGGGTTTGGCTGGAGGAGGGTGGGGATGGCCAGGGCAGCCTGCAAGGTGGGCAGGGGTCCCTGGAGAACCAAATACAGCACAAACAGGATGGGACAGCCTGCAGTGCCTGGCTGGCACCAGGGCTGGTTGCTGGGGCTGTCAAGGGCCAGGGCAGCCTGGGGAGCAGGGCCCCCCAGCCCCTGAGATCCCACAGGTGCCCACCACACCCCTGACTATTCAGCCTTAGCAGAGTGAGGAAGACAAAATGCTGAAGCTTCATTCCCACTAGGAAATAAAAAATAACCTTAATATCTGGGCTGTCATCATCTGTTAGGTCTTCAGACACTGCTATTTCATGACTTGGGTATTTGTGCTCTAACTGCTTCACACCCTGAAGCACTTTGTGAAAGGAATTCACTTGGGAATCCTTCCCACAAGCAGGGTCTGCTGGCATGAGCGTGGGAGGAGACCGAGAAACCTGAGCAAATAGCCTGGCTTTCTTCACAGCTCCACTGCTTTTCGTGTTCAGGGTTAAAGGAATTTTCTAAATCTCTAGTTATTGGTCTAATGAAACTGCAACATACTTGCTGTGTTATTCATCCATTCTCCATTGAGTGCTCTCAGTCCTGACTCACAGTGGCAGCTCCTGCAGGGGAATATGAACTGGATCAAAACTCAGCTCTGAGGTTGTAAGCCTCAAGATTAAGCCTTGCCTGCAAGCAAAATTACATGTAATATTAACATGCTCATTCTGTTACGATAAATTTTAGACAAAATAAAACTCAATGGATCAATTTTTGTAATACAGTGCAATACTCAGTTTTATATACTGAGAACCAGGGGATTGAGTGGAACTGGGAACCAAGCTGAAATGTGCACTTGTGTGTAAATGAAGGCACTAAATACAGATCTGGGTACCTGGAAACGTTCTGTGACCTTTCCTGTTCAGACACATCCCCTGTGTGTGCAGCTCACGGCTCCAAGCACAGCTCAGCTGGGGGATCCCACAGCCAGGGGATGGGTTTTGGGCAAAGTGGCACAAAGAGAGCCCTCCCCACCAAAGTGCTGCTCTCTGAAGATGCACTGACCTCCCAACAAATGCCTGCTGGCTGCAGAGCAGACACTGCCACAGCTTTCTGTGCTCTGCCAAGACATCCGTGCAAACCCTTTCGTACAAGTTTCCTCTGTTTCCTTTCCAGAAATGTTCTAGGCTAGCTCAGCCTATGCTAAGCTCCAAAACAAGGGGACAAACGAACCCCAGGAGATGTGGTTACCCCTGTGAGGAGCACAAGGGTGGTTGCAGGGCCAGAGGAGCTGCCCAGTCCATGGCAGGGGATGGTGGCTGCTGCTCCTGGCGTGAGGGGTGGTTCATCTCACAGCAGGAATGACCCAAAGACCAACCCAGAGCAGCTCAGGAGGGGAAGCAGCCTCAGGGGCTGGCTGCAGGCACTGCAGTCCGTGTCCCTGCAGGAGCTGGGGTCCCTCAGGGTCACAGCCTGCCTTGTGCCAGGGCCCTGTGCCTTTCCCTGCTGTCACAGCCCTGGCAATCATCAGCTGCCACCTCCCCCAGGTGACACACTGGTGACAAAGTGGGGCTTGTCCCCTGCACCCTCCAGGGCCTGGGTGCCTTCCCCTGCTCCTGAAATCTGCTGCCACAGAGGGGCAAATCCTGGGAGCTGAAGAGCACTTCTGCCCGAGAGAATGTGATTTAGATTAACTATTTTTAGCTGGATCTGGTGGGAGTTGAAGAAGGAGAGTGTCTTCCAGGAGATGCAGAATACCACTCTATATCGGGCGCCAGAATCGGAGCAGATGCTTCCAATTACACTTAATTCACCTCAATTATAGAAAAAGTAAAGAAAAGGAATTATAGCTACACCAAGAATATCCTTTCTCTGAAGGTACAAGTGTTTGGCACTGCAGACTGCCCACGTTGAGGAGCGGGGACACTGCAACACAGCCAGCCTGGGACCCTCTGCACACCCTGCTGCACTGCTGCACTGCTGCTGCACTGCTGCTGCCCCAGGGACACTGCAACACAGCCAGCCTGGGGCCCTCTGCACACCCTGCTGCACTGCTGCTGCTGCACTGCTGCACTGCTGCCCCATGGACACTGCAACACAGCCAGTCTGAGACACTCTGCACACACTACTGCACTGCTGCTGCACTGCTGCCCTAGGGACACTGCAACACAGCCAGCCTGGGGCCCTCTGCACACCCTGCTGCACTGCTGCACTGCTGCACTGCTGCTGCCCCAGGGACACTGTAACACAGCCAACCTGGCACCCTCTGTACACACTGCTGCACTGCTGCCCCAGGGACACTGCAACACAGCCAACCTGGCACCCTCTGCACACCTACTGCACTGCTGCTGCTGCACTGCTGCACTGCTGCTGCCCCAGGGTCACAGTGCTGCCTGCAGGGGGTTTCACTGCACTTTCCCTCTTTGGGACACTTTATCCAGTGGCTGTTTCCTGCACCAGCCAGCTTTGTGGTGCACCAGCACATCCTGGAAGAAGAATTTTGTGAGAGCTCACATTGTCACACGGTCTGTGTCACCCAGAGCGTGTTGTGTCTGGTGACAACAGCGTGGCACTGTCCAGGTGACAGAGGCTGGGAGCACTGCCTGGAACCACAACCCAGCAAACAGGAACAGTCTGGAACGTGCTCGGACTGGGAGGTGCTCCAGAGTGCCCGTGTTTCACACTGCCTGTCCTGCCTGGAGAGGAAGAGCTCTCCCGGCTGCCTGGGGTGCATCCCAGGTAGGCAGAGCAGCTCCTGCTGGCACGCTGTGACTGCTCTGGGACGGCACTTCCTCAGGGCCAGGCCATGAGTCACTTTTTCCTCTGGCTTTTCTCTCTGACAAGCTGTTTCCTCCAGTCATGCTGCCCTATTTATCAGCTGGAGACAGACATCAAAGCCGGGGTTTGCCCCCTCTCCTCAGGGAGGGCAGCTCCAGCTCAGCTCCAGGGTGTCCCTGCTCAGCTCTTGGCTCTGCAGGCACAAAGGGTCCACGGCCACCTCATGTCCTGGCAGAGCCCTGGCCCCCCCAGAGTGTCCTGGGCCCCCTCCTTGTGCTGCAGACTGGACACCTTCTTGATATTTTGTCAGACTTAAGGGGGGGAAAAGTCGTTCAGTCAGTGCTGATTTCCTAATTCAGTGTAACCTTTTCATATCCAGACTAAGGACAGCTTGACATTTCCTCTGCATCCCAGGGAGAGGCTGCAAAGCCTCTCAGCTCTGCTCCTGATGCTGCTGCACATCTCTGTGACACATTGCGCATTGTCAAACATTTGGAAAATATTAAACTGATTTTTAAAGCCTTTGTTCACCCACTTGAGTCACTGTCATGGAAAACCTGCAGGGCATTCCACTCTGCTCTGCCCACTCCTCCCCCAAATCCTCCAGTTTACAGCTTCCCTGGCAGGGTGGGCAGGGCTGGGATGGAATTCCCAGATTTGCTGTGGCTGCCCCCGGATCCCTGGCAGTGCCCAAGGCCAGGCTGGACACTGGGGACAGTGGGAGGTGTCCCTGCCATGGCTGGGGGGCTCTGGGTGAGGTTTAGGGTCCCTTCCAACCCAAACAGTTCTGGGATTCTGTGATTTTCTCTAAAACACCAACAGAACCTTTTCAAGACAGAAAGCAGGAGAGGATGTGTTATCCTTAGAGTAAGCACCAAAAGGAGGTCAGGTCCACTTACACATCACTGTGCAAGCTCCAAGGAAGGGGAAAGGAAAGCTGTCCTTCAGCCATGGAAAAGCACCAATCTTGGCTCCCCTTTCCAAGCTTCCAGTGCTGCCTGAGCACCCTCCAGCAATTTAACACATGGCCAGTAACTGCTTTGTCCTTACCTATTGCTCTGCTCAAAGGCAAATATTATTTAACATGGCAGGGAAGCCTTTGAAAATCACATCTTGGATGAATTAACATTTCATCTCTATCCTGATTTGTTGTGCCTAGATAATGTGACAGGAACAAGTTTTTGCCAGATTCTCCCATGGACCCTTTATGGGATGATGGGAACTTTCAAAGCCTCCCTTCATCTGAAAGTTCTGCAGGTGGTGTTGCTCCAAAAAGCAAAGGTATCTGTCACTTTGAATTAAATCACCATGTGGGAGATTAAAGGACAGCTTTCCTTCCACGTTTCTGACAATCAGCCATGTCCTGTTCCCAATTGAACAGATCTTTTTCCAAACCTCACAATTTGCAGAGAAACTTTACAGGCTGATTGTCCCTCAAACTGGCTGGAGTTGTTCCTCTTTTAATAACCATTTTTCAAGCTGCCAGCAGCTCTTAAAAGTAGTTTTGGATTAAAAAGAAGGAAGACATCCCAGGACTTCATGTTTCTAATTATGCTCCCAGAGAGCCTTGAAATGACTTTCATGAATCTGTACCCAAAGCAGCCAAGTCTCTTGCTGCTCACCATGCTTCTGTCCTGATAAAAATCTGCTCCCTTTAATGGGACTATTACTGTTTTTAAAAGGCTTACATAAGGGTGAGCCAGTGGGTGGTCTCCAGCTCATACCTCTCCTTGGTTTCAAACAGCTCCTGAAGGAACAATGTTCTAGAGCAGGAGAAACAGGAGAGTGGTGCCTGCATCCCTGCGCCTTCCCCTCTGGGCATCCCTCCACCGAGCTGGGAGCTGTCAGAGCTCAGCCATGGACACTCTGTGAACAAGAAATGTGCTCTGTTCTGCTCCAGGAGATGGACAAACCTCTCAAAGCCGTTCCCAAGGGTTTGTGAGGGGTGGGAGGTCCTGCTGGAGAGGAGGGGCTGCTGCAGTCCCAGCTCAGCAGAGCTGTGCTCAGCAGTCCCTGCAGGTGAGGAGAGGCGGCTTTGGGAGCTGGGCACAGGCTTTGCTGCAGGGCTGCTCCTTGCCAGGGACTGTGCCTGCTCCTGGGGAAGAGCTCTGCTCAAACCTGCTCAGTGGGACACACAGGAGAGAAGGGAACTCTTCAGGGGAGCTGGCACTCGGTACGAGATGCTCTTGTTCTCCATCAGTCTGTGTCCCCTGCTCACTGTCAGTGTAACCATGTGGAAAATCCCAACTGGAAGTGCTGTGCCTGACCTGTGCACCTGGCCAGGACCTGCCACAGGATGGCAATTCTCGTGTTTGCTGGCTGAGACACAAACACGCTGCTGTGACAGCGGGCTGGGCTCAGCTGGGCTCTGCAGGAGCCCAAAATCTGATTGCAAAGGGAGACGGTGCTGCAGGGACAGCAGGGACAGCAGGGGATCAGCCCAGGTGGGGACAGGGGAGCAGCCCCGGGGCAGAGGGCAGGGACTGCAGGGACTGCAGGGATTGCAGGGATTGCAGGGACTGCAGGGATTGCAGGGATTGCAGGGACTGCAGGGATTGCAGGGATTGCAGGGATTGCAGGGATTGCAGGGACTGCAGGGCAGGAGGGAACCAGGGCGGCTGCAGGACCCCAGCATCCCTGCCCGGGCCAGGAGAGATCACAGGGGAGGTTCCTGCCCTCGGACGAGCTTTCCTGTGGTTGGAAAAATCGAAGCTATCAAATAGAAAATGCAATGGATACAGGACTGCTGGCTGTGCACCAGCCATAGCCTCGCACTCAGGCACAGGCACAGGGTGAATAAAACCTCGCCCGGTGTCAACGTTTGCACTCAGGGCATTGTGAGGAAAGCCCCACGCTGACTAATGGCACAGGTATTCGGGACTAGAGCAAACACTGTGAATGCTGATTGAAGCAATCCATTGTCTCCACCACAGGCTGAACAAAAGTTCAACTTTGGCCCACTGTGAAGCTGTCACACTTTAAATAAAGTGGCACACTTGAACCCGAACATTTCGTTGGCGTTTGTCAGGATTACTGCAATTGTCTTTTTTCCCTTTTTTTCAGGGGATCCTTGCTGTCCAGCTGTGGCTCCCAGCACAAGCAAGGTCTGGAGTGTGAGGTTCTGGGTCTAGAACAGCAGCTGCCATCGAGCAGGGGTCACTCTGGGGTCTCCTCCAGGGCACATCGCCCCCTCAGTGCCCTGGCTGTGCTGGATCCTCCTGGCCCTTCACTGTTCCCTGTGGTTCAGCAGGTGTGTGCGTCCTCAGCATCCTCCTCAGCTTCATCCTTGCCTTCATCCTTCAGCTCAGCCATCTCTGCAAGGCCTGGTGGCTGCCCAGCTCCTGCTATTAACAGGATTTAGCTAATTAGCTGTGAGCAGTGCTGTTCTCCCTCACCAATGTAAAGGGTTTACTATTTTTATCTGACTCTGGATGTTTTTGGTTCCTAGGGGATTAAGGTCATAGGGCACATATTTATTCAGATGCTGGAATTCTTACATCGTTTTTCCATTACTCAGTCGGGAAGGAGGAGCCTCAGCCTTCAACTCCCTCTTCCTCCCCTCTGGCTGCTCGCCCTCCTGCCGCCCTCCCTGCTCTGCATGGAAGCCATTTCCTCTGAAACAAGAACGTTCTCTACTTTCACTAGTGGTACAGAAACCAAACAGCTTATTTTTAAACACAAGTGGTGTCCAAGAGAGTGACAGAGCCATGCAGCCACTCCAGGCAGTGCCCTGTTGTTTATCTGCAGCAGGAGAGTTTATCCCAAACATTTTTGAAGTTATTGCTTCCATATGCTGCTGTAAAGCAAGGATTCTGCCTTGCAGGATAATTCTATTTTCCCTCAGGAAAGCTCTCCCTGGGTACAACCCCAAACCCCCACGCCCTGAACTCGCTGTGCTTACAGGATTTCAGTGATCCCAGAGATCCAAGGCAGAGCCTGAGAACATTCCTGATGCACACACACCTCCGGTTGGCTGGGTCCCACCACGCCCTGAGCACTGCTGCAAAGGAAGCTCCCACCAGAAGTTTTGACAGCAGTGGAAGCAGAGCATCCCCTCAAGAGCTGCCCCTGCATGGCTGCAGGGCTGGCTCCCTGGCGTGCCTTGGTGCAGCTCTGAGGCACTGAGGGCTCTCTGGTGTACAATCAAATGTGTACGGGGCGTTTTCCTCTAGTGCAGCATTCAAACATCCATGGGGGACATCACAGCACCCAAGTGAGCAAGGCAAACCACTGAGATTCATGGGGAGCCTGGCAGGGATTCCTGCAAGAATCTCGAGCTGGTGCTCCCAGTTCTGCTTTCTGCTCTTAAGTTAAAGCTTTACAGGTTCCCTTCTCTTTTCCTGATGGGCAGAGCTGCTGGTGATGACCTTCCCCAAGCCACTGATGTGCTGTGTGCCCTGGAGGAATTGAAGGAACAAGGAGATCCTGCTCGGACAGAGGCTCCCCAGGCACTGCAGGAGTGGAGGGGCCGTGCTCCTGCACTGCTCAGACTGCCCCAGAACTCATCTTCAGGTGCAATTTCCCAGCTGATGGCTCTGGGCTCAGGGAGGTTGTGTTGCTGTAGCTCAGGTGAGATGAGCGTGTTTTGTAACACACCTTTGGCTGAGGATCCAACACCTCACCAGGCTGTGGTTTAGTCCTGATTTTCTGTTCATGCTGAGCTCATCCCTTATGATAAAATAATTTACAATTTATGGCCCATTTCCTCCCAGCTTCCCACGCAGTAAAGGCCAGGTTGGGCAGGGCTTGGAGTGACCTGGCCTAGTGGAAGGTTCCCTGCCCACAGCAGAAGGGTGGAATGAGATGAGCTTCAAGGTCTCTTCCTCAAAGAATTCTGTGATTTTATGAAAGCACACAGGTTGTTGGTCTGTAAATCCTGCATCCGCCCCGAGTATTCCTTCAATCTCCTTCACACTGTAAAATATGCTACAAGATGAAAATGATTGGGCAAAGAAGGCAGAGAAATATGGTACACATTTAACAATAATGTTTCTATATAGAATTCCATAGTGTATTGAATCTATTTAATGAGTTTTCTAGATTAAGTAGAAGTCTGGGGAATTTTTATTATAATGCCATATTCTGCAAAAATATCTGTGGTCCTGGGAGAACAGACACCATGTTAATCTATTTCTTTAACGTTGGTGATTAGGTAATAGCCTTTGTGCAGCAATGATATTGACACTGTTAGTCCTTGTGTAATTCAGTTTAAAAGTTCTGCTCCATCCCAGCCTCAGGGCAGGTGAGAGGGGTGAAGGTGCCAGTGGCTGTGCAGCCTGCAGGCTACAGACCAAATTCATGGTGCTGCCCATTCTCAGCTCCATGCAGATGTTTCCATTTCTGTGCATTTTGTGTGGGCAGCCCAGGGAGGGATGAAGAGGACTGGATTCGTGAGGAATGGCTCCTGCTGTGCCAGCCCGCTGCTGTGAGCTCTGGGGAGCACATCCCAGCACCTGCATCCCTCCAGGGCTTCCAGAGCTCAGCAGGACTCGCTGCTGCCTTCACCCAGTGTCCCACCCCCGGGCCTTACCCACACAGCCCTCCTAACAGACTTGAGGAAAACCAAATTTCTAGAGAAAGCTGGGTGCAGAAAAGGAACTGGAGCAGTTTTGCTGGAGACAGCAGGTTTGGTCTAATCACACGGACAGACACACCAATCACATCCTAGTTCTTGTTTGACAGAAACCAAATTCTGAGAAACAGTAAGTGGCTTCAATTACAAATCAGCTGCTTCCATGTGTGAATGATTTGCTCATGAGATGGGGAATTTCCTTGTCATGACTTTGTGAAAGCCTTGGGAAGGGGTTGGGGCAGCCACACAGATCCCTCACTGACCACTGCTGCCACCAGCAGCACCAAAGCATGCCCTGGTGCCCCCATGCAGCACCTGCAGGGCTGCAATCCCCCATGCAGCACCTGCATGGCTGCAATCCCCCACATCCCTGCAGGGCTGCAGTCCCCATGTCCCTGCATGGCTGCAATCCCCCACATCCCTGCAGGGCTGCAATCCCCCACATCCATGCAGGGCTGCAATCCCCCTGTCCCTGCAGGGCTGCAGTCCCCTATCCCTGCAGGGCTGCAATCCCCTGTCCATGCAGGGCTGCAATCCCCCTGTCCCTGCAGGGCTGCAATCCCCCATGCAGCACCTGCATGGCTGCAATCCCCCACATCCCTGCAGGGCTGCAATCCCCCTGTCCCTGCAGGGCTGCAATCCCCCTGTCCCTGCAGGGCTGCAATCCCCCACATCCCTGCAGGGCTGCAATCCCCACATCGCTACAGGGCTGCAATCCCTCATCCCTGCAGGGCTGCAATCCCTCATCCCTGCAGGGCTGCAATCCCCCTGTCCATGCAGGGCTGCAATCCCCTGTCCCTGCAGGGCTGCAACCCCCACATCCATGCAGGGCTGCAATCCCCCTGTCCCTGCAGGGCTGCAATCCCCCTGTCCATGCAGGGCTGCAATCCCCCTGTCCCTACAGGGCTGCAATCCCCACATCCCTGCAGGGCTGCAATCCCCTGTCCATGCAGGGCTGCAATCCCCTGTCCATGCAGGGCTGCAACCCCCACATCCATGCAGGGCTGCAATCCCCTGTCCCTGCAGGGCTGCAATCCCCCTGTCCCTGTTCCTGCCCCAGCTGCACCCTCATGGCACTGGGACCCCTCTGCTGTGGGACCCCTCTGCTGTGGGACCCCCCTGTGCCCCCTGCCCTCCCTCTGCACACAGTGGGGTCCCAGCCCTGCTCACAGCCAGGTACCAAGGTGCCTGAGAGTCCTCCACAGACATCCAAAACCAATTCAGTAATTCAAAATGGCCAAAGGAGGGTTAATTCTTCTTATCATGAAAATCTACGGCCTTCAGGGAAGAGGGTTTTAAATTTTTTCATGAGGAAATTGCTCAGCATAAATTCTTAATTCCCTCAGTGTGCCACCATGCATCTCACGGGCCCCCCATGGCTTTTTGGGTTTTCCTTTATTTTTAGGGATTTTTTTTCCTATAAATGGACAATAAAAATAGTTTTCAAAATAGTTTATAAATACTGTGATGCCTGCTGTGTGAATACAGTCATGTTCAACAAGCTCTGCTTTTCTCCTCTTTGTTGCTTTCTGGGAGAATCAGCTGCAAGTCTCAACTTTTCTTTTTACACTCTTTTCACTCTTTACAGGAGATGGAGGAGCTGGTGCAGTTCACACCTTGTCTCACAGGCGGTTGCTGGGCTCTGGGGGATTGTTACAGAATGACCAATGGGTTGTTGTTTAGATATCCTGCTTTTTCCAATCTCTCCCATATATTTATAAAATTTTCCATTTCACACCTTTCTACACATACAGTTTTTTTGCAGCAGAAACTAAACTTTAGCCAAGAGCAAACAGAGACAGCTCATCCCCAGCTGGCAGAGGCCCAAATCCAACTGTAATAAGTTTTGAACGCTCTCAGCAGAAAATCAGGGTCAGAGCTGCCCTGTTCTCTGCCAGGGAATGCCAGGTGAAGGTTCAGCTTTGAAAGCCGTGTGTCCTCACTCTTCTACCCACTGCCAATGCTTTTAGGTACTTTTTCACTTTTGTGTCAACAAAAGATCCAGGAGACAGAGCCCCAGTTTCACACCCTGCCTTAGGGAGCAGACAGGGAAAGAAAAACCAAAGGTTTTCCTGCTTGTGCCAAGACCAGGTCTGGCTGAGATGCTGCAGTCACAGCACAGCCCCTGCCCAGCAGCTCCCTGTGGCTGTGCCAGTGGGGACAGACAGACCAAGGGCAGAGGGACAGAGGCTGCTCAGCCTGGGGGACACTGCTCAGTGCAATCAGTGACCTCGAGGGGTTTCTTGAGAGGAGTGGGGTCAGTCTGGGGCACCCAAAGCAAACCCAGGGAGTCAGAAGAGTCTCAGGGTCCTTCACCAACTCTCTCTGTGCTGACACAAACCCCCAGGTGATGACACTGCCACCCCCAACACTGCCAGGGGCACTGCCCAGCACACTGCTGTCCCTGTGTCCCTGCTGTCCTTGCTGTCCTTGCTGTCCCTGCTGTCCCTGTGTCCCTGCTGTCCTTGCTGTCCCTGCTGTCCCTGCTGTCCCTGCTGTCCCTGCTGTCCTTGCTGTCCCTGCTGTCCCTGCTGTCCTGGCTGTCCCTGTGTCCTTGCTGTCCCTGCTGTCCTTGCTGTCCCTGCTGTCCCTGCTGTCCCTGTGTCCCTGTGTCCTGCTGTCCCTGCTGTCCCTGTGTCCCTGCTGTCCCTGCTGTCCCTGTGTCCTGCTGTCCCTGCTGTCCTTGCTGTCCCTGCTCTGTCCCTGCTCTGTCCCTGTGTCCCTGCTGTCCCTGCTGTCCCTGTGTCCCTGCTGTCCTTGCTGTCCCTGCTGTCCCTACTCTGTCCTTGCTGTCCCTGCTCTGTCCCTGCTGTCCTTGCTGTCCCTGTGTCCCTGCTCTGTCCTTGCTGTCCCTGTGTCCCTGCTGTCCCTGCTGTCCCTGCTGTCCCTGTGTCCCTGCTGTCCCACTGGGAAAGCTGAGCTCGAAGCCCTCAGGGGAGCTGAACCCCCCATGGCATCACCACATTTGCTGTTCATTGCAATAAATCCCTGCTCAACCCACGCTTCTATTGAACAGATAAACGGTGCTGCAGCTTCCCAACACGCCAGGCCCAACCCTTCCCAACTGCTGCTGCTTGGAATGTGGATTCCTGCTCCGAAGGGTGAGCAGAGCTGGGAATGGCACAGGTGACTGCCCAGACACTGCCCTCCGGCCAGCACTGCCTGTAAAGGACAGTGGCTTGGGATGAGCAGTGCAGGAGCAGCTGCACCTCACTGATCCACAAAACACCCCAAAACAAAGCCTGTGCAACGCTCTAGGATTTCTCAAGAAGTGTTTGCAAGGTGTGCCTCTTTATGAGCTGTAAAAAGTAAACATTTGGATAGCATTTAGCAGACCAGACGGATCCATCTGGGGTTAAATCCTCCTAAGGGAAACAACTGTGAGAAGAGAATAAATATGAAAAACACAGAGAGGTGGAAGAATGTACAAGAAAATATTTTATTCGGCAAAACGTTTAAAAACAGGAGCAGCAGTTTGGGGGTAGGGTCGTTGTTTGGTTTCTACAATAATATTTTTTTTTTTTGGCTGAAGTTTAAAAGCTCAAAACTCTCTGTTAATCTTTATTTGGTGAGCAACAGACACAGAAAGAGCCATCCTAAGCAGGTGTAGGTTTTGTTTTCTGTTCAAGGAGTTCCAGTCAGTTCATTTGGATGTGTGTGAGGACAACACAAAGGCAGCCAGAGAGGAGGGACCCACCAGAAACTGAGAGCCCTGCATGGCAGCACCTGTGGGATGCCCAGCAGGAAACAGCAGCACAACGGCAGAGCTGAGCTCTGCTCAGTGCCAGGCTTAGCCAGCAGGCTCAGCCTGAGGTGAGCTCCAGGAAATGCAGCAACAGCCACGTCCCTGCTCGTGACCCACAGCTCCACATCCCACTGTGCCAGTGACCTCCCAGGGCTCATCCAGTGACTGGGAACGCGTTTTAAAGGATGATAAAACACTCATCCACCTCACCTCCTTCCCTCACACTGGCTGCTTGTGAAGTCTCCAGAGCACCCACGTGCTGTGCAGTGCCTGTGTTCAGTGACAGCAGCCACCGCCACCAGAGCTGTGTCACAAATGTGACAGTGACAGGGATGCAGCTCCACTGGTGAGTGAGGAACTGTGGGGAAAATCATCCCCACCCCTTACCTGCCATGGGCTTTTAGAATTCCTCTGCAAGTGCCTGCACTCGGGAGTGAGGAATGTGCAAAGATCACACCTCCAGTACAAGGGGACAGGGCTCCACCTGCATTACCCCAAAACACCCAGAGGGAAGCATGGGGAAGCTGGTGTTACTGTCCCTGTGGTGCATTAAATCTTTACTGAAAGGGTGCTCGGGGATTGGAACTGCCAGGGAGGGTCGGAGTGCCCATCCCTGGAGTGTCCCAGGAATTCCTGGAGGTGACACTGAGTGCTCCAGGCTGGGGACAGGGTGGGGATGGGGCACAGCTGGACTGGATGGGCTGGGAGGGCTTTTCCAACCTCAGTGGTTCTGTGACTGTGAATACAGCTGACATAGCTGAAGATGATTATCAGTGTGAACTTTCCTTACTGCTCAAGAGACTTTGGACACAGGCCCTTCAGCAAGCTCTGTGCTGCTAAAAGCAGCCGGCCCATTGAGCTGAGGCCAGGAACGCCTCCCTGAGAGCCCCGGGGTCATTGCTGGGTGGTGCCTCTGTCTCTTACATTGATGTACAGATGCTCACGAGCTGTCCAGGCACCACCTTCCCAGGAATTGCATTCTGGTTCTCACAGAGCGCTCAGTGATGCAGGAAACTGGACTGAGATCCTGCAGAGGTGCTGCAGCAGCAGTGCAGCTGCCTGCTGTCACGGGAGGGCATTTGTGAGCCCTCAGTTTTGTTCCCATAGGTACCTGTCCTTTTCTTTAGGATCCCTTTGCCTGTGGACCTTGTCACTGATGGTGCAAACACTGACACAGCTGCCCAGGGCGGTGAAGGTGCAAACCTCACCATTTGTTCTTTCCCCATCTGTGCTGATGTTTGCAGTGGGACAGTGCTGCTCCCCAGCCCCACCTCACTGCAGGGGCTGCACCAGGCACCCACTGGGCTGCCCTGCCAAAAAACAGCAGCAGCATCTTCTCACTTCTCGAGTAGCTGGAAGAAACAGTCTCGCTGGAGGCACCAGCCTGTGATGTCCTTCCTGCCCTTACTCCTGTGCACTCAGCACAGAGTGATCACATCCGACCCACTGCAAAAGTCACAGAATCACAGAATGGTCAGAAGGGACCCCCCTGCCATGGGCACGGACACCTGCACCAGAGCTGGCTGTTCAGTGCTCCACCCAACCTGGACCTGAACATTTCCAGGGATGGGGCAGCCACAACCTCTCTGAATAACCTGTTCCAGTGCCTCACCACCCTCAAAGTGTAAATCACCCTGGCTGTAAACATAGAACAGAAACATCCCCAGCAAGAACACTGGGAAGCATTCTGGTGCACCTGGAAATTGCTTTTGAATAATAAATTCAGTGACTGTATTTTATTTATTTGTTTTAAAGCAGTGTTTTCAGTGCATAGCATGGACCGCCACTGGATTCAGTGCTTGTTGGGGTAAGGGACATCCACTCCAGGAAATACAAAGAACCTTCTCATCTGTGTCACTGACCTGATCAAATGTAACATTTTAAAATAGAATTTTAGAAAAAGAAATGGCATTTTAATGGTTATAGGAAGCAATCCATGTCTGTCAGAAGTTACATTGTCCTTGCTGCCTCCCTCATGGTTGGAGACACCGCAGGTCTCTGCATCCTCCGGAGACAGAACTGGCAGCACCGGAGTGCTGGAATGAGCAGCTCCACTGGGTGTCACCTGGAATTTCAGTGTTCAACTGATCAGCGGCCCAGAATCACAGCAAAAGGCTTTAAATGCAAATGGCACTGCAGGTGTGGGACACTGAGATGGGAGTTTCACCCCGAGGGGGAATCTCGACAGCTCATAGGAACAATCCTTAGTGATGCTTAAAGATATTCAGGCTCCATATCTAAGCTAAACCGGCAGACCATTTCCCCCTCATTGTTGAAAAGTCCCTTAATAAAAACTGATTCTTGAGCTGTCTTGCTCAATCTTAGCATTCAAGGCAGGCACCAAGATTGGAAACGCTCGGAGTGCACGGTCTGGGTTTTAAACTCTGGAAAAGGAGGAGCAGTGACAGCAAACCTGAGGCAGTGGTGTTTCCCTCCAGTATCACACGGAGCAGCTCATCCCGGGCTTCCAGCTCCGTGGGGGAGGAAGAGAAATATCTGACCTGCCTCTGGCCCTTGAGCCGTGGGACCCAGTTCAGGGTCAGAGCTGGGAGCGCTGGAGCTGCTGCGGACACAGCTGGAGCTGAATGGTGGCACTTTCACACTCACTGCCATCTCCCCACCGTGACACCCTGCACCCCTCTCGGAGTCATCTTTGCAGTATGTGACAGAAAGCATCAGCTCTGCAGCACCCACCGAGCTGTAACATGCGTGTCAGGACACAAAACTCAGCCCTCACCTTTCATGAGTGCGTTACTCACTGCTCGTCTCTCCATTGCCACAGGCAAACTTTTATATTCAAATGGACTTGCCCAATTCTTTTTTTTCTCACATAGCACAGGCACAGACCTTGTTCATCCAAATTTAACAAGTACCAAACTATGAGCCCTGTACAATTTGCCTTTCAAACCTGCTCATGTCCCCTCTCTCCACCCCTTCCATAATGTTTGTTCTGGCTCCTGGAGCAGCCCAGAATCCTGCTTCAATCATTCCTGCCACAGCTCACTGCTGGAGCTGCCCAGGCCACACATCTGGGCTGCTCCTGTCCCCTTCTCTGTGGGGATGGGGGATGTTCTGGGATGTCCTGGGATGTCCTGGGATGTTCTGGGATGTTCTGGGATGTTCTGTCTGGCCTGTCCTTCCCACACACAGCCCTGCTCTCGAGTGCCACTGCTCCTCACCTGGAGCTGTCCTTGTTGTTGCAAACAGCTCCCATGATAATCCCTGGGATAAGGCAGGCTCTTGGGAACTCATCTGAAAATGCTTCCTGTGCAAACACTGTGATTTTTTAAATTCCTGTTTGCCAGGCTTTACCCACTCCCCCTGTGCAGGTGAGGCATCCACAGCCCTGGCCGGGCGCTGCTGTACCTGAGCGATCCTCTGGCACTGCACAACTTCCTCTACCAAACAACTGGCAAAGTCCCTGCAGCCGCAGATTCCTCACTGGGCTCTTTTCATTCGAGTTTCCTGCTCTTGAGCACTGCCAGACTTTTCACCTGGATGCCATATGGCTCGGGATCCCTCTCCAGCTGTGTAATCTGACACGGCTGCCTCCAGCATGCCCTGGCTTTGATGTAATCGCTGCTGGCCGAAAGCTGCGAGACCGTGCCAAAAACACAACAGCAGCAAAAGTTCCTTCCCCATTTTTAGTTTCTTTTTCCCTCTCTGTGAATCTGTCAAGGCACACCAGGCTGGTGTATTGGATCTGCTCACTTTTGACTGCTCTGATGGCTGCATCCATGAAAGATCACGAGATCTACAGTGCAACTTTCTGCAGTGGTCTCAGGAGCTGCACAAAACCTTGGAAAAGACTTCCCAGAGAAGGCCAGCACTGCTCGTGTCTCTGCATTGCATCTCTCTGTGTGCCAGAGATGGCTGGAGGTCAGCAAGTACCCCGTGGATGAGGCAGAATTGCGGGATTTCAGCATCTTTTTTATTTAATTGTGTATTTCATTTGTTCCTTCTGACAAGGAAGGCCGGTGCCCAGGATCTGGCAGAGCTTTTACCATCCCTGCCTGATGAAGTTTGCCACAGAGGAGACTGGAGAGGAGTGAGCCATCGGCTCGGGGTCCCTTGGGCCGTGCCCAGCCCGGGCACGGAGCTCCCGGGCCGTATCCCCCGGAGCAGCCGTGACACTCGGACCGCCGCGGGATGCTCCGCGCAGAGCAGCAGTGACTGAGCTGTCACTTCTCGGGTTTCGTTGGCAAAGTTACCGGGCAGGATCCTTCGGGAGCTGCGGGAGACCCTGGGGCACCGCCGGGCTCTGCACGGACCCCCAGAGCCCCCGGTTCCGCTCCAGGGCTGTTCGCAGCCGGGGAAGCGCCGGGATTCTTGTCCAGCATCGCCCCCCGCCCCTCCCGGCACGGCCCCATCGCGGTGTGCGCCGCGCCCTCCGGGGCCGGGGCCGCTCCTGGGGACAGCGCCGGGACCTAGCGCCGCCGAGCCGGGGACCGAGCCGGGGACCGAACCGGGGACAGAGCCGGGGACAGAGCCTGGGGACCGAGCCGGGGACAGACCCAGGGACAGAGTCCGGGACCGAGCGGGGAACCCAACCGGGCATAGACCCAGGGACAGAGCCCGGGACTGAGCCGGGGACAGAGCCCGGGGGTCGAACCGGGAACCGAACCGGGGACAGAGCCCGGGACAGAGCCCGGGGACAGAGCCCGCAGGGGCCGCTCCCCGCGGGAAGCAGCGCCCGCCCCGCCTCGTCCCGCACCCCGGCTGCGCGCAGGTTGGGCACCGCGGGCCCCGCCCGGCCTTGGGGGAGCGGCCCCGGGCTGTGCCGCACCCCGGGGACACGGGGACAGCCGGGCCGGGCCGGGCCGTGCCGCGGGACGGCGCCGCCGGGCGGGCACGGGCGCGGGCACGGTGCGGGCACGGTGCGGGTGCGCGCCCCCGCCGCCGCTCGGCGTTGCCCTTTTAAGAGCGGCGCGAGGCGCCGGTGACGTCGCGCGCGCAGAGCGCTATCCCGGCGCGCCCGCCCGCCCGCACAGCCGGGAGCGGCGGCGGCACCGCGGAGCGCCCGGACCCGCCCCGCCACCGGCACCGGCCCCGCCGAGCCCCGCACGGCCCGCACCGCCCCGCCGGCACTGCCGCCCTGCCATGCGCCGCGGCCCGGCGCCAGCCTCCGCCGGCGGGAGCCGTCCCGGCAGCAGCAGCAGCAGCGCGGCGGCGGGAGAGCGCTGAGCCGCGGCCCCGCAGGGCGCGGATGTTCGCGGGCTGCCCGCGCCGGGAGCTCTCGCTGCGCTGACGGGGCGGGCCCGGCGCCCCGCTCGCCGCAGCGCCCCGCGCCCGCCCCCGGGCTCCCCGCAGCGCCGCCGCTCCCGGCCGCGCTTCCGCCCGCGCCATGGCGGGGAAGGCGGCGGCGGCCGGCGCCGGGGTGCTCCTGGTCACCGCCAACGTCGGCTCCCTCTTTGACGACGTAAGTACCGCGGGCACCGGGGGGAGCGGAGGCTCCGCGGCCGCAGCTGAAGCTCCGAGCGCGGGGCCCGCGGCGCTGCGGGGCCCGGCGGCCGTCCCGGCCGTGCCCGGCGCCTCCCGGGGCTGGCACGGCTCTGCTGGAGCCAGGGCCGGGGCGCGGGGCGGTGGCACAGCCGTGGGAGCGCCGCTGCCGTGCCGTGTCGCTGTCCCCGGGGTGACACCGGGTGACACCGCCCGCCGCGCCCGGGGCTGCTCGGGGCAGCGGCGGAGCCCCCGGAGCGCCCTGCTCGCTCCCCGGCGCTGCTCCACGGGCACGGTGTGACACGAAAACGCAGTAATTTCTGTCCGGTGTGGCGTGAGGACAGACCTTGGGAGCGTTTCTCATCGCGGCGAACGGGGCAAAAGCCGCAGCTGGCACGGGCGGGCAGGGCGAGGAACGCTCGGTCCGGTCCGGTTCGGAGCGGGAATGGGCGCGGTGCTGCTGACCACGGCCGGGCTCCCGCAGCCCGGACACTGCCCCGAGAGCCGCTGCAGCCGGCAGCAAAGCCCCTGGGCCCGAGCGTGCAGGGACAGCAGCGTTTCCAGCGGTCTGCTCGCTGTAAAGGGATGCACGCTTGGCACTGAGTTGGGTCCAGGCTCGCACTGTGTGTTAGGACGGGCTTTGCTCAAAGCCCGATGCACAGAGCCCGGCGTGCAGTAACCCAAGCGTGTTTTGGTCTGGTCTTCAAAGTCTGCTTTGCTTCTTTGTCGCTTTAAAGGCCGCTTTGATATTCACACTTGGACTGTACCAGATGTAGCTCACGTTAAGTACACTGTTATCACCGCAGTTACTGTTACGCTTAAGCGTGTCACTTTGTATTAAATGAGCGCAGTGACAATGTGAATTTCCTAGCGATGGCCGTGGCTGTGTGATGGGCGCAGTGTGTGTGTGGCGGTGATGCCGCTGTGTTCAGCGGGGTTTCAGAGCCTGGCTGGAGCCCAGGGGTGACACGGCTGTGTCACCGAGCTGTCACCCGTGGGAGCAGCGTCAGAGCAGGAATCCCCGCTGTCAGACCCAGCCATTTCCTGTTGTCCTGCTCCGTGTCCGCGGCTCTGTGCTCGCTGTGCCGGAGGGAACGCGCTGCAGTTCTAGCCGGGCAAAGCCTTGCCGTGAGAAATTGGGTTTTCTACAGTGACCAAACCAGGCTCGTTTGCATCGGTTCCAGTGCAGGGTGGGAAATGGAAAGACTGCTCTGCACATCTGTGGTTGTGTGGCTGGTGGAGCTGGGACTTGTGGCTGCCTGGCTGGGCTCCTGGAGTTCATCGGGGCAGTTTGGGAGCAGGAAAGGTGACACTGACTGGGTTTGGGGACTTGGCTCTCAGGCTGTGTGGGAGCTCTCAGTGGCTGTTCTGCTTGCTGGGCCCTTCCCGTGCAGTCGAGGAAGATGTTTCTGTGCTGTGACCTGGAGTGGTTTCAGTCCTGAACAAGGACTTGCTTTGATGGACTGTGCCAGAGCTGGGCTGGAAAACCACTTGCCATTCCTTTAACTCAGGTTTTCTATTGCTGATTTCAGTGGGTGGTACCCGTTGTAGCCGGTGGGTTTCTCTGCCTGACCCGCAGGCAGGGTGGCAGTGGGGGTTGGCACAGGGCAGGGCAGGAGCACGGGCAGGGGCTGCCAGGGCCAGGCATCCTGCACTCACACACACAGTCCTGCTGCCTCTGCGCTGGGATCCCACCTGCTGTGGGCAGAGCCCTCTGGGGACCGTTCCCACCTGGAGCTCTGGGCAGGTGCCCCTGTAAGAGGCTGCTCTGGGCAGGGGGCTCTGCAGGGAGCAGCTCCTGCCCCCTCCCACCCAGCACACCCCGTGCTGGCTCTGCCTGCCCCTCTCCAGCTGCTCCCTGAGCTCCCTGCGTGGCAGCAGCATGGTTTGCACTCCAGGTGTGTTTTGTGTGAGCACTTGTGTGTGCAATGCATTTTATAGCTTTAAATGCCTTTGGTGGGCAGGTTTGCCTGGCGGGACAGTCTTTCCTAGATCTGTGGTGTTGCTGACCTGCCTGTACTTTACCAAGAGGAGAAAATAGCTCTTTTTGCTTTCTGGTTGCCAGAAGCAGGTTATGATAACACATGGATTTGTTCCTGCCAGCCATCCCCATTCACTAATTGCCTGTTGCAGTGGTGACCTGGGAGCTCATGAATAAACATGGCCAAGTGAAGAGGGACTGAGCTGGGTTCATTTCATTCCTGTTGCAGTTTTGCTGCTTCATTAAAAATGTTAATGGAGTATTAGATCTTCAAATATTCTTCCAAGTTACATGAATATGTGCATCTCATGAATATGAATGTGTGTGATTTTTGGTATCTTTGTGTTTACTTAAGCATTTAATGCTTTTCTTCCTATAGGAGCATTTCCTGGTTTTGTCACAGCATACACAGTAAAAAAAGATGGAGTTCAGGCTACCTATGAGTCACTCTTTCTCTTTTCCCTCTCCTCTGATGCCCCTGCCTGTGGCAGGGGAATTAAATTAGATTATCTTTAAAAGTCCCTTCCAACCCAAACCTGTGATCCCATCTCCTCCCTCTTTATTCCTTGCTTCCATTGCTTCCTCTTTGTGCACTGACAACATTTCACATGTACCTTGCAGTGAACTTTGTGCTGTGGTGGGCACAGAATCCCTTTGCCTGGCACAGCACTGCACTTCTTTTTTTGTACAGGAGTTTAATTTATGTCCTGAGGTTTTTTCCCAGTCTGTTATATCCCCTTCAGCTGGAGATACCTGCAGTTCTGTTGTTGTGACTGCCCCAGGAGTTTTGTTGCTGTGTGTTTGTCTGGGTGCAGGCACAAACATTGGAAAAGCTCCCTGGTGCTCACACCTGAAAGCCAGGTCTGACTCCAGATCAGTTCCAGGAGACTTTGCCGGTCTGTGTTGGTGAAGTGTCTCCAGGAAGGTCTTCAGGGAAGGGATTTCTGAGATGTCCAACAGTTGTAGCTGTAGGTTCTGACATTTCTCCCCGGGCTGGAAAACAGTTCCTTTGTCCAGTTGTCTTTGAAATTGCAGTGTGTGAGCCTAAATCAGGTCGGAGCTTCCAAAACCCTTCTGTCTTCATGCACTGGATGTATGCAATTCTGAAATTCTCAGGGCAGGATTAGTCAGAACAGCTGTGCAATGGTGACAAGGTGGGTAAAAGTTAACCAGAACGTGTTACTTCATTAGTGTAAAAGAGAAGGAGGTGAGAAGTGTGCCAGGGAATCACTGTGTGGTGCTGATAGCCAGCATTCTGAAGGACTGACAGCATTGCTGCCCCACCTGTGCCCCTGTTTTCTGTGACTCTGCAGAACACTGCCCTTCATGTGACAGTGCCACGGTGGGGCAGTGAGCTCTGACGTGCCCAGGTGTTTTCACCTTCCACATCTGGGTGAATGTGTCCCTTTTTCATACAGTACAGAGACAGGGATGGAACTTCCTGTTTGTACTATTGTTATGAATAAACTCATTCTTTAATTCTGAGTATGAACTTGAAGTATTCTTTACTTCTGTTAGAAACTGAAGTCTATCAATTGAATTTGAAGTAGAAATAGTTCCCATAACAATTTTTCAAAGCAGCCTGCCTTTCTGATGGGTGGTGATCACAGAGTAGTCTCTGTCACGTCTGATGCTAATTTTCTGATTCTGAAGCAGTGGGTGTAAGTTTGTTTTGGTATTGGACATCTGTATTGGTATTAGCTGATAACTATAAAAGGTTTTTTGGCTTTCATTTCGTTTTTTTCTATTTTTTTCCCCAATGAATAATTATCTGTGGAATGTTTCAAATGCGGTAGGATGGGAAATGTATTAGTTGAGGTTTTGATTTCTAAATAAGCATTAAGAGTAGCATGTTGCAATTCAAGGCACCCCCTCCTCAAATTACAGCTATGAGATGGAATGAAAGGTCATATTTGATTCATTGTGACTTGTTAAAAGAAATTTGTTGTTTCACTGCTGAGGTGGGCCGGGCAGTGTTGCTGTTACTGGAGGGGAAGGTCAGAGCAGCCCAGGCTGTGCAGGTGCGGTGCTGTTTCTGCGGGGGAGCGTTCCCGCAGGTGTTGTGGCCAGGTGAGGCAGGACCCCGGGGACAGGGGAGCGGGGCTGGGCTGGCTCTGGCAGCTCCATCCTCCTGCTGTGCCGTCGGGGGGCCGGGGAGCCGGTCGGGGGGGCCGGGGAGCCCGTCGGGACCGGCTCCGGGTGCTCCCGTGGTCCGGCGGCTCCGGGCGCTCCTCTGCCCGGCTCGCACCCAGCCCAGGCTCGGCGTTACGGTCCCCCTCTCTCTGTGCTGCAGGACCGTGTGCTCACAGCTCAGAATTGCGTTTGAGGGCTGTGTGCTTCTTGAGCAATAACACAGGAGGCCAGCGAGGAGCGTTTCCCAGTGTTCTCTATGATGGGAACTGCAGAAAGAAGAGAACGCCAACTTCTCTTTATCTGACTCTGCACTCTGTGCTTTCTAGTTTCTGGTCGTTTCGGTGTCTGCTTTCTGGTTTTTTTTGTTGTTGTTGTGGGAGGGGCCACGGTAGTTTCTCAAGTATTGTTGCCGCCTTCTGTTTGTTTGGTTTTCTGTAGCAGACTCTCGAATGTTTCTCTTTCAGTTTCTGCCCTACTCATGTTTATGTTGTGTTTTAGGAGGTTTTTTTTGTGTCTCCGTTCTGCACTCCCTGTGCAGGAGGTGGAACCTTGAGGCAGACCTGCTGTGGAATACCCCAGCTTTGTGTGCCCTGTGGTGTGATGCTGTAGGAAGGGATTTTGGTTTGGAAATGCTTCCCTGCTGCCCGTGCTCAGTGCTGGAGAGGGCAGCTGGGGCTGGGGCAGTGCCCAGGCTGCCCTGTGCTGCACAGGTGCTTTCCCAGGTGTCTGGGGACACGGAGCCAGTGCTGGTACCTGGAGCAGTGAGGGCTGTGCCTGGCAGAAACTCCTCCTTGGTTTGTGTCTGGAGGGTGATGCAGCTCCACAAGGTCGGTGTTGGTCCCTGTCCCTGCTCCCAGAGGAGCTCAGTGCCTGTCCTGGTTTACAGCTCTGTGTCACGTCAGGGGAGGCTCCTGGCGTCCCTGGAGCAGGCTGAGGACACCAGCAGTGTGTGCTGGGGTCAGTGCTGACCACTGCCCGGCTCAGAGCATCCCCAGCGCCCTGCCATGGCCCAGGGAGTGTGTCCTGCTCGTCACCACCCGTCCCCTGCAGCCCCGGGGTGTGCTCAGAGTCACAGCTCAGTGTGAGCTGCAGAGAAAAGTCCTCCTCTAAATCTCAGTGAGGAGCAAGACCCAAAGCAGAGATGCAGTAAGGCAGTGACAGGTTATTGTGCATCCACGTACTTTAAAGTTTAAAGCTGTGATTTGCTGAAGATGACTGGAGCAGTAACAGCACAGGCAGCACAGAGGGAGGGGTTTCCTCCAAGATGGAATTGTAGGCTTTAAAAATCCACTTTTTGCTTTAGCAAAAGTCCAGCACTTTTTAGCCAATAGTTTTACAATTCTCTGAGCAAAAAAAGTTCCCATTGAGAACTGGCACAGTGATTAGCCTTCCTGAAGGAAGTTGCTCAGAGGTTTATCCTCTAGCCTGTCTTTTTTTTCCGTTGATTAAATGTTGTCAGAGATAACAAGAGCACATGGAACAGGAGAAGGTAATAGTGGCAAAGTGCATTGTAATGACCCCTTTCTTCAAATGTGGTTTTATAGAGTTGGCATTTTGCAGCTTGTTGGGCTTCCACAAGTCACCAGTGTACCAGTGTGAGGGTTTAAAAGGACTTAGTCCCTATTTTATTTCCTATTTTAATATGAAACTATGCAATGTGGGTCAGATACCATAGGAAGAAAGCTTTACACACAGGTCTGATAGGTTTTTTTAGCTTGGACAAGCACCAGGCCATATTTTAAAGGTTTTGTTCCTGTTCCAAAGTTCTCATCATTAATTTTCCTACCACAAAACTTGACTTCAAAGATACAGAACGCCAGTCAAGCCCTCAGATTTCATGATTTACATAAAAAACTGATCTGGTTTTTGCTTAGTATTTCTCTTTTCCCCTTTCCTATTATTTATTTTGTCATACTGTTTATATATTCTATCCCCATGAATGTATTTCTTCTTTCTACCTCAGACACCTTATTTCCCTTTCTGGTACCATGTCCTCTGGGAGCTCTTCCCTTACTCCTCATTATGATCTAAAGTGAGTCACTTGAGGAGCTTTTTGACGTTCAGTTTTGGGGTGCCTTGAACTCCATCAGGAGGGTGGCTGTGCCTGTCCTGAGCACTCTTTTCTCTGCTGAAGGGAGCCCACCAGGTTAAACTCTGTTTCCTCCCCACCATGAGCATGTCATGCCTTGGCATCCGAGTGGGAAGAGGAAATGCAGTGACTGAAGGGCCTTGGAAGACAATCTGTATTTGTGTGGCTCTGGAAGGTGTCTCTGCACCCCCCTGCACAGGATCAGCCACTCTGGCTGTACCTTTGCCTTGTCCTCTGCCCCCACACTCTTACCTGAAATTGGAAGGGAAAAGAAGAACAAGTCAGGCAGCCAGGTGTGATGCAAGCCAGTTGTATCCTTTTAGTATGGGAAGCTCTCAAAATACATCTGTGTTAGTGTAGGTTATTACTTTATCCCAATTCTCCAACCATATTTTACTCTTTGTGGAGAAGTGGTCATGGGAAAACAGGAGCCTGTGACTTGAGTGGCTGCTTGAATGGCCTGTCAGACTCCTTTAGCATCTTTCTTACTGGAGTGGCATCTTCCCTTGCTGAAATTCCCATGGAAATATGTTATTTTTCATGTTGTGGAGAAGATCACATCAGGCACAATAATCATTATTCTGGGGAAGAGCAAGTATTAAAAGTAAAATGTTACTTTAGCTTCTTTTCTTCCAATGATGTGTAGTTACTCAACACTCTTAGCACTACTGTCAGTATTTACACACAATTTTAAAATGTAAATATTTTACTTAATCGCTTTAATTTCCAGCACTTTTCCTGCTATTGGCAAAAATTGAAGTTAAAGCATATATTGAAGCAAACAAAAGTGTTCATTGTTCTTATATGATATTTGAAGTCAGATATAATTGATGGTTTTCATTAATGTCTCCAAGTTGTTAAGCAGTCATCTTCATGAGTCAGTCAGCTGTAACAAATGATATCCCTGAGAGCAGAACATTAAAGCTAAGGAGAGAATTCCCCTGTGTGTGTCACAGGGTTTGTTCTCCCCTGGTACCTTGGGGTTGGTTCCAGCAGCTCCTGGGGTGTGACTGTCCCTGACACCTGGGTGTTCATCACCCTGCAGCACAGCTGAGACCTCTGGGCTGGTTCAGGGCACCCATGGCTCGGGGATGTGGTTACAAGTGCCAAGGTGACACATGGGGAGCTTTCCTTCTGCTTGTGCTTTGTCACTGGGAGGATCTTCCCTTCAGGTTTTGGTTTGTCCACAGTGAAGCAGCTTCTGGTCTTTTCTTGTACTGTTTCCAAGTTGGTGAAAAGCTCTGCCCCTATATTCCTTGCCAAATCCTTCTGTCCCTGTCTCTTTTGTGTCTTCTTCCTTTCCCTGGTTTCACCTTGGTTTCTTTTCTAATAGAGTCCACGGCCAGGAGCTCAGGAGAGGCTTTAATGTCACACAGAACTGCAGCAGAGGCAGAAAGAAGGGATGGGTGATGTGTGGTGTGCAGGGCTGCCTGCCCTGAGCTGAGCCTGGCCAGGGGTTCTGCTCAGCCAGAGCTTATGGATAATGTGTGGGTAAAGGAGAAGAAATCCTGGCTTCTCACACACAGGCTTTTTTCTGAGATATACACCTGGTTTTGCATTTGCCTGCTTCCTGCATCCATGCTGGAGGCTGCAGGCAGCTGGCTGGCTCTGCCCCCTGTGTGATGTGGGCTTTGCTCTGCACCCACCCTGTGTGGTGTGGGGCTTTGTTCTTCCACCCACCCTGCCTGCTCTGGGCTTTGCTCTCTGCTCCCACCCTGCCTGCTCTGGGCTTTGCTCTCTGCACCCACCCTGCCTGCTCTGGGCTCTGCTCTCTGCACCCACCCTGCCTGCTCTGGGCTTTGCTCTCTGCACCCACCCTGCCTGCTCTGGGCTTTGCTCTCTGCACCCACCCTGCCTGCTCTGGGCTCTGCTCTCTGCACCCACCCTGCCTGCTCTGGGCTTTGCTCTCTGCACCCACCCTGCCTGCTCTGGGCTCTGCTCTCTGCACCCACCCTGCCTGCTCTGGGCTTTGCTCTCTGCACCCACCCTGCCTGCTCTGGGCTCTGCTCTCTGCACCCACCCTGCCTGCTCTGGGCTTTCCTGCTCCTTGCAGGTCTCCAAGCACAGCTCCAAGCATTGGAAGTGTGGCATTTGCTCATATCCTGCTTGTGCTCAGTCTTTGAAAGCCAGAAGGAAAAAAAAAAGCTGATGTGGGCTGGTTTGCATCTGGAAACCATGCACTGTTCCTCTTGGACAGTGTACTAATGGTGCTGGAGTGAGGTGGTTTGGAGATCTTCCCTTGCAACAAAAAGTATGTCGTGTCAAATTAGGCTCAAGTTTGGAACCCATGGTGTTGGACTGCAGCAGTCATGGCTCCAGGTCTCTATGGGACACCAGTGGCCACCACATTTCAGACAGGGACTTTGTGTCTGTGTTGTCCAGCAACTGCCCAGTACTGTCCAACCCTCAAAACAGCCTGGAGAAAAAAAACACCTGCCTTGGGGCCAAAGGTGTGTTGCAGGAGGAGTGGTGGTTAATGGTGGCAGTGCTGGGCTGGGCTCTGGAGATCAGGGCTCAGCTTGCATTCAGCAGAGCATCCTGCGTGTCCCAGAGCAGATCCCGGGACAGCTGTCCTTTCCACAGGGGCACTGCCATGCTGGGGACAGGCTGGGCAGCCCGGTTCTCCTGCTCTGAAGGGGAGGAGTTTGGAAGGGGAGGATTTTGGAAGGATGCTCTGGAGGGTCTGAGCTGAAGCTAGTGCAGTGGAGGGCTGTGATGGCAGGTGAGCACGGCTCTGCAGGGAGAGCAGGTGTGCAAACAGAGCTGTTGGCAGTGGCTTGTTCCTTCAGCTGGGGCTACAGAAAGCAGAGGAGCAGCTCCTGCAGCACGGCCTGTGTGGGCATGCACCACCCTGGCTTAGGAGACGCTCCTGGCCGAACAAAGGCTCAGGTGATCAGAGCTGTGTGAGCCTTCTGCTTAACTGGAGCTGCTTGGCTTGCAGGAGCTCAGAGCAAAAGCAGCTCCCTTTAGCTGTGGGAGTAGGCACAAGCAGGGAAAGGTGCTCTGTGAGGCTGAGTGCTCTGGTGAGGTGACAGACACTGTTTACAGGATGTGGATAACGTCACCTCTCTAGAACATGCACCCTGGTACGAGGCTCTGGGTGCCATGGGAACCCAGGATCCCAAACCTGTTTGTTGTACTTCGCCCAAGGTAGAGCTGCCTCTACATGTTCACTCCTCTCTTTCCATTTTCCACTGCATTCTTGAAAATAATTTTTTAAATTGTTCTGGAACGCTTGAGTGTGTTGGCAGGGCGCTGGGTATTGGTGGCTCTTTGGAACTCCTCTGGTGGCACTGCAGTGGCTGAGCAGTGAGAGCACACAGGCATTGGGAGCAGGACCTGATGCCTACTTCTTTCACTAAAGCTTTTAAAGTGGTGTGGTGGGAGCTTGTTTTGAAGCTTTTTGTTTTCCTGGTGTGGCAAACTAAGTTTAGAGGCTTTACCAATCCTTTTGGAAAAGCAAAACCAATTTTCCTGTAGGAACAGCTCAGAACTCTGTGCTGAACTCTGTGTCAGGTGAATGTGAAAACAAATGGTACAAAAATCACTTGAGGAAAGTCTGTACTCATGAAATACCATCAGACAGCATTGACTCTGCTTTAATTACTTCCGAATTTTTATTTAGGACAGAATTTGTGCTTTTCTCAGACTCTCTGGGCAGAGAAGACCTTTCTGTGCACTCTTGGGCAGACAACTGTCATTGGGTCCAGCACTTCAACAGATTTGCATAAAAAAGGTTCCCTTTGACAAGAGCATTGGTTGTTTGTGTCCCTGACCTAAAAACATTCAAAATGGTTTTAAACACCATCTGTTCAGAGTGGAAGTTTTGATCTAGAATTCCTATTGTGCTTTTTATTGGAGGAAGAAATTGAAAAACTGTTTGGGTGTTTTTTATATTTATTTTTAACTTCAAATGCCGCCAGGCACATGAAGAAGTCAAGAACTGGGTGGGACAGTATGATAGGACCAACCCACGCACTTCAGAGAACTGGATGTGACCCAAAAATCTTCTGCTAAGACAAGTTTATTTTCATGAACTGGCAGTGTTGTTTTTCTGGGCTGGGAGGACAGGCCTGATCTGGCTCCACTGCTCACCAGGCTCTGAAGCCAGTTCTCGTTTGTCTTGTGGGACAGCCTTGTAGCAAAAAGGAAACAAACCCTTTTCTCTTCAGCTGTCCTTACTAAATATTAAAGTATTTGTTATTTATGACCATGGTGCACCTTTTACTGATGTCAGAAAAGAAAGGTCTGTAGTTCCTTTCCCACTTTTTCGTAAATTACATGGATGTTGTGTGGACCTGCCTGCTCTTGCAGGCTGTCACTGTCATTGTAGTGTCACTGAAGTGTGTGAGCTGAAAGTTGTGTCCCAGGATGGATGAAGACAGAACTCTGTCAGTCAGGTGAAGGGAGACATCCTTGATAAGTAGGTGAATTTCAGTGCAGAAATTGTGTTCCTTAAAAAGAACAAACTTCTGTGAACATTGTGTTATATAATGAAATGCATGTTAAACAGGTAAGGGTAGGAACTGCTGCACTCCAGCAGTGCAGGAAAGGTCCATCAGGAAATGCCAGAGATTGTGGTATCTCCATCACTGGAGGTACTGGGAACCAGCTCTTGGTTCTTGGGAGATTTTGCCTGAGCAGGGACTGGACCTTCAGACCTGCAGCCGTATTCTGTGACTGTAGCCAGACGTTTATACATTTTTTCCTTGGTTGTATCTTTGTTGCTGATGCCTTTGCCCCTTGCTTTCCAGCCCTTGCTAGGGATGACTGCATGCTTCTCTGTTCAGCATTTTGTGGCAAATCCTCATTTCCTTATCTGCATTTGCTGTGCATGTGGACCATTTCCAGATGGAAATGCTTTGTGGAGTGGCTGGTCCAGGAACTGAAACATGTGCGTGCTTTCCTAAAAACTGGAGCAAAACCATGCATGTTGTCTGTCAGCTTGTAAAGTCTCTAAATATTGTGAGAGTTTCCTCATGCCCTCTTAGTGTGGGAACTGGAATCTCCAAGTCAGGCTCACAGCTCTGATGGGTTTTGTTTGTTTGCTTTTGTGTTGACATTTCAGTAGCAAATAAATTCCCTGTTCCCGGTTACTTCAGAAGTGGGAAAGCGCCAGAAGAGCGTTCCAAGTGCCTGGGACAGTGAGGGCAGTGCATCTGCAGGGTTTGCTGGCAGCTGATGTGGTATTTACCCCAAAATGAAGCTGCAGCACGTGCTGGGAAGGGGTTCAAGAGCAGATAAAGTGTTTGTACATTTCTTTTCCATCTACTCTTGGGTTTTGCCTGAAGCGTGATTGGTCCGAACAACTGTGCTGAGAGCCGAGAAAAGAGCAGGACAGAGTAAAAACAAAGCATTGCTCTTGCTGCACGTTTGTGTTGAATGCCCATGTCCTGCACAGCAGAGGGACTGCTGCTCCCTTGGGAGCGATCCACCGGCGCTGTGGAGATGTGCGGGACCGGACCGGGCCGGGCTGGCTCAGCTCGGCTCCGTTCATCAGGACCTGGCTCGGCTCGGCAGGACCGGGCTGGCTCGGCTCGGCTTGGCAGGACCAGGCTCAACAGGACCGAGCTCGCCCGCTGCTGTGCTGGTGATGCCGGCGGCAGCAGGGCAGGTTCAGACCCTTCCTTCCTCTGCCGGGAATTCCAGAGCCGGTCCCTGCGGTGGCTCCCGCTGCCTTGGCGCTGTTTGCTGAGCCGGGGCTGGCTCTGCCGGGCTGTGCTCCCCGCTGGACTGGGGTGCGAGCCCGGGCTGCAAGGCCGGGCCGCTCCGGGATGGGGACGGCGCCTGGAGCAGGGGCTGTGGGACTGGGGCACTGCAGGGATGGGGATGGGGTGTGGAACAGGGTTTCCATGGTTCCATGTCTCCATGGTTCCGTGTCTCCGTGGCCGGGGTGCTCTGGGGATGGGGTGTGGAACAGGGTTTCCATGTCTCCATGGATTCCATGGCTACAGGGTTCCATGGTTCCGTGTCGCCATGGCTGAGGTGCTCTGCAGATGGGGTGTGGAACAGGGGTTCTATAGGTTCCATGGTTCCATATCTCCATGTTTCCATATCTCCATGTTTCCATGGCTGCTCTCCTCCCCTCCCGTGGTTCCCTGGGCCACGGCAGAGCAGGCCCAGTACGGCCCGCCAGACAGGGCTCAGGGTGATCTGGGATGGGATGTGGAATGGGGGTTCCATGGGTTCCGTGTCTCCATGAGTTCCGTGTCTCCATGGCCGCTCTCCTCCCCTCCCGGTGGTTCCCTGGCCCGTCGGGCAGGGCTCAGGGTGATCTGGGATGGGGTGTGGAACAGGGGTTCCATGGGTTCTGTGTCTCCATGTTTCCATGTCTCCATGTTTCCATGTCTCCATGTTTCCATGTCTCCATGTTTCCATGTCTCCATGGCCGCTCTCCTCCCCTCCCGGTGGTTCCCGGGGTTGCGGCAGAGCAGGCCCAGCACGACCCATCGGGCAGGGCTCAGGGTGATCTGGGATGGGGTGGGTTGTGGAACGGGGGTTCCGTGGGTTCTGTGTCTCCATGTTTCCATGTCTCCATGGCCGCTCTCCTCCCCTCCCGGTGGTTCCCTGGCCCGTCGGGCAGCGCTCCCGGTGCTCCGGGTGCAGGAGGAGGCCGGGCTGCTGGGCTCTCTCGGGCTGTGGTTATCAGCAGTGCTGCTCTCCATCTCCCCATTCTCCCTCTGCAAACAACAAGCAGCTCTGCAGCTGTGAGCTCTCTGCTGGAGGAGTGTCTGTCTGTCCCATCTGCTGCTCGAGGGTTATCGTGGCAGCCTCTGCAGGGTCGTGTCCTGGAAACAGAGAGACCCCTCTGTGCCCCACACCATAAATGCACAGGAGCAGCTCAGCTTTGAATAGCTTGTGAACTTGGTTCACCTCTGCAGTGGGGTCCAGAAATGGGAGCAAGGACTGGAGCAGAAGAGGATAGACAGGAATCACAGCTATCTCCCTGGGATGTCACACAAATACTGAAATATTTATGTATATCCTGGATAACAGTTGTTTAAAAAAGCCAAACAAATGAAACTCAACCAAGAAAAAACCCCAAGCAAACTCCCAAATCCTCAGCAGTAAAAAGTGAATATTATGTAGCATCATACTTGGCAGGAACTCTTTTTTTTCTTCCAAACACAAGAATAAACCAATGGTGAATCTCAGCTTTGCTGAGGGGTCTGGAAGTGCTGGGGTCATGTTGCTGTGTTCCTTGGAGCTCCTCAGAGTTTCCCTGAGAACTGTTTGCATGAACTGTGCACTGCTGACACTTGGTGCATCACACTGTCCTGGACAGAGGTGCTTCCAGCTGCCCGGCTCTTTCAGAAGGTTCAGTAGTGTTTTAATTAATTGAAAAATGTGAGATTTTCCTGAGATCTTGGCAGAACTGAAATTCTTACTTTGTCTTCACAGCACTTCTTCCAAAACCTCTTAATTAAATCCATGAACCTAAAAGCTTTAAGATGTTCTCATTAAATGGGCATACAAGAAAGTCAGGAAACATACGAAGTTGTTTGTTAAAGTAGAAATTTCCAATGTTTCTGAAATGTGACATTCCCAAAGACAGCTTATTAGACTATTCCATGTGTTTTTCTAGTTTTAGTCTGTTTTCTTCCATAGACTGGTTATTTTTCCTGTAGTACTTATTTTAAGGTAAAGAATAGGAGGTGTGTGGTGTCAGTGCTCGTAGAGGAGAGGGGCTCACAGCCTTCCTGGGCTATTTCCTGACATTTCAGGGCAGTGCACCCCTTTCTGTTGTGTGCCCAGCCTGAGGTGTATCACTGTAAAATCCTGTGCCCTATAAAATATCTGTGGGATCGTGCACGTGTTTCTTCTGTAGAGAATAAGCAAATCATAGTGTGACAATACAACAGGTGGATTTGCCAAAACCCCATCTGGAATTGGGGGATTTACTTCATTTAACTTTTGTGTGCGTCTCTATGCGTTAGCTGTGACTTGCCATGGGAGACAAATGGGTGCTTTTTCCAAATAATTTAAGTTACCATGAACTTAAAGGGCATTCCTCAATGCATTTTGGAAATGGATGTTAGATCTCTGAGCAGAGAGAGGAGAAGCTGTGTTCTTCCCACAGCGCTCAGTTCTGTGTCTCAGGGAAGATGGGTTGGAGGTTTGTGTTTGCTGAGACCTGGGGATCCAAGCCCTGCTCACAGCTCTGGGTTTTTGTGGAGCTGTGGCCCTTGCATGTTCCTGGGCAGGTGCTGCCCTGCCTGCCCTGAGGGGCAGCTGGGTGGGTGTGCCCACTCCTTGTGAGTGTGACATCTTCCTCTGATCCCTGAACAGGGGATCTGCAGGCAAATTAGCCTTTATTATAGTGAGATTATGGTAAATCACAAAAAATAACTGGGAAGGTGCTAGCCCTGTGGCTGAAGGTGGTTGATAGAGCTGTGTGAGCAGAGCACAGAGCTCTCTGCTCAGAAGACACTGAGTTGCAGGGTTATTTTTGGTTCTGGTTCCTGTTGTGGTCAGTGGGGCTGGGCTGTGCTGCAATGGCCTGAGATGTAGAAATAGCCTGAGCCCAGCAGTGCCCTCTCCCTGGGCACCCAGTGTTTGTCCATCAGTGCCTTCAGGGGTGCTCCAGCTGTGTTTATCTCCAGAGTTTACAAATGCACTTGGCTGTGTGGTAGGTCTTTTGATTCTTTGTTTGTAGCGTTGTTGGTTTTTTGTTTTGTTTTGTGGTGGTTTTTTTATTGTTTTGTTTTGGGAGTTTTGGTAGTGTGATTTTTTTTTTCAATTTTTTTTTTTTTTTTTTTTTAGTTTTTGAGAGAAACTGACTTTTGACACAAACTTGAGGAAAATGATGTGAACAGGTCACAATAAATACTGCCCTGGTGAACTGTGGTTTAAGTGAGTTATTAGAGATGGTAAATCTCTTTGGTCCTTTTAATCCCCTCTGGGGTTTGGAAGGGTAACTCAAACTCCATGGTAGTGAGTTTTCCTGGGGCAGTGTTCTCCCTTCTGTCTTTGTACCTTTCTCCTTCTTTTATCATTGTGCCTCAAAGGTGGATAAAATGGAAGTTCTCATGTCTAAAGCCATGTTGCATAAATATTTCTGCAGTAAATTGCAAGATGTACTGGCTGTTGAGGGATCTCAAACAGGAGCAACCAGTGAGCTGAGCTCAGGTAATATTTGTGATTAATTAATGTTATGGTGCCTGAAGAGCCCCGAGTACAACTGGCAGTACAAATGCATTGTAAATGATAGTGTGTACTGAGGAGACAAGATCTCAGTATGGGAAAACGAACTGTTTGTAAAACATCCCTAAAATTTAGTGCCTGATACAGAACCTGGAGTACAGCAAGTGTCTTAACTTGTGGAAAAAGTACAAATGCCAAAGGACATGGCATGAACAGAGACCGGAGCTGTCTGGGGCACTGAGCAGTGCTGTGGGAGCTCAGCTCCCTGTGCTGGGGGTGTCAGCTCTGGGTCCCTGCTGCTGCCTCTGCCTTGCATTGCTGAGCTTTGCTGCTCCCTCCCATGAGCTGCTGTAAGCAGGAATAGAGCTGAGATTGCTTCAGGGAGTGCTGCACCATGCAGCTGCTCCGCATGCTGCTTGTTTGGAACATTAATTGATTGGTTAATTAATGAGTCTCCCGTTAGTCCATGCCTGTTGGGTGCCTGTCACACTGCCCTAACTCAGCACCAGAGAGGCTTTTGGTGCTGAGCACGCTCTGAGGAGGAGATCTGCACAAACTGGGTTTGCTGTGCAGGGGAAGGATGGCAGGAACAGGAGATCTGCACACAGCTGGGTTTGCTGTGGAGATGAAGGATGGCAGAACCAGCTCTGGAGATCTGCACACAGCTGGGTTTGCTGTGGAGATGAAGGATGGCAGGAACAGGAGATCTGCACACAGCTGGGTTTGCTGTGGAGATGGAGGATGGCAGGAACTGGAGATCTGCACACAGCTGGGTTTGCTGTGGAGATGGAGGATGGCAGAACCAGGTCTGGAGATCTGCACACAGCTGGGTTTGCTGTGGAGATGAAGGATGGCAGAACCAGCTCTGGAGATCTGCACACAGCTGGGTTTGCTGTGGAGATGAAGGATGGCAGGAACTGGAGATCTGCACACAGCTGGGTTTGCTGTGGAGATGGAGGATGGCAGGAACTGGAGATCTGCACACAGCTGGGTTTGCTGTGGAGATGGAGGATGGCAGAACCAGGTCTGGAGATCTGCACACAGATGGGTTTGCTGTGGAGATGGAGGATGGCAGAACCAGCTCTGGAGATCTGCACAGAGCTGGGTTTGCTGTGGAGATGGAGGATGGCAGAACCAGGTCTGGAGATCTGCACACAGCTGGGTTTGCTGTGGAGATGGAGGATGGCAGAACCAGGTCTGGAGATCTGCACACAGCTGGGTTTGCTGTGGAGATGAAGGATGGCAGGAACTGGAGATCTGCACACAGCTGGGTTTGCTGTGGAGATGGAGGATGGCAGAACCAGTTCTGGGGATCTGCACAAGCTGAGTTTGCTGTGGAGATGGAGGATGGCAGAACCAGTTCTGGAGATCTGCACAAGCTGGCTTTGCTGTGGAGATGGAGGATGGCAGGAACTGGAGATCTGCACACAGCTGGGTTTGCTGTGGAGATGGAGGATGGCAGGAACTGGAGATCTGCACACAGCTGGGTTTGCTGTGGAGATGGAGGATGGCAGGAACTGGAGATCTGCACACAGCTGGGTTTGCTGTGCCCAGGGAGTCTCCTCTCTCCAGACCTCCTGACATTTGCTCCTCTGATAAATTGCAGAGCACAAACCAAGGCAGGGAGCAGAACTGTCCTGCCTCCACTGGACAGTGTTTCAGACTTTCACTGGAATTTGTCGCTGCATCTTGTTTACTTCTTTGAGTGTTCTTTGTAAACAGCAGCATTGGATCATGATTAACAACATTGTTAACAATGTTAATCCAGCAGCACTGGATTTGGCCTCCAAAAAAAGGAGGCAATGTACAATTTCTGTTCTACCTCATTTTAATTGAATGTTTTTTGAAATGTGTCTGCCATCCTTGTTTGGCAAGGCCCCCTGCAATCTCTAGCCACAAGAAGTTCTGCATGCCATCCATGAACTGGATTTTCTTTAAGTTTTCTTTCTCAAGTTGCTGTTGTTGTTTTAAACTTGGCACAGACATTCCCAGCAGTGGGGTTTGTGGAGTAGCCGTTCTTGGGGGAAGCCTCTGGGAGCAGAGGGTGAGCCCAGAGCTCTGCTACTCCATCATGGGGCACTGGAGATAACAGGGAAATGAAAACATGCCAGCTCCTGGATTTTTACCAAGTAACTGCTAGTTTTGGTACTTCAACAATGTTTAGGACTAGCATGTCTAGAATAGACCTTTTTTAATTTGTCAAGCAGAATGTGTTATTTTCGAAATAAACCAAGTTTAATACTCTGCTAGTTTTTAAACCTGACAAATAGCTAAAGGTAAAAACCCCAAGCCCGATTGCTGTATTCTTCCTTTAGGATGATTTTTTTTTGTTGCAGCAATGTGTATCTCTGGTACTGATGTCAGCCCTTCCTGCCTGTCAGGGACGTGAACCATCACATCTTTGTGTTTAGTGAGCAGGAACGTCAAAGTGCACTTCTCAATTCACGGATTTTCATCGTGTTGGAGCCTGCTCTGGGGTGTTTTAGAGCTGCTGAACCTCGGTTGTGCAGGTGGTTGTGTCCAGAGGCTGCTGTGGGGTTCCCGTGCTCCTGCTGGTTCCCAGTGCTGAGCCCTGGGCACAGCCTCAGGTGCTGGGGTCACGCTGGTGCAGGGGCTGTGCCTCAGGGCTCACCTTGGGCTGAATCCAGGTGCTGACCTGGCTGATCCCTGACAGCACCATAACTCGGTACTTTGAGTGTTAGGGTGAACTGTAATGACACTCTTGATGAAAATGATGTGAAATTATTTATACAGGTTTTGACCTTCACATGGCTGCTTCTATTTCTTGCATAAATTAGAGGGTTTACATTAAGTATCACAGAAAAACTGATTGTGCACAAGGGAAGACAGGAGAGGAGAGATGATAGGACCGGTATCTGGTTTTACTGGTTTATCAGCCCTATTATTTTATTTTGGTTTTTTTTAACTTGACTGATTAGCATGATGCTGTTACATCCAGTAATTCTTAATTTTTTTTAAATGAAAGATTTCATAATGTTTATCTATGTAAGTGACTTCAGTGACCCCTCAAGCCTCTTGATGCAAAGAAAACAAACAGGGTTTTCCACAAATACAAGCAGTGAAGCCAAAGTAGCTGTATTCAAAGTGAAACAGCTGAGGATGGCGTTGGGGCACAAGGTGTGCATCATTCAGGAAGGAAGTAGGAAGCACTGCAGTGAAGCTGTGTGTGAATTCTCTCACTCTCCTGTATGAGGATGACCCACAAAAGTGATGTTTTCCTATATCTGCAAATATTTACTATATTAGATGGATTGATGTTTTAAACAAAATAAAGCTCCTGATGAAATTTAGTGTAAGATTTCATATGGAAACTATGTCAAATGTAATCAAAGCAGACAGGCAAACTATTAACTCTGCTTAGCAAATCTTTCAAGGTTTTGATGAGACCTTTATGTGTTAGGGATTAATATGCTTTTTTTTCAGCTACTCACATGACTTTTTGTTCTCAAATTGTAGTAATGACTGAAAAAGTGATTGTGTGAAGATGATCTTGCTGCATCAGTGGCTGTCAAGGACTGGCCATGAGTGTTTCAAACTCTGCCATTGCATTCTCACTCCTTGGGAGCCTCTCCCATGAAGTTCTGTGTTACACTGCAAAAAATGTGCATTTCCAGCTGATCCTCAAGCATCAGTGTTGTGACTGCAGTTAACAGCTGCCTGAAAGTGCTGCTGGGTTTTAATTTCTTTTTCCTGAACCATCTCCTTGGACAGCGTTCTGAAAATGGATAAACCAGGCTTTACACTCTAGTGCAATATTTTGATTGTATTTGTGCATGAATGTACCTGGACTGAGGGCACAGTGTTCAGGTTAAGGCTGTGATGGCAGAAACATGAATGTGTCTCCTGGGTAAAACAGAGATGGGAGGACTGATCAGCTGCTGTTGTTGGGCAGGAAACAGCCTCCTTCATTCAGAGTTTGTCTTCATCCAGTCAGTTTGGACATGACCTGATTCCTGCTTGTTTTTCTCTTCCAACCTTCCTCTGGCTTCTCCCTCCTCCCTTACAGCTTTGCAAACACTGGCTGGGGCTGTGCCCTGCAAGTAGATCCTTTTCTTTTCCCTTGGCATCACACGTGGTCAAAGCACAACAGCCAAGGTGGCACAAACCAAACGGGTGCAGCTGCCTGGAACTCTTGCCAGGAGATGCAGATTTCCATGGCAGTGAAGGAGGAATGGACAGAGCTTTTACTGAGGCTCTGGAGGGGATGCTGGACAGGTAACTGTTGTTCCTTTCCTGGGAAAGCAGGAGCAGATTGGACTTGTCCCACAGGCTCTTCCCAGTGTTCCCCGTGTGCCTGTCTCTGTGCCTGCCCAGCATGTTTTATTCATGTGTTTTGGGGCTAAGCTCGATTTCAGGTGTGCCAGCAGACAGGCTTTACAAAGCTCTTTCCCTTGGTTTGCAGCAGAGCCTGTGGGTTGCTTTATGCCATCATCTTCGTTCTTATCTCACCTAATTAACTCCCAGGCATTGCAGGAGCCCTTGGCAGTAATGCTTCCAGCTCTGCTGGCATCTGCTTTCTCTCAGCAATCTAATCTGCTGAGAATAGAAATATTTAATTTAAAAGTTCCACAGCCAGTGCATGGGAATGTAGGTGAATTTATCAGAGGCCAGCTGTGATGTTGTGATTCCTTTTGAACTCTGAAAGCTATTGCAGAATGTTTGTATGTACTGACAGGAATGAGAAATGGGCTGGGGGAGGAGAGAAAGAGACACAGACAGAGAGAGAAAGAGAGACAGACTGTTTTAAATTATTCAGGAATGAGAACCTCACAGAAACAGAGCTGCTGGATTTTTAGACTCTACAGAAAACTGTTAGTTGGTATCATGTGAGATTAATTTGAAGACTTCCATTAAGTATGGATTTAATGACTGGTTCTGGCTGCTGAGTTTAAGCCCAGCTTGGCTCTGTACCTGTTGGGATTGGTGGCACTGTTCCTGAGGGCAGTGTGGGAAGCCAAGGACAGAAATGATATTTGCAGGTGTGTCCTGAGTGAGGCTGTTGTGCTGTGACAGGGGACAGATGTCAGGGAGCAGACAGGCAGCGTGACCCTGCTGCAGTCCAGACTGAGCTGCACCCTGGTATTGTTGGGATGGAAGGGACCCCAAATCCCACCCATCCCACCCCTGCCATCTGCCACGGACACCTCCCACTGTCCCCAGTGTCCAACCCCAATGTCCAGCCTGGCCTTGGGCACTGCCAGGGATCCAGGGGCAGCCACAGCAAATCTGGGTACCCTGTGCCAGCCCTGCCCACCCTGCCAGGGAACAATTTCTCCTAAATATCCTAAACCTGCCCTCTGGCAGTGGGAGCATTCCCCCTGTCTGTCATTCCAGTCCCTCTCCAGCTCTCTTGGAGCCCTTTAGGCACTGGGGGTTTAAACTCTCCGTGGATCTTCTCTTGCTGAGGCTGAACAGCCCCAGCTCTCCCAGTCTGGCTCCAGCCCTGGGACCAGCAGAGAAGTTCCTCTGGACTTGCTCCAATATTTGGCAATATGGACTCTTTAAAGGCAAACTCCTATTTTTTTTTCCTGTCCATGGAGTATCTCATGTATCTGGACTTCTCAGGAATTCATAATGTGATTTATTGATTGCATATTTTCCCCTTTTCCTTTGGATGAGGAAATGTGCAGTAAACTTTTTAAGCTGGAGAAATTAATTGGAATGATTGCCACTCTTGTTAATGATGTACATCCTTAAAACTGGACTGATTAAGAGTCTTTTGAAATCAATGAGTTTATTGAAACCAGTAAATGAAGATAATATCCTTTCTTCTCTGAAATTCGGGCTTGGATGTAGGGTGTCTGACACTGTCTGTGTGAGGACATGCAGAGGGACCTGACCTGGGATATCCAGCACTCAGCTTGGGTTTGAGGAGGGTGGTTTGGCTTTGTATTCATTTGCTTTTAATACCAAGGATGTTCTTGGGAAATATGGTGGTTTCTTATTTCCATACCACCCTGTTGCCTGGTCTTTTAATATCTCTTATTAATGGTTGGGGTATCGAGCCTTTTGCAAGGCTGTGCAGAGAATGTATTCACCTGGGATGATTTTTTGTTAAGTCTTCTATGCAGGGATATTATATTTTTCCCTTTTTTGTGTAGGTATCTTCTTCTGTACATGTCCTCATTTTTACACTGTACCATCCTTTCTCTTAGCATTTTTCCTGCTGTTCACATATCAGTAGAGCAATAAAACTCTTAATTTTCAGTCCCTTGTACTAAAATAGGACAAATCTTTCAGAAACATAGCAGTGACATTTTCTTCTTAGGCTTTGAAAGATTCAAAGCAGGCTCAGCTTTGCATCATGAGGAGCACCACGGCTTGTTGGATTTGCTGGGAGCCTGTTGGCACTGTCAGCAGGGCTGTGTGCCTGCAGTGTCCTGGCTTTGAAGAATTGCTGTGTTTGAGGGTGAGATGGGAAATGGAATGAGTTCTTTATAGTTATCCCATCCATCAGGATTAATTGTTCCTAAGCAAGATCATGTGTGAATGAGTTGGTACTCAAGTGAAGCTTCATGGAGCACCTTGGGATGTAGGGCAGTGGTTTCTGTGGGTGTTTGCTCTATAAAAGAGGGTGTTTGCTGTCCCCTGTTGCTGTGCTGTGGGCAGCCAGGCTGGCAGCCCTGGGTGATGGGCACCAGCCCCTTTCTGAGCAGCCCTGCTGCCCATGGAGGGGAGCTGACTGCAGCCGTGATCTCACCCTCATCAGGAGTTATTGCAGAGCTCCATGCAGTGCTGGTGACGTGGAGAGATCTGTGGGGATTGTCTGGTGCCATCTCTGTGCTAACCACAGCTCCACCCCCTATGGAAAAGGGGTTTTTAGAAAGGAAAGTATTTTTAGCTTCCCTGACTGAGCTGCAGCAGCCAGGAAGGTGGAGGGGCCAAACCAGGACGGGCAAAATCTTTTCAGGATTTACCTGCTCTGGATTTGAGCAGGTGGATCCCAGCCCTGCAGTGCCTTGCATCCCTGCCAGGCTGTGGTGTGCTGGTCCCTGCAGCACTGCAGTGCAGCTGTGCAGGACACCGGGCTGTGTGCTGGTCCCTGCAGCACTGCAGTGCAGCTGTGCAGGACACCGGGCTGTGTGCTGGTCCCTGCAGCACTGCAGTGCTGTGCAACTGTGCAGGACACCGGGCTGTGTTCTGGCTGGTCCCTGCAGCAGTGCAACTGTGCAGGACACCGGGCTGTGTGTTGGTCCCTGCAGCACTGCAGTGCTGTGCAGCTGTGCAGGACACCAGGCTGTGTTCTGGCTGGTCCCTGCAGCACTGCAGTGCAACTGTGCAGGACACCGGGCTGTGTTCTGGCTGGTCCCTGCAGCACTGCAGTGCCTGTGCAGCACTGCAGGACACCAGGCTGTGTGCTGGTCCCTGCAGCACTGCAGTGCAGCTGTGCAGGACACCAGGCTGTGTTCTGGTCCCTGCAGCACTGCAGTGCTGTGCAGCTGTGCAGGACACCGGGCTGTGTGCTGGTCCCTGCAGCACTGCAGTGCAGCTGTGCAGGACACCAGGCTGTGTTCTGGCTGGTCCCTGCAGCACTGCAGTGCAGCTGTGCAGGACAGCGGGCTGTGTTCTGGCTGGTCCCTGCAGCACTGCAGTGCTGTGCAGCTGTGCAGGACACCAGGCTGTGGTGTGCTGGCTGGGGCTCAGCTCAGGTTTGTGTGCAGCAGGGTCACAGGCTGTTTGGACATGAGCTGCCTGCTGGCTGTTGACATGGGAAAGCTGCTTCCCTGCTGCTAATAAGGCTGAGGAAAAGACTTTTTAACCTTGAGTTGCCACTCTCAAGGTAGTAATGAACTCCAGATCTGTCTCTGGAGTTCAGCTGTGTCTTGCTCTTGTACACAAAATGAGTGAGGGAGATGCTGCTACCTGTAACAGGGAACAAATAAACCATTCTGGGTGGGGTGTACAGCAGTGCCTGGTGCCCAAGGCTGGGGCAAAACTGAGGGCAGTGTTGGGGGGAATGCCCTCCAGGAGCTGCCAGGGCCCTTCTGGCACTGGCTCACAGCCACACCAGCACAGCTCTGTGTCCCAGGGCTCCAGCCTGGGTGGCTGCACATCCCAGCACAGCTCTGCTGCCATCCCGGGCAGCAGCACCAGGGACACCTGGGTGGCTCCATTCAGTGCTCGTCTCTGAGTGCCTGGACAAACCAGTTCAAAAGTTCAGAGTGTTTCACAGTCAGGAAGCCCAGGCAGATATGTTCCTGTTTCCTTGTGGAATTCCTTAGATACATATCTCTGCTGATTTTTGCACTGCTGAGGACCTCTTTTTTTCTGATTTGGTTTCAAATACTGTCACAGAAATGGGACTTGCTCTACAGGAAGGCACTGGGCAAACTGAGATGGGGGGGAATTTAGGGCAGGTCTTCTCAAACTCATGACCCCCAGTGTGTCTCTTCCCCAGCACCCTGCTGAGAAACTGAATTCTTCATTTGTGGCTTGTGGTGGCCCATGAGCAGAGCCAGGGGCACCTCTGCAGTGAGGCAGAGCTGAGTGCCAGGGGAGTCAGGGCAGATTGCAGTGCTGGGGATGCACTGCAGTGACTCGGGTGCTCCACAGCTGCTCCTCTGCGCCCTCCTGTTCCAGATGTGCAGGGTGGGGCTGGCCAGGACACCTGGAGCATCTCACCCACCCCGGGGAAGGGACAGTGACAGCTGTGGGGACAAGCAGGCTGTGGCCACTGTGCAGGACACAGGCTGGGGTGAGAGATTTGGGACTTACAGGAAATGTAAACATTGCATGAGGTCTGAAGTCAGTGGGGGAAGTGTTTGGGGGTTAATGCTCTCTAAGGAAAAGCAGAAGCTGTACCTGGAGATATTTCATGGCTTGCATTTCCCTGTTTTCCTGGATGGAGTTCACTGCTCTGCTGCTGCTCTGCAGCCTGACAGAGGTGTTTGCTTGGGAGCAGCAAGCCTGAGTTCAGCACCTGTTCTAGCTTTGCCTTGGGCACTGGTGAGGTGTGCACGGAGTGCTTGCTGTCTCTGTGGGAAATAATCTATCTTGGATAATATAGGGTGAAGTGCAGGTTTAAATGCTCCAAAAGCTCCAAAACAGACTTGGAGGCCAAGTCCTCAGTATTTTTATTGGTGTTTAAAAATTAATGTAATTGGTATATTTGCTCTGTTTCCCGTGGTGGAAATGTCTGTTTAATGTTTAATATCTTACAAGGCATGACACTTGTGACATGTTAGTTAAAAATGCTCTGTCTTTGCACTTTTATTCTGTTTGGTAGCAGTGGTTTTGGAAAGTACCTGTTGATTTTGAGCAGCAGTGTTCAGACTACCTCGAGTTTGATCTTGTGGGCTAAGGACCTGTCTGAGGCTGAAGGGCATCACTCCTGCTGCTTTCCTGTAGAGAAGATTCAGCAGGCTCACCCCTATCAACAGTAAGGGGAAGAAATCAGGATTTTGTTCTTGTTTTGCCAACAAGAAATGGGTAGGAAGGAATGTTTTGGGATGTGACAGCCTTCTGAAAGGGAAGTAAAACCATCATGAGATGTTTGCACAGGTACAGAAGACACAAAGGCCTCGTGCTGTGAAGTGTTGGGTCACTATTTACAGTAGATGCAAGATTTGGCCAGTGTGGGAACAATGATGCTTTTCTCTCTGTTCATGGCTGGGGTGTCCAGCAGCCCCACTGAAGAGCTCTGAGCAGCAGGGACTTGTCTTCAACAATTCACTTCTGTTCTGGAAGCTTCCAGCATCACCTCTGATGGAGTTAGAAGGTATTTCCTGAGTAACCTTGAACTCTGAGTTTTCAGGTTTTGAGTGAAGTGGTTTTGTCTCTAGTTTTGTGGTCGTGTTGGAACAGCAAATGAATTTTTTTTTTAAAGTAATCCATTGTTATCCAAGTTTTCTAGGAAACTCCTTAAAAATACTAATGAAACTGGGTTTTTTGGTAGTTAAAAAATGAAAATATTCCCTTTTGTAAATATGGAATGATGCTCTTAGACCCTTCTGCCCATACTTTAACCATATACCTGAAATGGCAGATAATTGGAAGTAAAATGGATTTAATTAACTTTTGATTTTATCAGCTTGTTTGGCTTTTAGAAGTCAGTGAAATCTTCACCTCATATTGGCAGTGCTAGTTTTGGTACACACTTGTTTCTGCTGCTGTTCCTTGCAGCTGCAGGGTGTTGCTGTGTCCCTCCAGCAGCACCATGGTCTTGCTGTTATAGCAAGAAGTGGCACTCAGAAATCTGCCAGTGCCAGAGTTTGCACCTCAAGGACTTTAATTCCTCATAGCAGAGAGAGATGCACAGCTGTACACCCCCCATATGTATAGGTGTATTATACATATATTTATATATATATTTATAGTCTGTGTACTCATGTACACGGTGTTCCTTTGGGCTCAGTGGATTTGCAGCCTGCAGCTGGAGCCCAGCTTGGTCAGATCCAGTGCTGGCCCTGAGCACCATTCCCACCAGTCTGTAGCGAAACTTATGGTTAATTAACTCATGGTTAATTTTATCTGTGTGTCTGGGATTCGAGAATCTGCCCATGTACTCCTGTCATTGGGCTGTAAATAGAATTACAGCTGAAAAGGCACAGCTGAAGTGGAGAAGCCAGCTGAGAAGTGTAATTTGGGTCACTCCATTGCCAGCCCATGTGTGTGGGATGGTGCCAGGGAGAAGCCCAGGGAACCCCAGCTGGGACTTGGCTGGGAATCTCTTTTCATCCTGAGTGTTTTCTGACTGTGAAGCTGCACAGAAGGCTGTGTCTGAAGGTGTCCCCAGAGCCGTGGTGTCCCTGGCTGTGGGACAGGGACAGCAGCTCCCAGGACAGAGCAGGGCAGGCTGCAGAGAGCAAGGTCCTGCTCCCTGGAGTGCCTGGCTCCACAAGGACACAGATCCCTGTGGCTCTGCCCTGGTTCCCTGGCACATCCCTGGCTCCTGGCTGGGGCTGGGGGCTCTGAAGCAGCCACACATCAGTCAGAGGAGGGGACCCAGAGCCAAGGAAGGCTCCAGAGCCCTGCTGAGCCCTCTGACTGGTCACAGCTTCATCATTTACTGTCTTCTGCACTCTGGTCTGTATGAACTGTGAAATTATCACCGTGGCTAGCGTCCTCTTGTCAATTAATGACTGGAGATGGGAGAATGGGAGGAAAATTCTGGAGTTTTAACATGGTTCAGACATTTGATGTGCCTTTAAGAGTCTCTTAGAGGCCAGGTATGGTTGAAAATAAGAGCAGGTCTGTTTTGCATGTGTGAAGCTGTCCCTGTCACTTTGAACTATCTGTTCTGAAAATAGAGTAAGTGGCAAAGCAGGTGGGCTGCCCCTGGGCTCCAGTGTCAGCACCTTCCTGCTGTACCTGTCACACAGGACACCTGTGCTGGCAGCTCAGGTGGAAAACTGAGCCCCTGAGCCCCAGAAAAAGAAACAGAAAAACTTGCTGCTTTGCTATGGAGTGTAGGAGAAAGTTTGAAGCTTCAGAAGTCACCAGAGTCACATCAAAACAAAAGTTGGACAGTGTATGGGGATGGATGGAGCTAATCTCAGTGTATCAAACCTTTTTGGTTTTTAATAGAAATATAAAACAGGTATGACAGCCTGTATATACAGATACTAAGAGTGCATTAATAAATAATTCCAGTTAGTTTTATTAACCTGTATCTGCAGCTGAGTAAGTTTTGTGTTACTGTGGAAAATATCTGTGTGAAAACTTAAGAGGGAAACAAAATCCAGTTAGGCATGTAAGAAGGCTTATAAGCACAGGGCAGGAAGAGAATTTTCACTTGTTCAGTTTTTTTCTTAAAATGCCAAGTGAAGTGCCCTCACTTGTACTTCAGTTTATGAATGAAGTAGTCCAGTACAGGTCTTAACTGTTTTTGAGGGAGGGAATTCCATTTCTCATGTGCATCTGAAGTTTAAGTCAGCACCCAGGTCACCTGTGGAAACTCCTCCTGGTGCCTCTGCGTGTCACGGGTTTGGGGAGGACTTTGGCCGTGGCCAGGCTCTGCTCTCGTGCTGGGACACTGGTGGCAGTGGTGGCACTGCTGGGTCAGTAGCCAGGGGTGTGCTGCACTGCTGCTCTTCCAGGGGGGCTGGAACTGGTGAGAGACCAAGCTTCTAGTGCTGAACTGCCCTGAAAAATGAAATCTGTTCCAAGGATGGAAACAGTTGCTATTGTTTAAACTAAATGAACGTGATGGTGAATTATTTGCTGTGGGTTTTGACAGTTCCCATAACTCTTTTCCTGTGGAATGGGCTGTAGATTGCATTGGTGCCATGAGGTGGAGAACAGTTTGTCCCTGTAGAAAAGTGTGGCACAGAGCAGAAATCCCAGTATGGAGAGCGTGATGCTCAGGGTTGTTTGAGGGTGGTGGTTCCTGAGCTGCAGGCTCCACTCCCCTCCTCGTCCTGCCTGTGGCTCTGTTGGGAGGCAGCAGCTCCAGCCTGAGGACTGGGGCAGTTTCCAGCCCAAGGGAATGGCAATTGGGTTGATAATCCTAACTCTCAATCCTGAACTTAAGGACAGTTTTACCCTTGTTTTTTAAATAAAATTAACATATTTCAGCATAAGTGTATGGTTCCAGAGCTCTCCTAGAGAAGCATATAAAAGCATGTACAGCTGTCCTTGTGTGTCCCCAGATGTGCAGCATGGTCCTGAAATGCATCCTTGTGCCATGGAGCCAGTGATGAGCCCATTGCAGCCCCACCTCTTTCAGGTGATCAGAGCAAACTCAAGGTGGCTTTTCCCAGTGTAAACCACAATTCATTTGGGATGTTTCAAAATATGGAAAAAAAATGTCATGGAGAAAGAGTCCCTGAAGTTGTCCTTACTTTGTCTCAGAGTTTAACTGAAGCCTGAAGCCCATTTTCCTAAACAGGAAAAGAGCCATTCCAGCACCATGAGGAATGTTGATACTAGGTGAAGTGCACTTCCTTGTGACAGAGAAAAATAGAGGTGTTACCTCACTGCAAACAGGATATCTCTGAATAGTTAGGTTTAAATATACAATATTTTCCATAGTGGCTTTGAGTTTCTGGAGCCACGGACACAGGATGGATTTTGGCTGCAGTGGTGTTACTGCAGGTTGTGGGGGGTTCCCACTGGTACTCCACAGTGCCACACATTTGGTTTTAGGGTTGGACCAAGCCTGGTTGGATTAACGTGTCTGCAGCATGTTTGTGGAGATGGGATTTGGTGCTGGGCTTTTCCAATCTCTCATACACAGCAGGGTTGTCACAGCAGCTGCAGAATGTTCCAGGGCAGGGCAGGCTGCTCCCCAGCGTGGGGTCACCTCCCTTCCTGGGCCATCCTGTGGCACACTCACCCTCACTGCTGATAGCCGGGGCTGGACATGGAAAGGGAGATTTTCAGCTGAGGATGTCTTCCCTCTGTTCCCTCCAGTCTGTCCTGTCAGCAGCAGTGCATGGTGAATGTTGTGTGACAGAAGGGAGTGATTTTCTCTGGAACACCTTTCCTTCTGATAAGCAGGTCCCAGAGCACTTGCTCTTGCAGTGCCTGACTTGCATTTTCATTTTCAGGCACGTGCTTATTCGTGTCCCGTGTGCCAGACTGTGTGTGCCGTGGGCTGGGGAGAGGTCAGCAGTTCTGGGGAGATGGATGCATCAATTCTCTTGCTGCACTCTTGTCTCATCTGAGCAAGACATGGTTACAGTGAGGAAAAACATTGAGGAGATGTAACTTCTAAATTGGAAGTGTCTATTCCTGGCTGTGTCTTGTGAATAATTTTGCAGATGGGTGTAGAAAAGCAAAGTGCTATTTAATGACTTGAGGGGAAAACACTTCTAGGTGCTCTGCATGTTTTATGTGGGGTTTTTTGTTCCTTTACCTGTGGGTTTGTGTATTGCTAAGCCTTCTCATTTTTGTTTTTCTCTTTTTATGTGTGAAGTTTTCTGCCCAGCTGATGGTCAGCCCTGCTGCTGCCTTGCTCAGCTCCTTGCTTTGCACCTGGGTACTGGGAACGTTTCCCCACCGTGTGTCACATCTGTCTGGGCTGTACTCACGCTCAGATCCTGTCTGCCCTGCCAGATTCAGTTTGTCACAGGTCTCATTGTCACATCTCTTCATTTAGTTCACATTCCATTATTTTGAGGATAAGCTGCCTCACTTCATGTAAAATCCTGTGCCTTGCTCAGCCTTGCCAAGACATTTTGTGTCAATAGAGGGAAACTGCCTTCTGGTTGCTTGGTTTGTTTATTTGTTTTTGGCCAAAGCTTCCTGTCTTGATTGCTCTCACACTGGATTTGCCAGGAGATGTTTTTGCTCTATTGCAGGACAAAGCCTTGTGGAAATCTTCAAAACTTTCAGGGGGACACTGTAAAAATGTGGGAGGGTTGAACAGTCTGTGTACTCAAACAACCTTCTATGCTGGCTTCAGCCTGCTGAGCTCCCTGCACTCTTCCATTCTACAGTCAATACCATTTTAACATATATTTGCATATATAAAAACACATGTATGTGTTTATAGTTAAAGAATCAGTTGGGGCACAGGCTGCAGTGCCTGTGCTGGGTGCAGTGCCTGGCACACTGGGTACCCACTGGTACCTTCCCTGTTGTGATTTGGGATGGCACACACTGGGCACTGCTGGCACCCTCCCTGCTGAGATTTGGGATGGCACACACTGGGTACTGCTGGCACCCTCCCTGTTCTGATTTGGGATGGCACACACTGGGTACCACTGGCACCTTCCCTGCTGTGGTTTGGGATGGCACACACTGGGTACCACTGGCACCCTCCCTGCTCTCATTTGGGATGGCACACACTGGGCGCCACTGGCACCCTGTCTGCTGTGATTTGGGATGGCACACACTGGGTACCACTGGCACCCTCCCTGTTCTGGTTTGGGATGGCACACACTGGGCACCACTGGCACCCTCCCTGTTCTGATTTGGGATGGCACACACTGGGTACCACTGGCACCCTCCCTGCTGTGATTTGGGATGGCACACACTGGGTACTGCTGGCACCCTCCCTGCTGTGATTTGGGATGGCACACACTGGGCACTGCTGGCACCCTCCCTGCTGAGATTTGGGATGGCACACACTGGGTACCACTGGCACCCTCCCTGCTGTGATTTGGGATGGCACAGGGCCCGGGGGAGCTGAGGGAGGTGAGTGCTGGAGTGAAAGCTCCATGAAAGATGCAAACATGAACGAAGCTGCCAAGCATTTACCAGTGAAATGAGACTGTGAGTGCTGCAGGGTGCCATAGGTGGGGTGCAGATCACAGCAGCCTTGCAGGAAAGGTGCCCTGGGACACCGAGTTGGGTGGCACAGCTCTCCCTTTGTGAGTAGTGAAGCTTTGTGTCCCAACCGTGGTGGTGCTTCACATTCCTGCCAGTATGTGTGGAACTTCTGCAGTTTATTCTTGTTTGTCCACCTCACTGCCCTCCTGCACCCTTTGACTTTGCTTGTGTGAAACTAGTGCTGCTGAATATCAAGCACACATGCAAAGGATGTTTTATACAGCATGGCAAATAAATTTGCTTTTGTTTTTCACAAAAAGGACACTTTGAAAAGCAGTTTTGCAGCACCTGAGTCCTTTGCAGCCTGCCAGGTCACTGCTCGTGCAGTGAGTGGAGTTTTGTTTTCTCTTCACACCTGGGGCTGCAGTTTGAGGTGTTCCTGTCCTTGTCTTGGGATGATCAGGGGCAGCACTGGGGGAGCTGCCACCCCCCAGCCTGTAACTGCAGCAACAAACCTGAAATCAGATCTGAGGTCTTACTCGTTTGCTTTCTTTGCCTTAAAGGCTTGACTCATGTTTTCAGGTTCATGTAGCCACAGAGGCAAATTATGAGAAGTCACATTTTTCATAGGAATGATGTCTGAGGTACTCACCTGACCACTGGAGTTGTCTTTAAAAAAACAAATTTACAAGGTGTGAATCACAAAGAGCAGAAGTCGAGTGCAGAGGCAGAGGGTGCAGCTGGAGGAGCTGCCTGCCCAGGCTGTGCTCAGTGCCTGGGAGGGGCTGCAGGGCAGGAGCCTCAGCTCCTGGGATGAGCTCCTGCTTTGCAGGCACTTGGTTACCTTCAGCAGGTGTGCTCTGAAAATGTGCTCTCATTTCTGTACTCCTCACTTGCTGCCTGATGTGATCCTTCCTTTTCACCAGTGTTGGGTGAAAAGCTGCAGAAAGGGGGTTTGGGCCCAAATTCTGCACACATAAAAATGAGGTTAGCTGTAGGACACAATGCTTTAGCTCAATGCCTGTTTTTGTTTTGCAGAGTTATATTGAAAATTGTGACAATAACATACGTTATTACCCTTTGTTAATATCTGTCCCTGTTTTCAGTTAGTTTCAAACAAAAACCTCTTGCCTAAAGCCTGCAAAATTGTGCAGGAAATGGAGTTGGGATGTGATGGAAGCCCAGCAGCTCTTCCAAAGCTGCTGGGACAGCTTTTCTCTTTGCCAAAGAGTTGTGGTAACAGCTATCACTTTGGTTTTCAGCAGCCCCTTTGCAGCCAGGAGGGTTTAGATATTAAATTCCTTTAGCATCACTAACCACTGGTCACACTGGCCTGACAGTGACTTAATTAATCTGTTAATCTGTTCACAACTGTAAATGCATATCACGAGTACACCTTTATTCAGGTGGAGCTGAGACTGTGTGTGGCCCAGAGCTCTGGTGTCCCTTCTGGGGGTGGTCACAGCCCATCCCAGTGGTGCTGGGGAAGGGATCCCTGCGGAATGCACTGTCCTGCTCCCTTCTGGGGGTGGTCACAGCCCATCCCAGTGGTGCTGAGGAAGGGATCCCTGCAGAATGCACTGTCCTGCTCCCTTCTGGGGGTGGTCACAGCCCATCCCAGTGACACTGGGGAAGGGATCCCTGCAGAATGCACTGTCCTGCTCAGTGTAAGGGGTGGGAGAGCTGGACTGGGAGACGAGTGGAAACTGGATAAATATGGATCAGCACTCTGTCACTTACTGTGACAGAAGGAAGAGGTGGAGTAGCTGTGTCTGACAGGAGCAGGGCAGCAGAGCATCTGAGCTGTGCTGGGAGTGCTGCCCCTCACATCAAACTGCCCCTGGCTCATCTGCCATCTACAGTGGCACCAGGGAGCAATTAAAGCTTTATCTTTTGGCCTCTGCTGTACTTGGATAACCTTTATTGCACTACTTTGGGCAAAAGCAAAGACTTTTGGGCTGGGTCTGCAATTTGAGTTTATTGCCGTTTGTTTTCCACCAGAAATGCACCCTGTTAGTTTTGTTTTCCCTGTTTAGGGACCTTGGCACAGGGAGCTGCAGGTGTGGGAGCTCGGGAGCTCTGTGGGGCCGGGCTGGAAGGAGTTTGTGCAGCAGGGGAGGTGACTGCAGCCAGAGCCTGCAGTGGGAGCTGAGGACAGCCAGGAAAGTCCCCGTGTGGAGCTGGTGCACTGGCAAACTCCAGCATCCTCCCTTCCCAGCCGGAGGGTGGAGTGGAAATAATCCCAGGGCTGCAGAGCTCCCAGTCTGGTTACCCTGCTGCTCACGGTGCCTTGTCCTGCGAGCAGCGCCGGGTTTGGGGACAGAGCTGGAGTGGGATTGCACTGTCTGTGCCAGGTTTGACGTGGGGCTGGGCACACAGACTCCTGAGCTGTGTTTGGGCTGTTCTGAGGTTTCACTTCCCTGGGGAAAGCTTGGGGTGGTCAGTGGGGAAGGGGCACCAGGGAGTGTTTGCTGGGGTCTGTGCAGTGTGGACACGTCCCAGAGTAAAACAACCTACAGGCTGTCAGAGCTGAGCAAAATAATCCACATGCTTAAAAACATAAAATGCTCAAGTGCCTGTCACCATTAGCACGAGGAGCAGTCAGGTCCTGTGAGGCTGGAGTGCTGGCAGGGTCTTTTTGATCAGTGCATGCTTTTGTTGCTTTGGGAATTTTTAAAATTTATTTTCAGCAATGGTGGATTTTTTTCTCTTAAACTCAGCAGAAGCTGTGGTCTCACTGTTGGTTGTTCTGGAGGTTTTGTGCTAGCAGTGTTCATCCAGCACTGCACACTGACACTCCTGGCTGCTGTTGTCTGCCTGATGTTTCCTTCCTTCAGAGTCTATATTTAGTGTTAAACTGTATTCACTGTGGCACAGGGCTACAGGCAGTCTGCTTTCAAGCCAAAGGAAATGGTTCTCTTTAAGGATAAGAGTGAACAAGGGGCAGGATTTCCTGTGGAAACGCACCCACAGGAGAGTTGACTTTTACTTTGAAGTTAATGGCAAAAAAGGCAAACTGAAACCCTGGAGAGTTCACATGCACATGCACGGTTTTTATTTTGCCTGGTGAAGGAAGCCTGGGTCCAGGGAGGGGTGAGGGGGGTCTGGGCAGGGGCTGCAGGTCCCAGGAATGCTCCAGCACCTGCAGGGTGGGCAGAGCCCCAGCCCCTGCCAGCCTGAGCCCAGCTCAGGGCACACAGAGCGCCTGGGCCAGGTGTGCTGAGCCTGGTGTGAGGTGTACTGAGCCTGTCCAGGTGTTTGAGATGAGCCTGTTCAGGTGTGCTGAGCCTGTTCAGGTGTGCTGAGTCTGGTGTGAGGTGTGCTGAGCCTGTCCAGGTGTGCTGAGCCTGTCCAGGTGTTTGAGATGAGCTTGTTGAGGTGTGCTGAGCCTGGTATGAGGTGTGCTGAGCCTGTTCAGGTGTTTGAGATGAGCCTGGTGCAGTGTGCTGAGCCTGTTCAGGTGTTTGAGATGAGCCTGTTCAGGTGTTTGAGATGAGCCTGTTCAGGTGTGCTGAGCCTGTTCAGGTGTGCTGAGGCTGTCCAGGTGTTTGAGATGAGCCTGTTCAGGTGTGCTGAGCCTGTTCAGCTGTGCTGAGCCTGGTGCAGTGTGCTGAGCCTGTTCAGGTGTGCTGAGCCTGGTGTGAGGGTGCTGAGCCTGTTCAGGTGTTTGAGAGGAGCCTGTTCAGGTGTTTTAGATGAGCCTGTTCAGCTGTGCTGAGCCTGGTGCAGTGTGCTGAGCCTGTCCAGGTGTCTGAGATGAGCTTGGTGCAGTGTGCTGAGCCTGTTCAGGTGTGCTGAGCCTGGTGTAGTGTGCTGAGCCTGTTCAGGTGGTGCTGAGCCTGTTCAGGTGTTTGAGATGAGTCTGTCCAGGTGTTTGAGATGAGCCTGTTCAGGTGTGCTGAGCCTGTTCAGGTGTTTTAGATGAGCCTGTTCAGGTGTTTTAGATGAGCCTGTTCAGGTGTTTGAGATGAGCTTGGTGCAGTGTGCTGAGCCTGTCCAGGTGTCTGAGATGAGCTTGGTGCAGTGTGCTGAGCCTGTCCAGGTGTCTGAGATGAGCTTGGTGCAGTGTGCTGAGCCTGTCCAGGTGTGCTGAGCCTGTTCAGGTGGTGCTGAGCCTGTCCAGGTGTCTGAGAGCTGGCAGGCAGAGAGCAGAGGAGGAGTGTTCGGGGCCAGCAGTGAGGACAGCTCTGTGCACAGAACCATTGACCTCAGGGCTGGGACTGGCAGGGCTGCTGGAGCTGTCCTTGCCCAGGTGAGGTAAGGCTGAGCTCAGGGCTGCAGGTGTCCTTGCCAGCAATGCTGAGCTGCTCCCATCAGTGCTCCGTGCACTGGAGGGTTTTTGGAATTCCAGAACTGCCAGCAGTGCCTCCTCTCTGATGCTGCAGAAACCTCACGAATTAATATAATGTTGCACAAATCAGCCTGGAATGTATTTGTTGTTTCATCTCACACGTTTACTCTTTATTTCCTTCTTTCGTTAAAGCTGCTAAAATTCCATTTTATACTATAAAATGCAATTTTATCTGAGGGGTGGGGGAATAGGATAACATTCTCTTTCTAAACAAACTGTGTTTGGGATTTTTGCTTGTTTTTCCACTGTAATAAGAGAATTGGGCCCTGCTGTATTATTGTAAGGTGTGTTCTGACTGAAATCAAAAACACTGACTGTACACCCAGTTTTTATGTGTAGGAGCCCAAGGACTTACAACTGTATAACAACAGTATAACAGGCTCTTTTCTGTAACTAGGGCCCAAACACAATCCCTAGGATTTATAGACTCAAAATAAATATGTGGGGATAGCAGCATTCCAGACATCTAAAAATCCCTATTTCAGTATTGCTTGTTATTTAGGTTTCCAAATGAATATAAATGCCAGATTTAAATGTACATCTATTTTAAAAGCAGTAATGAAGTATCTGTGTACTTCGAGATGTTGCTTCTGCTGAAGCTGGCTGGATGAAACTCTTCACGAAGGGCTGCACACACGTCCACCAATTTATTTCTTTCTAAACTTGTCTCTCTGCCAGATGTCTGATGGCCTTTTGTGGAAACTTAAGGGAATATTGAGGATGGTTATTTCCAGTTGCATATATCAGTTCTGGCACTTTGGCTTCCTTGAAACTGCATCAGCAGTGTTTTATTAGTTGAGCAAAACTGTTTTCCTTTCAGGACTTTCTCTAAATTTTTCTGAGTCGTTCATGGTTTTGAATACTCCTATTTCTCCTTGTATGCTGTATTTTTACCATAAAGAATCATTTGGATATTTTCTTCATAAATTTTTGCTCTTACAGCAACTGCATGTTAAGTGCAATTGTCGCACCTGAACCTGTTCTGGGCTGTCCCAAGGGTGCAGGAGGGAAAAGGAATTCTCTCCTGAATGACCAAGACGTCAGTAGTAACGTACATGGGACAAGTGAGGCTTCCTGTGTTCGGTTGGTTTGTTGTGGGTGGTTCCCCCCATCCTTCCTGTGTGCAGCAAACCCGAAACCTTTGCCCTGTGCAGGGACACCTGCTTGTGACACCAGCAGTGCAGGAGGGTGCTGCAGGGTCACCTGTCACCAGAGTGTCACCAGGTCCCTTCCCCTATGCTGAGCAAGCTGTGGCCAGAGGGAAGGGACTCTCCTGAGAGGCTGACAAAGCTGGGGTGGCTCGGACAGCCCTCCCTCCCTCCCTCCCTCCCTGCCCAGGGCTGTCTGCCCTCAGCTGGGCAACCTGGCACAGACTCACCCTCCCTCTGGGAGGGCTGCTGCCCTGGGAATGCAGTGTGGGCAGCTGCCCCTGAGCCCAGCCTGGCCAGGAGAGTGCCCTGGGGGCTCAGCACCAGCAGCTCTGAGCCCAGCCTGGCCAGGAGCGTGCCCTGGGGGCTCAGCATCAGGAGCTCTGTGCCATTGAGCCCTTGAACCCCCAGCCTGGCCAGGAGCACACCCTGGGGGCTCAGCACCAGGAACTCTGAGCCCAGCCTGGCCAGGAGCGTGCCCTGGGGGCTCAGCCCTGGGAACTCTGAGCCATGGAGCCCTTGAACCCCCAGCCTGGCCAGGAGCGTGCCCTGGGGGCTCAGCACCAGGAACTCTGAGCCCAGCCTGGCCAGAGCGTGCCCTGGGGGCTCAGTGCCAGCAGCTCTGTGCCATGGAGCCCTTGGTGGCCCTGGGTGCCCCCAGAGCCCTTGAACCCCCAGCCTGGCCAGGAGCGTGCCCTGGGGCCTCAGCACCAGGAGCTCTGTGCCATGGAGCCTTTGGTGGCCCTGGGTGCCCTTGGCGGCCCTGGGTGCCCCCAGATCCTTGGTGGCCCTGGGTGCCCCCCGAGCCCTTGGTGGCCCTGGGTGCCCCCGGAGGCCCTTGGTGGCCCCGGAGCCCTTGGTGGCCCTGGGTGCCCCCGGAGCCCTTGGTGGCCCTGGTGCCCTTGGTGGCCCTGGTGCCCTTGGCGGCCCTGGGTGCCCCCAGATCCTTGGTGGCCCTGGGTGCCCCCCGAGCCCTTGGTGGCCCTGGGTGCCCCCGGAGGCCCTTGGTGGCCCCGGAGCCCTTGGTGGCCCTGGGTGCCCCCGGAGGCCCTTGGTGGCCCTGGTGCCCTTGGTGGCCCTGGTGCCCTTGGTGGCCCCGGAGCCCTTGGTGGCCCTGGTGCCATGGAGCCCTTGGTGGCCCTGGTGCCCCCAGAGCCCTTGGTGGCCCTGGTGCCCTTGGTGGCCCTGGTGCCCCGGAGCCCTTGGTGCCCCCGGAGCCCTTGGTGGCCCCAGTGCCCTTGGTGGCCCTGGGTGCCCCCGGAGCCCTTGGTGGCCCTGGGTGCCCCCGGAGCCCTTGGTGGCCCTGGGTGCCCCCGGAGCCCTTGGTGGCCCTGGTGCCCCGGAGCCCTTGGTGGCCCTGGGTGCCCCTGGAGCCCTTGGTGGCCCCGGAGCCCTTGGTGGCCCCGGAGCCCTTGGTGGTCCTGGTGCCCCGGAGCCCTTGGCTCTCCATCCTTGCTGGGTGCTGTTGGGCACTGTGCCAGGTGTGGCTCATGTTCCTGTGGCAGGTTTGGGGCTGGGAGCTCCTGCTGGAGGCTGTGCCTGTGGGACTCCAGACCACTCCTGGCAGCTCCAGAGCTCCTTCCCAGCGTGGCATGCTTTCTCAGCTGAGCATTTTGCGTGTGATGTGGGAGCCTTGCTGGCAGAGCTGTCACCCCATAGGAGAAAACAGCTTGAATAAAGGTGAAAATAAGCTTTGTGGACTATTGGGCCATTGATCAAAGATGCATTTATTGCAGAAATTGGCATAGCAGCAAGGAGGAGAAAAAAAACCCCCACTAATCCTGAAAACCTACTCTCTAGATCAAACTTGAGTTAATTTCCAAGTATCTCCCTGGCCCTTTGTTTCTGAAATAGGATGTAAATAACTGTCATTGTCTCCTCTGCTGTCAAATACTTACATTAGATCACTGTGTATTTACAGTGTACTGAACTCCCCTGGGGTTCACTTGGTGGTAAATTCAGCTGTCTTGGGACTGCAGCAGTTTGGTTTGAAGCTCTTTTTTTCTACTGGAATATAGGATGTGCTGGAGCTGCCTCACTGACACTTCACTCTCCTGGCAGGATCCTTCTGAGCCTGGTTCTGCAGTGATTCTGGGAAAGGCTGGGGCTTTCATCCCTGGCAGAGCAGTGCCCCATCACACAGCATTTGGCTCATAAATAAGGATGTATCTGCTTGAGGAAAGAGCATTTGTTACTCAGAGGAATTGACAGACACTGCTGCACAGCAGGGCATGCAGCTCATGGCCTTCAGCTCTTGAGATTTAGGTCACACAAGTTACTGTCTGCAAACACGAGCACTTAGATAGAATTACATTATTATTTCTAGTATTCCACAGAGCCTGTCCTAGCTTACTGATATAAAGCATTTTTTTTGTACTGACTCCTGCTCACTGAGCTGTACTGCTCTCACCAGTCTGTTCTGTGTGCAGTGGCTGAGCTGTGGGGCTCTCACCAGTCTGTTCTGTGTGCAGTGGCTGAGCTGTGGGGCTCTCACCAGTCTGTTCTGTTCTGTTCTGTGTGCAGTGGCTGAGCTGTGGGGCTCTCACCAGTCTGTTCTGTTCTGTGTGCAGTGACTGAGCTGTGGGGCTCTGTTCTGTGTGCAGAAGGCACAGGACAGACCACGGTGGTGGTTGTGAATTTTGCCAGACATCTATTTTATCTCTCCACATGCAAAAGCAGATTAATTCGATTTAAACTCTTTTCAGTTCTCCCTGTGTCATTCCAAAATCAGGATACAAAGCAGTAGGAAACTTGAGTGTATTAATGTGGTTAATCTTGCTATTTGCTAACAATTAGAGTTTGTGTGGTGTTGGATTAACTCTCGTTAATGCTCTTAACATGTTGGTTACAAATGTCCAGGAGCTTTTAAGCTTTCAGTAAGATGTCAGTAATGGAAGTTAAATTTGAAGTACATGAGCAGTTACTGGGGTCAGGAGATACAAGTTTCTGGGCTTGTCTCACTCCAGTCCTTGTAAATCCTTCCCCAGCAGTGGCTCTGCCCTGTTTGTGCCTGTCTGGGTTTATCCTGAGCCCTGCCCTGCTCCTGTTGTACTGAGTGCTGCAGAAACCATGGTCAAACACAGCTCAGCTTCGTGCTCTAGGGCTGTGTCTGTGTGCTGGACCTGTGCAAGCCTGGTTGCTTTGCCATCAGAGCTACTGGATTATTTTCTACACCAGCAATTCTGAAAATCTGCAGCTTTTGTTGCTCTATCTCACTGTAATTGAATGTAATGCTTGAGAAAATTACCTGTTATGTAAACTTCACTAAAAATGAGTATCTTCAGTTAACTGTAATGTGGGAATTGTAATTGAAAGCTGAGCTCCATTAGTGCTGACAGAAGTATTTTTCTTCTGTTCTGTGATGCTGGCTTAGCCAAGAAAGGAATAGACTTGGGACAAACATTAATACTTTGTTTGGAATATTGTAGAATCACGGATGGATTGGGTTGGAAGGGATGTTAAAGATAATTTAACTCCACCAATCTGCCATGGGCAGGGACACCTTCCAGCAGAGCAGGGTGCTCCAAGCCCTGTCCAGCCTGGTCCAGCTCTAAAGCTCCACAGCCTCCAGGCACTTGGAGTGCAGTTTTCATCTTTCTACTTGGGAGTTACAAATACTGTGTTGTAAACTTGGGTATTGTATGTGATTGATGAGCTTTCTGAGATTCAGTTGTTCTTATGAATGCCAGATTGCTTTTAGTCACTGCCCTGAATCATTGTGTGCTAGATGCAAACATTCCTTATGCTGAATTAGGTGACAATTTCAACTTTGGCGTGTAAACTTCACTTTTTCCATTGGTAATGGGTAGTTTACAGTTCTTATTTTTTTGTTTCCTATTTTCTTTGAGGGATATTTATGAGTTGACCTTGTTCCTTTGTCTCCAGAGTTTAGGTGGGGCTCCCAAATATCCACATTGGGAACCTGAGACAAAGCTGCTCTTTGGGGCAGGAAAGAAAATTCACTATTCTGTTCAACAGGCAGTGTTTGTGGGGTTCCCTCCTCGCTGTTCTGTCCTGCCTGCTGGTCACCCTGCTGGTCACCCTGCTGGTCACCCTGCTGGTCACCCTGCTGGTCACCCTGGTCACCCTCTCCTGGCACTTGTGCCCACTGGGCTCGAGGTTTCAGGGGACTCTACATCCCAACCTCCAAATTAAACTAAACTGGTGATGCTTTTACTGGCACAGATGTCCTTTATTAAAAAGCATTTGTTGTTCTAACTCATTTTTTCACTTCCATGCCCACAGGAGGTTGGTTTTACATGAGCTCAGTGCTTGTGCTGGGCCTGTGTCTATCCAGGGCTGCTCCTTGGCTCCTTGGCAAGGGTTTTGTGGTGCTGGCAGAGTTCTGGTTGCTTTAGGGGCTGTTGTGGCACTGGGCTCCTCAGTGGGAGCTGCTGAAGAACTGGAGCTTGTTTGAGCTGCTGCTGTGAGCTCCTGCTCCCAGCCTTGCTCTTGGGGGCACCTGTGTGATTCTGTGGCTGTTTTCAGTCTTACAACGTGTCAGATTGTCAGTGAGGTTTGAAAGGTCTTGTCCAAATGGGAGAACTGACAGCACATGCTGCTTTATTGTGTAGAGAGTAAAGACAGGTGGCTCTTTTCCCTGTCCTGGGTTGTGTGAGGAGCAGCTAATTGTGGTTGTGGTATGAAGTATTATATATATATATATATTTATATATATATATATATATATATACACATATATATGAATATATATGTGAATATATAATATAATATGAGGTGTATATATACATATATATGCATATATGTTACACACACACTCTATATATTATATATATGTTACACACATTCTCTCTCTATATATTATATATATATGTTACACACACATTCTCTCTATATATTATATATATATTTATATATATGTTACACACACATTCTATGCATTATACATATATATGTTACACACACATTCTCTCTATATATTATATATATATGTTTATATATATGTTACACACACATTCTCTCTATATATATTATATATATATGTTATACACACATTCTCTCTATATATTATATATATATATGTTTATATATATGTTACACACACATTCTCTCTATATATATTTTATATATATATATGTTGCACACTTGCATCTGTGTATGTCTCCACACGCAGCTCTTTTGAAGAGGCAGGCACCTGCCTCCTCCCCCTTGCTCCTGCTGCATTATCCCTGCATCCCCTGAGATGCAGTTAATGAACAGGTCTGTGCTCAGAGCCCAGTGTCCCCGGCTGGGCAGGGCTGTCTCTCGCTCTCTCCCAGGCCAGGAGGGTTTGGGTGGCTCAGGAGCTGCTGGTTTCTCCTGTGCACACACTGCAGTCACAGGCAGCTCTGGCTGGGTACAAACACAGAGCCTTGGGGACAGCAGCAGAGCTGGATCTGTGCCTCAGTGTTTAAGTAAAAGTCTGGATTTTGAAGAATCTCCACTTTTCCTTTGATGTTTTTTTCTCGAACTCATAATTCTAGTTTTCTGTTTGGTCCTGGTTGGTTTGTCTATGTGGGCTTTGAAATGTTGTGAACTCATGTGGACGGAACACACAGGTTATAATCTTATTGTTTGTCATTTAAAAGAGTAAAGTTGGTACAAAACACCACATTAATGGTACCCAGCTGATGGGATTTTTCCAGGAGTTCAACACTACTCAATTCAGAATTGGATACAAGTTCATTTGAACTGTGTAGTTCAATAGAACATAGCAACAGTGATGCTTACAAGTCTATTTGAAAATAGCAAAACATTTAAATCCAGTGGATCTTTGAATATAAATGTCTAAAGAACACCATTAAATTTACAAAAACAATATAAGAGATTAAAAAATCATGATAAAATAATTCTGTTGAAACAATTGTGATGTTCAGTCAATGTTGATGGACTCAAACTTTTAACAGGCTTGTTGCTGGTCAAACAGAACTCAATCACAGATTTTGCTTTTCATTAAATGAGCAGAAAACCAAGTATAGGAAAGGCAGGGGGAAATAGCCTGTATTTCATATTTTTCTTTCTGTGCCTTGGAGGTTGGGATGAAAAGGGTCTGCCCCCCAAGAGGCTGTGGCTGCAGCAGAGCTGCTCAGGGATGCCAGGACACGTTTGGAACTCGGGGTTCCAGTGATCCCTCAGCCCATGTGGGGCCCTTGGGGCTGGTTCAGTCAGGTTAGGGTTAGGTTTGTGTGTGTGTGTGTATTTATTTGTTTTTTAAAATAAAAACTGGGGTTGGTTGTGCCTTGTGTGTTCAGGCAATGTGCAAGTCCAGTTGTCCTGTGATTCATTTTGGAGCCCAGTTTTCACAAAGTGAGTTAAGATTTATTTTTTCCTTGTAGCTTAAAAAACGAGCCTATTCTTTGCTAAAAATAAACTTCATAAAATAGAACCTGCTTTCTATAATTCATCGCTTTCTTCCATTTCTCTCTGAAGAAAGCTGAAAAGAAATTTTCCAGGCTGTTAATTTAGTTTCATTTAGTTCTTTTCCCTTTTTCCCTTTGAATGAAAGGCTCCTTACCCTGTCTAAATATATATTCTTTCTCATTTTTTTGAAAAGACTCCTTCCCCATCTGAGTATATTTTTGCAGCAGGCTTAAAGCTTTCCTGTTGGCTGTTGAGTATAATTTTGTAGGAAATAGAAATACTGGGGAGAAGAGAGTGCCTGTGTTGGATTTGAAAAGCTGCTTGTGTTCGGGCTATTACCAGCTCATGTGGTGTTCATGTGTTCTCAAGCTGGCTGGGTTTCCTTGTAAACCTGACCATTACAGTGACCAGTGTGACATAAATAGACTTCAAGTGGGAACTCATCATGAAAAGAGACAGTTTTAGTGGGATTTGGAATTCCAGGAAAAGCTTTTAATTGCGGGGAGCGGGGCATGCAGGACACATGTCCTGGTTTTTAATATGGATCCCATGGGGTGGGGCTGTCTGGAAGCTGTGCTTGTTTGAGGGGAAGAGTTTCTTTGGAGAAGGGTTTCTATTTGTGGCTCAGTGGGATTAAAACGTGTCCCTGAAGGGTGGGATGGAGCCAGAGCTGCTCCAGGCACAGGGACACTCGCTGGGCTCTGCCCAGGGCAGGGCAGAGCTTGGGCTGAGTTTGAGGAGCTGGTGACCCTGGGGAATCCCTGCTGGGCACACCTGGTGTTCTGGGCAGGGCAGACACCTGGGCAGGCACCTGGGCAGGCACCTGGGCAGGGGCTGTGGCTGCTGCAGTGCCGGGAGAGCCGAGAGGGACTGGGGACAGGAATGGAGGGACTGGGGACAGGGGATGGAGGGACAGCACACAGGGGATGGAGGGACTGGGGACAGGGATGGAGGGACAGCACACAGGGGATGGAGGGACAGGACACAGGGGATGGAGGGACAGGACACAGGGGATGGAGGGACAGGACACAGGGGATGGAGGGACAGCACACAGGGGATGGAGGGACAGCACACAGGGATGGAGGGACAGGACACAGGGGATGGAGGGACAGGACACAGGGGATGGAGGGACAGGACACAGGGGATGGAGGGACAGCACACAGGGGATGGAGGGACAGCACACAGGGATGGAGGGACAGGACACAGGGGATGGAGGGACAGGACACAGGGATGGAGGGACAGGACACAGGGATGGAGGGACAGGACACAGGGGATGGAGGGACAGGACACAGGGGATGGAGGGACAGGACACAGGGATGGAGGGACAGCACACAGGGGATGGAGGGACAGCACACAGGGGATGGAGGGACAGCACACAGGGAATGGCTCTGAGCTCACAGTGGGTGGGTTTGGATGGGATTTGGGGCAGGAATTGTTCCCTGGCTGGGATGGAATTCCCAGATTTGCTGTGGCTGCCCCTGGATCCCTGGCAGTGCCCAAGGCCAGGTTGGACACTGGGGACAGTGGGAGGTGTCCCTGCCATGGCAGGGGGGCTCTGGGGGGGATTTGGGATCCCTTCCACCCAAACCATTCCATAGTTCTAGACATTCCAAACAAAGTGTTCATGTCTGTATTTTGCAGGGGAGGAGGACTGGATTCAGGCAGCAGGAGCAGAGCTGGAGGTGGGGATGGCCAGAAGGGAGACTGAGAAAGTGGGGCTAGGGTTAGTGACCCAGGAGAGATCAGTTCATCAGTGAATGGGTATGAAAGAATCTAGCATCAGAGAGGACAGGGAAAGATTAATTTCCATTATGTTACAAAAAGAATGAGATAATTTAATGAAGGACAGAGTGTGGAGAGAAAGGATAGGAAGAAGTCCAAAGTCTGTGGAAGACATGAAATATAATTTGCCTATTTTTAGACAGAAAAATAAGAGGAAGATAAATTATCTTTCTACTTGATTGTTATCTCCAGTCCTTCAAAACTTCAGATTGTTTCATTTATGTGAGGTGGCTGGAGAGGAGGCTGAGGCGGAGGGCTAGGTTACAGAATTGGTTGAAGAAAGGATGTGGTGGTGGCAGAGGAGCCCTGCTGGAGCAGGGCACAGCCCTGGGAGTGGGCAGTGCCCTTCTGAGCTGTGGGCACGGGGCCAGAGCACTCTGACAGGGCACAGGCTCCTCTGCTCCCTCTCTGGGAGCTGTTACTGGAACTTAATGGGCTCCTTCCAGGGCTGCTGCTGCTGCTGCTGCTCCAGTTCTTGTGCAGCTGTGAAAATAGCACAGCTGATGGGAGGGAGAAGGGAAGGTTCATGGCTGTGTGTGATGGGGTTCATGGCTGTGTGTGATGGGGTTCATGGCTGTGTATCTGCCTTGGGGCAGGTGGTGTCAGAGCTCTGTCAGGAATGAGGTTCTGGTTTTCGGTGGGAGAGGTTCTGCTGGCTCCCACTGATTTGGGACGTTCCTGCCACTGCTGTGACAAGGAATGCTGATCTGTGTTGTTATTCCCCCTTGGATGCAGAAGTTATCCAGAAGTCTTTTTATCGAAGATAAAGCTCAACGAATCAATTCCCTCCCCCTGTGATCGTGTCTAGGCTGGGATCTGCTGCTGGAAAGACAGAACTTTGCACTTAACTGCAGATGTGCTGCTTCTGTTCTCTAACCCCTGGAGAATGTGGAAATGCTTGCCCCAGTTTGTCCTTGGCAGGTGTGACGGGATGAGATCCCCAAAAGCACTGTCATCCCTCTGAGCCAGGCTGTGTGAGGGACAGGGGTCACCTGGAGCTCAGGCGGGGGCACCTGGGGATGGGCAGGGAGCAGTTCCTGATCCCAGGGATCCCTGCCCCCCTGATCCCCAGGAGGGGAATGTGCCCCCCTGATCCCAGGAGGGGAATGTGCCCCCCTGATCCCAGGTAGTGAATGTGCCCCCCGTGATCACCAGGAGGGGAATGTGCCCCCCTGATCCCCAGGTAGTGAATGTGCCCCCTGATCCCAGGAGGGGAATGTGCCCCCCTGATCCCAGGTAGTGAATGTGCCCCCTGATCCCAGGTAGTGAATGGGCCCCTCTGATCCCCAGGAGAGGAATGTGCCCCCTGATCCCAGGTAGTGAATGTGCCCCTGTGATCCCAGGTAGTGAATGTGCCCCCTGATCCCAGGTAGTGAATGGGCCCCTCTGATCCCCAGGAGAGGAATGTGCCCCTCTGATCCCCAGGTAGTGAACGTGCCCCCCTGATCCCCAGGAGGGGAATGTGCCCCCCTGATCCCCAGTTATTGAATGTCCCCCTGTGATCCCAGGTAGTGAATGTGCCTCTCTGATAGGGCACAGTTCAGGTGTGCCATGCCTGAGAACCCGTGGGTACAAACACTGTGCAGTCGTGTACAAAATTCACCTTTTTGGGGGAGAATCAGGGGGACCTGGGAATGCCAGGTGAGGTCTGGGCTGTGGCATCATGGAGGATGTTTGTACTTCTTGCTTTAATTGGGACAAAAGCTCCCTTCTTAAATACACTGAGGAAAGCAGTAACAGCACAATATTATTGTAAAAATAGATTTCTCTTACTCTTAATTAATTTTTGCCTTTTGTTTTTCAGCCAGAAAATTTACAGAAGAATTGGCTTCGGGAATTTTATCAGGTAAGGTAAAGTTTATTTTCTCATGGAGTTCTGTGCATCTTTGTTTATTGACCTAATTAGTAATGTCAGGCTCTTTTGCTTTGTGAAGTGAAATTACTATTTTATAGTGATTTTTTTAATTGTAAAAGACAACTCTGAAAATGTCTCTTTCTGGATTTTTAAGTGATCATTATAAAAATCCAGCATATAAGCACAATTTGTTCTCATCAACAATTCTCCGCCTAAAAAAATATATTCAGGTTTTATAAAATTGGCTTCAGTTTGGCATGAAATCATCTTTGAAATCTATGGAGTAAGATATCTATTTGAGTACTTAAAAAAAAAACAAAAACTACAGTTTGGAAGTCCAGTTTACCTTAAATTGAAATGACAATTTTGGGCATTGCTTTGCAATAAATCTGTCCTGTGTCTGCTCTTTCTTAACAATTTTCTTGTTTGGTCATGTGAAAATGCTGACGTTGAGCCCATGTTATAAAATGTACTGTAACCTTCTGGTGTGGGGGATATTTTTAAGTACAGAAGCCCCTCTCACACTCTGTAATTGCAGTGGAGGCTGGCTGAACTTGCAGGAGCTGCAGTGAGGAACAGGAGGTGAGCCCTGCTGGGGCAGGGAGGTGCCACCCCTGGGTGACAGCGAGAGCTGCTGGCACTGTGGCACAGCTCAGGGGTCCTGGGTCCCACGGGGTTTGGGTGCCACGGGGTTTGGGTCCCACAGAAGGGCCTTGAGAGACCCTGAAGTCCCTGCAGCCCCACACCCTGCCAGGTGTGCCACTCTGCTGCCACAGCAGGCTGTGCCAAGCCCTGCCTGACCTGGCCAACACAAGATTGTTTACCAGCCCTGCAGCTCTGACAGAAAAATAGTGAAACAACAAAACGGTGCTGCTCCAATTCTAAAGTGAAACTCCATGCAGAAAACATGATTAGCAGTATTTCATCCTTTGTTTTTGTAATTGAAAGCATCCCGTGAGTCTTTCCATTCTCAGGTTACCAGTGCAGCCTGTGACTTTTATTACACTGATGTAGAGTACTGCAATTCACTTTTACTGGTGAATGTAAGAGATTTGCAGAAACCCGAGGTGCAGTAACCACTCTTACATTCTTTATTATCTGCAAGTTCAGATTCATCTCTTTAGTTTTCTTCCACCCTGGTTGTGTGTACGTGATGCTTGTACTGTCCAAGTGTCTCAGCTGGTTGTGCTTCCAACCCTCCACAGCTTCAGGAAAAACTCTTCCTATGCAGGAAATACAAACAAACAGAGAACTCTTTATTTTTGGGTTTTTTTTTAGATGGCTGGCTGTTTTTTGTCATCACCTGACTTATTAGGTATCTTTATCAAGGAGAGTCCCTGTGTGCCCGTTGTGTGCTGCAGTGGGGTGAGCGCTGCAGAAACGCTTCGGGAGCATTTGTGGAAAACAGGAAAAGGAGAAGGAGCTGCTGCTGTCTGCAGGCAGGGACCCCTGGCACATGACAGCATGGTCTGTCTTTGGCCCAGTAAATATTACTGTGTGCACAGAATTCCAGAGAGGAATGAAATTATGGATTCATTGCAGGCTCCAGACAGGGAGAGCATTGCTGAGAGACCCAAGCCCATCCCTCAGCTCTGGGGGGCTCTGCTCTGCTCCCTCCCCATACCCCTGCCCTCTGTCCCTGCAAGCTGAGAACTGTATTTTTAAAAAGAAAAATTAAAGATAGGCAAAGGACCAAGCTAGCAGTGCTGCCCGTGGCTGCTGCTGGCTTTATCCTGCTTCCCCTCCGGGCTGGCTGCTCGCACCACGCAGGAGGAAGTGGAACAAAACTTGACAAAAAGCTCCTCAGGGAAAAGGCAAACATGTCTGTACCAAAGTTGCTGAGCACCGTTCTGGCTGAGGCTTCAGAGCAGCCCAGCAAATGTGCAGCCTCAGAGGGACTGTTGTGTGCAGCCCCACGGGGTCTGGTGGAACCTCTGGGCTGGGGCTCAGCAGCAGCTCTGGAAAAGCACTCTGCTGCCTCTCGTAAACTTGAAACCAGAGAAACCACAACAGCAGTTTTTTCCATTCTTCTGAGGAATTCAATTTGCATATGCAGTTGTGTCAGGGCAGTTTGCATAACTTCTGAGGATGAGGTGCTTGTGTAAGCAGCCAAAATGTTCTCCACAGAAAAGGAAGCACCATCACCTCTCTAAGTTTAAAATGTTTCTAGAAATTAAACCCATAATGTGTTTGAATGGGTGTCAAGGAGCATGTTGTTTAAACAGCATTTTGTGGACCTGTTTCTAAGTTCCAGTAAGTTAAAATAAGGGATTTTATTTGCTGTCATGGGTGAACACAAGTCACTTACAGGTTACCATTGACTTACAGGCTCTATGCATTTCCAAGGACCTCCAGCTCCTGCACAGCCATCCTGCCCTTGCTGTTCAGGACAGTGCCACCCACCCTGTGCTCTGTGTCACCCTCTGTGCCACACAGTGCCACTTCAGCAGCTAAACCCATGTTCCTGTCAGGAGCAGGCTGGGGGAAAGATGCTGCAGATCCCAGGGTTTTCAGAGCTGGCTCTGGTTTCCAGTGTTCAAAGCAGAAAATTGTATTTGCAGTTGAAGGCAATCTGGAGTCAAAGCCAAAGAAAAAATGTTTGTGAGCAAATGTGTCAGCATGGCCCTGAAAATTGAATTGCACTGAGTGCTGGAACAGCCACCCTGCAGGGAGGCAGGATGCAGTGGAGTGCTGGGGCTTGTGCCCCATCTCCTAATTCCAGTGCTGGTAACTTGGCCTGAAGGAGCTGAATTTGGACTCCTCTTTGCAGCAAAAATTCTCTTAACCTACATTGGAAACAAGGAGGGAGAGGGATTGTTGGGGGAGAGTGGAAACAGCCTGAGAACAGAGTTTTGGAGTGTTTAGGGTGTGATGGGAAAGACTTCATTTCTTACCAGGAAATGGATGATGGATGAGCTGGATGTTAGTAACGAGCAGTGGGATGATTTGGGGAAGTAGCTGCCATGCAAATGAGAATATTCATAGAATGTGCAATGGGAATTTTGTCCCACTTGTGCCAGGTGCCCATGCCCTGGCTTGCAGCCTCTGTGTCAGTGCACAGGAAAAAATCCAGGGGAACGAGCTCCAAGAACGTGCAGGAAGCTGTTTGCAAGCAGAGGGTGTAGGACCACTGAAGACTTTTATTGGCTTATTTCTTTACTTAGGACTCCTTTTCCTTTTCACTGCCTCCTTCCCCATCCCTTGCCCTTTCTCCATCTGCACTGGCCTCATGTTTGGGGCAGGAGGAGTTCAGGAGCTGGAACCATTGAAAATCTGCACTGATTTTAGTAACAATCTTTTTGTGTCGCATTTGTGGCACGTGGTCATTTTAGATGCAAACTCGGAGCCAGAGGGTTTTTTCCCCTAATGCAATTTTCCATGTTGCCTGATGTGTTTGAGAGTATTTTGAGCCTTTATTTGTAGTAATACAGAAGTTAAAAGTTTACCTAATAGCTAAAGGTCATCTTGGTATAGCTGCGTGGGAACTTTGTGTGTCACCCTTCGGAGAGAAGGAAGAAAAACAACCAAAAAAAGGCCCAAACCAACCCAAAAAAATATCCCAAACCCCAAAACACAACAAAACCCCACCCAGCCACTCAAAGGTTGTTTAATTATTTTAGTCAACTTAATGCTGCTTTTTTAACTAGAGGGGGTGATTAAGGGTGTTTTTAACTCGAGGGGATGGAAAAACTCTGTTGCAGCCCTCCCAAGCTGAGGTCTGGGCCCTTTTTCAGCGGGTGCTTTCCTCAGGTGGGGCTGCTTGGGCTGTTTGTTGGGCTGTGACCGTGGGGGATGCTGGTTCTGGGTGCCTGGTCCCCAGGAGGAGCCTCCTCTTCCTCAGGCTTAGAGAAATTAAAAATACTTGAAGTGCTTTAGGATCACGCGTGTTAAATTGTATTTCACAGCTCACAGGGAAGCTAAAGCTCATAATTTGCTATTTTTTTTTAAGCAGTCCTATTTGCATGACACCAAGGCTGAAGCTCCTGTTCTCCAGTCCTTGCTTGGGTTGGGGTCCAGCTCTGGTGCCCACGCTGCCCTGTGGGAGAGGCTGGCCAGCAGCATGGGCTGTGTCCTGTGCTGGCTGCTGGCCCAATTCCAGCCCAGCCTGACCCCCCCTGCCATCCCTGGGGTCCCCTCCCCATTCCCAAACAGGAAAACACCTGCAGCAATGGGAAGGGGTCAGCCTTGTGCTCCTCACCAGCTCTGTGTCCGTGCTCAGCTCTGCTGGAGCGTCCCGCTTTGTCACCACATCCCCAGAACAGCTCCTGACTCTGGCTTCCTTTACACTGTTTTTGCATATCCAGAATTGAAAATAGTGCCCAGCTTTGTAAATACATTGTGCTGCTGTGGATGCAAATTCATTATTTATGTGGTCTCATGTATGATCTTTAACCTCTGGCAGCTGTGAGTTTTCGGCTCTGAAGTATTCATTATTCATTATTATGTACTGTTTGTTCTCCCATAAGAGCAGAAAACTAGTAAAAGGTAATGAAGCAGAGCCAATTTGCTTTTAGTTGGAAGGTACTTACTATATGAGAGGACATAACTAATATTCAGGTATGTTCTAGAGGTTTAACCTGCAAGGAATGCCACAAGGACCTCACTGCTATAAAGCCAATGCTGTTTCCCCATTAAAAATGACATAATTTTAAATTTTTTTTTCCCCCAATACCCACTATGATTTCAAGTTCTCAAGGATTTGTATGCAAACAAAAAAACTGTGTCCTGCATCTTCAGAGCCTGGAAGTGTTTTCTGTTGCTCCTTCAGCACAGTGGAGTTGTTCTCCAGTGTTGTCTCTCTGCAGGACTGCCCATTCAGGGCTCCCTGTGACTGATGGTTCATGCCTGTGAGATTGTTTGTGCCTAAATCTCACTGGAAATAGTTTATTGTGTTTCTGTTCTACCAGTTTCTATTTTCACAAGCTGTGTGAGAAGAGCTGTTAGTGCAGCAGACCCAGAGCAGTTCAATGGTGTCAGATGCTCAGCAGGTGAGAGTGTGAGGGACAGTGACAGTGGCTGTGTTGGCTTTACAGGGTTCAACACTTGCAGTGATGATGGTGGTGACTCCAGAGAGCTCTCCAAGTACCTGGAGTCTAGAGCTGCACAGGAGAATTGGGGTGGGCTGGGCTTAGCTCTGACCCAGAGCTCTGTTCCAGGGCTGGCTTGGGTTAGCACTGCTCTGCAGACAGAACAGAGTGACCCAGGCAGGTAACTCCGTGCTGCCATTCACTGCTGCTGGCTCTGCTGGCTCTGGTCTCCCTTGTGCAGAAAGGAGCATCTGTGCAGGGACACCTCAGAAACTGTTTTAATTGTTGTAAAGCTGTGATGGGAAATACATATCAGAGGAAAGCATGTCCCAGTTAGTTGGGTATCATGTCTTGCATTTCAGATACGTTTTTGGATATCTGGTCTGTCACCTAACTTTTTTTAATTATTATTTTTATTTTTTATTTTTAAAATTTTTCCCCCTCCTTCCCCCCAGTTAAACTTACTGTTGGGTCCTGCTCTGGTTCATTCTCCATCCTACTGATGATGGCATGCTTTAAAACAAGCTGGTAATATCTGTGTTGGCAGAAACCAGCATTAATGATTTAATGGAAGTGTTCAGTGACCATCAAACACCCGAGTGGGAGTATTTGCTTTTTCCCTTCACCCAGTAACAGTGCCAGCAGCTCAGCTCAGAATGTTCCAGCAGGCAGGTCAGTGCCAAGACGTTTCAGTGACCAGGAAGCTGAGGTACAGAGGAGGTGACTGCTGGAAATTACTCAGAAACACGGCAGGACATTCCCTTCTTCCTGCAGGGGTGACTGCTGTGGGCTGGCAGAGCTGCAGCTCACAGTGTGACCTGGGCACGGCAGGACACCGGGTTCTGCTTGGTTTGGTGTGCACACACCTCTGCCAGGCTTCCCTGGCTCTGCACTGCGGTCCCAGTGCCCTGTCTGCTGGTCCTGAGCCCCCTGGCCACTGCCAGGACACAGGGCAGGATGGACAGCAGTGTCCAGGATGTCCCTGAGGAGCAGGACACAGGGCAGGATGGACAGCAGTGTCCAGGATGTCCCTGAGGAGCAGGACACAGGGCAGGATGGACAGCAGTGTCCAGGATGTCCCTGAGGAGGGAGGGACACAGGGCAGGATGGACAGCAGTGTCCAGGATGTCCCTGAGGAGAGAGGGACACAGGGCAGGATGGACAGCAGTGTCCAGGGTGTCCCTGAGGAGAGAGGGACACAGGGCATGGATGGACAGCAGTGTCCAGGATGTCCCTGAGCAGAGAGGGGACACAGGGCACGGATGGACAGCAGTGTCCAGGATGTCCCTGAGGAGCAGGACACAGGGCAGGATGGACAGCAGTGTCCAGGGTGTCCCTGAGGAGAGAGGGACACAGGGCAGGATGGACAGCAGTGTCCAGGGTGTCCCTGAGGAGAGAGGGACACAGGGCACGGATGGACAGCAGTGTCCAGGATCTCCCTGAGGAGGGAGGGACACAGGGCAGGATGGACAGCAGTGTCCAGGGTGTCCCTGAGGAGCAGGACACAGGGCATGGATGGACAGCAGTGTCCAGGATGTCCCTGAGGAGGGGATGTGCTGGTACTGAGCCTTGCCTGGCTCTGGCTCTGTCCCTGTCCCTCCCTGCTGTGTCCCCAAGCTCTGCTGCTGGCAGAAGGTGCCAGTTCAGAGCAGGGACCTGTGGCTGCCTCTGGCTCAGCCGAAGCTGCTGCAGTTCAGATTTTGCTGATCTTCAGTTCAGAGTCTTTGAGCTTGATTGTCTAATGAGGTTATTTGTGTAGTCAGGAATGAAGCATTTTTCCCTCTGTCATCACATCAAATGGAGTTTCTCTGCACTGCTGTTTGAAAGAAACAACTTGTGTGGTGTCCCATCCCCGGAGGTGTCCAAGGCCAGCTTGGGCAGGGCTGGAGTGGGAGGATTCCCTGCCAGTGCAGTGTGATGAGAGAAGCTTTCAGGTCCCTTTCAGCTCAAACCATTCTGTGATTCCTAAAGACCTTTTAACAGTAATATTAGTCACTGTTGATGTCACTGTTGATGTAAATAATTAAAAGCAGGACTGCAAAGGTTTGCTGCATCTGTGCCTTTTCAGAGTTGCAGGGCACCAGCAGCAAGACAAGGAGCAGAAATGGGGAGCAGCCCCTTTTTTTAGCTGTTCTTCACTGTGTGGTGAGGTTAAGGCGTGCTTTGAGGGGAGTTGGAAAAGTTTGTTTATATTTTAAATATAAATACTAAAATATATTCTTAAAATATATATATAACCTAGGAATTAAGTTGTAGCTTAAGAAAGGAAATATTAGTTAAAAATATTTGGGATAATAATTTGGGTATGATGAATCTTTTCCATGGATAGCAGATGGTGCTCCCCTGGCTGCTGATTGTGCAGTCACCTCTCAGGAGGAGCTGCCAGTCCTCCCTGAGCCCGGATCTGCTGTTCCTGCTATGTGCTCAGCCTTAAAACCGGCTTTTCTGTGTTGCAGGTTGTCCATGCACACAAGCCCCATTTCATGGCTCTGCACTGCCAGGAGTTCGGAGGGAAGAACTACGAAGCGTCGATGTCTCATGTGGACAAGTTCGTCAAGTAAGTGGGGGCAGAGCCCGGCCCCCGAGCCGGGGACAAGGGCAGGAGCGATCAGTCGCGATGGGGTTATTTATCCCGGTTTAATTTATCCCGATGTAATTAATTTATAATTAATTTACATATAATTTATAATTAACGGAGCGCCTCCGAGGGCGGCGGGGCCGGAGCGAGCCCGCGAGCCGCGCGCGCCCTCTGCTGGGGACGGCGGGAACGGCGCGCACGGGCAGCGGAGCGCAAATCCCGAATTCCCGAATTCCCAAATCCCGGGACAAACCCCGCGCCTTTCCCAGTCCTGCCCGAATGGCACCGGAACGCAAATCCCAAATCCCGGGACAAACCCCGCGCCTTTCCCAGTCCTGCCCGAATGGCACAGGAGCGCAAATCCTAGGGACAAACCCCGCGCCTTTCCCAGTCCTGCCTGAATGGCACTGGAGCGCAAATCCCAAATCCCGAAATCCCGGGACAAACCCCGCACCTTTCCCAGTCCCGCCCGACCGGCTCCGGGGACCCTGCGGTCCTCGCTAGAGCCGCAGGTGTGCGGGGGCCGTGCCCGGGATGTACTGGAGGCAGTGCCCAGGATGTGCCCGGGATGTACCGGGGGCTCTCGGGGCCGTGCCCGGGTCCCTGTGTCCCCGAGGCTCCCCAGGACAGGAAGGTTCTGGGATCCCTTGGGCACTGCTGGGATGTCACAGCTCCGAGCAGCGCTGGGGCACAGCTGTGCCTCTGTGCCTCCCTTTAATGTCAGTGTTTTTCTCTCTCAGAGAACTGTTATCGAGTGATGCAATGAAAGACTACAACAGAGCTCGGGTTTACCTGGACGAGAACTATAAATCACAGGAACATTTCACGGTAAATTTCTTTATTTCACTGCTGTAGTTTAACCGAAGGTGAAACAAAAATATAAAATACTTTATGTTTGTTTAAGAATAGCCACAGTACTTCATAGTATTGAAATTATTTTATTTAGCATGAGGTACATTGATTTGATTTGATGGTGTTATGGTGGATAAAAAGACTCTTACAGAGTTTAAACGGGAATCCCAGTTAGATTTGTGCTGTTTGTGTCTCTGTGAAGAACCCTGGTTTTTGCAAAGTCCCCAGTTCAAGAACTAATGTGGTTTCTTGTCTCACACACCAGCATTATGTTCTAGACACTGTGTTTCTTGCAGTATTCCCCAACCACCTTGGTATTTCTCCCTTTCTTGTCATAAATATTACTTTGCTTTTTTTTTTTTTCTTCTAATCCTTTATTTACTAAAGATGGGCCTTCCAGGGGAAAAATGTTCTGCCAACATATTGATTCAATAAAGGAGGAGGGGAAGGAAAAGAGAGCTAGTATCAATGTTATGGCATTACAGAAATAATGTAACCAAAATAATTTGGAAACAATTATGGAAATAATGTAACCAAAACCATGTTCCTATTGTTTCCTTAAATTACCCTCTGTTGAAGTGGTGACTTTAGAGATACAAAATGGGTTTACAGAAGTGTTTGATGTGTACTCCACATGGCAGGCTGTTTGTAACCTGTGAGAACCTTCTAGAGCTGAATCTGCTCAGTGTGGAACAGGCAGAACCCACAGGAAGAGCAATTACTCAGTGATTTGTGTTCCTGTCACCGGGGGCAATGCTGGGTGCTAGAGGAGTGTTTTATACCTTATTGTTTTGTACCTTACTGACTGTAGAAGTGGCTCAGAAGCAAAGCCCAAAATCCCAGAAAGGAGAGAGGCGAGCTCCTTCACCTCCTGGCCTGTTAGTCTGCGTTTTGGCACTGAATGCTCTGTCCTCACCGACAGATCCTGCGCTGCTGTCGGGAGCCAAACGCTCACAGAGATGGTTTTCACACGTGGTTTGGCCTGGCAGCTCTCCAGCTCCTCTGCTCAGAGTGTGTGTGAGAGAGCAGGGGTTTCACATGTGCTGTGTCCATTTAGGGTAAAGTCTGGCTCTTATCTGCAGTGTGGTTTGCCTTGTACCGTGTCATGTGTCTCCATGTTTCCTTGGGAGTTCTGTTTGACTGCAGAGGTCTCTAACTTCTGTGGGCCTTTTTCCATCCCTTCTAAGGCACAGCCTTGGCAGCAGATGCTAGCTTTGTCATTATATTATTGCTCTCTGAAATATAAATGTTTATCATACATATTGTATAATGTTATTTGCTTTAGAAAAGGAAAAGCCCAAGTAGTTTTAGTTTGTTCAACCTTTATCCCTGCTGCTCTCACATCCCTTTTTTTACCAGTTTTGGCATCACTTCCTATGAAAGGCTTTACTTGGCTTGGCTCCAGCACAGCTAAAGCAGATTTTGCTGCCCACAGTTACTCAGCTTGGCTGCCAGGACTGGCAGCACGATCTGAGACAGCACTGTCAGCAGCCTCTGCCTGCAGCTCACAGCTGCACAGGTGCAAATTCCACATCAGAAATAAGAAACCAGCAAAACAGAGGTGTCTCTGGTGGAGCAACTTGGTTTTAAAAACTAATAATCCACATTGTATTAGGGATCAAAATGGATCATTTTGCATCATCCCAGACATAAAGCTTAATATCAGGATTTGTCATTTACAGTTGCATACACCAGATGTGGCGTAGGAGCAGCTGTTTTTAGGTCTGGGATTTGTGGGGAGCAGGGTGGGTGCCGTGATGAGGGAGAGAGCTGTGGTTCTGTGGGTTGTGTTTGTTGTGCCAGGAATGATGGCAGGGTGAGACTGTGTGGGATTCCTGCCAATCAGAACTTGTCACACACACAGAATAAACCCAGAGCAGCGAGTGCAGGGCTGGGGAAGGTGCTGGGGCAGCAGGTCCCTGTCCCAGGGAGGGGGCCAGGCTGGCAGGGGCAGATCTGGGCAGGTCCCTGTCCCAGGGAAGAGCTCAGGCTGGCAGGGGCAGATTTGGGCAGGTCCCTGTCCCAGGGAGGGGCAGATTTGGGCAGGTCCCTGTCCCAGGGAGGGGCAGATTTGGGCAGGTCCCTGTCCCAGGGAGGGGCAGATTTGGGCAGGTCCCTGTCCCAGGGAAGGGCTCAGGCTGGCAGGGGCAGATTTGGGCACTCAAGGTTTTCATTAGGGCCAGGCAGGGGAGCAGCAGGGGTCACAGGGCACACAGGGACAGAGCAGATGCTGTCACACTGGGGAGAGGCACAGCTTTATCTGATGTGACAATGACCTGAAGCTGGATCTCTTGGCAGAGAGCTGCTGCATTGGAGCTGGTGCTGTCAGCACTGGAAGGTGGCAGGGCTGAGCCCAGAGCTGCTGGTGACAGCCTCCACTGGCTGACAGAGGCTTCCCAGAAACGCCAGATTAACTAAACTGGCAGCTGGGCTGCTGTTCCAGCTCTGACTGGAAATACCCACAGCAGTCCTGTGGATAAACTGCTTCATGTGCTAAATTTCAGACACTCAAATAACTTGGCAAAGCTTTGTGTAACACAGCCTCCTGTAAATCCCTGTTTGAAAGCATGGTACTTTCTTTTGTTGTATGAAATCTTACATAGAGTTTGATTGTCAGAGAATGTACAATTAATGAAAAGACAGATATAAGAAGATGGAAATAGGTAAAAATTTGAGAAGCTGAAAAATCCAGTACATTGTAGTTTTTATTTGTGACTATACTGAATGGACTTCACTTGTAATAAAACAGGTCTTTGCATTTCCATTGATTTTACTAAACATCCCGTTGTTTACATTCTCTGCTAATTTTATTGTACTTGGTATATTTTGTGTAAGGGCTAAATTATGAATCTTACCACTTTTCTATGTGAAGAATTACTCAAAAATAGTTGGGTGTGTTGAGCTTTGGCATGTCAATACTTCTTAAACAACCCAAGTTAATGGTAAATAAGATGTTTTTTCTGGACTAAGAAAACGTACTGAAGGTAAATATCAGTCAGAAATACATTGATGTTTTCATCACACCCATAACTATTTTTATATGAAAATATATAATCAGTGGCATTTTTATTGTAATTAGATCAAGTCTAGTTTTGTTTTGTGCCTCGTATTTATTGATTTCTGGAGTACTCAGTTCAGGTCTTACATTGCTCAGCAAATCCTTGGCTTCCTTTCCATTGTCCAGAGAAGGCAGAGGGAACTCCAGTGGAACTTGGAGCCTCTTGCTGTGTGGAACGTGTGGTTTCTGTGGGTGAGAGAGAATCTTTTCTGGAGGGAGTCGGTGCTGCCTGCAGGGCTGGGGTGCAGGCTGGGAGCTGGGCTTGGCACAGCCCTCACCCTCTGCACCGTGGTACCTGCTCTGCCCCCAGTACAGGTTTAGTTCTAAAATTAAACAGAGTCCTGCACTGTCTGTGCCTGCTCAGGCCCAAGGTGACCTTGCAGTGACCAAATGCCCCTGGGCTCTGGATGGGATGGGCTGAGGCTCCAGCCTCCTCCTCCTCCTCCTCCTGGTGTACTTTGTTCACTGCATAGCAGGGTTTCATTCACATTTTAAAAAACCAAACAAATCCCAACCTTTCAAAAGCAGCATTTCTGATACTAGAGAGATGTGTTCAAACAGCACCAGAGCCTCAAGCTGCAAGCAGGATTTTATTAATACCAGTGGATTGAAGGGGAGAGGCTGCTGTGCTCACACAGCTCCCCACTTTCCAAGGGTGGGTTTGGTGAGATAACGGTTGAAATTAAATTTCCCTGTAATAACCACCCAGGGGTGGACAGGGGTGAGTTACAAATAAAGAATACAGTGCTAACAGGCATTTTTCTGGCACACTTTCTTCCCACACCTGCCAAAGCTGCTCTTCAGTTCCTGAGGCCGAGGGGTTTGGGGCGCTGGGGTGGCAGAGGCGCTGGTCAGTCAATGCCCGTGGGGTGTCCTGCCCGTGGGGCACGGATCCTTGGGGATGTGGGGAGCCAAACGTCCCTCTGCTGCCCCTGCCTGTGTGCTGCTGTTTGGGAGTGCCCTGTCCAGGCTGTGTGTCCCCCAGGCTGTGTGTCCCCCCAGGCTGTGTCCCCAGGCTGTGTCCCCAGGCTGTGTCCCCAGGCTGTGTCCCCAGGCTGTCCCCCAGGCTGTGTGTCCCCCAGGCTGTGTGTCCCCCCAGGCTGTGTCCCCCCAGGCTGTGTCCCCCCAGGCTGTGTGTCCCCCCAGGCTGTGTGTCCCCCAGGCTGTGTCCCCAGGCTGTGTCCCCCCAGGCTGTGTGTCCCCCCAGGCTGTGTCCCCCCAGGCTGTGTCCCCAGGCTGTGTGTCCCCAGGCTGTGTGTCCCCCCAGGCTGTGTCCCCCCAGGCTGTGTCCCCCCAGGCTGTGTCCCCCCCAGGCTGTGTGTCCCCCCCAGGCTGTGTGTCCCCCCAGGCTGTGTGTCCCCCAGGCTGTGTCCCCAGGCTGTGTCCCCAGGCTGTGCAGCACCCCCTGCTCCTCACTGAGGATGGGTGGCACCAGGCTGTGGCAACACTGAGGATAAAAGCAAGTCCAGTGAGCCTGAGTGAGCAGGAGAAGGTTGTGCTTTCTTTTTATCCCCCTGGATTGTTTTTACTTCACACACTCTGTAGCAGTATCTCTTTATTGTGAAGTGGCTCCTGCTCTCAGGTGGATAATGCTTGGTAGGCTGCAGCAGCATCCAGGGCAGCCCTTGGTCCAGTCACTCTCCTTAGGAGCAATAACTGAGCCAGCACGGTGAGAGAGGGCTCCTGAGAATACACACGGACAACATGTTATTCATGTGTGTTATTGTACCTTAAAATTATATCTGCTCGTTATTGAGAGAATAGTAAAGTTAATTTTTGTTAGATTAATGATGCTTGAGTAATATTTTTGGTTGAGCTGGGTTCAAATAATTGGCCATTAATTGAAAAAGGAAATTGAAATGAATTTATCTTGTACATAAATCCTGTCATAGTTATTAATGCATCTTAGAAAATATCGTCCTGTTCCCAGAAATGGATGGTGTACACTGATTCTCCTGAGCTTATTAGCTCTGTCAATTTAGAGTTTGGTCAAGTAAAAAAGATGATTTAGGAAGAGAGTTGTAATTGAATTGAATATTGAGGGAATTCACATGGTGATGAGTTCTCAGCCCACTTCTTCATTAACAATTTTACGGAATGCCAGGGCTTGGCAGAAAGGCAGGATTTCCCCAGGAGAGGGAGCTGGAGCTGCAGGCTGCACGGCTGCTGGGGCTGCACGGCTGCAGGGGCTGCACGGCTGCTGGGGCTGTGGGGCTGCACGGCTGCAGGGCTGCTGGGGCTGCACTGCTGCTGGGGCTCTGAGGCTGCACTGCTGCAGCTGTGGGGCTGCACTGCTGGGGCTGCACGGCTGGGGCTCTGGGGCTGCACTGCTGCTGGGGCTGCACTGCTGCTGGGGCAGTGGGGCTGCACTGCTGGGGCTCAGGGCTGCACGGCTGCTGGGGCTGCACTGCTGCTGGGGCTGCACTGCTGCTGGGGCTCAGGGCTGCAGTGCCCAATGCAGGTGCTGGACGCCCTGGAGGAGCCCTCAGAGCCCTGCACTGCGACTGGGGACACTGCCACCAGGCTGGGGACACGCTGGGGACACTGCCACCAGGCTGGGCACACGCTGGGCACACACTCAGGTGTCTTTCAGGAGCAGCGCTCTGGCCCTGGGGAGGCTGGAGAAGGAGCTCTGCTGCCACTGTGATGTTGATCACTGTCTCAGATTTGTCACTGTCACCGTGACCCACTGCTGAACAGGAGACTTCAGAGCGTGTTTGCTTGCTTCTCCATTACTGTAGACTTCAAGAGAATTTTCTTTTACTGCCCACATGAGCCTGTTTCCATCTTGTCCTTTCTTCCTCCCTCTCCTTTCCATAGAAAGGTGATTTGTACCAGTGTTTATTTTTATACTGCTACCTGTAAAAATTATGCCAAGCCAGAGAAGTAGGAATTTGAGTGGGTGGCAGAGATGTGGCGATCTCTGGAGGGAGGCTTGGAGGCTGGGATGTTCTGCAAGTGCAGGTGATGCCACAGAAGGAGCCAGGAGAGTCATTCAGACTCTTCTCAAATTCACTCCTGTGAGTTTCATCCAGGGAACAATTTCCTGGGATGGAGAAAAGTCCAGACTCCTTTCTGAGAGGCACAGATGAGAAACCTGCAAGTGTTCTGTCACCATCAGTGTTCCACATCACTCCTGAGCAAATCTTCCCTCTGTCTCACTGTTGTTTTGTTTTCCTGAGTGGTGAATATAAACGTTTTTAAACAAATCTGACTCTGCCAGTCCTTTGGGATTTTTTGGGGATTTTTCTGTTGGCACTCGAGCAGGTGTAAGGCTGGTGCAGGGGAGGCTCCCAGGTGCAGGGCTGTGTGGTGGCCGTGGCCAAAGCTGGCAGCAGAGCTCTGGTTTGTGTGGGTGCTGGCTCCTCAGGTACTTGGGTGCTCTTTGCTTTCTCCTAACTGCACAATGAAAGGAATAAAACCATCTGAAAAACACAACAGTATTCCTGATAAAGGCCCTAAAACGCCAGAAGCAAATCTCCAGCCAGGCACAGAAGTGTTTCTAGCGAGGTGTGTGTGGTAGAGAAAGGGAAATGGGAACAGCAGAGTTTAACCCTGTTTGCAGGGAAATGCAGAGCAGGCTGGAGCCTCGTGGTGGCAGTGCCTGCCAGGGATCAGCACTTGGAGACTTTGGTTCTGCATTTTCCAGCAGCTCTTACCTCGCTGTGTCCATCCTCATCATGTTCATCGTCTTCATTGCAGCTCAGAATCCTTTCCCTTCACAGCCTCCTGCTTTTGCAGTTGTGGTGAAATGCAGAGTTGGGAGCATCTCTTCATTAGCTTCTATCTTCTTTTAATTGAGCAAAAACCAGTCCGTGATGGAAGTTGGTGAATGTCAAAGTGAATCCCACAGCTTCTGACAATATCCTGGGAAAATGGTTGTAGGAGTGTTCACATTCTGTGACAGGGACATTTACCTACAGCCACCTGAAATGAAATCTCCCACTCAGTTTCTTAGGGAGCTAAGCTGTGTGTCAGGTAACAGCTTCCAATCCCTTCTGTGTGGGAAATGGAATCTGAAAGGTGTTGTCCCAGCAGAACCTTCCTCTGGTTTTGAGTTGTCTTTTTTTCCATGCATTTTTGAAATGCCTCTCTCAACCCCTCAGCAGAGTTCTTGCTGGGGAGCCATGACTTGTCTTCCACCTGTTTCCTGACACTTGTATATAATTGTGAGAGGAGGAGTAATTATGAAACAGTGAGGGATTTCACAGGTCAGTAGCCCAGTAACACAACCAAGGGTGCATGTCTGTTGTTTACAAATGTGCTGGTGCTGAGAAAATTGGTGATGAAGCATCTTCTTTATCCACAGAATTGTTATACTGTTTTGTATCAGCTGTGGAATTTGCATGTAGAATTGAATTTTCTGTGGGCTATGGATTTTATTTTCAGAATTTCATCCTGCAGTTGTGCAATAGACCACATGGTTAGGAAAAAATTATTGTAAAGAATAATTACAAACTGTTTTTGTGGGAATACATGTATCTGAAAATCAGCTGAAATACTTGAAATTAAATTGTACACTATAGTCTCTGAGTGCAAAAAGAAATCAAATGTTTTAAGCTTTTTAAAGGTTAAAAAAAAGCTCAAATTCTTCATTTTTATTTAACTTTTTTCCCCTTTTGTTATAGTACACAATACTTGAAGAACATAGAACTTGAACTACATAGGTCTTGAATAATAATTCCATTTAATAAATAAATTTGTTCTATTCAAACAGTAAAGAATTTTGAGGGAAAAGCATGGCTAGTAGAGATTCTCATTATGAACAGAATAAAAGTTTTGTATTCTGGCTTTTTGTTTTAGCACAGTTTCTTTGCAGTCCAAGAACACAGCGAAAGGAAGGAGATTTCCATGGCAGGGAGCTGGGACAGGCTCTGCAGGGTAAAACTGTCCTGGGACAGGCACAGGGCTCAGGGCTGTGGTGGCATCCCTCCCTGAGTGACTGTCCCTGCTGTGCCCTGTGCCTGTCCCCAGGAGCTGGCTGGGTGTCCCTGTGTCCCCTGTGTCCCTGTCCCCAGGAGCTGGCTGGGTGTCCCTGTGTCCCTGTGCCTGTCCCCAGGAGCTGGCTGGGTGTCCCTGTGTCCCTGTGTCCCTGTCCCCAGGAGCTGGCTGGGTGTCCTTGTGTCCCTGTGTCTGTCCCCAGGAGCTGACCGGGTGTCCCTGTGTCCCTGTGTCTGTCCCCAGGAGCTGGCTGGGTGTCCCTGTGTCCCTGTTCCCAGGAGCTGGCTGGGTGTCCCTGTGTCCCTGTGTGCCTGTCCCCAGGAGCTGGCTGGGTGTCCCTGTGCCCAGGAGCTGGCTGGGTGTCCCTGTGTCCCTGTCCCCAGGAGCTGGCTGGGTGTCCCTGTGTCCCTGTCCCCAGGAGCTGGCTGGGTGTCCCTGTGTCCCTGTCCCCAGGAGCTGGCTGGGTGTCCCTGTGTCCCTGTCTCTGTCCCCAGGAGCTGGCTGGGTGTCCCTGTGTCCCTGTGTCCCTGTCCCCAGGAGCTGGCTGGGTGTCCCTGTGTCCCTGTGTCCCTGTCCCCAGGAGCTGGCTGGGTGTCCCTGTGTCCCTGTGTCCCTGTCCCCAGGAGCTGGCTGGGTGTCCCTGTGTCCCTGTCCCCAGGAGCTGGCTGGGTGTCCCTGTGTCCCTGTCCCCAGGAGCTGGCTGGGTGTCCCTGTGTCCCTGTCCCCAGGAGCTGGCTGGGTGTCCCTGTGTCCCTGTGTCCCTGTCCCCAGGAGCTGGCCGGGTGTCCCTGTGTCCCTGTGTCCCTGTCCCCAGGAGCTGGCTGGGTGTCCCTGTCCCTGTCCCCAGGAGCTGGCTGGGTGTCCCTCTGTTCCTGTCCCTGTCTCCAGCACCTGCTGTGCTCTGTGGGCACAGGGGCTCTGCTTCCCTGCCAGTGTTCACCCCAAACCTCCTGGCTGGGCCAGAGTCTGGGAGCTTCCCAAGGGCAGAGAGGGGAGCAGAGAGGGGAGCAGAGGGCTGCTCGGTGTCTGTGCTCAGCTGCTCATCCCTGAGCACTCTCTTTCCCCATCCCATCCAATCCCATCCCTGAGCACTCTCTTTCCCCATCCCATCCCTGAGCACTCTCTTTCCCCATCCCATCCCATCCCATCCCATCCCATCCCTGAGCACTCTCTTTCCCCAGGAAATGCCTTACAGGAGATGCTTTAACTTGATGTTTTCAAAGCCCTACATGGGGGTCCTCTTTAGAAATTTGAGCACCTACTTCCCAAGTTTTGTCTTTTTACAAGAAAAAAAAAAAAGCCCCAGGTCTGGAGCAGCCAGAAATGCTGTTTGCATTTGTTTGTGGTAGGGTGAAGGGCAGGGCCAGTTACACAATGGTCGAGCAGAGCCTTCATGTTTTTAACAGCTGTTTTCAGGTAATGCATGTGTGGAATTTGGTTTGTGTGACAAAATGTTTGATTTGGAACAGCTCTGGCTTTCAAGAAAAGATGTGAGGTTGGAAAATGTGAAAATAATTGCTTGAGAAATTATGAAATGCTGCTTAAGGCACTTGCTAATGTGTTTGTCTGAGGCACTGAATTAATATTAAATAAGATCAGTATGACTCTAGAAAAATCAGGTGTCTGGTGTTTACTGACAGTAATTAATGGGTTTATTAGTGTTTGAAATAATGTTATAACGCAGCATTTGTAGCCAAAAAGAAAGCAATCCATGAGACTGCTCAGCCCTGACTGAACATCCCACGGCAGCTGGGTTCCACTGCTCACCCTCCATTCCATGCAGAAAGGCTGGGAGGGCAGCTTCACTCCACCGTGAAATCAAAGCTGATGGGAGCAGAGGATGGAGCTGTGTTGTCACCTGGTGTCACCTGTCTCAGGTGTGGCTGTTGCTGTGCCAGGCACTGAACATCCCCGAGCAAGGGCCAGGGCTCTGGGGGTGCTGAGCTGGTCCAGGCTGATGGCTCTGATCCCCTGTGTCAGCTGAGCCCTTCCCAGGGCACTGCCAGAGCACAGCAGTGCCCCAGGGGTGTTCCAGGTGTGGGCAGGAGTGCTGGAATGCCTCAGACACATTCCCACTGCTCTGGTGCATTCAGCAGCGTTTGCAGCGTGCAGACCCCAACTGGAGCCCTCTGACACTGAGGAAGTGTTTCCACTTCGTTTTAGAGGGCTTTCCAAGTATCTATTGATCAGTGTTCCCTAACAGCACAGAAATAATGTGTCTAATTTAACTGGCCACATGGAAGAGTATAGAAAAAACATTAGTTATCCCTTGAAAGGCTTGGAACGTCGATAGGAGGACATAACATTAATGACTTTCCTATACACAAGCTTCAAAAATGGCTAAATGAGGAAGAAATTACAAATTTATTTTCCTATAATTTCAGCAGTTGTCTTGTTTTACTGCACCAGTAAAGCATTAAGCAATGAAACGTCAAACAAGGAGTATTTTCCTGATAATTTGTCTGACATGCAAAGTGTGTGAAACAAAAGAGGAAAAGGTAGAAATGTGGGGTTTAGTCATTTTGACAAATTTAGTGATTTCTACTCATGAATTCTGGCTGAGACACTGCTGCCTCTGTCCAAACAGTCCCAAATATTGCTGTTTGCTGAGTGGCTGACTGTACAAGAACAGCTTTGTCTCAATTCTGGCCTTTACACTGAACACAGATTGCCATACTGGCAGTGATTTATTAGCATATAGAAATGTAACAAAACAAAAAACAACTGATCATAACAATTTTTTCGAATAAACAGATAATTACCCGGTCTCCAGAGGTGGATGGCAGCAGCTGGGAAGGGATGTTATCTGTTCCCTTCTTTTGGTTGTGCATATCAAAGTGTAAAGGAGTTTGGGGTTGGTTTAATTCTATTCCATCTTTTCCAGACAGATAAAAGATGTTGGAGAGAGATGTAAAATCTGATTCCTGAATGAAGTAAACCTGCTGTGAGCAGTGGTTCTAGCAGTGGTGGGCACTGCTCCTGGGTCAGCCACAAACCCTTCCCAGTGCTGTGTCCTGGGCAGGGCTCCCTCCCTGCCAGGGCTGCTGGGGCCAAAGTGCTCCTGTGCTTGGTAACAAGCACAGTAAAAAATGTGCTCTGAGCAGGAACTGGCAGCTGAAAAGTAGATTCTGGTTCTCCCAAAATCAAGTAAAAGAGCAAAGTTTCATTTGGGACAGGAAAGGGCATCAGCCTGTCCAAGAGGGAATGTTAAACGCTGTAAATACCATGGAAGGTGGAAATCTGAGTGTGTGAAAGTCAGCACAAGGCAGTGGTGAGCTGGTCCCTGTCCCTGGGAGCAGGCTGGCACAGCATGTGCCTGTAGGGACAGCTCATGGCCATGGAAGTTATGGGGCTGCCCAGAAACTGGGCCAGAATTCACGTGGGGCTCCTGTTAAAACTCACAGCTGATGGTTTGGCACCAGAGTAAGGAATCATGTCAGCAAAAGGATGTCTGCACGGGTGGGGAATGTGTGAGGATGTTGGGAGCAAAGTCCTAATGATCAGTGAATGTGTGTACCCCTGGGGGATAGAAGAAGACAAAGTAAATCATAACTTTAATCTAAAAAACCCAATCAAACCAACACACACATACACAAATACCAAAAACTCACAACAAAACACAAACCCTCCCTAACTTGTTTTGCAAGAATTTTTGTCTCAGCTAATTACAGTAATGGCTTACTAAACCCAGGCTCAGAAGGCTGCAGTCTTATCTGCCTTGCATTCCTGAAAAGGTCTCCAAAAAAGATGGAGTGTTTAATTTCTGTGTGAAACAAAGAGCAGAGAGTGTGGATGTCTGCACTGGGGCTCTCAGGCTGAAGCAGAGCTTATCTGCTGCACACACTCTGGACCTTCATCCATGGGTGTGTTCCAGGCAGGAGCCAGGGCTCCTTTCTGCTGGGACTGGAGCTTTTGGGCACAGTGGGAGAACACTTGCCATGGGCCAGAGGTGAGGTACATGGGGAAGGAAGGGATAAAAATATAATTTGGACATTTCTGTTTTCTGTGGAAGTGCAAAAGAGCTTCTTTGCTGTAAATTCATATTGACTGGTAATGTCTCCATGTAGACAAGGGTTATTCTTCTGTATATGGAAATTATTTTTTGATGGACAAAAAAAAAAGTATCTCCAGTGGTCCTGAAAGAGTGAGAAAAATCTGACCTAAAAAAATTAGAACACTTGGAAAATACAAACTAAAAAAAAACTTAGATGAAGCAATCCTAAACCAGGCTGTGAAACTGGAGGCAGTCACTTGGCAGTCATTTTTCTAGGATTTCCAGTGCACCACAGGTCTGCTTCAGTTTTTTGTCTTTAACCATGACCCAACCAATTATTTGTTTGCACGTTGTTTGTAAGTGTCCTTCAGAGATGCAGAGGGTATTCCCAGCCAGCCCAATGCCGTGTGTCTGTGCTGGCTGAGCAGGAAGGATGTGTTCCTTAGCCAGGATGGTGGGGTGGAGAACTCCAGGGAGCATTTTCCAAGGTTTGTGTCTGCATCAAAGCACATCCAGTGAGGGATGTTTTTCCAGCAGCCTTGGACACATCCTCAGTTTCCAGCCTTTCTCCCAGGTGAGAGATACCAACTCACAGACTTGTTCCCTGCCAAATAGCCCCTGGGAGCACCAGGATCCTAGGGCTAGTCTCAGGCAGGTTTTTGTGTTTCTTTTCTGATCTCCTAATGCTAACGTAAGAGTAAAAAATGTCATTTGTCAGCCTGGGTCCCTTTGGTTTCTGACTGACAGAGATCAACAATCCAAGACTACTTACTGAGTTGTGAGATTTAATTGGGAAATGAGATGCCTTGCAGTGAAATCCCTTCTAACATGTCACAAAGACACAGGTGACCGTGCACACGTGTGGGTTATTTGTGAGTCCCTGCAGTTCTGCACTTGTGGAATCCAGAAGGACTTGGGCTGGAGTTGAGAATGGTGTCAGTCCCTCTCCATACACGAGAGCTGTGCCGGGGATGCTGTGCCGGGGATGCTGTGCTGGGGATGCTGTGCTGGGGATGCTGTGCTGGGGATGCTGTGCTGGGGATGCTGTGCTGGGGATGCTGTGCTGGGGATGCTGTGCTGGGTGCTGCTCACGTCCCCAGCAGCCCAGGGGAGTCTCCTTACCCTGACTTTGCAGGGCTGCTGTCAGTGAGCCAGGAGCTGCTGGCTCTCAGTTAATGTCATTACATAAAGCTGCTCCTTTAATATGACCTTTAGCTCGGATACATAATTTGGAGAAATAGTCCTGCATTTACTTTTCAGTTAGTATTCTGGAACACACCCCAGGAGGATGACTGTCATTTATCACTCTTCCAAGCACAGGACTTCATGAAGGCAATTTTTTAGAGAGTGTGAGCTATTAATTATGCTGAGAAAAGAACGTGTTCTTTGGAGCAGCCCATCTTGCAGGGACACATTTCCTCCTTGTCTCTGCTGTTTGTTTTCTAAGACACACTAAGAGGAAAGTGTGAGATTTCCTCATAAATGCTTCTTACTGGTAGATGCTTTTCCCATTTTGGTGTCCATCTGGTTTCAATTGAGCTGTGCTTTTAAGGAACTGTTTATTGCACTAAATAACAAGTAACAGCTATGTTATCCTATCACCAATGACTTCTTGGGGCTGGACATCACCATTTTGTTACAAAATCACTTGGGGTGTCCAGTTAGTTCTTGGTTTTGAGTTGTTCTGTCATCATGAGAGTACTTTGTCCTCACAGCCTGCAGCAGTTACCTGTGCAGTGCACACATGCCCAGGTACACTTGAGTCTTCCAAGCTCTGCCCCCTCAAGTGCCACAGGGCTGTCTTTGTGCCACACACATCCCATACCTGACCTGCACATCACTGACCTGTGTGCAGTAAAACCTGCAGTTAATGCTCTTCTCAGCACTTAGGACACCTGTCCTTTTTCAGCAGCGCTCTGCTGGTGTTTGTGCAGCATCTGAGTCTCTTACCCTGGGGGTTGATGGTGATGCAGGGAGGTTTGGAGCCCCAGGACAGGTGCAAGGTGCCTGTGCAGATGGTGTGTGCCAGTGGAGGCAGGCAGGCTCAGGCTGGAGCGCTCTGCAGTGCCTGGGGCAGTGCTCTGCAGTGCCCAAGGCTCCTGGGGCAGCGCTCTGCAGTGCCCATGGCTCCTGCGGCAGAGCTCTGCAGTGCCCATGGCTCCTGGGGCAGCGCTCTGCAGTGCCTGGAGCTCCTGGGGCAGCGCTCTGCAGTGCCTGGGGCTCCTGGGGCAGCGCTCTGCAGTGCCTGGGGCTCCTGGGGCAGCGCTCTGCAGTGCCTGGAGCTCCTGGGGCAGCGCTCTGCAGTGCCCATGGCTCCTGGGGCAGCTCTCTGCAGTGCCCATGGCTCCTGGAGCAGCGCTCTGCAGTGCCTGGAGCTCCTGGGCCAGCGCTCTGCAGTGCCTGGAGCTCCTGGGGCAGCGCTCTGCAGTGCCTGGAGCTCCTGGGCCAGCGCTCTGCAGTGCCCATGGCTCCTGGGGCAGCGCTCTGCAGTGCTCATGGCTCCTGGGGCAGCGCTCTGCAGTGCCTGGAGCTCCTGGGGCAGCGCTCTGCAGTGCCTGGGGCTCCTGGGGCAGCGCTCTGCAGTGCCCAGGGCTCCTGGGGCAGCGCTCTGCAGTGCCTGGAGCTCCTGGGGCAGAGCTCTGCAGTGCCCATGGCTCCTGGGGCAGCGCTCTGCAGTGCCTGGGGCTCCTGGGGCAGAGCTCTGCAGTGCCCATGGCTCCTGGGGCAGCGCTCTGCAGTGCCTGGAGCTCCTGGGGCAGCGCTCTGCAGTGCCCAGGGCTCCTGGGGCAGCACTCTGCAGTGCCCATGGCTCCTGGGGCAGCGCTCTGCAGTGCCTGGAGCTCCTGGGGCAGCGCTCTGCAGTGCCCAGGGCTCCTGGGGCAGCACTCTGCAGTGCCCATGGCTCCTGGGGCAGCGCTCTGCAGTGCCTGGAGCTCCTGGGGCAGCGCTCTGCAGTGCCCAGGGCTCCTGGGGCAGCGCTCTGCAGTGCCTGGAGCTCCTGGGGCAGCGCTCTGCAGTGCCCATCGCTCCTGGGGCAGCGCTCTGCAGTGCCCATCGCTCCTGGGGCAGCGCTCTGCAGTGCCCGGGGCTCCTGGGGCAGCAGCAGCAGGAGATGCTCTCCAGGGCAGGTGATGCTGGCCAGGATAGGAGATGCTCTCCAGGCTCTGTGGCTCTCCCTGCCTGCTCCCCAGCCCTGCAGTCCTGACGGAGCCACCAGAGCCCACCAGGCACAGGGATCCTCCCTCCTGCTTCCCCTCTGTGCTCCACTCCTTCCAGCCACCAGAACAATATTTTGAAATTTATGGAAAATTAATTATCGATTACAGATGTGCCCTGGTTGAAGGAAGGTAAAAACGAATGGATGCATTTACGATGAGGGACGTAATCCGCTTTGTGAAACTGATTGTCTCTGGCTCTGCTCCTGCCCTCCCTCCTTCCCCTTCTCTCCCATCCTGCCCCCTCCCCCTTCCCGTACAGCGGCTAAGAGACAGCCCTGATAAAGTGGGAGAAGCAAGATTGGTTTTCTAAGGGCAGCAGGCCCTTCATGAGCAGGTAAATCACGGGCTGTCTGGAGCTGGGCTGGGTGATGACCTGCTCCCCGTGCCACGCACCGCTCCCCCCGGGACGCGCTGATGTGCGCCCGTGCGGCTGCGGGGGGCTGCAGTGAAGGTGAAACTGTCATATCGATCTTTTTAGCACTAAAATATGAGCCACTTTACTCCACTCCCCGATGCTGTGATGTGAAAAATAATAACTCGGATCCAAATTAAAAATATTGATCTCTGGAAGGTGTTGAAAGTAAATAAACACCTTCCGAAGTTTTCGGGTCAGCCAAGAAATGGTATTCAGCAATAAATGTGTCGGCATGTCAGAATCCAGGGTTCTTGATCTGTTTTTCCTTTCAAATTGATTTTTCATTACTTACTTCCTAAAAGTGTTGGAATTTGGTCCTCTACCGTTAAATCTCAGTGTTTGGGCAAATTATTTCTTTGGGGCTTATGAGGTGCTCCTAATCCACTCGGTCATTGATTGATTGATTTTTGACTCAATAAACTTGCATTACCCTTGCTTTATTTAAGGCTTCCATCATAATTTTTTGTACATTTAGGCTTGACTTTTTTATTTCCTTCTAACAGATGAGCTGACATTGGTCTATCAAACATGTGGGAAAACAATTGCCACAAGGTTAATTTTATTGCTAGCTCCATGCATTTTAAGTAGGTGCCAGGTATTTTCCACTCCAGGCTGATAAATTGCAGTTGAACCACTAAAGCATAAGAATGAACAGAAGCACTGTAACAACAACAATAGAAACCCCATAGAAATGCATCACAGAGCATAAGCATTAAATGGATTATTTTTGCTTCATTGGTTTAAGTTCATTTTACATCCGAGCAGCAGTAGGTGTGCAGCAGTGGGATGAGCTCTTGGACTGGGGCTGGCACTGCAGCACTGTGTGCTCTGGGGTGGAGGTGTTTAGGTCTTTCTGGTTAATGGAAAGGATAAAATACAGTCACCTGCGTTTTCAAGGAGTCATTTTCTCTGAATAAGCAGGCAGCTGAGTTTTGGATACCCAGCTGTTCTCCTGAAGAGCATCATTGATGGTGCTGCTCTCATCTGCAGCGATGGCAGAGCTGAGAGGGGCAGGAGAGGAGAGCTGCAGTGGGCACGGGAGGGGCTCCCCCGTGGCCAGGGAGGACTTTGGGCAGTGTTGAAAAGGACCCTGAAGCTGTTGGGTCTGTCCTGCAGAGCCCTCACTGCAGCCCAGCTGTCCCAGTCACTGTCACACCTCCCTGCATTTCCATGGGCACAGGTTCCCATTCTGCAGTGCTCCTTTCCTGGAGTCACTAGACAGGGCCTGACAGCTCAAATACAGTTAAAATAATGTGTTTATTCTGTTTAATTCAAGGAGACATGATCAATTAAGAGGAATAAAAGGGTGTCTTTGTAAATTACTTGTTGGAACTGCTGGCAGTTTTGGTCATTGTCCACTTCCCTCCATAGCTGCATTTCGTCAGCCAGGTTATTCATCAGCCTTTGTTAGTGGGCAGGAGTTCGATTAAAGTTCCTGGGGTTCATACTATTTATTCTTTTTAAAACCTGCATGTGTTTTTGTGGCATTCCTGTGGCATGGCACATGTGTGTTCCCAAGGCTTACACAGAGCAATCTGTGGGTACCACCAGCTCACAGGTGGGGCTCCCCACGTCCTGGGAGATCTGGCAGTGTCCTTCATGTCCTTTCACATCACTTGTGGTGAGGGCAAAGGGGGAAAAAAAATGGAATTTGGTTTTTTACTAATGAGAGTGTTGTACATGCAGTTTGTAAACCTGATATTCTTCTCTTTGTGTGTGCTAAATAGCAAAGAACCTGTGTTTATTTTTATGGACTTTTTTTGACTGTGGGTTAATGGATATTTTTAGAGTTTGTTCATACAAGGTCCAGTTCAGTAATCAAAAAGATGGGAAGAGAGTAAGTCTTTAGGAGTGTAGGCCAAGGAATCAGTAAAAGAGCACAAAACCACAGGTTCACAGGCAGTAGAGATGGAAAGTGAGAAAGAATTCGTAACAATCTTTAAATGTTGTCTTCCTAGCTTTGCAGTCATTGTCCTGTGGGCATCTTTGACAGCTGTGTCTAACACAGCAGCACTAAAACTTTTCTCCTTTCCTGTTTAGGAATGTTTCCAAATAGAAAAGCAATATTAGATTCTGTTTTGCTTTGGAAATTAAAGAGATCCCACTATCAGTCCCACTATCTATTTGGGTATTTTTCTCTATTTTCAAAAATGTTTCTGTTTCATTGGCAGAAAGGAGAACTTTGAACATCCTGACCCCTGACAGTAGCAGTGCCAGGGTCACGAGGTGCCAGGGCAGGAGCATCCTCAGCTCCTGCAGCACCTGGGTCACCTCACGTTGTGATATTAAAAAAACAGAAGCCAGGAGCTGTTTAGGTCCTGCTGGTTGTGTTTAGTTTGTCTGTTTATGTTCAAATCAGTGCTATGCCCAGATTGTGTTTTAATTCAATCACTTGTCACTGGACTTTCCTAAAGAGTACAAAAAATCTGTAACTGACAGGCTGGCAAAGGTTTGACCAAGTGTGTTGTGCTTGGACCATATATCAGTGCAGAAGACAAATATGATTGAGTGCTGTGTCATGGCACCACAGGTGGGAAACAAATATTCTGCACAAAATCTGTAGGAGCAAACTGAAATTTGTTAAGCTCTTAAAGAGTTTATGGGCTTGTTAGCATTTCCTGACAGAAGCCACTGAAGCAGTGAACAGAAGAAAGAGCCAAGAGTCACAATGGTTGGTTTGGAATTCAGATCTGAGGTTCTGTTCCATGTCCTGCACTCGTGGCTTGTGCTGGGATTGGGACCAGGACGTGTCCTGGCACCTGGGAGCCTCTTCCCTCTGTGGTCTGAGACTGCCACAGCTGAGCCAGTGTCACCTGTGCTCAGGGGATTCCTCCAGTTCCTTCTGTCAAAGTCAGTAACTTTGGATAAGATGCTGCTGTCCTCTGTGTGTTTGGGTGGGCTCTGCTCAAGTGGCTGAACTCAGTGTTTGGGTCCAACGTGGCCATCTGCCACCTCACCAAAAAGGTTTATCTGGGTTTGCTGTGCCCAAGATGGGCACCTGATGTGAACAGCTCCTTGTGGAGCTGCCAACACACGACAAAGACCCTCCATCACCCACATGAATCCCCTCATTGCTGCAGGTGCTAAATGAACCAAATATGCGTAGGAGGAATGAAGATCAAGGCAGATTAATAATCTGTTAAAGCACTTGGTTTTCCTCATCTTCTCACAGGTTAGAAAAAAGTTTGGAAAAAAATCAGCTCATACTAGATACAGTGTTAAAAGAAAGAGTTGTTTGCAAACATAACAGTGGTGAGGATAAATAAATCTTAGAAAAATCTTCAACAGCAAAGGTATGTTTAATAATTCTGATGAATCTGTCACTTGGGGCAGATTTTACCTATGCTTCCTTCATTCTTCAGGCACTGAGATCAGTGATGATTATTAAGCTTTGCAAAGCCAACATGGGTCAACATGTGCATGATAAATGGAGCAATTATTGGACATAGGGAAACAATTAATGTGTTGTTCCATACGGTGGGATGTCCATTAACACGCCCTACTAGTAATGCCAGCCAGAAAAGCTGCCATAGTGTGTGCCCAGGTTTTAGTGAGGTACAAAGGAAAATATTCTAATAATCTATTCAGGTCCTCATTTGAAAGTTGTATTTTCTTTCTTTCTTTCCTTGCAGGCAGCAGGCAGTGAGCTGGCTCTGTGCTCACCTGCAGCCTGCTCCTGCTCTGCCTGGAGTGAGCTGGGTGCTGGAGAAGTGCCTTGTTCAACACCCTCAGCACGTTACTCCTGTTAAAATATATTCTGTGAATTCAGCTAGCTAGCTGTAGAATCCATGTGTGGACTCATGTCTGGATTAATTTTTCGTACTGCGTGACGGGGGAAATATTTCAATCTGTCAGTGCAGATACTGCATAAAATTATTAGGGGCAATAATTTCACTGTGGTGTGAAAACAGTGTTACTTCATACGTCCTAATTTAATTTTTAAAACCCTCCAGAAGATGTCTGTTTAATTTCCTCGTTCAGGTTTCCTGAGGAACACCTGGATGCTCCCTTTCCCTGTGCAGCCAAGGGCTGGCACTGAGAGCAGAGTTTGCAGCAGTTGGGGAATCCAAGTACCAGTGCCCCCACTGTTTGATGTGCTTGCTGGTCATTTATTTAAAGATAGCAGTTTGGTTCTGTTTTGGTGCAGAAGCTTTAGAATTTAAAGATTTCATTATCAGAGGAAAATGTAATTAACTCACAGCACCATTCCTGTGGCCTCCCAGTCTGGGATCTGCAGCTATTCCTGCAGGAGAAGGATCTCCTTCCTTACATCCAGTGGCACTGGGGAAGGATCTCCTTCCTTACATCCAGTGGCACTGGGATGGGTCTGGGCTCTGCCAGGGCAGCAGTTGCTCTGTGAGGAGTGAACCCCAAGCCTGCTGCACGCCACTCCATCAGCTGGACTTAATGTCAGAACTCTGTTTGTGCTAGAGTTAACAAATTTCATTTAAAAACTTAAGCTTGTTTTTAAAGCTCAGTTCTTTCTTTCCATTTTCCCCATCATTGTGAAAAAATTTTAATAGTCTTTGGTTACCCTTTCAGGGTTCTTTGTTAACAGTTCATTTAAGAAAATCTGCAGGTTGATAGATTTTCTGATTAAATACTTGAGACACAGTAGATGTTTTAATTGTCCTGAGATCCATTTTTCTTGAGAGTCTGTGGCAATGTGCAGTCTGCTTTTTAGAAACACTGATTGATGAATTCTGCTGTAATTTAAACTAAAAGTTAATAAGACAGGCCTACATGGATCTGATGCAAGTTATTAGACCTGTAAGGCACTTTAATATATGCCATTTATTATTCAAAGAAGTGAAAGCCAAAAATGTTTCATGTGCACTAATAAAAATTCAATATAATTATTTCAGAGAACTTCGGGAAATGCAAACAGTCAGATAAAGGGAATTTATTAAACAATATGCAGTGACAGGAATGCTGATGGACTCTCAGCCTGCTGGTACCTTTGCAGTAGGAGTTTGATGCTGTTGAAACTTCTTTGCATGAGAGGTTTTTGACCCAAGTTAAAACCATGACATTTGGTGTTTCACTTTTGCTCTCTGCTCCAAAATATAAAATGTTGATGGCTCTGTCCAGTGTTTTGCCTAAACTGCTGTGGATTTCTGTTTGCCAGGGTTAAAGATGAGCTCAGGTAACAATGGCTCAATTGCACTTTCCACTGCTCAGGCCTGAAATCCAAACCCACTCCTATGCCTGTCTCATAAAGTTTAGGGTTTTCTACTATTAAAATCTTCCTTTGAAATAATAAATGACTGCATGCTGTCAAGGTAGGGTCTGGAAAGGCCAGCACGTAGAATGGGCTGAGATTTCATCTGAGTGTAGTTGAGTTTTATAGATCTATTTATGAGATCCAATACTGTAATGATGTAATTTTACTTGTCTAATAAATGTAGCTGTACAACGAAGGATAGCAAACATTTCCATTGTGACCAAAATCCTTTAAACTGCAGCCACTTTGATCTTAGAGCTCATGCTATTTAATAAATGCTGGCCATTCTTCTAACAATCACAATTATTTAAAGGGTTTTCAAAAGGGATAGAGCAAATCAAATAAAACAATTACTGTTGTATCTCATTCTGAAGTTAAGTGTATTTTTTATGTGAGTCTTGTTTAGTGTCTCCTCCCAGTTTTCATCCATTATCACAATAATTGAGTTTGTAGCTGGAATTAAATTTATCAAATTGTGTTATCCTCTTTTGAAATTGGATAGGTATCCTGGCAGTGGGAGCTAGAAGTTAATCTGCTTTGCTAAAGCCTCCAGTGGCACAGCGGCAACAGGATTGAGAAGGCTCAAACATTTTCCTGTCACCCTGGACACGATGTAATTTCTCCTCAATCCCTTGTGCAAATAATGACATTTGAATCGAGCATTAACAGGCTTAATTACTTTAAAATTGTCATTTTAATTTACACTGATATAGTATTGATCATACAAGCAGAGATTAAGCTGTTCACTGGAGCAGATGATGGGGAATTAAACATTAAAGGGCCCTCGTGGGGCTGAGAGGCCGCCCAGAGAGTGCCAGGAGAGGAATGATATTTCTCTGTAATGAACTGGCGGCATGCAGGGACATGAATCTTTGGCCTACTGGAAAAAGGGAAATAATGGGGTTTGGGAAGCATTTGCAGGTTATTCATTCGCTGCCATGCACCAATTCTCCAGTGATTCATCCACCTCACCAACATTTATTTATCTAGCAAATTCAGGAGCTCTGACCTTTCTGCTAAGTACATTTAACATAAGACAGAGTGGAATATTTCAGGTGTAACTTTTTACAAATATTAGTTATTGTTTCTTATTTCTGACTAATATTAAACAGAGTTATTTAATCTGCCATCCATACTTGCAGCCATTTGTGTGACTCATGATGAGCAGACGGACTTCATCAAGAGATCCAGGTATTGTGGCACTCGATGAGGTCCTCAAAGTCCTTGACCTCATTTAGTTACAGTCTGATTGGCTTCTTTGGCAAACCTGAATTAAAGTTAATTTAAGGCAAGCTGACATGAGTTTACATGGGTGATTATACAGCGTATAATAGCAAAAATGATGACTAATGCTTGTAAAACCTCCAACATAAAAATGTCATCACTCTGGTAGGGAGCATGCCTTAAAAGACCAGGCAGATGTATATGGAATTTTTTAAGGCTCAAAGTTCCATTTCAGTGATTTGGATTTCTCTAATAATTTATTGAAATATTGCTAGGAAACAAGTATTGCTGGTTTGATAATTTACAGTTTAAAAATTTAAAAATAAATGTGGATACTAAATTGCTCAAAATCGATTTTGTGTTTTTACATAGCAGAAAAGTTGGTTTTTTCCCTGTCTTGAACTAGTAGGCTAGTTTTCCTTATGCCTTACATTTTATTTTTACCAAGGAAAACCAAAAGCAGTAGTGTAGCTATACAGGATCCTGGGTGAGTCAGGGTACTTGCAGTCATTGCAATTCAAAATCAAGAGTCTTCTTTTTGAAAATGGACATTTTTCTTACTTAAGAGAACAGTAGGGCCAGCCCACCCCCGTTGACTCCAGGCATTAATTTATTTTTTTAATTTGGTAAATATGTAAATTCCCAAGGAAGCCCACTGAAGCCCGTAGTTTCTGTGGACTTGTTAGTGTAGTTAATGTCATTTCTCTTGCAGGTAACCAAGGGTTTGGTTCTTAAAAGTGAGGGAGGTGATGCAATGTGGGAAACTGAATTTTGTTATGGCTTAACTTTTTTTTTTTGCTTTCATTGGAAAAGGCTTGGAGTAAAACTGTAATCTGTTGCTAGACAGAAAAAGGCATGGGGTTAGGGTGGTGAAACACAGAGCAATGGTTTGTGCTTTTTTTAAATAACAACTTCTCTTTGAAAACTCAGGAAATTTGTGTTTAGCCATTTCTTTATCCAAGAGGATGTTTTGATTGGGAGCTGGGGGAAGATCTTTGGGTGTGAGGGTTTTTTTTAATTACGGGCTCAGTCCATGTGAGCTCCAATGCAGGCTCAGTCTGAGCTCCAATGCAGGCTCAGTCTGAGCTCCAATGCAGGCTCAGTCTGAGCTCTAATGCAGGCTCAGTCCATCTGAGCTCTAATGCAGGCTCAGTCCATCTGAGCTCCAATGCAGGCTCAGTCCATGTGAGATCCAATGCAGGCTCAGTCCATCTGAGCTCCAATGCAGGCTCAGTCTGTCTGAGCTCCAATGCAGGCTCAGTCTGAGCTCCAGTGCAGGCTCAGTCTGAGCTCCAATGCAGGCTCAGTCTGTCTGAGCTCCAATGCAGGCTCAGTCTGTCTGAGCTCCAGTGCAGGCTCAGTCTGTCTGAGCTGTAATGCAGGCTCAGTCTGTCTGAGCTCCAATGCAGGCTCAGTCTGTCTGAGCTGCAATGCAGGCTCAGTCCATCTGAGCTCCAATGCAGGCTCAGTCTGAGCTTCAATGCAGGCTCAGTCTGTCTGAGCTCCAATGCAGGCTCAGTCTGTCTGAGCTCCAATGCAGGCTCAGTCTGTCTGAGCTCCAATGCAGGCTCAGTCTGTCTGAGCTGTAATGCAGGCTCAGTCTGTCTGAGCTCCAATGCAGGCTCAGTCTGAGCTCCAATGCAGGCTCAGTCTGTCTGAGCTCTAATGCAGGCTCAGTCTGTCTGAGCTCCAATGCAGGCTCAGTCCGTCTGAGCTCCAATGCAGGCTCAGTCTGTCTGAGCTCCAATGCAGGCTCAGTCTGTCTGAGCTCCAATGCAGGCTCAGTCTGTCTGAGCTGTAATGCAGGCTCAGTCTGTCTGAGCTCCAATGCAGGCTCAGTCTGAGCTCCAATGCAGGCTCAGTCTGTCTGAGCTCTAATGCAGGCTCAGTCTGTCTGAGCTCCAATGCAGGCTCAGTCCGTCTGAGCTCCAATGCAGGCTCAGTCTGTCTGAGCTCCAATGCAGGCTCAGTCCGTCTGAGCTCCAGTGCAGGCTCAGTCTGAGCTCCAATGCAGGCTCAGTCTGTCTGAGCTGTAATGCAGGCTCAGTCTGTCTGAGCTGTAATGCAGGCTCAGTCTGTCTGAGCTCCAATGCAGGCTCAGTCTGAGCTCCAATGCAGGCTCAGTCTGAGCTCCAATGCAGGCTCAGTCTGTCTGAGCTCCAGTGCAGGCTCAGTCTGTCTGAGCTCCAATGCAGGCTCAGTCCATCTGAGCTCCAATGCAGGCTCAGTCTGAGCTCCAATGCAGGCTCAGTCCATCTGAGCTCTAATGCAGGCTCAGTCTGTCTGAGCTGCAATGCAGGCTCAGTCTGTCTGAGCTCCAATGCAGGCTCGGTCCATCTGAGCTCCAATGCAGGCTCTGTCTGAGCTCCAGTGCAGGCTCAGTCTGTCTGAGCTGTAATGCAGGCTCAGTCTGTCTGAGCTCCAATGCAGGCTCAGTCCATGTGAGCTCCAATGCAGGCTCAGTCTGTCTGAGCTGTAATGCATGGCTGCAGACACTGCTACAGACATCTGAAATAGCATTAAATGGCAGCAATGCTCTGTTTGTCTCAACAAGACAAAGCGTGCAGTGGGTTCATTTGACTTGAAACATGTAATTAGCATAACCCTTCTGGATGCTTGTTTTATCATTTGCAATATAGTAAATGATTGATTATTGTCCTGTACCTTTTGAATGTCATTAACAGAATTGTTTTGTCCACTTGATTAATATGTTGTCTCAACCTCAGAATAATCAGATTAAGCTAGGTTGCCTTGTTCCTCCTGACTTGGAACGTTCCTGTTTCCATGCCCCATCTTCCCATGCAGGTTCTGTGTCGATTGTCCCTGGTGCTTTTTGTTCACTCCAGTGTTTCAGGACAGCTCCAGCTGGGACTCTCTCCTGATGTATGGAATGGGTGTTGCTATAAAAATGTATTTTATAAGTTAGTTAACTACTATCTTCTATGTTCAGACATTGAATTGAGAACAGAATTGAGGTGTTTTCACTACAGTTCCTGTGACAAATCAAGCGTCTGGTGTCCATGCATGTTTAGATCTTTCCAATATTTTAGGTATTATTTCACATCAGGGATCTCCAATTTTGAATGTGAGAGCCATAAGACACCAATGGTTTGTTTTATTTTCAGTCTTATTTTCTAAACCAAACCAAATTACGCAAAAGCCTGAGCCTTGTTCTTTGCAAGAATCAGTATTACAGGTTTTCAGTTGTGTGATAATTCACATTTGTGATCCATGAACTGTTGGCTGCATTAAATTGCTGACATCCCAGAGCTGAGCAGCTTTTGCTACAGTGATATTGGCTGATCTCAGATTAAGGAATGTTTCTTTTCATTGAACACATGCATTTTAACGTGTCCGGGTGTGAAGGCTGTTTATCAGATCTTGGTCCTAGATCCAGAAGAAGTGGGAATGTTTGAGCACTGGGCAGTTGCTGCTCAGGCCAGCCCGTGGGTGAGGTGCCCTGGAGCCTGTGCCTGTCCTGAGCTGGGCAGTGTGTGTGCCCATCTCTGCATCAGGAGATGGAAAAACACAGCAACAGCCAAAATGCCTTGACAACAAAACGTGAATGAAGCATAAACTTATGCTCCAGGATTAAGATTTAAGTTTCTGTCTGTCTGGGTCAATGTTTGAGGTTACTAAGTGTTTGAGTCATTGAACTTTAAGACTGCATTCATCACAGCTTCTAGACTAATATAAATTTCTTCCCATTAAGTCAATAAGCGTGGTTACATCAGACAGCAGTTCTGTCTAGAAACTAAGATTAATGTCCATCATAAAAGTGACATGAAGAGACAACTTGTTTGATTTATACAGACTATTTTTATCTTCTCAGTTTTAAAATAAAATTCAAGTTATTACTTCTATTTATATAGAAGTTTTCTTTTTCACTTCCACTGTTACTGAAACATTCCTTTCAGATGGTGGCTGCTTTGTCATCAGGTGTGACTGTAGGACAAGAAACCTTTCTTGTGGGTGTGCTAACAGCAAAACTGACTGACACCTTGCACTCCCTCAAAAGAGCCCTTTTCTTTTAGGCCTTTTAATTAATCTGTTTTCTGTAAGAAAGCATATTCCAGTTTACAGGTAGAAATTTGTTTCCATTCAGTTTTGCTCAGATTGATGTGTAAAACCTAGAAATGCTGGTGGTGCAGCAGCACAGGCTGGCTGAGCCCAGCTGTAACTCCAGGCTGGCTGAGCCCAGCTTTAATTCCAGGCTGGCTGAGCCCAGTTTTAATTCCAGACTGGCTGAACCCAGCTGTAACTCCAGACTGGCTGAGCCCAGCTGTAACTCCAGGTGTCCTGAGCCCAGCTGTAACTCCAGGTTTCCTGAGCCCAGCTGTTACTCCAGGTGTCCTGAGCCCAGCTCTAATTCCAGGTGTCCTGAGCCCAGCTGTAACTCCAGACTGGCTGAGCCCAGCTGTAATTCCAGACTGGCTGAGCCCAGCTGTAATTCCAGGTTTCCTGAGCCCGTGCCTCTCTCTCTGGGCTGTCCCAGCTGTCCCCAAGCCCGCTGTGCCTTGCCTGGTGCCACCACTGCCAGTCCCACAGAACGCTGGCACCGTCCTGAGCAGGAGCACACCTGCAGTTAAAGCCCCCCTAAATTTAATCTGCAGTTAAAGCTCCAGTAAGGTCAGGTCTCAGCTGCAGGTTTGGAGGCTTCCAGTCCCATCCCAAGCTCCCTTTTATCAACTCCATGTGATCCAGAAGCACAGAAGTTACAGAGCTGTGAGCTTTATCTGTGCTGTGGCTTTTAGTTATTGATGGATCAGCTTCATAAGTATGTTACAAGCTCTGCTGTTTTTGAAATGCTTAAAATATTTTTTCTTTACCGTTTTCTAGCTCAAAGCTAGAAAACAGAGGTAATATGGTGATGCTAGCAAGGCCAAAACCAGGGTTTGAGCAAGGCAGTGGTGACAGCACTAGTAAATGAAGTAACCTTACTTCACTTTTCATATGGCCTGTAGAGCCCTTTGGTTTTGTTTTCCTTTTTGAATTTGTCTTTTAGAAGTCAGGAATGCACGCTGAGATGCTGCCTTTGTAAGCCAGGCCCCCAGCTGAAGCTGGTGAAGCCTTTGGGCACAGTTGTGTTGTTTCTAGCTCAACACCTTCCATTCCCTTGTGGCAGTTCAGCAGCTGCAGCTCATCTGAGGCTCCCAGAGGTAAAGCATTCATGGAAACAATGAATTACAGTTCCAAGCAAAATATGGCAAGCATTTTTCTAGCAGGTTCTTCCTAAGCTGTTTGTGTGTTTTGTTTGTGAGATGAGCTGCTGCAGCAGGGAGGGTGGCATGCAGGGAGGGTTCCCCACCATGCAGCTGCATTTCTGCCTCTGCATGGACCCAAGCTGGGCACCTGGCACCCTGGGCACTTCCATCTCGTGCCCTGCTTGTCTCCAGGCTCTCAGCAGGACCAGCAGTGAAGGGTGAGCCAGCATTCCACTGCTCATGGATGTCTGTCACACTCACCAAATGCGCTCCCTGCACATTGCAAGTTTATTTTCCTGGCACGATGTAGGTTTTTGGGATTTCACAGAGAGAGTTGCCTTTGCTGTGCCCAGCCTTTCCTTGTCCCTGCTTCTCACAGCTGGGAATTGCCAGGCTCCCACAGGACAAGGAGGGGGCAAACAGGTCACAGCAAACTTTGCACTGGGCCCCTGCAGGAGGCAGAGGAGCACTGGGGAGTGTTTGCTGCACTGGGGCTGAGTCAGGGGGTGACAGTTCATTTTGGTTTTGAGCAATTTGGTTGGATTGCCAGAATTTCCAGAGAACAGTGTTCTTGTCTGCCATCAGAGCAGTGGAACCTGCCTGTCTGTAATAAATTTCAGGTGAGTGTGCTAAATGCCTTCTAATTGCAATCAGTCAACAGTGAGTTCCTTTAAAACATTGCTGTCTTACAGCACTGCACACATAATCTGCTATTTGTTCAAGCTGGGATGCAGGCTCTGCACTGGCCAGGAGTTTGCAGTGGTGGTCCCAGCAATTCCTCTGATGCTAAAAATCACAGCCCAAGCAAAGCACTTATGAACGCACAAAATGCACGGTATTATTGAAATTTTAAAAATCAATTAAAGCTTTTTTGTAATTGTCCACAGACATTGCATGCTCTGGTTGAATGGCAGTAGGTAATTTGTAAACTGGTTAGGTTCATTGTTGGCCATCTCTTAGAATTGATTGTCCTTTAATTAACTTATCTCTGCCATGCATGTAATGTGATTCCCAATAAAAATTACAGGATTTTAATTGAAATTGAAAAGATCTGAAAGGTAGAAATATAAATAATATGTGTTATATATGTACATACTCCAACTTGCATGGACATTCTGAAGAGACTTTAATAACAAGGCAGGTTTTCCATGTGATTTAATTATCAATAGACTTAACTGAGTATTTAGATTAGAAGAGTATAATCTGGTTTATTTCATAAAGAAAGGCTTTACATCTTTATATCCTTATTGATTTGCCAATACCATTTAATGAGTTTCAGTTCACAGAAGTTACATTAGTTGAAATACATCTTTGGAATTGGTCCATGTAGCTTTATTTTGGAAATGCAAGCACTTGAGGAAAATACTAAGCATAATTTAAAGTTAATTACAATAAAAGATTGCTCTGAAGTGTACATGAAGAAATGCATAATGGCAGCATGCATTTAGTTATTTTGAATAATCCAGTTATTCTGTATAATTCCAGGAAAATTAATTTATTGTCAGTAATCCTGATGTTTTCTTACATTTGCTAAACCAAACATGCTGCACATGTTTTCATTTATGCTTTCATTTTTAGTTTGCATACACTGATTTTTTTTTTTAAGATCCATCATAACTCAGTTTTAAACATTTTTACTGAACTGTGACAGAGTAAGCTTGAATTGTTCTACTATTGCTGCTTTGGTTTATATCACTATTCCTTTACCAAACCAGTGCAGTAACTGGTGCAAAGGCACACGGGCTTAAAATTCCTAATCACATAAATCACATTGCTCTTCCTTTCAGTGAAGTGAATCCTGTTAAGAAGTATCAGGTTTGGCTCCTTGTTAGCAATAATGATTTTTAAAAGCATATAATCTGCATCTTTGTGTCGAGCTGGACTGGCAGCAGAGCAGTGCAGTCACTGCACTGGGTCAGTTCTCTTTGCTCACTCACAAGGTTTAGCACCAAGTCTCTCTATTAGCAGCATCAAATAAAGGACAAAGAAAAGCTGGGAGAGAGACTTTGTGGTTTTTACTGTAAAATATTTTGTATTACATTGGGAAAAGTCAGTTGAGATGGCTTTTCAAATGTGGGCAGTTGTCACTGTATTTGTTACTCAGTGATGGTGCAGGCAGCACTGAGAGCGCCGGGTTTGGTGTGTCCAGAGAGGCACAGGGGTGAGAGCAGAGCTGTGGGAGGCTGCTCCAGGGGTTACAGGGACATTCCCCAGGCGTGCCCTGGGCCAGGGGCTCCAGGTGTCCCCTGGTGTGCCAGCCCTGCAGCTGCTGTCCCCAGCTCGGGAGCAGGGAGCAGAGCTGTGGGTGCTGTGCACGTCCCCGAGAGGCCAGCGGGTCCCTGGGCTGGGGCTGGAACTGAGGGAGCCGTGCAAGGACAGACACTGGTGTGGCTCTGTCACCAGGGATGGACACTGCCATGGCTCTGTCACCAGGGACACACACTGGCGTGGCTGTGTCACCAGGGATGGACACTGCCATGGCTCTGTCACCTGGGACAGACACTGCCGTGGCTGTGTCACCAGGGATGGACACTGGTGTGGCTGTGTCACCAAGGACAGACACTGCCATGGCTCTGTCACCAGGGACAGAGACTGGTGTGGCTGTGTCACCAGGGACAGACACTGCCGTGGCTGTGTCACCAGGGACAGACACTGGTGTGGCTCTGTCACCTGGGACAGACACTGCCATGGCTGTGTCACCAGGGACAGACACTGCCATGGCTCTGTCACCAGGGACACACACTGCCATGGCTGTGTCACCAGGGACAGGCACTGCCATGGCTCTGTCACCTGAGGCAGACACTGCCATGGCTGTGTCACCAGGGACAGACACTGGCGTGGCTGTGTCACCAAGGACAGACATTGGTGTGGCTGTGTCACCAAGGACAGACACTGCCATGGCTGTGTCACCAGGGACAGACACTGGCGTGGCTCTGTCACCAAGGACAGACACTGCCATGGCTGTGTCACCAGGGACAGACACTGGTGTGGCTCTGTCACCAAGGACAGACACTGCCATGGCTGTGTCACCAGGGACAGACACTGCCATGGCTCTGTCACCAAGGACAGACACTGCCATGGCTCTGTCACCAGGGACAGAGACTGGTGTGGCTGTGTCACCAGGGATGGACACTGCCATGGCTCTGTCACCAGGGACAGACACTGCCATGGCTCTGTCACCAGGGACAGACACTGCCATGGCTGTGTCACCAGGGACAGCTGCTGCCATGGCTCTGTCACCAGGGATGGACACTGCCATGGCTGTGTCACCAGGGACAGACACTGGTGTGGCTCTGTCACCAAGGACAGACACTGGCATGGCTCTGTCACCAGGGATGGACACTGCCGTGGCTCTGTCACCAGGGACAGACACTGCCATGGCTGTGTCACCAGGGCCAGGCAGTCAGGCCCAGCTCAGGCTCATCCCAGGGCAGAGCCAGCCCAGTTAAGGGCCAGACCCCAGCCCTGTGCTGCTCCCAGCTCCAGCCCTGTCCCCTGGGCAGTGCCAGGTGGGATCCCAGAGTCCCAGGACAGTGTCCTTGGAAGTGACCACCCAGTTCCAAGCTCTGCCACAGGCAGGCTAGCTCAGCTTGCTCAGGGCAAGGACTCAGGTGAGAAGGACTGGGTCTGCAGGGACATCACCCTTGGAAGGCACTTGCATTCTGAATGTGCAAAAGAGTGTATTGAAACAGGAGTTTGTGCAGGGCAGTGTGCTCAGGGGGTCTGCTCAACCTCATGCTTGAGTAGAATAATAACCATGTACAAAAAGAGTGGAGCAGACAGAGTAGAAAACACGAGTAACCTTGTGGTTATCTTTTCTCTGGTGGGCTGTAGGCTCTGTGCTGGATTCTGGCCTTGGCTGGGTGCTCAGTGCTGTCTCCAGCAGAGCCCTGGCAGTTTGCTGCTGTGGCTGCTGGGTTTGCAGTGTGGTGCCCTGGTGGGGCTGCCCAGGAGGATTGCTGCAGGGGTACCAGGGCTGTAGCTGAGCACCAGAGGGGTACAGCTGACATGACTGATAATCCCAGCTTCTCCAGCAGATTGCCAGAGCGTTGTGTTCTCCTTCTTCATCTGTGCAGGAAGGAGAAATGATGATTTCAGTGTCCTCAAGGTTGTTGCCCTTGCAAGAAGCTGTTCTGTGCCTCAAACCTGTGACCCTCTTTTGAGGCTGCCTTGTTCTTCTGCAGTTCATCTTTGTTATGTTAATTTAAAAATTTAACAGGTTTATTAATCCTGCAGAATTTATTATAGTCAAACATGAGATATTATTAAGTTGCTATTGTACAGAGCATTTACCTTTGCTGTTGGAATGACTTGTCCTCTGCATTGGCAGACACAGAAACATTCATTTTGTTTCCTAATTAGGAGAGCTGCAATCAGGAACCATGACAGGGTTCAGCTCCTCGGTGTACAGCATGCCAGGTTCCATAGTGCAGGCTTTATAAAATTCTCTTTAATTCAAGAACAGAATATCATTAACTTTGTAAGTGGATGAATACAATGGACAAGCAATTTAATTAACTTCTAACATTGGATGTTGGACAGGAGACAAAATGAAATTATGCACATATTTCTTATGCAGGCAGTCAACCTTGAAAGGGGCTTGATTGTGATGGGTCAGACAAGGGGACAGCTTTGTCCAATTATTTGATGTTTAGTCCTAGAATATGAAATTTGAAATTTGGTACTTTGTAAATCAATCATCTCTTATTTTGAGGCAGCTACAAAGGTTCTCTGAGATACAAAACAACCACCAGTGACTGTGACATGCTAAATACAACCTTTTACCACATGGCACTTTCCCATTTGCAGATGACCTGTATAATGCTAAATGAAATGGGCATTAATGCCTCCTCATCAAATTGAATTTGTCATCTTGAGTGTATTATGTAAGAACATATCAATGAAATACTGTATTGATTTAAAGTTTTCAAAATTAAAATTATTTAGCATCAACTCAATGTAGCAGGAGTCACTCAGCTTACCAGTTTCCCCCAAGATAAAATGCCTTTTTTTAAACTAGAAGTAAACTGTGGTAAAGCATTGAACATCCATCAGTTGTTCCATCTGCTCAGAATCCACGCAGTTTGTGTCCCTGCATGTGCTGAGGGCACAGCCTGTCCTGTGTGACACCTGTGTGACACCTGTGTGACACCTGTGTGACACCAGGGAGGGTCGCACAGCTGGCACTGGTAGCTCTGACCCCTGCACTGCAGGATGGGCTTTTTCTGATGCTGCTCTCCCTGCCAGCTGCAAAAATAAATGTGAAACAGCAGGGACAGTACAGGTGAAAAATAATATTCTGCACGTGCATGTTACCTTCTGCAACCTGAGATTCAAGCTTGAAATTCAGGAAGTGTTGCCACTATCCACATGATAAATGTGGATCTTTGGATAATTTTTTGAGCTTGTCAAGAATTTTTAACTTCCTAGGGGACATGCTTGGCTCTCCATAAGGTTCAACACTGAAATAACCATGAGCATTTACCTGATTATCTTTTGAGAAGTTATGCTTCTCCTCTGCTGTGCTCACAGCTAGAAATTGGACTCCCCTTCTGTCCCTTCCCATCCTGAGGAGCTGGTGAATATTCTGAGCGTGGCCTTGGAGCCCTGGGCGTGCTGAGCAGAGGTTTTGGCTCTCTGGGCACTCTCAGCCCTGGGCTGCAGCTCTGGATCCTGGGTCCAGCAGCTCCTTCCTGCCCTGGTGCAGAGCCAAGCTGGTGCCTCTTATCCTGATTGGGGCCTCCAGAGTGCTTGAGTAATAGAAATATTAAATAACAGCATGATTAATGACTTTGTGAAGGCTCTGCTTTGCGTTCAGGAATATTGATAAGTGGTGCTTTTTATAAGTGCTCAGCACACACACACTTCCTTTGGCTTGGGCTGGTTCCTGGCTCTGGCACTAATCTCGGTTTGCAGGAAAAGAACCTCTGTCTGATATTTTTTTAGTTTAATTGATTTGTAATTAAAATAGGAAATGTTTTTTGTGAAATGTGTCAGCATCAAAAGTGGCATTAAATATTCTTTGTTCATGCATTAGGTTACATGCAGGTTGCTCATTTACTCACTGGACATGTTTATATAAATCTCAGAGGTTTTGTTTGTTAATTTTTCTCTTGTTAAATTAACCAGTCCCAAATAATGTTTATAAGTTGAAAATTATTTTCACTTGCTGTAACAAAATTATTAAGAGGTGATAGAGGTGGATTATGTCAGTTGAAGGTCCCTCATTTTTCTATTAGTCTTCAGAATAGGAAAATGGAAGCTCCTTTTTGTCCAGAAACAAATGGATTACAAATAAATTGGAATTTTTTAAGGCAGGAGAACTTCTAAAGACAAAACCAGTATGTAGAAATTATTGTAGAAATGCAGAAAGATATTTGGAGGTACGGATCTGATACTTACAGTCAAGAAACTCCCAGGATTTAGGGACTCCTAGAGCTGGGCACCCTTTTTATCCCCACCTGCATCTGCTGCTTCCAGAAGTCTCTAATACTCCAACAAAATTGACTTTACTGGAAGTGGGCACTGGAGACACTGCTGAGATACATCAGCACGTGGCTTCTTCACAACATGGGTATTACAAATACAACATATGTTTTATTTATTTATTTATGGACACTGTATGTTTAGATTATGATGCATAATTCTGGTTTTGGTTTTCTGGAGCAAGAGAATCTGCAGTGCCAGTCCTACCACTGATTTTAGTCCTTCTGAGTGGACAGTTCCAGCTGGTTTAATGGAAATATCTCATGTATCTGAAAGGTGTTTTTAATACAGACCAAGGTCTGTTTAGAGGGAGTTTCTGAAGTTTGTCAGTGAGCATTTGGAGCCCACTGGCTGTGACACAAGGTGTGATTATGGCAATGCTGTTGCAGTGAAGCTGATAGGTGTGTTTGCAGTGCAGAGCTGCAGCAGTGGGGTGGAATTGTTTGGAATTCTGGATTGGGCTCCATCTGTCTGCGCTTCAGGTGGAGCAGGGCAGTCTCAATGGCACTCTGATTGTATGTGCTCTAGCTGATAAGTCTAATTCAGGAAATGATAAATTGCTGGACACCTAATTTGTTTGCAAATAAGAAGTGATAGAGTATTTTTTAATGAGTTGATCAGTGTACCCAGCCTGGTTTTTTAACCTTGAATGGGTATAGACGGTTGGTGTTAATTTGGTGGATTGAGCATGCCAAGAACCGCAGGCAGAAACTGTACCAAGCCTCGAGGGTGTCACTGTTCAGGTGTGCTGGATCCAGCCTGCACTGCAGCCTGCCCTTCCCCTGTTTTTGGGAAAGTGGCAGTTGTATCAAAACTGATATTTTATGGAAAACTAAGAGCAGGTGTTTTCACAAAGCGTTTCCAAACTGCCACAAAAAGCCAAGGCAGCCGTGGTTGTTTCCCAGCAGGATTCCAGAGCTGTTCTGCTGTGGCTGTACCTGTGTCAGGGCACTCTGCAGAGCAGTGCCATCACTGAGCTGTGTCAGGGCACCCTGCAGAGCAGTGCCATCACTGAGCTGTGTCAGGATTCCAGAGCTGTTCTGCTGTGGCTGTACCTGTGTCAGGGCACCCTGCAGAGCCCTGCCCATCACTGAGCTGTGTCAGGTACCCTGCAGAGCAGTGCCATCACTGAGCTGTGTCAGGGCACCCTGCAGAGCAGTGCCATCACTGAGCTGTGTCAGGTACCCTCTGTCCATCAGGGCACCCTGCAGAGCCCTGCCCATCACTGAGCTGTGTCAGGGCACCCTGCAGAGCCCTGCCCATCACTGAGCTGTGTCAGGGCACCCTGCAGAGCAGTGCCATCACTGAGCTGTGTCAGGTATCCCCAGTCCATCAGGGCACCCTGCAGAGCAGTGCCATCACTGAGCTGTGTCAGGTATCCCCAGTCCATCACGGCAGAGCCCTGCCCATCACTGAGCTGTGTCAGGGCACCCTGCAGAGCTGTGCCATCACTGAACCATGCTCAGGTACCTCAGTCCATCAGGGCACCCTGCAGAGCAGTCCCATCACTGAGCTGTGTCAGGGCACCCAGCAGAGCAGTGCCATCACTGAGCTGTGTCAGCAGGTACAGGGCAGGAGGGTACCCACAGCCCTGCTGGGTTGGTGGCAAGCAGCCCCTGGGCACAGGCAGCCACTGTGCTGGTCCAGGTCCCACTTTGTCCCATTTTGGGTGTTTGTTTGAAGTCTCATAAGCGTCCCTGGGACATGGATGAGCCCAGGCTGGGATAGAATTTATTGCAGTCCGTGCAGTGCCCTTGGCAGCTCCAGAGTGACATTGCTGTCAGCCTGTCTGGGCTGGCAGAGCCACCAGTGCTGGGCTGGCCCTGGCTGAGAGGTGGCCACTCACAGACTCCATCTGGCTAATGGGAAACTAATGCTGCTCTTGATGTTGGGGTTTATAAACATGTGAAATACTTTTTTAATTGTTGGTAGCAAAGCAGGCGGACAATCAATAGAGTCAGGCGTGCCAAACTCACTGTTGACATTCAGCAGAGCCAAAAAGGCTGGTGGGAGATAAGGGCTTCCTGTCAGCAGTGCTCGTGCTAATTCATATTCAGACATTGTCATGTTCCATGATAAATGAATTCCTTGAACTATATTGATATAGGAGGTTAAACATTGAAAAAGTTGGGCTGAACTTTGACTTTAAATATTCATTAAAGCTAATTATGGATTTTATGACTACATGAATTACAGTTTCTGTGTCATCATTGGCAATTTATTTTAAATATATTTAAAGCAATCTTTATATATTAACTGTCACATTTAGTGAGGTAGCGCAGTAAATGTTTACTCTGTACAGTAATTAAACTTTTATTCATCTATTTCCTTTTTGCATTAAATATCCACAGTTGAAATGGACTTTAAAAAGAAATTATGCCAATTAACTGTTTAAAAAAACCCTATAGCTATTAAAATCTTCAAATTTTTGTGGCAGAATTTCTGTATAATTAAAGGAATAGTGCTTTTGATTATGCCAGGTGTGTAATTCATCAGAAGCAATTGTTTCTCTTGCCATCAGCACTCGTTTTCCCAGACGAGTCTTTCTGTATGGAGTAATGAAAGAAATCTCTAATACTGTAATGAGTATCATCCTGGATCCTAATTAAGTGCAGTGGATGTTCTACTTCAGGCTGCTAGCAGGGAGAAGCAGCCTGGTTTTTCCTCCATAAAGCATTTCTGGGGGGTGTGAAGCTCCTGTACTGAACGTGCTCACCCTGGGCCGGGTGCTGCTGTGTCCCCAGCGCAGTGCAGGTGAGACACAGGCGTGGGAGGAACAGCCAGGTACTTGTGTCAGTCCGGAAAAAGCTTTTTGTTAACAGCAGCACTGCCTGAGATAACAGGGCAGCCTTTCCCCGATCCCCAGCGCTCCCAGAAGGGCCATTCTCACAAAGGGCAGGATGTGTTTGCTGTGTACCTGCACTTGGTGACCGTGATACCGAAACAGCTCCTGGCACTTTACAAAGGGAATGTTCCCTGCTGTGCTGCAGGATCCTGGGTGCTGCTCTGACTGATTTCAGGGCTGTTAAAGCCAGGCTGTGGGGTTTAGTGAACAAGGGGACAGCAGAAAAATCTGTTTTACCATCTTGTGTGTTTCTCAAGAGCCTGGCCAAGCTACAAATGAGTATTGTTCATGGCTGTGCCACCTGAGTTTCTGTTCTGGCACTGAGTTACTGGCAGTCCCTATGGTATTTCCTCATGGCCACAGGTGTTGCTCTGAAGTGTCCCTGCACTTCTGGGCACCCCAGACTCTGATGAAGTTCTTTCTGTCCTGTCAGCTCCTTTATTGGTAAGGTACAAATCAAGGATTCACAGAATCATGGCTTGGGTTGAAGGGACCCCAAATCCCACCCAGTGCCGTGGCAGGGACACCTCCCACTGTCCCCAGTGTCCAGCCTGGCCTTGGGCACTGCCAGGGATCCAGGGGCAGCCACAGCTGCTCTGGGCACCAGGGAACAATTCCTTCCTAGTTCACCTGGCTGATCAGTCCTGGGAACAACGTGTGCTGTCCCTGTACCCCTGGGGCACAGCTTGGGCTGGTCTGGTGGCACTTCTGGTGGCACTGAGTGCAGTGACCTTGGTACAGTTACAGAACCAGGGGCTGCCAGGTTGGCCTGATGAGTTGGGAAATTTCTGATCTGAGCCTAACTGTGAGCCATGCATTCATCACTGTGCCCTAAGGCCACCAAAACAGGATTCCCCACTGGTCTGTGTTTGCACATCCAGCAGAGAAGCTGTGGCTGCTGCCTGCACTCACTGCCCTGGGAAGCTGGGGCAGCAGAGCCTGTGCCAACCCCTGGGCAAGCCTTGGGCCAGCAGTGTCCCAAGTGACAGGGGACAGGAGCTGTGTGTGAGCCCTGAGCTCTGTGCAGGTGACAGGAGCTGTGTGTGAGCCCTGAGCTCTGTGCAGGTGACAGGAGCTGTGTGTGAGCCCTGAGCTCTGTACAGGTGACAGGAGCTGTGTGTGAGCCCTGAGCTCTGTGCAGGTGACAGGAGCTGTGCTGTGTGTGAGCCCTGAGCTCTGTGCAGGTGACAGGAGCTGTGCTGTGTGTGAGCCCTGAGCTCTGTGCAGGTGACAGGAGCTCTGTGTGTGAGCTCTGTACAGGTGACAGGAGCTGTGTGTGAGCCCTGAGCTCGGTGCAGGTGACAGGAGCTGTGTGTGAGCCCTGAGCTCTGTGCAGGTGACAGGAGCTGTGTGTGAGCCCTGAGCCCTGTGCAGGTGACAGGAGCTGTGCTGTGTGTGAGCCCTGAGCTCTGTGCAGGTGACAGGAGCTGTGTGTGAGCCCTGAGCTCTGTGCAGGTGACAGGAGCTGTGCTGTGTGTGAGCCCTGAGCTCTGTGCAGGTGACAGGAGCTGTGCTGTGTGTGAGCCCTGAGCTCTGTGCAGGTGACAGGAGCTGTGCTGTGTGTGAGCCCTGAGCTCTGTGCAGGTGACAGGAGCTGTGTGTGAGTCCTGAGCTCTGTGCAGGTGACAGGAGCTGTGTGTGAGCCCTGAGCTCTGTGCAGGTGACAGGAGCTGTGTGTGAGCTCTGTGCAGGTGACAGGAGCTGAGCTGTGTGTGAGCCCTGAGCTCTGTGCAGGTGATAGGAGCTGTGTGTGAGCTCTGTGCAGGTGACAGGAGCTGTGCTGTGTGTGAGCCCTGAGCTCTGTACAGGTGATAGGAGCTGTGTGTGAGCCCTGAGCTCTGTGCAGGTGACAGGAGCTGTGTGTGAGCTCTGTGTGAGCTCTGTGCAGGTGACAGGAGCTGTGTGTGAGCTCTGTGCAGGTGACAGGAGCTGTGTGTGAGCTCTGTGCAGGTGACAGGAGCTCTGTGTGAGCTCTGTGCAGGTGACAGGAGCTCTGTGTGAGCTCTGTGCAGGTGACAGGAGCTGTGTGTGAGCTCTGTGCAGGTGACAGGAGCTCTGTGTGAGCTCTGTGCAGGTGACAGGAGCTGTGTGTGAGCTCTGTGCAGGTGACAGGAGCTGTGTATGAGCCCTGAGCTCACAACTTGGCTGCTCTGGGTGCTGCAGATGATCTCCTGCAGGCTGCTGTGCTCAGGGGGATCGCAGCTCTGTCTGGAGGGGCAGTGCAGCAGGTGCAGTGTCCCTGATGTAGGGGCAGGTCAGCCTCAGTGCCCTTGGTTATTTTCCAGGTTTCTGCTCCAGAAGGGCTGTGCTGAAGAGGCCCTGATGTCCCTGGGGCTGGGGAGGGAGGGACAGTGACAGTGTGAGCACCGAGCTGCCATTTGAGCAGAAACACCTATTTACAGGTGGTGTGGAAAATTACTCCTATCAGCAGAAGTCATCCATCTCAGCAGCCTTTCAAGTGGACAAATAATAGCTTTCTTTCCTTATGTTTGAGGTGTTTAAAGTTAAGATGTTTGGGTGGTTTATAATCTGTAATGTGTTCCTGTGTTGTATCACTTAGATATTGTATGTGCTGCTGTATGCATCAGTACTGCTTTTTCCAAGGATACTGAAATTGTAAATAAGAAAATAAAGCAAAGCTCTTAGACTTTAAATTAATCTCATTTAACTTTATTGTTAAACTGACATTTTATGAGAAATAAATTGAATTAACATAATCGCCTCAACAAAAGGGACACGGCAGTAGGCCCTGGAAGGATTTTTTAATATATTTCATTGTGTTAGGACAAGTAATTATAAGTGCATTCCATCACTTTTACAAGTTCACATTATGTACCTAAGCCTGATTAAGTCTGTAATAATGTGGAGATAGCGATAGCTGTAATTTCCATTCCATTACAGCTTTGATTCCTGTGAGTGGGGTGTTTGGAATTGCACAGTCCCAGCCAGTGGGAGTGTTAGAGCTATCAGCTCCTGGAGCCTGACAGAGTTACCTCAGCACTGCCACACATTCACGTGCAGGAGAAGTTGGTACTCAGTGCCACAACTGTGGACTATCAAACCCAACTTCTGCTGCAGAAGTCTTAAAGATTAGTTTTTAAAAATGAGATTAAAACTGTAGAAAGTTAAGCAATGAGCAAATTGTGACACTCAGAAGTGAAGTTGTAGCTTAAGCATGAATGGCAGAACTGTTTTTAATAGTTATGACACCCTAAGTGAGGCAGGGTTTAGAGCATCTGTTTTTTCTTGGTTTACTTGTTGATACACTACACAGAGAAGCTACAGAGTTCACAATTCTGTCACCTAGAATTAAATGGTCACCTGTTTTTAGCATTATTTGTACCTGATTTGGATTGGCACTATTTCCAAATACAGATTTCCATCTCAGCTGGGCACGGGAGCTGCAGTGAGAGCGAGGGGAAGGTTTGCCAGGAGGGTGTGAGCACCAGGAGCAGCAGCTCGGAGGGGAGCAGGCTCCAGCTCAGCAGAGTTCTGGGTCTCCTGGGCAATGCCCTGAGCAGCCTGCATGGGACAGGGCTGGGCTGGAAACCCCCAGGTCCCTTCCCAGCATGGCTCTGCTGCCTGCACTGTGGGGAAAGAGGAAAAGCTCCTTTTAAACATGACTGAGATGTTACAGGTATTCTGGATCACCCTGGGTTGCTGACACAGCCTAGGATTTCCCATTCCAGGATTCCTTTTCCATTTGCTTTTCAATTTTTCATCCTTGAGGTATTTGGGATGATGCTTTCCCAATGCTTGCCAAGGCTCCTTTCTTTTTCTTCTCAAGGCCATGTAAGAGAAAAAGCTGTGTCCTTATAATGAGTTCTTAGAGAGTATTATTATATACCAAACGTTACCTTTATATATGTCAGATTTTGCCCTGTGCATTGAAGAAACAGATGGCCAGATGGGATTATCAGGTGGCAGTGTTTTTGTCTTGTACCAGGATTTATTTTCTCCTGGCCATGTGTCCTGCTTGCAGCACACTTAACCCTGAGTCCTTCGCAGGGATGTCTCCTGCAGCTCCTTGTTCACCTCCTCCATGTTATAAAAAAGAAACCCAAAGGCCCAAAGGAATCTGCCTGGGTCACAGGAGTACTCATCAATTAAACTGCTCCTGTTGGATGGACCAATATGTCAAGAGATGGGCAGGACCTCCTGTTTGTGCTTTTGACAAATCAGCAAATGTCTGATCTCTGGATGAGATTGCATCTCATCAATAATGCAGCAGCCACCAGCCAAGCCCTGCTGTGCTGGGAGGGGTTTGTTGGTGGAGAGGAAAAGATGCAATGAAATTAAATCCTCCTGTTTGGTTCATGTGTTGCTTCTTTTCTTCTTCTTAGTAAGAGTTTATCCATTAGCAGGCTGGTTTTTTCTCAATTTCTGTTGGATGCATCAACAGGTTTATCTAAAGGCTCATCAAGTCCTCCTTTTAATTATTTTTTTCTCTTTTAAATATTCCACCATAAAATCTATTTGCCCCTGGTTTTTTTTTTCCTTTCTTACTTTTATTTTCATTTGCTCTCTTCTAATATGTAATTCTCCTGTCATGAGCTGGGGAAAAGCAGTAAATGACATGTCTGTGGAGGGGCCAAGGCCAGCAGCAAAGGGTGGCCAAGCCCTTGTGACTCCAGAGAACTTCAAAATTGCCCTCATTTCCTGTACCACATGCTCTAAAAGCTTTGGTTTTGTTTTGAAAGTCAAGAAGTTGTCAGGACTCTATAACAGAATTGTTATAAAATTATAAATGTTATAAAAAAGGCTGTATTTTTGGAGCTCAGAAAGGCATCTGTCTGTGCCCTTATCACGGTCAGTCAGCTGATAGAGATCATCTTTATAATTACTGATTACATTTCCCAGAAGCAACAAAATTAATATTTTTATAGATCTTAGAAAATGTAAACATCAGTAATTTTATTTATTTATTAGTATTTAATTTCTTGAATTTGGGCTTTTTTCTAATTGGAAAGCCTGATGCTCTTTCAGGTTTTGTTAGCCAAAGTGTATATATTTTTATAATTTCATGTTTTATTGTTGTTTTTTTTTACAGGCTCTAGGAAGTTTTTACTTTCTTCATGAATCTTTGAAAAACATCTACCAGTTTGATTTTAAAGGTAAGCAGAGGAATTAAATGTTTTTAATGCTCAATTGGCTTTTATATATCAAGGCAGCTTTCCCATCCTCTTTTCTGGTGGTGGTGCCTGGCGGTGTTTCCATGTTATGCAGACTCCTAAATGCAGGCAGCCCCTCGGTGGCAGGTGTTGTTTCCTTCCCTTTTAAAGACCTTTTAGAAGTCAATGCACTGGGCACAGCTGCAAGCCCAGCATTAATCATTGCCATGCACCTGTAGGTCCACAGTGATCCCTGAGCAGTTCAGAACTCCGAGTGGCCACAAGGCTCTTCCAGGGAGCTCAGACCCAGCACCAAGACCTGAACTGTCCAGCAGTGAGGGTCATTTTGCAAAGCAGCTGAGGTGATTTATGGCTTGGATTACCTGGAGCAGAGCAGGTCAGCAGGAGGGTGGCACTGCCCTAACCCACAGTGATCCTTTGGGTTGGAGGTCTGGCTGTGTCTCACAAGTCTGAAAGTAATGCTAGGCTATATACATTAAATATTAGAAATATCATAGAAAATTATTGAATGCTTTCCTGAATATAGAGAAGATTATATAAAATTTATGTCATTTCAGTTGAGATCTGTACCTATTTAATACAAAAATATCCTGAGCTTCAATTAGCTTCCTGAGCTGAGTCACATTAATACTACATCTAGCATCCCATTAATGTGAGGCACTGCTGAAATAGTGGTGACTATGGACTGAACTAATTGCCATAATTATATAGATTAATTCTTTTTGTTCTCAGCAGACAGATTCTCTCTGCTCATGTAATTGAGGGTACAGGGTCTTCCTGCCCTGAAATATTTGCACAGTAGTTCTGTGTATGTACAATTCCAGACTCAGCCAACATAAGTCCTGCTCTTACCACTGGTTCCAGTGCTGAAGGAATATTTTTGCTGTAATATCCTAGACAGAGTGATCTGAATTTTGACAATCCACATGGGGACACTCCACAGCAGAGCTGGCACTCCTGGGAGCCTGGGCTTTGTCCCCAGCAAGAGCAGCTCTGGGGTGCTCAGGGATGAGGTGTGCTGGGGACACGGGGGAGGCTGGGGGCTCCCAGGTGGTGCCAGCCCCTGGGTGGGACACTTTGCTGTCCCTGTGTGGCTGGTGATCCATTCTGGCTTGGTGTGCCAGTAATGTGGGAGCTGGCTCAGCACACCTGAGCCCTCAGCTCCATCTCTGGAGGAGCAGCAGCAGTTTCACCCCAAGCTGCCCCTGAAGGTCCCTCCCAATGGTCACAGACAGGAGATGTCCTGCTCCAGCAGTACCTGACAGGGAAAGACAGCTGCCTTTGGAAAACAGGAGCTTTCTGCATCCATTAGTCCTTTGCTGGCAGCTTATTTGCTGCTGTACAGCTTTTAAAAGAAAGTGTAAGAATTTTTTAAAAGTGAGAAAATGGAAGAAAAAAGTGTAGAGGAAAAGAGTTCATAGGAAAACAATAAACAGATGCTTTAAATGGTCACTGCATTGTTTTGCTTGGCAAAACGTTAGCAGAGCCAACTGGAATGTGAACTATGCTCATAAAGGTGGGTTTGGCCCAAACATCATTTAGAAGGAAAAAACTCTCAATAAAACTGTGAGGAAATGGGTGAATCGCTGTTGTAAGTCACACTCTGTTCTTGTAACAGAGCAGAATCCATCTCCCAGCATAGGGTTTGTAAAATATGACCCCAAAGGCTCCCATCTTTCAGGGGAAATGTAAAACTTGCCTCTTCTCTCATGACTATTGACGTTTTCACAGTGTATTAAGCTCTTAAATCAGAAGAAAAATCCAAATGGATACAAACATTCTCTGCACAAAAATCATTATGAAATTCTGGTTCTGTTCAAAAGCGTGCAAAAAATAGATGTTTATACACAATTCAGTATTCCTGGAACATCACTGTTGCTTTTCAAAATTCACTGCACAGTTGGATGTGACTGAATACAGACTGGAAAAAAAAGATTGTCGCTGCTTTTCAGATCTCAGGAAGACATATCTGCATTTTAAAACAGGAGCAGTTTTCTCCTGCAGCCTCACATATTATATGTGTAGATCTGTTTTCACAGTGGTCAGAGCCCCAAAAGTTTGCTTGCCATTTAAACTAGTGCCCAGCTGTCTGTTCTGCAGGGATGTCCTCTAAGAAGGGGGGTTAGGCCAGTTCCAGTTGACCACTTCTTGCTGAAAGGGGCACATTCATCCATTGATGATGTACTCAGAGCGGTGCCAGATCAGTTTATCAGGATATTTGTTCAGCTGTCCTGTGGGAGCTGGGCCTCAGAGGGGTTGGCATGTACAGAAGGATAGATTTTTTCCCCAAAGACCTAGTGCTGCATTACAGTCAATGCTCCTCAGATATCCAGCAGGACTGAACAGTTCAGGACTCTTGATAATACTTGGAGTTTTACTCTGACACATTCCCAGTTGAAACTGGATCCAGGTGAGGAGGTCCAGCACAACCTCAGCTGTGTCTCAGGAGTTAAACTTGGTCAGGTTCTCACCTTAGATATGCCAGTACATTGTTCTCATCGGGTGAGAAACCAAGCACAAAGTGGATCAAGAAGGAGAGTCTCGTTCATGACTGGGCAGATCCAGAGGAGTCTGTGCTGTTTCTGTCTGTGGTGAAACTGCTCATTGGAGACTTTGGGTAGTGATGTGCATCCCCACTGAGTCTCTTGTACAAGTCCAACACCCATTCCTGCTGGAAAAGCCCAAGCCTCACGTGCTGGTGGCCAAAGGGTTGATCTGAAGGAGCCTGGGGGCTCTCAGAGTGATCTGAGGTGCAGAGATCAGAGCTGCAGCACTTCACAGGCTCTGCATGGCAGAAATGACAAAACCATGAGTGTGTAACTTCTGTGTGCCTGATAGAAACAGGGGTGTTTATTTTCCCTCGGAACAGTTCAGTGCCTGCACATTTTTTATAAGATCCTGTTGATTTACCAGCTGGTTTGCAGATGCTTCTGCTTTGCCAGTATGCATGAGAAGATGCTCATAGTGCTGAAGTTATCTATGTTAATTTTGATTTATCTCTCTTCCTAGCTAAGAAGTATAAAAAGGTTACTGGGAAGGAAATCTACTCTGACACATTAGAAAGCACACCCATGCTGGAAAAAGAGAAATTTCCACAGGATTATTTCCCTGAGGTATGTACAGAACTGTGAAGCATTCCCAAATATTAGCTTTGATTTGGATTTCCTCTTGCTGCTGTTGAGCAGGTCCTCTCAGTGATAAGGGTAGAATCGAATTTTTGAATTTTGTCTGTTGGTTTCTTGACACCTGTAATATGTGTTTTAAGTCATGAACTCTCTTTCCTTTGATGCTTCCTTTAACTTTGTCAGCTTTAATTTCTTACATCTAGAACATGGGTGTTTAATGGTTAATATCGTTCTCAAACCAAGTGAATAAATTTGTTGGACTTTGGAACTTTGTGGATCAAACAGACACATCACAACTTTAATAAAAGGAAGAACTAAATAAACTACTAAAATTAATTTAGAATTTGTAAATATACACACTTAGAGATATTTACACAGTGCTTGTGTGCTTGGCAGAGCATTGCATAAATAGTCAGAGGATTGACTGGGTGAAGGTTGTTCTTTTTATTCACTTTGATATTAAATTATTTCTTTTTATATCTCAGTACTGGAAGGAGAAGTGCCTTTGACATAATTTTGCAAATGGTTTACTTCCTATGAATAAGCATCTCAAATACTTCCTTGAAGTTAAATATTACATCATTTTGAAGGAACTTGATCTGGCTCATCAGGTGTTTGTTCTGGTCACAGTGAGCTGCAGCAGTGGGTGACAGCAGTGAGCTGTGAGGTGACTGCAGTGCTGTGAGGTGACTGCAGTGATATCACATGTTTTTCTCTACACAAATGTCAGTATTAGCAATCACAGTTAAAAGGCCGCACAGTCGTGCGTGTTTTGGAAATTTGTGTTTACCCAGCAGAAGGCATCAGCAGCACATTTGCCCAAACATTGCACTGACATGCTCTTGTGTGTTTTAGCCAGACCTTTCATATCACATCTGCAATTTTTTGTGTGAGAAATGGTTTAAGACTGATTTCTTTTTATTGCAGTTGTTTAAGGATGATCTAAAAGTAATTACAGTGATTGAGGCATAATGCAATTCAAAATAATTACAGCCCACTGCATATAAAACTAACAAAACTTTCTGCCTTGATTTATGGGTCCTCTTGGCAAGGCATAAACCTCAAATGATGCCTCTGGGAGCAACACTCCAGATAATGTTAGGCCATTTTAAAAAAGCAGATTTGTGTAGTCTATCAGGCCTGAGTAATTTTTTTTTCTCATAGTGAGAAATTGGTTGTTATCATAGATCACAGATACTGCTCAAAGCTCTTATGAAGGATGAATTAATTTCACTAATGCTTTAATGCAAACCTTTCATGGAGGAGGCTGTATGGTGATAACCTTACTGCGGTCTCTCCTTTCTCAATTATGATTTATGTTGTCTTTTAGTAGATGAAACTGCCTGTATTCACAATCCATCTGCTGGCTAAAGGAATCCTATTAACAGAGGATCTGAGGAGAGACTTAATAATATAAGGTGAAAGATGTGGTATCCCCTTTCTGGGACATGAAGTAGGATTTTTTTTTTCCTATTTTAAAATGTAGATCACTCTCTAAGAGCATAAGATGACCTATGTCATCTCCACCTGGTTTTATGCTGGTTTACAGATGGTGTAGCAGCTAGTGACTATTTGTTAAAGTAAAAATAAAGATTGTTGTTTTGAAATCTGCAATAAAAAGCAAATTTCTCTTTCCTCCTTTCCAAGCTATAGCTCTTCTTTACATTCTGTTTCCAAAACTTTCTGCATTCCAAATACTTCATTTAGAAATCCTAAAGCACCCACATGATTCAACAATCCGTAAGGCATGTTGTTCAGCTGCAGTGTGTATCTGAGCTGAGGATGGCTCCATGTCAGAGCTGCTGAGCTCCAGCTCTGGCTGCCTGAAGCCTGCTGACTTCTGCACTCCTCATGGCACAGGGACAGGTTACTGATAAGTGAATTCCTTCCTGAAGTGAAAGGAGTTGAGTGTGTTCAAGTTATGAGTAACCAGAGGTGGTGTGCAGGCTGGGGCAGACACCAGCTGCACAATGGAACAAGTGTTATTTTACAGTACAGAGGCACAGGCATGCCTGCTTTACTCAGCCTCAGCTCTGTGACCATTTCCAGTGGGAGCTGAAGCTCTCCCTGGTCTCCTGTGCTGGTTTTTCTCTGGCCAGGTAAAAGCCCAGACCCTCCTGGTTCTGCCCAGCACTTGTTTTGGCAATGACTCTGGAGCACTGTGGAGCTGCTGACTTCAGACAGTTACTGAAGCAGCTGATCTGGGGTAGGAGAGGAGGTAATTTTGAGGTAGGAGGGACATTGTACATTGCTTTTGTGGCCAGCTGCCATTCCAGAGCTCTGTTTGCTGTGCAGTGGAGCTCTGAGGGTGCTGAGCACAGGGACGTGGGCTCCTGTGGCAGCTCTGAGAGCAGGAGTTCTCACCATGGCAAGGAAGGCTGGTCAGTGCTGGTATTGCTCAGTTCCTTGGCTGCTCCTGCTGCCAGAATTTGGCTGATTCCCGTTTCAGGTTTCCCCCTGGGCTGTGGTGCTCCTTTAAGGAGCTGCAATTACACTGCAGTCATCACCACTTTAATATGTCTTTCCTTCATGCCCTGCTTTGTATGGTTGAATAAACCCTTTCTGGGTCACTATTTAATTTGATATGGTCCCCCTCAGTAAAATGATGGAGAAAAGATGAATTAAGGCTCTGTGCTGGTCATTATCAATCATGGTTTGTGTGCATTACTTATTGCTCACGGTGCTTTTTGACATTAGCCCTCTCTAACCTCTCTCTTCATGTTAATGCTGCCTGCAGGTCCTTTCCCCCGGTGTAGCAGGGGTTATTTATGGAGGTGGTGGTTCTGGGGGGTTTTAAAAGGTCAGCACAATCTCCTCAGGGACTCTATCCACAAAGGAGAAGCTGGCAGAATGTAACTGCCAGTTTTCAAATCGTGATTTTAAAACCTGTATTATTTTGGTGAGGACTCCAGACAGGGAGGTGTCAGAGCTCGGTTACACCTGGTGCTGGTGCTGCTGCCCTCCAGCAGTATCACGAGTGTGGGGAAGGCTTTGGCAGGACATGCTAGAGTTTGTGCTGTCAGGAAATACAGATTGTGTTGCAAATGTAACACAATTGGCTTGTATCAGCATAGGCTGGTGTTATTATTTGAAATATAATTATAGTGGTGGTGCTTCTGGTTGGTCTTTGCTGCAGTTGCTGTGTTTGAGCCCAAGCAGAAGGGGAGAGAGGTGGGTCCCTCTCACCCAGGGGTGGCCAGGAGATGCAGGCTGGGATGGACAGGGCTTGGAGCAGCCTTGTCTCCTGCAAGGAGTCTCAGGCCACAGCAGAGGAAAAGGTGAAAGTCCCTCCCAGCCCAAGGCAGACTGTGATTCTGTGATTTGTTTTAAGAGAGCCTGGTTGGGTTTGCTGAGGCCCTTCAGTGTCTCAGCAGTGTGTAGCACTGAGGACTGTCTGTCTGTAGAGAGGAGGGTAAACACACCTGGCCAGTGCCAGGTTTGGGGCAGTGGTGCCTCTCACTGGGGATGCTCTTCTGGCACTGGCAATTTATTCACTATAAGAGTCACAGTCTTTTGCTGCAGAATCGTTGGCACCATTATTTAGACCCGTGTGGTGCAGTGTTCATGCCCAGAGCACGTTAGCCCAGGCACACACACACTGTGAACAGGGAATGAACAAAATGCACAATCTCATCTATTTATGGAAGCTTGTAGCTTGTGGCAGTGGCTCAGAAGAGGTGCTGAAAAACCTCTTTTTGTGTCATAAGTGACATGTATGGGCACAAGCTGAATTGTGGCTTCCTTGCTGATGGTGTGGTTATGATGAATGGAATCTTTTACCATTATTTAAATTCTCAGCTTCTGTAGCAATACTGGGTGGCTTGGCTCTGCAAGAGAAATCGCTTTCTAGCAGATCTCATTCATTTTAATTTGATGTAAATCTCTGATAACATTTTACAGTTCAGGTAAAATTACAAAGAAAACATTTGTACATAGGCAATAAGAATTTTCTGGTTTAAGCTGAGCATAAATATAGTTGGAAAGCTTTCCTATTTTGTTATTTTTCATCTGTAAACAACTGGCAGGGCTTTTATTAATTTTACACATAAGTTTGTAACTGCTGCAGGACCAAAAATATATTTAATTCCAGGATTTATATAAGACACAATATCTGTTTTAAGGGTACCTCAGTTTGTATTCAGTGCTTCTTGGTGATAATGTATGGGTGAGCTCTGCTCCATTTTGTTCTCTGTGTCAGTACATTTCACTTCCACAGCGATCTTTGCCTAAAGTGACTGGTTCTTATTCACTTATTTTTCAGTGCAAGTGGTCCAGAAAAGGTTTCATTCGAACAAGGTGGTGTATTACTGACTGGTAAGTTGCATCTTTGTTTGTGATTGCATTTGTTTTCTGTATGTGTGTTCGCAGCTGTTTCAGGGAGGTGTTTCCATGGGATTGCTCTGTCCCTAGAGCGCTGTGAGCAGTCCCTTCATGACCTGTTGGACACAGTGCCCAGCGAGCTGCAGTGACCAGAGGAGCTCTCGGTGGTCACTGGGGCCGTGGGTGCAGCCCAGGGTGGAGCTGACCCCTGAGCCTGCTGCTCACCTGGGCAGGTGCTGTGTGCAGCCCTCACCCCGGGCTGCTGCACAAAGTGCTTGTTCCATGGGCACCCCTGGAGATTTCTCTGAGCCTACCTGGAAATCCTGCAGATTTCTCTGAGCCTACCTGGAAATCTGGCCTTGCCTTTTTATGGAGTCTTAGCTCTGGTCTTTGCTTATGTTACAGTCACCTACGTGTCCATGAACATCCAACACCTTTCCCTTCCTCATCTGATTGTTTCACGTCTTATAATTGAAAGCTTGGTTTGGAAATCTCATTAATTGTTATGTAGGCTGACTTTTGAGTGCTGAACAGTGTTCTGGCTTTGTTGGCATGAGCATGTTTATTTAATTAAGCAGTCTGTGAAAACAGAAAAGGTGCCAGGTTTTTTCCTTTTATAGACCTCTGACGCAGAACCTGGGCAGGCAGTTGGGTGATAATGTAGGTTCATGTTAATTTTTCCAGATCCATACGTGTGGGGGGTGATTCCACACTAGGTGATTGCAGAAGTGGGTATTAACAGCAGATGGTAATCTGGCCTTTGCTCTTGTACCATGACTTCCCTGGGTTCTGTCTCTTCTGTCCTCTGGGATTTTCTCTCTGCTGAAAAGACAACATGAATTTATTTTTAGGCCTTTCCAAGAAAAAAGTGTTCTTCAGAGACAGATTTAAATGTAATGTTTCGTTGTGGGGTGTTAAAAAAGGACAGTCCTTGGCTGTGTGGATGGTTGGGCTGTGTCTGTCGAGGGTGTGTTGGGCAGTGAGGATGAGGAACCTCACAGCTCCTCCCATGAGCTGAGCCATGGTGGTCGATCTGTCTGGAATAATTTGCAGTTATGATCCACATGTTCTAACAAGGTCTCAAATGTTTCTAAGGGGAAATTGAAGGGACGAGTTACTATCAACAATTTCTGAAGAATGAAAGTGAAATACCTTGGAAAATACAAGGGATTATAAAATACACCTGAGGAGGTCTGAGTGCATAATGTGGCTCTTCAGGGTGTGATGAGTGTTTGCACCCAGTCTCTGTGTATATGAACAATATATATATTCTGCCCATTTTCATAATCATGAAAATCAATTTTATAAATCATGACTTTTAATCAATGCATTTCTGCATTCTAATAGGTCAATAAAAATAGAGCCCAGGCTCTTGTTGTTAGTACTTCTGTGTGAGTTCTTGAAGGGAATTATTCATTTTCCCTACCTAGGAACATATTGTTACAGAATGTACCTCTTGCACTAACAGGGGACTCCCAAAAAAACAGAAAAGTGACCTTAACAGACTTCAGAGAACTGTCCTTTGTCTTGGTCTGTGATCAGTGGTCTGCTCCAGCTGAGTTTCTCTGTGAATCCATTATTCTTCATTAAATTATCTTTAGTGTGGACAAAAAACTAAAGAATCCTGGGGCATTAATGAGTTTTTGCATTATGCAAAAATGAAAGAGAACTCCATAATTACATGTACTTTTATTTTTGGGGTTTTTTTAGTATCTTGGCTATCAGGTGAAGGTATTTGTTTCTATTCCAGTGGTTGTCAGTGTTTTAGCAGGTGCAAGGTAGTGCACTGAATGCATTATAGTATTAAATATAGTTCACAATTGATAGGGAGAGTGGAGTAGAGAATGCACTTACAACATTTAGGTAGGCACCAACCTTGGGAATGTTTGCAATTATATCAGTGGTCAGAATCAGCAACCAGAATATTTTGATGTTCTTAAGGAGGTAATGTTGGAAGATGACAGGGAAATGCAAAGCATTGCACTTTGAGAGGAGAATTTAAAAGCACCAATACTATTTTGGGAATAACTGACTCATTACCCCTGCTGGAGAAAAGGATCAAGGGAGAAGGAATTGAATATGGATCATTATTATCTTCCTGAGATGTGTTAATAGGTAGATCCTGTGAAGGACACGAAGGGAGAAGGCACAGTAATTATTGATGTGAGTGCTGCCAAGGCCTTGATGGAGTGTTCTGTTTGGCTTCGAGTGCTGTGCTCTAGGTGTGCTGCAAGAGGACAGGAGAGTCAGGAGTGGAGCAAGAGTTTGGGTGGGGGAGAGAAGCTCTGGCTGACCACAGCAGGGACACTGGGCTGTCAGCCCTGCAAGGAGGGGCAGCAGTCAGTATAATGTGCAGGAAAATAGATAACATGATGAAGATTTGAGTTTAAAGACGAGGAAGTGCAGGTGGAAAGTCCTTCAGCAGTAAATTGTAAGGACAAGCATGTTTTAGACCCATGGGATGGGTTATGGGTAGATTTGCACATTGGTGAGGTGGGACCTGCTTGTGCCACAGGGATTCTTTCTGTTTGTCCTCCAGACAGACAGGACTGGGTATCTCAAGCTGTTTTGTAGTTCTGTGATCATTATCTCTTTATCAGAAGGTTAGTGGGACTGCTCCCATCAGTGTGGGCTCTCTGGACAGGCTGTGCTGTTCCCTGGAGCCAGGGATTCTCAGCAGGATCTCTGGCACAGCCCTTTGTGTGAGTGACCTGTGTGTCTGTCCTGATCTCACTGTCCCCTCTGCCACTGTTGCTGTGTCCAGGTCCATTCCCAGCTCTGCCATGGTCTGGGAAACCTCCCTGAGCACAGCCTGGGGTTCCTGCTTGGTGTCTGCATGAGCTGGAGCCCGTCCCTGTGCTGCTGGCAGGCTGCAGTGGGCTGGGGGCTCAGGGGGCTCTGGTGGCCTGAGCAATGTGGACCCAGCAGTGTCCTGGTCCCTGGAGGTGCTGTGAGTGCTGGCTGCTGCTGGCTCAGCGTTCCCCACCAGGCAGAGGTGCAGTCACACTGACGTGGGAATGTCCTCCTGTCAGTAACATTCTCCTCTCAGTAACTTCTCGTGTTGTTTATGGCAAAGCCACAGTTGTACTCCACACTTAGCTGCAGCTTTGAAAATGGAAGTTGTTTGTTTATGCATTCAATTTTGTTTTGAAAACATTTTAGTGAGAGGGTGCTGCCAGATTTCAGGAACTGGAACTGACAAATAGCTTTTCATTTTCATGTTATACATCCTTTATGCAAAAGACTTGATGGAGTCTTACCTGTGGATGAGCTGTAATCTTGATGGCAGTCTCTGACAATTATCATAGCTTAATCTACACAGTTCTTCTGAGTAAATACTGAAGTAATTTAAGAGTGATACATACACTAAGTGCTGTGTTGAATGCTTTGCTGATGCAACAAATGTTTTTTTTTCTTTTATCCTGAATCATTTTATTTTTTTCCTTTTTTTGTCATAGTGCCTTTGACTTGGTAAACATTCATCTTTTCCATGATGCTTCCAATTTAATTGCTTGGGAAACAAGCCCATCGGTTTACTCAGGAATACGGCATAAGGCTCTTGGCTATGTACTTGATAGGTATGTATTAGCCTTTCTGGCCTCTTTCAATCTCTGTGTTCATGAGCAGCTATCAAAGATGTTTCAAATGGCACACTCAGAAATGCAGGGGGGTGTGTTCTGTCACCTGAAAGTGCTTCCTGCTTGCCAGAGTTTTCTAGACAGATCACTTCATGACACTTCCTCTTTAAAGTCAAATTTTGATCGTGGGGAACCACTCTGAAGTCACCAGAATTGCAGAGTAGGAACCACACTTACTTTCTAAATGTGGTAGGTAGATCAGCTTATTTTTAGGCTGTGTGGACTCTAATGAAGCTGCCATTCAAGTGCATCTTCAGTTACAGAATAACAGATTAATTCCAGTTGGGAGTGACCTCTGCAGGTCCCTTATTCACCCCTGCTCAGAGCCGGGCTGGCTCCAGCAGCTTGTCCAGCTGAGCTTTGAGCAGCTCCCACATGGCGCTTTGTAGCTCCTCTGAGCCACACATTGCTGTGTCTGACTACCCTTGCTGTGAAACTTTCTGTCCCTGGTACCCAGCCAGAGTTTTCCTCACAGTGGTTTGTGCCCATCACCTGGATCTTTTGGCATGCACTGCTCAGCAAAGTCTGGCTTCTTCTCTCTGTAACTACCAAACAGATAAAGCCAGCAAGGAGTCCTCATGTAGACACACCTTTTCTGCAGCTTGAACAAACCCAGGTCTTTGAGACTCTCCTTGTGGGTCCCTCCACACGGAGCTTTAATCTCCACACCAGCAGGGAGCCCATCTCAGCACTGCGTGGTCAGCACTGGTGTTAGTAGAGGGGCTCTGATGGTACCGCACAGCTGGGTCACACAGCACAGAGGAGTCCCCAAAACACCCAGAAATTTAGAGCTGTCCTGGTTATAAAGCCAGGAAAAGGACAGCTTTCTTTGAGTAAGAAAAGAATGTCTCTGTGTGGGCATGGGTGTGTTGGCAGAGTGAGCAGGTATTCATTTCTCTCAGGAGGTGCCAGTCAGCTTCATGTCAGCAAACAGAGCTTTAGCTGGAGAGCAGCCGTGGCACACACTGCAGTGCACAGGAATACAGCACCAGGGTTTTCCTGCTGTTTTCCTGCCCCCAGCCCATGTGCCAGGGTGCTGCTCCAGTCCAGTTCTTTAACTGGACCCCCAGTGTGGGTGGCACCACTGCTGCTGCTCCTGGGGCAGGGGCTGGGCAGGGGCAGCTGGCCAGTGCCACCCTGTCCTTCCCAGGGCAGGGAATGGGGTCCCAGCCCAGCCAGGGCTGCTGAGCCCATCCTGCTGCCCCAGGCAGCCTTGTGGCTGTGGCCAGGGCCAGTGCCCTGCTGGCTGAGGAGCCTCTTGGGGAGCCCTGCCCGAGCCTGCTGTGCCTCTGCTGCCTGGACCTGCTCCCAGGGCATGGCTGGGCCATGGGAAGGCATCCCTGGCCACAAACAGCTCCTGGGGCTCTCTCTGGAGAGCACCTGCAAGTTACAGACACTCCTGAACAAAGTACTTTATGTGTTGGAAAATGCCTCATAGCCATTTTTCCCTGTGCAGCTTTTCACTGGAGGAGGTTCTGACATGTTGCAGTGCAGTGTAAATGCCTCTCCAGTCGTGTTCCTTGTCAAGTTTCCTTCCTGTCCGTGGGATTTCTGTGCTGTAAGGCGGTAGGTGGGATAGTGGAGCCTGCCTTTTCCCCAGCAGGGGGCTGAGCAGGAATTTCTCCCAACAGGAGTTTGCCATCATCTTTGGGATGATCCAAGGGTGAACAGGAAAAACCCAGAATTGTCTTTCTCTTGCATCGCTTGCAAAAACTGCTCACACCGTTCAAAAATGCTGGAGGCACTTGGAAGGTTTGCATAGGTGGGATATATATACATATGTCAAAGACCCCTGATTTACAGAACAGGGACTCAGGAAGATCAGATCTGCTCTTAGTGCAGGCTGAGTGCATATTCTTCAGTTCTGTTGCATAGGGATTTCTATTTCATTTTTTTCTTAGCTCCGTGGGTCTCCTTTCCCTCTCTGATGCTTTGCACGAGGGAGACCTGTGCAAACCTCTTGCATTATTTATTGCAGGCTCGTTTGCAGCATACAGTGTGCTTCATTAGCTGATTTTGGCTTTGGACCTCCCACGATGCCCTGGCCAGGATGAGGTGCAAGAGCGCGGTGTCAGTGTCAGCTGTGGGTCAGGGATGTCACGATGGTCTATCATTAAATGTGACACTGCCAAAACCTGCCCCGGCTGGGCTGTCCTTAGAAAAGGAGCCCTGCTTTGGGCTGCTGGGTGCACACAGCTCGGGCATGAATTGTTCATTTTGGAGCAGCCAGCCGCAGATCCGGACCTCCACCGAGCGCTGCCGGGCTGGGGGCACAAAGGGGGAGTTCTGCAGCACACTGAATAATGGGAAGCCCCTTTCATGGGCAGGACTAACCTTTTGGCAGCCACCAGCACACTCTATTCTGATCTGCTGATTGGGGAGGACAATACACTGAAGCTTACTTTGAATGAATGCTGCCACCAACAGTGTCCCCATTCAGGGGCTTTGGGAACCATCTTTGGCCATTGTCCCCCAGCACTCCCTCAGACAGCAGGAAAAGGGAAAGTGAGAGCAGCTAGAGGGGGGGAAGGACTTCTTTTCTTGGCTTTAATCTCTCTTTAAAGCTTCATAGATCTACATTTCCAGCTGAGCTACTGGAACTATGCAGTGTCAGATAAATACAGAAGAGAGAGGTTTCAAGCTGAGCTTTCAAATCCCCTTATCTGCATGAACTAATAATGCAGATTTAGTGCTGTTAAAAACAGAGACTGATAAGTCTTTTCCTTTAAAGCCTTTAAACTGCTAAAGAGCATTTAACAGCGATGCAGTTCAAACCCAATGAACAATGCTGAGAAGGAAAACAGTTTAATGAGCTAAACCTTCACTGAATGAAACAGAAACACCTTCTCACAGTTGATTTAGGTCACTGTGGGAGTCAGTGAAAGCTCAGTTGTGTTCACGCTGCATCTTCATAAACATGAGTTATGTACAGCCTTTTATCTGGGCAGCAGCTACCGCAGGAGCTTGGGATGCAAACCAGGGCAGGGTTTGCAGAAAAGCTCAGATGGATCTGTTTAACTCTTCAGATTGCCAGGGAAGTTGCTATCTCCACAATTATTTTAGTCCCAAAGTTTTAAGGCATAAGGAAAAAGCTGTGCAACATCACAGCCTTGGTGAGCCGGGGGAGGTTGGGGAAAACCAAGGAGAAGAATTGGGGGAATGATACCAAGTGTGTTAAAAGTTTTCTCCTGTGTGTAAAGTCTGTAATTCTAATAGCATGTTTGAGGAGTCGACAGGTTTGTTCTTTTAGCTTTAATAAAGCTTCTGCTTTAATGAAGTTTGTCCTGGAGTGATTTCGCTTTAATAGCATTAAAATTAATTAAATAGAAAGAACTCTTTTAAAGGCAGCTCACTGGTATGTGCTGAGCCAGGTTGCGTTTAATATTTGCCACTTAGCAAGGGAGAAGACGTGGTGTCTTTAAAGACCAAGAGGATTGGAATTACACTGTTGTTAAACAAATATTTGCTTGTATCTTTACAAATACGTACACAGCATACGTGTAGAAAGTTGAGGTGTGTAATGAGTCTCTGACAGTGCAAACCCAGACTGAGCCCCCAGAAGTCAGTTCTGCTGTTCCAGGTAGACACAGGTCTGCAGTCAAAACTGAATTTGTTTAAAAGGAGATAACAACATCTGCTTTATTTTTTGTGGGGAAAAAACATTCTTCCAAGCCTATTTTGGATAATTCCCATGTACAGTAAGCCCTGTTTGCATAATACTTGGTTTTTTGTATTTTCTGAAGTTGGAGGATGTCAGCTATAGGTAAGAGAGGAAAATAATTTACATTTTGGGTTAATTTTTCTTGCATCTGTTGTAACCAATGCTTGTGCATTTCATATATTGGTACATTAGTCATGTCCTGCAGCCACTTGACAGGGAAAAGTGCATGAATGCAACACCCAGGCTGGGAGGGAGGAAAAAGCTGCAGGATGGGGCCCTGCAGAGTGGAGAGTTTGGGAAGGGCAGGACGTGAAGTGTTAGCCTGATCTGTGGCTCTTGCTGTGCCAGCCATCTAAACTTCCTGAAATTATCTCGAGCATTGAGATCCATAAAATGAGTGTGGTTTTTTTTAATGAAAGTGACAGTGCTCTTCTGTTTTCCTATTGAAATGTTCCCTGGCCTAGTTCAACAGAAACATTTTTACATTACAACTGTGAAATCTTGGCATAAAGCTCCCCTTTGTGCCCTTCATTATTTTCTCACAAATATAGTCCATTGTCACATAGCTGAAGTTAATTTGATCAACATTGGGACATTTAACTTTTATGTCCGGTCAAAGGAGCTGTTTCATGCTGATTTTGAGTATTGAAAAGAAATGATTGCCAGAAAAATAATGTTACTATTAACAATTCAGAGCAATTAGTTTCCCAGGGAGAGGCGATGTGATGCACTGGCTCCACACAACTATTCTTTGTCATTTTATGGATGCTCATCAGTCAACTGTCACCTCTTCTCAAAGACCCCTCCAATCTAAATGTTTCTCTTTGGGCTTTTCCCAGAACTAGCAGCTGAATGAGCAAAAGAAAAGCCACTTAGTTTCTAGGCAAAGGAAAACTTTGCTCTAAAGATCTGGGTCATTTGGGAAGATGCTCAAAGCAGCTCGCTTTAGGAGGGCTTGGGATTTTTGTTTTGGTTTGGTTTTGTTTTTACTTTATTTGTTTTTTGCCACAGTGATTCTAACGTGAGCCTTCAAATGAGTACTGAAATTTCTGTGTATTCAGATAGAAAGCACTCTCAGGGCAAATAAACCTTCCAGCCAAATGTCTTCTAACAAAGGTTTAAACCCCTGGATCACATTCAAATCAATGGCTTTTCATTAAACACCCGAAGCTCAGCTCATTAATATTCAGTCATTCTCCCCCTTAAGGGAAGGTTAAGTGCTCTCAAAATTAGCGTGTTTGGATAATATGCTTCTTAAAGAGTAAATCCAGCAAAATTGTCTTGTTACTCTCAGCCTGTCAGATACAGCCAAAGTCACTTTTCCTTGCTCCTTGTTTTTCTGCTGCCTTGAGCTTTGGCATCTTTGATGCAGTTGTCAAAAATTCAACTCATGTGTCCTTCCTCTCTGCACAGACACATTTTGAATTTTATTTAGGTTATATTTTTAGCAGGAAAATATTTTTGTACTGGTGTGCATTGTAATGGAAAGCATACACTAGTATAATTTTAAGGACACAATAAATCCAGTCCCATATCAAGTGAATGATAATTTTTGGTCATCCTACTGCCATTTGGGCAGTAATGTTGCCCTTATTTTGTTATTTTCAGCATTTGGAGCTTTTTTTTCTTCTTCTTCTTTTTGGCTTTATAAACTGAAGAGATTGTAATAAATTTTCAGTTTTCATTATTCCAATGGTAAATATCTGATTTTTCTCTTATGATAAATCTCTGTGAACAGTGCCAGGTTTGGAAGCGAAGATCTGAGATCCAAAATCCAGCACGTGAGATACTTGCAGGTATCACAGAGAAAGATGTCATTTAAAGTAAAAACAGACTGCACTGAGGCAGTTTTTGCTGTACCTGTGAACAGATCTGTGGCTCTTTCAGAGCAAATGCTGCAGGTGAAGCTCTGAGGGTTCCTGCAGAGGTTTTAGCCAGGGGTTTGCCCACATAGTCGCTGTCCTGCAGCGTGGCTGTGGGTCCTGGCAGAGCCCCTCTCTCCTTCCTGCAGTTCTCCATCAGCAGCAGCTCCTGGAGCTGCCCTGCTGTGTCTGTGCTGGCAGAATGCTGTGAGCAGCAGCCCTGGTCCCAGCAGAGTGTGTGCAGTTAAACATGGGATGCAAAAAAAGGGAATACCCCTTAAAAAAGAAATTACTGCTAGTGACTTGTTGCCTGCTTGATTTTGCTCAGAAAGTGGCTTTGTATGAGAATGTGCAGAGTGCCTCATGTTCTCATTGAGTTACATTTCTCTCTTTACTGTAATTTGTTCCTGAGAGAGCCTGGAGCTGGATGAAGATAAGTCATTAGTGTCCAGCTAAAGGTGACACTGACATCAGCATCCATTGTGGTCTGTGCTTTTTCAAATCTCCCATCCTATAGCCATATCTTCTAGGATAGCTGTGATTCAATTAAGAAGAATCTATATGGGCTGTTGATCCAATTCTTATTCATTTGCAGAGAAATGAAAATAAATTGCTATTGTGATTTTATTTACAATGCTGTCTGTGAGCTGATGGTTCTGAAATGGAGAATGGTTGTTCTGCTCCCATTGGAGCTGTGGGCACCTGGCCAGCAGCCACCCTGCAGGTTTAGACTCCCATAAGGTGGGAGCTTTGTGGGGGGAGGCTGTGGGCTCTGCATCCTGTGTTCCATGTCCTGGAAAGACTGGATCATCCCTGACAGGGAAATACTCACCTGGGAGGGACAGGGCTCCCAGCCTGGGCTGGGGCTGGCTGGGCAGGCACTGCCCAGGGCTGGACAGGTCACTCCACGTGGCTGCCTCACCTGCTGTGGAGCTTCTTTATATCCACCCCATCCCTGCTGGCTTTAAGATGTACCCGGGATGAGTTATTTTCTCACTCCAGCAAGGAAATGGGTCCTGCTGCTTTTATATCCACCAGAATTTTCATTGTTCAAACCTAATGTTGACAGCTCTCAACTTTTTTGATCCCCGTGCTCTTTGGAAAGAGGGTTGTTCCCTTCTCTTTAGCACTTCAAACGTTCCTGTCCTCACCCCTTTTTTGTTCCCTCTCTTAGCTCTTGGTGCTCCACTGTAGTGTGATTTTCAAAGGGATAATGTAAAATTGGTTGCTCGTGAGGTTTTCTCAGCATTGAGCATTGTTTAGTCCTTTGTTAGTGAATTCTCTCTGGGTCTGAGCCATTTGCATTGCCCTTTTCTGGGAAGGTTTGGGTTTATTTTTAATTCCCCGTGGCCCTGAGCCCAGCTGCTCCCCAGGCTGGGTGGTGGGAGCAGGTCCCCAGCACTGGCAGCTCTCTGATGGTGTGTTCTGTGTCCTGTCTCCATCTGCTGCCCATGCAGCCAGCACAGAACATGGAACTGGAAAAGGTGCTTGTTGTAGGTCTGGCAAGACCCAAATCTGGCAAAATTCCTTAACCATTGCAGCACTGTTCCCATCCATGAGCTGTTTGGGACAGACAGTGTCTTTGGGCTGAGTTTTTCTACATAGGTCACAAAAAACACTTCTCTAAGCCTTAGCAATGGGTCAGTATCCTGTGGCCACATATCCTGGTTATTTCTGTCTCACTGTTTGTACTTTTGGCTCTAAATGAACAGAGGGTTTTGGCTTTGCTCCCCACATTTGAGCCCAGTGGAGCAAGAAGGAAGAGCTGGGATGTCTTGGGCTTCATTCATTCAGAGAGGGCAGTGACCTCGTGTGTGCTGAGCACCCAGGCCAGCAGCACTGAAGAGCTCAGGAACTATGTGGAAGGATGTTAATATTCCATGATAAAGCAAAGATTCCAAAAGACATACAGTTTCTCTGGTTTCTTCTTGTAGTTTTCTCTTGTATCAGCTGAGGAGCATGAAAATTTCTTTGTATGCTAACTCCGGTGCTGTAGTGCTGTGCTGCCTGCAGCAGAATTGACAAGTCCTTACATCATTATCCAGGGCTGCTATTTCATTAGGCGAATGTCAGTGTCAGGTAAGATCATGGGTTTGTCAATATAATGAAAATACCAGTCAAGTGAGGAAAAAGTCACAATTTTCCAGCTCTAAAAATTGATTTTTATTGCTCTTCTTGTAATCCTTTCTTTGGATTAAGTATTTATTATTGATGTGGTCTTTCTTTTAATCTTAATAGCTGCTGACATTGTAATTAATTAAAAAATACAACATTTTTGCCCAAATGGCACTATATTGAAATTAAAAGTGAACATCACATATTAGTTAAACAGCCCTGGCAAATGTCTTGAGTGCTAAGATGATTGCCTAAGCTTCTTGACAATTCCCTTCATCTTGCTGTATGGTGCTTGACCTTTTGAGATATTTTGGTGTTATTAATAGGTTTTAGCCATTATATCAGAAAGAACAAGGCACAAAAATATTATAAACTTTATCTTTTTAATGACAGCACTACACCACCTTGGGCATGCCAATGAAGGCACTTCCATTATGGCTCTTGAGGCACACTTAAACTATCAGTCACCAGGTAACTTGTACTCAGAACTGATGAGGGTTTTTCTGGAATTTGTCTCCAAATGTGTATTTGAAATTGCAGAAGGGTGCGAGCTGAGCACCTTGGAGCTGCAGAGGGAGGGGGTACACGGGTCAGGGTTCTCTGTCAGAGCTGTCTCTGAGACCTCTGCTGCAGGGCACCAGCTCTCCGGGTGCAGGTGTTTGAGTAAAACTTTAAAAATTGAAAGCAGCGCAGATAGGAGCAGCAGAAATCCGTCTGGTCTGGGTTGGTGTAAGCCAGAGCCGTGTTTCCATCCTCTAGGGTTCAGCTCCTTGGGGTGTCTGCAGCACCAGGTTTCAGTGCTGAAGTTCCTGAGCTTTCCAGCAGAAGTCACTGCAGGAGCTGTCACTGCAGGAGCTGTCACTGCCCTGCACTCAGATCCCTGGAGAGGAGGGTGTGTGTGACCCTGCTGTCCCCAGCTCACCTGCCGCCCCAGCAGAGCGTGGCCAAACCACTTTAGTGAGGGTTCCTGCTGGGGTGGGGTCCTGGCTGGGCAGGAGGGCAGTGCAGGATGTCCTGGGCAGTGACCCTGCCTTGGGCAGCCCAGCTCTGCCTCTGCTGTGTCCACTGCACACAGAGCCTGTGGCTGCCAGCCCTGCTCAGGGCAGTAAACACAGGGAGCAGTTTGTCCTGAGAGGTGATGCAGGAGCTGATCCTCTTGTCTCGGTGTGTGAGTTGTCATTTCATGTTCCTTCACTGAGGAGAGGGCATTTTATACAGGCAGTCACATCTTAAGGTCCCTTCCAACCCAAACCATTCTGATTCTCTGTCAAAGCTTTTGTGTCTGTAACCCCCATGTGTGGATAATGCACAGAAATAAATAAATTGGAGAGATGTGTGACAAAGATGGAACGGCTCATATCAGCTGGTATTTATCTTAAACACATTTAGTTATTAGAAAAATTTGCTCACTGAATAAAATATGGCTTGACCTTTGGATTGTTTCTTCCCAAGAAATGTGACAGTGTCCCTCCTTCTGCCCCATTCAGCCTGCTTGGCAGAGCTGCACGGTTTTTGTTTTGTTTTGTTATGTTATTGTTGTGTTTTAAAAAAACCAAAACCCTCGAGCCCCTCTTTTCAGCAGTGTCAAGTTAGGATGAATTGGCCAGGGAGGCATGTTTATAGACTGTGTGAAGAACTTTGTCTTTGTGTGGGAATGCTGGTGACACTGGTATGGCTTGCCTGAATGAACTGTGATGCCGTGGCTAATAAGGTGTCCTGCTGAGCGTCCTGCAGCCTTTCTCAGACCTCCCACCTAATGCCATTCAGCTCCAGCTCAGTGGAGCTAATTTTTCCCATTCCCTCAATTCTTTAGGCCTCCTTACAAACAGAAAAGTCAACGTTCACACCGAGGAGAAGATAAGTGCTTTAGGAAATAATCGTGTAAACAGAATGTTACCTTCTGACCTGCTGCTGATACCTTGGTCTGGGACAAAACCCAGCTGGCTATTGCATTCGACATGGCTATTAAAGGAATAATGCTGCTGATCCTCCTTACAAAGTGCCCTGAGAAATGGTTTAGCCAAATCACAGTGCCTCTTGTCACACTGAATCATGTTCAGCTGCTCTCTTCCATGACCAAACTGCTGATATTTAACTGCTTCCTTGTCTCCGTTCTGTGAAGAGGGGACAGTGCAGGAGGGGAAAAGTGTGAAAGCAAGGGGAAGTTGATCCCATCATTTTCTGGCTGAATTTCAGTGCTTTGAAGTATGTTTACAGTGCCCCACACAGCATTTATAAGAGAGGTGCATTTCAACAAGTAACTTTATTTTCAGCTACAACGAGTACTATAAAATAAATTGCAAAAGGATTTCGGTGATTCCAATTGAACAGAATAGTTCAATTTAGGACTGCAGTGAACCCTGTTCTGTGTAGCAACTGAAATTAATAAATGAGCTCAGATTTCCATTGAGAAGAGGAACCTCTGCCTCTGCCTTGTTTTGACTCTTGGTGGGGATGTGGCATTCCCTGGGTGGCTCTGATGGACACAGCAGAGCAAGGATGTCTCCAGTGCAGCACAGGAGCTTCTTTCTGGGCCTGTGAAGCTCTTACTGATACCCAGAGTGAGCCAAATTGCAGCTGTCAGACCAAAATAAGAATTATATGTATTTATTTTGCAAATTTATTTTGCAAAGAAATTGCAGTAGTAATTTAGTGTTAATTTGCGGTGACAATCAAGTTTACTCCTTAAAAAAAGTAAAAATCTTGGATTTAACTCATCAAAACATTTCAGCATGGGGATATCTTGGACTGTAAATTCTACTTGAAAGTAACAATTGCTTGAATGTTTTCTTCTCTTACTGCCCTGTCATGCCTGAAAAGCTTTTCAGCTGTTTCATTCTGCTTGTCTGCCATTTCTCAAAATACAACACAACAAGATGTGAGGACAAACAAACACTTACCCATTCAGTGCAGAACTTTCAGTGTAATGCCATCAATTAAAAATGTAGAATTAGTTTGAAACTGGCTAAATAATGAAGGTAATGTGTTCCAGGCATGAAGAATCTGTTATCAAGGACTCCCTGTGCAATTACAAGTTCGGTGTTTTTGGAACTGGTGGAGGAGAAATGATCTGTGGTGTTTATAGTAGTGTGCTCCAAAGTTTACCAGGGACAGCAGTAAGCCCAGATAGGAGTGTACTTTTTTCCCAGTGCAGCTGATTTTCCAGTTTGTTATATTGATTGATTTGCCAGATTGTTACATTGATTTCCAAAATATGCAGAAGTAAAGATCTTTCTTTGCTATGTTTTAAAACATGTTAAAAACTCTTTTCCCATAAGTGATTCCTTCTGGAGCAGGAGCAAAGGGTGAGAAGGGTGAATGTGTTCTTCCATGCTTTTCAAAATGAAGACTTCTCTTTCTGGAAAGGAGGGGCTGGCTGTCATCTGTTGGAAAATTTTGTTTCATTTGCATCATAGTTCTGGATCCTCTGTGAAGCCCTGTGCCCTCCTGGTGGCCTTGCACAGGTCACAGCAGCATGGCTCTGGTGACCTGCTGTGTGTGCTGGCATGCAGGATGTGGAAGTCCCTTTGTACACTCATCAAATCTTGGTTTGTCATAAGCTATCTAAGCTGTAAGGAATAGAGCCTTCAGGTGTGCTGAGACCCTTTGGGATGAGCTGTTAAAGTTGTTAAAGGAAATGGCACTGAGTCCTCCCACTAAAACCACAGGATGTGGTGACATGGGTGACATGGGCTGCTGCTTTCCTTTTATATAGTTCAGATTTGTCACTTCATTGAGTGATTCATGGTGGCAATTTAAAGGACTATTTGATTGGTGGTTAAAGAAAGTATATTTTTTAGAAACCAAAAGCAAAGGAGAATAACATAGATTTGAAGCCTTCCTAGTTTTTCTGCAAGCATTCATTCTCTTTTAAAAAATTTGTCTTCTGAATTCTCAGTTGCCTGCACACATGTTGAACTGTACATATTTATGGCTTAGAACATGAAAACACAAGGAACAGAGGGCTTTAGTTTAGCTCTCAGCCCAGTGCTACCTCCTTGCCATGTCCCTGGGCAGGCTGGCAGGGGTGGCAGTGCCCATTTCTGTGCAGTGCCCTCAGTCCCCTGCACCTCCCCAGGGCAGGGACATTGCTGTGCCCTTCATTGTCAGCTGGCTCTGAGGGCACAGTCAGGAAAACTGGTGCTTGTGCCATGGATTCAGGGCAGTTTTAGGCACCAGGAAATGTTTCAGCACAGAGCTATCAGAGTTCCCAACTGCTGAAAGAGGTCCAAGGTTAGGGAACTCTTGAATTGACAGTAAGCTCCACTTACTAAGAGTAAGTAATGGCAAGGACAGGAGGTTACATCCATGTATTGAGTCAGCTGAAGGAATTTTCACTGTTAGGTACCCCACATCACTTAGTGAGTACATAAATGTGTGCATCCTTTGCTGTGCCACTGTTGGGAATTCTCTGTGCACCTGAATTAATTTCCCCACCTGTGAGATGTGACAGAAGCATCATTCTGGAGAAGTGACATTTGGACTCCATCACGAGACACTCTTCCTAAAATGTCCAACACAATAAGCTACAGGGGGAGAAACTGGACAAAATTATCAGTTGTAGAGCTGATTGATTAGTATGCAAATCATGTTTACATCAGGTAATGTGCAGGACTATGAAATGGCTGAGTTTTAATTAATTGATCAGAAGCAGACTAATCAGCTGGTTCAGTCATCAGTCTGGAGACATTTTCACAGACTATTTTTGGAATAGTCTGTTTAATTGTAAAATCTGTCTGCATAATTCAATCACAGGCATGGTTCTCATAATCCAAATTTGTTTCAATAGGCCTTCAGTGGACCTTGATGGCATTCCTGCAGTATCTGTCACTCCTCTGCCAGCAGTAAATGGCAACGAGCAGAGCCAAAGCTGATACTTGACTCAGGACAGCTGGAAAAGCAAAGTCTGTTGTTCTGATGTGGAAGTTGCAGATCTGATTTTGCAATTGATAGTGTTAGCAAAATGTGGCAATGTAAATGGTTTAACTTCTAAGTTCTCATTTTCCTTCAATTTTCCATGAGGGCACTAATCAAACTAATGTTTTGTGCAGGTCAGGAGTGACAGGTTTTTCTCAGGGCTTGCTGGGAGCTGACAGTGGGCAGTATTTATTAACAGTGCCTGCAATAATCTGTCAGCTAAATGGAGGATTGGAGATTTTCATAGCAGAAACAGATAAGTCTTTGCAAGAGATTTTCTTCAAATGATCAGTGTCTTAGGCCCAATGCACACTATTTTTTCCATAGAATAATATTCCTTATGTAATAGATTACTGTTGATGAAAACTGTGAGATGTTTTCAGAGGAGAAGCAGTATCTCATTGCAGATCCAGTGTCACAGCTCTTTCCTTACAGCTCTGAGGATGAATGGATGCAATGCCAGAATTAAAAGCCATGTGAAACAAAGTGAATCTGAAACAATTGTCCCTGGGCAGCACTGCTGGCCAGAGCCTCACCTGTGGGTGTGAGCCCTGCCCCAGGCTCACCTGCCCTTCCTGCCGGTGTAGTGCTCACCTGGATGTTCCCAGGGTGTTCACAGCCTGGTGCCTGCGTTCACTCCTCCCCTCTCACCTCTTGCATGCCCAGGGGGGTTCTGTGCATCTTGTCTGTATGAATTCTTTGTGGCTCTGGCAGTCAAGTTCTGGGTGTTTCATATCTTCTCAGCCACTGATAGATGAATTATATTGATTCCTGGTTTGAAAATAAGTGTGACTTGTTGGATTTCTAAATGCCAAGATCTGTAGAAGCTGTAAAATTGTGTATTGTTGAGAGTACCTCCCAACTGTTGTTAATAATAGATCGGCTAATAATATAATGACAGTTTTTAATAATACAAGATTTGAAAGATGGATAGCAATCCCATATCTCCCTGGGTAGGACTGAGCAAAGGCTTGAGGAAAAAGTCAATCTTCACAGCTGGAGCAATTACTTGTTAGGTGTTATCTACGGCCTCAGCAAAAATGTGCTGTGAACAGCCCAGAGAGCTGTGTGGAAAGAGCTCAGTGTGACACATGGGATGACTGATGTCCAGCCCTACCATGTCACTTCATGTGGTTCACAAAGTACCCAAAAACACTGGTAACATTGCTTATGTATCAGTTATATTGGTTATATATTTATATATTATATATATATTGGTAACATTGCTTATATATCAGTTATATATTGGTTATATATTTATGTATTATATATGTATTGGTAACATTGCTTATATATCAGATATATATATATAATATATATATGTATTGGTAACATTGCTTATGTATCAGTTATATATTGTTTATATATTTATATATTATATATATGTATTGGTAACATTGCTTATATATCAGTTATATATCGGTTATATATTTATATATTATATGTGTATTGGTATCATTGTTTATATATCAGTTATATATTGGTTATATATTTATATATTATATATATGTATTGGTAACATTGCTTATATATCAGTTATAGATTGGTTATATATTTATATATTATATATATGTATTGGTAACATTGCTTATATATCAGTTATATATTGGTTATATATTTATATATTATATATATGTATTGGTAACATTGCTTATATATCAGTTATAGATTGGTTATATATTTATATATTATATATATGTATTGGTAACATTGCTTATATATCAGTTATATATTGGTTATATATTTATATATTATATATATGTATTGGTAACATTGCTTATATATCAGTTATATATCGGTATATATTTATATATTATATATGTATTGGTATCATTGTTTATATATCAGTTATATATTGGTTATATTTATATATATATGTATAGGTAACATTGCTTATACATCAGTTATAGATTGGTTATATATTTATATATTATATGTATGTATTGGTAACATTGCTTATATATCAGTTATAGATTGGTAATATATTTATATATTATATATATGTATTGGTAACATTGCTTATATATCAGTAAACTCAAACATATTCTGAACCCACCATTCATTCTGCATTCCTAATTCTTACCTGCCCAAAACCATATCCTCAGACTTTCCAAGGTGTGAAGGAGCTCCATGATACCCTCAAGATTTCCATGGTCCCCAAATGCCACTTCTGCAAGAATTGTGTGAGCTGCTGCAAATGCACTTTCTGTCAGCCAGGCATGGGAAATCAGGTGCAATATTGTACAGGGGCTGGAGACAGAATTGCCTAGGCAAAGAAAATCAACTGGAAAATATGGTTAATATATTTGAGCAGTATAAACTTGCAGTTTTGATGGTTCCAATAATTATTTCTGAGACTGTGCTTAAGGACAACATGTGTGTCTTTGTACATTCTTACATATATGTAAAGCTGAATGACAGGTTTGCTCTGTTTTCTTTTTTTTTTTCCAGAATTATAGATCAGCGGTTTGAGAAAGTTTCGTATTTTGTCTTTGGAGATTTCAACTTCAGACTGGATGCCAAAGCAGTAGTAGAGGTAGGACTGCTCTTTTTCTTCTGTTGTAGACCCTAGCAGGTTTGATTTCTCTTTTTTTTTCCCCCTGTAGAAAACATAAGTGAGTTAACAAAGTAATGTTAATAGTGACATCAGACTTGGCCAAGACTACTTCTAACAGGAATATCCAACAAGTAACTAACATTGTGTGGTTGTGACTTTTGGCATCTCCTTATAGCTCACAGTAAATCAGATTAATTTCCTGCAGACAGAGGAAGTGCTGCATTACCTTCCCACTCTGAGGAAAAACAAGAGACATTTCCTAAATGTCCATGATAGAACTCCACACTTTCAAAGTACAGGCTGCCATCAGTACAGACCTTTGTGCCAGTAGCATCTTGATGTGGAAGGGTGACTGGGAGATTTGGATAAAGCCAAAAGAATGTTCTAAACCTTTTTCATTTTGAGTTGAGATAACCTTGACTTGACTGCTGGAGCTCCAGGTAAGGTGGTGTCAGAAGTAACACCCAGACTGAAAACCAGTTTAATCTGATGGTTTTCCCACTTTAATTCTCTGAGGTACTGCAGTGTCTTTTTGGTGTCCTTGAGGGTAGGCATGTATCTTTTGAGCCAAAAGTTTTTATTTTGTAACTCGAACTGGGAATTGTCCTGTGTGCCAAGGCTGGCTTCCCCCATTCAGGTGGGTGCTGTTCTCCTTCCTTACCTGATGGGGAGTCCATCTGTTGAAGAGCAGGAGTTTGATGCTACAGCACTGCATATGGAACCAATAACTTCTTCTAGGAGTCCTTTCTGTAGGGCTGTCATTTAGCCAAGAAGCTTAAAGGAGAGCTGAAATGAAAGTCAAGTCACTAATTCAGAAAATGCAGCTTCATACTGCATTTGGTGAGGGTTAAAACCTGCTCTGCTGCCCTGAGGCTGCCACAGTTATCAGCAATGGTCAGAGATCACTTGATAGTGATCACTTCAAAGAACCTGTTGTGTCTTTTTTCTGCACTGGTGGTGTGATGGTGATTGAGGATGTTGCTGTCTGAGAGCCCCTGTCAGGCACCCTGCACTTAGCTCCTGCACTCAGCACTGATGAGGGTGCCCCAGCTTCTCCTGCCTTACACACTGCCAGCAGTCTGCAGGACTGGAACTGCAGAGGGGGTTTGCTTTAGTACCAATTCATTAACATTTCTGTGTTTATATCTGTGAGTTTCAGAATCATCGCCATTAAACAAAGCAGTGTCACTCACCCCAAACGATGGAAACTGAGTGAGCTGCAGGGTGAGCCCAGGGGGTTCTGAGCACTCTGCACCTGGAGGGTGCTTTATGTTGCTGCATGACAGCAAAAAAGGTGTAATTGGAAGGTGAATCAAATTCATTTTCTCATTCTTCCTATCTAAGATGCACGCCTGTGTGAGTGTACAAAGCACTAGAATAATACAGAATTTCTGTTGGGGTTTTTTTATAAGTCACATAGCCCAGTAATCAGAACTTCACCCAGATACTCTGCAATGTTAATTAATAATGTAATTAATAATAATTACATTATTAATAATAATGTAATCAAGCATAATTGAAGTTGATTTAGAAACTTTCACTTCCAGTTTATACATGGACAGCTAAAGTCACAGTAAGTTTGTTTTGCAGTGTTCTGTTCTTGGTGCAGTTCATAAATCTGCAAGAAGCAGTTGTCTGATGTGTCTGGGGCTGCTCTGGGCACCAGGACATCCTGAGGGAGTTAACAGTCAGCCTGCAGCACTGGCAGTAAGGGCTGGCTCCTGGGTGACCCATCAGTTCCTGAAGTAGAATTTGGAAGGACAGAGCTACAGGCCAGCCCTGGAGGGAGTTGTCCTGGATAGGACCTGGTGGTCTGGCTGTGTTTAAGATCCAGGCCCAAATGACAAGTGTCTGTGAGGGCTGTGACTCCAGTGTGCCATTTTCCTGGGGCTGGCACAGTGCTGTGACTATGGCAGGGTGCTGTGACCATGGCAGGGTGCTGTGACCATGGCAGAGTGCTGTGGCCATGGCAGGGTGCTGTGACCATGGCACGGACAGCTGGCAGAGCAGGGCAAGAGCAGCCAGAGCTGCTCCTGTCCCAGAGGCTCAGTGCCAGCCCAGGGTGAGCCCCTGCTCAGCTGGAACCTCCCACTCCCAAGGCTGTCCCAGCCCATGCTGGTCATTAAACGTGTTCCCATGCAAATTAAGCACTCCTTGGACTATTCAGCAGTGGAGTTAATACTGGGAATTGTAAGGGTTAATCCATTGACCTGTCATCTTTGTGTATGTTACTAAATTTATCTCTGCTTTTCTTGCTGACCTTTTGAATTCCCTCTTGAGACCACAGCTGCTAAAGGCTGTAACACTGAGATGCTACAAGCAGTACTTGTGTTGTGTAAATGCAGGCTGTGCTTACATCATAAAGATGTGGACTGTTTGTAAATAATTTCCCAATTAAGCCATTTAAAGGGAGAACCTGAGAGCTGTTCAGGATGTGGAGTCCAGACACTGATGTGCAGTGTCCTAAATCAGATGCAAAAAATGTTGTGCATATTAATTCATAATTAATTGATATAAATCATTAATATGTAATTTATTGAATGCTTATGGGAGCCTTAATTTAGAATCACATTGCTTTCTTTGGTAGGAAAATCTGCTTTCCAGTTGTTGGAGGCTGTTGGCACGGGGGCAGTGCCAGGTGTTGCTGCTGAGGTGGCACCAGTGAATCTTCAGCTGTGTTTGCTGGGCAGTTCCTGCCCTTGGCAGCATCCCTGGGGCCAGATCCCAGCACATCCCACTGGGACTGAGCAGCCCAGCTGGGGCCAGTGTCTCTCTTTGAGGAAGCTGAATGCCAGTGCTGTCATTTTAAAACACCCAGAAAATCTTCCATTGGAGTCCAGCCCCTTGGAGAACACCACCCGCTCCAGCCAGCAAAAACAGCCCTTGTGCTTACAAAATGTATTTAGTAGGGCAGTAACTGCAAAAGAAAAATCTACATTTCCTCGGGTTTGGGTCACTTTAAGGTGTGCTGTGAGACCTGAATCTTCTGTCAGGTAAATTCACTGGATCCTGTATTGGCAAAGGTGGCTGAGGATTTGCTGCTGTTTAAATTCAAAGTTTTGCTTACTGGATTTCTTTTTTTAAATGCTAGACTTTTTTGGGTGTTGCAGCATTCTGATTATTTGCCTGCTGCTTTCAGATACCTTCCAGCACCTGTATTCCCAGTACTTATGGAAGTGTTTGCAACATAAAAAATGATACAAACTTTTATATTGGTTCAGCTATGAATTCTAGTCTATATCCACAGCTTCTCTGCAGGGTCTCTAGTGCAAGTGTTGTCACAGCATTTCACAGAAGCATGAATTTGTGATGTTTCTTCGTGTAGGAGACAGCTTTCCAAAAGTTTTTTTAAAAATGCTTTTTCCAGAAGTTCTGCTCTACTCTTTCAAAGCTAACCCAGGTCGCTGTAATCTCTGCACTTACAGAAGTACATTGCAAATGTGTCATTGCATGTGTGCCAAGGATACCTTTTCTGTTTCTGGAAAATTATCTACTAAAATTCAGTAGAAAGGAGATTTGATGAGGTGATTTCAAAGAAATCTGCAGCAGCAGTGAGACATGCTGTAGCTGAACTTGAAGAATATTCCAGAAATTTCATCTTTATTATGAGTTAGTGTTTTGGTTCTTTAAAAGGCAACACATTACACGCTTGAAATGAGACAACTTGACTGTCAGCTGAATAAAACCAGGATACTGAAATCTCTGAACATGTTAAGAGTAAGAAGAGAACAGGAGTTTGTGAGGGGATGAATGAGGTGGTTTATCACCAAGAACTGAGCAGGTCCCGTTATTTTTGTTTGAGGTGAGAGATTAGAGAAATGAAGTGGCTGTGGGTGAGCACATGGAAGGAGTAAGTTAATTCTCTGGGCTGTGGTGGCTGCTGCAGAGCTTGTGGGGTTCCTGCTCTGATGGGTCCAAGCCCACCCTGATCTCCACCTTTACCTGGTTTTTAATGCAAACAGCTGGGTAGCATCTCTCATTTTCTGTGGCTGCTCAGGCTGGTGCAGTGAGGCAGCAGAGCTGGTGCAGTGTCTGTGGCAGAGCAGGGGGTGAGTGCCAGTGCCCAGGGCTGCACCTGGGGCTGCCCTGCAGGGCTCGCTCTTCTTTGATGCAGGGGGCTGAAAAATGAGAGATTTCCTGTTCCAGCTGGCCCAGGCACTGTGCTGGAGCTTGGAGCTGCTCCTCTCCTGTGCCCTGCCCCAGCCCAAAGCTGCTGAGCTCCCAGCTTTGGCTCTGATATCCAGAATATTTCTGCTCCTGTCCCAGTTTACCACTCCTGCTCTGTTTTAGGCACCAGTCAAGTGTTTCAGGTGGGTTTAGAGCAAGGAAGAATATTTTTTTCAGTCAGCTGGCCATAGTAACAATCTGTATTAATCTCTGAGAATTACTTTAACATTTAAAGGAGTGATTAATTGAAACTCTAAACTGTAAGTCTTCCTTGTCCAATACATCCATTTTAGGAAAGTATAAACAGGCCTAAGAAACTGAGTTTATTTAGACTGTTTGGGAGTAAAAATCTCTTTCTGAGACTGCTGATTCAGGAGTCTCTTAGAAAAGTACCTGGTACTTCCAAGAAAAAAAATTCTGAAGTTGTGTGTATGTGCTCCTCAGTCCCAAGAACAGCAGCTCTGTAACAAGTTCCATTTTTCAGGCTTTAGGAGAGACATTGATCACAAAATCCATTTGTTCAAGGTAAACCATAGCCTTGCCTTGTATCCAGGAAAAAACAGGTTTTATTTTTTCCTCACTAAAGCACATTTTGTTAGGGTTGGTGGTAGCTTGGCAAGCTGGAGCAGGATTAAGTGTATCGTATATGAAAATTTATAAAGGTAGCAACAGAAGTGATATTTCAGGACTGCAGGCATTTTGGCCTATAAAAAGCTTCCAAGCTCTACCTGCAGAAAAGGAAGTAATGTCCTCATCTTAAAACTCACAATTAACCTTGTCCACCCACCCTGTCTGCTCCATGGGCGACAGTCAACCAGAATATTTCCTTTCTAGACTTCTGCCAAGAAGCCCTTTGATAAGCCAGGACTGGAATTGCTGATTAAATGTTTTTTAAAAGGCAATAACTGCTCATAAGAATTTACATGTCTGGCTCCATCATTCCCTTGTGCCTCTCTGCCACCTCTGACCATGTGATTTTATATTATCTGTTAAAACAGGAACTTCATTCTGCTTGACTTTTTAGCTCCCACTGTGCTGCTGCTGCTGCTGCAGGGAATCCCATAATTTGCATTTGATCATGATGTCTTGGCACACCGTGCTCTTTCCTGGTGAGCACGCCAGGGCTGTGGAATCCCTTTATCCAGGGCTGTGGAATCCCTTTATCCAGGGCTTGTGCCAGCAGAGCTCGGAGGAGCCAGCGAGTGCTGCAGGCAGCAGCTCCTCCTCTGAGACACCACTGGCTCTCTTTGGAACTGACATCTCTGCTTCAGAGGAAAAGCTCATGAACAACTTTTCACATCTGAATAACTGATTTCCATCTTACTCAAATCTGAAGAAATATTTTAAATTGAGTTTGTTTCATCCCATGCATTGGACACTAACAAGGATCTTTGCAAACTCCAGGCAACAAACGATCCATTAGTAATTGTCATGAAAAAGATTAATAGTTAATTAGACTATAATAACTGATTTGAAAAGCTGATTCAAGTGAGGTAGTCAGGTGATGGATGGATGTGGAGACTTCATTACCTTCTCCTTGGTACAGATGTGCCAGGTCACTGTGAGGATGAGGCTCTGCTGTCCTCGTGCATTCAGGAGACACCACCACCAACCTGGCTCCCTTGTCAGGTGCAGCTGTTTGTGTGTGTGTGCATATTTTTTTATGTAAGTAATATTTGCAGGAGATGCTTTGAATGCATCAGGAAAAGGGCATGAAAGAATTGCACATTCTTGTTACAAACACAGCAATAATTTTCTTTTTTTTTTTAATTCTGACTTATTTTGCTTTGAGAAACCAGTAAAGTTCCATAGCATTAAAAATACTGACATGGCATAAAAAGCAAGGTTATGTTGTTGTGGGTGAACTCAGTTGTGCCTCCCTGTTCCAAACCAAACCAAACCAGATTGTTACCTTTCCTGGGCAGTGATAACAGGCAAGTTATCACTGATACCATTTGGGATATCAGGTGCAACCATTTAATTAATGGCCAAGTGGAGAGCTCCAGGAGGACCTGCTCTATAGTGGCTGGTCCTTGAAAACTGTTACAGGGTTCCCTTCCCCAGTGAAGTGATGCTAAACCATTCCTCTAAGAGAAAAAAACACATTGCTTTATTTCTGAGGTAAACATCATGGAATAAATCAATAGCTTACAAGTTTCAAGTCATGTTTTCATTCCAGTCAGGAAAGCATGTAAAATCCCAGATTGGTTTTATAATCTCAAACAGTTCTCAAACTGTAAAACCCTTCCTCTCATAAAGATTTTAATATTCTTTACAAGCTCAAATGTTTCTAGGAAATGCTGGAAACAGCATCCTTTGTAAAATGAAAGTGTAATAAATATTTGTTAAATTAAAATGCATACAATTTCAGGTCTAATAAGGAGAGCTTTATTAATGTAGGTAAATGGCAGCAACACATCTGAGGCACCTGCTAATGTTCATTATAAATTACTCTCACAGACATTGTGATGAGTTTTATATTGTAGCCAGACTTATAAAAAGCATGCAGATTGCTTCCCCGAGGGGCTGGATATATTTACTTAACAGTGTAGTTAATTGCAATTATTTATTTTCCAGTGATTGCAAATGGCCTCTGCGTTAAAGGTGCATGTGGCTACTAGGAATTATTCAATTACCTCTCTTCTTGGTAGTCTCAGGCAAAGCCGAGCTGGGATTCCCAGAGGCCAGGCTGCAGTGTATTAACTCAATCTGCTCCACAGCTCTCTGCTGGGGCCAAGCTCTGTAGCCACAGCAAGCCTGAGAAATGCTCATTACCCTGCAGCTGATTTTTTGACATCTTTCATTCCATACTGATGCTGCCACACGTATTGGCAAGATTCATAGGAGGTTAATTAAATCCATCTTCAAAACAACGAGGGGCCAATGAGCCATATCCCCATTGCCATAGTAAATTAAATGATGCAATTGTTTCTACTTCCATCACAGATAAGGGGAGAGATGAGTGAAGGGATTGTTCTCTGGCTGCCTCCTCTGGGGCCCCAGAGGGTCTCGGAGCATGTGGTCAGAAACCTGCTTTTAATTTGTGGCTGCAGGAAGGGATGGCACTGCTCTCAGCAGGCAGAGGTCCTGCATGGTGTTATCCTGTGAGGATGACTGTGCAAACGGGGTTTATCCTGTGAGGATGACTCTGTGCAAACGGGATTTATCCTGTGAGAATTACTCTGTACTGTAGAAATGGGGTTTATCCTGTGAGGATGACTCTGTACTGTACAAACGGGATTTATCCCATGGAGGATGACTCTGTGCAAATGGGGTTTATCCTGTGAGAATTACTCTGTACTTTACAAATGGGGTTTATCCCATGGAGGATGACTCTGTGCAAACAGGGTTACCCTATGGAGGATGACTCTGTGCACATGGGGGTTTTCCTGTGAGGATGACTCTGTACTGTACAAATGGGGTTTATGCTGTGCAGGATGACTTTCTGAAAATGGGGTTAATCCTGTGCAGGATGCCTCTCTGCAAATGGGGTTTATGCTGTGCAGGATGACTCTGTGCAAATGGGGTTTATGCTGTGCAGGATGCCTCTCTGAAAATGGGGTTTATGCTGTGCAGGATGACTCTGTGCAAATGGGGTTTATGCTGTGCAGGATGCCTCTCTGAAAATGGGGTTTATGCTGTGCAGGATGACTCTGAAATGGGGTTTATGCTGTGCAGGATGGCTCTCTGAAAATGGGGTTTATGCTGTGCAGGATGACTCTGTGCAAGCAGGGCCCCTTGGCAGCAGTGCTGAGCTCTCCTCAGCTCCGGCTGAGAGTTCAGACAGACGTGGTGACAAAGCAGAACGGAAGAGATGACACATTCATCAAACCTGGCACTGCCTGCTCCGTAATTAAAACGTGCACAAATTAAACACAATTATCTGGCACTGTGTGGCAGGGCAGGGTGTCAGTGAGCTGGTGTCCTGTGCTGTGCCCGTGCAGTGTGTGTGTGTGTGTGTGTGTGTGTGTGTGCCCTCAGCTGGCAGCTGTGCCCGGGCTGGCAGTGACAGCGGTGCCAGCAGCGCCGTCCCCAGCCCCACACCTGCCCCCATCACCTGCTGGCAGCGCAGGGACGCTGGCACGGGGCACCCCGCGGGGCTGGCTGTCACCAGGGCACCTGTGGCACCTGAGAGCTCCTGGACAGGGCTCTGCAGGGCACCTGGCAGCTTTTGCCAGGCAGCTCATCCCCAGGATACAGGAGCAGCTCATCCCCAGAACATGGGGGCAGCTCATCCCCAGAATATGGGGGCAGTTCATCCCCAGAACATGGGGGCAGCTCATCCCCAGAATACAGGAGCAGCTCATCCCCAGAACACAGGGGCAGCTCATCCCCAGAATATGGGGACAGTTCATCCCCAGAATATGGGGACAGTTCATCCCCAGAATATGGGGGCAGCTCATCCCCAGAATATGGGGGTAGCTCATCCCCAGAATATGGGAGTTCATCCCCAGAGTATGGGGGCAGTTCATCCCCAGAATGTGGGGGCAGTTCATCCCCAGAATATGGGGGCAGTTCATCCCCAGAATACAGGGGCAGTTCATCCCCAGAATATGGGGGCAGCTCATCCCCAGAATATGGGGGCAGTTCATCCCCAGAATACAGGGGCAGTTCATCCCCAGAATATGGGGGCAGTTCATCCCCAGAATACAGGGGCAGTTCATCCCCAGAATATGGGGGCAGCTCATCCCCAGAATATGGGGGCAGCTCATCCCCAGAATACGGGGGCAGTTCATCCCCAGAATACGGGGGCAGCTCATCCCCAGAATATGGGGGCAGCTCATCCCCAGAACACAGGGGCAGCTCATCCCCAGAATATGGGGGCAGTTCATCCCCAGAATGTGGGGGCAGTTCATCCCCAGAATATGGGGGCAGTTCATCCCCAGAATACAGGGGCAGTTCATCCCCAGAATATGGGGGCAGCTCATCCCCAGAACACAGGGGCAGCTCATCCCCAGAATATGGGGGCAGCTCATCCCCAGAACACTGAGGCAGTTCATCCCCAGAATACAGGAACAGCAGCTCATCCCCAGAATATGGGGGCAGTTCATCCCCAGAATATGGGGGCAGTTCATCCCCAGAATATGGGGGCAGTTCATCCCCAGAATACAGGGGCAGCTCATCCCCAGAATATGGGGCAGCTCATCCCCAGAATACAGGGGCAGCTCATCCCCAGAATATCGGGGCAGTTCATCCCCAGAATATGGGGGCAGCTCATCCCCAGAATACAGGGGCAGCTCATCCCATGCTCACCTTCAGTGCAAGCAGGGGCACTCATCCATTCTCAGGCAAGGCAAGAGGGATCATGGTACAGCATATAACCAACACATATAACCAACACACATATAACCAACCAGTCATAATGACTGGAGTTTAAAGTTACTCTTATCTGGGCAGGTGTAGCTTGAATAACTCAGTGGAGTATTGTAGCACCTAATGCAAATTTTTAAGTACTTTAATAAACCACCTGTTAATTGGGTTTTTGCTTATTTCTACCCTAGAAACTTATCAGCTCAAATGGGGCAAAATATCACCTGGGTAGATCCTATAAAATCCTTTTTAAAATAATTATTTCATTTTAGAAGGAATAGATGTACCTACAAAAAATGCATTCTTTTTGCATTTCATTTTGTTCTGGGTATTATTGGAATGCAAAATTATAACATTTATCATGCACTAGTATTTGAAAGGCACTCACTGATGATTTAAAGCAAAAGGCAGGGGGAAGGGGAGGCTTACACTCTGCTTGCTTGCAGTGTATGAAAAGCCTGTGTATACCTATTTTCATTGCCATAAATGAAAGCTTAGAGGGAGTTTTTTACCAAAAAAATCACACTGTGTATTAAAAAATATACATTTTACTTGCTTATCAGAGACAGAACTGGATAGAAAGAATTTGGTATCTATCTGGAAATCAAAGAGCAGGATCATATTTGCCTCTATCATCAGCAACTCCTGTTCCAATAGCAAATTTTATTCTTAAGTTGGAGTCAGAAATACAGCGAGAGTTGATGAACTGAATGCATGTGGATGTGTGTGCAGCTATATTAAATCATTAAAAAATTTCTTTATTTTACCTGAAAATAGTAAGTCTCAAAAGTTGTAGACAAGAGCAGTAAGAAACCAAGATGGATATTTTGTTTAAAAAGTAAAACTCTATTTTAATTTAGATTTGACCAGTGCTAAATGTGGTCAGCCTCAGGGAGAATGGACAAACGTGATGCCTAAAGTGTGTAAAGCTCGTGTGTGGTAGGATGCTGTGTGGGCTGGGCAGCACATGGTGAGAGACACCAGATCTGTTTGCACTGCAGTCACAGGCACCTTATCCAGACTGAGATTGTCTGAACTGGGTGGACAGATGCAGCTCCCCTGGCTCAGGGGCATCTCTGTGGCTCCTCTGCCCTGGAGCTGTTGGGATAAAGGAGTTCAGAACCTTGTTGGGTTGTGGCTCACAGATCAGGCAAGCACCACATACGTCTGTTACTCTTTGGCAGACAGATTTTCTATTTGTTTCTCTTCCAGCTTCTCCAGCCCCCTCTGTACTAAAACAGGCAAATGGACCTCGTCCTTCCTTCATTGTAAATCAACACAGACTTCAGTATGAATTTAGTTTTATTAATTTTAAGAAAGTTCAGGAAGCACACCCTGAACTGCTCAGTGCCATGGAATAAGCACTTGCAGATTGTTCATTTCTCTCTGTCGTGGTTCTTGCTCTCACAGTTCTGTAGCAGAGAGGTGAGAAACAGAACAGCAGCTTCTGTTCCTCAGCCCCTCTGAGGAGGACTCACTCCTGGTAATTTTGAAAAAATTTGAATTGGGTACAGGTCTCCACTGCATTTTATCACATACATTGTTAAATGGAACTTTGACTTTCTAATCTACATACGTCCACAAATCTGCCTTTATTAGTATTGATAATTCAGACGTAGTTTTACCTTTGTCAGAATAGGATTTCCCATAATGTGTCGTTTTATCCCAGTCCCAATTTGAGATGAGAATTTGACATTTCAAAGCAGAACATGCAAAGTGGTAATCTAGGAATCTCAAATCAGCTGTAGTAATTGCTGTAACATTTAGGTTGCTCCTTCTCCAGGGAAAGAAGGATGAAGCTTCCTGCAGTCATGCAGCAAAGGGTCCCCTTTGCCAGGTACCACATGGCAGGAGAGGCTCTCTGTGTCCTGCACTGCATTAAATACCTCCTCAGTCTGTACTGACCTCTCAGTTCTTCTCACACAGAGGCCAGAAGAGTGGGAAGGGGGCAGGATGCAAGTTCTAGCAGTGACTAAGACATTATCTCCTGTGAAAATTTTATCATCCTGTCTCCACCTTATTAAAATCTAATCCTGAATCTTGAATTACTGCTTACACAAGAAGTGTGTTAGGATGTAATTTACAGCTCTTTCAAGCTTTACAAGGGTAATTAATGTGTAATATTTTAATATATAAAGCTGTTAAGGGGTTAAAACCAATTGTATGAAAAGAGATTATAGGATCTTTATCACATGTTGTTTATCTGATCAACAGTTAACAATTTAAGACAGTATTATCCTAGTAAAAAGAAGATTTGTTTCAGATACTGACATAAACATCCCCTCATAATAGTGGCTTTTCATTTACTGCGTTGCAATGTACCATAAGCTTAAAGGCACAACAGCTCCTTTGTGCTCTCAATAATGACTGTCCAGAGTGATGTCAGTCAATTTTTGACCTATACAGTCTGATGTTATTCTCAACGATCATGGAATAGATTTTTTTTTTTTAATGAGTGAAGAGTATGCCAATAAAATCCTTTAAAATTATCATATTTCTTCATGGTATCTTCCTCTGGAAGAAAAAGGAATGTCACCACACGGACCTTTCTGTGAAGTTGTGTTTCCTCTGGCTTCTGCTGGTTTTTGTTGTTTTCTTTGTAACTCACTTTCCACACTTTCGTGTAACTTGCCTTTTCAGTGGGACAAATAAACACTAGCAATTAAATAGCACTTTCTGGTAGAGGTAAGAACAAAACCAGTATATATATACATATATATAAATATAAAACAGCCCCCTGGTAGGAGCAGATGTGAGTTCAGCCTCTGTGATGGCACTTCTGGGGTCCCATATAAAGTGTTTGATGGGTCAGCTCCCTTGTGCTCCTTGGGAGTCCTCTGCAGGGTGGGAAGGAGGGCTGTGGAGTGGGCCAGGGTTCATTTAGGGTGCACAGAATCCCTTGGGATTGCCCTCCTGGCAGTGTGGGCACTCCCCATCCTGAGCCGGGCAGAGGGAAGGGGCAGCGCTCTGACCAGGGCACAGAAAGATGTGCTCAGCTCTGCTGCTGCCCTGGCACAAAAGGGAGGCAATCAGCCTGGGGAAAACATCTTCTGAGCTCTCGGAGAGGCACATGTGCCCAGCCCTGGCCAGCCTGAGCTCTCGGAGAGGCACTTGTGCCCATCCCTGGCCAGCCTGAGCTCTCGGAGAGGCACATGTGCAGCAGGAGCACAGCAGCACTGGGGCTGCTCCAGTGCAGGGGGCTGTGCAGCAGCTGCAGGGGATTCCCATCGTCTCCTGTCCAGCTTCCTGACAGGCAGAGGCTGCTGTTTGCTCTCAGCCTCGGGCAGTCTGGGCTGGATTACAGAGCACTGCTGCTCACTGCATCCAGCTCTGCTCCTCACACAGGTTCTGCAATCCTCAGGTCCTCTGCTCCCTTAGGGACTGCAAAGAAATGCATATCCTGGTGGAACTCACTGTGGACATCACACTGTGCTTCCAAAATGCTGCTTCTAGATTATTTTTATTCATATAACCCTAATGGGTCCCTGAAAATTAAACCAGATGTAATTTTTTGTTTGTTTTCAGCTGAATGTGTAACTGTAGTACTGTCAGTAAGCTTGCAGAACACAAACATAACCTGAATTGGGTTTGACTTCAGTGTGGATCCTGTATTTCCCCCTCAGTGTCATTTGGTTTTTTTAGTCATTGCTGCCTTCTGTTCCCTTCAGAGGGAAGTGGGAGCATCACAGGAGGTGGCACTGTGCTGCCCTGTCATCACCAGCTCCAGAGGAGTCAGGCTGTGCTGAGTGCTTGAGTGGCAACAGCTCAACCACAGCAAGCCAGAGGCCCAGAGTGTACAAGAGATTTAGATTAAGATTGCCAAAGTGGGATGGAAATTTGTTTTTCTTCTGTCTGATGGGTATTGTACATTATATAAAACAAATACTAGATGATAATTGCCAGTATGGTGTCTTGTATTGATTTAATTCAATAAGGAACTTCACCTCCACCTTTTGCATGCACTTGCTTTAAAATATATGCATTATGAAGGCAGTGATTCAAAGTCTTTAGGAAATCAATACCCAGACAGGATTCTGTTCTTTAAATATTGACAGCAGAATAACTCTAAGAAACAATGACAAACAATAAAAGCAGGGTTAGACAAAATGAAGGCTGCAATTCTTCTGTTGTTAGGCTGTGCAGAGGGCTCAAACCACTGCCTGATGCTGCATATTATGTGCTTCAGCAAACAGCTGACATTGCCCTTTGCTGGCAGAATTTCTGAGAAACCTGTGACCACTGAAATAAAAGCCAGTTTCTGCCAATGATTCCTATACAGATGGCTGTTCCATCTGATTTTTTGCCAATAACTTGCACGGATTTCTTTCAGCCACATGTGTGCACTGGGAAGATACAGAAGGGTTTAATAGACTGTTAGCACTAACATTGTTCCCACTTTTGATAATTTCTCCAGAACTAAATGGAACTTGCACTGAAGTGAATTACAGATTTTTAACTGATCAGATCTGTGTACTAGTTCACAGTGGGCTTGTAGTGGTAATTTTAAAATCCTTTAATATGGGCAGCTCAATTTCCTGTACACTGAGTATAGTTTTCAGAAGTATGTCATTTATGGAGTAAAACATGTCACAGTCAGTGAAAACTGCACTGGTTGCTTAGTTGATAGCACATTGAAATCACATTGTTATAGATAGTTCAGCACTGCAACTGCAAGTAATACTGCATTATTAGCATTCATGCAGAAAGAGCATTCTCTCAATGCCATTCAATACCATAGATGTTTTGGTTGTGTCACTCTGAAATATCTGAAGACAGTCCGAAAATTCAGAGGGATATAAATTTTCTTTCCCTTAGGTGTGGAAGGCTTATGAAGGGTAGCTCTTTACAGTATTATCCCACTTGTAAGTGTCATTGAAAGAGTCAACCCTATTTTTCATTTCTGTGCTTTATTTTTGCAGTTTTAACAAGTGCTGAATTTCACAAGGATGTCAGTATTATAGTCATAAAAGGTTCAAGAGCTCTGTTCACATCTGGAAGCAGAAAAATCATTAAGCTTTTCCCTGAATGTACTGGAAATCTCCTAAACTTGATGTGTTTGTGTGTAATCTAAAAATGAAGGAAAGTTTTGAGCCACCAATGTCTGAGTGATATTTCCTGACAGATCAGTCAGGATAAGGAATTTAGGGAGTAGGAATGGCTGATTGTAATTGCCCATCTGTAACCAGCAGGCTTGAAAGTTGGTTTAGAGAAAATTGGTGTACCTGAGACATTACAGAATTTTAGAAGAAGAACACATTTGTTCCTGTAGTTGAGGGGGAAGGAAGGAAGGAAGGAAGGAAACACCAACCAAGGTTTTCAACAGCTGAAGTCTCATTAGCTTGATACTCACTTCAGGCAACCTAAAGCAAGATTTGGTAATGAGAAGCAAATTGAGAGAGAAAATGCAGTCAGGAAACCTGCTTGAACAAGGCAGTTTGTGCTGAGATTAACAGCTTGGATGAGGGTGGTGCAGTGAAATCAGGTGTTCCTATGGTGAGATGTTTGCTGCAAACATCAGTGTCTAAGTTTGTGTTTGGCTGTGCAGGAGCACCAAGGGGTCGGTGGCAGAGCAGTGAGAGGCTCCAAAGGCAAACAGTGAACCTCAGCTCCCACAGCAATGCCATGGCATAATCACTGAGGCATCTTTGGGTGCATTTATTGTAACTGTGTGTTTGACTTTGCATGTGGCTGCTGAGTGTATTGAGATCCGCTGCTCCCCTCCACCCCACGCAGTGCAAAGTTGTGGTTTGGTGTGAGAGGAGAGCAAGCCCCCTGTCCTCTCCCCTGAGTGCCAAGGAGTGTTTCCAGAGCCTGTGGGGTCAGCTGTGCTGAGCCTTGCTTCCCTCCAGGTCCACTCCAGTTAACTCAGCCCTTGCCAGCAGCCCAGAGGCTTTCTCAGTCAGAACGCTGTGGGTTCATCCTTTTTCTGTTCACAGCAATGCCCCCCTTCCTTTTGTGTCTAAGTGGTGTTTAGAAGTTGCTAACACACAATTTAAAATGAAAAGTGGTAAGTGGGAAATCAGCCACTGGAGTGATCAGTCAGTGGTTCTGTTCCTGGAGTGGCTGCCAGAGGAATTGGTGAGTGTCCTGTGTGTTACCGAGAGGTCGTGCCTTCCTGAAGGTTTGTTTGAGTCAAAGAGGGGCCATTTGCTTCAGCTGAGGATGAAATCAGTGCCACGTAGGACCTGGTATGTAAAATTAGACTAGACAAATGAACAGTCTCTTCTGGAGGGAGCTTCAACCTGTAATTTCTTAAAGCTTCTTGAGCAGAGTTAGATACATCAGTCTCAGCTTTGTCGTTAAAATAATTCCTGCTGGTGGAAAAACATTCCACTTCTGTATTTCTTTACTGTGTGAGTCTCACTGCTGTTAATAACTACCAAGTTAAATCTGCAGCTGACCACAAGCAGCTGATGGAACATTCCTTTTAGCCATGCACGGTATCCCTGATGGAGACAATCAATAGGTAAAATCTATGCAAATGAGCAGAGTTCCAGTGAGGGCTACCCTAAACAGGACTTAAGCTATGCACCCGCCTTTGTGCCAAATTTTTCAGGGTTTTTTCTCCTGTAATGAATACATGTATTTTGTGCATTGGAGCATGGCACAGGGCCTTTTGGATAGCAGGCTCTTCAAGAGAGAGGAAGAGAGTTTTAATCACAAAAGCAGAAACTTCAGTCAGAGGAATGATTCCACACTTTGTTTCGTTTGCAAATGCTGCATTTTGGCTTTTGTGAAACAGAACCCAAGTCCAATTCAGGACAGCGCTTCAGGGATTCTTTCCATGGGGCTTTTTGAGTCTGAAATAGTGCACATGAAAAGAACAGGAGATTGAACATAATTTGTTCCAACAGCTAGTCTAAGATTTTTTCCAATCAAGATTCTTTGAGCATATTCCTCTTTGTTGAGCTCTAAGCAGCTTTTAAAATAATGGCATTAGCCTATATTTCAGGGCTTCGCTGGGTGTTTCCAGCTCTGGTGATTAGTTACAAGAAATAGAAATGCCTGTATTGTAACCTTTTAATGGCTATGGGAGACTTGTAAACCAAGTTGAGATTTAAGCAATTTGTAGATTTCAAAATGAGCTGTAGAGTTCATTGAGAAGGAAAAATGCATCATTGAAATTCATGGTGCCACTTTGGTTTTCTTAGCTGAGATTTATCAGTGAAAGCCATATTGCTTTCCCTTTGCCTTTATTTTAAGCTCTTCAATTGTTTTTAAGGTCCATTTCTTTTACAAGCTTTTCCTTTCAGCTTGCTCAGGGTATTGGGTCCTATGAACATCTGTTTGTGCCTAAAATCAGCCAGGACCTGGACTGTACCCTGCCTCCCTCCTCCCCTTTGTTTCCAGAGGCTTTTGTTTCCGATTTCATGCTATCAGAGGGGCTGCATGTTTTCCTGTGTGAAGTTGTCAGAGAGATAAAAGCGCAGGAGCAGGGTCACATTTCGAGGGATGGGCATGAAAAATTGGTAAAATGTATCTTGAGGGCCACCCACAAGACTTGCCTGAAGAAATTCAGAAGTAGAGAGTAGAATTGTAATTTTAAAATAGTGCAGATTCTGGGGTGGAATAAGTAGTAATGAAGTAAGTGTTCAACTGGCAGAAATGTCTTAGTCAGATTTACACTTGGCTGACTTACTCCTGTTGGGTAGCTTGGGAGTCTCCAGCTGGACTTTGTCGCAAAGAAAATGCCGTGGTGTTCATGGTGCTGCCTGCCCGTGTCCCCTCAGTGTGACAGGGGCAGGTCTGAAGCCAGGGTGTTCCACCTCAGCATCAGAGCTGGGAAATGAGAGGCAGGTTTCTGCCTGACCAAATCTTCAGTACAGCATCACAGAATCACTAGCTTGTGTGATACAAGACCTGCAAAAAGCAGAGTAAGGCGGGTGATGACGATAGAAAGACAGGTAGTGCATCTTAATTAACCTCATGAAACACTCTTCCAGTAAGGCAGCAGGGTCCTGTCCTTGTACCTGTGGCTGGGTTTGTAATGCAAACCATGCTCAGCCAGAACACAGCTACTCCTGTCTGATGTGAGTTCCAGAAGTGGCAGCCTGGTTTGGGAAAAGGCAGGTGTTCGTGTGGTGGCAGGAGGGCAGCGCAGCCCCAGCCCCACAGCTGAGCCTTCCCCACCTGCAGGGACAGCAGGGAGAGCTGCAGGTGTCCTGCAGCAGGGAGAGCTGCAGGTGTCCTGCGGCAGGGAGAGCTGCAGGTGTCCTGCGGCAGGGAGAGCTGCAGGTGTCCTGCGGCAGGGAGAGCTGCGGGTGTCCTGCGGCAGGGAGAGCTGCGGGTGTCCTGCGGCAGGGAGAGCTGCGGGTGTCCTGCAGCAGGGAGAGCTGCGGGTGTCCTGCAGCAGGGAGAGCTGCGGGTGTCCTGCAGCAGGGAGAGCTGCAGGTGTCCTGCGGCAGGGAGAGCTGCAGGGAGAGCTGCAGGTGTCCTGCGGCAGGGAGAGCTGCAGGTGTCCTGCGGCAGGGAGAGCTGCAGGTGTCCTGCAGCAGGGAGAGCTGCGGGTGTCCTGCAGCTGCTCCTTGGCAGGGCTGAGCAGCAGCAAAGAGCTGTGCCTGGCCCTGGCTTGGCGGCAGCAGAACCAGCACAGTGCCTTGCTATGATTTTAATTCTTCAGTCTCTACCAGGTGTGAAATGAAGAAAATGGTTTAAATGGTGTAACAGCCCTGGTTTAGGTCAGGGATTCACTAGGATGGTTTCTTTTGTTGTAGAAGCTTGTAATGAGGGTTTTGCTAAACCACATGATGAGAAAACAAATGAAATCTCTAAGTTACGTTTTTTCCAAGGCAATTGATAGATAAGGGATGCCAAGCAAGGTGTTATCATTCTGCCATATTGCTTCTCAATTACTAAATTATAAATTCCAATACTGGAATTTTAATAATTTCTTCTATTTTTTCTATATCTTTTTCCAAAGAGAAGAAGTTAGTTATTTTGTTCTTAAATGCATAAATTATTTACAATTTAATATGACAAACTAAATACACATTCTGAGTTTTGCTGAATTTAGCAGCATTTTTGGCTATGGAAATTCAGCAGGGAAACAGTAATATGCAGATTTTTTTCCATTTTGCTTATGTAGGAGAAAAAAATACTAAACATGCTTTGGTTGTTATTGAATTTATATCCTTTGTGACAGTACTTTTGGATATGAATTTGTTCATAAATAGAAATAGAAGAAAGCGGCAACACTGCAAAGTGTGTAGGTGAGTTTGAAGAAGAGCCCTCCGTGAGTGTTTTTGGCTCATGAGCACTGTGTCAGCCTGCAGTGCCTTTGGTCAGGGCTCTGGTGCCACTGCACAGGGGCTGTGGGGGTGACATCCATGGCCTGGCAGCCCCGTGGTGGCACAGAGGGACCTGTCCCTGTCCCTGTGCCCGCTGAGCAGAGCACACATCCTCACACCAGCTGTGAGCACACATCTGGGCAGCAATCCCACCAGCACAAGGCAGGTTTGAGGGGAAAAGGAGAATCTGTTGCTTTCTCAGCACGCTGACCGCCGTGTTTTCATGTATTTCACCACTTCAAGTATTTCTTGTAGAACTTAAATGCTGCTGTAGCATCCATTGCTAGTCTTAATGGGTATAAATTATTTTTAAAACCACAACTTTGTTATACCAGCAGGTTTTTTTTGGCGTATCTACCTAATTTTGGATAGGTTCAAGAATTTACTTTGTTTAGCTTTGTCTCAAAAGGGAAAAGAAGAAAGGCTAGAGTAAAAATTAATAGCACATCTTAAAATCTATTACAACATCTCCCTTTTTTCTGACTGAAAGTGAGTGAAAAAGGCCTCAGTAGAGGAAATAAAGAAGTTATTACAACTTCTACTATTTTGTAGAGTATGAAAAAGCTTTCTGTATGTTAAACAGTCTTGTGGACATCTGGCATGATTGGTTTTAATCTGCTGACTAAAAAGTCAGGATTAAATCTTGCTTTACACCTCTTTGTATTGCGGTCAGTAAAGTGACAGAGCTGCCCTGAAACAATGGCACTACTTATTCCACCCAATATGCCATGTGGTAGATCACCCCCTTTTTCAGCACCACTTCTCTGCAAAGACAATGAAGCATCTGGTGGGGTTTTCCTGTGTCCAGGATATTTTTTGTCAGTAATTTCACTCAGCCGCTCTGCTTAGCTCTCCCTCGGTGCTACTTTTTGAGATGGGGTTTGCCAAATCCAGTGGCAAGAGGTCAGTAGGCCAAAGTGATGAATTTTTATGTGCCTGTTCCTTGTGTTTCTGCTCAGTCATGATTCTTTGCGCGCTGTGCTGCCTCTGAAAGGGAGCCACAGTGAGCAATTTGTCCTCCCAGGCTGGGGAGAATGGGGAGGCAGATGAGTTAAAGCAGCGTGTATGAGTGCGGACAGAGCTGCCCACAAATGTTTTCTGATGGCAGAACAGAATCCTCCTGTCACTATTCAGTGCCACAGGGCCTTGGGAGATTTGTAGCCTGTTGGCTTTCGATCAAGTGACAAATGAATTTAACAGCACTTAAAGATACAGCAGGAAGAATGGCACTTGAGAGGGCAGCCCCAGCTGCGAGCTCTGAAATGATGCTGCATTAACACTTCTGAACTCATGTGTCCCACGTATTTGAATCTTGCTTTGCTTAATGAAAAGAGTTTCATCTGTTTCAGCATCTCTGTAGAATGAACTTTCTGGTGGTTTGGCCCAGTCAGGTCCCATCCCCTCTGGGGGATCTTTGGTTGTTACAAGCAGAAGGACCCTGGTTGCCTCATTTCTTGCAGAACTTTCTGTCCTCACTCAGTGGTGCCCTCAGTGGTGGGGTCAATGAGCCAGGGGTCAGCATTCACTGGGGGTTAAATCCCTCTGAATCCCCAGCCCATGCTGTGAGGTTGCTGTTCCTCCAAGTTGTTCTGTCTGTCCAGCTGTGCCCCTGGTTGGCTGAGTTGGTCCTGAGCCTTGAAGCTGTCAGTGCAGACCATTCCTGGGGTACCTGGGGGTTCTGAACACTGAAGCTGTCAGTGCAGACCATGTCCTGGGGGTCCTGAACACTGAACCTGTCAGTGCAGACCATGTCCTGGGGGTCCTGAACACTGAACCTGTCAGTGCAGACCATGTCCTGGGGTACCTGGAGGTCCTGAACACTGAACCTGTCAGTGCAGACCATGTCCTGGGGGTCCTGAACACTGAACCTGTCAGTGCAGACCATGTCCTGGGGGTCCTGAACATTGAAGCTGTCAGTGCAGACCATTCCTGGGGTACCTGGGGGTCCTGAACATTGAACCTGTCAGTGCAGACCATTCCTGGGGTACCTGGGGGTCCTGGACATTGCTGTCCTGCACACCTTGCTCTCACACCATCACAAACCACAGAAGGAGCTCAGACTGCATCAGCAGGGTGGTGAACAGAGGCAGTACACAGAACATGCCACCCTGTTTCCTCTCTCCACCCTGACTGTTTTACCCCCCAGACGTTTTTCTGTGATGCCAGTCTGTACACATGCTGGTCTGTCAGTCCATCTTGGCCTTTACCAAGGACAATACAGCAAATGTTGGGTGTGAATTCGGGCTCCTGGAAATGGGGGAACCCCATGGTGGCCTGGGTGTTGCTGAAGCAGCCTCAGCCTGCTGGTGGGCAGCGTGCCTGGGGACAGCCCAGCTGTGGCCAGTGCTTGGCACCTGCACAGCCACAGGGGTGGGAGAGGGACAGGTCAGCAATCCCATGGCTCTCAGAGCTGTTTGAGCACAACTGGCTATAAAGGATTGTTTGAACTTACAGGCTGCTGGACTCATTCCATTTCAAAAGTGAGTAAAGCAGCAAATGATGGTGAACCAGACAGGGAGTATGTCAATGAGAAATGAATGAGATATGAGAGGATAAAAAGGAGTTGAGTCAAAGAGGCTGGACAAACAAAACAACAGGGGAGAAATGCAGTAAGGAAATGGTTCACTTGCTGCATCAGGGAGACATCCCCTGGTCAGCAAAGTTTTGGTCTCACCATAACACCGTGCAGCATGTTTCAGTTATCAGCACAGTGCGTCATGCCTTCCCAGCTTGTTCAGCTCTGGAAACCAGGTGCAGTGACCTGAAAATTATTTCCCTGTCACATTTGTTTCCATAAAAAGTAAAGTTAATTTGGAGGTTTGTTTTTTTTTTCCCATAGATAGAAAACAGTGGAAGAACGTGGACATCTCTTCCACTTTGCTGTACATGCTCATGACCACTGGATGAGCTGGAGGGCCTGTGTCCATCCTGGAGGGTGTGTGTCCATCCTGGAGGGCCTGTGTCCATCCTGGAGGGCCTGTGTCCATCCTGGAGGGCCTGTGTCCATCCTGGAGGGTGTGTGTCCATCCTGGAGGACGTGTGTCCATCCTGGAGGGTGTGTGTCCATCCTGGAGGGCCTGTGTCCATTCTGAAGGGCCTGTGTCCATCCTGGAGGGTGTGTGTCCATCCTGGAGGGTGTGTGTCCATCCTGGAGGGCCTGTGTCCATCCTGGAGGGCACATGTCCATCCTGGAGGGCCTGTGTCCATCCTGGAGGGTGTGTGTCCATCCTGGAGGGCACATGTCCATCCTGGAGGGCACCCATCCATCCCACCTTTGTGTTTAGGCTTAGCAAGAGTCCAAGCCTGAGCTGCTGGCAGCTGACAGCACACTTGTTCCTCATGCAAATCACTTACCTGTTCCATGTCTCAAATCCCATCTTTTTTAAGAGACTAAGGATTTTTTTTTGCTGTTTTGCATAATAGGAAGAAGAAAAAAGTATTTTATTTCTTTATTATTTCTAATTTTGTGATACAAAGCATTCAGTGCCTGCCTCAGGACATCTAGATTTTAGGTACATACACAATTTGATTTCAGAACTACCCAACACTACCTGTTTTAAAAGTCAGCTCCCAATTATACCTGCTGCTGAGAGTCTACTTGTGGAGCCAAAGGGTCACATTCTCCAAAGGTTAAGCCTTGAACTTGAGCTGTGTCGCACCATTGATCTTGTAAAAAACTCCCCATTATTTTAAAGGGCAGGCTGGTGAATTTGGCAGTGCTGGTGGGGAGTGTTCTGGGCTTGCTGCTGGCTCTGGGGTCAGGTGGGAGCGAGGGGCACTCGGGGCTGGCGTGCTCCTGCTGTGCTGGGTCAGGACCTGCAGGAGAACGGAGCTGACACACTCCAGTGGCTGCACAGCCCAGTGCTGCAAGGACCTCCAGAAGCACCAAATAATTTTCTTAGGTATGGCTTAAATTTCTGCTACTTGGTGTTGCTGCTGCCATGTTTGGTTTCTTACGGCTGTAAGAACCCATGGAGGTTGGAGGCAGCAGAAACACAAACCATCAGTGCCAACACAGGCAGAAAACCACTCAACACAAAGGCAGTTCCAAGGCACTTGGGAGCAGATGGGGCTCACAGGCTGTGTGGCCTTTAAAATGGAAAGCAATAAAGGTTCTTAGGCTGCAAGTTAGATAAAAGCAAGTTTAGCTATGAGAGAAGCTGCCTCATTCCATTCCTCCTGAATTCAAGAGAGGAGGGGATTTTATGTTTCTCTGCAGAAACAGATTTACATCACAGATTCTGTGTGCTTCATCAAAGTCTTTGCTGAGCAGAAACAATACACCCAGTCCTCTGCTTGGTCAGCTGGAGTGGGAGAGTGTAAGTGCTCTCAAGGTTTCCAACAAGAAATTTCTCAAGCTGACATTACTGCATGGCCAAAGCAGAAAAAATAATGGAAGATAAGTAACAGAACATCTGAGTAGATCTGAAGAGGACTGCACCTTATGGGACAAGATATCTATATTGTGTATATGCAGAGAATTTCCTTAGAAACAGTTGGACTGTCCCAGTTTCTGTAATTATGAAAAAGCAAATATTTCTCTTTGAATACTTCCTCAGGACTACTTGACATCAACCAGTAATACAAAATTATTTAGAAGGATGGACAGGAGGAGGGAAGGGATTTTTCTGGCAGATTGCTTCCAATTTCCAGATCTTGCAGTGCTGTGGGTTTATCTGGATCTGATCAAAGTCCTGAATACATATTATTGATGTCTGATGTCAGCAAGTGAATTTTAACTGAGGCCTTAAAAAGTGAGCAGGGGACCCCTTTACTTTTGTCTGCAGAGACCCTGCACAGTTCCATGTCCTGAGTCACACACGTGCCAGCCAGCTGCAGGTAAATTCTTTGTGAATCACTGTGTGGATGTTTTGCTGAACTCAGGCTTGAGTTCATAGTCAGGAAAATGAAATGAGAGAATACAAAATCATGTGCAGCCTGACCAGAGAGACAGAGAGACAAAAAGACGATAATCAGCATGCAGGGGAATATGAAAAAGGAGTTCTAGCCTGATCTGCAATCTTGGAGAATCTGAGAGGCAGAGGCCTTTTGGAATTAATTCAGATTCTTTTCTGAAGAAGAGAATTAAAAAAGAGAGCCATCATTGCCACCAGCTGTTGGCACAGAGCAAAGCTGCTGAGGCCAGAGGGCACAGTCAGGGACCTGAGGACTCCTGCAGACCTGGGGAAGGGCAGGCTGTGCCACCAGCCCATGGCACGGAGCCAGCTGTTCCAGCTGTGGCCAGCCGTTCCAGCTGTGAGCCAGCCGTTCCAGCTGTGAGCCAGCCGCTCCAGAGCCTGTCCCTGCCCTGACCCCTGTCCTGGGGTCTCACAGTGTGCTGAGTGAGCCTGGCCACTGCCTGCTGAGCAAACAGGAAAATTTCCTGTAACAAGCCTCCATTTCAATGGCAAGGTACAGCTTAAAAAGCACAGTGCCACCTGTCCTGTAGCTAAATGCACAGCTCTCACTGACTCAGAAAGTTACGTGTAACTTTGTTTTTCTCACTTGCAAATTGTATTTCTCTGATGTCCTGTGACTCAGGGAATCTGCTGTTGTATTCCCAATATCCAGGAAATCGTGTCATCTCCTCAGAGGTAAGGAGCAGCCCAAACAAGACAAATGTTCCTGTTATTCCCAAAGTACGAAACTTTTTTCTTTGCTGATTATTTCAAATACAATTTGCATCCAGATAATAATCTTCATTTTAAAAAATTATTATCCTAGTTTAATAAATATCAGATTCATTTTGGGTCTTGAGCAGCATTTCAGAATCATTTTCATAATCAGATGACACATGTATGTCTGTCTTTTCTGTCCTTCCAGAATCCACACAGTATGTAACTGGAAAAAAATTAAGTATCTTAAATTTAGTTGATTTGGTTGCTCATGTGCTCAAGACCTTATTTCACCTGGCTCCTGTTAGGTCTTCAGACTCTGCCCTTCTCTGCCAGCACTCACAGCCACGAGCACATCTGTCAGTCCATGCTCCTTACTGCAAGTGGCAACTATTGCTGAACTTTTTAAATTGTAAAGGAGCAATGTATGTGTTCTGCTTTCTCTTCTGGTTTTTAAGAAGAATTCAAAGTAATAATAAGTTCTAAGAAGAGTATTCAAGTAATAGAGGGCAATAATACACATCTTCAGCATCGGTGGATAGGTGCAGTAGGACTGGGTGAGTCTGTAGGTGCCTGAATTCCACATTTTGGGGGATTTCCCTCCCACCCCCCAAAAATTATTGAGGCACTCCCAAGCATGTACTAGCTCCCACATCAGCAGGTGGACAGAGTCTAAAGGACGTTCAGAAAGCAGGAGTGTGGAATCAGTGAAGAGTCAGCTGCAGTTTTCAGCCAAGCAGGGAGCAGCAGTGCAGCCCACAGCTGCTCACAGTGCTCCCATGTAAACACAACATAAAGTGTATGCTATGGACTGTTGTGTGTTTCATGTATATAATAATTGTTTTAATGCCTCTATCCCTGTTTTCTGTAAGTATGCAGAAGTGCAGTCCTAAACACTTTGATTTGTGGTGTAAATAGGGGAGCAGATGTGTTTGGGAGGTGTGTTGTGCTGTAAATCAACAGCATAATTCTGAGAATTGCCCAGTTTAGAAGAAGTTCCAGATTTGTCTCTTGTAAATATCAAAAACATTTCCTCCGAGCTTTGTGTAACAGGACGTTGTTATTGCATTCCAAGGCCGTTGTTACAGCAAAGTTGTTACTGTTTTACAATTCAATACACGTGTGTTATCGCAAAGGGTTATTTCAAAAGTGCTACAAAGCATCTACCTGCGTGGAGTATGGGAAAACGGGAATGAGATATGGCTGTGTTTGCTGGGGAAAAGCTGGATGCTGAGCTCTCTTTCAGCTCTCAATACGGCTCTCCTACAAACTTTCTAACCAAATCTTGTTTGTAAAGAAAAAAAAAAGATGTGTTGTTTTTTTTAAATATGCAGGGTTTTGAGATCTGGTTTCCCCTCTTCTGCCGTTGTAAAAATACACGTTTGAGGGAATACCCAGCTTGGAGCAGTGAGTTTTCATAGCATTTTGATTTTCTTTGCTAGCAACAAAAAATCCCTTCATAAGCAGACTTGCCTGAAAAGGCACATGGTCCCGAAAGTTTTCTGCTTGGGTGACTACGACTGTGCAGAAATTGAAAGGAGGAGGAAAAAAGGAGTGCCTCCAGCTTGTATAAGAAATGAACCTTTGCCCAATCACTTTTGTCTGTGAATAAGGTAACTTTTTGTGTGTGTGAAATTTGAAAGCAATAAGGTATGTGGGTCCTTTCTCTGTATTGGTTCTCAAGAGTCGATCGCGGGTTTTTCTTTTGGAGCCGGCCTGACGTTGTGAGATAAAGCAGCTCAGGGAAAAAATGTTCTCAAGCAGATGCCTTTAAGAGACAGAAATCATGAATTTGTTGAATTGCAACCACTCTGGGGGTGGCTACAATGACTTTTTGACAGTGACAGTAACTCTGCCGTGTCTTTTCGAGCCCTTCTTTGGCCCATTCACTCTGGAAAGCTGCTTAAGCGCACTTAAGCGCATTAGCATTTGGATGCTCGGGGACCGTATTGACCCTCATTTGGAAAGTTTAAATGAGTGAAAGATGGAGCGATTTGTTAGGGCTTTAGAAACCGGCTTTAGAGAGCTGCGGGTTTTCCGCTCTGGTTTGTTCGGGTGCTTGTTCTAATCTGGTGTGCTGTTTGAAGGGACCAGACTGATTTGTGACACATGAGCCCAAAGCCTCTTCTTTGGGGCTTGACCCGATTATCTGGGGTGTGCTCTGAATTTCAATCAGCGCAGGGGCGAGGTTGGGAATGGCTCCTGCTGGATGACCCCAGCGCTGCCGCGGGCACAGATGGCACAGCGGGCACTGCCCAGTGAGAGACAAAGGCCGTGCCGGGCCATGCCGTGCCATGCCGTGCCGGGCCGGGCCGGGCCGATCCAGGCCGTGCTGTGCCGTGCCAAACCGTGCCGGGCTGTGCCGTGTCGAGCCGTGCCATGCCGGGCTTTGCTGTGCCGGGCCCTGCCGGGCCGGGCCGTGCCGTGCCAAACCATGCCGAGCCGGGCCAGGCCGTGCCATGCTGTGCTGTGCCGGGCCAGGCCGGGCCGTGCCGTGCCGTGCCGTGCCAAACCGTGCCGTGCTGGGTCGTGCAGTGCCGTGCCGTGCTGGGCCAGGCCGTGCCGGGCCATGCTGTGCCGTGCCGTGCCGAGCCAGGCTGGGCCGAGCCGTGCCGTGCCGTGCCGTGTCGTGCCAAACCGTGCCATGCCAGGTCGTGCAGTGCCGAGCCGTGTCGTGCCGAGCTGTGCCGGGCCGTGCCGGGCCGTGCTGGGCCAGGCCGTGCCGTACCGTACCAAACCGGGCCGGGCCGTGCCGTGCTGTGCCGTGCCAAACCAGGCCAGGCCGGGCCGGGCTGTGCCATGCCAAACCGGGCCGGGCCGGGCCGGGCCATGCCGTGCCAAACCATGCCGTGCCGTGCTGTGCCGGGCCGGGCCATGCCAGGCCGGGATGTGCCGTGCCGTGCCGAGCCGGGCCGGGCCGGGCCGTGCCGAGCTGTGCCGAGCTGAGCCAGGCCGGGCCGGGCCGTGCCGTGCCAAGCTGGGCCGTGCCGTGCCGTGCCGAGCTGGGCCATGTCGGGCCGGGCCGGGCCGGGCCGGGCCAGGACGTGCCGTGCCGTGCCAAACCGTGCCGTGCTGTGCCGTGCCGTGCCGGGCCGGGCCGGGCCGGGCCGTGCCGTGCTGTGCTGTGCCAGGAAGCGGCTCCAGGGCAGCGAGGGGTGCCCGGCGCAGCTCCCAGCACGGCCCTGCTCCTGCTGGCCACGGTCAGCTCAACCAGCCCCTTCCCACCCTTCCGCCAAGCCTCCAGAAAAGCTCCTGCAAGAGCTGACGAAGCTCTCAGAGCCGCCTGTGCCTGCTCCTGCGATGGCACGGGCACTGCTGTGGTGCTGAGCGTGCCAGGGCTGTAGGGGAAGCCCAGAGTTGGATGGACATGGCACTGCTTTGGGGAGGGAGGAAACAATCGGGAAAAGTCTGTCAGAAATGGGCATCATTTGTTCAGTGAGATGGGGAATCAACACCTGTTTCATTCACAAACTTGTAAGAAAAATAACAGATCTGTGGGTTTTTACCAAATCCCATTCAAGTTACTTATTAAAAATATAAGGGCTCAACTCGCTGCTTTTTATTTGTACTGTGCCAAGGGGCAAGGGCCTTTATCAAGGATCAAATTTTTATCAAATGGGAGCAAAATGTCCGTGGATGGATTGTTCCCGTTCTGGCACTGGGATCCTCAGCTGAGATCCACAGTATTTGGAAGCAGTTGGATTTTTGTTTAAATACATGTTTGGCATGAATTTCTGCCTTCAGGAGAGGGCAGGAATGGGGAAAGAAGTGAGCTGTAGTTCTTGGTGTTATGTCTGGTAGACACTGCACCTCTGATAATGAATCCAAATATAAGAATTTCTGTCATGGAAAGAAAGAAGCTTGTAGTAAGATGGGGAAGTCTGTAAGACAGAACATATTTATTTTACAAATTAATATTATGCAAAATGAAAACCTTTTGTCTGGTTATTATTAAAAAGAATGGGGTCAGCAGAGCAGGGAAGTTACCTTTTTGCTTCTCCTTGGCTCAGTTATTTTCTTTAGCAAAAACCACTTTTCTTAAGAGCCTCTAGCAAGATAAGGTTTTATTCAGAAGGAAGGTCTTTGCCAGTGTCCATAGCCAGGGTGTGCACAGATCTGTAGCAGTGTGTGCCTCAGCAGCATCCCTGGATGCTGAGCTGCTTCCCAGGTGTGGAGACACTTCTGTGTTTTTGAACAATGCCCAGTTTGAACAATTTCCTCAATTCTTGACTTTTTCCTTGTGGTTCTCAGCAGCCAGGCAGGGAGGCTGCAAAGCACTTTGTGAAATGTGCCCAGTTAAAATGTTAATGTGGAGATCCCTGCATTTCAAAGCACTTCACATACTTAAAGCTGTGCTAACTGCTTTGCTAAAAGCTCCAGATTTTCACCTGTTGCCATAGGAGGAGGCAGCCCTTTGAGCAGCCCATTTCATGTCATTCCCAACCACCTGTGCAACTGGGTCCCAGCCAGGCCAGTGGATCAAGGGCCAACACTTGCTTGGAAATTCATACATCTGTGCCTGATAAAATGTTGGTTCCTAATGTGTTTTAGGCACCCAGTCCTCAGCACATCTAGAGATGTGATGTTTCTTATTTAAAATTTGCTGAATTTGCTATGCAAAGTAAACTGTGAAAATTGCTGTCAAATTGTGTAAGCGTTTCTGGGACTTGCAAAGTGTAGCATGAATTTACAGGGCAGATGTTTTTGCAAACAAGGGCTAACTCACAGAACTGTAGTGTCAGTGTAGTTATCAGCTCTTAAGAACAGGACAAACCCTGGTCATTTTCTGTCAGCAGTGCTTTGGAGGATGCTTGCAAGTAATGTGTGATTCAGCATAGAAAGAACCTGCCTGCATGGTACAAGCTGAGCGTCTGCTTGCCTTTCCTGATTGATATTTTCTTAATATTGCCTGTTTCTCTCCAAGGGGTAATTTAGCTTATTGTTTCAAGTCCATCATGAGTGGAAGTGACTGAAATTATCAACGCTTTGTATTGTGGCCCACAGCAAATTATATTTGGTGGGGGGCATTGAAGATAACATCTGTTGAGAACGTTCAGTTAAATCTGCTGCATATAAGCTTGTTTCCCTTTCTCCCCTTATGTTTTTCTTAGACACTCTGTGCAAAGGCCACAATGCAGACCATCCGGGCAGCTGACACAAATGAAGTAGTCAAGCTAATATTTCGTGAATCTGATAATGACCGAAAGGTAAACAACTTAATGCTCTTGGCACCCCTCTGTAAATAGAAACAGTGTTGAATGTTCACTTTCTTTTCTACAAAGCATGAATATAGTTGTTCCAAACTGATAATGTAAAGGGAGGGGAGGATATAGATTGTCACACCTAATGCTCAGTTAATTGGATCTGTTTAAGCGATTGCCAGCCAAGCAAATGGGCAAGCTGACAAGGGGCTTTGGACATGTGGAAATGTGTGGTTTTAAAGGGCTGCCTGTCTCTGAAAGGGTCACTGCCAGCAGCTGCCTGTTGAGTCGCTGAGCCCAAGAGCTTTGCTGACCTTTCTCTCTATTTTTTTTATTTAGGTTATGCTGCAATTAGAAAAGAAGCTCTTTGACTATTTTAATCAAGATGTATTTAGAGACAACAATGGCACTGCGGTAAGTTCACTGCTAAACCCTTTTAAAGGAGTAAGTTGGGAACTCACATACAAATTACATTTCTCTAACCAGCCCTTTATCCTTATCACCCCTCCTGTCTGCAGAATGAGAAGAATAATTCAGCCAACACAATAACTGCTCCAGATTTCCTCATAACTTAGCCAGTTTTTTTGTGTACACACTCAACTTTGGCATGTTTGCCTTCTTTTTCATAGAAAAATCTCGTAAATTAAATGTACACAACAATTCACTTTTTTTGTCTATCATCTAGTCTGCATTTCTTCAAGCATCCTGTTTTTCCTCCTAGCTCCTCACTGTGCATCACACAGTAACTTAGGAAAAGCCCTTAAATTTAAAGCCCTTCTGAAAATACCTGGGTCTTCCAAGTGTACAAAAATACACTAGAAACACAGGAGTAAGTAGAATAGCAATCTCAAGCTGTGCAGCAGACTGTCACTGTTTGGACAAGAATACAGGGCTTCCCAAGAGCATTAAACAGACAGGGAACACAAACACTGATTTGTAATAAGAACTCTGATTTTCTGTGGAGAGGGGCATCATATGTTCTTTAATGTGATTTTATTTCAAATGGGAGCCACTTCTTTTTTGGAAAAGCTGTGCATCACTGCTTGCAGCTTTCTCCATTTCATCCAGGGTCCCTGGTGTTCTGCATTCCAGGCTGTTGGAGCTGTCTGCAGGGCTCCAGGACCTGGAGGCAGCTGAAGCCCTGGTACCTCTCTCATTTAAAGCTGGCTTCACCTGGGAGATTGATTCCATGTGAGATCTGAGGTTTCACTCACCTGTTGAGGTTTGATGAGTCAGACCCATGAGGGATGAAGATCTGATCACCCTCCAGCGCTGTCCCACAGTGTGGCTCACCTGGCCTGTGCTCACAGAGCTTCCTCAGTGGCACTGTCCCTTCAGATGCGCTTACTGCCAGACCTGCTTGAGCTCTTTGCTTTCAATTTACACTGTCCATGCATCCCTGGGAAATACTTAATGTTTCTTTCACTGATGTTTAGCAGTTTTGGGGGCATTTAATTCAAAGCAATAAGTCTCCTTCCAATTCCTTTTTCCGTATTAATCACATTCCTGACCCAGATTTTTCCTCTGTGTTTATTATTATGATAACTTTTCCACTTTTTTGTAAAACAACTCAAGTATTTGTCATTTATGTTTTCCCCCAGAGCATTCCTGAGGCTGTGTAAAGCTCTTCTTGGTGCTTGTTTGCCATGTCCTGGTGGTATTTTGGGTGGCTGCTGCTTGATTTACATACAGGGCTGTGGGGTGTGAAGGTGCAGGCAGAGTCCTGCTTAAACACATTCCATTTCAAAATCAGTAGTCATTTCTTTCATGCATCAAGAAGTGGGAAATCTTCCAGATCAAACATGGAAGAAAGAGATAAACGATATAATGAGCCATTGGAGATAATCTAATCTTCATGGTCTAGTTAAACACGCAGCACCATGATCACTAAAAACAAACTACCTATCTAAAACGATAAATGTCTGTGTGCCGAATTCAACCCAAAAAATCCATCGCATCCTTCATCAACCGCCGGTCTTGTACCAGCCTGACAGAAATTTAATTCAAGCTGGCTCCTGAAAATAATTATTGTATTTTAAGAGTAGTAATCATTGGTCGGGACATGATTGAATGTGTCCATGCCTATTGACTTTTTCTATGATTTATAGCTTTGTGTAGTCGATATTCCCATCGAAATTGTATAATTAATTATAAGTGGGGCTGTCAGGTCTGCAGGATGGAGTGCCCTGATGAGTATTTGGGAAGATTAAATTTTCCTTAGCTGTACCAATGCAAGGCTTGGGAATTTTCACAGCACTGGAGCTGTTGGATAAAGATGTTTTCTGTGTGTTTAGCAACTGCTTTAGCTCAAAATCCATTGATTTTTCAGAGGGTATTTTTTTATCAGTGCCGTGTCTCTTCAGTAACATTGGAATGTGTAGGGATGTGACAAGACCTGACAAATATTTATTATCAACAGGCAATTTTATCATTGTCCACACACAGCTATTCCTTCCTTTTTACGTTGTAATCAACAAAAAGAATTTATAAAAATGATAATTTTTTATAAAAAAAAAACCTGATATGGATACAAATTACCTGTTTAACAGAAATTCAGTTTGAAATGCATACTGTGATCTCTCAGGTCTAATTTTTCCAAACTAATCTGTAGCTTATTCAGACTTATCTGTAGTTTATTCCAAAGTTAGCTTAGCAATTACCTATATTGATTACCTCAGAGTCCAATGACTGTTCTGTATCGTTGTATTTCAGAAAGGAACACCCAGATTTACCCGTTGTGTGGTGATAGGAAAAAGATAAAGCCTATTTGAAAGCAGCTGTTGCAGTACTGCAGAAGTGTTAGATTGAATCCCTGTGGTGCATCAGCCAGAGCAGGTGTAGCCCCAGCACCTGAGCTGGCCTGGGGGTCAGGGGAGGCTGTTTTAAGGAGCACTGACAGGTGGGCAGGGGCAGGGCAGCAGGCACAGCCCCTTCCAGCGTGCCATCAGACAGGTCCAGTGGAAGCTGCTGCTCTTCAGTCAGAAAAAGCTCAGCGTTGGTGACCGGGATGGCAGCACCCAGCCAGGCTGTGCTCACTGCTTCCGTGGTGTCATCCTGCTCCAGGGCTCGCCCGTGAGTGGTGGAAAAGCACAAATGAGGCTTCTCACACCTTCCCAGAGCTGCAGCCCCTGGGTGGGAGCCAGCAGTCACCCCTCTGGTCCTGCTGCTCTTGTGGCCGGCAGGTGAGAGCCCTGGGCTCTGCCTGCATCTCCTGGCGGGGGCTGAGCTCGGCCACCCTGCCCCACCAGCGTGGCACTCACACCAAACACCGTGCAGCTCTGCACTGCCAGCCCTTGAGTGATAAAAATCAGCGTGCCAGTGCTCCCAGGAGAGGGGCAGACGGTTCTGGAATAAGCCTACATTTTTACCAGGTATTTGAGGATTCTTTAATTGTTTGTGATAGATCAGGCTATAAGCGGGTTTTTTTTCCAAAAGGAATTCCCTGTTAATTTCAAAACAATCAAAAGAAAAGCAAGCCAAGGGTAATTAAGTAATGAAAAAAATGTAATCAGGTTATTGACTTGTACCAAAGAACCACAAGCTAAATTGTATTTCTTCAGTAGTCAATTAAATAAATATATTGTAAGAATGTAAAACCTGTAATGACTGCAGAGGAATGATTTAATCATCAGGAATCATTTTATAATCTTTAACCGCAATTAGAAATGAGGAATGGTACCGACATTCCTGCCTTTCCTATGATCTGTATTAAAGAATCAATCCAGGTAGGAGCTAATGCACTGTTCTCAGGATTTTGACCACAACTGTGTAGTAAAAGTGATCAGTGAATTAATTGTCTTAAGAGTGGAACCTGATGATGTTCCTGCTAAAATCTTGGTCTCTTTTTTTCTATTGATCTTTGTGGAAGCTGGTGACTAATAGTGGAGCTGTGCTTGCTCTGGTGCTCCTGCACCCTGCTGGCCCTGCTGTCCCTTTGTCCTGCTGTCCCTGCTGTCCCTGGGTCCTGCTGTCCCTGGGTCCCTGCTGTCCCTGCTGTCCCTGCTGTCCCTGCTGTCCCTGCTGTCCCTGGGTCCTGCTGTCCCTGCTGTCCCTGTGTCCCTGTGTCCCTGCTGTCCCTGCTGTCCCTGTGTCCTTGCTGTCCCTGCTGTCCCTGTGTCCCTGTGTCCCTGTGTCCCTGTGTCCCTGGGTCCTGCTGTCCCTGTGTCCCTGCTGTCCCTGGGTCCTGCTGTCCCTGTGTCCCTGCTGTCCCTGTGTCCCTGTGTCCCTGCTGTCCCTGCTGTCCCTGGGTCCTGCTGTCCCTGGGTCCTGCTGTCCCTGCTGTCCCTTCTGTCCCTGGGTCCTGCTGTCCCTGTGTCCCTGTGTCCCTGCTGTCCCTGTGTCCCTGCTGTCCCTGTGTCCCTGCTGTCCCTGCTGTCCCTGTGTCCCTGCTGTCCCTGTGTCCCTGTGTCCCTGCTGCCCCTCTGTCCCTGCTGTCCCTGTGTCCCTGCTGTCCCTGCTGTCCCTGGGTCCTGCTGTCCCTGGGTCCTGCTGTCCCTGCTGTCCCTTCTGTCCCTGGGTCCTGCTGTCCCTGTGTCCCTGCTGTCCCTGCTGTCCCAGCCCCCACTGGCCCATCTCCACAGGAACACAGAGCCCTTGTCCTTGTGGGCTGGGCTGCTGCACACAGCTCCTGGATCACCAGAGGGCTCAGAGGGCACTGGTGGTGTAGCAGCAATAAATCCAAACCAGATCCAAGAATGTTATGCTGAGAAGCCCAGTGATTCCCAGCCTGGATTTTCATGGAATGGAAGTGGTTCTATTTCTTGCTTTAATTGTGCAGCAGCTCTCTTGGTGCAGAGGGCAAACAGTGAACTCTTATAAGGAACATCTTCTGACTCAGTTTCCCTTCACAGAATAACTTCCCTTTATTCTACCTGTGTTCACTTCAACTGCTATGGTATGAGAAGGAAATTATAATGTGCTGCAAGAACAGATTGAGTTACAGGTTTTGTTTTCCCTCTGAGAAGTAGTGATTTAAAGTGATCCATTATTGTGCTAGTTAACTTAGAGATGTTATTGCAAACAGCATTCAGGCAAACATACTTTTAAATTTTAAGCAATTTCTTGGGAGTGGGGTAGCGTGTAATCCCAGGAAATGCTGAAATGATACACAAATTGAGCAGAAAGATGTAGTGTGCAAGGACCTCTATTAAGATTTTTGTGAGAATGTGTATGCTTATGAAGATTAAGGATCTGGCGTCACTGAAAATGTATTAATCAATAGACAAGATATAGCACAATGCACTCTTCCCAATGGCCTTGGCTCTGACCCTTTTAAAGATAATGGGAATACTGTCCACTAGGAACTAGATTAGGACGATCAAGTGCATTTCATCAGGGTTTGACTTGAACCATGATCCCAGAGGTGAAAAGGCAGAGGTTTATCCACTGAGCCAACCAGCCCCTGTCCAGATAAAATCCTGAATATGATGTATAAGGGCAAATTAGGGTAGAGAAAGGAAATTGATTGCTTACGACCATTGCTACCTCAGACTGGTCAGAAGGAAATCCTGCCATCCTGAAACTGCTTCTTGTATTTAAGATAGTCTTCTGAGATGCCTGATTTTCATAAAGTATTAATAGGAAAATAGCTGCATGCTCTGCTTTATTCAGAAGCAACATCCCTGTGTTTAGGATTAGTTGATATGCCACTGGATAAACTGCAAAATGAGAAATTACAGAGATAGGAAATATTACCAGTAAATTGTTCTCGTTAGCAGAACATAAATGTAAATCCAGATTACACAAACAAGTCAATCTAAATGTGTTGGGTTAGCTGTTTACTGCAAGCTTCAAATACATTAATTACTCTGGTGTAAAATTTGTACATAGCACAAAGTTACAAATATTATTTCATTACCTTTTCCCCCATCCTGTTCTATACAGCTGCTATACAGCCTAAGGATAATTCAGGTCTACTGTGATGTATTTATTTTTTATGCATTGCTCTTGTTTAAGTGTAGCCCTGAGAGTAGGTTCAGCACCTGTATTTGCACTCTGTAATCCAGCCTGCAGTGTGATCTGCTGATGTGTTTTGGCCCTTTTTAACCTGTGTGACGTGGAAGAGAATATCCAGGGGGGCAATGCTTGCACCTGCATTCCAGTCCCCAACTTCTTGGGTCTCACCATCATCCCTTACAGTTAATATTTGTGCACACAAGCAGCATACTTCCACATCTTGCCCAAAGTCTATGGCAAGCCCAATAAAACCAGAAAGGTGCTTAATTGTGCTTAATTGTTTTTTCACCATCTCTGCAGCAGCTCAATCCTCTTGTGCTCCCCTGATTACCTCCCAGATGAAAGCTTGCATGCACAGAGGATTGCACAGAGAAAAGCAAATACTGAGTTGAATTTGAAAAGTAAAACTTGAGGAGCTTTCATACAAAAGGCACAGCTAGAGATGAGAGGTGGGTTCTGGTCCCTGTGTTTTGTTCCGTGGGTGTGGGGAGCACAGGCTGCACCCTCTCTGCTGCTCCCAGGAGCTCCCTCCTGCAGCCCCACACGAGGAATTTGAATCCCTGCTGGAAGAGCAGCACCTCGGGTTAGGTGTCAGGGAGTTCCCAGTGACCTTGTGAGATAGCTGACTCTGTGAGGGCAGCAGGGGAGTGATCTGAGCTCCCCACACCCCTCAGGGGCATTGGTGTGCCTCTGTGGTCCTGCCTGTTCCCCAAAACACTCAGGCCAACCAAGCCTGGGGAAATCTTCAACCCACAGTGGGACTTTTGCCCAAGTAAGAAACAGTTTTTAGTCATTCCTCAAGAAAATTCCATTTTTAACCCTCTACAGGTAATTATAAAACTCTATTCTCCATGTTTCATGCTTTTGCCAAATTGCAGCTCACAAGCAGCTGTGTAGCAGGATAGTGCATGGTGGTTTGGATTCCCCAGTGGGACAAACTGATGTTTCACAGTAACAGATACATAAAGTTTGATGAAATAATCCATTGAGTGTGTCATGTTCACAAGCTGTATATTCCTAATTAAAGTTTTCTGGTTTTAAAGACAGCATCCACTCAGTCATTCCTGCTGCGTGTTCCAATAAGAGGGGTGAGCCCTGGAACTGCTGGCAGGGGTTTGATGCCAGCTTACCCACAGCAGGAGTGTCAGCCCTCAGTGCTGCTAGCCATGCACTGCTGTGCCTCACCCTCCTCATGCTGAGACCAATCTCAGCCATTTCTCTGTGTGCCACAGATCCACATTTATTAGGTGTTTGTGATTTGACAACACTGCCATTCAGGATATATAGATAGATATGTGCAGAAATATATTCTACAAAACCAGCAGAAATGGTACCTTTCTGTTCAGTGATTTGAATTTTTTTTCTGTGAAACATGATTTTAAAGACTGGCAATGAGAGAAAGAAGATTAAGATTTAAAATATATAATAATAGATCATTTTACATAGTCTTTGTTAGAGAAAGAAGTAGCTTTAAAATCAGGCACAGTTGTGTATGGTATTTTCATGGATAAGTGGGAAGTATCAGCATTTCCACAGGCCTTTACCTGAAGTCAATACACTGCTGAATCAGTTTCTAAATAATTTGCTGTGACTGGAAAGATGGATAAAATTACTGTCTTTCAAAAGTCTCTTGGAAAAAAAACGTATGCTCCACAAGACTGGCAAAGGAGGTTACGGTGACCAGAGTCCACGTGTTTTAATTCTCTGAGGTCACTTCTGTGTGCTCATCTCCTCTTTTTGGTCTGAAACTTCATTTCCCTTTCACAGCTGTGAATTCTCCTGTGGGCCCTGCAGATGGATTTGATAAATGCTGCTAATATCACCTCCTGATCTACCAGTGCTCTGACTTTGGTCTGTAGGTCTTGATGAGTAATTGCCATTGTTCTACTCCAATGACTGAATTAAGTTGCCCTGTTTGAAGGGGTTCATACATGTATGGTTTTAGCCAAGGTGGCCCATTGCAGTGTACCCAATAGATGCTGACCTTTTACCAGTGCCTCATTGCTTTAAATTGAAGCAAGCAGAACCTCGGTTTCTGCAACTGCCTAAACTCTCTTACAACCCTGTGATAATGTAGAAATCTAGAATTTTGTGCACTGCTTTCTCCTCCACCCTGGCACATAAATGCATGTTACAGCACTGCCAAAAAAGGGGAGCAAAAAGTGAGACTCCTTCAGCAGGTTTTACAGCATACCCAGCACCCTAGGAAACCAGCAGTTTTGATAATTCCATTAGGAGGTGATGGGCACTGCAGCTGACACAGACATCAGTCCTGAATGCTTTTAATTCTCCTCGAATTAAATAGGAATTATCCTTTACTGCAAATGCAGTCATTCCTACACATACTGCCTGGCTGCACTCCCCACAGTGTGGAGTCTCAGCGGCTCAAAGGTTAACTATTGATACACTGGATGGATGGATGGATGGATGGATGGATGGATGGATGGATGGATGGATGGATGGATGGATGGATGATGGATGGATGGATGGATGGATGGATGGATGGATGGATGGATGGATGGATGGATGGTATTTTCATCCAGGTGTTCATCAGACATTCCTGTTGGGCTGGTCACTGGACATTGTAGAGCAAACATCCTGATGTAATATCATCAACTCGGTGTTGGAGCAGATAAAACATAGACCCTGCATCATATTCACTCTCATTTAGGTATAAATACATTGGTGAAGCTGTGTTTGGAGAAAAAAAAGTCTTTTGAAAACTGCCTATGACATATAATTCTGAAATGATCTGCCAGTCACAACATTTTAAAATCTCTGTGTAATTGCTCAAATTACCACAGAATGTCATGTAACACCTTAAAGATTTGGTTCTTAAGGATGATCTTATTATGAGTAAATTAAATAGAACAATATATTGATTTTTAGCATTTGAACTTATTTTTTTTATCATTTTCAAGGCATTTAGAGTGACATACATGGCATACTCATGTTTCCTGTTCCAGCAATGGCATTATTCATGGTGCTGATTGGTGTACAGTGTGGAAATGAGTGAGCAGTTTGTGGTGAAATTGCCATGAAGGGAGTATGTTCCAGGTGGGGTTTTTTAAAGACAATGTTTGATGCTTTAAAAGTAAAGGCATTACCCTGTGAAATTCTGCCTGTTCCTCAGTATCATCTTGCCCATGTTAATTTTCATTCATTTTCTGTTGTGCCAGGTTGCTCCAGGTGCCTTGTACCTGTCCTAAAGCAGATATACTTGACTGGTGCCTTCTCTTACTAAAGCTGCTTTCAGGGCAAGTGACATTTGTAATTGTTTATGACAAGACCTAGTGAACACCTTGCATTTGCATCAAAAATCCTGCATTTTGAGATTACAGGCTTAAATGAGAATGCAAGTGCTTTTCACACCAAAAAATAATCTTTAAAACACTCTCTTCTACAACTGCAGTTTTCTCAGAATGCACAGTTCAGTTTTCATTATCCTCCTTTCCTCTCCTCACTGCCTGCAGTGCTGCCAGGCAAGCACAGAGGCTGGACGGGGTTCCCAGTGCTCACCCTAGCACACAGATAACCTGTCCTTGCCCTCAAAGAGCGAGCAGCTGTCTGTCTGCACACGTGGTGGGTGTGTTGGACAGAGGGGACAGGCACTGTAACACAGTACCTGTATAGCTGGGAAAAATAATTTATACAAGTGCATAATTATTTAATATACAGCAGGAAGTAAAAGCTTTTGCAAGTAAGAATTCTTCACCATGAGCATTCCCTAAATCCTTCTAGGCACCTAGCTAGGCTTTGGCTTCAGGTTGAAGCTGTCCCTGTACCTGGGGAAACTTGGGAACTGGCAGCACAGCACACAATGCTGTCTTGTTTCTGTTATCTGTCTCCAGTGTCAGCAGCTCATCTGCATAGCACAGACACTACATACACAACTGCAGCAAACAAACACAGCAGAAACTTCTGGGGATAATAATGCACATCCAAATGCTTAGTCCTTTAAACCCCAGGCCTCACTGAGTTTGCAAATATCATAGCAAGAACAATCTGAAGGTATAAAATTTTGAAAATGTGAATTGGTGTGAGAGGACAATGCCTCTATTGAACTTTGCCAACCCTTGGGATGCCCATGAGTAATTTATACCATTGTGTTCTGTGGAGCATTGTTCTTTCATTCAGTCCTCGCAGTTTAACACTTCAGAAACAGCCTTTCTCCTCCCTCCCCTTCCCTGCTCTGAGCTGTTTACTTGGAGCAGCAGGAAACCTGTAAAAGCAGACATACATTTCAGTTAATAGTTTTAACTGGGGATGGCAGCTTGTTTTCCTATCCCAAATTCACGTAGATTGGTATGTTTAAAGTGGAGATGCATGGAGCAGGGAAGGGATGGTAACCTTTATTTTCACAGCCAGCGTGTGTGTATTGTGGCTACCAATCTCTTCTGCTTGCTGGAATACAGAATCACAGTCTGGAAACATTCATGGTGATGGAAACATCCATTTATTCTTCAAGTATGTTGAGATTGCTTCAGTTAAACCAGCGAGTGCTGGGCCAGCCCAACACTTTAAGGATTGAGTCTATTAATTGGATACATACTGTAGGTTTCCACACAGATATTTTGAAATATTTATCCAAACATACTAAATTCTCAGGCTTTCAGTCAGATGTTAAAACAAGCACAGATTGTTGCAGTTATTGGTACTACAGAATCTCTCCAGCGTTGACAGAGTGTGGTTGAATGCAGCAGGGAAGGCTGCCCATCATCTGGCATCTTCAGGTGAAGCTGCTGCATCTGGCATCGTGGCAGGAGAGGCTGGAGCGAGGCAGGGAGCTCTCCGTGGAGAGAGAGCTAATCAGCAGTGCAGGTGGTTCAGGTAGCTGCTTTTCACACAGATAATTAATGTGTACAAGTAGCTGCTAATTGCACATTTCAGGAATGATTTATGAGGTGACAGAGGGGAAAGAGGGACACGATCTCATTTCTTTGGGAACCTCTGCCATTGATACAATGGTATCAGCACAGCTGTGAGATGGGACATGATTAATGGACAGTGGGCAAACAGGGCTGGGTGCGGGACAGTGCTGGGACACTGCTGAGAGCAGGGCCAGCACCGAGCTGAGGAGCTGTGGTGTTGAGCCTGCAGCTCCCTGGGAACGGGGCTGCACCCAGCCAGCTTCTGGAGTAACAGGGCTTGTGTCCATCACAGCAGTTACTGGTTTAACAATTTAACTGGGGGCAATTGTCATTGGGCTGTTGTCAGTGGGTTTGTGTTTATTAACAAAGACTGTGGACATTTATTCTCTCTGTAGAGGTCCAGGGGAAAACAAATGTGACTGGGACTGATATTTATACAGGACATTAAATCTAGACTTCTGAACATCTCTGTTGAACACCTGCCCCTGGTGCTGGTCCTGGCTGCTGCCTGGGAGCACCTTGGAGCTGCTGCCAGGTTCTGTGTGCTGTCTGCCCTGCACCATCCCGGGCAGGGCACAGGAGCTGCTCTGCCTCTGCTGGGCAGGAGGGATGTGCACATCCTTGTGATTGCTGTACCCGCTGATCTGCACCAAAGATAATACAGAGTAAAATGGTGCATTTCACTGACATTCTCATGGGCAGGTTAGCATATCAGTTTGCTGTTCTTTTCTAATGCTAATCTGGTTTATCTCTGAAAAGACTGCTAGTGAAATTTAAAGAAATGTAGCCTTCCTGAGGTATAAGTGCACTTGCAGGCAGTGCTGTGAAGAGCTAGTGTTACACCTTTCACTGAGGAAAATGAATGTTTCAACACTTTTCTCATGGCACTGTTTATGTATCAAAATAGTCCAGACAGTTTTGCACTGTGTTATAAAAACTATTCTACGGAGGCTATACCTCAACCTGTGTGTGATCATAGTCTCTTTTTATTTCCTTTTATATAATGTAGTATTTTTAAATTGCTGCAGTTCAGCATCAAAGACTGAATGCATTTATTTCTATCTTTTATAGCTTTTAGAATTTGACAGAGAGCTGTCAGTCTTTAAAGACAGATTGTATGAACTGGACATCTCATTTCCTCCCAGGTAAGATTCATATATAATCCATTTATTTAACTAGCTACAACATAGTTGTTATTTGCAATGTTGGTAAAATGTGAATGTTCTCATGTTTGTTGCAGAAATTGTAATGATCTCTGTTCCTTTCACGGTTGTTTATTCTCCCCACATCCCCTCCATCACTAATAAACCTCACACCAGTAGCGCTCCGGAGCTCATCATTCGGGTTCCGCCGATCCTGTCTTTTATAGCTGCTCTTAAAACAGACCTGGCACGGTTGTGTGCTCAGAGGTGTGCAAGGACTTTTAAGCACTGGCCCAGACCACCTGTTAAATCACATTATTGCAGCCATAAAGACAGTGTTTGCCTGGGCTGTTTGATGACTGCGAGCAGTGGCACTGTAGGAGTGCAGAGCCTGCTGCCATCACAGGGAAATCCAAGAGGAACAGCAGGAGAGAGGACAGGAACGTAGATTCTGCTTTTCCAGTTTCAGTAAACATCATGTAACTGTTAAGACTGTTAGAATAAACTGGTTGGCTTAATACACGTGCGTGATTTTAGTCAGCCTGAGGTATCCCCGAGGTGTTACAGCCATCAATGGACAACTATTGCTGTCATACAAACCCAAGCTTTCTCAAATGGCAGTCCTATTCAGGAGAAATCTGTGGCAGATGTGGTGCCATTTTATACATGTATGGTCCCTTTCCAAGAGTGAGGAAGTCAAATTTCATAGTTGCTTTCAAGGGAAAGAAATACGGCATTCATAAAGAAAAAAATTTAAAAATAGTAGAAAAAAGGCAGATAAAACTATGCTTTTTATATACTTTTTTTTTGTTAATAGATACAATATGTTTAAATACTGCTATTTTATGGCTCATGGACAGACAGAAAAGTATGATGTTTTGGCATACACTAAGAAAAAATTTGAGAAGCTTGCCTTTTGTGATCATAATCTCATTACTTCTCACCAGCCAGCTGTGATACTGATTTGTATTGATCCCCTGGGACACTGGAAGTATGCACAGAGCTACCACCACTCTAAATTGTCCTTATTGATTGAGTATGGTAACAGTAGAGCAGCAGGTGTGTACAGCCCCAAGTGTCTCCTCATCGTGTATCTGGTCAGGGTGGATGAAGGTGAGGGGAGGTGATACAACTTTTACACCACACATACTCTTCTGCTTCATTGTCCAACATCGGTGCTTTCAGCCAGAGCAAGGCTTGCCAAAAACACATTGTTCCATGGAGAGTTTTCAGCTTCTTCAGACCACTCTGAAGCTCTGTAAGAGCTTTTCAGTGTCACGCTCCCCCCAAGTACAGACCAGAAATTAGGTGTGAGTAGTCTCTGTGTGTTTTAGTTCTACTCACTGTTTCTCTCTTTGCAACTAGATAATAGTAATAATAGTAATAATAGTAAATAATAATAAATTAATTAATTAATAAAATTTTATCTACTGAAAGATGGCATGTATATATAAAGAGAAAACTGGCTTTACATGCCTTTTTCACCCATCCCTTCTTGTTTTCTGTGCCATGAGGTTAGGACTGCCTTGTTACCTTACCTTACCCTATTGCCCATCCCGTGGTCCTTGCATGGCCACAGGCTCAGTAATGTATTTTTAATAGAATACATTATTACTATTTGTAATCATACATAATTTTTGGCAGGTATAAATAATTACTTACATAATACTTCTATGAGATTTACAGTTAAAATTGAATTTGTATCTGTAAATGCAATGGTATTAAGGCAGCACAGCAAATTAATGTTCCTGCATACGCAAAGGAGTTTCCACAGACTCTGTGTTACTGCATGTTAGCTTCAGGACTTGTTAGTTAATCTGAATGTGGGAAGGATTGCAGAGCCACTTCTGAGCTCTCCTGCAGCCACCTCTACAAACAGCATCTCTGCAGGCACACATAGGGAACTCAGAACTAATCTATTGCTCTCCCCAGTGCAATACTGTCATTTTATACCAAATGTCTGCTTGATGTGCTGTGATTCTTCCTCCTGCCATGGTGCAGAGGGAGGGGTGCTCAGGTAGTCACCCCTTAGAACCATCTAGAACAAAGCCTTGACTGAGCTCAAGGGCTCCTCCAATCCAAACCATTCCTTCATTCTGTGATTTTATAGCACTGACAGCGTCTGCAGGCCTGCCAGTTATCTCCCCTCTGTTCAGCAGCTCTAAAGCATTTCCTAAACTTCTCCTCAGTTCTGAGTTCTTTTTAATTCTTTAATGTATGTGCCTAAGACATATCAGCTCACCAGCTGTATGCCTGTGCCCAGAGGAGCAGTGAATGAACTTCCAGGGAAAAGAGGCTCATCCCACCTGCTCTGGACCCAGATCTGCCGCTGCTGTGTCCCCAGGGCTCCCAGCACGTTCTGTCCGGGGCCCTTGGAGCCTGCAGGGCAGTGGCAGGAGGACAGCCTGGGCCAGGCATTCCTCTGGCCCTCTCCAGAGCCCACCCTGCCCTCACAAACCCCTCCTCTGTCCTGCTGAGCATGCCAAAGGTAAGGGCAGCATGGGAGAGAAGCCACAGTTTAACAGGAAACCACAGGCTATGTGTCAGGTCTGCTATGTTAGGCAACCTGCAAAAAAACTTTCCAACAGGGTATTCTCCAGACATTATTCACCCACTCCTATATTCCTGTATTTTAAGGTCTTTTTATTTTATATAGTGAATATTCATGTTTTCATCTTGTTACCCTCTGTGATCTAGTGTAGCCCATAGCAACCCAAGCCACTGGAGATTAAATACAATTTAGAAACTCTGTAAGCTCTGTCACTCACAGGCTGAACAGTCTGGCTATAAGCAAACAGCCCAGTGTGAGGCTGCAAAGGGCTCCATGTAGTCAACAATCACTGCAAAAGGCAGGAGGTGTGAAAAAAAGAAGTAAAGACATTGTGGTCTGTCAATATACAGGTGGGCAATTGTTACCTTTATCGCTGCTCTCCATTAATTATTGTAATTATTCTTGTAGCTGTTGTAGAGCAGAGATAGGAGCTGACTCTAGCAGGAGTTCACACCCACATACAAGGTTTGCTCTCAGATAAGGCTGCATGCACAGCAATCTCATGTATTAATCATTCTCTTAAAGTGACCTATTCTTGTTTGTTGTTGAATTAGGCTGTCATGTAATTTACTGGTTGGACATATGTTTGTGTCTTGGATACCCTGTGTGTGATATTTGTCTCAAGCAGACCCTCTGCACTGGCAGTGTCCTGGCTTTTGACACCTCTGAGCAGGAGACAGGCTGAATCTCATTTACTCTCAGCAGAGTGTTCCTCCTTTGGAATTCTCCCTTACACTGGTTTGTTATTCTGCAAAAATCTTATTTAGTCCATAAAATATTTTTTCTCTGCCTTGTACTTTGCCCCATGACCCTTCTCTGCTCTGGAAGGTTGCACAAGGACATCTATTTTTCTGGTCTGACTTGCACTGAGCCAGCCTGGTCTGCGTGAAGCAAAGCCCAGAGCACTCCCTTGATCCTTCCCTTCTGCAGAGACCATTCAGAGCTGAACCCCTGGGTGCCACTGCACAGAGCCCCAGGGTCACCCTTGGGTGTGAAATGCAAGGACAAGGTGATGGTTCAGGTGTCAGCAGGCTGCCCTTCCTTTCCAGTGCTCTCACTGCCTCTCTGCACGTTCTGTGATCATACAGGGCAGGGCAGCACTCATTTCCTGTAACATCTTCTCAGGAATGCTGCTGGCTCCTGTTGCCTCACAAAAGGGGAGTTGGGCACTCAGATTAAAAAGCCCTAGACTATTTTCATGCTTGCATTATCGGTTCCTTTTATAACTTTTTTTTTCCCAATTAAGAAGTATTTTCCACTGAACAGAAATACTTCAGACTCTGTAAAACACCTTCCAGGTATTAGTGAGGTATCTGAAATCACCCATGGATCTCTCAGCCCCCAAGAAACAAATTGCCACCCGACACGATGCAGTTGTCTGGGTGCTTCCAGCATCTGAGACTGAAGCACAGAAACGACTTCCCAGCTGGAAGCAGAGACACAGCTGTCATTTCCCCCAAAACAATTAGAATTTAATCATTACCCTGGTTTTTCAGACAGATCTTGCCTCCTTGTTTCTACTCACATTAAACCAGTGCCACTCTTACCAATTCTCCATTTTCAAATTGAAATAGGGTGTTTCTTTATCTTGTGAGGAACTGGAGAGCATTGCCCAAGGTTTGGTTTAAGAAATTGTGGCAAAGGGGAAAAGAAAGGAAAGCCAGTGAAGGAAAAACGTTTCAAAGATTTACTCTACACCCTGTGTAAGGTGAGGAGTACAGCCCAGGCTGCAAGCAGAAAATAAAGCATGTTCTAAAGAGTTTATGGTCCTTGCTGCCAGCCAGGCTGTCCTGCCTGAATGTACTGCTGAAAAGCCCACTTTGGAGCCTGAGCCCTGACCCATTTCTTGCCTCAGCTTCCCAGTTATTTTTTCCAGTATGAGACTTCGTAAATTTTAGCCCCAAAGTAATGTACTTTTGAGAAGTACAGGTAGGTTATTCCCAGAAAAGACATCGAGCTCAATCCCAGTCATACAGAGCAACATCAGGCTGTTCTGGTGTAACCATCAGCACTGGGTCCTTCCCAACAAGCCAACATCATTCATAATTCCATTTATCCATTGCTGTAGTAGCAGCATTGCATCCATTGTGTGGGGTGCAGCATTACTGCTATTAAAGCAATGGAGTGCATCACTCAGTGTTCACTTTCTGAGGCACTGCTATTGCCAATAATCCATTTTAGCATTGCCAAATAACCTGTTTTTGGCAGCTGGGCCTCCCCAGGACTCTGGGGTCAAGGGGCAGAGCACCGTGTGCCCATCAGGTGTGGCAGCTCTGGCCCCAGGCAGGTCCCAGTGTCCTCCTCATCACAGGTTTGGCCACAGGGTGGTTTTCAGCAGCAAGGGGAGATTTTCCCTAGAGACAGCATTGTAGGTGAATGTTCTTCACAGAAGGTGAAGGGTTGCATTATCTCTCTGCAAGAAGAAATAGCCCCTGGGGTTTTGGGGGTTTTTAACTGGAAAAGGTCCTGCAGCACTGTTGGTACAGGAATGCTCACTCTGAACCATATTACAGACCAGTGTTTTCCAAAGGTGTTAAGGCAAGGAGCAATATGCCCAGCATAAATCTATCGAAAGGATTCTGATAAAAATGCCATGTTGTTAACCCTGCTGTTTCCTGCTGTGCCCAGACCCAGGGCTCGAGTCCTGTTTATCCATCCTGCCCTTCACTGCAGGTTTGCCCGGGTGACCCCCGTGCCACTGTCACCTTTGACTGCCATTGCTGGCACTGTCACCATGGTGTTAGTGCAGCCTGTGCAAGTAGCAGCTGTTTAACACGTTGCTCTCTAACTCCTGTGTTTGCAGGGCTCTGTTTGCCCTCCTGATTTGGCTGAAGTGAGACACGTACCGAGGACGGTGGGCTCACAGAGCATCACCGAGGCTTAGGAGTGTTTTGGTACCTGTGAAGCAGATAATCTAATTCAAACAGCAGTGTGTCTTGCTGCTTAGCTTAGATCTGCTGCCTGAGATGAGCATATGAAAATAAATTACATGGGGTCATTTGTTAGGAAGAGATCTGGGGAATCCAACTCTCCCTTTCAGGTTCAGGGAAATAAAAAATGTTAATTTAGTCTTGAGGAAGAAACACTCTGGTAGCTGACAAAAATTAGACATCACCCTTTGATTAGTTGAATGGCATTTTGTTGAAATCACAGTTATGCACCAGCTCACACCAATGCTGACTGTAAATTAAAAATATCAAAATACTTTTATTTATGTCTTTGGCCTTAAAACTTTCAGAGCACTCAAAGGTTGTATTGGCAGTCCATGTTCACCATCCTTTCCTCAGGTAAAAGTATCTTAGACAATCTGAGAGCACATCAGAGCTGAAAGTAAATTGATCCAACATTTTCTCAGAAAATATGAAAATAGTAAATAATTTTCTTATGAAGAGTGATTGGGGTTTTTCCCCTTTGGAAGTTCTCAATGTCATATGTAAATAGAAAGACCTAAGAGTGAGAAAAGATTTAGTAAATGTGAGTACTCATACCTAATTCAAAAATGAAATGAACCAAATCAACACTGTCTCTCAGTTCTTCCCATAAAGAGCTCAGCTTTCATTGATAGTTCTATCCCATCTCAAATATTATGTATTGTAAAAAAATCGGTGATATAAAACATGGGGACAATTGACAGATGGGTGAGCACAAGAGTTTTTGAACAGGAGGCATTTCCACTCCCTGAACCATGATAAAGTTTGCTAAATGATCTGCATTTGAACCTAGATGTAGGACACACAGTTGTTCAGAATGACCTTTACTAGACCAAAAAAAGATCAAATAGCTGAATTTTCCCCGCTGTGGCCTAGTGAGTGCTGCACAGCTCCTAGAGCAGCACTGGCAGTGTGCTGTGCAGAGGGCAGGTCCCAGCAGCACGGGCTGTGCCAGCACAGCTGGAGCACAGCTGGAGCTCACTGCTGTGGCAGCTACAGGTGGGACCCTCCAGAGCAGCACGGCTTCCTGCTAGAAATCCATTCCAGCATCTCACTAACAGATTTCATCCACGCTCACACAAGAGAAGAGTTCATTAGGAGCATTCTTCCTAACTGGAAGTGCCAGTTAAGGAGACATTTATATTCATTTATATGTTGTTGGCTTGTGTTTTGAGTTAGGCACTGCTGACAGGATGCTTTACGGTGTCAGACGACTTCTCACCCTGCAGTAAGCATTTCTGGAAAGGTGTCTAATCACCTCTGACAATACCTGTCAGCAGCAGTAGTGCTCAGATATTACTGACCCTCTTGATGGCTTATTTTCCCCAACAGTTGCCAAGTAGTTCTCATCCTTATTGACTGCAGCAATGGTAGTTCATTGGACTGTTCCTTATTAACTGAGTAAGTCAGCAATTCATCAAAGTGTTTGGTTAAATTTCAACAATATTGAACATTATATTAATGATGTTGCTAGAAGTTTTATTCAGAAAATCCATATGACAGTAATCCTGATTAAATCAGTGTAACTGAAACAAAAGTTTGTGAAATAGGGTGGAAAAGCAGTTAGAAGCTGCATCTTGAGAAAGAGTAAATCCTAAACAACTGGAGATAAATTGTGCAAGATTTTCACATGCATGCTCCAGAACTGTCTGTCTGTGCATCATCCAGGGGCATGCACAGTCAAAGTGTATTTTGTATAATTCTGCTGGCTGGCATATTCAGAGAAGAACAGTCTCTTTTTGCTATTTATTACCCTTATGCTAACATGAGTGGTTAAGGTCCTAAATTCCAACTTCACCACTGTTTTAAATAGGGAATCAAATTTGTTCCACAGGGAATTCCCCATTTCCCCATTGTATTTTTAAACAGATGTAATACAGTGTGTGTAAAAAAAGTGTAACAGAATACTATGGAAGTGTGTACATCCTTACACACTCCAGCACCTGTATGTGTTAGCATTATAACTATTTATCATTTATGTTGCTGTGGTACCTAGAGGCCTTTATCTGTTACATCAACATTTTTCCATGAGCACTCCCTATTCATTCTCAAGATCACTGTTTTTCTGTGCATTACACAGGGTAGATTGTGATTGAGGCAGAATACTAATGAAAGGAAAAAATAATACATTCTTTCCTGTCTAATTATGGGACAGGGAGAGCTGGTTTTCCCTTTTTGTCTGCTACAGTCTTTGTCCTGGTAGTCAAGACTAATGAAGGAAGCACAGAAGGATGGCACAATGCTTCCCCACCAGGAGATTGATACTGGAATTTTATACTTTTGATTATTCAGTATAGAGTCCTTGAATTTCTTTTTATCAGATCTGCAGTTATTTTTATCAAATCTGTAATTATTTCTACAATTCACAAATCAGAAAATCTGTTGACCCGAATTACTAACTAAGTTTTGAATTAAGAACTGGGAGGTCCTTACTTGCCTGGAGTCAATGTGTTAAAAGAGGCTGGAGATGTCAGCAGAACAAATCTAATTTAATGCCCTTGATCACAGTCTTATTCCTAATGTCTTTTGGAAGATGGGTATTACAAGAATAGTTCTGCTTTTTGCCTGCACACATGCTTAAGTTTACAGTAATTTTTTAGAGACTGTAACGATGATTCTGGAAGCAGTCACACTATTTTCATGCTCACTTAGATATGGAACAGGATGATGGAGACAACTTCTGGGGCGTACAGTATTTGAAAGTTTTGTTCTGGAATAGTATCCATTCAGCAGTGTGTTTTACAAAACATTCTTCAGTGACAGTTATATTCCAGAAACCTTTAATAGAGCTTTTGTTTGCTAAAATCTATAGAAGATCAATGGCATAGAATAAACTAAAATATCCCTACAACTCAGAAAGACACATAAAAAAGAATCCCTCATGGGAATTTTGAGGCATATTTAGCTATGACCACTATTTGAGCCCATCTGCAAAAGAATTTTGCTTATTCCAAAGTGTTTGTGACCCCCTCTAGAGCATGAAGGAGGAGAGCAAATAGTTTTCCCAATTTTGGGGGCATGTATCTTGTTAGGATTTTTTATTATGTTAGTGTCAGCATTTCACTGAGATGAGGACTTCCACTGGCCAGAGGGAATGGAGGGAGGGAGCTTTTTTCATTGGGGTGCAGTGAGACACAACACTCCATACTTCTTTCTTATAAAAAGAAGAGCTTGCCTCGCTTTACTATGTTAAATTATTACCTACAGGTCATTTTGTCTGGATAATTTTGCAGCATTTATTTTCATCTCTGTCCCAGCCATTAGAAATCTGATTTGTCAAAGATACTTGTAAACTACAGTAACTTTTTGACTGGGTGATCAGTGCTAAGGACCTTGAAAAATTGGCAGAAGTTTTCACCCTGTGAAAACATTAAGATAAATAAAGCAAATTGATAAATACCATTTCATAGAATATAGGCTGTAGGATTTAGTGCTCTAACACATAGCAGTAACAGATCATTCCAGGTATGGAACATCATATTTCAAAAGCCATACAGTTAATGCTGTAAGAGGAAGGGTTATATGGAATGTGATTGATTCTTACACCTTTATGTCATAAAAAGTAGCTTCAGTTACGTGGGGTTCTGGAGTAAGTAAAGTAAGAGGTTATGAGAAAAAGTCAACCCTTAAGTTGCAGACAAAGAGCTTCTGCTACCAATATAGTATTACATCATCAAAATAGTTGACAGACACTCAGAAATAAGCTGTACTTCTGTATGTCAGTGAAGCAGCAAATTGAATTCTCATAATATGTTTTGAAAATGAGTCTTGTTAGGTTTGATGAGGTGGAAAACGTACGGAGATCACTGGTTTGTTCCAATACATTCAGTACGCTTTTCTTGGACGTTTGCCATGGCTAATCTTTGTAATGGCAGTGTAGCTTGTAAACCCATTTGGTAGAGAGCTGTATGTCTCCGTTTCAGAGTATCACGCCAAGCAGGATGGTAAATAAGTTTCTCTTCAAGCATGCAAACCATTTTTTTACAATACCAGAAATTATGTTTTAAGATAGATATCAGAAAAACCTCAGTATTTCCTTTATAAAATGCAAATGTCTTTTCAAATACACTCACACATACATATGTAGATGTTTGGGGCTTTTAAGAGTTTTATCAAGGGCCAACTTCAGTTGATTCAGGCCCAATATTCAAGAAGTTGAGCCTCACAAACCGTCTGGATTTCTCCGAAAACCCTTCTTAGCTACTCCCACATGCCATTTTGGAAATGGTCTAAGAGAAAAGTGTGCCTTACAGTGTGGTGAGCCATCATCGAAGGCAAAGTTCTGTCTTAGTAAACTGATGAGATTTGGATGAGACATGAAAAATTCTGTCCTTAGCTTGTTGATGTTGAGCTAGAGGTTGCCTTTTGGGTACTTCAGGTGATCTCAGCCCATGGGCTCAGACAGGTGTCTTACCTCTAGTTATATTCTGTAGATTAAAATAATCACTTCCTGTTGCCCTTTATAGCTAAGTTAGAATGCAGTGGAGATGCCATAGCACGTTTATGATGGCCCCAGAGTGTAACTATCATTTCATCTGCTTCTATTCAAGATGTCTTTACAAAGACATCCTAACAGAATTTCATAGGTACGGGATCTTCTGTAGTCAACATCACTTTCTTTAGATCACATTCCTGATTTCTTGGTTCTGAAGAAATCTCCTGCGAAGCCTGCTGTCTTGTCCTGTGTTCTTTTCTGTCACCCTTAAAGAATCCCTACAGGAGAGGTTTGTATACAGCTGCAGTGATCCCAGCACTCTGAACTCTGTCTTCTGTTAAATTATTCCTGGAAAACACCCCTTATTCTCTAAATCCTACAAAGAAATTGCACGAGAGGAACGTTTCTTCTCCAGATTTCATTTTTCAGCTTCTGCGTGTACATTTTCTGTAGTCTCTTGTCTACTTTCAAGTTGTTGTTGAACTGATTTTTGTACTTCCACACAGATAAACAGTTTGCTGTCCTTAAACGCTCTCACATGCAAATGCACAAGGTAGGATGTGAGAGTTTTGAAACTGTGTATGTCTTAACTTGTTAACCATACAGTGCAGTTGTAGATCTGAAAGAGACGTAGAGAAGGAGCACGTGAAAAAGAAAGAGGGAGGAGAAAAGAAAGATAAACATGTCCAAGTGTCTGGAAGAGCTGCTTTTTAACAGTGAAGTTTTGTAAGTAATATGGCCCTTTGAGCCAGAGGTTTCAGGCTGCTTTGCCAAGAGTCATTGATGGTTGTGGTTGGGATTTGTTTGCAGTTATCCCTACAGCGAGGACTCTAGCCAGGGAAGGCAGTACATGAACACGAGATGTCCAGCCTGGTGCGACAGAATCCTGATGTCCCACTCAGCCAAGGAGCTCATTCTGAAGGTAAGTACAGATCTGCAGCTCCCCATGCCTCCACACTGCATTTATCTGCACCAAAGGCAGCCAGGGCTGAAACACTCAGTCCTTGAGTCTGCCTGTAGCAAACACTTGCCAAGCTGGAGACAGCACACCATGGTAGTAAATGGAGGGCTGTGCCTCCAGTGCTTTGCACCCAGGAAGGGGGATTTGTCCCCATAAACCTGCTGACAGTGACTAAAAGACGAGATTTCACAAGCACTTCTTTTGGTATCTGAGCTGCCAGTGATGATGACTGACTGTCTTCTGTCCTGTGCCTCTTCTGAGTGGGGATGCACAGCACTGGGAGACTGACTTTAAAGGCTTGCCTTTAAGAGAATAACAGAAAATAAAAAGCCCCTGTAAAAGTCCCATCAGTCCCCCAGCCCAGTCTGCCCTACAGTGACATGAGCAGCAGCACTGTCCCTACCAAGGATTCAGCAGGGATGCAGACAGGAGCAGGTACAAGTGGCTGCTGGCTAAGGAGTCAGCAATCGAGAGAAAAACCTGAGTTACCAGAATGCTACATTTCCTGAGGTACTTCCAAGAATGTGTCAAGTCCTACACAGGCCAGATCTCTCTCTGTCCCCTGAATGAGGACAGTCTCCAGCAGGTAGGATCCTAACTTTGGTACACCAATTAGGAGCCTAAATTTAGACATTCTATTAGAGCTTTAGAGATAAGCTTGTGCAAAATTTCTAGAACATGCCATTCCTCTTGGGATTTTAATGTCTATGAGACAGGGTTAGGGTTATTGGTGATGCTCTATCCAAGGTTAAATGATCGGAATATGGTTCAGGAGCCTTCCAGTTTTCTGTCATTTGCTCTCTGCTTCTTGTTCCACTCTGCCCTCCTCCTTTTCCTGGAAGCACTGGGCCAGGTCAGCTGGTGACTTGTGCCAGCTGCCACCACCTCTGTCCCTGCGTGCTCCTGGCACACAGCCCCTGTCCTGCTGACTCTGGTTCTGAGGAGCCAAGAACACATCAGGAAATGGGATGTGACACGAGATCTCCCCCACTCCTCTGTGCTCTGAGCTGGCCGTGGCTGTGGGCAGCCACAGCGATGGATGTGCTGCAGTGAGTTGTCTTGCTGGCCAGACCGTACAACTGAACCCAAAATTGCCAAAAGTCATGTGTGTGCCTGTGTGCTCCTGTATAATTAAAGTTTAGTGGGAGCGAATTACAAAATATAATCTTCCAAGTAAGTCAGTGTTCTATAGCTTCATGGCTTTTTTTTCCCAGTTTAAATTAATTATACCCTTGAAACTTGCTCTCCTGAAGTTTATAACCTTCTTTTTCTCTCATCGGGGTTATTTATCTCGTGATTAGACTGTTTGCTTTGCAGTATATAACTCACTGAAAAGCTGGGAACATGTTTTCCATAGCCACTTGAATTTCAAGTCAATTCACTTGCTCAGTGTTTAATGTGTAAAAACTGTCTGCATGACATCATGAAATTTTATCCAAAATTTTAGACAATGCATGTACTGACATATTCAGTAAAAAAATGTGAAACCTAAAGGCAATACACACTTTATAGTCAAATAGTAATGTCAAAATCAGTGTTATTTGTTTGTCTTATACAAAATACCATGTGAAAAAGTGAGACTTTACCCAAAATGTTACCGATAGTGCTTGGCAACCATGAAATTCCTAAAGAACAAAGGATGAAAACCATTAAAAGAGTGGCCAACAAGGGAAGATTTTTTTTTTTTAAAAGCTATGAATAAGGAGATAGAAGTGTACACAAAAGCTTGAAGAGTGTAAACAGTACAGAGGGAAAGGAATTCTTTCTGATTATCTAGAGGGCTATAACTTGGATATAATGGGAGAAAATTAAACAAGGGAAAACAAAGTTAGAGCACTGAAGAAGTTTGTAAGTGTGAGGTCAGTTACAATTTCCAGACTGTGTAACAGAAACCCCATCAGCTGGATGGTGCAAAGCTCACCTTCAGAAGTGCACGTAACTCTGTCTCTGGAGCTTTGCATTTGCAAATCGTGGGCAGGCAGTCTGGGACATCTCCAGAAGCTCATATGCAAAGTGCCAGGTGCTGCTGGGGCCAGACTGGGCTTTGACTCCATACCAACACAGGAGCTGGCCTATCCAGCCCAAAGCCAGACCGGGATTCCGGCCCATAAAACCTAATGAAAATAGTCATTAGAAAAGAATGCCAAACTGATAGAGAAAAGGGCAAAATGACCCTACACGTTTCTGTGGTTCTATGCAAGAAGCAGTGTTGGCCTTAACTGAGAATTTACTCCACTACAGAAAGGAACTCTGAAGAAAGTAAAAGAAAATTTTAATTAACTGATTACACTGTAACAAATCCTTAAAATATAAATGTATATTAATTTTTAAATAATTTTTCAGTCATAACTATCTATTGAATATTCTTATGCAGGTAATTATTTTGCTGTATTAATTTTTCTTATAGGCAATTAAAGTGTCTATTTTTCTGCCTAGGCAATTCTATATTTTATTTCAAACAAAAATTGTAGTAAATCTGCATTCAAATCCTAGGTAAAGAAAGGATAGGGTGCACAAATTGCCTCTGTACAGAGTGCTCAGCCACACAGTAGGCATTACAGATTGTACTGACATGGGGCTGTAAACAGCTTTCATGCAACATCATCTATCATGCCATGCTCGGTTACCTCACCATCATGTTATTTTATGCTTCCTGAGCCCTAAACCACCAAAGGTTGCCCACTGCTCGGGAGCTGCGCTGATGCCTGCTCGCATGAAGTAATGAATGCTCAGCCAAGTGTATATTGTTTCTGCTTGTGCACTGCTGTAATTTGTTTATCTGTCTAAAGATTATGCAGTTGAAAATCCACAATTTTATGCTGCCTTTGTAAATTATCAAGTCGCTTTTGATGAATGTATCCCCACTTCCGATGCTGGTGGCATTATGATCTTGAAATATTGGAAAGTGCTCATGCATACAATGCAGAAGGTTATGTTTTTATATTTTTGGCAGACAACCATGCTGTAAAGTAAATCTGACCTTAAGCTTCCTTACTGCATTAAAGATAATTCAGTTTTAACTTTATAGTCCTAAATGCTACTGTTTATATAAAGTTATTGCCCAGTCAAACTTGACTGATTACACATGAGAAAGTCTTGGCTGTTTCCTACAAAATAAATTAGTATTACCAACTAGTTTAAAGCACATCTACAATTGTATTAGAGACTGGAGAGTGTGCAGATTACAGATTTAATTAGCTTATAGAAATTGTTTAGCACAATAAGAAACCATCTTGTATGGCTGTGTATTTGTATTTATTCCTGAGGTACTGAGCTAGAGAATCAAAATAGCTCCTCCAAGTCACATTTATTGCAAACAGCAGAAAGATGAGTACATTTTATTATTCATTAAGATAAAAATGCTAAAGAAGTCAGTGTATAAGGGTAAAGTTCAACATGGAACAAAATGAAAGCAATTCATAATGGAGACTGGAGGAATGTCATCCGTCATTTGCTGCTTTTCTTAAAATCACTGAATGCTTTTTTTCAGATGAAGAAATTTATCTCAGAGAAATGGTTAAAGATTATACTCATAACCTGAAAGTAATCATTCATCTTTCTGAACATTTAAAATCTCCTATATGATGAAATCAAATGTTGTTATAAGGCAACATGGATTGCATTTAATTCAAAGAACATTTATCTCACCTAATTCAATAAAAATCGTGTTGTTCTTAAAAAAGGACTGGCCATATGTGCTTGCTGCATTTTGCAGCAGAAGCCTGGAATGCAGCTACGAGTCGCTCATTTCACTTAGCACAGTTAGCCACGAGTATTTCCCAAGGTCCCATCAGCAGGGAGGAGGCGCAGAGATCTCAGGGGGTTTTTTATGCAGGCAAACTGCACAAATTACTGCAAGCAGTACTGGGCATAAAAGTTCATTTTACACCTTCTGTCTCTGGAGAAGCCAAGCAAAGATGTGCTAATATCACCTCATTTAGAAACTGATTTCATCTATTTGCACAATATTTCCAATGTTCCTTTTGGTGTGTGTAATCTGGAGAATTCTTGGACTGACTAGTGTTTTATTGTGTTTTGTTTTTTTTAAACTAGTCAGAAAATGATGAGAAGATAGTAATATATGACCACATTGGGCCAAATGTCTGCATGGGGGATCACAAGGTAATTAAATTAAGCATTTTAGTCTTTTGTCTTCTAAGTTTTTTATTAGGAAGGAGAATGTATGCACTAGGTTCTATTGATTGTAAGTCAGCTATATCTCTGCCCTATTTTTGTCACACCTTGAAAATGTTTCAAAGTGGAATTCAGCTGCAGTCAGTCTGTGTATCAGAATGCTGCTTGTAGGAAATCAAAGAACAGGACAACGGGTGCTAGAATGAAAGCAGGATATGGTGCAAGTGAAGAGGAGCAGCCATCTGTACACTTAAAGCTCCTCTAGCAAAACACAAGTGATTTCATTGGGTTATCAACTATACTGTCAGAGCATAGCTTCAGCGAGGTTGATGCATAGGTGCTTATTAATAAAAGAATATATTGGCAGTTCAAACAACAAGAGATTAAAAAAATATAGAGAAACCTTAAATAATCACATAAATAACAGGTGTTGAAATTAATAAAATACCTGAATTCTACTGTCTTCTTTGCTGAAGAGACCAGATGGAAACCTAAGTTAGAAATAGAATAAAACAGAGTATTTGCTTTCTTTGAAAAAGCCGATTGAGGAGTAGGAGGTAACCTCTGAAAGACTATCTAAAAACAGCACTGAGGCTCTTGAACGATAATTCAGAGAGGGATAGTGGGTAATTGTATATGTGTATATGTGACCACACAAATGTGAACTCACACATACATACCCCTGTTTCATTCCATGGTCAGAGTTCTTGTGAGACAGAGAATTGTTTTCTAATGAAAAATGCACTTAAGGCATTTGGTCCAGAACCATCCAATTTAAACCATCCATTTTAAAATGGAGCAACTTACTAACTTATGCAGTAAACAAAAAGCTCTGGGTCAGCCAGTTCAGAAACAGCAGTTTTTGTTCCCTTCATCACCAAAGTGCTGTGGCACTGTTACAAAAGGGAAATGTGTGTGGGACCTGAGCCTCTTCCCACAGAAATCTGTGAAAAATTTCCCCTTAGGTTTCAGTGGGAGCAGAAATCTGTGAGGAGATGATTTTGTTCCCTTGTGCATTTTGTAATTAGATTAATTCAAAAACTTGTTGCAACATTTTGTTTCCAGTCATAGAGAAGTTTTTGTTGTATTTAGTACTGACTGTAAAGAAACAAAAAAAAAAAAAAAAAAAGCCACAAACTTGTATTTCAAACATGTAACTTCTATTTTTCCCTAACTTGCTGCAGCCTGTGTTCCTGTCCTTTCGAATAGCTGCTGGGGCAGGTAAACCTATTGCAAATGTGCACAAGTGTTGTGTCGTGCAGTGATGTGGTGGTAAATATCATCTTTTTTCTTTTATGTTTCTATTACATTTTCTACATCATTTCCCCTGTGTTTATCTTTCTTTTTTAAAAAATGCCAATTCTGCAACAGGAAAAAGATGCCTACGAGGTGAGAAGATTTTCCGTGAAACCACACTGTAGCCAGGAGGGAAGGCAGCACACTGAAATCTGTAATCCTAACAGCTGTATTGATAAATCCAGTCCTGAGTGCCACATTTTTAGACTGCTGATCGTACACTATGCTTCAGCATCTGGACTCTGTTCAAGAGAAGCCTCACATACCTCACTGTCTTGTATGTTCATGTGACATCAAGTAGAAATGTGGAATTATTTTTTATATATATGTCACAGTTCTGTTGCCAAAACTCTAAATAGACAGCAGAGATGTTACGTATTCTAGATTTCACAACCTTCAACTTTTAATAAGTGTTTGTCGATGTGGAAAAGTTATTTCAGCATATTACAAACTTTTAAAGGTATCATACCCATTATATATCTTTACCACTTTGGGATTTTGTACATTGGATTGTATAGATAGAGATATTGATGGTTTTAAATGGTATTTTCTTTTTTGACCAAGGCTTATGGTTTGTATTTTAGTTTTAGCATTTTGGTTTTCATTTTTAAATTTTTTTTCTCATTTTATTTACTATACTGCCATGTTACATGGTTTTTGAATCACACAGCAGCTGCTTTCTATACATACATATATATGTGTGTGTATATATATGTATGTATGTGTATATATACACAGATATATAAATAATTTATAAACCTGACCAAAACTTATGCTAAATATACTTTCCAATATGAATGCTTGAGAGTGCCATTATCAGCAGTAAGTATTGGAGTCTTAGCAGGTTTAGTTAAGTGTACATCAACAACAAACATTTATGTAATAAATAATATATAGCAGTGCCATCCTGGATACAGATATATAGCATACTATATAGCATATATATTAGCAGTTTCACTTTGTTATTCCTATAATCTCTTCTTTCTATGTAATATTAAGGATTGAATGTGAAGTTCTTAGCTAGGTTTGGGTGTAACTTTCCAGAATTTTGTAAACTGTTTTTGTCTGTCTTTTGTTACTGTTTTATGGTGCCATATTCTATATTGAAACAATAACAACACGGGAGAAGAAAACAATAATCTGCTTCAAGTAGCAACTGTATTGGACACAAACTGTATTAATACAGTATTAAAGGAAAAAAAAAAAAACATCAACCCAACTGTAAATTTTCCTGGTTAGTAGCTCAGTGCAACCTACAATATAGTCTTGTTACAGACATTTTCCTCCCACCACTAAATACAACATTAAAAGGTGATTAGGGAGTCTGTTGATGAAACACAAATGTATGTTTTATTGATTTAATTTAGAACACTACGGAGTTCATGGACTGCGCAATGGCATTAGATTGATGCTTGATTTTGGTATAAATCACTACCATTGGGAATGATTTGATGTCCGCTTGCAGAGTTTTCTCAACAGTACAGCCCAGTTTATAGCAAGTATTGTTGCCCAGAGGGTGTCTGCAGCTCTGTATTGTTACTGTGCCATGTTGCATTATAACCACACAGTAATTCTATTTAAGCGAACTCAACTCATGATAACTCTGAAGGCCTTTAGGAATGAGTACTCTGGTTCTCAAGCAATAAAACTAATCATGGTGAACATGGTTGTGTCTGCCCCTTTAATTTGATGACTACAGGGAAATTTTTTTAATTGTCACATTTCTTATTGAGATACCTTTTAATCTGCCAATTAACAAGGGTGTTTTTCACGTGAAAACCTCTATGATAAGATGCAGTTCTGATGTTAATCAAAACAATACAAACCGAGTAAAAGGCACTGAGAAGCTGATATGGGAGCGCTGATGAGAGAAGGTGATGCAGCTTTACGAGCAGTTCACAAGATGCTAGTCCTCAGCAGGTCAGTAAATCTGCCACCATAAACTCCTCCGTGATTATCGCGAGTTTCAGAAGAAACCTCTCTAGTCTTTTCCAGCGGGGACCGAAGCCCCGCTGAACTCGCTGTAGCCCGAAGCTCTCGGGGGCTGTAGGGCGCACCGCTGACCTGCCGAGAACGCCCCGAACCGAACCCTCAGAAATTCACAAAACGCAGCTTTGGCATTTTAACAGGCTCGGAGGCGAACCCGGGGGCGCGGGCAGAGCCGGGACAGCCGAGGGACGGCGGGCGGGTCAGCATCCCCTCTGCCCGGGCTGGCGGTGCCTCCGAGCCCCCTTCTCCCGCAACGCCCCCTCCGAGCTCCTCTGCTTTAAGAACTTTGGGAAGAGGGAGGTGGGAATGATTTAGCCTCGAGCGCAGATGTTTTTATCCAGCCACTGCCCCTCAGGAGCCCGAACACCGGCCCGGTCTCAGCTCGGTTTATTCCCTCTGTAACCGCGGCAGAACCGAGCGCGGCCCCGGTCAGTGAGGAGGGACCCGCGGGATTCCCGCAGGAGCGAAGGGGAATCACTCACAGCGAGCGGGGGCACCGGGCCCCTGTCCGCCGCAGAACCGCCCCGACGGGCCCGGGCCGTGCCGTGCACTCGGGAGCTGCTGCTGGCTCCGTGCGGGCCAGGGCACCGAGAGAGGGCGAGCGGGGGAGCCCCGGACACGGGCCCGGCGCTGCGGGAGAGGTGCGGAGCGGGGCGGGCGGTGCTGGAGGCGCTGGGTCCCGCACCGGACTGTCGCTGGGTGCCAGGCAGGGGCGGCAGGAGCGCCCGCGGTGCGGCCGCTTACTGCCCTTGCTGGGCTGCGGAGCTAGAGCTGAGACACGGGGCAAAGAGACTCTCATTCCTTTAAATAAAAATAAACAAGCATCCATCTTAACAACGCTGGCAGCCCACAGCCACCCGGCCTCGCGTGGGACAAGGGGAGAAATGCGGGGTCCCGGGCGGCTGGCAGCGCTTTGGCGGCCGCAGGAGTAGGGCCGAAGCGCCGCCCGGTCAGCCCGGGTCGGGCCCGGGGCCCAAGCGCCGCCCGGCAGCCCGGGTCGGGCCCGGGGCCCAAGCGCCGCCCGGCAGCCCGGGTCGGGCCGGGTCGGGCCCGGGGCCCAAGCGCCGCCCGGTCAGCCCGGGTCGGGCCGGTTCGGGCCCAAGCGCCGCCCGGCAGCCCGGGTCGGGCCCGGGGCCCAAGCGCCGCCCGGCAGCCCGGGTCGGGCCGGTTCGGGCCCGGGGCCCAAGCGCCGCCCGGCAGCCCGGGTCGGGCCGGGTCGGGCCCGGGGCCCAAGCGCCGCCCGGAATCGCGGCGGAAGGCGCGGGGGGCTGGTGGAGCTCGCAGGCCGCCGCCGCGGATCTCAACAGCTCGGCTGCCGGGTTTTTGCCGCGGCCGGTGCTCGGGCAGCGCGATGGGACGGAGGTGTCCCGGCCCCGTCTGCCCCTGTCACGCCCCGAAGCGCTGCCGGCAGCTCGGGCCGCACGCTCAGCCCCGCGCTCTCTCCTCTCCGGGCTGTCGGGTTCCCGTGCGGCACCGACCGCGCCACAGGGGCCGGGGCTCTCCCGGCTCAGCCCGCCGGCCCCCGGGCACAGCTGCTCCTTTTTCCTTTTCCCTTGCGGAGCAGCATCGGGCACCCTGCAGAAGCTCTGGTGTCCCCGGCTCCTGGCACAGAAATGCGGGAAGAAACTCGCTAAAGGAGAAGGTTGTTAAATAATTTATTGATTTATACAAAGTCTTTCCAACACGTGTGGAGACATTCTAATGTAAAATCAAGTGTCCATTTTCCTCTCGTGCTTTTTTGGGGCATTGGTTTGTATTTTTTGGTATTATTAAGCATAAAATCCAGAGGCAGGAGAAATGAAACTGCCAAGACACTGAGGGACGGAGTGAAAGAAAACTGCCGTTTTTACACTAGAAATATACATCACAAAAATCTGAAATTTACTATATACAAAGTGGCTGAGGTCGGACTTGGGATCCATAGAAAACGTAACAAAACTTGATTGTTAGGAGCAGGAAATTAACAGGAAAGCTAAAGGAAAGAGCGGGAAACCTTAAAGGGACACAAAACCCAAAAAGCTGAAAAAATTTCTCTGAAATTTACATCGATGAGAAAGAAAATAAATTCATAACTTATTCTGTAAAAAATATATACATTTCACATACATCTTAGGCTGTACAACACACCACTTCAAACACCCAGTTTACACTCACCCCGCCGTGCTGCCCGGTGCGGCCATCGGCCCCACGCCCTCACAACGTATCCGAGCTGGTGCTGCAGGGACTGACGAGGGACAGGTTCGTGGATTTGTGCTTTTTCAATAGCCTCGTGATTTTTTCATCGTCTGAGTTGGGGTCCAGGGGCTTGTTGTATTCGTCATCGTCCTCATTGTCCGAGCTCTCCTTCAGCTTCTCCGTCTCCGAGTCGTGCTTCTTCTTTGCCGAGGCCATCTCCGCCGCGTGTCTCTTCCGCCACTTGGTCCGTCTGTTCTGGAACCAAACCTGGGCACCGGCACCGGGCACAGCTCAGCCACGGTCTCGGTCCCGCCGCCGCGCCTGCCCCCGCCGCCCCCGTCCCATCTGCACGGCGGGGCTGCAGAGCCTCGGAGGGCTCCCGGGGAGGGGGCACCCTGTTGGGGACATCTGCCCGGCTCTGCGGGGCTGCACCACCACAGTTAAATCAGCAGCTTCCCGGAACAGTCGTTTGTTGAAAACGGAATACGACAGCCAGAAAAATAAGTATTTTTGACTTACAGTGCGCCCCAATACTCAGATGCACCTGCAGGCTTTGCTAAAAAAATTTGTGGGATTACACAAGGTAAAGTACTGCCAGTGGACACAATCCTCGTGGAAAAGTGGCCCTTTAAAAAAGTTACCTGCGAGGGGCTTTTTGTCGTTGTTGTGATGGGGGTTTATATTAAATATAATATGTCTACTTATTTTAAATTGTTTGCAGCACAGAGAGCTCTAAGCAGAAAATAGATAGAAATTACCCTAAAATCTATCCAATATCGAGATGTAACTTCAATTCTAACTGACTCAAAAAAAAATCCCCGCATAATTGCGCAGTGTTCGTGGCTGCTTGTAATTTTACCGACATGGCAGAAAGCGGCCGCGGCAGGAGCGGGAGAGGTGAGAGCTCGCAGCACGGACCTACCTTCACCTGGCTCTCGGTCATCCCCAGGGAGTAGGCGAGCCGGGCGCGCTCCGGTCCCGCCAAGTATTTCGTCTGTTCGAAGGTTTTCTCTAAAGCGAATATCTGCTGCCCAGAGAAAGTCGGTCGAGAGTGTTTCTTCTTGCCGTCCTTGTCCAAAACCATCCCAGTCTGAGCTGGAAGCGGAGAAAGAGCTGCGTCAGGGATGAACTCTGCCCTGCTCCCGGCCCGTAGCCGGGCCCCGCCGGGCGCTGCGGAACCGCTTGGGGTGTCAGGCTCTAAAGCAGGGCTCGGTCCGGGACAGACCCGGGCCATGCGGACCGAGTGACCCGCACCAGACCTTTCTGCTGCCCGCCCCGTCCACCGCGCTCGTCCGCCGGCTTGCGGCCGGCCCGGCTCTGGACCCCAGGCCGCCTGCTCCCCGCGCCCTGCAAGGACCTGTCGCACTTACCGGGACACGCGAGCCGGGGGTCTCTCCAGGGAGAGCCTTGCACCACTCCCGGCCAGAAAATGGGCGGCCGTCCCGGCAGCTCCGCCAGAGGCTTCGGGTAGCGGGAGACGGCAGCGGGGCTGAAGTACATCCCGGCCGAGGCCGCCAGCCCGTTGATGCGGGGCAGCCCGCCGAGCAGGTTGCTGGCACTGCCCACGGGCCTCCCCAGGATGTCGCTTATTCCGTGCGGTGTCCCCAAAGGGAGCTGCGTGTTGAGTCCGCCCAGGGCCGGCGCCTTGAAACCGGAGGGGTTCTGCAGGGCGTAGGGGAACAGGGAGGTCTTCATCTCGGCCATGTTGTGCAGCGCGGCTAGCGGCGCACTGCTAAGGACGAATGCGCTCTGGCGATTAGCATCCATCTGTCCCACCGCTAACATCTGCGGGCATCAGCGAGCGTGGGTCCTTCCCAATCGCGCCGCGGCCGCTCCGCTGGGGACCCTCGCCGAGAGCGCGGCCGCGGGCGGGACGGGCTCCTCGCTGCTCGCGGGATCTCAGCGAAAGTAAATGCCAAAGTTTGCTGGTAACAGGAAAATCCCGGCGCTTGCCCGCCCGCACCCGCGGCGCGCACCTCCGAAGTCCAGACTGAAGAGCGGCGAAAGCCGAGCCGGAGCGGCGCGGCTGAACAACAGACCGCGAGTCCCGGGAGAAAGAGCCCCCACCGGCGGCGCGTCCCGGCGGGCTACGGGCACCGCGCTCCACACGCGATCCGGCGGCAGGACGATGCGGGACCTGCAGCTCCGCGCGTCGCCCCGGCCGCGTGTCCGGCGGCCGCGGGGACGCTCCGCGCCGCGCCCCGCGCGCAGATAACCGCGCGGGCACCTGCGCGCCCCGCGCCCATTGGGCGGCCACCGCCCCGCGCCGCCAGCACCGCCCAATCGGCGGGCGGCGCGCGCCCCCACCCCGACACGTCACGGCCGGGCCGCGCCGTGGGAGCGCGCGGGGCTGCACGTGGCCGCGCCGCGCCCGACGGGACCCCCGGCCCCGCCGCCGGGACCCCCGGCCCCGCCCAGGCCCGGCCCGCCCTGCCCCGACAGCAGCCAGCGGGTACACGCCTCCCACTCGCCGCGTCGGGCCCCTCCCGCCGGGCGGGGACCCGCGGAGACGGCCAGAGGCTCCCCGAGCAGCCGGGCAGTGACCGCGGCGCTGTCCCGGAGCACTGAGCGGTAATGCCCGCCCCGCTCGCTGTTCTGTCGGGCAATCGGCTCCGTCTTCAGCTGCGCAGCGGCCGTTCCCTCGCGTTAGATCCCAACGTTTTTAAAACTGTCGTAAAAAAAATATCTTACGCCCTGGGAATAATTGTCTGGCTCAAATTTGTTGCCTATTCTGAAACCCACTGGCCTGGCAGAGGCCTTCCTTCCTTCCTTCCCTCCTTCCTTCCTTCCCTCCTTCCTTCCTTCCTTTCTTCCTTCCTCCCGACCTGACTCGACCCGACGCAGGAGTAGAGCCCCTAATCTTTAAAGGCAGAAAAACTACTATTGCATCACCGCAGAACCAAGCTCGTTTTAATAACTAAAATGACCAGAGATATTCCTAATCTAAAACAAAATTAATTGTCGAGAAAAAGAGAATTCGTATTTGAGGCTTATACAGAAAATAATTCCGGAAACTAGGTTTATGGCATGTTTTCCGCCTTGCAACTGCTTTCTCCTACAGGTTTGATACATAGTTATCCAAGGAAAACATTAACCACAACAAGCAGGGAGCTAAATATTTTCAAAGTGTTCATAAAGTAAACACGAATCGACTTGATCATAACAGGAAAATTATTAAAAGCGTGGTCCTTTGGATGTGGCCACGTCTGTCGTTAGAATCGTTTGCAGGTGAACAGGGTTTCGTTTAACCTGTAACAGGGCCGTAATGTCAGCGTAGGTTTGGGAAGTAATTATTCGGGCTCGTCCATGATCTTTGTTTTCTATCGCTGGAATTACGGGATGTAATAGTCCGTGCGTCTTGTTTTGCGCATCTTTGTAAAAAGCTTAACGTATAAACGTGAGATTAAAAACTACGCTGCGCTAAAGAAGGTTTAATAAACGACTTCATTGCATTTCTCTCTGTCTTTTGAACAGCAGCAGTGGAGGGAACAGTCACGGTGTATCGGGCTTTGCGAGGACAGCCTCATCAGCTCCGTGCCGGCTCGTTTCCGCGACGCCTGCGTGCGTCGGGAAGGGGCTGGCAATGCCACCTGCTCCCTCCGCCTCCGCCGCGGCCCCGGCCCACGGCGGCCTTGAAAGCTGCTGCAGGTGGCCGCAGAAGGGACTGACCGGCCCTCACGGAGAGTCGTGGTTCCAGCGGGGATCGGGCACCACCCGTCCCGGGCGCGCAGGTGCCGGCGCGCAGCCAGCCCGCGGCTCGGCTCGGCTCGGCTCGGTCTCTGCCAGCCCGCGCCTCTCCGGGCGCAGACCGCCGGGTTTGCCCGCATCCCGCCGGGTTTGCCCGCATCCCGCCGGCGTGCCTGCCCCAGTGCGGTGCTGGGGGCCAGCAGCGCCTCTGCCCGCCCAGCCCGCAGATCCGAATGCTGACCCCGCGGCTCTGAGCGGCTCTGTTCGCCTCGGCTAACGAGAGGGACGCCTCCCGCCCCGCCCGGGCGGGGGCCGGGTGCTGATCCAGACACGGGCGGCCGGCAGCCGCTCACCGGGCAGCGGCCCCGCCGGGACGCCGCTTTCTTGCGCGGCACCGACGGAACAAGGTAAGCGCGCGGCCGCCGCCATCCGCGCTCGGCGGGACGACACCGATCCCCGCCCGTGACGGGTGAGCTCGCCGCTGGGCTGCCGTGCCCGGTAGCGAACGGCCGTGGCGGAGCGCAGTGTCCTCCCATGTGCCTGCCGCCCGCTCCCCCGGGACACCCGAGAGTGTCCGTGCCCGTGTCCGTGTCCGTGCCCGTGCGTGTGCCCGTGTCCGTGCGTGTGCCCGTGTCCGTGTCCGTGCCCGTGCCCGTGCGTGTGTCCCGTCGCCGCCGGGAGCGCGCAGAACTCGACGCGCGTCGCCCCCGGCGGGCTCTGGGCCGCGGCCGCCGGTGGCCCTGCGGGGGCTGCTGCCTCAGGAGCCTCGCCTATCGGCGTACGGGTGCCGGGGCAGAGTCAAAGCCCCCTGCTCCGTCTAAAGCGGGCCTCGGAGTCCGGTTTGCGGTTTGTATGTTATCAGCGACACTTGTCGCACATTGGTGGTGCATTTGTCCATTTCACTTACTTTCCTGAAATCTCATACCCTCGTTTTAACTCGTGGAAGTATGTGGGGTTTATCTCTGTAGACCCCGTGGCGTGATAAATCTACTTTTGCGTCTGTTCTTCCGTCGGGGTGTGACACCGAAAGAGGAGACCGCGGGCAGGCATCGGCTCCCCGTCCCCGGGCTGCCCGCGAATCCCCCTTCGGCCCCGCTGCTTCCTCTCCCCGTTGAGTCCCAGGAGCTGCCAGGCTGCTCCGGGGTCAAGGACTCCCCTGGCCTTTCAGTAAACTCCGTTCCGGGTACAAAGCTCGTTCCCCTCGGAGACGTCGCAGTGGCCAGGCAGTGCTTGAGGCCACTGCACCGGCCATCTGACTGCTCGCCCCCGGGCTCGGCGCAGCGCCCGCAATCACGCCCGGCAGCCGCTCGCAGTGGAAAGGTGGTCTCGGTAAAGTAAGTCGGGGATTCCGTCCCCAAGAGTCAGCGGCTGCGGAGCGCTCGCTCTCTCCGGTGCTTCCTCCGATGGCCGCGCAGAAGTTACTGATGGAGGGTTTACCCGAGCAGGTAGAAACCAGCCCGAGGCGCTTGTGACGGCCAGTGCGGGCGCTTGCCCGGGTTAGTCTGGCAGCGCTGCAGCCCGTCCGTCGGGCGGACACGCCACCGGCACTGTTCGTGTCGCCGCTTTCGGAACGTTCATTTCGGCGGAGGAGAACAGGGCCAGGCCGCGGGCAGTGCGGTCACCTGTCCGGGTCCCAGTGCTGTCACCTGTCCGAGCGCCAGTGCTGTCACCTGTCACCTGTCCGGGTCCCAGTGCTGTCACCTGTCCGGGTCCCAGTGCTGTCACCTGTCCGGGCCGGGCCGCGCCCCACCCGCGCCCCCGGGGCCCGCCCGGCCTCCGCGACCCACCGGCGCCCCCTGGCGGCCCCGGGCCCCCGGCCGGTGCCCCGAGCGGTTCGTCCGCCCTCCCGCCGCTCCCGGTCTCCTTCCCCCGCCGCTCCCGGTCTCGTCCTCCCGCCGCTCCCGGTCTCGTTCCCCCGCCGCTCCCGGTTTCGTCCTCCCGCCGCTCCCGGTCTCATTCCCCCGCCGGTCGCCGCTTCTCCCCGTGCCCGGTGCGTTGTGGCGGCGGTGAGACGGGGCTGAGGCTCGGGGGGCTCCGGGAGACTCGCGCCGTGCCCCGGAGCTGCCCCTGCGGGCGCTGACACCCGCGGCACCGGCGCACTCGCCGGACGTGCTTACAGCCTGGGCAAAGCACGAGTTCCCACCATGTGAAGTTAACGATCGTTTTGCTTTGCAAAAATGAAAAATGAAATCAGTAACATTTCTTAAAAAGAAACAGAACTGATATCAGTAACATCGAATTGATCTGGAACTTGAGCATTCCAGCATGCGAAAAGGGGAGTATTGCAATGCGTGGACCAGACTTAAATTCTACAGTACAAATAACTTTAGACAAGTTTTGTTTAACCTGCTGGTACATTTTTTTGTTGTTGTTGTTGTTATGCATACAGCCAGAGTACCTTTTCTTGTAGCTTCTGTGCAGCTGAAAATGTCTGAGAGGTTTTGGACTAGAAGAAAACAAGCCATGAATAGATTCCCCACTGTATTTATTACACGTTATTCCAAAGCAGCTGTAAAATCTGGGTTAAAGCAGGATGATTGAGGAAGCAGGAGCTCAGAGCAGCTTGCCTCACAGGTTTCCTTTCCTGAGTTATTCTGCGGCAGATGGAGATACCAGTGGAGGAGCGAGGGAAATGATACTGCTGCACGGAGTTACATAGAGCAACAGTGACAAGGGAGCAGGAAAATCCCTGTCCTGGCCCTGGGATGATGCTGTCTGCCTGGTTCCTAAAAGAATCGATGTTGCTTCTTCACAGCATACCTAAAAGAGATCCATGTATTTAAAAATGAGGGGTGTTTTTACCTAATAATTTAGTCACTGGAAAACAGAGTAATTTTAGGCTAGATGATCTCTGTTGAAACATCTTCACAGGATGATAGATGTTCTGGGAAAGGCCATGTTTAATATTTTCCATTATAATTTTTGGCACAAAAGGTAGGAATCTGCTAATGGTGCAGAGCTGAGCGTGTTCATAGTCTAGAGCAGCAACAAGAGAAACTGGGTGACCTTGAGAACAGTGTGACAGAAATGTGAAGAAATGTAAAAATTCTGTTTCTAACCGATGTCTTACTGGGAAGCTGGTTAACTTCAAGTACCAAGCACATAGATGAGATTGGTTTTTAGTGTCTTCTAGAGAGAGCAAAAACAAAAGTCTCAGTATATGTCGCAATCTTGTGACTCTCTAAGGTTTTAATGTCATTATTGGGGTTGAGGGAGAGCTATATAAAGAAATCCTTTATAAAAACATATTCCTGCTGAAGACTAGAGTAAGATTTTAAAAGTATGAATTGGTCTGCTTTGGATTTTAAGCCACAAGTTTTGAAGCTCTGGAAAACATGAATTAGGTTTAAGGAAAGCTTCTGATGTTATAATCATTAATCATTACTGTAAATGTTGATGGAAAATATCATGGACATAATTTTATACATATTTTTATGGCAAGTAATGAAACAGTATTTTTGAAGGTGAAACTTCTGAGAGATTTAAGATAAGCAGTTAGTAGCACTTAGTTTTGTTCTTTCTGTTGTGTATCTTGACAGGCACTCTTAACAAGGATATGGTGGGCAGGGTAGGGGTGTTTTTGTTTTAATGTCCTTTGGTTTTATGTCCTTTCCTTTTTGTTTTAATGTCCTTTTCAAAATGAAGGGCTTTTCCTACCCTAGTCAATCTCGGGTTCAGTTTATGGTGGGCTGAATTGTTAGTGCAGCTTCCAGCACCACCAATACCAGTGGAGCACGGTGATTGCTGACATTCCTGGGACTCTGATTTTTTTCCCTCTGTCTGGGGAAATCCAGACCTAGTTTACCTGTCCCTTTTCTGCTGTCAATGGCTTAGATGTTTGTCAGTATTAAGAGCATTGAGTTTTTAGATCATGTCAAACCTAGTGTCCATCCACCAACTCTCTCCCACTTCCCTCGTTCCTCCAGTGCTGGTCTTTTCCTATTTGTCTCCACTCTAATAGGTTATCCTTTTAATGAGAGAAGGCTGCAAATTATTCTTTCTAAGTGAGATAAACCCTTGTGAGCTCTATTTTATCTAACCAAGACTGGGAAGTCATTTGCCCTTGTTTGTATTAAACAGATGTATATACTTTACCGCAAGTCATTAGTGCTATAAAGAGATTGCTGTCCTATTGATAGCCTGGATGGGGGAACTCAGGAGTAAGTTGCCAATAAATAAAGAGTGTGCTTATAAGCACTATTGATTCTCTCCGAGCCACAGAGAATTGTTTTTTTAGTAAAACTCTTCCTGAATGTGTAAGTGAGGATAAGAAAAAATATAAGGATTACTAAAAGCAGAGAGGACTGGGCTATGACTAGGGATGAGAACCTCACGTTGTTTTTCTTTGAAGGGTACATTTTGTAAAGACAGATGACAGAAATGTGACAGCAATTTTTCTGGCCATCCTCAGAAATCCTGAAGGCAATCCTTAGAAAACTGAAGGGTTAGCACAGCATTTCACATGGCACATGATTTCAGAGTGATCAGAGAGTTCCCCAAATCATCATGAAACACATTGCAAGTATCATGTGCATAGGAAATTGAAGACCAGTGAGATTCAAATTCCTTTTGTCCTTTCTGTGTTGTGTGGTTCTCAGCTGAAGGACAGCAGAGTCCATTTACTGCGAGTTGGAAAAATAGTGGATTACTCAGGTCTGTGATGCTTCCACTGTCTTGTGTGTTTCCTCCATATTCACACAGCTTGCTGAAAATAAGTATTGTTTACAGAGCTGTTTTCCAAGAAAGACAACAGGACAGAACTGGATGGACAGCAGGACAAAGCCACAGTGCAGTGATGTTCTCTGTAAACCATGCTCAGTGGTAAGAGTCCCATCATCTTCATTGCACATATTCCATGATGTAATTTATATTTGTAAGCTGATTCCTCTCAGGCAATTCCTTTAAGAGTATCTCAAGAGAATAACAACTTAATGTTAAATTACTTCAACTTTGGCAAATCTTTTAATTGTACTAAGTTACAAGACTCTCCTGTGCTGAATGAAGATTCAGATTCAGATGTGCCTATCTTCCTCACATTTTTTTGAAGAAGACATTAAACTGATAAATGATGAGCATACCTCTACCATTTAGTTATGCAAGACACAATATTGGAATTGCCCTGACTGTGGAGCAGTAGATCAGCTAAATAATACCCATTTTATATTGTTACTCATAGTAACAAAAGCAACAAAAAATACTGGACTGATGCACATTAAAGATATCCTGTGTCTTCTGGAAGCTGATTTCTTCAGACTAAAATGACAGTATGAATTCAGAAAATTTCAGCTTATATTACAAATGTATCATATACTGCTTTCTTTATGCAATTTTCTTCTTTATTAAGACTCATGCTACACATGAATGTATCTCTGAAATTCTATGATATCTGTGGAGGGTTTGGTTGGTTGGTTGGTTGGTTGATTGTGGTTTGGACTTTGTTTTGGTTTTTGAGCACCTACCTTGTGTTTTGTTCCAAAACTGTCTTAAAGAATTCACTATGTCTTCTGCCATTAGGTTTAATCTTCTTCTTTAGATCTTTTTCCTTCCATTATTTTTTGTTCCTACATTTAGTGATGATGTTATTTAAGAGGGTTTTTTTGACATTTGTTACATGTATTTCACAGTATTTAAAAATTAAAGAATGCTTTTTAAAAATCAGGGGTTGTCAGAACACTCAAGAAAAGAACTTTCCTTGGGAACAAAACTGCTTATGCTGTGATTTGCCTTCCATATTCACCCAGTCTGCTGAAATTAGTATCATTGAGAGCTGTCTTTCTAGGGCAGGCAATAGGACAGAATTGAATTTACACCACCTGAGGGCACTGTAATACTATTTACTTTAATTTTCAGGGCAAATACAAAAGGTAGTGTTTGAAATGGTCCCCATTTTTCTTCCTCTTACTATCAACTTCTAGAACAAACGTACCACTGAAATAAATCAGTAGTATTAATAAAGAAAAGATGTGTCGTTGGAGGCAGGTATCTTGGAAAAAGGCCATCCTTTTTTTCTGTCACTAACATTTTTTCCTTGTATCCACTGTAGAATGATGGTAATTTTAAATAAAATGCTATCAGTAATTTAAACGATGTGTTACTAGTGTGGCAGTGATGTCTGTATAAAATCCTGGATTCATTTAGGTTGGAAAAGACCTCCAAGACCAGGGAGTCCAAGTGCTAGCCAAACACCACTGCAGTCTGCACTGAACTGTACTTCTGGGCTGCAGTTCTGGTTGTTTACACCTGCTGCCTCTTGTCTGTGCAGCAAGGTGCAGAGCTGATGTGAAAGCACCCAGGGTTGGAGCTGTGTCCGTGTACTCCACTGCTTATTCTGCTTGGCTGGAACCACAGAGTCACTGACTGCCTTGGGTTGGAAGGGACCTTAAAGATCACCCAGTTCTAAGGGCAGGGAGTGCCGTGGGCAGGGACACCTTGCACGGGTTGTTTGGGGAATATAAAGAAGTGAGAAACGGCAGCAGCAAAAAGCTTCCTGCATGGACACTCCTGATGTGGCTCATTTTCTCTGTCTTGCCAGGTTCATGCTCTCTCTCAGCACTTTCCACATTGCCATCTCTCTCTTTTCTTCAGTCTTTACTGTTTTTCTGTCTGCTCTCTAATAGTTTGGTTTCACCATCTCGTTATTTTCCCTGCTAGTGCAGGAGGAGGGTCTCCAAGCGTGGTTCCAATCAGAGGGGCTCTGTGCAGGTCAGGAGCTGCTCTGCAGGGAGAGATGCTTCCAGAGGTCACAGCCTTTGGCACTGCTCACTCCTCCCTTCTTACAACAAAGTGGCTGAACTCCAGTGTGTGTTCACTTGAAATCACATCCTGGAGCCTTTTTGTTCTCTTTACACGGCATGAAACACAGTGAAACCTTAATGTCAGAAACTAGATAGTATTTATGATTTTGTTAGAATAATAACCAAGTGTGTTTCCCCCAGAAAAATGCCTCAGAACTGTACTTCTGTTTGGTCATTTCAGCAATCCAGGGGTGCTTTCAGGAAGAGTTCTATAGATAATACATTCTACAGTGACTGATTTGACTGACATAAATAATACTTTTAATTTGTGGATGCTAATTGGATTAACAAGGGAATGATACTATTTCTTTTGCAGCTGAGGACAGAAGTAAATGAGCTCAACTGTGTTTTGCATAACAGCATTTCTTAGAACACATAATGGAAAATAGAAAGTTGTGTCAGATAAAATAGCTTAAAATACAGCAGATTAACTCATTGAGAAATTATTCCATATGAAGGAAAAATTAAAGTTAAAAAAGGATTTTAAAAGCTTCATTTAAAGACAACTCTACCTTTAAAAGGCATGGCTATTTAAGATATTTTGGATCTTCCAATAAGGCAATTCCAATAAAACAGGAAAAGACAAGAATGTCCTCTGTAACTAGTCCTGTTGGTTTGTATGTCTTAAGTTGTCTTTCTAGATACTTTAGTATCTTGAAGCAGTGAGATGAGATTAATCTTTTGCAGAGACTTTCCTTCCTTGAAATCTGATAATTATTTTATTACATTAAGGTCACCAATAAGAAATACTGAATTTACATTCCTGAAATCTGACAAGGAGGTTAGGTTTTGCTCTGGTGAGAGACTGAATTACTTTGAAGAGGATAGGTGCTGTGTTTCACAGCAAGCGTTTATTGAACAAAGTAGATGTTTGGGCAGTTTTATTCTAGCAGATTTTTTATATCTGGTACTAGCAAACACTTTCCAGTGATATTCTATCAGCATGGAATGTAACTTTTTTCCTTCTGTACACTCTGTATATAAAGTGATGAGACTTAACTTTACTTTCACACATTCTAATGTGCACTTTCTATCCTTTCACATGCCAAATGACCAGTACTTTTTTTTTCTTTTTTTTTTTTATTTCTGGCATTAATTTTTGCTCATTTGACATCCAATTTGCCAAATGAATTATGACAGTAATCCTATCTTCTGTGCTGTTGCTTCACTTTATTCCACACTGCATTCAGGTTTTCTGGGGTCATTCTTCTCTCCCACTGCCCCTTGTTTTGGTAATGAAACATAGGATTTATTTATGCTGACTAAAATAATTCTGAATGGTTTTACATTAGTTTTAGCTCAGATAAACTGAATTGCAAAAATTAAATGTATCTTGTAACCACCTATGCAGAACATAAGGATTTTTTAAATTATTGATGATATAGAAAAAATCTGTGTCGACTTACATTTGGAAGGAACAAAATTACTAACAAAATTTGTCACTGGAACAGGGGTAAAAAGACTAAGAAACAATACTTATAAGATATCATGGAAAGAATGGTTCAAAAGGACCTTCTTAAAGGCAGAAAAGATTGTGGAAAGATTGTTGTTTCTTTCCAAACACAAACATTTAGAAAATGTCAACTTCAATAGGAAAGATAATTAGAATGGTAAATTAGACATCTGCAAATGTGAAGAAGACAAAAAACATCATGCATTTTGAAGAGGAAACCATTTTTTCTCTGTAAAGACAATATTTCTCTTGAAGTACATACATCCTGATTTATGCACAGAACAGTCAGGCAGAAGGAGATGTGCTCAGTGCTTGTCTGCCAGTGCAGTTAATGCAGAGGAGGAAAATCTCACTCAGTGCATGCACACCCAGCAGAAGGGAGGGCAGAGCCCTGTGCTGTCAAAGGCTCCTCTTACCAAGGGTTACAAGCCTGCCCATCCACCAGTTCCCAGGCAGAGTCCCATGGCCATGGCAGTGACAAATCAGGCGTTGAGAACTGCTTACTAGTCACTTACCAAGTTGCATAATGTGCTGATTTTTTTCCATGCATAGAGAAGCTTACTTTGTGCTGGATCTCAGTCTTACCTTGACTGTTCTGACTCTTCCTCTCAGCCTGTGCTTTTGCAGCTCCCTACGACTACATAGGAAAACTATGTACTGGGGTGAAATACTGCTGGCAGAGAAGTCAGCAGGGCCAGGACAGTGATCTTTGTGCACTGCCTTTCACTACGGCAGAGTCACAGTCAGCCCACGCTGCATCCTCATCTCCTCTCTCAGCACTCTCCTTTGCCTTTGTCTCCAAAGCCCTGAGTGACAGAGGTGCTGTGGGGGTTCACACGCAGGATGCCTTGGGCAGGCGCAGTCTATCTGCAAGATTTCTGCTGATGCTCCGAAGCAGTCCGTGCAATTTTTGCTGGTTTGAATCTGGACTGCTTAGCAAACTTTTATCTACAGTTCCAAGTCATTGCTCTCCAGGCTGGTGACCAGCGGTGTGATCCTCTCCCATTCCCTCCCCAGGCTGCACCCTGTGACCTGCTGGGCCAGAAGGGAGCGTTTGCAGCTGCAGCATTCCCACAGCACCTGGAAAAGGCAGTGCCATTGCTCCTTCTGTGTGTCCTCACCAATCCTCTTCACCCCCTCTTTGCCCTGATTTAACGGGACTCACTTTTGGTGACAGAATTTAATGGAGTTTTGAACAGTATAAACCTTTATTTATTGGGCTGCAAGGCATGAAAACTTTTCATTTAGGGCTGCAATAAATACCATTGTTTAAAAAATTAACCCTGAACAATCTGAGGCATACAGGAACATATATCTGTGACATTTATGCTGGGAATGAGAGAGAACTGGATAGTCATTGTTCTTTTTTGTGTATGATGAAGTGACATGTCTTGGTTTATACAGGACCTAAACTCTCTTAAAGTAATATCTCAGAACATTTTACTTTTTTCTCATAAATTCTCAGCAATAAATGTTCTATTCCAGTACAAATACAAAAACAATTTATTAGGTAAAACCCAATTAGATGGGCAAGAGAGTACATAAAAGATGCTATGCCATCAGAAAAATCCAGTCACGAGCAATTATGAGCTCCATTGACACTGGATGAAACGATGTGTGGATGCTAACTTCTGGTGTATCTCAAAAGGAAGTACTCTGGAAATATTTCCATGTTCATTAAAGCACCTGCAGGTGTATTCAGTTTGCAGAAATGGAACTTATATTCAGGTCAGTCTTACTTGGGGAAGCCATCTGCAAAGAGACTGAAAATAATTATTTACTGATAGGGCAGGAGAAATAGAAAAGTCCCTTTTATTTTTCAAATTTCGGACTGATTTTTTCAAAGTGAGCAGAAAGAGACAGGAATGTTTTATGTAAGCTCTTGAATACTGTTAATAATTTCCAAAATTACTATTTAGAGCAGAAGCACATATTAAGTCATGTAGGATCAAGTCAGGGTCAAATATGGATTTCATAATTGAAATCCATATTTGCAATTAACTTTCAGTAATGCCTCAGTTCTTACTATTCTGTTAAATTCCATCAGTTTAATCAGAGGTTGGATGACATGTTTAAGCAACAAACTGACAAAATTTGCCAGCAGAATGATATAGCACATACAGTTCTTCATGTCAGCAATGTGCAGTCAAATCCTTTCACCAGCTACCTGGGCTACAGGAGTTGTTTTGGGTAAAGATAGATTCAGTTGTTGCTATGAAGCAAAAAACTTGGTTGCTTTTGTTTCTGTTGATGCTGAATTTCTGGTTTTAATATTGTAATTATATTTCATAGGCTTTCAGAAAATTTTTCAATCATCAGAAGATCTAAGAAAGCAAGACTTCTTCTCAGAAGTTGAGCTAAAAATAATGCATTTGGGGGCTAGAAATTAGCAGGAGAACTTCACTAAATATGACATGTATATAATGAGGCCCCATGTGTATTGCACATATCACTGCAGCCAGATGTAGGTTATCTTTACATCAATCATTATAAAGGCCTATGAACAAGTGAAATATTTAGAACATTTATTGTCATTTATTGATTATCCGAGATAGTCAGGTTGATTAAGAAAAAAATAACTGCTTTGCAAAGAGACAGTGGGATCTAATCTTGTGCAGCAAGAGGAAAGGAGTCCCTAGGTCTGGTTTTTGCTCCTTGCTGGTTCCATGTGTTGCCTCCTCTGTTGGTTTCTCAAGGTCTGTAGAGGAAAGGAGAATTCTTTGGGAACCACCTGACGAGAAGGGTCAGTATAATGTCAAATATCACATTATTCTGATTTCAACATTTACAGTCCCTTTTCCCAAATTCCTGTAAGCTCTCTGGCTCACCACAGGCATCTCCCTCTCACCTTTCCTTTTAAAGTGCTGAAAGCGTGGGAGGCTCCCAAGCAAACACTGACTTTTTTCCCAATGGAGCAGGGCTGAGCTGAGGCATATTTCAGCACTGCCAGCCTGCTGCAGGAGGAGGAAACCTGCAGCTTCTACAGCTGGGCTCTACTACAGATAAAGGCAGAGCTGCAGTGAGAGGGAGGCAGTGGGCAGAGAGGGGCAGAAGTTGTTCTGAGAGATATTCTTGCTAATCCGTGTTCCCACTTTTACTCTGCAGCACTAAACTTTCCTCCAACCACAATATTTTTTCCTGGATTATTACTGGAGAGAGGAAGGAGGGGGAATTTGTCCACACTTTTGTTGGAGAGAGCAAACATCTCCTTTTAATCCTGAATATTATTTACAGATTTGAAACAGTATTGTATGATATTATTTTTGCTACTGAACGAAGTAATGGATGCATTGAGAGCATTTAGAAATGGGTCACTCTCGTCCAGTTACTCTGCTCCTGCCAGATGGGATCCCTTCCGTCGTCCCCTGGACTCCATCCAGCCCTGGCAGTTCAGCCTCCTGGCAGCAGTGATGCTGCTGGTGACCTCCCTGTCACTCGCTGAGAACCTGGCTGTAATCCTGGTAACTTTTAAGTTCAAGCAATTGAGACAACCTGTCAATTATATTATAGTCAATTTGTCTGTGGCTGATTTCCTGGTCTCACTGACTGGTGGTACCATCAGCTTTCTAACAAATCTAAAAGGTTATTTTTTTATGGGATACTGGGCTTGCGTATTGGAAGGATTTGCTGTCACATTTTTTGGTAAGCTTGATTTTGTTTGTAGTTGTATGTTCTTTTCCTTCAATTTCCTTCAATGTATTCTGCTGCAGCTTCCTAAGTCACTGACTTTGCATGCCTTTGAATTCACTGGAATTTTCCCCTGTTACATATATCCTGTAGTGGAGAGTGAAAAATTTCTCTCTCTATCCCTGTCATATATACAGCCTGTCACACATGTACTGATCATTGAATATATTTTATAGAATGAGAAAAAGCTTGCCAATAGAATAGCAATGTTATGGGTCTTATGGAAAATTAATTTCAGGAAAAAAATCCTTATGTGTAGATATTTTCAATATTTGTATTTAAGTGTGTTTATATATGGATAAATAAGAGAGAGAGAAAAATAGTGAGTGGCTGCCCATAAACCATGGAAAGTCTCAGGGCACTGAACATGCTGTGCTGTCTGCTCCAGCAGCTCTGAGGAGCAGGGACACACCTGCAACAGTCAGCTCACACACCTACCTCTTCTTGTGATTTCCTTTTCATGGCTTTGTTCGCTTACTACAAAAAAATATTAGAAGGAGTCTAAGAGGAAAAATCCTCACCACACAGTACCCTGTGTAAATACACTTCTGCAGAATAAATGTGATATTAGTTTAAAGTGGGGCATCTACTCACTTGAGACAGACACTCATTCCTGCATCCTGTCCCTGTTTCTGAAGCTCCATGAAGACAAGGCTTGTCCCTGCTCTAAATCACACACAGTGCTGATCCTCAGCCTCAAATGGAGTCCCACAGCTGCTCTCTGCCTGTTCAGGCTAGACAGAGGGAAAGTTGGTGAGAGACAATGGTTCTACATCAGTTTGTGCCATGTAAGCCATGTCCTATGGAGAAAGATCAGGCTATTTTGAGATTTTGGTGTTCCACCAGGTAATATGTGCCTCAATTGATAATTTGATGTTGTGGGCAGCTGTCTGCAGGTTTGAGTTTTCTGATAGCCTGAAATCATTTTTGCAAAGATAATGTTTTGAAGATTTTAGTTAATTAATTTGGATGCTACACATAGTTTGCAGCTTTTCAGAGTAGACCTGAGTGAGAAGTGTAAGTCCTAATCACTTCACTGGCCTGATTAGCTGCTTGGTTTTGTAGCCCTTATACTGCAGACTGGCAAACTGGACAAATGTGAAATTCTTATGCTCTTCATTAATATTAGAATAATGCACTTAAATTGTCCATCCTTTCATAACCTGTGTTGATGGAAAAGGTGTCTGATGTGGGCAGTCAAAGAGTGTAACTAGGTGCCCAGAGTGGTTGTGGAGTCTCCATCTCCAAAGAGAAAACCCAACTGGGCTTGGGTCTGAACAAGCTGCTGGATGGACAGCACTTGAGGGAGAATGATGACCTCCAGGGAGGCTTTTCAAAATAAACCGTTCAGGGGTTCTGTAATTTGGAATGGTGTTTGTTTTTCAGTGATCTACCCAGATTTGATGGTGGCTGTGTTCTCCCTCTGCAGGCATTGTATCTCTCTGGTCTCTGGCTCTGCTGGCTTTCGAGCGGTACGTGGTGATCTGCCGCCCGCTGAGAAACACACGCTTGAGGGGGAAGCACGCAGCTCTAGCTATTGTCTTTGTGTGGAGTTTTTCCTTCATTTGGACCATTCCACCAACAGCTGGTTGGAGCAGTTACACCACCAGTAAGATTGGAACTACTTGTGAGCCTAACTGGTAAGGCCACTCTCACAGAGTATGGTAAAACAAGGAAACCTGCAGCTCAGGATGCCTCAGGGACAGGAATTTAAAGGAAAGGGTTAAAGATGATGTAAATCTCTGAAAAAAACAGATGTAAAGAAAGCTGTAATAAAACTGATCAAAATTTTCCATGATCAGTTTCTAAAACATAAATTTCTAAAGGGTGGAGCCTCTAATGAAAATAATCACCCTAGACCTTGTGCTTTTTGTCAGGAGTCAAAGGACAAAGAGGTAGATTTTTTTCAGAAGACTGGACAAAGTTCTGAGCAAGCTGGTCTGATCCCATAGCTGGCTCTGCTTGGAGCAGGAGGTTGGACTACACATCCCTTCCCACCTAATGAGCCCCAGAGTTGTTCTGTACTGCACCTACAGTTCAGGATTCTCTCCTAGCCCCTGGGCAGGGACATGGCCCCGTGCTCCATCTGGGGATATGACTGGAGCTGCAAAGGGGCACGCTGAATAAAAACATTTGACAAAAATACTAGTGACATCTTTGAAAAGATTAATATTCCAAGAAAATAATAAGAACATGTAATAGTAATACATACCCAAGGTGTTTTGTATTTTATACAGGTACTCAGGAGCTTATGCTGACCGTACCTACATTATCACATTCTTCACCACCTGTTTTATAGTGCCCTTACTGGTGATTTTGGTATCCTATGGAAAATTGGTGCAGAAGCTAAAAAAGGTAAGAAGAAGCACTTATAAGTAAACTTTTAAAATGTGTATGCAGGCAAAAGTTTGGAATTACTGTGTTTGATTTTCTGTAAGCAGACTGGATTTGCAGACAGCAAACACACTCCGTTACATCCCTTGTTACATAATTGTCCTCACACACAGAAATTCACGTTCTGGCTAGACGTGATGTTGTGAAGTGTGGAGTTCCCATCACTTATCAATACATCTCATTAGTCAAACATCATACAAATGAAAGGATGTCTACCTCAGAAATAAACAGAATGATCCAGTACTGCTTTATTCACAACTGTGCTTCACTTCAGTGATGTTTCATAAGACTCAAACCAGACAAATTACAATGCAGCTTAAAATGGCTGCAGTTATAAATTTTAAGAGTGCTGCCTACTGCTTAGTAATATGCTCAAAATAAGATGTAGCCTTTGTAAATAATGCAATGCTAATAAACAAAATATTAGATTGTCCAAGAATATTTAAATACTTGATAAATGCTTTTGAATTTTCTTTGATGGTTGTGTTGACCTGATTCAAAGGAGAAACTGCAAAAAGTGACAAAGAAGACAATAGAACAGGAAAATTCCTATTTGGTACAGGATTTGGGGACAAGATTTTGGGACAGTATTGATATTTCTATTTACTGCAAAGCTCTGAAAAGCTAGTACCTGAAACATAACCTGTAAATCTATAATGAATTGCCATATGGTTATATCTCAAAACTAAGCTAATTTTCAAAAATCTGACTGCACTGGCAGAGAGAGATCCGAGCATCAGAACTGGTGTCTTGATGCACTCAGCCATCCCTCTTCATGCGTTTTGTCCCAGGTTGTCCCACTGTAGGTTTGCTCCTGAGTGGAGCAGTCTGCCAGTCCCTCAGTCCCACTGACTCCAGCTTTACAATGCCAATTTTAGCTTTTATTGCAACATCTAAAAAGATTAAATAAATTAGTCTTTGGGAAAATAACAAATTAGCAATTTACAACAGAGGTAAATTATTACAACAGTATTCCTTTGTTTGGAAGATAAAGCACCAGTATGTTTTTCAGTATTTAGAGAGAAAGGAAAAGCTGCATGTGAAAAAAAGACCAGGCTGATATGAGACAAAGATGAAACAGATGAAAGTGCTATAAAAGAGATCGTGATCCTTTTTCAGGGGACTGCACTTCTGCTGAAAGGGAGACTAGGCCTCTCTCTGGGTAGGCATACATGAAAAAATGCTATAGAAATCCCATATATTGGCTGGGAATATCCTACCAGTACCAAACACAGCCTTTGTTAATGCCTAACAACTTGCAGGTTTTGTAACAATTCATTATTATTATTGTTGTTGTTGTTGTTGTTGTTGTTATGTTTATATTTGGTAAAAAACTGACATGGATTGCAACTTTGTACAGAGGTGAGGACATTGCCCTTCCTAGGAGCTGCTTCTATAGCTCTTTAAGTATAAATACGTTAAATTCTCCAAGTACAATTCAAAAGTTATTAGAGAAAATGTCTCCACAGAGTTCTAACATTACTGCAGGAAGACAAAAGGCCATGTTATGCAAACAAATATTTTTTTATTAGAATGTAATATTGAAAGACCTGGCTTCAGGTTTTCCTGGAGCCCTACAGAGTTATTAATTATTCTTCATGTAAAATAACATTTCATAGCAGTGCCTTGTTTCACTAAGTCACCAGAAACCAAGCAGGCATGTTTCCCAGAAAGATGCTGTTCGACATCAGCTGATCTCTGTATGAACATCTGTGCTTCAACTTCTTGCATGATCACTGAGGAAAAGAGAGAGGGCATTCCTACTAAATGCCCCAATCCCACTTTAATTCTGATACATTAGATTGTAAATGCTCTTCTGGGAAGGCCATAAAGCAGCACTGAGGCAGGCAGACTCCCCTGGTGGGAATTTGCCCTCGGTGAGGAAGTGGCAGTGTGCTGTCTGTAATACGCTGGCAGACACCCATGTCTGCAAAAGCTACATGGAATAGAAGGTGCTTGAACTCAGCTCACCATCTGCTTATGACTCACCATGATGTCCTTTTTCACTCTGACAATAAAAATATAAAGATACTTAAGCAAAGCAAGATTAACTATTGCTGGCTTATGGTAATTGATGTCCCTCAGCAGTAACTTCAGCACCCATCCCTTGGGAAGAGAAGGTCTTTCCTTCCAGCATGGCAGTGGGACAGCTCACTGAAGTTCCCTTGGGAAGAGAAGGTCTTTCCTTCCAGCATGGCAGTGGGACAGCTCACTGAAGTCACTGGCTGGACACTTTGTTGTTTGTATTCTAGAATCTTTTCTCTTTTCTTAAAAGGTGTCAGATGCACAAGGCAGGCTGGGAACTACCAGGAGACCTGAAAGACAAGTGACTAGAATGGTTGTTTTTATGATCATTGCCTTTCTAATCTGCTGGATGCCATATGCTACCTTTTCTGTCCTGGTCACTGCATATCCCTCCATTGAGCTGGATCCTTGTCTGGCAGCAATTCCAGCTTTCTTTTCCAAAACAGCTACCGTTTATAATCCAATTATTTATGTTTTTATGAACAAACAGGTACTGTATTCTCTCAGAATTTCTCTAAACTCATATTTTGCTATTTTGTCTTGCTTAATAATGAATTATTTCTACCTACCTATGTGTTAGCTAGCAAGCATTACAATATCTGGCATTTAGAATGAAAAAATAATCTCCCTGGTGGAAGACAGCATAAACCTCTGAGTGTTATTGAAATATAAGTGTTAATAATTATTAGGTTTAGATATTATAAAGGAAAAGGAGCCCTTATGGAACATGAGTTAGTTTCCTGTATGAAAATTATGTTCTCAATGCTGTCACAGTATATTTCAATAATTCTTTAGGAATGCAACACCAGTAAGTTGATCTTGAGGTGGGGTGCACATTTTCAAAGCTTGAATTTGTCTTGCAGAATTGAGGCATTTGTGGTTTATGTGCAGGGGGGTAGAAGTATTGCACATGCCCATTTAACAGGGATCTTTCTTCTCTGGAAGGAGGGCAGAGGACTGGATGCAGAAAAAAAGAATTAACCTGGGGATGAACCAGAGTGCTGTGTGCTCACAGTGATAACAGGCATGGTAATAAACATGGGCAGACTTCTGCAATGAATGCAGCAACTGAGAGTGTTGGCATCAAGCACATAAATTAAATAGAGAAAAATAGTTAAGTGACTGTTGATTAAGAAATGGTGAATTTAGTTATCCGTCCTGCTGAGAGAGTTATTGCTTATCTCACATCCTGTGGACAGCACCCTGATCTCCCAAACCATGGACATGTGTGCTACACTTTACCCTGCAAAAACCCATATTTGAGTAGCCAGGAATTTAGTACATGAAAACATGAGTCTGGAGAAATGGCCAATTATGTCCATTAGATATGATTAGCTAGAAGCAGAAAAAAAAAATATTTTTTAGATTGACTCTTTTCAGAATGTGGTTTATTTTTGAGGTTTAAAGTTCTTCATTGTGGCACAGGCAAATATATTTTATGGGGTTATTTCTTTATATTCCCATCTGATTAATGAGGGAATTTCCAAGACTTTTATGAAGATTGATTTCCAAGACTTTAATATGAAGATTGATTTATAGAACTGTTTTAAAATTTCTCATGTGTTTTGATCGATCTCCTGTTTTTTTAACTTTTTAGTTCAGGCAGTGTCTGATTCAAATGTTCAGCTGCAGTGCCATAGGAACTGCAGAGTCCAACATAAACCTGACTTCAGAGGGAGCAGGGCTAACCCAGGACAGAAGAGGCAGTGAGATGTCCCCCATGGCAGCTCACAGCACCATTTCTAAGAGGAAAACCGGAGATGAACACAGAAGGCAACAATCTTTGGCTCTGTTGACAGCTTCAGAAAACGGCATGTGTCCCATGTAAAGTGGGAGGTGAGGTTGTTCATGCAATGCTGCAGTGTATTTCATTGTTACAATCACTTAAAGATTTGCACAGGATGGTCCTGTGGACACCAGATTTGAGATCCCTCAGTGTGTTTAAGGCTCTCCAGGTGCTAACACCCAGCCATGAGGTGAGTCCCTTCCTCCACTGCATTCCTCTTCCCAGCCCACAATCAACTTGCAGCAGGCAGTGGCACCACACTGCTGTGTCTCTCTCCCTCCAGTCCTGAAGTCCCTGGTTCTGTTTGTCACATCCTCACTGCTTTTTTTGGGCTGCTGATTCCAGAACAAATTATTAACTTGTTATTACATCTCCACTTTCAGAAGCAAGGACTATAACACAAATATTGCTTCTGTAAACAGCGAAAAGTAATGGAAATCGCCAGCTTTGTGTGGCTGTATTCCACCTCATATTTAATTCACACAATGAAGTGTAGCAATACACTGAGCTTTAGTGGAATGTCACTTGCACATGAAAAGCCAAACCAGGTTATGAGTGTCATTAAGACAGACTTCTGTTTTACACAGTGGGATTGTTGTATGTAATGTTGCTAAGAGCTAAGTTTGTGCTAAGGCACTTTAGAATTTTAATCCTATATAAAATCTATCTTTAATTGAATGCATTTTAGGAGAAAAGGCAAAGGCTGACTGTATTTAAATGCTTTAGAATGGAAAACCATTATTTCTAGAGAAGATGTTAGTACAATGCCAGTTGAAAGAAATGTTGTTCCATAGTGGTATAGAGAAGCTACACTAGCTCCACCCTGTACAGGCCTTAGCTATAGAAATGTGATATGGAATAAATCATCCATGGTTCTTCAAACTTCAAAAATTTTGAAGTTTTGCTTCAAAAAATAGAATTATTTTACACAGAATAAAGAAATTTTGTTTCTATCAGATTTTTTTTTCTGCTTTCTGTTAAGTTAGTGTTTGAAAAACTGTATTGCCTTGAAAAAGAGTGGTTCTGCCTGAGGTACCTGTGGTCAAAACTAGTCCCTGAGCAGCACCTTGCTGACTTGGAAATCAAGGAGCATTCCTGCAGCAGTGGAGATGCTGGGGCATCAGGAAAAGGTAACACAGACACACAGCACAATCATATGCTGAAACCCTGGTATGCTGCAGGGTCTGGTTTCTGCACAATTCCCCTGCCCATGAAGGTGAGCTGCAGCTTCCTGCTGGGTGGAGGGACAGGCACAGGAGGGTGTCCCTGAGACACTCTGGCCCTGGATGCCCAAGGACTGCTTGGCCACCCGTTCATACCCATGGACAGTCATCCTCTTTGTTTTGCATCTTACAAAAGCCCTTTGAACCTTTTCTACAAGGTGTCTTTTGCAGAAGGAGAGGAGAGTTAGCAAGCACTAGACCCTTTCCTGTTTTCTGATTAGAAGGATGTTCAGATCCAATTGCCCTGATTTCATTTTGGGATGGTAATGTCCAAAGAGAGGGGTTAGTCTATAAATAAAATCATGAGCTGCACATGTAAGAACTCACTGTAAAAGACTGTACAGTTTTCCTGTTCACCTCCCAAAATTTCATGAGGTTCCTGCCTTTTACAGTGTAATTTTGGCTTTTTTTGCAGGGCTCAGTTTTAAATCCAAACATTAATCCTTGTTCTGACAGGCACATTCTTTACCATTCTTTAATCCTGTGGTATATGTAGCAGAACAATGAACAGATGTGTGTGCCTTTTAAAAATGTTTTAGAAATACTGTGAGATAGGAAGAGTATGGTATCCAGTTTTTAATTTATGCAGGTTTTTGTGCTCATTAGCCCATTAAAATAGTCATAGATGATTTGAAAGTGAAAATTCTTGCATTTAAGACTCAGATTTTGTCTTTCAAGGATATATTGACCTAGGTTAATCACAAGTTAATGGTATTACATGTATTAAATCATGAAGAATTGGCAGAAGTGCTAGTGTTTAATTAAAAGCAACAGAATTATTTTATCTTCTGAGAAGGTGAGGATATATAAAGTATAGCTCTGCAGTACAAAATAAAGCAACAAAAATTAAGTAATTGCAAAGAAAAAAACAATGTGAAAATGCATGTAAATTATGTGAAAATGCCTGTGAAACAGCAGAAAACAGCAAGCTGTCTCTATGAGATATAAACAAGGAATAATATTATCAATGGGTCATCTTAAGACGTCTTCAGTAATGCTTTTCTTGTTTCCTACTTACTGGTCAGAGAGTACATTTTAAAGTGTGTGAATGCCTTGACACATTGTCATAGTGGGCCAACCAGAACAGCATCAGCCTGGGAGCAAAATGTAACAGGGTTCCCAGGAGCTGGTTCTCAAGTCTTTCAATGTAACACGATATTAAAATTTTTAGAACCACAAACAAAACTAGGGGCAAGGGAGAGGGCTTTTTTTTTTTTTTTGTTTCAGAGTTGTGCACAGTGATTAAAGGGACACATTTTTGCAGTATGTGGTAAGAGCATGACATGAGCATTTTACCATCTACAAAAAGTAATTTAGGCAATGGATGGTTTTAAGACCTTAAGATTTCATTAATAAAAGCTGTGAACACTGCCAAAGTCAGCTTGACTGGGAGCTAATAAACATCATCTCGTGCCCTTGAATTTTCATTTTGATACCAAGAGTATGCCTAGAAATCACCTTTCTTTAAAAAAATGTTACAGAATTTTTTATTGCTTGCAAAACTAGCAGCTTTACACTGCTCCACATTGTGATCATTGCATTTTAACGATGGGACCTGGAGAAAGATGCTGCCCTTCCCACAAGCATTCCATGGCATAGGGCAATAATTGCCTTGTGTTTTTCCTTACAAATGTCAGCAATACTTCATCAATCTACTTGTTTGTAATGGAAAGAGATGCTTTTTTTTCCTAGTATAAATGATGGTTGCCGTAAGAGTTACTGTTGTGTTATGAGGTCATGTTGGTTCCTTTGGGATAACAGTAAGAAAGGCACTGACACTGAAGCCTAGCTAAATGATTCCCTGAGTAAAAACCATAAATTATGGAAAAGGTAACAGCAATCTTAGGATCCTTCTGCTGCTGGAAACCTCATGTTTCAGCATGAAACTAGTCTCTCCTTTTAGGTCTTGACATGCTGCCCAGACCCTGTCCAGGATCAAGCATTCCAGCCGTGTCCTCTCATCTTTACGGGATGTCCAAGTGAACAATCTTGTTCCTCTTGTGCCTCTGCAATGCTGCACTTTCTGGCTGGCACACCAAGTTTCTCTCTCACCAGGAATGAGCCCATTCAGGTGAATTTTAAAGGCAAGTGTATCTGGCTGTCACAGCATGTGCACAGGCTATCGAGTGGTCACTCAAGCTCATGAGCAGCTCTGCACAGCTCTGTTTAAACTCTGCTCAGGTTCTGTCTGGAATCACTATCTCCTCCTTACCCTGCCTTCTGCTGTGGCTCACCACAGCTGCTCTGCATTTACACTTATGTCAGTTCATTCCTGTGAAAAAACTAACAAACAAATCTGTTCTTGAAGCTCTGTATTTTGAAGAAACCCCCAACAAACAAGTGGATTTGGGCATGGGGAAAAATATACAAAATAGCTTCCAAAAGTCATCTTAGCAAGAGATAAAATGCTTTTAAAAGGTTTAAAAGTAGATTGTCCAAGCTATTTTTCATAGTCTCAAATTTAGAGAAAGAATACATTTTAAAATATCATAAGATCAGCTCACCTCATCACCCACTAGCAGGATGAAGGTGAAAGCTTAGCCATTGAACGTAGTGTTGGTGCACTTTACAAAATGTTCATGTTCTTGCTCTGGCAACAAACAACACAGCTTCTCTGGGGATTCCTTACTGCTTTTTGAAGATACAAATATCTTAATACAAGGATTTTGTTTCTCCTAAAACCACATGTACTGCAGAGCAGTGCTGGAGGAGATACCTCTTGCTCAAAGTGCAGGGGCATGGAGAGGGGCAGCGATTGTTCTTGAAGATCAGCTCTACCAGAAGTTCACCATCAACCAGATTACTCCAGCATAGCTCTGATGCAGATTAATTTCTAAATTTTCTATTTGTATCTTTTTATAAACAGGTTGCTCCTTTTGCAAATGTTTTTGCCTTGTTTTTTGGTAAAAATGCACTTAACCACGTGTCTGAGTTTCACTTTTGAAAGAAAAGACCTTGCCCTTACCCACACTGAACCTTTATTGCCTAGGGCTCTGAAAGCAAAAATGCAACTAGCAATCAAACCAAGTTTGAGAAACACATTTCTCTCTGTTTCTGATTTTGGATGAAATATTAATTCCTGCTTTTTCTTTGTTCCCTGCTTTCTCTTCCATTCATCTCTCCACTGGGTTCAGAGCACACCTCCAAAATAAAACACTTCTAATATTCTCCCTCTGGTTGCTCTTACCTGCAGATCTGACATCCCACTCAGAGGAGACTCCTCCCCCCAACAAATGCACTTGCAAAGAAGGGTTTGACAGTGAGATGAGGTCTAAGCCTAAGCAGGTCCAGCATTCACATATATTTAGAGTGTCCATGATATTCCTCCACCACTATTCCAACCTGAGGGTTCCCACAAATACACACAGGGAAGACATATTTGACATATTTGACACATTTGACACATTTTACATATTTGTCCACAGTCTAGCTAGAGGAATAATACACATATTATATGGCTAGAACATTTCTGTTTAATTATGACCTTAGTGAAAATGATTATCCAAGAAAACAGAGTCATGAACATTAACAATAATTCTCATCTCAATTACTGAGAAATATAATTTTAAATTATTAGTGAAGATTCCTAGAAAATTTATGATAATGTTCTTTATTATAATGCTTAGTATTATAGATTGTACTATTTTTTCTCTTTATTACATTTTATTGAAGTCTCTTGCTTTTTCTATGTCACAAATAGTTAAAAATCTGTAAGAGAATTTAAGGGCCTTTCAGCAATTTGGCACACCAGTTTTATCTCAACTATTATCTAGCTCCATCAAGATATTAATGTAGTCATCTCTCTTTAGTCTCAATGAATTACTATAAAAGTGTCAAACAATTAGATTATATTGGCCAACACAGCCCTGTTTGATTGAGTACAGATTTAGGCCATGTCCCTTGAAACACACTGATGAAGAAGCAGAAAGATCTGTGGAATTCCAGTGCAAATTTATTTCAAAGTACATCCCAGTTCAGATTCTAATGCCATTACTTGCAATAATAATAACCAAAAAATGCTAAATAGGTATTTTCAGATGGAATAAAAGTCAATGTCATTCAGGAGAAATACCAATGAACTCTGTTTTGACTCTCTTCTGCCATCATGTGTGAGGCTGAAGCAGTATATGAAATAAAGAGGAAAGAAATTGCAGTAGTTATTCAATGACAAAGTAATATCTTCCTAAATATTTCCCATAGTAATGGACACTGTCAGAAAATACCCTTTTAATTTATTGTACCTTCCTAGTCCAAAATATTGGCCTTTACTACTGAAAGGGGTCTTTATTTTCTTGGCTTCAACTGTTTGAATTCAGCACTGTCTTCCTGCACTCTTCTGGCAGAGGAAGAAAACATTTCTTCATAGATGGACTATTGCATTTACAATGTTTATTTTAATATATTAAAAGTGTACATACATATAATAATAAGTACCAAGATTCATATTTCAGGGAATATTATAATGGATTTTTTTATTCACCAGCAATATTGTTAACATGCTGTACTGCATTTTTTGTAAAAATGGGATTAAGGGATCTAAAATTGTTCCTCTTAAGTAAGTCTTAAGGAACCATAAGTCTTAAGTAACCATCTGGAAAACTGCAATATATTAAATGCATTTCCTCTCTTCTTATTCTGAAATGAAGACTATTTTGCCTGCTACTTTTAGAAATACCCCTACCATGTTCATGAAAGACCCCACACTCTCTTCTATCACTGGCTGAGAAGTGTTGATCAATTTATCACCTGAGTACCAGTTTGGGTCTTCCACCGCCCAGTAAATATTTCAGGGCACATGAGCATGCCTTCAGTTTTAACTCGACCACATCCTTAAAACCCATGCTGATAAATATCTGTCACTACATCCACATGAAGACACTGCATTTGGAGGCTTGAATTAATACCCAAGAGGGACTTCAAGAAGTTCTTACTGGTGACTTCCCAGTGATGAGCTGGTCTCCACACACAAGAGAAGAACGGATTTACCCTCACAGGATGCTTGAATTCCCTCTGTACCCTATTTTGAGAGAGCTTCCAGGTCAGATGGTGCTGAAGCACAGGTTGGAAGGCTTAGAAGATTATAAAAATCACTAAATTAGTGCTCAAACTCAAGATGAATGGTCTTAAATGATTATGGGAATGATCCATACAGCACAGTGAAATCTGCTCTCATTTCCCTGCCTACAAACACCTGCAGCAGCAGCTGCTCCTTTGGCACCTGCTCCACCACATCCCTTTGCAAAGCAGGGACAGCAGGACCAGCCACGGCAGCTCTGGGACACGCCTGGGACATTAAATCCTTGAGTCACTGCTTAGGGCAGTATAATTTTAAAGAGGTTATACCAAGGACTAATGACAGAGTTTCTCTTTTTTTTCTTTTTTTTTGTTTGTTTCATCATTTTGTGGCAAACTTGTTGCAGCTCTTTACTGCAGACCATTTAGAACCACACACTTTTCTTGGACAGCTATGCACAGCTCAAATTATGTTCTTGTCCTAGAGTATCATCAATAAATTCACCAGGATTTTTTCCCCCTCACATTTTTCAGATTACATAAATTTTAGCTGACCAATTCTTTTCATGCTAAAATATATTATGAAATGTCATTTCTGTTATAAAAGCTAATTGATAGTGTGATTTGTTATGTTGCTGAGACATAATTCAGAAAGTTATTTTAAAGCCCTTGATACATGGAATAGCACTAACTGCTTAATATTTCTTGTATGAATGAATACAGTGCATGGGAATGATGTAGTGCCACGTAGATGAAATATTTTCAGAAGCTCTTATTCTTGTTGTTTGGGCTTGTGCCAACGTCATTCGACGAGAGAGCTCATATGTCCTAAGGTGTATCTACTGTAATTTATTTCTGGGTCATTAGTTGGTAGGATTTTTTTTCCTCCAGGTTGCTGAACAGTATATAATATTGTAAAAATTAAGATCTCATAGTCAAATAAATGAATACTTTAGAATACTAAAAAAATCAGATATTTTAAATTTTACAATATTATAATATGTTTATTTCATTAAAACAATTTATTGCTTAATATAATAAAAATGATTTCTCACTCTTGTGAAAGTCCAGGTGGAGTACTGCATCTAGTTCAAGAGTCCCCAATATAAGAACAAGTCCAGAGGAGGCCACAGAGGTGTCCTGAAAGCTGGGACACCTGTGGGTGACACCTGGACAGGAGAAGCTCCAGGGAGAGCCCAGAGCCCTGCCAGGGCCTGAAGGGGCTCCAGGAGAGCTGAGAGGGACTGGGGACAAGGGATGGGAGGGACAGGACACAGGGAATGGTCCCCACTGCCAGAGGGCAGAGATGGGTGGGATCTTGGGAAGGAATTATGTTGGGAACGTTATTAAGGAAAAACACAGGAAAATAAAGAAAGTAAAAATTATTAACCATTTTATTTAACACTAACTTATTTTCTAATTAATCTACAACTACCTCCACTCCATATAAAAAGATCAATTCATTCAGAATAAGGTCACTTGGAAATTTTTTAGCTATGTTCCTGATGAACTGTCCATGTGAAAATAAAATGCATCAAGGAAATGTTTTTCCAAATGAAAGTACCAACTTTGATACATTCCAATCCCATTCATGCATCAAGGCTGAAAAATACTAGCCCATTTTCTTTAAAATATGTTGGTACTTACCAAATTTTCAAAGGATTCACCAAGTTAAGAAAACCTTAGAGTAGTAACAGAAATTTCTGAACTATATATTCTATTTTCCTGACACTTATTCTAATATCAAACTGTTTACATCTGAAACAGGAATCAGCAGTATGTACATCTTCTTACTCTCACCTCTCCTTAGATCAGTGTAGGTATTCCTAGCATGAAAAGATTGACACAAATTACATCAGAATTATGTTGGGTAAACCATAGAGCACACAATTAAAAAATGATGGATGAGTTGCAGGAAGATCTGAGGAAGTGCAAACACTCTGCTCTTCTATTTTGTCTCCAGGAGAGCTGTGAGACTCTGCTTCCACTATAAAAATACATTAAAAACCATTGTTATTTCTGAATATGACTAAATATAAGAATGCTTTAAGTGCCATCATTTAACACATCTTCTCTTTGATTAATACTTGTGGTTCTTTTACATTCTTTTAAAAATATTAACAACTGTCACTATATTGAAGAAGCATTTTCTGAAAAACAGAAAACTATAGAGAATATTTCTGATCTGAGTTCTTCCTCTCTTCAATTCTGTGACAGCGCAAGCTATAAATAAAATTTATTTTATTAAACCTTATTTTAAAAGGTAAGTCCTGTACATTGAACAATAGCAGTACAATTTTATAGACAGTATATTAGAAATTGTTTTACTCAGAAATTCTTCCCCACTCTCTAACAAGATGCTAGATATTTCTTTTGTCTAGTATGCCCTGTACAACACAGACTATCTAAAATCACTGCAGTTCCTACCAATCTTTCTGCAGTTTATAAACCCATAACACTTATATTGTTTATCTTGTGCTCCTGATGTACCTTGTTAGTAACACTGTTTTATTTACTCAGTGGAGAAAAAAAAATAGCTTTTGATCAGCTATGTCAAAGCCTGCCCAAAATTTTCTTTATATAGAATATAGCTACTCCAATTATGATATTATATCAGTGGTCTTCCAACTCTCAGCTCTTTTAAGAAGTTTCAGAGAAAATTGCAATAGCTCACTTGTACCTGCGAAATACCTATCTAAAGGTTCTACTAAGTTTTTATAGACAGTTTTTCATATTAAGCCTTTTAATTCTTACTTTTAATGGAATCCCTTTTCCTGTGGCTTCTGTTTTTCTGAAGAACATGAACTGTCTGCCCAGCCGTTTTACCAAAGCTCAGCAAATCTGGAAAGAAATGATAGTTTCTGTGAGTTTTTAATGAAAGTTTTTAAAAAACAAGGAAGTATCAACCACAGAGCCTGGCACTTTCACATTTAAACTTCATGAGAAAGGATACCTTTACACATTTAAGCAATATATCTGTGCAGAGATAAGTTAAATCCAGGGAATTTTTTTCCCCACAGTTTATGTAACTACAGATGGCCATTGTCCTAGGGCACTTCTTACCATATAAATCCTATTCTTACCATATGACCATGAACAAACACCTCACCAAATCTGTTTTAAGGAGGTTACTGCTCTGTATGAAAAATCCACCTGCCAACATGCATGGTGGCTCCTGCCTGCAGCTCTCCTTCTGTGGAAACTCCAGGCAGAATTTGGAAAGGAGCAGAGAAAGAAGAGACAGGAGACAGGTAGACACACACAGTCCCTGAAGCAATGGACACCCAAGCCAAGAAAAACACACTCACTCTCAAACAAGGTCTCCAGCCTTTCTGCATTCTCCTCCAGGCTCGTGTACCACTGCATGGTCACCACAGAACCAGCACCTGTAAGGCTGAGGAGCATTGCTGTCTCTGCTGGTCTCTCTAGGGCAATACGTACACAACTAAGGAAGATCAGAATTATGACATCAATAAAAGAGAAATGTGCATAATATATAAAAATACAGCCAAATATACAGTGCTTTTTAAGAGAAGGAGAAAGAATGTCAGAGAGCATTTTCTTCTATGCTGAGCATCAAGTGTTTTCTGACATTCATACAGCACTTTGAATTTAATGCAATGAAGTCAGGTAACCTCTCTACATTTTTTCATGGTGCAAAAGTTTTCTGCAATCTTTTGGGAAGATGATGTCTGATTGTCTATAGAGTTTATGTGACTCATTTTTAATGAATGTTTCTAAATCTTGAGGAAGCTTTTGGACTTAGACATGTAACTCTTACTGATAAATTTACCAAACAAACTGAGACTTCAAAATATTTGAGTTTGAAAAACTAGTTTAAGAAATTGCATTTTGGTTTACTTTAGGAAATGGCTGTTTGGGATCAAAAAGGATATAAAAAATACCAGGAGTTTGTTTATACACTCAGACATCTACATATATTTACATATGGAGATGTGTGTATAACCTATGTTACACACAACTGGATTTAACTTATGCATTGTTGCACTAATTACACATTAATTTTAGAGATTTTTTTAATATTTCTTCTTCATGGAATGAATAGTTAGAAAAGTCAAGACGTATTTATGTCCCCAGGATGTGCTTTGCTCACTTGCTGCCCAGGCACACTGGGCTCAGCCCCAAGTGCCTTTCTGCAGAGCTGCTCTCCAGCCTCTCCTCTCCAAATTTACACTTGTGTCCAGCATTACTTTGTCACCAGTGAAGAGTCTGTCATCTGCTCGTTACATTTCCTGCCACTGTCGACTGCCCAATGCTCCAATCTACCTACATCCCTCTGCAGGGCATCCCATCCCTCAAGTGTAGGATCAGGTTATCTGAAAATTCAGCATGGACTAAAACGAATTGATTAGTAAAATTTGGACACTGTGGTATCTGTCAAGAATTCATAATGGACATGCAATAAAAGAATGCAAACCCTACAGCCAGTCATCAACTTAAAAGCCATTAAAATACTGACATTCTTTTAAAGATTAAAAAAAAGCTGCAATTAATGTTAAAAATTCTGAACAGGTTATTTAACGTGCTATGATAATTTATTTAAATAAAAATCTGCCTGATTGTTAAACTTTTCCATGTATGAACCCTCAGAGGGACTCTTAGCAGTTCATCTGTTGAAGGAAAATTTTATATATTCAACTAAAACATTATGAGAATCTTGCTCTCCAACTTGTGAGGTATGTGTAGTGCAGCAATATTTCTGTGTCATATTTTCTTATCATTGCCTTCTAACAGAGCTTTCATCCTATTTAGTCCTGTAAAGCTGCTCTTCTACTTGCAGAAGTAAAGGATAATATCCATAACTCAAAATTTTAACTTTGCTTTGAAATAATGTGCCTTATTGTGGACTTCACTGAATTTGACTTTATCTACCTTTTGTGGATATCAGAGTTTGTAATTCTTCGGTAACTTTGCCGGGATCGGACCAGATCCAGAAGAATCACCAAATGGCATTCTGGAAAAAAGGCAGTAATGGTGTTTGCACTAATGATGACACCCAGCACAATAATGAAAGTAAAAGAGGCCTTTTGTAAGTTAATTACTTTCTTGAACACAGTCTAAACCATTAGGATAAAATCTACACATTTCAGCCACAATTGTTAAGTATTATGTAAATGTGCATTATTAATGTCATCCTAGCATTATTTAATGTAATTTTGCTACACTTTCCCATAGTGTTTTGCAGGTTTTTCTTTCCTATACGGCATTAGAGTAACTGGTAATGAAGTCCACATAATATCTTATTACAGCCAACAACCTCTGTGACCCAACTCTGCAGTTAGGAACTCTAGGAAGAGTTTATGGTATGCAGGTATTGAAATTTCTTTATACTACAGCTCCTCTCCACAACTCACAACCAAGTTACATCCCTAACATGCCTTATTTTCCTTTAAGGTCTCCAGTGAAATAACTCAGAACAATCCTTGTCTGCCTCAGCAGAGACTTATGAATTTTGAAGTGGCAATGCAGAGGTTGCTCTTACCATTAAAAAATATCTTGCCCCTAAATACTAAATTCCAAAGAAATGGAGATGGTTTACTGAGAAAACCATTAGATAATGACTTAGTTTTTGAAACCTAAGAAATTCCAATGCATGGAAATGAAGCAATAAGCTTATTTGTGAGGATTAACAAGAAAGATGTGTAACAGAATAAAAACAACATAATACAAAGGTTTTCTGACTAAAAACCCTGGATCTATAAAAAAGCTTTAAATTTTCAACATCAATACTGTGATAATGACAGAGTAGGACATCTAGGAATAAAAGTTGGCACAATTAAAAGCATTTCTCAATTTGCTTGTCTTACTTGGGATGTTCACAGCAACCAACCAATTAAGCAACACATGAGACATGAATCTCTCCATCCCATAGAACAGAAATGCACTACAGCTTGTCAGCAGCTGCTCCCATTCCGCTTGGCTGAAAGGAAGGAAAAAGAAAGAAAGGATGTTACTTTCATATTACTGTTTTACAAAAATGCTTTTCAGAAATTATCCATAGCAAACACTTCAGTGCTATTTACTCCAGAATCAATTATAAAAAACGTCAGCATGCAAAGAAAGAAGACAAACATGACTGCAGAATTCTGTGAGAAGTGTAATAAATCATACGAATTATTAATACTATGCTGTTGTATTAAAATGATTACTCAGTTACATCTCATAGTGAGCAAGAGGCATAGTGTATTTTTAGATAATACCAACCTCTCAATCAAAAAAACAAAATTTAAAAAATCATCGCTGTATGTATTGTACAGCTTTAAAATACAGCCTTTGTCTAACATTCAAACGGAGTAGTCATGTATATACCCACCAGAACATGAGCAATTAGTTCTTGAAAATAGATGTGAATAATCAGGCTAATTGGCAGCAAAAACTGCAATTTGGTAATAATGATCTTTGCAATTGTTATGAAAAAATATTAGAGTATCTACTCAGTGGCAGGTATTAGCTAAGTAGAGGAAATTCCAAAGGACTGGTTGCTAAACCAGCAGCTGGGAAGGAAAGTCCAGTGACAGCCTTGTTGTCTCATAGGGCTTGTCACTGTTAGATCTCTTGAGATCCCTTTTATTCCTCTATGGCTGTGATCTTAAAGTATTTCTATAAAGAACAAAGTGTGTTTATGAGTAGACTCCATAAAATGGTATTAGCTTAATGATCAATGTTTGAAATTGGAAAATTTCAAATTGTGTGATGTACCTTCACTACTCCGCTTCTGAAACCTGTGCTCCCATTCACAGCAGACTGAAAGTGCACGGAAATGCTATGGTCTTACCACTTGGATTTACAATTATGAGCAAAGCCAGAAATTACACTTATACTCATGCATATGTATTCACCAAAGACTGCACCAGAAGATTTTCTATCAAAATTAGATTATTTACATATACAGCAGCTCTGACAAAACCAACGTGGCTAAGTCACTTCTGTCTACAAACCCAGATCTGTGTTTGATAAAACAAAAATGGTGTTCTGTGTGTTTATCAGCTCAGCAATATTTATGAACATGAACATATCAAAGTATGTCTATTTTATGAAAAAAGTGTCTGAAAACAGGCACAATTTTAAACAAGAAGCATGGATAAACAAGAAAGCAGATAGAATATTCCATACCTTGGAGCACGCATATTGCCAATGACACCTTCCCACCGCAGTTTAAATAGGTCATGGTATTTTTCCAGTATTTCCAGTATTTTTTGGGAAGGACTTGAAGCTTCTGTAACAACAGAATTTCATCATTATGAATGTAACATACTGCAAACTACATTGGGCAATTGCAGTTTCAATAACCTTAAAATGACACTATCCTGTTTAGGAGGTTTTAGGTCATCATTGGATTTCATGCTTTTTGAAACCTAAGTCTGGCTTTTAAAATTAAAACAATTGTGACATTTTCAGAGTAAAACTGGGATGCCCATTTGAAAGGTCTCTTTTATAATGAGCTAAGATTATTCGGTAAACAGGTTAAAGACACAAGGAAAAAATTTTAGATACCCTGAAAAAAGAGTCAGGAATTGAATTGCTCATACAGTTCTGTTGCAGAGGCTCAGACAGGACTTGAGTGGGTGGATAAACTAAGTCCTGATTTCAGAAAACAAGACTCTAAAATCACCTCTTTTTTGCCAACATCTTGATGTCATTACTTCATTTTTTGGTACAAAACAATTCTAAATTCCACAGGTAGATCGTGAATAAAATATTATTTAATATATATTACCTGCTTCTCTTCCTTCATTATAGGGGTCCACAATATCTGATAAACAGTTAATCACAAACAATGTTTTTCAAACAACAAAAGAAGGAAATTTAGCTGATACACTTAGCCAATAGGTTGTGAAAGGATACATTTTAAATTTCTTGTATCAACAGGCAAGCAATTAGGAGGTAGACCACGATTAATTGGTGCCTACAATTAAAAAGAATACATATTCTCTATGTGGAAGTTTCAATAAAACACTAACAGTACTGCCTTCCTTGTGTCAAACACCTAAGAGAGAGGCACATCAAACAACTAACAATGAATCAGTGTTGAAAAGCATCGTGGTACTCAACTGCCAGTGGAAATTAATGGACTATTCTGCTTTAGCTATAATGCATACACATACATGCATTACACATATACACACGTGCGTGCACATACAGAGATATATATGCAAATATAAAACAGACTGTAAAAACATATGTATTCACTACATAAAATGCAATTTTTTTGCAGAAATTATTTTCAGTAACTTTAAGCATCTTCCTTTATAGGTTATTAAATATGTCCCATTTATAAAGTGTGATTTTTCAAATAAAAGCTCCTTGCAAAATCAACAGGAAGAAAGTTTCTTATGGACTTATTTGACATTCATTCAATTTCAGAATTTTAGCACACATAATGAGCTTCTATGCAACCCACTTTTCTATGCAAGTTCTCAGATTATTTACAAAAAATGTGGAAAGTTCACCATTTGGACATTCTTTTTCTGAGACGCTTTTGTGGTTTTTTCTTTAGATACTTCAGCTTCTGTGAAAACAAAAAGAAAAGAAATTAATATATTGGCAGTTTTAGCAAATAAATGTCCTTTAAGTACTGTGTATATTTAAAATGATGAAGTAGTAGTAGTAGTGCTAGTAGTAATAATAAAAAGAATAACAACAAGAGATTGAAAACACAGCAAGGTAAGGACATTACCCAAATCTTCTTACCTAAAAATAAAGTCTTTAAAGTGGAAAACAATGAGGAGATGTGATAGACATGAAAATGCTTCATTACATGGCCAATTTTGGATAGACTTGAACACTGATCATCAAAGCACTTTTTAAGTCATTTACCATATCTATTAATTGCTGATATTAATGTAATAACTGAAGTTTCTGTGAGACACACAGATATATAATGGAAAAAGAAAGTTTCATATTTGATATGGATATTTTATTTCTTGAAGGGAATTTTAAAAAGCACAGAAAACCATTTTATATTTCTCACTGCATATTTGATTATCACCCAGAGTGCATCTCAGCCCATTACCACTGAGTGCCCTGGAAGTTCACAGAACATTGTGATAGGCATTAATATCATATTGCTCACGTTTCCTCACTCAGTGGCCTCTCTCATAATTGCAAGAACAGAGACTTTTCAACTGTGCTACCTCTCATTTATCTATATTTAAAATCATGCATCCATAAGAAGTTCCACTCTGAAAGGAAAAACTGAAAGAGAAAAAACCCTACATGTTCTAAAACTTGTATTTCTGAAAGGCCATTAACAGTATGTACACTGAAAATATTCTAATCTCAGATTACTTACAATTCTTTCCCTTTAGAAAGAAGTGAAATGGAAAAACAGGGAACAGGTTACACTGGAGGTTAAATATTACTCAAAATAGCTTTGAAGTTTTAACAACATGCTTGTAAATTTGTTTACAATTCTAGATTCCACTGAGTTTTATATAATTCTTTAATGCGTTAAGGTTATCTTAAATTAGCTACCACTGCACCTATAATCAGCCTGTACATTATTGAAATAAATCTACTGTACTGCACTATGTAGTCCACTAGAATACTAGAAATCTATCGAATGTGCTTGTCTTCCAGTAAAATATGCACCATGATTCATATTTAAATTTTTAAGTATCTTTTTAATGCACCCTTATGCCAAAGGAAAAAAATGTTTCTCTTATTATCTTTTCTAAATGTATTATGATAGTACCTGACTCAGTCCGATGTAGTCGATTGTAGAGAAATTGTAGAGAAAAATCTCTGGAAACTGAACTTATTCCTTCTTCTTTAAATATACTCAGAGCTTCCAAAGGCAATTCCATAAGTAATGTATCCCCTAGTAACACCACACACAATCCCAAATCCACAGGTTTATCTAAAGACATGTGACAGAGTATGATTGAGATTTAGTTCCCAGTTTGTATAAACAATTGCAGTTAAATGTAAAAATCTAAATTTCCACCATTGTATGACACATGAACTTCATTATTCCGTGGATTAAGAGCATAAAGAAAAAAAATTTCTTTTTATATCATTACTCTTAAGATGTTCTCAAATTTCTATGCACTTGTTAGCATCAATGCTTCAGAGAGAAAAATATCCCCATATTAATAACCAACCATCTCAGATCCAAGTCCAGCTGTATGCAACACATTCAAGAAAACAATGTTTGCAAATGCAAAATTGCCACAGCAGTGATTGGCTAAAAACAATAGAGTTGTAAAGGAACTCTTACCCAATACTCTGTTCTCCTGTAGAAAAATTTTGTTTCTGTTATTTAGGAAGGAAGTATTAAATATTATTATGGCGATATTTCTGTTCTACAGAGAAAGAGCAGATGCATGGGAGATTTATCCAGTTTTTGCAGAACTACTCTCGAGGTGTGTTTAGAGACATACTCTAGCATTAGGGTTGTATGCAAGCTAACAACCTGTGAGAGTCTATAAAGCTAAAAGAGAAAAAAAAAAAAAACCAAAACAACAAAACAAAGAGATCTACCAGTTCAAGAGAGTTCTTTATTCTAGTTTTTCTCCTGAAAAAACTGGTTTGTGAAAAAGCCATTTCATTTAGGTGTTTATAGACTGTATAGTTTGGAAGACTAAAATGTAGAAACATTGCTCCAGCAGCTAAATTTTCTTTGAAAGTACACTAAAATATTTGGCTTGATATAGAAAATAAAACAGAGAAAAACAATGCAAAAGCCTTTGCCCTCTCCTTGTTTTAAATAAAATTAAAATTGAAATTACTGGACTTTGGTACACACACACACACACACACAGGGAGCACTTACTCTGCATTCCAGCTTGTTTGGTATCCTTATCTTTCACTTTCTTTTTTCCTATTTCAGCTGCTGATCCAACCTGGGATTCTCTGGGAAGAGGAAATTAATGGAAAATATTGCAAGTTTCAATTTCTGCTTCAGTTTCAGTGAAATTTTACACAAAGGACACACTTCCTTTGGAGTTCCTGCCCTTTAGAAATCCTATCTTTAAACAGTTCAATTATAATGTTGCATCTTGAGCTTCAACTTAAGTATAACTTAAGCTGGAGAACAGCGCTTGTCAGAAATGGCCATTAGTCTATCATTTTGCTCAGTCTCAGCCTGACATATCCTGAATATACCCTCTTTCAAGACATTAAACATTCATTCAACAGGGTATCCTTGCCAAAACCATTCTTTGTTTGAGCGACTTGAGTCACAGTTCTGTTTACATAAATGATAATCAAAGCCAATATATCTTACCTGATTGCAGAAAAATCAAACTGTGACAGCACTGGTTTCAGATAGTCTTCCATAATTTCTATAATTTCATAGAAATCTGATGTGAAATCAAGCTGACTATCATTTATTTTCTCTGTTGGAGTCTATCACACGCACAGAAACAAAAATTAAAATACTTTCGATGTCCATCCTTGTTAAATACCATTATATATATCAATTTTGTAATATGTTAAATCAGAGACTAAATAAAATACCGCAAAACATCATAAAATGGAAAATATAAATATAAGCTGGTTTCAAAACTATTTCAAAATTTTGTACCAGCATTTTGCAAAATACTCTAACATAAGAATTACTAGAAGGTGTCAATGCTTACTGTTATTTAAACAATTAATATACTTCAGCAATTTCAATGGAGAATGGCAGAAAACTACAGCAGAAAGAAATTACGTGTTCTTTCAAATAAAGAGAAGAAATTGCAAAAGGAGAACTTTGAGAAGTGAACAGAAACTATGATGAACATAGAAGAAGCAAACGAAAGCATATGGAGACATCACTGGAGCCAGCTTAGGAAAAAACTAATCAGAATGAAGAAAATAGATAAGGAGAACATAGAACCATGTAGGAGAGAAAGACATTGAAAACTGAGGTTTGCAAAATCCAACCTAGATGGACACAAATCCACTATGGACAACTGAGCTCAACTAAATAGTGATGAGTGTTGGTATAAATGAGCAAACTCCTCACCCAAGGCTTGTGTGGCTCAGTACAGGGTGCAAGCATAAGCTCTGGCAATTTAATGCATATGCTTTTCAAAAACCTAAGTCACTTGTTTTTTCCACCTGTTCAACCTGACACTCTCTTAGCACTTTTCTTTTTTTTTTTTTCCTACATAACCCAACTACAGCAATCTTTACAAACTTGCCAATACTACAAATCCTGGCCATGAGCAAGAGAAAGTGATAATCAACACTTCAACAATCTGCAGTACTCAGTATTTTAAGAGAAAGATGTAAACATGATGAATAGAACAGAATTGTAATTCAAGAACCAGATTTGTCTATGTCCAGAGTAACCCAAACTGTTATTGCATCCTGTATCTATCTGTGCCCAAAATTGTCACTGTTTCTTTCAGGCCCTGCAGCCAGAACCAGAACCAGGGGCAGGGAGTGCCAGTTCCTTGTAGAAGTCAGAGTCGCCCAAGCAGAGCTCTCATGTCTCTTGGCTCTCTCTTGCCTCTTGGTGCTTACTGACTGTGATAGTGTTCTTTTAGAACCAAGCCTTCCTGCAATTAAACTTACAGAAAACTATTATCATCTAGAATTTAAGTGTTCTACAAACTTAGACATCAACAAAGCATGTCCTTGAAGCAAAATTTTGTGACTAACTGACTTGGATGAAGTGCACCCAAATAAAGTTACAGCAGAAGATACTGTATGCCCCAACAGAAAGCTTTTCTGTGTTGGAAATCAGTAATAAATCTCTAGATATGGTAGCTTTATTTTAATTAAAGGGTTACAATCTAAGATCTTGGTTTTTTCCTTGGAACAGAAAGGACTTCTCATGTGATATGAAAGGCAGTGTACAAATCAAATGCAAATCTCTGAAATATGGTACATTTTCAAGTAAACTGATCTCAACTGCATCATTTCAATTCCAGTAAACTATTGAACATTTCAAAGCTCCTGAATGACAAATACAGCAACAACAGCACAGTAAGATTAAATTTTGAAGCAGAGTACAAAGCATATAGTAACTGTGAAGACTAGGGATGCCACACTTGGAATGAACTGAAAAATTCTGCATACAGAACATCTATCTTATTTTAAGTATATTTTTTTTTCACCCAGTTTTAAATATAAGGAAATAAAATATATTACCACATTTATTTTGGAGACACACTCTTGCAAGTTTTGAGTAACAGTTTGTTTAAGATGATTCTCCATCTTTTGCTGCTTGAAAAGACGCATTTTTTCCAACAAAATATGAAACACATCAGGATTCACAGGAAATCGAGAAACTTTTGCTTGCACTATTAAAAGAAGGATAATACACTCTTAAGAGCCTTTTTGAGACATATTTGTACTTGAAGAAATGATTGTACAAACACCATCAGTTTCTAGCCATGGTATTCTTTGAAAATAAAATCCAGATAGATAAATAGATAGATATAAACACAACATATATACAAACACAAAATCTATACAGAAATGTACAATGAAAAAACTCTATCATTATTTATTTATTAGATCTTCAGCCTTCAAATATAAACAAAAATTATATAAATTGTGACTAGTTAAATGACAACTGATAATGAAACATATATTTATGAATTTATGTTCCTTGGTAATTAAGAAGAGTCAAAATTATTTAGAAAAGTGTTTCAAAATTTTACTCACTGCAACAGTGAAAGATATGAGCCTTCTCATCACACCAGTGCAATGATTTGTATCTCTTAAAAGTAAGAGGTTCTTACCCATCCGCTGAGTGAGTCTTCCTTTCTGCCATGCAGAACTTCCTCTGGGCACCTCAATCAACGAGCTGTACAGCTGAGATCTTGGAAAGCAGTAAAGTGCTGGATAGATTATTTGACTGTCTAGTCTTGTTTATGTGATTCAGATTTATCACATGAGTAATTATTGCCCTCTAATTTAATGTGCTCACACACACTCTCATGATGCATTACCTACTGCCACCTCCAGTGCACAAACCTCCAAATCCTAACTGGAACAAACTGAGAGTGGTAAGGTAAATTATTTTATTACTGTATAACCAATAAAGTAGATTTCTATTTGTTCCATGTGTTAAAGACTTTTTAAATTCGTGAATGCTCTCGTAGTCAGTTGCCATAACTCAATTTATGACCTAGTTTATTGCAGCTAATTAGGCTGCAATAATCAGATAATTGGTGCTTTATAAAGCTAAATATGACCCCTTGAAACATTTCCAAGACCATAAGCAATAAAAGCAGAAAACTCTTAACAGAACTTAGGAGAGATATCAAGAATGGCCTGAAACCTTTCAAGTGACCTCTGGAGATTTAAGAGATAATTAGGGAAATTGAAACAACAGAAAATATACAACTGAGCTGTAGGCAGCTTTATTTATATATTAATTAGTTCATTAACCTAAAATTCAAGTCCATCAAAATTAGAAGTGAAAGGCAATATTCAACCAGGTAAAAAAAGGATTGCATTTGTAAGAAACAGTGCTAAATCAAAATGCTGTACCTGTCTTCTGAATGCTGGAGAATAACTATGTAGAAACCAGGTGGCAATTCATTCACTATATTAAAATGTTCTACAGGAATACGGAGATTTCTCCATGCCTGTATAGAGGTTCAAAAGTACTATTATTTTCATAGACTTTATAGACCCCATTCTCAGTTCTTTCATTAGAAAATTGAAAGCAATTCTAGGAAAGAAGGTACTGAAAGGCCCAAACACTCAGTAGCTGTGCCAGGACAGTAGGCTCTGTCCAAACAATAGGATTTACTGCCTCCCTGTGAGGGAAGCAAGCACTGGCACAAGTTGTCCCACGAGGCTCTGGAGCCTCCATTCTTTGAGATAATTCAGAAGCCATCTGGAAGTGGTCATGGACAACAAGCTCTAGGTGGCCCTTGCCTGAGCAGGGGGGTTATAAGATGACCTTCTGAGATTTTTCTAACCTCAGCTATTCTATGATCATGATATTTGTGTGCAGTGCAGAACATATAAATATTACTTAAAACAAATTACAAACACTGTATCTTACTCCACTCTTCATAACAACATGACTTTCATGACCACTACAAAATTTCTGAAGTTAAAATGCTATCAAATACTAGCAGAGTATTAGCAAAGGAAATAAGTAGAATAATTCATAGTAATGTTTATTTTTGAAAAAAAAAATTCTAGAGTCACCTAACCAACAAGTACTTTACAAAATTGTATTTGGTTTATGTGGCAAGATTTTAGTAGCAGGGGAAGGTGCAGGGGTGGTTCTTAGAATCTCAGAATTATTCCGGTTGGAAAAGCCCTCGGAGTCCATCGAGTCCCACTGCCAACCCACCCCCAACCCATGTCCTATATACACACGTGCATCTCTCTGTGTGCATTTATATAACATATATATAAACCCTTAATAAGTAGCCCAGAAAGTTACCATTGAATTAGCAGTCAGTTGCTGTTCCACAGATTTTAGAAGATCACTTGTGCTTCTGTTTTGTTTTAACTGATTTTGAAGATGCAGCAATGCTGCCAGCTGAGAGCTGCTGGTGTTGGATGCAGCGGTTAGAAGGATATTCTTCATCCTCACAGACATTGAACAACTCTGCAAAATTTTTACATCCATTTATTTTCCTTCACAAAATAAAATGAACAAACATACACTATGTTTTTTATAACATATGTTGAAGAGAAGTTCTCTTCCTTGAAAGGTGAGATGAACTAGCAGAAGACAGCTGTTTGTTCTTACAGGTTAATGTAAACAGTCTGACAATAACAAAGGAAGATCTCTTAAATACAAACAGCTGGGATTGATTTCTTTGTCTACATTTATCTTGAAGGTTCTGGCATTTAGTCATCTAAGGTTTACATGGACTGGTAAATGCTGTGTTCTTAGCCTTTCAAGTAAGCTGTCTTCTCTGTTTCTGTGCTTTAATGGACACCCATCATATCACACAACAGACTTCCACCAAGAGTAAAATAATGGGTAAGGCTATATAAACTTTTCTTTCAGCATACACACTAATCCTGTCCTTTGAACTAGGAACTATGTGTTACTTGTTCCTGATGCAGGGAATATAAGCCCTACAGCCATTCTGCATCTCCTCTCTGATGGAGGCACATATTCACTTGCACGCACCTTCAAGCCATCTACAGGACCACGCTGTGCAGGTATCAATCTGACAAACTGAATGGAAAATGAATTATCTACTTCAAAATAATGATTGAACAAATCCAGAGAAACGTCTCAAAAATTATTTGTTAGGGAGGGATGATCTGTATTTTGTGGCAATGTCATATCTTTGCTAATTACAATATAGTAATTTATTCCTAATAATTTTTTTTTATGTAGGCAATCATGAATGAAAATATCAGGTCAAATACAATAGATAATAGAATTGTTTAAAAAAACACTGATCAAATGTTCTGAACTTAGCAACTATATATTTGATGACCTGTATTACACACTGGTTCTTGCACAGAACCCTACATGTGTTCTGTATGATCAATTTTCAGACTATGTAAATGCAGTTTAGTTTATGCAACTTCAAACATCCTCCCACTGAAAAGCAGCACAAACATTAGCTGCCTTACCTGATGAAGTGCCAGAAACTGGCTCGTTGATATTGGATCAAACTGCCTAAAGCATTCAGCCATTTCCAAACCAGCAAGAGCCAGCACATCAGTAACATTATGACGGAATGCAATAGCCATAGACTGTAGCAAAGCCTCACTGGATTGAGACAGATAATTCTGTGCCATCCTCTGTTGTGTCTAGATGATAAAAATAAAAAGCTTTATATTAAAATTGCCTAATATTAAGTATTTGTTACACATACACCAACCATAGCATGTTAGAGAAGATAACCACTGCTTTTTAATGAGTAATTTTAATGCATTTTCTTTTTAATGGACTTAATGCATTATCAAAATACTCAACTATGGATTTATTTTCTAGCAGACACCAACATCTGTCATACAACATTAAAAAATATTTGGTTTAACACAGAAATTTCTTCTAATATAAAATGTGTATCCAGCAGAACAGACTTTCCATTCCAGGCAACATGAGCAGCTCAGAACCAAGGATCAGTACAATTGTTTCTGTGGACAGTTAACCATATTTATTCCAAATTAACCCACAAATCCCTTACCTCAGGTACTTACTGATTTTGCTAGCAACACAAACTGTACATTCCCAATTCCTAGTGTGCTTTCAATTTCATTAATTAACAGAGATCAGCTCACTGAATTTCACAGGTTTTGTGATAGAAGTAAATTCTTTCTTGTTGCCAGTCTGAAAAATGTTATGCTCCCTTAAAAAGTCCTGTCTGTGAGGCAGAAAGAAATTGCCTGCTACATGCTCAATCAGTGGGAAAGCTCTGAAGGAGAAATTTTTTCTTTCTGCGTGCAACTGGGTAAGTTCATTCAGGAGCTCCCACACAATCTACTGAGGAGTAGGACAAAGCTACAGAGCAGAGAGTGATGGAAAGCTGCTTGTTGGAAGGTGTTGTGTAGTTTTTTATCTTTTTTAAGACCAAGTTTTTGTTACAACATTCCCATTATCAGTTTAAACAGAACCGATAAGCCAAGTGGCTTTATGGACTATTATTCCATAAAAAGAAAGCACTCAAATTCTAATGCAAGCTCATAAAGTAATGTACCTTTAATTCCTGTATTTTCCTCCTATACTGATCTTTATGACATTTATTAGTTGATAAATCGCTCTCTGTCATGTCCTCTTCACTGCATTCTGCTGAAGTCAGTGAAGATTTTCTGATGTCTGATTTAGCATCTTCCTACCACCATGGCATAAAAAAAAGGAACAATTAATCACTCCATTAAGTAAGGAAGGCTTCATTGCTTCATTTCTTTGTGAAAGTCTATGTGAAAACTGAATTAATCCTAAAAGAAATCACTACCATAATTCCATAAAGAAATTTAGTAATCCTTTCAACCATCAAAATTTCTTAGTATGTTACAAAGGCAACATGACCAACATCACAAAGACCCCCCAATACAACCTCTAAGAGTTTGAGTTTCTCATATTTGTCCTTCACTCATTTCTTCTGAAAACTTTCATTCATCACTGAACTTATAATGCCTCCATCAACTCTCCTTTTTTTTACATAGGCTTCTTACTCCAACACAAAAGGAACTTACAAAGCCAAGCTTTTAACCTACAAATCAATACTTCTTGATCACACGGACTCAGAGACTGCATCTTGCTTACCCTTTAGGGCATTCAAGAAATTTTTCTATCTCTCTTTTGAAAATATTGTAATTAGTATATCTCAAACAAATCAAAAATGTAGGCAGAAGCATGTAGGCAGAAGCATGCTTTTTGAAATTACGTACTCATTTTGCTATCCATTTTTATTATGGCTTGCATGCAGTATATAAAACCTATCTCTACATAAAGAGCAGCTTTTATACAAATGTATGTAAAAAAATATTAGAGTAGATAAACTTTACACAGAAAAATAAATTTAACTGAAGGAAAGAATGCATACCATAACATCTGGCTTCCAGTAAATCTCTGAATATACAGGATCCACATTAATAGCAAGTAAATGAAGGGTTTTTCCAGTTAGATACAGGCATTTGGATTTGATGTTGGGACAGCCTTTGCAAAGATCCTGTATGTTTGCTAACTGAGCCAGTGCAATATGAGCCACGGTGCATTTCATATACTTCCAATCCTGGTAAAATACAAATTTATATTTATTTGCTCATATATCCCCACACAGACAGAAGAACGTATTTTTTTAAAAGCAACACATATATATTTATATACAAATATATACGTTGAATGTGATTGTACTTTCAACTACAAATGAGCTCTCTTTAACAGATATGCAAATTCATTAACAACTGATTTAGAAAAAAAGTTCAATCCCTAAGCAAAGTTCAAGCAGTGCCAAGGAAAACATGGGATAAGGGGAGGGTGGCCAGTAAGCCATCCCCTAGACTAAACCACACCCTTCAACCTCCATTACCACAAAACAACATGACTGGTCTGGGAACCCATTTCTTCAGTAGGGGTAGAGGCTGTGCTATGGAAAACCTTGTTATACCTTTCATGCAAATCATAGGACTAAATATTTTGTATTACCTGTTCTATTGCATCATCTTCAATGATTAATTCCTCCACAAATTCATGAAATGATGCTTCTCCCACATTTTTAAGCTTTTTCTCAGTAATGACAAGATGAAAAATATCCAAAAGAATTTCTACAAGATTTATTTTTCTGAGAGCTAATTGTCTCATTATCGGCATACTAAAACCTTTACTCTGAAATACAAAAGTAGAATTTTAATTTCAAGTATTTTTGCAAATCAACCTGATAAGAAGTTAGAATGTTGTACTTCTTTTAACCAAAGAAACAAACATTTTAGCATTATCACCTTGATACAGCAGAAACATTGCAATGAAGATTCTTTAGTAATTTAAAAGGAAAACTTCAATATCAAATATATTACAAGGCAATCAATGTAGCTCCATAGAGTAAGAGCAGCTGCATTTTTGCTTCTCACATTTTATGTATTTGGTACAAATATGTAATATCTAATAACGTTACATGCACAGTTGCAAAGTAGGCTGGAGGCTTTCATGACCCAAAATACAATATTTTGAAGACATTCTTTATTTATAATAATGTTTTATGAAGACTGTTTGTTTCTTCTGAGAAGAAAGACATTTTGAAGGACTTTAAACTTTCAAGATATTTAGAGAATCAAAAATAGCTCCAGGTTTATACTTTTTTCTTTTGTAGCTACTTTGATAAATGTCAGAATTACATAAACTTGACAAAGACCAAACAAATCCTCTCTTCACCCCTTTTTCAACTGTAAATTCTTTTGGCATGCAATATTTCCTTCTATATATAAAGAATGTTTAATCATTACAAGAAGATAATTCCTTGAAGCCCCAAAGAAGATTATCCAAGAATGTATGAATATTACATCTAAACTAGGTTTCCTTTCCACTATTAAGGGGGGAAAAAAGTCAATACCTCATTAAATGCAAATAAACTACAAACTTTATGAAATATTTCCTCTGTTCTGGATACTGCTCTCTGAGCTAAGTTATAAGCATCAAGATAGTGGCTGTGTTTGTCTTTTTTGTTCCACTTCTGCTTGGCAATCCTCCTGAAAAAAAAACCAAAAAAACAAACCAACACCATAAACTCAAAAGAACTAACATAAGAAAGTGCTTTTTTTATGGTATCAACACTATTGAACACATATAATGAAATACTGAATCTATTAATTAGTAGATTAAATAGATTAATTATAGATTAAAAAGTATTAAATTTGTATATGTGTTTTTGAAATGTACAAATAGGAGGAGTGAACCATTACAAGTTATTTCTCAAAGGTCTTATTGTTAGAACTGTACCACTGCAATGCAAGAAGATGCCAAGACTCAAAGAGAAGAAAGGCAGATCATATTCCAGAGTATGTATTTGGCAGGAACACAATGGCAGTACACCAGGTACAAAATATTTCCCAGTTGTTTTAAGGGGTATCTTGCAAACAGCTGCAATTCCAAGCATACTACGTTTTGCATTTTTACTATTGCAGTAGTTTCTAGAGAAACATTTTAACAGTAAGAATTGTAAAAGCGCGTAAAAACTAGAGAACGATTGGTATGGCTGCTAAAATACTTCTACAAACTGGAAGTCAAAAAGCTGACTAAAGAGACCCTGATACTTTGTTTTGACCTCAAAAGAGAACTTTGCCTTCAGTGAAAACTGAAGGATTCTACGGTACTACAGAACACATGAAGAATGCAAACAGACATCTAACACCAATATATAAAACCTAGCAATGTTATCTACTCTGTTCCATCTTAATTAGACTATAAAAAGTAAACAATACACTTCATGAACTAGTTCAGCCTAAATAAAAAATTTCAATAGAGGTATAGAAGTATAGTCTTACCTATGAATATTTGCACATTCCAGCAATATTTCAGCACTGTAGTTTTTATGCCCATGATTAAAAAGGTCTTTTTCAACTTGAACTAATTTATTGTAGCATTCCTGTAGAATGTGTGGCAACTGAGCAGAATTAGCATTAACTGTCATAGCATCCTGGGCAAAATGTATCTGAATAAGTGTTTTTCTAGAAATAAAAATGAAATACAAGACAGTAGTCAGAAAGCACAGCCTGTTTTTGAGAACAGACACATTTCTCTCTGCTTTCCTTTAAATTCTAAGAAATCTACAAAAAGCATCATAAATGTGTGTTCTACAAATTATAGTAATTCTGAAAAAATCCAAGTATTATATTTTAAGATCAGAGGTGTCACTTGTTCCTTGTATCTAATTATTCCATCTTACTAGGTCTAATCAGTCTTCTAAATACAGATGAACTGAGAAGACTGTTAATTGTCTTCCATTTCTAACTGAAAGTTTCCCATTTATGGAAAGAGACAGTAGCATGTTGTATATTTCTTTACCAACACATTTTAAGGTCTCTGTTCCTGGATTTCAGTGGAATTTAAATCACTGTTTAGTTTCACCATGAACAGGCTTTTGTGGTATCTAGTTTGCCAACATAACAGGTAGTAGGGCCACAGGCATGCATTTGGGAAGAAGATAGAGAAATATGGAAAGAAATTTAAATTTTAAAAAAAACCAAACCACAACATAAATTACTTAGAACAAAAATATTTGAGAATCCACAGAATTTGCCATAGTAAAACAATACAGCATTGTAAAAATTACATATATTTGCAATATAGCTGCATATTAGAAGCTGGGCATATTTTAGAGAAAACACAGCTTACTTGGCTTCAAGGGATGCAATCATAAAACCCAACTCTGATTGCCTTCCAGGTCTCTTCAGTGAAGTAGATCGAAGCACATTTATAGCACGTTCCAGTACCTCACAAGCCTGCAGGTAACACCAGAAATTTCATAATTCTATTTTAAATGTCTATGGATAATAATGAACATTCATTTAGAAAGCTTAAATTTTGTACAGAACATGTTAATTATTCCCAAGATGGCTGGCTCTTGATACCTGTAAATAAGTCTGGAAAGTTTGAGTTATGGTCATACTTACTTTGATGATTACATGAATGGTGCACATAGATACAAGGAGAGAAGATGGAGCCAGATTCATCTTGGGGGTACATAGCAAAAGACAGCAAATCAAATTAATCCCTCTACACGACACAGCCTTGCACTGTGTATCAAGACAGGTTAGATCATCACAGACATGAGACTTTATTTATGCTGAAACTCATAAAAGTTAAGGGTTTAAGAGTAAATGGATATTTTGATGCTATAGGATTTTAGTTTAAAAAAAAAAAAAAAAGTTATAGAAGTATCTTCCAGAATCTAGAAATAATGTTTGTAAAACTATCTGAAATACTTGGGATGGAAAAACATAATATAAAATGTTATTGAAAGGTGTGATTTTTATTGAATATGAAAAATAAACACACCAGTGTTAACAGAACTGTCTGAATACAAAATAATTCTAATCAAAAGAATCAGATCTCTGGGATTTAGTCATACATACTAGATTATAACTGGTTTTATTCCAATAGAAGGATACACAGCTTATCACAAAAACATCCTAAACTTCTGTGGGTTGAATTTCATTCATTCCTAGAGGCCTGCATCTGTTTGGAATTTGTAATTAATGTCTGTTAAATGCTCATAGAAAACAACATTAACTGCATTTAACACCTAATTTTGCTTTTCTTGAAAAGTAAAGGCTATAATATTTCACTGAGAGAGACCACTGCTGAAAAAAATCCCCAAACCCCAACCTCCAAACCCGTGAAGTTTCCTCACCATGCTCTGTTTTCCTTCCCCCTGCTCCTCAAGAATTGCTTCCGTCAGACTAAGAGTACAGCTGTACCAGAATTGCTCGTCTCCTCCCAGAAGCTGTGCTTTCTCAAGGAGTGCTTTAGCTTGTCTGTGGTTTCTCTCCAGGTTAGCCAACACAGCAAGTAAGTACAAGCACCTTGACACATCAGACAGGGCCCTCAGTTCCTAGAGAGAAAGAGATGTGCTCTGCATAACAAAAATCCACGACTGCTATTTGCATTTATGTCTGTCCACATTTCAGATTAACCTTACTGTAATAAAATCCTCCAAGTATCTGCTGAATTTCTTGGTTACTCCTTATAGTATGTCTACTTCATACCTCTTTCTGTTCCTGTACCTTCTATCTCACCAGTCAAATAAGCTACGTATGTTGAAACTTAATAAGAAATTGGTTTGGGGTGGTGGGAGAAGGCTTGGCTTTGTAGTTTGATTATTATTATGCTGAGGAATAACTGCATCAAAATGAACATTTTCTCTACACGTTATTAGTGCTTCTTTTTATATTTAATTTGTATTGTACCTGAGCTGCAGCATGGGCCTCTGAAAGCAGAATCCTTGCTGGTTGATACAAGCCTAGCTGAATTAGTACTTCAGCTTTTTCAATCCACAAGTGAGGGAAAGAAAGTGCACTCAGTCCTTTTCCTGTTACTGCATTTACCTCGAAACCCTGAAAAAATTGAAGTATTACACCTTCATAAATTTCAAAACAAACTAGACAGAATACAAGTTGTTATTAACTATGATATCCCACATCTCAGATGTATTTTCTAACTTCAAAATTTAACATTATATTGAATGAAAAGCAGGTAGTTTATGAGATCTGGATTTTACAGTCCTCCTAAGGCATTGAACTAGTAAGCATATACTGTTTAAACTAACTGTATGACAGATTAACTACTTCAGATATGCTGCTGTCACAAAACTGATTTTTTGTAATAACTAAAACTCAAAGAGGAATACTATTTACAAGATCTAAAAGAGGTGACTTGAGAGGGATTAGTAATTATAAAAACAAGGTATGTTATATGCACAAGTATGGAAAAAATATACAAAGAGAGTCAAATGGTGTGATGACAATCCAGACAACAGTGCCATAGTCAAGAGCAAAGTCGAGGTAAGTGACAAAGGAATCAGTAAAGAAATTATCTTCCTACAGAAAATACAGTAAAGACAGACCTGAAACATTTGCAAGCCCTTGAAACAATATGTAAGAAGAAGCAAAAGAGTACATGCTAATGTAATGGAGAAAGAAGATAAAAAACGAGGCCAAGAGCAAATACAGTATCCTTTTTGCTTCTCAGTATTTTTAATCAATTTGCATTAGTCCCCAAATCCATTTGTAGGAAAGTAGTTTTACTTTGTATGAATAAAGATTCCAATCTTGTTCTTCCTTGATATAAATAATATGCCAGGCAAACCCAGCTCAGCTTCAGATGTCTCTAGCAGAATTTAAGCAGCATGCATTTTTGATGACTTTTGTGTTCATGTATTTCTCAAGTATTATGTAAAAACAAACTAGCAAGTGCATTTTTAAAAAGGGAAGAGTAATTAATTTAGTATAGAAACTGAAGTAGAAATAAAAACCTTTTCACTTGAAGTAAGAATATTCTCACTTCTACTACCATTAAGCTGAGCATTTTCAAAAGGCATTTTTCTTTCTTCTGTTTTCATGCATACAGTTTTTTCCTTTTTCAGTGCAATCTCTTGCCTACACCTAAATCACAATAAAGAAAAAGTGAACTGAAGTATATTTTTAAAAGTGTTTCATAACAAAGTATTAGTGTGTAAGGAGTCTTTACCATACACTACTCTGTAGATAGACACTAACCAAACACGCACAGAATTTTACAGCAGACCTAATATACCAAAGATATGTTCCGAGATCACGTTTTTTACTATTATCCCCCAACAACACTTATCAACTGTAGGGCAAACAGTCCCAAATAAATACCACATCAGCAGTGAAAATACATACATTGCTTGTTCTAATTCACTAATGTATACTTCTCCAGCAGCCTTCTCATGGTACACAGATGCCTGACTGAGTTTCAAATCTGAACATATCAGGGCAATTCTACAAATAAAAAGAAGAAATGTATAATAAACAATCCGAATCCTTCATATGTTGCTTCATATAAGCACATTATATATACATAGCACATATTCCACATTTGTCAATTCTACCTTCACATGTCTTGATTCATTCTGGCAATAACAAAGACCATAAATAAAACCAGGGGAAATTACCCATTCGCAGAGGTCACAGAATCAAAGAATGGTTTGGGCTGGAAGGAACTTCTGAAGATACTTAAAGATATGGGCAAGGGCATCTTTCACAAGACCAGGTTGCTCCAAACTCCATCCAATTTAACCTTGAACAATTCTGGGGATGGGACATCCACCAGCAACTCCAGTCTTGTCCATCAAACCCGTATCTCTCCAACATAATGGCAAAAATTATGTACTGAAAGTATGAAAATATTTAGATGGTCTCACTACCCCTGCCCCTCAATGTATATGTGCTAACCTACTTTTCTCTCCTGAGTAAAGAGGAATATATTCCTACGCATATATTGGGTCATAGATATATATAAAATACCATTAAATAAACACAAGTCTTGAGGAATCAACAAAAAAATTTTGTCTGGCAAAACTTGGCTGAAAATAATTTCCTACCAGAAAGTCCCTTTTAGCCTTGTAAGAAAGCAACTCAGTAATCAATTGGCAGAGAAACATATATTTGTAAACATGAATATTTATTGTGTTTGGTGGGATCAGTTTCAGGCATTTTAAAGTTATGTGGTATTGCACGAACTATCAGAAAATAAGCAAACAATTATTGCTTATGGCTGTTACTTAATAAGCAAACATTATTTAATACCTATCAAAAAAGCATGATTAAATGCTAGAGAAATTTTCAACTTTCAATTCAAGAATTTTCAATTGCATGCATATTAAATACTTTTAAATCAGAACTTTTAGAGATTCTCACCCATAAAAAATAACGTAATTTTGGTCACAAAGACAAATCTCTCTAAAAATGCACTTACCAGGGCAACTTCTTTGTGCCCTTAAGGTGGAGAATATATTTTTGATACAAGTAGGGACTCTGCCTTTTGAATACTTAATAGATAAGACTTTTTAAATAGAAACTTTTTTTGACTTTGCTTTTTTCAGTTAAATGACGACAAGGCGTTTCAAAATTTTGCATGTGGAAGTGGCCAGGCTTCGTAATCTCATATGCTTTCCATGTGGGAGATCGTGTTTAGTAATAAATAAACTTAGTGGCCTTAATTCCACAAACCTATTCATCAAAATTCTATTAAAATGCATTAAAAATAAAGAAAAACAAATTAAAAGCCATTACAAACATGAAACAGTAAGTCACAAAAATTCTTGTTACTACTTGGTGAAATATTAATGGATGGTCCACTCCATTCAGTTTCTCTTTTATTTAAAATAAATAAAGGATACAAACCGAAGGTGATAGAGATCAGACAGACTTCTACATTCCAGGACTTCACTAGCAATAACTTCAGCTAGCTGAAAGATTGGAAGAATCAAGTGGGGGCAAAACATTTTCTGTAGTTCTTTAGATAAAAGGTCCATAAAATACAAAGTGCAAGTCTGAAAAGAATTTTTTTAAAATTCAGTCAGTATAAACATAATTTTGTAGAAAATAAATTTTAAATTAATAATTACATCTTCAGTTCCAAAATAAATCCCAAAAAAGTCACAAAGAAACTTTCTAGCTGAAGGAGCAGCAAGGTACATAGAAAGCTGCTAAATGTCTTCTCTGAGTTAACTTCATTTCAGCATGCAGAGGACAGGCTAACACCTTTTGAAGTATTAATGAATACTACAATACAAAAGTATTTGGGACAGCTGTCTGAAAATGCACAGACAGGAAAGCTAAAATACAGCCATTTTCTGGTACTGATTTTCTCCTAAATAGTAAACGCTGTAGAATTTTGAGGAGTATGCTTACAGGTTTTGGGAAATTATCCCAGTTGATACCGTGACTATTTGTTTTCTGTTTAAAAGTATCTCTGATTTCAGTGGGACAGTCGTACTGGGCCCATTCTTCCACATCTGCTGGTAAGATATCAACTGATTCTTTCCCTTTAGACTTCTCCTTTGCAGCAGAAGCGTCAACCTGTAATAAAAACAAGAACACTCAGGTCAAACTAACAATCCTATTGGTGTTAAATATTCAGCTAAAATATGTACACATTTGCTTAATATCCTTTGAAGTATTGTCAGATTTGGGGTTTTTTTGGATGTCCAGACAAAACAGCAGTTTTTGACCAAGGCAACAAACAAAAGAAAAAGTGTTTGTAAATCAATGATCTGTCAAGACTGTGTGATCAAGAGTGAAGGTAGGGTCCACAGATTCACAGAGAAATTCTTCCCAAGCTATGAGAGTCAGTACAGGAAAGTATTTACCAAACAAGCCCAGGGAAATATCTCTTAGAAAGAGAGGGTGGTTTTAATTCCACAGAAAAGTGGGTCTTACTTGTTTCTCTTTCTTTTTAGGAGTTTTTAACTTCACTTTCTGAGGACCTGTAGATTGTGAAGTCTTTGAGAATGCTTTTGTAATTATCCCTGATGCTGACAACGTCACCTAGACAACCAAATAATTACAGTTAATTATTTAAAATTTGTAACTAAAAAAAAAATATGAGTGTTTAGTAATAGTTATTATCCACTGCAAGTCACAGCTATCTACAGCTATTTACAATTGTCATATAACATATTCTGCTTGTGTAATAGTTTTCTTCAGAAGAATAACAAGTTCAGAGACTCCTTGATGCTTGCATTTTTTGTAATTGCAATACAATTAAGCAGCAGAACTGTCAAAAGACAAGATCAACCCTGTGATAAATACTACTGCTATCTTTGTTTATCCTATATGGTTGCAAATGCAATTGTTTTTTTCAAACCACTAGTCTAACCAGCTTCATTTTCTATAAGGGATAAATTTTATAAGGAAGTTATCTGCAAGACAGCAGAGTCACTCTGTCCTCTTTCTGGGTTAGTTTTTTACAATGTCACTACTGAATACTATATAAAAGAAACTTTTAAATATTTAAGCATACAAAAGAATTAATTGAAACTTTCTCTGTGCTAGTAAGAGCACAGATTCTGATCTTACGTAAAATTTTTAAAAAACAAACAAAAAACAACAACAAACAAAACCAAAAACAAACAAAAACCCAACCAACTAAAACAACAAAAAGACAAAAACGAATGCCACATTAATTTGAGAACAATAATATGTTTTACTGCAGGAAGCAAGAGAAGAATACAAAATATGAATTAAAAAATAGTACTGGCTACTCACAACAAATGAAAATTTCAAATTAAAGGTAACACATCTTTTAAATGTCAGAGACAGCTGATTTTTTCAGAGAATGTTTTAAGATCTAGTTACTTATGGAATCCTAACACCAAAGAGCCTGCTTTGAAGTGGATGTCTGCAGTCAGGTCTGCTTTATTTTGTCAGCCAAAACAAGGTGTCCTGTACTACTTTAATTCCTTTAATAAAACAAGGTTATTCCTTTTCTCACAATACTGTTCAGCTGTAAATATGATTCCTAGAATTACTACCATTATCCTACAACTGGCACTGACAGCAGCATCAACTCTTAAATTTTAGCTTTAATAACTTATTCAAACAGTAGTGCTGTCTTCAGATAGTTTTTTCCCTAGTAAGACACAAAGTCAAGTGTTGGATATTAAAAGTTATGTTTGTGTAAATCTGAAAATATCAATATTCAATTTTTGTTTTGAAAATTCCTGTCTCACATCACATGTTAAACTGATTTCACAATTGAGTGGTAACAAACTGCAGGCTTTTACTTCTAATTGGAATAAAACTATACACAAGCTATAGCTTACTAGCCTAGTTGATAGGTCCCAGCTGAGACTCTTCCAATAATGATTTGCTGCATTACTGTTATCAAGTACATATTTAGTCCCTTCGAATATTTACTTAACATATAATTACTTTCCTATGATCATTGCTGTGATTCTGAATAGCCATTTCAATTGGGCATATCTATGAGAAATGAAGTAGATTTGATTGACTTGAAGTGCTCTAACTATGAAAAAGTAATTAGGGAAATCAATCAGTGAACACTGCAAGCCTCTACAATTCCTTTCAGTCAAATGACAGCCATTTTGATTCAATTCCATGACGGTCTACCTGAAATCACAATTATTCAGAACTGCCAGAAATATCTTTAGTATATATTCTGCCACTACTGAGATTCCTCAATAAATTAAAAATAAAAAATTTGAGAATTTACAGCACAAAACATATTAATGGATTCCAGAGAAACAATGGTCCACTGCTTTTATCCATAGTCTGTCTTCTCCATTTTCCTGAGGGAAATCATTTTCTTGTTTAATCCTTAAACCTGATAAAATACTCTAAATGCACTATAAATAGAAAACTCTAAGGACAAAGTCAAACACCAAATGAATAGCTGCTACCATGATTACACAAGGAAATGTGAAATGTACTGGCCACATGACAGTGCCACAACACAAGACAGGAATCTCACCTGCCAGATGCGGATGATGCAGGCATATGCCATCAAACAGTGCTGCTCATGAAAAGAAGAACTAGGACCAGAAAATAAAGCCATTAATGTCTGTGCTCTAAACAAAGCTTCCAGTTGTTTAATATTGCTCAAATCTTCCAAATTAATTTGGGGCATGGTACCATGTACTTCATTGTTCATCTTCGTATTTTCTGTAGGCAATAACTTTGGTATGGCATTGTTTTCTGTTAAAAAAAAAAGCAAACACATGCTCACAGTGACAGCATTGTAAAAATGTATTTAAAAGTTAAACTTTCTGAATTGAAAATGAAAATATTTAGGGGAAAAAAAGAAAAATGGAAATCTATCTACTATAGGTGCTCTTGTTAAAATGATGTAATGCTATTTGTACCATGTTTTTAATCAACAGTGTAGCAGTACTGTATAATGAATGATGTAAGCCTGATAGAGAGATGAAATTCACAAAAGGCTGGACCAAATGACCTTTTGAGGTTGCTTCCAATCTGGGCTGGTTTATATTTGAATCTAATTTCCCTTATTATATTATCCGAGTTGCCATTAAGAGCTTGCAAAAATTTTCTTGAAACTTAAGTGATGTAAGGATAATAATCACAAGCAAACAGGTGAAACTGGGTGGAGGATCATTACAGAACAATTATGAAATTTAAATCACCATGGGACTGTAAAAAAACCCCCAACAAAACCACTAAGAAAAACATAAGCATAAACACAGTATCGCTACTGTTACTAATCAACTGTGTGATAGGAGAGACACTGCACATTTATCTTCCTCAATGAAAACACCAGAAGTACTTGTCTCATCCATGTCTATTCACACAAAAAAGAACAGCACAGCAGATGTTCATTAATGCTACACAGGACAGTATGGTTCCAGAAATCAGACACTTTTTTCCCAAATGAATATTGGGGTATCCTATCAGAACAGGTCACTAAGGTCATAGCAGTACAAGTGGATATTTATGTAGAAGGAGCAAAGAATTTTTACAGTTACAGAAGTAGTTGAAGGCATACATCCCTTTGAAAGTAACTTTTGACAAATTAGTGCTAAGATAATGCCAAGAACAGGGTAATGGCCTTAGGTACCCAAATCTTGACACAGAAATTATTTCTTTCCATTTCATCTGTCCCTCCGTGAGAACTCACTTGAAACAAACTCTCCAGCACTGCTTTCTGGTAGCATCTCACATCTCAGGAATCCCCAGGTCAGAGAGGAGCAGTGTCTTACTTTACCAAAAGACAGAGGGTAAGTCTCCACAGCATAACACAGAATTCACAGATAAACTGAACTTGTATTGAATAAATGTCAGTAAATTCACAGGAAAATACAGTCATTGTGCCATTCTTTTTAATAACTACGCTGTAAATTGAAAATCTTGCCTGTGTTTCCTGCTGAGAAATTCCTCTTAAGGAGAAACAACCATTACATACCTTCCTCTTGTGAGGACTGCATAGGGAATTTCATCTGAACCAGGAGATCTACTGCCCACTCCAGAGGTTTAATAGCATCATTGAGGGGAAACTGATTACAATATAAGCATTCAGCAAGTTCCATCAGGTAATCAACTCTCTGCCATTCACCTTCCTGTTTCTATAAAAGTAATAAAGGAGGAGTTAATTTGTATTTGTTTATGCAAACCATTAAAATTATATTCTAAAGTTTCATGATATTCTAAAGTTTAACCAGCTACATCTTCATTTTATTAAAACCACTTGCTACTCCTGGACATTTTTCTTTGGCTGGACTCAACTAAAATTTTACTGGATATAAGGATTCAACCACAGAGAGCTTTCCTACTGAAAGGAAATCTCAAAGTTACAAAAAATTATATGGCCTCCTCACCAATTCAGGAACTTGCAGTCCTATGAATCACCTGAGAAAAACATCATTCTATCAGCATGGGAACAAACAGGAAGAACTGACAAACCTGTAAAGCAATGATCGCATTTTGAAAACATCTCAACTGTCCAACAATACTTCTGGAGACTGTGACCAAGTGTCGCCACATATCTGACAAATAATCTTCACTTTCATGACTGACGTTCTGAATGCCCCTCATAAAATTGCACCCTGATCCTGCCCGCACTGTAGCCATAAGCTTGAAAATCAGGCTAGAAGAAAGATCAAACAAATTACAAATTACTTGTGTCTGTACCTGTAAAGTAACTTTGTGAGCAGTATAGTGCAAAGATGTAAAGCTTATAAACTAGCATAAAAGGGCATGAAACCAACACGAGAAGATTATGTTTACAATTGCCTAGACAATTTAGTTTCCATTTAATGAAGATGGTTTGCAGTTAGGAATTTCTTGCTATATAGCCACATTTCATACATCTATTTGCTTGGGAAGTAAGATACTACTTATATACAAGATTTTTAAAAATTAAATTTACAAATATTATTAGCAGATTAATGATAGGAAGCACTGCCTATGTGTGTCCTTTTTCATGGAAAAGGCACAAGAGTGTTTTGTGTCATAAGGACAGGCCGCTAAAAAGTAATCGTAATACTTTCCCAATGCAAAATACAAAAAAATACTCAAGAGTTTTATACTTCTTAAGAACCAAAATGCTTATTTTAATAAAAATAAGTCAACCAACTTACAGTTTGTGTCTTGCCTGAGGCAAAACTTGAATAGCTTCATCCAGGAGTTTTAGTGCTGTCTCCCAGTCAGATTTATCAGCATAGATGTGGAATAACAGACCATATAAGGAGGTTCTTAATGTCAGATCTTCCTCAGCACCTTTGAAGTATATTCAAACCATTTATTAATACATTGAAGAATTAGAATAATGATTACAAAATATTGGGGTTTCTTTTATTACCAGATAAACAGAAGGAAGAACATGCCTGGGACAAAGCATCCAACTGATAACCCAATATTTTGGAAATCTTTTGTAATCCACTGATGCAAAGGACAGGTATCTTCCTTCTCCTAAAAAAAAAAAAAAATTTAAAAAAAGAAAAACCAATAACAAAACACCTTTATCTTTCAGTTACTTTCAGTTAATGTATTAACTGAAGTTAAGTATTATTGAACTTTTGTTTTGTCTGTGAAGCAATCCATATCATTAATATGAATAGTAACCTAAATAGCTTCTTGACCAAATGAAAGCCACAGGCATTTCTCCAGAGTCCTATAATACAAATTTGTACCACTAAGTTTGGATGCAAAAGTCATCAACAATCCCTTCAAGTACTCATTGAAATTGTGCCTATGGAAATGTACAGGAGAACTCACAGCATCTTCATCGACATGTAAATCAAATCTAGAAAGAGAAATGGGTAAGCTCCATGGAGTTTTGAAGTAAGAAAAGCTGTAAATGTGCATGGAAGTTTCAGAGTGCAGAAGAAATTCTGCCTGGTGAGATGTGTTATATGACACACATCACCTGCATTCTGCTTCAAGGGGATAACTTCTTTGGATTACACAGGCTGTTCATAATCAACAAGTGTTTAATTTTATCACAAACTCCCAGCACAGTCTAAATTTTAACTGCTCCCTACTGCCAAAGTCCTAAACAGTCTGTTAAAAATAAAGTAAAACTTTCCTTTTGCAGGTAGAAGAATTTTGAGTTTGCAGGTGGGAGAAACCTTAATTTACTAACAATTTTTTTCTGAGTTACTGTTTTAGGATATAATATCATATTTTCTAGTTCTATTATCATACTTGCCAGAAGTGGCTTATATTCTGGATTTTAAATATTTTCTAAAAATTTTTTTTGTAAGCTTCATGAATTGAAACACTACACAGAAAATCAGACAGCAAATTACGTACTTTGCAGAAAACTGTTGTGAATTGGACAATTGCCCAAAACCAAAAGAATCACCAAATGGAATATAAGAGTATGTGACTGCAGGTAAGAAACCAGAAATGTGTTTATGACAAGTGACTTTTGACTCTTACAAAAGGTATCTTGAAGTTTCTTTACCATCAGTACCAATCACTAAAAACAAGCAATACCTATTAGAAATTCTTACCTGTTTGTTTTTAGATTCTGCTTTATTTATGTTCTTAAGAATTATGTTGGTAGGTTCCTTAAACTGTTCTCTGTCATGTGGTGAGCCTAGCAAAGGTAAACATGCATTCCAAAAGTGCCTAGCTGCAAACATTACAAGGGAATAATTTCCAGCTTCACCTGCATACCTGGAGAAAGGGAAGTAGAATTTAACAAGGAAAAACAACCACACTTCAGCTATAATAAAGAATTTTACTTCTAGGAACTTTTGGGTTTAGCTGATCTATGGATCACCTCAGCAATGAGGACTTAGCATAAGCTATTTTCCATTTTTATATACCAAACCACTTCATGCACTCAGCAGAACTAGGAAATAATAAATAGCATATTCATGATTTTACTGTATTTCTGCATAATCTTAGCTCAAGATCATTTATTTTAAAATAACATAAACCTCCTCAAGAAGTTCTCATTGGAATAATATACTTTTTTTTTGGCTTCCTATTATGTTAATTGCCCATTCTAAAAAACATTAAAAAATGAAACACAGTAATTATTACTATACTGCGGATTTTCCTTAGTACAGTACCACTGTAACACAAGAATATGTCCCAAATGTCTCTAGCTGCATTCAAATTGCTTTGAGCACATTTTATGCAAATGATACTTTGAATTAATAAAAGTTAATAATCCTGCAGATTGTGACACAACACAGTGTGTTCTGAGTGAGAAACAGCTTGGCATTTTAGTGAAAAATTATAGATTGGTGCAATGTAATCACCAATTGAATAGTGTTACTGTTTTTAAAAAAGTAGTTTCTTGAAACTGTCAATGTGATCACAGAACAAATGTTTAGACTGCTGCCTCCAGTTCTAGGCCACCCAACACATGGCAGACATGGAGAAACCACAAGGAGCTCAGTGAAAGGCCACTGAGATGATCCAGGGACGGGACTGCGCCTGCCTTGAGAAGAGGGCCAGTTGAAGAGGTGGCTTTAGGACACCTAAGAAGAAGTTTCTCAATAACCTAACAAAGTTCTTGAGAAGCAGCAGTCAGGCTCCTCCCAGTGAATGGCAGAACAAGCAAGAGCAGGCAGCAGTTAAAATGAGAAAGGTTCAGAAATGTCCCCCGTGGGTAGAGCCAGGCAGGCTGTGTGTCTCCACTCCTTGAGGGTTTCACAGCCACACTGGGTAAAGCCTGGACTGCCCTGCCTTGAGCAGGAGTCTGAACTAGAGTCCTTCTGAGGATGGGATGATCCTATGACACTACAAGGTCAGCTATGTGGAAAGTACTTGATAAATTTACCAAAGTGCAAAAGTCTGCCAAATCCTTTGTTAAACATTTCAACTCACAACTATTTTTATCAGTCTTGGGAGGAAATATGATGATCCCTAAAACTGTAATTAAACTTTAGATCTATTTGATAATAGTTTTCTTGCAACATAAAACATACCTGGCACTCTGAACAAAGGATTTTGATGCTGCTACACGCAGATGTTTTCTTCCAGACAAGTTTTCCATTATGCTCTTTCCTTGTATACAGGCTGTAGTACTTAACATTTCTTGTCTCACCCTGTTACCAAGCCTGCATAAAAGCAAATATTTCAGAAAGTGCTAATCAATTCCTATTAATGATGTATTCAAGTTGCTACTAAATACATGTCCCTTGCTTTGGAAGTTACAAATCCTTCTACTAAGTTTTCCTTTAAAATTAGAAAACACTTCAAAAAACTTAGTATTTTGTGAAAAGGTAGACTAAAATATGTTTCTCACACCTCTAATGAAAATAGCTGTGAAACCAGATTTTAAAAAACTATTACCTATTTTTAGCAAGGAAACAACATAGATCTGTAATTTTCTCCCTACTTTTCACTACTGTACATAAAAAAAAAATAATTGGCCGAAGTCGAACTTACACACCAAGCAATTAAAATTAAAATCAGAAATCAGGAAAATCCGATCATTTTTGATACTTTCTTTTGGGATTTGTTATGCGTGTGTCTGATAAAGTATGCCCAGGGCCCTTGAGAAATTTGTATGGATGCTACTCTACTACATGTAGAAGAAAACAATGTAGATTTCAGCCCCAGAGTCAATCAGATAAAAAAGGAATACAGAAATAAATGTATGCCATTGGTTAATACCAGTGACTGGCAGAACTGAGCAAAGAAAGAGCAATCGCAAACCGCGGAGTTCTCGGCGAGCGCTCCCGAGCGGGGCCGGAGCCGCGTGCAGGGGCGGCCCGTGGCCAGCAGGGGGCAGCAGAGCCCCGGCGCAGCGGCTCCAGCTCCTGCCCTGCATTCCCCCCGGGAATCCTGCCCTGCGCTCCCGGGAATCCTGCCCTGCATTCCCAGGAATCCTGCCCTGCGCTCCCGGGAATCCTGCCCTGCATTCCCAGGAATCCTGCCCTGCGCTCCCGGGAATCCTGCCCTGCACTCCCGGGAATCCTGCCCTGCGCTCCCGGGAATCCTGCCCTGCATTCCCCCCGGGAATCCTGCCCTGCATTCCCCCCGGGAATCCTGCCCTGAGTTCCTGGGAATCCTGCCCTGCGCTCCCGGGAATCCTGCCCTGCATTCCCCCCGGGAATCCTGCCCTGCATTCCCCCCGGGAATCCTGCCCTGCACTCCCGGGAATCCTGCCCTGCACTCCCGGAAATCCTGCCCTGCGCTCCCGGGAATCCTGCCCTGCATTCCCGGGAATCCTGCCCTGCACTCCCGGGAATCCTGCCCTGCATTCCCCCCGGGAATCCGGCCCTGCGCTCCCGGGAATCCTGCCCTGCCTTCCCGGGAATCCTGCCCTGCGCTCCCGGGAATCCTGCCCAGCGCTCCCGGGAATCCTGCTCTGCATTCCCCTCGGGAATCCTGCCCTGCACTCTGGGAATCCTGCCCTGCCTTCCTGGGAATCCTGCCCTGCGCTCCCGGGAATCCTGCCCTGCACTCCCGGGAATCCTGCCCTGCATTCCCCCCGGGAATCCTGCCCTGCCTTCCTGGGAATCCGGCCCTGCGCTCCCGGGAATCCTGCCCTGCATTCCCCCCGGGAATCCCGCCCTGCGCTGCCGGGAATCCTGCCCTGCACTCCCGGGAATCCTGCCCTGCATTCCCCCCGGGAATCCTGCCCTGCGCTCCCGGGAATCCTGCCCTGCATTCCCGGGAATCCGGCCCTGCATTCCCCCCGGGAATCCTGCCCTGCGCTCCCGGGAATCCTGCCCTGCACTCCCAGGAATCCTGCCCTGCGCTCCCGGGAATCCTGCCCTGCGCTCCCGGGAATCCTGCCCTGCGCTCCCGGGAATCCGGCCCTGCGTTTCCTGGAATCCTGTCCCGCATTCCCGGGAATCCTGTCCCGCATTCCCTGCACTCGGCATTGGCAGCTCATGGCCACACAGTCCAACATCTTCAGCAATTTGCAGATTGCTAGATGTCAGCGAGTAGTCTCTGTATTTCTGTGAAGTTCTGAAACTATCTATTTAACATTAAGATTATTTATTGGTTTTATATGTTTTTAAACCCATGTACAAAACAACTACGAGTTTCAAGGAACAGAATACTGTTTTTATAAGTTGAATTATTTTGCAGAGAAAAAAAAAAAGAACACTATATTGTATCTGAAATCTTTCAAATGTTTTTCTCAAACTTCCCACATTCAAAAGAAACTGCTATTCAATGGAGCTGATTCTTTCCTCTTCGGGTAAAATTGAATTCTGCTTTTGGAGGAAATTATTTTTAAAAATAGAGGGCTTGAAGGCTATCAACATTTTTAGAATTTATTTTTAATTTTATTTTCTATTTTTTTTTTTTTTAGGGCAAGTTTCAAAATACCAGTTAAGTAAGAGACTGGTCTTTCAAAGGAATTAGTTCCATTCCTATTGCACCCATGTGCACAGGCAGCAATGCAGTGCTGTCAGACTACCTGACAGCAGAGCCTGGAGCACGGGAGCTGCCCGAACCTTCCATCACCCCCAACTCCATCCTGGCCCATGAACTGTGCGTGTTAGAGCCAGATGAGCACTGAAAGCTATTTGCACCAAAAAGCAAAAGAAGCAGAATCAGATTTGCTGCTTTGAGATTATAAAAGTGTCAGAATACCATGATTCCAGGGATCATTTCAGAGCAGCAGTACAGAGATGTACAAGCTTCTGACTCACTTGGATGCCAAGCTTCATTGATCTTTCTGAACAGGGTCCAGAGCCACAATCTGGATCTCTCACTGCCTTTAACTTTCATTTTCCTCTCTAACTGCACCATTTTTTGGGAAAAAAGATTCTTCATTTTTGATTATGTGACCAAACACATTTGCCCTCTTTACTTTCTTCAAAACATAGTTCAAGTACATTACCATATCATACAAAATTCTATGTACTTACATGCCATATTTCTTAATATTTCTATTGCGGACAAAATTCTTATCTGAGTCCAAGATCCTTTTGGAACAAGTCATCACACTTTTATAGTCTTGTGATACATAGGCAAAATATGTAAGTCGTGTCAATGTCTGCAGTTCCACTGAGGAATCTGACCAACTGCATTCTAAAGCCAAATTCACTAACTAGGATTAAAAAAAAAATAAATTAATTTCCAGGTTTTTATATGCTTTTTCTACAGCAATTACATGCCTACAGCTGTATCTTCCTTATAACCCACCTGGGCATGGAACAAGTATGTGATAAAGCCATCTGGAAAATGAAAGAGCTACAAGTACAACCAAATATACAACAGACAGGCCTCATCCACCACGTAGTAAGTATTACCACAATGTGTGCAAATCCAGCTGTAATTGTGCATGCTTTTTAGCCAGAAGCCTCTGCCAGGACTTATTCCATATCCTCCATCATCTTCCAAAAATCAGTGGAATAGGACTTTCAAAATTCAGAGCCCATTTTAGTTAAGCCAAAAGTAAGAATGGGACATAGAATTGATTTTGCAACAACTAGTAATTGTAATCAGTAGTTTCTATGTATGCTGTTATATATGTGGCAGCTTGGGAGAGCTTGTGCTCCGTAATCTTAGAGGACTTTTCCAACCTAAACATATGCACAGATATAGATAGTTACAGTTTCATGTATAGTTCCATTATAGGATCTAAATGTTTCCATTTAATTTCTTTTGTACATGTCAAATTTGCACCCTTCTAGGATAGAGGTGATTGTTAATGAATTCATTCAAATGAAGGTACTACAACACTGCTATACAAAACTATGCTGGTGAAGCACAGCTAAACTTAACTTGTAATATTTGACATAAATCTGTAGACTGACTAGAATTAGATATCTATATCTTTATAAGGACCCCAAATCCTACTTGTCAGCAGTAGTTGTGTGGCTGTCCTGGCAACCTGCTTGTTTGGTTTCACACAGTCCATCAATAGTAACCAAGTGTAGTTGTGTTCTACCTTGCAACTGTCTAAAGTAAATTCACTATAATGTGAAGTTTTCTGTTGAAATACTGAATGCTTCTGATACAAACACAGATCTCTGTACAACTACCTGAAATGAGGCTGGAGCCAGGGAGAGGTCAGTCTCTTTTCCCAGGTAACAAGCAACAGGACAAGAGGAAACAGCCTCAAGTCGCACCAGGGGAGGTTTTGGTTGGATTTCGGGAAAATTCCTTCCCTGACAGGGCTCTCCAGCCCTGTCACAGCTGCCCAGGGCAGGGCTGGAGTCCCCATCCCTGGAGGGATTTGAAAGTTGTGTGGATGTGGCATTTGGTGGCCTTGGCAGTGCTGGGGAACAGCTGGACTCCACGATCTTGGAGGGCTTTTCTAACCTAAACAACTTTATGCTTTTATTAAGTTTTCTCCAGAAGAAAAATGAAAGGTTAGAAGAATGGTTCTGTAGAGAATTCATCTGAACCCATTATGCTCATCTGATGGTTAGTGAAACAATCTGCTAGAGCAACACAAGCACAAACCTAATATTTATCTTCTAATGCTATCTGGTCTTTGGATAAATAAAATTATTCTGTCACAAAAATCTCCTTCCTGTCATAAATATTTGATCTCTTGGTTAAAGAAAAAATAATGGTACAATAAAAGTTTCAAAAATAATTAAAACTCCATTTAAAATTGAATCTGAAATCAAATTCATAGTACACAATTTCATTAAACTCAAGAGCTTATAAAAAAACCCAAAATACCTGAGATAAGCTAGGAACAGTGAAATCCATGAGACCCAAGCCATTACATGAATACATTTCCAGACCAACAAGAATTCTTGCCAGAGGATTTTGTGCTTCATCATTATTCTAAGCGGAAATTAAAAATTCACATTCAGAGGTTTTGGGGTTTTTTTGCAAGTTAATAATATTAAGAACATTAATTGATAAAATAATAACAACAATAATAATAATGTTTGAAAACCTCAATTTGCTCTTAGCAATTCCTGGTCTCTACTGTGTCCTTAAAATGGCCAGTTTTTTGTATTTGTATTTTTTTAATTAACACTGTGAACTCAACTACTACAGTTTCAACATTAAAGCCCACATCAACAATACTATGAAGGCAAATTTCATATGCCACTGAGGGTTTCCAGTTTTATAGACACTATAAAATATAAGAATTAAATTTTTCTTTCCAGTTTACTATGTCTATAATGTATAATTATATATATAAAGAGGCCATAGTAAATGTTGACATAAATATAGCTGATTTTTCTTTACACTGTTAATGCAGCCATTTTATTATTTTACGTTCATGAATTCAAAATCAATTTTGCTCAACAGATATCATATGACAAACATCACCGTGGCAGCTAACAACAGAAGGAAGAGTTAAGAAATGTAGACTCACTGCTATACCCAATGTGAAAAATTTGCTATTCCCCTAAGGAACTAGAGCCCAAATTTGCTTTTACATTCTGATCAAATATACAGAAGAAAATATACCTTGGTAACTTCAGTTATTATTATATGAATTTATGAATTTAACTTCTCTTTGTCAAGTTTCAACATTATGCAGGATTTCCGGGCAGTCATACCTCCTCCTCCTGAGTGCCAAGGTGATGTCTGATCTGCTGCTGATTTAACTGCTTTGCTTTCACCCAGGTAGCAATGATCTGTTGTTGTGCAGCAATAGAGACTTTTTCCTTAGATATGCTTCCAGTCATTGCATTTAGGGCAAATTCACAAATCTAAACACCAAGAAGAGGAAAAGTAAATGTGAAACACAGAAGAATGTGGAAAAATTCTTGTATGGAACATGTTATCCATTAGTTATTTTTAAATTATTGCATCTCTAAAGCTAACAGGAATCTCCTTTAAGTCAGCCTGAGGCAAATAGAAGTTACAGTCCTCAGCTCCAAGCTGGTAAGGAGCTCCAGTGTGCATTTGGGGAGGATCTGTGGTGGCAGAAACTGTAAAAAAATGTAGCTTTGTTTACTTTTTAAATTTCTACTATTAAATGTATAGGAATTGTAATGTATGGCAGCAAAATGAAAAGGGCTACAAAAACCAGGGGTTTGTACCTCTAAGGCAGCTTTGATGTCAGGAAGTCCACTAGGATCCACTGAAAAAGACTGGATATTTGCTTTTTCCCGTTTCTTTGCTTCACTTTTTCTGCTACTCTCTGTTGCTGTATCTTCCATGTTCTCAGCAGGTTTTGGCTTTGGAATCCAAGAAATAATTAGGCCACGAGCCAAAGCATTACATAACATCAGTAAAATTTCAGTACTTCTGTAGAAGAAAATAAAAATCAGAAGTGCATACTGCATCAGATCAAGATAAAAGGCAGGAATAAAGTTACTGATTTCAAGAAGTAGGCATTACTTGAAAATCTAGTTTTCTTCTTAGAAGACAAAAATATCGATATTACCCAAAAAAATCTGCTCATTGGTAAAGCAGTTTAATGATTAAAAACACAAAACCCAGAATCAGTTTTCATCTAACATCGATTTTTCTCACTCTTTCTGTAACTGAAGCTTCCCTTTCATCACAGGAAAAAAATACATATGCCAGAGCAACATTTTAAAAAACTTTTTATTGATAGGTATCTGTGAAAAGAGCAGCTATTTTCTAAAAAATTTTCCTAAACCAAGCCCTTCACATTTTTTATGATTATCACGCCAACCCACTACCAAGCTGAGATTTTTCTTTTTCTTCTTTTTTTTTTTTTTTGAGAAAACATGAGCCTAATTACGTCTAAGAGATTATTGCTAGTACATGCTGATGTAAGTATCAAAATTAATAACCAGGTATTACCATTATTCATTCATTCAGGTATTCATTATTCATCTCTGAACAAACTGAAATTTAGATTTTATTCCCAGTACTGTTAAAAGAGATCTCTTTGCTGCTCGTCCTTACTCTACCTAGTGATGAGGTCACGTCAATATCTAGGAATTTGTCCCATAGTCAGACTTCAGCTGAGTACCTACTCCACAATGGTCAATCATTCTCCCACTGCATTTACTGCAGAACAGGATTTCTCTAAACCACTGTGTAATCTGTGTTCCCATTTTCATGGAACTAATGAGCACATTCCCTTTCTTTATTTTGTTTTCTATTTTCTCTTATTTCAGAACCAGTAGTAATCACCTTACACTAGTTAGACACAATTGCAATCAACTATATTTACAAACCAATTCAGGTTCGGAGAACTGACAGCAAGCAAATGCATTTTGAGCTGTTGGGCAAATTCAGAGTCTAAGAGAATTTTCCCAATTTTCTAACTTAACAAAATGCTATTTCACATGCACATGTTGCTATTCCACACTGAAGAGAAAGCAGTATTTTTTGATCTAAAGTTAGCATGGCTTACAGTGTAGTAACAAAGAACAAACAGAAAGGATTATCACGTAATTTTCACAATTTACCTCCTCAGCTATTCTGCATACACCAAGCTCTTTTACTACCAGTGAAAGCCAGCAATAAATATTTCATAGCGCAAAGTGACTTTCAATGTTTGAAATAATATTTTCCATGTTTTAGAAAAAACAATATGTTCATATCCAAACATCTAAATTTACCCATCGTGCCCAACAGTCTTGATGGCTCCAAGAAGAGTCTGGAGATACTCAATAATGTCCCTCTGTCTTCCTGAAGAAATCAGATGTCTGTTGTAATTTAAGGTATACACCACAGCATTGTGAACAATCCAGGCTTCCTTCAATTCTACTCCTATTTCAGCTGCACGTTGGAAGTTTTCCATAGCGTACCAAGATAAGTTGTCTATCCATAAACTGTAAAATTGGAATAAAGAAGCTGTTTTTCCAAAGCTTCAACACTAGAAGGAATTCTATCATAAGATTGAATATGCAGCACTACATCTCAACCAACCACAAGAACAAAACTTTCATTACTTTTCTATTGCATTTATTAAGTTTTTGCCCACTGACTTATATTTTATTTTGATGAGAAAATGGTTCAGAAAAGGAAGTATTATCAACATAAAATTAGTAGTCTCTGACATACAAGGCTATTGGCGTAAAAAACAGTGTCTATGGTTCATGTTTCATCCACATGTTCAGGTTTTTTAAATGCATGTGTGAATCCACCCATCAGTGCCAGAAATCATTAAATAACCAGGTAAAGGCTCTACTTGAATATCAATATAAGTGAGGCATGCCATCTGAGAGCTAGGGATGTGTCTTTTTTACTCAAAACTGCATGTGCTCTTGCACTCAAAGACATTTCCAGGTCTAAAATGTTGTAATAATTTTAAATAGAATATAATTTTTTTTCAGTCTATATGACAACTTTCTTTCAATAAATTTATTTTCTGTCTTTATTTTCAAAATGTACTATTACTTAGAAAAAACAATACTAAAAATACAGTCTTGAATGATCATACAGAATTGCAGTGTTTATGAAGTCAAAAAGCCAAAAGCAGAAAATGACACTGGATACTACTATGTCAACAGTGGTACAGGACACAGTATGAGACCAAAGTCCTTTTTTTCTATGGGTTTTTAATCTAATTAGGTAAACTCAAAAATAGCTAGCAGCAAATTTTGGAAGAAAATTCTCATCTTCTTTGCCCCTTGGCTCTGATAAGTTTATAATTTTTCCTGTTTTACTGCACATTTGCAGGCAGACAGTGTGAGAAACTTCACTTCACTTTCAGACTTAATGAACAGACCTAGGGACACAACTCTGCCATCGTGCTCTCTCACACATGGCCACTGTGACTGTAAGGCTGGTACTATTATGAATGTCAACAGCAGAGAGTCTAAGCATCACCTTCAGAAATCTCTCTCCCCCCTCTTCTCCTTCTCAAGAAATAATCATGTGAGACTAGTGAAAAACAGGACTTGATATATTCTACTCTCCCAAATTCATTTAAGTTGGTTGGATGGAACACACTAGATTTGCAAACTGGAATAATTCATTGCATGCATTCAGTACTACGAAATCATTATATGTATAAGAGCCACAAAGTAAGACAAATAGAGCTTTTGGATTTGAGGAAACATATTTTTAAATACAGAATTTAATCATTTAAGTGTCAATATACAACTACTTATTTGGTTTTCAGCTTGGAATATTAGCTTCTAGTTTCAGAGAAATAAATGTTAAATGAAAAACAAAATCCATGCTCCAAAGTGAAAGGAAACCTAGGAAAAAATATTTCAAACTATTTTCTAGATCCTTTTCCCATTTGCCATGACTACCTACAAAAATGAAGAATCTGGTGACAATTTTACTAAGGAGAAATACCTTTTGCAATTACCATTGGTGTCAGATAATAATGATGTTAAGAGTTCCTTGGTCTTGACATATATTACAAAAAAAAGCACCTGTACGTTTTCCATTCTGGATCACTTTCAGGAAGATATGAAGCATATCCTGGGTGACGCTGGTGTGTAGCTTCTGGAGGTACAGCACGATCATTCAGTTTGAATCCCTGCAATCTTAATAAATGAACAGTTGCCTGAAAAGACACAGAGAAATAAATTATCTACCCAGGTCATCGTTTTAAAAACAGATTATGACTTCATATTAGTGCTGTTATCTCTTAAAAAATTTTAAAAAGCAAAATGCTTTTTCAAATGTTGTACAGGCATGTACAAGTATATGAACAAGTATACAAGCTTAGTACTTCCTAAGCTTAAAATTGTCTTCAGCTACCTTCACTAAATACTTACACAGAGGGAAAAACATTATTTATATATGTAAGTTTTTAAATCGTTCTGGAACTTCAAGGATCCAGAAATGCAATGTCAGATGTCAAAATTTTACAGTAGAATTTTTTGTAAAGAAGTGTGATCAGCACCTGCAGTAAAAGTATTGTTAGTTACTTTCATATAGTATTTTGATAAGGTTGCTTCATGAAACCACTTCTTTCTTTGCTTCCTAGGGAGATAGAAAATGACTAAACTCAAATTTCCAGTGCTTCAAGATTTGTATATAAAACAAAACTAAGCAAATATGAATGACAGTTGTGTAATTTATTTACCTCTGCATTTATAAATCTTATTTCTGCTAGTATTCTGAGTAAATCTGTTTCAAAAGAGAAGGATTTAGCAGGCAGCAATGATTCTCCTGATAAGCTGCCACCTTGACCATCAACCTTCGTAGTTGCATTAGCTTTATTCTTCTGTGCTAAAAATAAACAAATCCATTATTATTTCCATGCAAATAATCATCTTCATTTTTAAATTTACAAACCCCTACATATTCTTAAATTCACAAGGAATAGTTAGCAATAAAAGATTTTTAACTATTTCAAGCAACTAATTTTTTCATTAGTACCTCTTACTGCACTCAAAATCTGTTCTCAATCAGTCTTGAGGCATTTGTTACCAGTTATTTTGCTGCATTTGTGCATAACCTTCAGTATTTGCAGCAAATAACTTGCCCCAGTCATAATATGCATACTTAAATTTCAGTGTGAACAGACTGCATGGCCTCTAGTTCAATTTTATTGCATTAATAGAAGTGGATCATAGAACTGAATTATGCAGAGATTAAGCCTTTGTGCATTTGAATCATGGACTGGGTTGACTTTCTGTTAATGCACATATTGGTAAAGAGGAAAAATATTATTCTTTTTCTCTGGCTTAATAATGAAGAGAAGGGACTAAGGTTATTTTAATATAAACTCAAAGTTTGTAAGAATGCACCACTTTCTATTCATGATGCTTTTGGCGTGTGGTTACCTTCAGTTTCTGCTAAGTGTACTTATTTTTCCCTTATTTTGTTTGGAAAGAAGACAAAGACTAAACACGGCTAGCATGCAAATGCAAAACCTGTGAAAGAAAACCAGCAAATTGATGTCCTATTTTAAATGGACCTCGGAAACAGTATGGAATAGGTGTGATTAACTTTGCCTAGTGAAAAATAAAACCGTTTCATCTATTCTCAAATGTGAGTTTTACAAACTTCCTGACAAAACCTACTTTAAAAGCCAGCAAGCAGAGAGTGATTTGAAAGTGCTTTTTCCTCAAGTTAAAAACTCTTAATGAGTGCTAGGTTTCCAGCAGACCCTCAAGGAACAATGTTGGATACCTCAGAGGAACCACTCACTATTAGAGGATTAAAGGGTAAAAAGTGTTAACATGTGAGCCTCATACAAAGTGTGACAACAACCCATTTCTCTACAGAATGCATGAATGATATGGACCTCAATGACCATTAGAGAATTTGCCTGTGTTCTTAAGGCAGATAGCTGTGTAGTGCTTCTCTACAGAATGGGTGAAACACTTCTGTACAGCTTCTACAAAAAAATGTAATGACCAATTTCTAGATTTGGAAGCAGAAGGAATATTCCGTGTATGCCAACATGCAGTACCAGAAAAGAAACTCAGAGAACTTTGGGAATGGGAGGAAAGAAAACAATATTGTCTGACTCCTTTTAGTAACTTTAATAAATAATGAAAAAATTCCTTACAACATTGAAAATAATTTGTCACTTACTTTTTTTATGCTTTGTTGCCTCCCTAAACAAAATATCATCATACAAGAGGCAAAATCTACATGCTGCACGACAGACATCCCACACTTCCAGTTTACGTGCAACTTTTGCCAAATCTGCCCAGAGTATAATTCTACCAAAGAAAAAGCATAAATAAAATTAGTTAATAAGCAGGATTAGGTTCCACAGTTCAGGATCGACAAAAACAATCATGTCAATAATGATGGCCAACAGGAAAAAAAATTACATCTAATCAAAATTATTATGTGGAAGACTTCTTGTCAGTAGCAAAGGTAGCACTATTATTTCATCAATTAAAAAAAATCCCCTCAGCATATCAAGAGACAAAATTCTTGTCTTGGATGGTAATTATACCATCCAAGAAGTTTCAAAATGTGTGTGACAACCCTCATTTTCTATCTCATAAAGTAAATTAAGTATCTCAATACTAATGTTGAGAATTTAAAAATAAGTCTTGAACAAGTCTGGATCTAGAATCTTTTAGAAAACAACTGCCTTTAAATTTCAGCACAGGAATTTTAGTGCAGCAAAAAAGTAGACATATCCTATTAAATAAAGAATGACAAAATTAGATATAAATTAAATCATTTTTCTACAGATTAATATTTCTGACTCAAAGTTGTAGCACATTATGTGGCACAAAGACCTAGAAAGACACTTGCAAGTTTCAGTTCTACATCAAGCAAAGCCTTAATCCATGCATCACTCTGTATGTTGGGCTCATATCAACAGAACAGGTGAATTTAAGTGTGCATGTGAGAAAGCAGAATAGAAACAGGGAAATAATAAAATTCTGCATAGTGTGGAAATGTAACTGGTTCTGGTCTGTAGCAATTACCTTTCTCTGCCATTTCCATTTCTTAAGTGTTTCAAATGTTCATCAACTTTCTCCACACTTCTATTATGATGTTGGGCTTTTGCACAGAGGTAGCTTATTTGACTATTACTTTTACCTGAGGAAACTTGGCAAAGAAATAAAAATTAAAGGTAGTTTTTATATATTAGAAATTTAAAAATCCATATTAATGGCAAGCAATTAGATTCATAATTCCTTGCTGAAGCACTCAAAATCCATCCCTTTGCTCATTTCTTGAAGCTTTTCCCAAACCAACCAACCAACCAACATGAAAAAACTGTGTTCCACCAGCATCTATAATCTCTACTGCAGGAGTATACTGGCTTTACTCAAAGTTAGTAAAATTAGTCACATGCACACTTGTTTTATTGCCAAGATAATACAAAACAGTTTAAGCAACCTGGAAAGTCTGTTCCCTGTCTGCTTTTCCTCAACCAGAGGCTGTATAATCACAAACTGTTTGGGGCACAACAAACGTGTCCATTTATGTTCCATGTTTTAGGAAGTAAATAATGAATTCACACCTAAATCTCTGTGCAAAACCAGAGCTCCCAAAAGCAAGATCTTAGAAGAGAAAGACAATTACAATGCAGAAAGAATACCCAATGTAGTTAACACAGGGTATTATTCGGTGACATTTCTGAAAACACCACTTAAAAATTACCTCGGTTAAAAACATTCAGGACTTGCACATAGTTAAAACAGAACCACTTAAAGCACCCTACAGGACAACAGTAAGATTCAGGGGAATTTGCAGGGGAAATCAACACCTTTTCTAGTATCACCATACAACCTTTAGATCCTTAATGAAAATTATAGGAAGTCTGCCACAGAATTCAGCAGAACTATCACTTCATCTGTACTGCAATATTCCCTTTATGTTGCCACTAGATGGTATGTCCAGCCTTTAAGAGTGTGCAAAGCAAAGTGTAATAACTTTTAGTTACACACACATACTTTACCTTTAGTTTCATTTTCACTGTCAAGGACTATTTGAAATGTGTCAGGAGCTAATGCAAGACCTGCATTTACCAGAAGGGATCTGTTTTTCCTTGCATTATCCTTTTGTTTTCCCCTTTTAGCCTACATAAAGAAAAGAACTCATTGTTATAGGGTTCATTTTACATTACAACTGGATCTTTTTTACTAAACATGACAGAATACACATCATGTAACTTACTACTACCAAAAAACTACCCATAGGCATTATGTATCTTTAGGTATCTTACACATCATTCTACAGTACTATAGCTATTGAAAGTGACTGCAGAACTGCTGTTGATATTCACATAATCACACCACGGATAATTTAATACGAAGCACTGTTCCTGCTTCTCATGAATCTTTACAGTATATTCCTCAGTATATAACCCGACATTACATTGTACCTTCTCAAACAAACAACAGAATTTATTTACAACCAACAGTAAGATGTCCAGTGGGCAGTAACCAGGAATTGCTATAAAATATAAAACAACATTCTGGTCTGCCAAGAACTAGCCAAAGTCAGAGGAGATGTGGGTTTTTTTTAAGGAACATTTAAACAGAGCAAGTTTGTATGCAAAAGCATTTAAACCAGGAAAACAATCAGTTGCCAGTATGATTTTTGTACAGGTGTTAAGGCAGCGCAACAAAATTAGATCCAGTAACTCTCGACAGTGCCTATATTGTGACTGTAGAGTATATTATTTAGTGGCATTTGTAAGTGTCACATAATACTGATTTATCTCATAACCAGCTAGGACATTTAGTAATTTGGACACAGTGCTTCACATTAAATAAAAGACTGTTTCATGCAATTAAATCCTAATTATCGACAACTGCTATTCTTTTTTCTGCTGATATTTCTGCTAATTAACAACTCCCTGTCTTCCCCCAAGAAATAAGCTTTGAAAGAATTGGGAAAAAAGTCCTCTATTACAATTTTCTGACTGAAGCAGCACGACCACTTCAAGGCAACAAAGCAAAGACAGTTTGCTGAAAACAAGCTGATGCTGCCTCTACTACTATACAGTTCTAATAAACAGCTGTGTCTCCTCTGCTGGAATTTGATAAGCAAGCCTATTCCAGCTGCAGACCTTATTTTAAATGCTTACCTGTTCAATCAGCATTACCGCCTGATCCTCTAGATGCTCAGGTGACTCATACAGCATAGCACTCAAACAAAGGCGCCTAAAACTCAGTCTTAGATGTTCTCGATACTGCCCACTGTTGTTCAGGTGCATAGCTTTTTGCAAATGTTCCAGAGCAGCCTCTAGTCTTTCCCCATCTTCTTCAATACGAGCTATTTCCATATGAACTTGGCAACGCAACAAAATCAACATGCTAAGGATTACAAATTTAAGTGCAAACTGTTAAAATAAGGCACACTAAAATTCTTAGACCTGAAACTCACCTGAAGGTGAAACTCAATAATTAAAAGTGAACTCTAGTGTTAAAATAGATATTCCCTTTTTAACTGACTTGTTTCTTTAATTTTCACTATTAAGCCTTTTTAATTGAAATTAGTAACAAAATTTAACTGCATATTACTTTCACTGACCCTGCAGGACAAAGTAACACACCTTGTGGACTAACTGATCTTTACATATCTGTAGAAATCTTTTTCCGTACCGCTTAGGTGAGAAATGAAGAGGTTTTCAAAAGTAGTTAACTGCCAGAGAAATGATAATGTGCTGAATAACGACTTTTGACAACAGCTGACTCTGTTCCTAACATTTAAGTAGAAGCTAATACACTTGCAAGTCTAGCCCTGGTTGTATTTGCTCAGCTCTTTTAGAGATGTGACTCACCTCAGGCATAAATGTTCACCCAAAGTACTGTCTCTACCCAGGTGTTGCTGACACCACTCACCACTCTATGGAGCCAGCAGGTTTTCACCAAAAACTGCATGTTCTCCAGTCTCAGGTACACTCAGCTCCCTATCCATCACCTGCCCCAAGGAGCTGTTCATGACAGCTCAGAGCTCTACATGCTACCACAAAAAATCAGATAAACAATAAACAAAAAAAAATCAGATAAACTAAAGCAATGTGATGAAAAAGAGAGAGAAGGCTTTCAAGCCTGTCAAATATGCCATAAGAACTAATGTATGTCCACTTCAGAGCCAGCCTGATTGATTTTACTGTGCACCAAAGTAGCCACAATTAATGCTGCAATCAAAACAAAAATTAAGACAGGCAAATTAATAGAAACAAATTACTTCATTCAATCTCTAGAGACAGCAACACATCAGAGTTCAGGCTGAGCCTACTGGATTATTAAGAATACACATGTGACAAACCCTCAAATCCTAATCTCTCCAAAATCTCCCTGCAAGCTTTCACAGAAAAATTGTCATTACTAACATTTGGTACAAATTTCAAAGTTGCCTATGCTGATCTTGCATTCTCTATATAGAAAGTATAATAAATGCTTAAAAACAGCACAGTAATACAATATAGTGCTTTCATGCATGTGTATATCTACTCTTTATGCAACTAAAAAAATAAATTTAAAAACACTGAAACTAGATTCCTCACCTTCCTCTGCAAAACTTGCAGCAGAAACCACCTACTGTCCTGCTCAAATGTCAATTACAATTCACTCTACTGCAAAAGTTCTGATCTCTGTTCTTAACAGTCAGTCGATGCATGGGTCCAAACTCAACTAAGCAACAAATAGTAATGTTTACTTGTCAACTCAAATTAACAAAAAATGTGAAAATATTTAGGTGCTTAAGGTTAAGTACAGCATAATTGCAAATAGAAGAACGCACCCCCCCAAAATAATAAATTTTCTTAATACGGTAGGTTTTTCAATTTAAAAAAGGTATCATCAAAGATACAAAAATAGTATCTTACAAGAAGTGTCTTACTTGACATGTAATATAGAAGCCTTGATATTTTTTCAAAAGTAATTTTTTGGATTTTATTTTTTAACCAACAAAGGCGATGTTAACACAAGAATCTAGACCACAGTCCAACACATATGCTGCAGTTTTGGAATTTTTGCAAGTAATTTTGATTAACCAGAATTTTTTTAAATTCCTAAAATATTTCACTTTTTGTTACAGGACATTAAACAGTGTAAGGCTGTGCCTGAAAGGAACCTATATTTAAATGATTAACAGGGAAATGTATGCAACATGCAGACATGCATTTATTCTCAAAGACAATATCAGACAACTTGAGCTTTTATGTGCGTTTATGCTTTGAGACCTTTCAAAAAACTACACAGCATTAAAAATTACCTGTCAATCTCTTCAAGGGCATCAGCAACTGAGATCAATGGCCTTCGCACATGTTGATGCAAATTGTGTTGTAGTAGTGGTAAGCACAGATTCCACTGGGTTGCACAAACAACCTGGATCACACCAGGATCTCCCAACTGAACTGCACATTTTAACGTTAATTCAAGATTTTTTATCAATTTCAGCTGAGCCTATGTACATGAAGAAGTAATTAGCACTATTGCATTTAATAAATAGAATTTGTTACTTGTTCCTCCAAATTTTAATCTCAGGACTGTTTTCAGCAGAAAGCAGTCCTTCAGCCAGCAGACTTGCGAAACTTTTTTCTTAATATTTCCTTTAGTAATTTTTTTTTTAATAGGCATCAATAACTAAGGAGTATTTCTTTTAGGTGCTCCAGGCTGGCAGAAGTCTGTTGGCTATTCCCCATTCTTATGATAAACAATACGTATTGATAATTGTGAGTACTTGTGAATTCAGATGGTTTAGCCATTTTGGGTTTTTTCACATACAGCTACAGATGCAGTACAGAAGAGGAAAAAAGAATATTATGAATGGAATTTGCCATACTGTCAAGTAAATTTGGTTGTTATTAAATCTAAAAGCCAATGTCACCTACAGTAACAGACATGTCGTTTCTTTTGTTATTTTTAGAGGTTATGCAAGTAAAAAACAAAACAAAACAAAACAGAAAAAAATCGAACAAAATCCTTCTCCAACTTCATACACTGTAGACTTAAAGTTTAGAAATACCTAAACATCCTGGTTTATATTTCAGTATTAGTAGTGTTTCATATTATGAAGAATTCATTAACAAGAGGTTTTTTTTTCAAAAGGTGATTGGAATTTCTGAACTCCAAAATGATAACAGCCCTAGATAGGAGTAAGTCTTTGCATTACCAATTTCTATTAAACATATTCCTACTTCCCACTGTAGGAACTTTAGGGGACTCTAACAGCTGGTCTAAACTGCTCATTGTAGGCATCTCTCTAATCCCATTAATAATATTGATATTTAGGCTTCTAACTTTGATGGTCTGAATTATAACTGAGCCAACCAACCACAGAAATTGAAGAAAATCCTCCCTAGTGTGACAATTTATCAGGGACAATCTGCATTTTTCTGACATAAGAATTTGTGTAAGATTAACCATAACATGGAATCACAGTTGAGATGTACTCAGTGATCCCTAGTGGTCCTTTCCAACCCAGGATATTCCATGAAAAGAGATCCCATAAAGGAAAAATACAAAAACACAAGAGTGTTGCCCTTCTATGCCTCAATGCTACCATCTTTGCTCTTGAAAAGCAATATATAACGAACCTTTACAGTCAGACAGAAGACTTAAGTGAGCAATACACAACTGTGGTTTATTTTTCTCCATTTCCTTCTTGAAAGTCCAATTTAAGAGAATATGAAGGTTAAAAGAATTCCTTATCAGTAATGTAATTAAGACACACAGTCAAATGCAATTTTCCACATTTAACAAATTAAAACTTGTACTTTTCTCTCAAAGTTAAAGAACATACCTCAACAACTCCTTTGGTGTAAGTTACAATTTCAGTGCCATTTTTCTTCATTTCATATTCATATTCCAGACATTCTATCTCAATAAGTTTCCCTTGCTCCTATGAAGAATTAATACACAAATTTAACTTCTAATCAAACTCTAGCACAGGTACCATTTTAAAAACATATGCACAAATTTACAGTCAATATTTATTTGCCAAAACAAACATAGAATCATTAGTACTATTTTTGAAATATTAACAGAAAAGAGGTGTGGGAATGTGGGGGTGTGTGAAAATAAATATCCAAACCCACATAATTAAAACTTACAGTAATTGGAATGCTCTTCAAATCAAGTATACAATGAGTTGCGAGCTCAGTGCAGTTTACTTTCAGAGAAAAACGAGCTAATTCCAGAATCAAAGGAAACCTTCAAAAATACAAAAACATCACTCAGAGAATTTGATATTGCTCTTCCATGGAATTAAAAAAGCACTATTTGAAAGTAACTGTGCAATGTATCTGAAAACCTGAAAGTCATATAAATATTAGAGGAATTATAATTATAATGTTTATTATTATTATTATTATTATTATTATTACTATTATTATACTAGCAAAGCTGACAGTTAACAAGAAAATCAGAAAGAGTTCAAAGTTGGCTACACAGAAAATACAAAAGTTAATCTGTTTAAGGAAAATAATAAGCATACTCCTACAAAGTCTGCACAAACACTTCCTGAAGAAAACAAAAACTACAGAATGAAATGCATGAAGCACAGACATGCTGAAGTAAGAAACTACAGATTGCAGAATGATTGCAGGAAATTTTGGAAATACAATTCAATGAACTGGCACACAAAGCAGTCCAATCCATCATTCTGCTGCCTAGGAACGAAGAACACAGATACAGAGATGGAGACTCTGTTCCATCTGTTTGGATGTCTGTAAATAACCAAAGGAGCACAGTGCACTGTCTGGAACAGAAGTGATGAGATACCTGAATATTGTCAAAGAGAGTTTACCTTAACAAGTAAAAATGTAGTATTTCTTCCATATGTAACAGCTGTGATATAACTGCTGGAATAGTGGTCAGTTTAGTCTTTCAAACTTATGCTTAAGAGTTAGAAAAGGCCCCAGGAAAAGTTAAAAATTAACTACAGTCTGAAAGTACATGTCCATTTTAAGACCTTTAAAAAAAAATCTCGTTTTACCAGTAAGAAATTATTATGGAAAGATTTATCATGTTATACAAACAGCTGTATGCAGGAAGATATTTAATCTTGGGTTCTGTCATAAAGCCTAAAAGGATTTTGTCCTTTTCTAAGATGACCTATGTGTTAAGTAAGTGTTCAATCTCTGTAAGGTCATCAGGAATTCTGACAGACTTCCATGGAAGCAGGATCAGATTCATCATCAACTTTCAGGGGACTATGACAAATCAAACTCACTTCACATTGAGAACAGATGCTGGAGGTACATCATATTGTTTCAAAAGCTCATATATAGAATTCAGATTTGCGGTGGCATCACTTGGAAATACATTTGTGTCCCACTGCCTGCAACACATGAGGAATTGGGTCATAATATTTAGTGAGAAAGGTTATTCCATTAAAAATTTGAAATAACTCTCCTAACTTCAGAATGGATGGCTCTTATTCCAAAGTATCAGTGGGCTACCTGGACATTGAAATATCAAGAAAAAAACCCCAAAACAATAAAACCTAACTTTAGTATCTGAATTAATATTTCAGACCATAAATTTTATTCCAGAACAAACATAAAAGATGTGCAAGACTTTCCCATCATTTCAGTATAAATTAATTCACTGTTACTAAGAAAAGAATCAATATTTTTAAAATGGGGAAATCTTGAGACACTGAAAAAGAATTACATGAGATTTTGCTATGAAGCCTAATTTTCAAATTTTTCTTATACTTTTAAAATTTAAAGAGTTTTAAAAGCATTATGCTTCATGATTTGTACATTGCATTTTAGATGATTTCCCCACATCATCTTTACTTTCTTGTACACAGCTTGGGGATAGAAGGAGAGTCCATTTGATATTAAGATGTCTTTCAGACTCTTAAATTCTTTCTCCTGGCAATATCTGTACAACAGACAAATCCCTATGTTCCCAAATAGCTAGCTCACTTTTTAGATGAGGGTGTTCTCTAGACAGACCTGACAGTTACTACAAAAAATGTTATTATCATTCTCCTTTTGAGGAATTAAACTCTGCATTAGATTTTTCTACAAGCATATGGGAACCCTGAAACTGATTCTACCTCTGTAATACACAGCATAAAAGTACAAGTGGAAGGATACATTTTCATACTTACAATTTTAACACCTGCATTTTATAAATAACTGAAAGATGGAGGGAATTTTGTGTTTCCTTCTTTATCTGGGAAATATTCATTAGTTTGTGATACACCTATAAAATAACAATTTAATTATTATTTGGTTAAATAAGCAAAGAACTAACACTAAACAAGGTATGTGGACTGTTTTTATGAACTTTAAGGGCAATATGGCTACTATGATAATCTATGTTGTTCTGCATAGATAATACAAAGATCACCCACTACAGTTACACTGACCTTCTGATAGTCAGGATCAGAACTATCAGCAGAAATATAAATGTGGAACCACCTTCTGAGTTAGAATCCTAATTAATGCATTTTTAACACCTTTTGATAGAACTCAGTCTGAAATCATGTCATCTAGCTGAGAGAAACATGCCAAATTAAATTTTATCTGTACCTATAGATAATAGGCAGGGAAAAATATTAAGACATTACAATAAACTGCAGTTACTTCAACTCAGCTGTAGAGTTACACATTAAGAGTGTGCAGATCATTTCTTCTGACTCTCACAACTATCAATACTGATTACTTAGGCTGTACTGGAACACTAAGTTTTGCAGGACTCCAGTAGGCTGCTGCTAAAGCACTTTGTAGTTTGGATCATACTTCTAGATGAAGTGATGAACAGAAAAAAGACAACAGACAGTGTAGAAAAATGAAAGAAAATATGCCTGCACACAGCTTCCGAGTTTTGTTTGCCTCTTCCTGCTTTTGCCACATTTGTCTTCATCCTCTTATTTCCCAAATTAAGGGCATGCAAGAAATGTGAATTATTGTCATATCCTCCAATTTCCAGAATTATTTACAGGGTTCAAGTTGAATCACTCAAGCATTTACCAGCATGAGAAAAGTCAAAAGATACTAAATATGCCCTCAGTGGGATAAGTCAGGTTAAATTGCTCTCACTAAGCCTTCTCTTTCAACAATAATTAGTTCCAAATAGAAGTTTAGGGTTGGCCAAAGTTATTCATATTATATCACAATGTGTTAAAAGAACATGGAGCAGCAGGGAGCTTTAGTATCAAAAATATACAATTTGTGAAAATCTCTGCACATCTACCGAATTGTTTGGTAGCTCACAAAACATAAATGAAGAAAACAGCTTATATAACATTATAACTATGATCTTACAAAACGTGGACAGAGCTCTTGTCTTAATGGGAATTTAAAATATTTTTCAGCATTACCATTAAAGAAAATATTTGAGAGTATTTATCTGGAACATTTTCCTTAATAAAGACTGCTGCAGTAGATGAAAACTCTTTTGCTTCTTCCAGTTTTGAAGCATCAAGGTAGCACTCAAGTAAATTTCTGCAGATCAAATAAATGATTGTATTAAGTATTTATTAACACATTCAAAAATAATTCTTAGTCATATTTTTTAACACTCTTTATATTCAAGTTACCAATTCTAAATGCAGTACAAACAATTAGTGCTATAAAGCATTGACTCAAGACAGAAAAGATCCTCTAATTTTTACATTTTTGCTTCTTCTAGATATACAGCTGTTAACATATATTTAGTGCAGATCACAGTAAGAACCTTGGAAAATGTGGAGTTTTTTTGTGAAAACTTTTCTCAGCAAGATACCTGGAATTAAAAAGATTATTATCTTAAAGTGTATGAGAAAAAACATTTCTGTGAGACGCATTCTAAGATTCTCCCTTAAAGACTGGAAAGGCTAGTATTTCAAAGCCATTTAGCAAAAGAAAACTATTCCTGTTGGAAACTGCAATATATCTACTGGATTTTCTATACTTTATCTTATTTAACTGAAAAAGAGCCTGTGACTCCACAACATAAATTAACAACAACGATAATCATAATTTTTTAAAATGTAGAAATAAATACAACTTTAAAATAAATAAATGCAACCATTAGCTTTATAACACAAACACACTGTGTGCATTTGTTTGTCCTCATCAATACCCCAGCAAGAGTTTGGTACCAAGAAACTGCATGCATTATATTCCAGATAGTCCTTAGCACACCCCTTGGAATGTTTTGTTACTTCACTCCAGTTCCAGTTTATAAAGAAAATGCTACGTATCAATAAACCACAGTCATAGACCAAAGAAACAGAAAAATTCACAAAGAGAAAGGGAACAAACTATAGTAGGACTGCAAGAGGAACTGGAATCAGTCTGTTGAATAGGGGATCAAAACATCTCTATGAAAAGGGAGTGTAATTTGAAAAATTACATGGACACTCCTCCATTTGTGCATAAAACTATTTTTCTCAGTACAGTTATCTCAAGGTTTATGCTCCAGCTTCGCTCAGGAAATGCAAGAATGATAATACATTTATATTTATACACCATTTATTTCCAATTACTATCAATGATTCAAACACTGCATCCAAAATTACTGTGAAAATTCAGATCCGATCTAGGGCCCAGCTGTCTCTAAAACTTCTCTTTAGCTGTCACTAAAACTTCAAGCTTAAAGTAGATATTGAAATGAAGCACCTTTTATGTTCAGTACATTCATGTCTCTGTAAGAAGTTATTAATTAAGCTTTAATAAATACATCTACAACATTACAGTGAAATATACCTTATTAAAGACCTCAGGTAGCAGTTCCAAAAGCAGTTCCATAGCCCATATGAAAAAATACAATTAAACTCACATCATGAGTTCTGCTCGCCACTCATTGTCTTGCTCTTCAATTTGGTTTAATGCTGTAACAATCTGTGAAAGGCTGGGAATAAGGCAATAGCGGAATCCAGGCTTAAGAAATGGCCTCACAAGTTGCCAATAAAGAATTGAGGCATTATATATCAAAAAAAAATACCTGAAAAATAAGAATTAAAAAATTTAGTATTTCATGAACTTGAATAAACATAAAATTACAGCTTGAGTACTGTAAGACACTTTTAAGAAGTTAAAAAGTGCACCTTGTACTTTTCATTGGAAGCAATCCTGACTAAAAACTGAGAAGACAAGTACAGCACAAAAAGACTATGGTAACTCTTACAACTATACTCTACTCAATAATTATCCACTTAAAAATAAGCTAAAATGGTGTTCTCATTCTATAGATTATAATTATAAAAGGATAAGAAGTGCTGAGATATCTATCAGCTTTTAACAGGGCTGTTCATCCTGACCACGTAAGACTGCAGTATCCTTTTGTTGTTACAGCACAAATAGCAGTAACAGAAGTTACAAACTGGAAGGAAAAATCTAAAAAAAAAAAAACCCTAACAACACAACTCCATGCTACCTAATGAAAATCAAGACAAAGAATTGAAAATGCAGATCAGTAGCATTTTCTGGGATTTAGAGTTAATCCTGTCAGTATGACCTACCTTCTGTTATGGGTTGCAAAATCTATTGCCTTCATAAAAAACAGCACAAACTTTTCAAACTCTTCCTAGAATAGAACAAAGAAAAGCTAGTGCAATTTGAATATGGCTTTTATAAATCAGTAGATTATTTTCCTATTTAAATATGTTCATATTTCATATATTTTATTTTCAGACCACTCTCAACTAAAACATACTGCTATAGTAAGTTGTTGCTATAGAAACAGAATAATTAAAAACTGGTTGATAGCTTATTTATATGATTTCCTGATTTCAAATTTTAAGACCATATTTTCAATTTACTTCATTTCTGCCAAATATTAATTACGGGGACTGAAATTCTCCAAACCTACAAAGCTGCATACTTTCTAAGCTTTTAGCAAAAAAAGTTTGGAAATATCTGAGAGCAAATCCAGTGGGGAAAAAAGTTATATTAATCTGTCCCATTAAAAATATCAAGGAATTATTTTCTTTAAAAAAGGCTCCAACAGGAATTTGTCAACAGAATGATGTGACAGGCATGCCCTTTCTATCATTAAAGGAGCTGGGAACCAGCTCTTCAGAGGAGGAGCTAGGCATCCCAGCGGACACCAAGTGGAGGAATACCAGCCAGCAGCATTCCCTTGCTGCAAAGGTGGCTGACAGTGTCCAGGGGTGCCTTCGGAGGAGTGTGCCCAGCAGGCTGAGGGATGTGATCCTTCCCTTCTGCTCAGCATTGGTGAGGCCACACCCGGGAGCACGGCTCCCAGTTCTGGCCTCCTCAGTACGAGAGACACGGATGCTGTGGAGAGTCCAAGGCAGGGCTGCAAAGGTCAAGAAAGAACTGAAGTGTCTCTCCTATGGGCAAAGACAGAGAGCTGAGACTGCTGAGCCGGAAGGCAGCTCAGGGAAGATCTCATCAGTATTCCTGAAGGCAGGGTGTAAAGAGATAGTATAAGGGAATATTTGGAAGTGGAGAAGGATGCAGTGCAAATAGCAAAGCCAAGGTGGAGCTGGATGAGCAGGAGTGGGATGACACCAGAGGGGGTCTCTACAGTATGCTAGAAAAGATAACCTAAAATCTCTGAGCTCTGGGATGGCATAAGAAGGGTACTGATCAATAAATGGGAACTGCCTAGATAAAGGGAAAACCAGAGATGAAATACGTAGTAGAGAAGTTGCACTTGGCCCTTAAGAACACAAGCATCTTAATCAATTAAGAAGGATTCCTTAGGATGGAAACCAAAACAAGGACAAATTTATCTTTTCTATCTAAATAATGATTACTTAGCATGAGACGTCATGCCACTTATACCTTCATAAATTATCTAGGAACACAGCAGTGACAAAACTTTACAACTGATGTGAAATGTATTTTAAGAGACCATTACACCACATGACACAAGGAACCAAGCCAGGACTGCACTTTTAATTGTATTTTTAACTTCTAAGAAGTTAACAAGAGCCAAGAAGAAAGCAGTAAAACATAACAGAATAGTTTATTAATTTAGAAACATAACTGGACATTGGATGTTGCTAACATGCATGAGGTTTTAAAGTCACCACTGACCAGTCATTCTGCATATGTGCTCGTAGAAGAAAGAAAGCACAGAAAACGTAACAAGGAAAAGATTCTAGCTTGAAAGTTAATTCAAACATATTTAAGTAAAAAGTTAAGAGGGTGACTTAAAACAATCAACCACCTGAAAATTTTAAAAGTATTCTTTTTTATTGTCTTCTCCAAAATATTTGAAATATTACTGTGATTCAGATGGTAAGTTTTGTTTACTGACAAATTACTTGTTTATATATTTCCTTCAATTTTTCCCACAGTCATGCTTATCCTTGTGTATTTTAAATTACTGAAGGCAACACATAAAAACCTAGGGATAAAGACTTGTAAAACCAGGCTTAATATAAATCAACTTTCATAATATCTCACCAAATTATCTGTAGAGTGTGGAGCATACAATTGGCCTTGGCACAAATATGCTCTGACAAGAAACTGGTTCACGGGAAATCTTCCTTTAAAATACATCTGTAGACAGTCACTGCTAATTTCCAGATATCCCAGCTAAAACCCAAAAAAAGAGCATTTCAATATTAAAAAAAATTGCAACAAATAATTAAGAATTGTTAGCTTTTTAAAATGCATGCCTAATCAAGGGTAACATCTTAACATCTAACTCCATACCAGTATGTAAGCAATATTCCATAGGGATGCACACCAGTTGTGGTATAAGCCCATTACAATTTACTAAAGACATAGTTTTGTCATTCCAAATGTATGTGAAAAAAAGAAGTGAGGATTTAGGGGTGGAGTTTTAACGGAAAATGTATGTTTAAACAATAGCTCTCCAAAACCAGAACCGTGTAATACTTTCCTCAGGTGCTTCTGAGATTTTTAAAGTAGTAACTGTAACAGTTGTAAATACAGTGCATCATATACATATTTTTATTTAATACAGTTAAAGGACCTAAATTACAAACCTGAAGCGCTTGTTCAGCACATAAAACATACAAATCGGTGCTGATGTTATCTGATGAATCAAGTGCAGTCTGTCCTTCAGTGGCTGATTTGATTAACTTGTAAGCATTCTTCAAAGCCTGAACATCTGAAATTTTAAAAAAAGTAATTAAGCATTTTTGCATCCAGGTGTACTGATGCGATTGCATTCAAATGAGTCACGTGACATCCATTCTCTCCTCTGCAGAAATAAATGAAGAATATTTAAGGAAAATACGCACATGTTGCTCTAAGTTAGGGATAGTTCTAAGATGAAACATTAACAACTCTCTTGCTATTTAAAATCACTAACGTTAGCACACTAGAAAGCGAGTTTAGAAAACAGATTAGGATCAAGCTGTTTTCCTGTTTGAAGTCGAATTTTAATTTCACTTCTTTTCCAAGACGGTCACGAGCCCGCAGCCGCCCGCTCACCCCGTGCGCTCACCCCGTGCGCTCTGCGCGGCGAGCAGCAGCTCCCGCACCGCCAGCTCCATCGCGGCCGGGGCCGGGGCACAGCTCTAAGCCGCCAGCGCCAGGCCTTCCCGAAGGTCCCGAAACCTTGTCCGGACAGCCCAGGGATGCGGCTGCCAGAGGTGCCCGCCGGACATCGCAGGCTGCCCCTCGGCCGCTCGCGGTTCCCACAACACCGGCGCGTATCCCGGCAGCGCTGCCACGACAGCCGCGGCCCTGCCCTCGGGGGCCGGGCTAACCGGGAGGGAGTGGGAGGGAGCCGGGAAGGAGTGGGAGGGAGCCGGGAGGGAGCCGGGAAGGAGTGGGAGGGAGCCGGGAGGGAGGCGGGAAGGAGGCGGGAAGGAGTGGGGAGGGAGCCGGGAGGGAGCCGGGAGGGAGGCGGGAGGGAGGCGGGAAGGAGGCGGGAAGGAGTGGGAGGGAGCCGAGAGCGAGCCGGGAAGGAGTGGGAGGGAGGCGGGAGGGAGCCGGGAAGGAGGCGGGAAGGAGTGAGTGGGAGGGAGCCGGGAGGGAGTGGGAGGGAGCCGGGAACGAGCCGGGAACGAGCCGGGAGGGAGCCGGGAAGGAGTGGGAGGGAGCCGGGAAGGAGTGGGAGGGAGCCGAGAGCGAGCCGAGGCCCGGCCCCGCGGGGGAGCTGCGGGAACCGCCGCGGTAACGGGCGGCACCGGAGCGGGCACGGGCTCCGCGGCTGCCACAGGCAACGACTGACGCCTTCCTGCACGTGAAAGTAGTGCTAAGAAATGCTGTCTGTCACCAGTGATTTTTGTCCCCGTGTTGAGAGCTTCTAACATGAAGCCTTTTGAAATAAAGCATACACAACCAGTGGCTGAACCTTTGGACTAAAGCCGAACAAAATGCCCAACAACAGTGGGATTATATCTGCCAGTCCAGGAAGAAATCATGGGTGAGGGAGAAAAAAAAAAAGAAAAAGGGCTGCCTGGCTGCACTGACATTAAAACGTACAAATTAAGTGTTTAGAGCCTCAGCACTGCCCCTCAACTACTGAGTCATACCAGAATCTGTGAGGGAAATAATTGTGGTCATGAACAGAATTTAAAAGTTTACAATTTTAAACCGAACTAGACTCGATTTTTCAAGCTAGGCTGCAACTCTGTACCCCTAGGCTGCTCCAGTACAAGGGTCTGTAAAGAATTCAGGAGTAGACTCAGTCCCTACGTGTACTACATAACCCCCTCCCTGGCCACAGCGCCCATTTAAATCAAGTAACTGTCTTGCTTCTGTGAATTTCGATGAACAGAAATAAAACTAATCTGAAACTAGGTGGGCAAGGAAAAAACCCTATAGCAAACCTGTGTCAATTTCTTAAGCAGACAGTAGTGTATTACTTGTGTAATCATGTTAGATGATAATAACAATGGCTTACTGTGGCATACCATGGTATATCTATCTATATCTATATCTATAACTATAGCTATAGCTATATCTGGTGTTTATACCCAAACTTTTAAACTCTTATTCGGTTTCAGCCGCTTCTGGATGTCTGTTGGCAGAATCCCAGACTCAGGTAAGAGTAGTGTCTCCTCATGCATAAATGAGTATGTGAAAGCTCAGCTGACTCAACTGACTTCTGCAGTGAAGATAATAGCCAAAACGACACCACCATAATATAAATATCTAAAATTTTTCTATTTATTATTCATCCTCATTAAATACCTGGGTGTTATGATCCGGTTTAAACCCAGAAGAGAAAAAAAACGAAGTATCTGTGTATAAAACAGAAAGAAGTTTGAAGGTTCAAAATACACTCAAAAATGTGACTAAAACTAAACCAGGTCAAATGTTGTTGCCAAAAAATTGATACCTTTCATTCAACAGTAAAAGAGTCAAGAAAGAAAGAAAGAAAGAAACAAACAAACAAACACACGGGCGCCAGTCACTGCGCCTCTGTCCAGAGGTTTTCCCAAAACACACCCAAAGCCTTTTTCCCCCCACCCCATGGTGCGAGGGTCCGTGCAAGCCTGGAAGCTGATAGCCCTGGGGCTGTGATCTCCACCCTGAAGGTGTCAAGCTTGTGCCTTGTGACTGTCCCCAGCCCTGAGCTTCGTCAGCGAGCCATGTAAAGCCTCAGTCAGGACCCCATGCAGGGTGTAGTGGTCTCCTCTGCTGCTTTTGAAATACAGTTCTGCTATAATAGGCGAAAGTCTTTAATGAAAATGTTTAAGTCGTAAACTACAATATTTCGGTCTCTGACACCGTGCTAAGAGTCTGGATGTATTATTCCCAATTTCAATGGAAAATCACTGGCTACTATGTAATGAAAATTGGTCACACGATTTGTGACTATCAAAATCTACTAATTATGTCATGATCAAATGACCAGGAAAACATAGAAAGAAAACAAACAAGACCAAGTTAAAATCAATAATTTGAATTAATTTTTAAATTAACTGAAAGGAATTAAATCAAGGAATTGACAAAAAAAAAAATATATATATATATATTTGAGCGAGGATCACTAAGCTTTTTGACTTTTCTAAAACTGTAACCCAATATAGAATGACTGATGTTCAAATCTAGAAACTTAAGAAATCAGGTGTTTGTCCTCCCAGATGTTACTCAGCAATAGTTATGATCTCCTGATACTTTGTAAAATAGAAATCAGTGGTAAATTGCTGGTAGCTTTTGCTAAAGGGTCTGTGTCCTTGTCACCAAAATCACCTGTCTGTACAAATAAGAGATTAAAGTAGTAATGTTAACCCACATAGTAAAAACGTTAAAAATTTAACATGTCCTGTAAATGGTTGAAACAAAGTGCACCATGGAGATTACTTTACAGTGCAGTTTCCTTCTATAGGATTTCATTTATTTTCCTTGAATAGATGAGGTATGATTCCAGTCCTCCTATAGGCAAGGTGAGTCAAGAGAGAATGAGAAATAATTCAGACCAAATACTCTCTAATCAGAATTATACAGATGTCAAAGGAATCATTGGTTTGCTCCATATGCTTTTTTAATTATAATTACTTCCTGATTCTTTTACATTCTGGTTTGCAGGTTCAAACATCAAATTTCATATGTTACATGTTTGTCCTCAGAGGGCTTTGTTGCAGCGTGCTTTTCTAACATGTAAGAGAGTACAAAAATTGTTTTCTATAACATTTTCTCACCTTTTGCTCCTTTCTTTCTGTTTTATCTTAAGGCAGCTTAAGGCTAACTTCATTATTTGTACTGTGGGTGCTGTTCCTTCTTGTTATATACCATGGGATTCATGAATGACCCTGAGGAGACTAGATATACGGATTCCATTTATTCCCAAGCTGCATACTAATGTACAGCCATGAACGCACATAAAGAGCAATGAAGGGGAGAAACAAAAATTCTAGGCTGCAAAGAGATGTAGACAAACTGGAAGTATTTTCTATAGACAGTATGTATCGTATTCTCTTTGTTCAGAAATTGATCATGATCACACAACTTGTATTATTAAATTAATCTACTGCAAAGTGGCTGAGTTATATATGGAATGAATGACAGCAAATGATAACTAAATATCTGATGTCACAATGCCTCTGTATTCTGTGCTGTCCTTACTTGCCAAAAAAAAAAAAAAGGCTTAAGGTATATCTTCTCTGTCTTGGCTTCCGATGAAAATCTAGTACACACGGGACATAGGCATGGAACTGGATCAGAACAAAGGTCTAGCCAGTGAGCTTTCCTTCGACAGAGATGAGCCCTAGAAGGCTGAGTTTCAAACAGGGCATTGCAATATTTCCAGAGTAAGGAATCCCTGAAGCTTCCAACAGCTCAAAACCATCAAATCTGAGAAAGCCCTGTTGCAGTACCTGCATCTTTTATGACCTTTGACATTCTTTCTTTCATGAATTTGCCTTATTTGACTCCTTGAACACATATAGACTTTTTAATCTCTACTCTATTGCACCAGTCAGATTCAGATGTTAGATAAATATTGCATGAAAAACAACTTCACAAAAAGCACCATGAAAAATATTTTTATTTAAAAGATACAACTATAAAAGCCAAACTCACCCAGGACTTACCTATATGGGATTTTGACTAAGCTCTGGCATTTGTTTGGAAAGAATTTTCATTATTTGAAAATTAAGAATCTTCTCCCATCTGGTCCGCTGTGTAGAAATGCTTGTGATACAAAGTCTAGAAAAAGTGAAACACTGTTTTTACCTAGGTAGCTCTGCAGACCAGTTTATGCACTCTAACATAATGTAAAGCAGTGATTGCTTAGTGACTCATTCAATTTACATAATTTAAATGACAGCAGAACGGGGTAACTCATGTTGAATGTTAGACACAACTGCCCTTTTGAATGTTAGACACAACTGCCCTTAACGCAATCATTATGCCATGACATGAATACATTAACAGTAGACGATTTCTATCAGCTGTGAATATAAAGTAGCTACACCTACATGAAATTAACTCTTTTAATCACGCTCCGTGAGAAGAGCGCTGTCCTCCCAGCGCGGCCCCGCCCCGCCCCGCCCCGCCCCGCGCGGCCCCGCCCCTCCGGCCGCGCAGGCGCTGTGGCTCCGCGGGGTCCCCGCGCGGGTGCGGGGCCATGCGCGGCCCCGGCGGGGTGTGGGTGTTGCTGCTGCTGCTACTGGCGTCGGTGCCCGCCCTCAGCCCCGCGGGCGCGTCCCGTCGCTCCGGCGGCAGCAGGTGCGTTGGGGATGGGCTTCTGCCGCCGCTGGCGTGGAGCGGGCCGAGGCGGGCCGGGAGAGCGGGCGCGGGCCGGGCTCCGGCCGGAGCTGTGCGTTGGCCGCCCGTGTTTCGCGGCGGTGTTACCTCATCCCCGGGCCCGGGGACAGCGTGATGCCGGGCCGGGGACTGCGTAAGGCTTCCCGGGGCCGGCAGCGCAATGGCCGAGATGAAGCGAGGCTTGGCTACTCCGTGATGAGGCAGCTGGCGGTGGGACAGGGAAGTCTGGGTTTAAGGTAAAGGAACTTCGGAGAGCTATGAGGAGATCGTCAGACAAGTACAGATCGCGAGATGCTGTCAGTGAGGAAGATGATCCCAGCTATTAGAGAGTAAAATCTGCCTTTGCAGCTTGCTCTTGTGATGAGGACTGAGAGGAGCTGTAATATATGGGCATTGATTTTATTTTCAATCACTTTTTCTTCCAGGGAATGTCAGAGTGATTTCCAATTGCACTAACCGAATGTCCACAAAGTTACTACAGTGAAAAGAGAGACTTTCAGTAATTGATTATCAGTGCAGATTGTACAGCTCATCTAAACTGACGAAAAGTAATACTGTGTTGTGTTGTTGGTGTTAGGTAGTGTAAAATACGAAATTAAGCAACCACGGTTCATTTCATAGTTCGCTGGGCGGGGCTTGTCTTTACAGGTCTGCGAATAAAGTGTGTGTGGAAAAGTCACTCATTTTCAGAAGTAACACCCCTTACTCTACAGACATCGTTTCTGATCCTGGTGGACGTGATCCGCTGTTCTGTGTGCAGTTGGATGACTGTAAGCAATATTTCTTTTCACACATTTTGTTAATAGATTGCCTCTGCTTAGGGAATATTTCTTGAACTATGAGTTATAATTGTTGCTGATTATTTTGGCTGTTACAGTTCCACAGAGACCATAGTGAATCAGAGTCTGATCACCAAAGACAAAACAAAGATTATTGCACTGTTATAAAGGATAGAGTTTCTGGTTGAGCACAAATAAGTCTTTATCAATTGCCTATGCATCTGAGATACCTTACATAATTGGCTACACACAGAGCAGCAGATAAGGGTTGACATTTGAAGTATCCCACTATTATAATTTTGAGAAAGTGTTTTCTTATTGTGTCTTGGGTTCTTCATTATATGTGCTTCTTTTCATTCTTTCTTCTCTGCTGGTGATGATTTTTTTCACTGGTAATCATGTATCATGTAGGATATGCATTAGCATTCTTTCCTCTTTCTGCTTTCCACATTGTACTTCATTTGAGTGATCCAATGTCCAGCTTCTGGCATTCAGTGCGATTGCTGTGGTCTCACATTTGAACACTTACCATTTTCTCTTTTGAGTTATTTGTCTGGGAGTTGTGACCCACAGTTCCATCTGCTTCTGACCTAAATCTGAATATTTTAGGTTGAGAGGGACTCAGGAGATTATCAGGTACAACAGCTAGTCAAAAGAAGGTTTGTTTGTTATTCTCTTGTCTGATTTCAGTTCTATACAGATTTTGCCTGAGTGTTTTGTGTGCAGGGAAGAACAAAGAAATTATGAGAGAGCTTCATAATCTATAGTATGATAGGTAGTAGCACTAGAACTTTACTCATTCCAATTTTCAGTAGGTCTCACAGTAAAGATTAATTTAGATGAGGGTTTAACCACAGCTTAAAGTGCTGTCAGGCTCCTGGGCTTTTCAGTCTGTAACTTGCAATCTAAATTTCACCCTTTTCCCACACCACTTGTAATATCCTAAAATTAAGATTAAAAGGATTCAGAATTTTTAATGTTTTGCACAGAAAAGATCATCTGTGTTCAGATCGACAGCACCAGACTTTTTTAGTCATTTGATATTCGGGCCCTGTATCTATCACATGATTAGGCCCACTGTAGAGGTCTAAACATTTGACTGCATGTATACATTGGGTGTAACCTACCTGGGAACAGAATTCATTGTTCACATGGCCTTTTCCTTTTCTGTGCTTGTTGTTGGAAGAAGACTTTATTTGGGATCACCTGAAGGTTCACAACATTTTCTGGTAGAAACAGTGGCCTTTCCCATGGAAATATAGGAATACATATATTTTATTTGACTGATTGTGGCAGCAGCTTTTCCAGGATGGTGTGATGAGCTACCATTGCCAGAGATACAATTGAGCCCTAATGAATTGTCGTGGCCAGTGAAAGTGATGTACAGGTTGACTTTACCTTGTTGAAACCATTGCTAGCAGATTAAATTTTATTTTTGCTTTTTCTGCAAGATTAAATAGCCTTTAATATCTAAACTTAAGCAGTTTGAATATCTTAAGTTTTGCTGCCAAAGGTATTTCCTTCCAGTTTTCAGGTATATTTTGCATTATGTAATATTATTAACCTGTGCTACCAAGTATTCAGCTTTGATAATAGAGAGTATGTGATAAACTGGATCCCAAATCAATTAAATGGCTGTGAGAAAACAATTGCGAATGTTTTCTTTTTCAGTCTAATTATGACACCCTCAAGTGATTATTAAGCAAGCTGCTTTGCATGCCTATTTTTGTGACCCTTGCAGGAGCTTAATAGTCCTTCGACTTTTATCTCTCTCCTTGAAAGATTTGACTGCTTAACTAATGGTGTATTTGGATATTAACAATCTTTTGTTTCTGCTAGCTCTGCTGTACCTTTGAGCATCTGCTCTGCCTTTGAACAGCAGAATTACATTGAGAGCTTAAGGTTCTTTTTTTACTGTTCTTTTTTTCCTCCCAAATCTGCTGGATTATGTAAGTTCTTTCTGGAACTACTGTAGTTGAGAGTACTGATACTTGTTGCTGTTGTCACTAGGATATGTAATCCTTGAATCTTCTAAGATGCTGTATTTTAATGCATTGAAAAGCTTTTCATATTAGGATGAGTCTATGTGGCATGCCTGTAATAAGTTGCCTTTTTATAACAGTGTTTTAGTAGTAATAAATTAATACATTATAGCATGCTAACCATTCCATTGAATACCACCAGGTCAGGAAGATATCACTGGAGGATAGCAATACAAAGTCTTTTTTTAGGATGCTTATCGTCTATTCATACTTGTCTTGAGTTTTACCAATTACCAGTTTTACTTAATTGTTTTGAATCCATTTAATGTTGCTTTTAGTGAGCTCACAAATTATAGTGCTTAGTATTTAAAATGTTATGTGTGCCTAATTTGGGCACCTCATGGAAATTACAGCATATATTAAGATAGCTGCTAAGGAATCTCATGCTTTTTGGAAAGTCACTTTGTGTATTAATGTCTGTTTCCTATGAAACTTACTCTTGTCATCCTGTTTGTAGAGCATATTAGCCTATTAGAAGTGTTACTAGGGATTAATTAATATAGTGCACCAGCTAGCTTACAATTGCTTAAGTTATTCCTTTTTAAAATATTGGCACGGTATTTACTGTTATCTTTTCTAGTAACTTAATATTGATGGTTTTTTTTTTCTTTTCAAACTCCAGCCAAGCTGAACTATTTTCAACAGCCACAGGATATCAAAGAATCTGATTTTGTGGAGTTCTTAGAGAAGTATGGCAGACACTCTTTCTTAGCACCATCACAAGTTCAACCATCGTTCTCTGCTTTTTACCGTGTGAGTTGAAAGACAATAGCAATCAATTTGCACATATGCTTTTACTAAAGCTCTCTGTAATGATGTCTGATGAGAACAGATCGAAAGATTCTTGTTTTGTACCTGGAAGCCATGTCCTAGGATTGTAACATATCCTGACTTGGATGGGACCCACGAGGATCATTGAGTCCAGCTGCTGGCCTTGCACAGGATGCCCCAACAATCCCACCCTGTGCCTGAGAGTGTCGCCCAAATGCTTCTTCAGTTCTGTCAGCCTTGGGACTGTGACCATTCCCTGAGGAGCCTGTTCAGTGCCCAGCCACCCTCTGGGGGAAGAATCTTTTCCTGATATAAGCCTCTCCTGACACAGCTCGAGCAATTTCCTTGGGTCCTGTCCCTCATCCACAGAGAGCAGAGATCAGTGTCGGCCCCTCAGGAGGAAGCTGCAGAGTGCGATGAGATCTCCCCTCTGTTTCCTCTAGGCTGAACAAGCCAAGTGACTTTAACCATTCCATGTATGGCTTCTCCTGGAAAAGCCCTTCATCATCTTTGTAACTCTCTTTTGGATGCACTCCAATAGCTTTATGGCTTATGTTGTGGCGCTCAAAAGTGCCCTCAGGGCTCAAGGTGAGGCCGTACCAGCATGCAGAACAGAGTGGAACAATTGCCTGCTCCTAGGAGCTGGTGATGCTGAGCCAGATGCATTCCAGGACACAGTTGGCCCTCCTGGTTACCAGAGCACATTGTTGAACTATTTATCTCTCAGTACTTTCCATTCCTTAGTGTATAAAAAGTTTCTGGTCAGTTGCCTCATGTTTAAGAGGTTGGACAACATTTTAGACAAAACTGGGTGTACACAAAGAAGTATAGATTTGTCTCTTGCCCTTGGCCTTAGTATTCTGCTGTAACTTTGTAATTTCTCCAAATTGTCTTTTCAGGCTGGTGATCCAATCCTAATCTACTTTGATTCATCATCTGTATTGAGCATGCTTAGACAGCCAGTAAAAATGGGAGCCAGTGGACTTTGTGTTGATGGAAATCCTGCTGGTAAGTAAAGGGGGAAGAATATCTTAGGGTGGTTTGCTTCTGTTTTATCTGTTGTCATGTCTTAACTCACCCAGGTTTCCTGGACAGTAAAAGCACAAGCTGTACTCGGATATTTGTCAACTTGAGCAAGAGCTGCATGACTGACCCTGCCCTAGATGCTGCTTCCTACTACCGTGACTTCACTGTGCTAAAGGTGCATTTCATAATTCTTGCTTTTGTTCAAAATCTAAATTATTTTACTATGCATTGCCTTCCACTGGGACCTCACATAACTGTAAAACTGAAGGTCATCTGGTATTTCACTCCTGATCTCCCAGTTGCTGAGGCCTTATTGCTGAGAAACCTGTTAAAAGTGTCATGTGTGACCAGTGATCATCCTTCAATTCAAACTACTTTCCAATAAATTTCCATTATTAGCAAATTCTCAGGGTATTTAACTGGTACATCATTGATACTTTATAGTTCTAATGGTTTATCTAATATTCTCTCACATTTTAAAGAGATGGTTTATGAAAGTATTCCTGTCTGTTCTATCAGCTTGATCAACCAAGCAATGCATGTTCACAGTAAAGAGGGTGGTCTTTTTACGTAAAGTGTTACCTCTAAAATCATACTGAAGGCCCCTTATTAATATTACCTCTATTTATATCCATGTCAATTTCTCTACTATTTATCCTGACAATAAATTCAAAGCAACCAATGTACTGATTTGAGTTCATCCTACTGGTCTTACTGAATGCTTATATGAAAATGTCTCTTCTCACCTTGTAGAATTTTTCTGTTTTTTTCAAGAGAAAACAACATTTTAAATAGGAGTACTTATTAAGGCTGATGGTTCAGTTTACCTTTATACTGGAAATCTAAATGTACTTAACTAGCAGAGAATATTCTATTGATCAGATTTAATTAACGTTTTCAGGGCTTTCTTTGTCACTGTTGCCAAAATTCAGTTTTTGCCTTAACTGGATGCTGAAGTATTAATTTGATTGCAGAAGATGCAGTTTCAGAAATGGATCAGAGATGTGACAGTTAAAATACCTGCGTTCTGCAGGACGTTAGTAGGGCCAAGCTTAAATTTGTGTTTTGGTATTTTAAAATGGCTTCTGTGGAATGTGTCTCTGATTTATAAATTAGAAAATGATCACAAGTTTTCACATCTGGAATAAACAAAGTAATTTTGTCAATATAATATTCAGATTCTTTTGTAATTGTTTTATGGCTTTGGTCACTTGCAAACACAGCAATTTACTTAGCTTTTTATTGATATCGTAAAATGGTTTGTTTATTTTCCCCAGGTCCCAATTAATGACGCTGTTATGCAGTCCATGAAGGTCAGTCTCTGCTGCCAATGAAAATAATTTCTGCTTCTGAAGGGAGAATGGGAATGTACTGTGTCTGAGACAAGATTTTTCTTGCCAAAGTAGGACGTTAGAGAAAAAAAGGACATAAGTAAGGGTGTGTTTTTAAATGAATGGGCATAGATAGGAATAAAGTCAGGGAGGTAGCTTACTTTCCTGGAAAAAGATTTGGGATCTAGAGCAGTGTGCTGTACCCCAAGGTCACAACTACAGCAGGGAGGTAAATCTGTCTTGCATGGAAAAGCAGTGAAAAAGAGTAAAAAATGCACTCTCCTTTTAAACAATTACTAACTGTTAGTATGCTTACTGTCTCCAGGTAAATGTCTCTGCAGTCTCACCACCTGGAGCTCCCCACATGAAAGACAACACATGCATCAATGTTGTTTCTGAGGTCTGTGAATCTTCTTCCCTTTTGGAGCTGCTTAACACAAGCTTAAAGTCATCAATAACCCTAACCTTGTCTCCTATGATTCTATAATTGGACTTCCAGGTGATCTATGAGATAGAATATAGTGGCACAAGTGGAATTCAGAGTGTTTCTGTTCAGTTCAAAGTGAGCAACATCTCTGGGAACTCCAGATCCTCTCTGCAGCAGCACTTCACTGTGCACTTCTGGGTTAGTATCCCCATCCTCTCTGGAATTTTTCCAAGTTTGTAGTTTTTAGCTTTTTGTAGAAATGAGACCTGAAAAGGTTAGAGCAGTGTCACTGTGGTATAGTAGTAACAGAATCCTGGGGTGCAAATGGTTTAAGACAGGAGGGGAGGCACTTCTGGTCTCAAGTAAACCATGCTAGAAGAAAAATCCAGGCTCGGCATTGCACAGATTTCAAGGAGCTGATAATTTTTACATTACTATATTTGCTCTTGGTTTGTAGGTTTTGTTTTAGGTGTTTTTTGTGTGTTTGTTTGGGGCTTTATGGTGGGTTTTTTGAGGGTGGGTTTTTAGTTTGTTTGGTTTAGTTTTGTGCTTTTTTTGTTAGTCTTGGGTTTTTTGTGGGGTTATTTTGATTTTTTTTGTGTGTTTTGTTTGGGGTTTTGGGAGGTTTTGTGTTGATTTTGGTCTTTGTTTGTTGAGATAAGTCAGCAGCATGGCCTTGTAAAGAAAATTGTTGAAGCTAGGGCTTTATCTGATGTGTTTGGTGTTTGTGAACAAAGTTACTAAATTTATTCCAGATACTTACTTAACTTTGCCTTTGCAGCAGGAAAGAAAGTTACTTTGAAGGGAGTAGAAATCTGGGAAATACTAATGTGTGTTAAATTCACTTAAATCGCGTCCCATAGAGACAATATAAAATTGGATAAGTGGTGACCTCAGGAGTTGGTAAGTGTGCAGTGCAATCTTGTTGAAGTTATGCCCAGAGGCTCTTGCCATACAACCATTTAGAGGTGGAATGAAGAATCAGGGTTCAGGCAGGGTTTGTTTTGCAGTTCTTCTGTAGAATTAGTCTGACTGATCTGTTCAGTTCCTCAAAGACAAAGGTTGAGCAATAGCAATTCATTGTATTGAGAGCTTTCCTGGTATTAGCCACATGTCAGGATACGGACATTTAGGGGTTTTTTTTACCTCCTGGACTGCAAATGAAATTTGCCAGGTAAGAGAGAGACCTTGGAAACAAATATTTTAAGTGGTGTGTGATAATCAATCATGCAAAAACAGCTTACATTTACATTTTTGAGAATGCAAATTAGATCTTTGGAGATGAATGGATGTCATTGGTGCTAATATTTTCCTCTTTTTCTGTTTCTTCCCTTTGCATCTTTGTAGACCAGGATTCTTTCTCATATGTTGCCTAGAAGTGGAAACCCTGGCTATATCACTGGAGCACCACTGTTGATTGCAAACAGTGGTGCCGTGCAACATGTATCCTTATCTGCTATGAGTTGTTGTTTATCACTGGAGGTTTTTTTATTTCTGGTACTGCACTGTGTGGACTTTTATAGCGCACCAATAGGGATATGGGGTGAGTGGATTGTTAAAAACAAGATGAGTGTTGTATGTTGTCTGTTTATACTTTTGTTTGGCTTCTTGATGTGTAGTCTGTCAGATGAGCATATTAAGGAGTGAAAGTGATGGAAGTTGTTCACAGTTCCTCAGACACACGGTGCAATTTGGAAGGAATATGAGGACAGGCTGCAAAATCAGGTAACAACACATTCCGCAGTCATCCTTTCTGACAGTTGGAAGTTGTGGGCTCACTTGGCATGTTTTTCTGTAGTCTCTCATGTACTGCTGGGAGCCAAGGTCCTTCCCTGAGGTCACAGTGGATCTCTACAAATCTTCCATATACTCCTGAGAGAACTTGAATATAGGAAAGATGGCGGACTTCTAGAATAATCTGAACATTGTGAAGGTCTTCTGGGGCATTTTGAGGCTCTAGTGTGGCAATATGTTTTGGGCAAGAGTAGCATTGAGGAGTGAATCTTAAAAAGAGGTTGTTTTGATGATTAGGATTGTTCTTTTGACAGGGCAAGTGCAGGACCACTGATGAGATAATATGGCTAAAGGGCTGTCAGTTTTATTATGCATTACCCTGCTATATTTTTCTCCTTTCTCATTGCAGAGAGGATTGAAACTGCATCTGTTTAATACCGATACTTGTTGATTCATTTTAAGGGGAGAAGAAATACTTATTGCAAAGAAAGGATGTTGATAATGGTTTGGGGTTTTTTTGGTCCTGGAAATCACTTTCTAAAAGGTGTTATTTTTTCATTTCCAGCCTATACCCAATACTTGAAGACAGTAACTGCAGTTACATGCAGCAGAAGTTATACAAGGCTTTTTGGGGGGTGAACAGAGCAGAGGACTTCGCTGTAACTGGCAGTGCTCATTTGACTCAGGCAGAAGAGTGGATGACCATTCTGATTCAGAACTGCAGTGTGCAGGTAATATGAATGCAAAAAGACTGTCTGTAGATATTCTTCCTTTCATATTTTTGTATTGCCTTGGGGAGGTGGGGGTATCTGGACTATTTTTGTATAATGATCCTATGACTCTCAGGGGTCTTAATATGTGTAAGCATTCATTATGGTTCATATTATTAGAGTACTTAACAAAAAAAACCCTAAAGAACCCCAACAAACCCTGATGTTTCCTATCTCTTTAATCCTGTTTTTGCTATGAAATAGGCAAAAAGAATAAAATACTGAATCCAGTGTTATATTACATAGTTTTCTGACAGGCTTTTGGAACTGATAGTAGCTGGTTGCTTCTTATTAGTTATTATTGTAATCTTTTCTGCTTTTCCAGAATAAGGGAATATTTTTGTAAGGATATTTATATCCTATTATATTACCTAATAAAGTTTGTGAGCCAATTATATTGTAGTAATTGTTAATCTGTGGGGGAATGGCTAAGTGGAATGTGAAATCCAAGTGGTAAAGCTGAGACAAATTCTAATTGGAACTGAGATGGCAGTGAGATGGATGTAGCTCCAGAATGGGTGATTGTCCTGACCAGTACTGAAGTGATTGATTCAGGTTCTTTTACCTATATTATCCAAAATATTAGACTTTGATCATAATGGTTGTCCTTTATCACTTTTAAAATACTATATTAATTTGATTTGGGTTTATTTTCAGGCTGTGAATTGCACTTCCTGTTGTATGGTTCCCATGACCCTGGAGATACAGATACTGTGGACTAAAGTGGGCCTCCTGTCCAACCCACAAGCTCAAATACTGGGTGTACGGCACTTTTACCAGTGTCACCCCCTCAAGGTATGGAATAAAAACCCTCCCTCACACACAGAGGTAATTAAAGGGGATTTACAGATTATTTAAGAAGCAAGGAATCAAATGGTCTTGAAACTAAGTTGAGATTTTTTTAATTTTAGCAGTTGTCTGGCTGCAATGGTAACCTTTTATAGACAACACTTCTTTTGTGGTCTTTCCAGTCCTGTCCTCACTCAGTTGCATAACTGGAACAGATATCTTCTTTCCAACCCTAAACCACTTAAGGACTCAATCTTTAAACTTTCAGTTATGGTTGGTGTAAAGTTGTAGTTGCAAACATTCAGTAACTCCATGTTTATTTAGTTGTCTCTTAAAGCCTTGATACAGAATTTGGATTGAGTAATATTTCACAGAGTCCACAGAATGCTGATCATCTGTGCAAGAAGATATTTCTGTTTCTCTATAGCTTCTGAAATCACCAACAGGTAGCGGAGGAAGTGACTAATGCTGATAGCAGCATATTTGAAGAATTGGGGAGGAAGGCTGTAAGCCAGAAAGAGGGTATTCAAGACCAGGTTGGACAGAGTTCTGAACAACCTTGTCTAGTTGAAGGCATCCTTTGTCATGGGAGAAGGCTTGAACTAGGTGGCCTTTAAAGGTCCCTTTCAGCCCAGACCATTCTGTGTTTCTGTGATGCCAGCAGGAATGTGTCAATTAACAAGTCCACAGAGGACCGTGAGCAGTCTAAATTCAAGCATATGTCAGTGGATCCCACTGTATGGGGGTTTTTGTTTGTTTTTTGTGGGTTTGTTTGTTTGGGCTTTTTGTTAGTTTTTGGGCTTTTTTGATATCAATAGTATTTTGGGCAGCAGATATATTTCAAGGCTTACACTTCTCTGTAAGGGCTTTAGGGAGAGCAGCTGAAACCCACTTGGGCATCTTAATAGCTGTAAGGTACAACATGGAAAGTGTCTGTCTGATCTGTTAACACTCTTTGAATTTCAGACTCAGTTCTAAATGAGATTTTACATACTTGTTTGAATGCATCTAATGGTACCCCTTTGTTCTCCCTTCTTGCAAAATACATGAAGAAAAGAGGAGAGGAAGATGTTAACCTGTGTAAAACTCATATTGCCCTGAGGCAAACTGATACCCGCACCCCATGAAAATATTTTTTAAATCACCTGTTACATGGCTTCATTAACAAGATTTCTGTGTGAGAAAGAAGACTTGCATTCCTGGTAAAAGTGCAGGGTGAAAATCTCTCAGGATTAGCTAATCAAGAAGAATGAGATTCAGATTTGATTGAGCAACTGATGCTAATTACTTTAGAGCTTTGAGGTATATTGCAAAGCTAATTTTAAGAAAGCAAGTTCCTGGCAGCTAAAAACCCCCATGCCGTTAAAATCAGTACTGACTTCATCAGTGACAATCCACAAATTAGGATTGTTAGTAAAGACATTTTAGCAAAGAACCAACTTCCTCTAAAGCCAGCAGTTATGAATTGCAGCTATTTGTAAGCATGCTAGGCTGCACATTACTTTCAAATGATGTCACTTCCCAGCTTTAGCCTTCAGATTCTCTGAGAACTATCCTTTACTTCCTTTAATTATTCTGTAGAGAAACCTTTTATTTTAGACAACACTGCATCACTGGAAAATTGCTTAAGTAACTGACCAGAAAACAGAGAACCCAGGGAACCCATCCACAATATCTAATTACAGTTGTATTTGGACTTTATGAAAATACAGGACATTGTAAAATGATGTAGTGCTCCACAAGAGCATGATGGAAGTTGTTGATGGTTGCCTTCTCCTGGCTGTTTAGGAGGGGTTGTGTATGAGTTTTTTTCCCCTGCACTAATCTCTCTGATTTTAAGGGAGTTTTTGAAAGTCCAGACACTTAAATCAGTCATCTTGAGGCTTCATATTGACTAGAGCGACTTGGCCTATTGTATGTTTACTCATTGAAAGGAGAACTTACATCCATCAAAAGTGTTGGGGAAATTCTATTTGTAACTGCTCAGCAGTGTGAGTTGTGATCAAGGACTGATCTGGCATGGAGGGCAAGAAGGGGTTAAACTGGCTGGAAGCAGGAATGCTAGGACACCTTGCAAGTGAATGAAGTTTCCAGGTGATGAGAGAAGAAATAGCCTCATCATTGTCTTGTAGCCGTTCTTGCAAGTGAATGAAGTTTCCAGGTGATGAGGGAAGAAATAGCCTCATCATTGTCTTGTAGCCGTTCTTGCAAGTGAATGAAGTTTCCAGGTGATGAGGGAAGAAATAGCCTCATCATTGTCTTGTAGCCGTTCTGGAATGGGAACTGCTGGGGGGTCACCTTTGGGCAGCAGAGCCGGCCTGGGGGATGGGCTCACAGCTGGCTGAAGTGCCCCATGCTGATGTTCTCAGGACAGGAATCTGCTCATGATGCCTTTTTGCAGACTCCATGTAGAACCAGGACTATACCCAATGCACTGTTCATTTTATTTTTCTTTTTTATTTAAGCACAGGAGTATTTTTAAATTCGCCTTGAGGAATACCACAAAAAATTCCCCAGTAGGAGTCGCAGTAATTTGGTCTTAAGAGTCATGAACTCTATCTTGCAAATTTTTTGAATGCTTCCTACAGAATTGTGCTCTAAGGGCAATCTTAGAAATTCTTCTCAGGGAAGTGAACGAGGTGGTAACTTCACAGGTTGGCTTCAACCAGTACAAGCACAGAAGGCATGGTGCCAGTAAATGCCCTCTCTATGTTAGCATTCAGAGCTGGGAAGTGGGGCAGGGAGTAGGGTTGCTCTTTTGGCAGCAGCATGGTCTTTAATCAGCCCAAGGTAATCATGAAACTCCATGTAGCTCAAAGAGCTAGTGTATTAGTTTTCTTGCAGCATTCTGTTAAAACAGAAAAGAACTGAGGCCTTAGAGGTTCAATCCCCTGTTTGATCTTCACTGATCTGTCTCCTTCCTGAAAGAACATCCTAAAATGTGAGCAATAAATTTATTATTGTACTGGGTCTGTGCTTTAATTTATTGACATTTATTGATAGGATTGAATCTTGTGGCAGTTCGTTCTGATAGCGAGCACTTGTCCAAAGAGCCAGGTGATCTTTTATAAAAAATAAAGCTAGCTTACATCTATTCTTACTACTAACTAGCTGGTATGTCTTTCCTCTGAATAGAAGGCTTACTGTAGCAGAGCTAGAGTCACTGCTGCCAGTTTGGAGATCTGTACCATATGATTCACAGTAGCTACTGTTCTTTACTACACCCTCAATTTACCTCCTAAGTGTCAGTTTTGGGAAAGAGAGCTTACTCTTCTGAAAACTTGGGACACTTAACTCATACTGTCCCAAAGACATCATCCTTGCCAGTCATCTACAGTGAGTCCCCATTAGAAAATTGAGGAGGGGAATGTCTTTTGTATTAAGACTGCTAAACTCTTTTTGTTTCCCTTCTTGTTGCAGTTTCTAAACATGAGCATGGTACCTGTGACAACTGTCGTTACCTTCACTGACATGACAGATTGGCCAGAACCTCCACGAGGCCAGCCCCAAATGCACTGGAAACTCCCATTTGACATCTTTTTCCCATTCAGGATGGCCCTGAATGTAGAAAGAAGTTACAGAGGTGATCTGGCTGAGTATTTATTGTTGATTCTAGTAATAGCTAGTATTTTCTGCTTTTGAAAATAGATGGAGCCTGTATTTAAAGTTTGGCGAGTAAATTGATACATTCCGGATACGATCCCAATGATGGACTTTTGTCATCAGGTTTTTATACCATGTCTGTGATATCTACGTGCCTTCTGTTCTTGGATCAAGTCGTGCGGACAGCTTGTCCTCTCATGCCCTGTTCTCTGTATGTGAACCATCTGTGAATGTCACTGCAGTGACACACTTGAGAAATTTCTCTGCTTGAGAAATGTAGAGATCCAGGGATATTGCATTAATGAAGGATAAGGAAGAAAAGCTTAAGACGATTAGTCCATGTCCCCAGAAACCAAGAATATTCTGTAAACCAAGGAATATGGAGAGAGAAGCAAAGTTCAATTAAAGCATTTTAGAGCTGCTTTCAGTTAGTTCCCTGTTGGAGAAGCACCTGATTTTTCTCTATGGATCCAGCTGAACACTAAAGGTACAGGAACTGTCCTGGGTGGCCTGAATTCTTATTTTATGAGTAGACATGTGTGCTGGTCACCCCTAACCTGTCCTTGATGACGACAACCACACCTCTGTGACATTTTTTGAATTTTACTTTTCTGTGTCTTTTCAAATACAGATATTCAATTGAAATTTTCATGGTTTAATCACTGCTCACATTAGCAACGGTGTCGCACAGAGTAATTGTAAATGCCACATACTCTGAAATACAGTTGAATTTTAGTGGTTTGTAAAAACGTCTTCCTTCCTGATTTTTTTTCCCCTGGAAGAAATTGGCCTGAATAGAGTTTTTTCTCGATAAGAAACATTTACTTGCTCCAGATAGGCACTGAACTGAAAATGATAACCACTAAAATTCTAGTAGCACATCAGAGAGACTTGTGAATAGCTTTGAAGCTAAAACATTGAATATTTTAGGAAAATGTATAGGTGTATTATGAGACTGAAGCTTGCTGCAATACCTTACCTCTGGCTCAGTCTCTGGGACCAGGAAATAAGTTTAATGTTTTTGAAGTTAAAGGTTGTGTTCTGATTTTCTGGTCTGCCCTCTACCATCACACAGGAAATCTGCTCAATTGTTCCAGGAAGCTGTTGGATGTAAGTATAGTTTTTTAGCAAAAGATTTTATTATTTATCTTCTTCAGATGGTGGAAAAATATGCCCCATCTAATGCCAGGTACTCTCATGGAATCAATAAGGGCCAAAAATATCAGAGCCTACTTTTTAATAAAATTTATTGGTTGTTTTTGTACCTATACTGCACATAGCAACTCTTGCTCCTTCTCATTGTAAACCTAAAAAAGAATGCAAAAATAAACTGAAAAATTTGTAATTAGTTGGGGTGTCGAAGGAGATAACACAAATAAAACAAAACTACAACCCATCTAAAAGCTTCTGGGTTAATGTCACATTATCTTTGTGATTGTTTGCATGGTTTATTAGCTGGGAACGAATTCCGTGCAAGTGTCTGCAGCTTCCATTGATTTCTATTCTGTGGCAGCCCAACCAAGCTGGTGAGAACATTCAGAACCGTGTCCATTCCAGTACTACAGAGGACTGTACTGTTACACGGTACAGCAACAACCTTTGATTTGTAGGTAGATGTGGCTTCTCAGCTGTGCCTGTAATACGTTTGAAAAACTTTTCTCAGAACACATTTGTAGTGTATCCCATATCCTCTCATTTCCTTAATTTGTAGAATCCAGGAAATTAATTTAGTGGTGACAGTAACTGAATTACAAAGGGTTAGCTGGAGAAACTTCCCAAATGTCACATGTCAGTGATAAATGTTTTGGGTCAGGACTTAAATGAAAAGGATCTGGCATCCTTGTTTTCTACCTTATTAAGGTAATTCACTGAGGTATAACCACAGAGATACTGTTTACTCTTTGGGCTGCAAATACATGAAGTTCTGTAAGAATGTATCGCCTTATATTGTAATTATCTGCCATAACTACCTAACCTCCAACATGTCGTATTTTCTAGGTCATATTTGGCTCCTTTCACATTTTGTCATAGCAAGAAACAGAGCTGGAAGGAGCCTTGTCCAGCCTGAATTAAGGCATATTCAAATTCTAGACGGGCGACAGCAGTGCTTGTAGGTTTACGATCTGCAGCTTCCTAGGACAGTGCATTTTCGTCTTTGCTTTGTCCTGTTGAGTTTTTCCCCCCTGCCTGATCTGAAATAGTCTGTGTTGCAATTCACTATCAGGCACCGTTATAAGAAGTGTCACACACAAGGCAGACTGATATGTCAGATGTACAGGAATGGAGTGTTTGTACTCCATGTCAAAGGGCAGAGACAAAACTAATTCCTCTGCTGCCAGCGTTCTAAATGGAGACATCTTACCAACATCTCCCTTTTTTGAGGCAGTAGGTCTGTTTGTTCACTGTCCGGGTGAAGACGGTCTTTACTAGATCATCTTTAAAGTCCGTTCCAAACATAACCCTGGATTATTTGGAGTATGTAGTTGTAGATTTCAAAGCAGGAGCCCTTGTAGAAGCGGCGGGGCGGGGCCGGAAGCGACGGTGGCTGAGGAGCCGGGCCGGGCCGGGCCGAGCCGGGCAGGTGAGTGGGGGCGGGCCGCGCCGAGCCCGGCAGGGCAGCGCCGAGCCCGGCTGGCCACAGCAGCCTCGGCCGTGCCCGGAGCGGCCAAGTGGGCTGGGCTGCGGGCGCGGGGTGCGGCCCGGCCCGGCCGGGCGGAGGCGGCCCAGGGCCGCGGAGGTGCCGTGGCGGACGGGCGGTCCCGTGCTGCCTTGTGCCCGCCGCCCGTCGGCGCTGCCGCTTCCCCTTCCGCGTGGAGAACCGGGAGCGGCTGCTGTGTCGCTTGTGATAGAAGGCTGAGGGCTCTGGAGGGAAGGGAGAAGTGAGCTCAGCCTCACGACCGCCGCTCTCTCGGGCCGCGCACACTTTCCAGAGCCCTACAAATTCGGGGTCGCTTCTCGGCGGTCTCAGAGCGTTGCTGCTGCGGGGAATTGCCGCAGTGTGAATCGCAATTTGATCCTCTGCGAGCACCAGACGAACTGGTAAGAGCTGCACGGACCTCATCCACCTGGAGATCTGCGAGAGCAGAGCTGTTTGTTGCTCCTCTTGAGGTTTCTTTTTCCTTGCCGCTCTCTTGTGCCTATTTAAAAGATTTCTCCATGCCCAAAGAAAATATTTAAACCCTGCTGATACTTGCATGACAGCTAACAGTCACTCGCTAGGTTTTGACCCGACTTTGTGATAAGCCTGTGTTCTTCACATACTGTTTCTTCACAGTAGACAGAACAGGATCAGATTAGAGGTTTTTTTAAGTAACCTGATAGCCCTCTGAAAAGAGTAATCAAACTCTAGATAATGGAGACTTAAGCAAAGCTTACTTGGTTTACCAAAATTATTTGACAACCGTTTTTGTGCTATAAAGTCAAAAGTTTTATTTTTTCAAATGAAAAATAACTCAAAATTTTCCATATGCTTATAAAAATTTTCCATATGCTTACACCTATGCCGACTCTGTAACCTAAAGTTGATGGATACCTGGAGTGTTTACCTTCTTCCTCTTGCCAAATTTGCTCTTGAGGATACGGAGAAGAAATTTAGAAAGGGTTAAAATAAATTGTAGCAAAGTATTAATGTTTAGTCACTTCAGAAACAATATTACTAGTTCCATATTTGTGTCAGTGAATTTTTTTGTTGTGTAAACTGCTTTGCTGATTTTTTTAAACTGTATTTCCTTGCACTTCTAAGCTACCGTTTTGTCACAATTGTCGTAAAAATTGTGTTCAATAGCAAAGTAAACATCTTTCAGGCTTAGTTTCAGTAATTCTTCAGCTGTTCTTATTGCATGTTGTGTTACTAGGATTACAAAAGCAAGGATATTTTTATGTTTTTCTGTGCAATCTGGGGAAGAAAACATCTGAGAGTCACTGTGCATGATACTCTGAAAAGTCAGTTTAAGATGTAGTGGGGGAAAAAATATTAAATAGAACGGTAGAAGTTATTGCTTAAGGAGCAAAAAGCAGAATAAAAGACCTCATTATGCCAGGTAATACCATATTAATCCGTTTTTCATTCAAATTTGAGTAGTCTGTTCTCTGCTGCAGTTCTGGACTCTCCCTTGGCTAGCATGCTGCACTCTTTGGGCTAATCGGAGAGATGGAGGAAGAGCAATGGAGATCATTACAAATATATGAAATAGCCTTGATATAAGGAAAGCAAGAGCATCCTATGCTGATGTATTAGTGGCAGTGTAGTCTAAGGAATTGCTGTGCTTCTCTCTTGCTGCTGCTGATATTCACCTGTATAGATTGGGTTGGGTCAGTTAGTCTCTGATCAGAATATTACTGCAGTCAGGCTGTCTTGCTTGGGGACAGGAATTGTGGCTTTGATCAGAAGGGGTGGCAAAACTAGTGCACCTCTGGTACTAGAATTGTTCAGGACCAACTCGAGAATGACAGCAAATAGAGGAATGAGGAGGTAAGTGCACTGCAAGTCTGTAAAATCATCAGTGGTATGAAGGTGAATAACCCCAGTCTCCACCAAACTGGAAACTAGGAGAGTATGCAACTAGTTTTGATTGCCTTCTTGCCCTATGCATGTACTTTACCTGGGCATCTGACAGACTGCTGTTCTACCTATCAGTTTTGTTTTACTTTATTTGCTTTCCTGAGTGATGTCTGGCAATTGTACAACCTTCATTTGATGGATGTAGGGAAACTGGAACAGGATTGGGATGCTAGTTGTATCATCTTTATCTTATCAGCTGGTGGAACCTGATGTTCGCAGCTCAGTGCTCAGAAAAAGTAGCAAGATTTGATTGAGGCAAGAGTAAAGAGATGTTAGGAGGAAGGAAAGGCTTGAAAGGTGTTAATGAATCCTATCTTGAGGTTTATTAGTGGTTTAATCATGCTTGATTAAACTAACCTGTCCTTATGTTCCTCACTTAATTTGATTAAGCAGCTACTCTGTGTGATTTTTTTTTTTCTTTTTAATTAGCTGGGGAATAAAATATTTGCACAGAGATATACTCACGTTTCCTGCAATTATGTCTGGGATGCAGGTAGGTGGACTGAAACTTGTGTGCCTAGACATACGGTTATTACCATCAGGATAGTTCCATGCTTTTTCTTGAAGATGGAACTCTCTTTAAGATTACTGAAAGTTCACTATGTTAACCTGTCGGAAACCGCAGTTTTATGTTGCTCACTTCTCAATATGCTTGTGTAGTACACTGAGGTAAGTAGCTGCTGACCATGTAGGAAATCTAGGATTCCCTGCCACTTACAAGTATCCTTCTATAAAAACTACTGGTTTCATGTGGCAAATGAAAGTACTGATTTATTTTGTATGCATTTTCTCTTACCAATTTTATGTCTATTTGAGTATCTGAAAAAGAAAAGCAGCTCCTCAGTATCTGCAATGGTTATGGGAAACCTGCTGCTTTTTATTTGGAAGCACAGTTTAAAGAAGTTGCACATGCTAAAAATTGGCCAGGTGAGATTAAAATGAGAGCATTTCCAGTTCTTGTTAGCTATTCAAAATGAATCACAGAATCTTCAGAGCTGGAAGGCACCAACAAGGATCAGCAAAGCCTACTTCCTGCAAGGCTTGACTTACTATAAAAATAGTCTTGTCTTGATTAAAAAAAAAAGCAACTGCTGTGATATACCTTTAATCACCATTCTGTTATTTTTGTGAGTGACCGACATTCTGGTATTGTCATTGGTTTTATTCTGCAGTGCCTAATAAATGGAGTGGGGAGAAGTAGGGAGCAGGGTTTACATGCACTATGATGATTAAACCAAGTTCTAGTTCTGGCAAAGTAAAGATCTCCAAATAGTTTTCTAACATAGTGATGACCTTATTTTTGGGGTTTGGTTTTTTTGTTTGCTTGGGGTTTTTTGTGGGGAGAAGAATGGGGAGGCTCTTTTGGTATTTTTTCTTCTTTTTAAGGGGATCTGGTGGAGTTGTTTAATTTCCATTGTTTGGAGAGAGTGACATGTTAATGTAAGATAATTGTGAGTTGGATTTTCTGTTAATTCTTGAGACACTGAAGTTTTTCCATATGTCTTGAACTCCATTTCCCACCACATGAATATTCTTCATTCTTTGTGAAGTTTTCTCCACAATTTTGAGACCTTAATTTGTTTCCTACTCCCAGAATTGCATTAACAATTTTGAAAAACAAAGCAAAAGTAAAAAATTAACAGCTCCCAACAAACAAAAATAGCCCACAGAACAACTCTCTTACAACCATATGGGAATTGATACTGTTGGAATTTATTTGAATTCTAATAGGAACATAGCAGTGATAATATAACATATGTGAGGTCAAAAAAACAGTATATCTACTGTTTGGGTTAAACTGTGAATTTTGTAGTGTCTCTGAAGATGAAAAACTGTAGATTTGTGGTTTCTACCAATTGCAGTGATGAGTGCTTGCAGATGATGCTGAGTTGGGCAGGAGTGTTTATCTGCTGTTGTGCAGGAAGGATCTGGACAAGCTGGATTGATGGGCCAAGGCCAGTGGTATGACGGTCAACAAGGTGAAGTGCTGGTTCTGCCTGTGGGTGACAACAACCCCATGGAGTGCTCCAGACTGGGAAAAGAAGGGCGGGAAAGTGCCCAGCGGGAAAAGACCAGGGGGTGGTGGTCGACAGTGGCTAAATATGAGTCCAGGTGACAAAGAACACCAATGGCACCTGCCTTGTATCAGCCATGGTGTGGCCACATGCCCAGGGTAGCGGCCGTTGGTCTTTACTGGGCACCGGAGAGGCCTGCAGCTTTAATCTTGAAGTCAGTTTTGGGCCTCTTCACTGTAAAAAGGACAGTGAGGGACTTGAGTGTGTCCCGAGAATTGAATGGAGCTGGGGAAGGCTGTGGAGCACAAGTCTCATGAGGAGCAGCTGAGGTAGCTGAGGGGGTTCAGCCTGAAGGAAAGGGGGCTCAGAGGGAAACCTTTCTCTGTACAACACTGACAGGAGGATGCTGCCTGGTGAGAGTCTGGTTCTGTTCCCCAGGAGCCACTGACAGGATGAGAGGAAATGGCCTCAAGAAGGAGCAAGGGAGGTTTAGGCTGAATATTAGGAAATATATCTTCACAGAATGGGTGGTCAGGCACTGGTGCCCTTTAACTGCTCACAGCAGTGCTAGAGTCACCATCCCTGGAGGAATCTAAAACACCGGCAGTGCCCGTGGCAGCTGACAGTGCTCTCCCTGCCTCTGTAGATGTGACACTTAGGGTTGGATTAGGCCGCCATGGTTGTGGATTGGCTGCATCCAAGGCCACTGCAGGCAGGAGTTGGTGGACTTGATGGTGTTAGGCTTGTGGTTGCACTTAGTGATCTTAAAGGTGTTTTCCACATTCCTAAACGTGTGCAGTTCACACCTACTGTGTGCAGTTCTGGTACCATAACATAAGGAAGATACAAAGCTATTGGAGAGCATCTAAAAGAGGGCTGCAAAGATGGTGAAGGGTCTCCAGGGAAAGCCATACGAGGAGCTGCAGAGGGCACTTGGCTTGTTCAGTCTGGAGGAGACTGAGGGGAGACATTGCACTCTGCAGCTTCCTCCCAAGGGGCAGAGGACCTCTCTCTCTTCCTCTCCTCTCCCTCTCCTCTCCTCGACCAGTGACAGGACCTGAGGAATCCACTGGAGCTGTCTCAAGGGGGGCTTAGGCTGGACATCAGGAAAGGGTTCTCTCCCAGAGGGTGGTCGGGCACTGAACAGGCTCACCAGGGCAGTGGTCATGGCCCCAAGGCCAACACAGCTCAAGGTGCCTTTGGACAATAGTCTCAGGCATGTGGTGTGATGGTTGGGGCTCTGCTATGCACGGCCCGGAACTGGACCTTTAGTGCTCATGATATTCTGTGGTTCTAAATTACCCCTATTTTCTTAATTTAGAAGTGAATTCAGATGGGATATGGGAGGTAAGTGGAGAGCTAAGCCAGCACTCTTGCACTTTTGAAGAGGTTTGGGCTGCAGTGGAGAAAAGAAAGGATGTAAACGGCCTAAGGAGGTAAAGACACTCAGAAGACTGGCTGCAGATCCCTTTCATCTGCTCTCTGCACCGGACTGTGAACATGTGGGAGCGAGGAGAATCCAGGTTAAGGGAGGCCGCTGTGAGAGACGGCTCAGCAGCCTGTGCTGTGGGTAGGGCTGTCTGGACTAGTATGGGCCCAGACTAAACAGTTGTTACTGCTGCAATTTACAAAGGCCAAGATTCTGTGCTGCAACGTGGAGTGGAATTACATCATCCGCCGGTAGCGCGGGGGGAAGCAGCGCGGGCGCGGACGGCCAGGCGGGGTCGGTGACGTGCCGTGGCTGCTGCCGCCGCCGCCGCGGATTGGCTGCGGCCGAGGCCGCTCCGGGCGGGGATTGGCTGCGGCCGAGGCCGCTCCGGGCGGGGATTGGCTGCGGCGGGTCAGCGGGGCCGCGGCGGCGGGAGCGCGCCCCGGGCCCGCGCGTGCTGGTGCTGTACAGCCCCTCTTGTGGGGCCGGGCTCGTCTATAGGCTGGCTGCGGCAGAGCGAGCGCCGAGCTGCTGCACGTACTGCCCTGTGAGGCACTCGGTAGGGCTCCGAGGCCAGGACAAGGTGCTGCTGCACCGCGCCGGGCAGTACTGCCGTGAGCGCAGTGTACCACTGGGATGCCTTCTTGAGAGAAAGGAATCGCACGGTGCTCGCTGCTTTGAATTGCCTCTTCTCTGTGCCTATACCATCTGCAGACCCCGGGTGAACCTATATGCCTTCTGCTCTAAAGACCACTTACTTGAAGTTTTCCTTTACTTTAACCAGTTCTTCTGAGCTGACTTCCCTCTGGGAACGTTTCTAGGGTTAAAGTTTGCCCGAAGAGCTGCAGATCGCTTTTTTTTTTCTCCTTGCAGAAGTTTCATTTGGTAAGGTAATGAAACGGTTTAACTAATAGAAGCCTCTGAATGTTACTGAGGACTTAAAGTTTGTGTTGTGGGAAAGACTTACTTCATAGAAATTGTACGCATTTCCTTTGAACTTGATTTATCTCTTTTTCCTCTGCTTAAGTGTTTTGCAAAATAGTTCTATCGATCAGAGTTTGATTTCCAGATTTTTTCACTTGTGGAATGTCTTAACGCTCAGATACGTGCCTTTATGTCTGAAACTGTGAAAACAGTTTATTTAATTTAATCAATTCACTGCAAATAATTGTGGACATGCTATGGCTCTGCAGCCAACAGACTGAAAAAGCAATAACACTGTTTTTCAAGGCACAAATTTTAGGATTTGAGATTGCTGATTGCCTTGGAAGGTAGCTAAGTCTCTTCACACTGATCTGGAACAGCAACTGAATGTACTGTGCTACTTAATAGCTTTTATAGTTAATAGGTTTTATGATAATAAATACATGAAAACTAGGTCATGGTATTGCTTTCTCTGAGCAGTAATACAAGGATAACTTTCATTATTCAAAGCGATAATAGAAAAATAATATTTTTAAAAGTCATTTTTGGAGACTAGTTTGCAAGAATTAGATTTTTGTGGTAGCGGAAAAAAAAATTAAGCTGATGCTAGGAGGAATACCTGAATAATGCATTTTGCTTTTTTTAATTGCTTCCTCCAAGTAAGGCAGTAAAGTTTTACTTTTTAAAAAATTATTTTTAGTTATCCACATTTTTTATTTGTTTGTCATTGAATGTCATAACCATTCCAGCTATGGAAGTGGTGGAAATGTGAGTAGAATGGAAAATGAGGATTGAAATTGACTTTAAATCCTTTATTAAGTTAGAGGAGAGAAAGGAGTTTGATTAGCCTGAAAGAAAACCAGTACTTTACATCATACTGTAAACTGTGCTCTGTCTGTGCTTTCTGGCAGCATCCATTTCCATTTCACATACTGATACCTGCTGCTGCTTTGAACTCTCTGTTTTCTTGTTAACTTGGTCTCCTTGCCATTTCTCACAAGCTAGTTTCAGAAATATGCTGTTTTCTCTAATCTTTTTCCTTCAAAGGATCCACACTGTTTGACCCTTTCACTCTTCATTGTTTGCCTGCTTCTAGCAAAGTTGTCTCTGGCAAAGGGAAACAGGAGACAGCCTTCCAGAAGGATGAGGTCTCTCTTAGTTGCAAGCAGCCTGTAGTGAGAATGTGAAGTGGTTCTCCAGCAGATCAGTAGGAGCAGCCAAGGAGATGGCACAGCTTGATCTGTCCAGTGTGAGTCTGTGACATTCTGTGACAGCGAAGTGCCAGGTGGATGTTATTTCTATAGCAGGAGCTGAAGGTTGATCGGAGAGATAACAGGAGATGTCTGGAGGTGAAGCTTCAGGTAGTGTGCCTGTTTCTGTCCCTTAAGGGGCATAGTTTGTAAGAGGGAGCTGAAGGGAAACTGGCAGAGGGGTAGTTGTGTTGGAAGGGGTTCTGGATAAAGAACCTGGTGTTTGCCAGCTCATATCAGGAACTGCTGGATTTTGAGCATCTCTGAGACCCAACTAGGACCCTCTTGAGAAAACAGTGTCTGACAATAAGAGGTCAAGGCGGGCTTCAAGGTAGAAGGCTGGAACATGAAAAGTGAGAATTGTGCAACCCTGGAGGCAGCACATGAGGTACCTGGTAAGGGTTCAAAGGGGGAATGTCTAATTAGTACTCTTCCCCAGCTTCTTTAAGCGTACCCTGTTTAGAAGAAAACTTTGACTACTTGCTTAGTTGCATGATCTGCTCAGAGTCCTTTCTCTGCCTCATCCTAGCAGTGGCCAGTATTGCCGTTTCAGATGAAATACTGAAATGCAGATTAATATTGTTAAAATGCCATGCAATGTAAGCTTTACTAGATAAAACAGTAGGAACATTGTGTGCTGGTGGCCGCCTTGTCTAATGTAGAGGTGTATATTTTGGTAAGGATTATAATGAGGGATAGTAATACACTGATGCAGGGTAATGAGGCCCCTTTAAGTGTTCATGTACATGTATGCCAGAACTGTCAGTGCTGTAAATGTCCTGGTATTTGTAATAGCCACATTTACTATAAGGTCTCCTTGTCCTCGTCTCAGTGCTTTCTCATAGTTTGTGCAGTTTTGTTTGCTTTTTTCCAATGGTGCTGGAAAATGGATTGAAAACAAGTAAAGGAAGCAAAGTTTTGTAAAAGAGAAGGAGAGGTTTTGTGGTTTAAATACTGTCTGGGAGAACTGGATTCTTCTTAATCTCATTTGTTTCCTTCATGAGACTACGTGCATTACTTGAACTAAACCCATCATAGGAAATGGCTAATTGTGTATTCCTTATTTGCTGTGTACTTGCTTTAGTGAATTTAGAGTTAGAAGAATCCTGAGTGTTTACAGGTTTGGTCAAAGGAAGCTGATGCCAAGTGCTTGGAAATTGGTGTCCTTACTTGTAATCATAAAGTTAAGATCTTGTAATTTTATAGTGCTCAGGGAAAAGTGAATGAGTATATTTCTTATATTGAATAGGGCTGAGATTCATGGGAAGTATAGTACATGCTCTGTTGTGGGGTGTACCTCTCTACTTTTTCTTTAAGGCTTCTCCATGGAAATAATATTACTTTTATCCATTGTGGGTACATTCACTAATAGTGTTTTCCCTTCTCAGGGAGCCATGTTTTATTCTTTACCTCTAATAAAGATCTGGCAGCAGGTAGGGAAGAGGGGCTTCTGTTCTTCTGTATCATAGTCCATGTGCAAATTCCGCAAAATGGAGAATGGGCATGAGGAAATTGTATTAAGATGGTACAGGAAGAGAGGAGTTGGACTGGGGGAATGGGTGAGGAGAGAAATACAGATGGAAGGTCATTGATATTTAACCAGTTTTTCCGCTTCCTCCCTTCGTTTTAACTTGCAGATACCCTTGATTCGCAGAAGGCATCTCAAAATGTTGTGTCGAGCTGCTCTGAGCCCTCTTGTCCGTTCCCCTGGATGGTGCTTTGTGTTACCACCACATGCCATTGCAGCCATTTCCCGTTTATGTATGTATGAGAGAAAAGCACACATTTCTAAAATGTTGGTCAGTATGTCTGAGCATGCCTATGCTCTTTACTTTTTGTTGAAAGGAAAATCATCTCATTAACATCATTCAAAACTTACAGCCTCTGAACTGTAGCTGAAGCTCTACTTTCTCAATGTTGCTTTTTCTCTTAACTCAGTAATAGTCAGCTGGATGTCTGAGTTTATGTATTTTTCCTTCTGACATGCATTTCAAGATTAAAAAAAATTAGTTGTAAAAGTACTGCTGCTGCAGAAGTTCTTTATTTCAACCTCATACATTCCTGGAAAACAAGATCTGATTTTGTCTGTTCCCCCATCTGCATTTTCAGATGTCTTGAGTAAAGCAAAGAGCAAAACTCAAATTTGCTTGGATTAAATTCAAGTGGAAAGATGCATGCAGGAAACCTGAGTATAAATGCATAGGTACCCAGTAAATAGTTCTTCCCTGAAAACCTGATTTTAGAGAAACATTCAGTGTCTGCTTGATTAATGGTTTGAAATACAAAAGGCAAGGATAGATAAACTTTATTAGATCAAGAGAGTACCTGTTAACCACTGCATGCAAGGTTAATTTCCCACTGATCTGTGTATTAACACTTCTCTTTTATTAATAACTATATGAATTAGATGTTAAAATCTTGAAAATTCTAAACTTTTTATTTATGGGCTACAGCTCAGTTGATTTCTGTATTTGTAATATTTCTAAATATTTCACATTTTCTGAAGTCAGTAATTTTCACAGTGCTAACTATGAGAAGTTTGTTCCCAAGTATTAACACTATCCAGCAGTGGGGCAACTCTAGTCACTTCATCAGTTGTGATCTAAAGCTAGAGTGGTCATTTATCATGGGGATTTTTTTTTCTCTACCATTTTCTCTTTGTTCCCCACATTTTTTTTTCTGTTCTGTTCCGCTTGTGTATTTTGAAATTCTGTTTCTTTACTCTTGAGAAACAAACCTTGTGCAGGCTACATAGAAGGATCTGCAGTGCCAAATACTTCAGTATGTTTCGTACATGTCCCTTTCTTTATTAAGGAAGTGAAACTGTTGACAGGTATGCGATATAAAATCTGTAATGCCTTTAAGCCTACTTGTCCAAAACCTGGACTGAATGACTATGTCAGTTCCTCCCTAATTGCATGTGGGGCAAGTCAATAGGCTTGCATCTCCAGAAATGTTTTGCACGTGTAATGTAGGAGCTGATTTCACACCTCAGTCCAGTGTAAAATAACTAAAAAAGGTAGATTTATGCAGCCAGAGCAAGATTAATGATTAGGACTTTAGTGGGGATGAATTTAATTCTCTGTTTGTCCTAGAACTGTTGTCTTTTCCCTTATTTTTCTTTAAAAAAGTACAATAACTTCATGATTATAAGCTGCACCACTTTGACTAAAATTTTGGTCCAAACCCAGAAGTGCGTCTTATAATCAGGTGCAGCTTATAATCGTGAAATTACTGTAAATGCTTTCTTTACAGACACTGGTTATTTCTCACCATCTACCTTCTTGTAACTTTCTAAACCCTGAAACCAAGAGAACTGGAAATAAACTCCTTTCTGGTTATATTGTGTTGGTTAGGCAAATACTAAATAGTACTAAATAGTAAGGTGTAATGCTGGAAACAGCAGTCAAATTGTACTCCTTTGCCCAGTCTTTCCTATGTATTGTAGATCTTATTTAGATTTGCAAGTGTTCCCTCATGAAAACTGGGGCAAATGAAACTCCTCTTTAAATTCCATTTTCTGTTTTTATATGTGTCATGTTAGTGCAGCCTTCACTTATAATTAGTCACTTAATCTTCTTCTGTGTGTATAATGAGCGAAAGATGTATTTAATTAAAGCATTGTTAAATTAAAAGGTTTTTTTTTAATGTAGCACATTATTCATTCCTGTCTTTCTCCGGTAACGCCAAGAATAGTCACTTTAACTTATAAATGAATCAATTATGTATTACAAAGCACCAAAATTACAGATACTGGACATACAAAATATATTTGGGTAACTCTGACCATGGCACAGGATTCAGTTCACTGATTTGTAAAGAAACCTCTGCGTCTTCAGATGATACATTGGTTAGGATTGACTAGAACAGAATAGTTCGTTGTAAGACTCTTAGAGGGGTCACCTAATCCCACAGCCTGATGGTTCAGGACTGCCCAAAGCTAAAGCACACTATGGGCACTGTCCAAATGCCTCCTGAGCATTGACAGGCTTGGAGCACAAACACGTCTTCAGGAGGCCTGTTTCAGGCTTGAATACCACCATGCAACTTTGAGTTCATATGTCTGTCGTGCCCAAAAATACCTGGCTTGGAGATGTTGTAAAAGCTGTGTTTCTTTTCTAACAGTCAGGCTTTCTGTGATACTTCAGGCAGGAAAACTCTTAACTGTATCCAATGAGGCAAGGCAAAGGGGATTGTTTTTAAAATTAGTCCTTGAGGTGTGAGCTTATTATAGGCTCTTACACAACGTCTTTCAGTTTGGTCTTCTAGATTCCCAGAGTCAGAGCTCTGTGATGCATTGGATACTACTTTCTATACCTTAGGGGTGGTTAGTGCTGCTCATATACTCCTGTTTCTCACTTCCTTTTGGTGAATTGAAAGCTAGCTTCTCGTTCCCAGTTATTGGGAAATGTGTATTGTGAAGGGTTACAAGTCTGGATGAAGCACTTAAAACTTTTTTTTTTCTTCCTTTATCTGCAGATCTCCCTTGCCGTAACCAAAGGTTAAGGAATGAATCCATCCGTTGTTGGAGCAACATTCCATTTATCACTGTGCCACTCAGCCGTGCACATGGAAAATCATTTGCACACCGCAGTGAGCTGAAACATGCAAAACGGATTGTAGTAAAACTGGGTAGTGCTGTTGTTACTCGAGGGGATGAGTGTGGATTGGCCCTTGGCAGGCTGGCTTCTATTGTAGAGCAGGTAATTGACTGAACATGGATGTTAACTTCAGGTACTCAGTGATGGATGCTACAGAAGATTGTAGTAAAACATATTAAAATATTGATACTCTTTAAAACAATGTGTTAACCTTTCCCTTTTCAACCCCCTATGCTGCAGTACTACAAACCATGTAACTCGGTAAATTGTTTTTTGAAGATGTGGTGGTTTAATGGTGACTGTCAGCCAAGCATCCACATTCTTGTTTGCTCCCCTCACCTCTGCCCCACCACCAGTGGGATTGGGATGAAAATGGGTAGAGCAAAAGTAAGAAAACTTGTGAGTTGAAATAAAGATAGTTTAATAAGTCAAAGAGAGGGGAAAAGAAATCAGTGATTGCAATCACTACCTTATTCAAGCAGACCAATGCCCTGCTAGTTCTTGAGTGGTGGCCACCTTGGGAGACAACATCCTGCATTTTGCTGTTCTGCGACTCTCTTACTGTGTGTGATGTTATATGGTGTGAAAAGTCCCTTTGGCCAGTTGAAGGTCAGCTGTCTCAAATGTGTCCTCTCTGGACTTTGTGCCCAGCTCTAGCCTACCTGCTGGGATGGGACATAGTGGAACAAGCAAAGCGTTGATGGCTGTGCAGGTGCTGCTCAGCATGGGGGAAAGATAAGGCTTTGATGCTGTGCAAGCACCATTTAACAATAGGCAAAACATTGAAATGTTATCAAAACTGTTTTACAACTGAAATCTGAAACACAGTATCCTACAGACCCCTGTAAAAAGTGTTACCTCCATCTTGGCCAAACCCAGCATAGAGGGAGAGATTGGCACAGTGAGATTTTTGTGCAATAAATAAGACATGACTGGGGCATTAGTTGTCTCTAGTGGGAAGGTGGCACTGAAGTATGTGAATTCTGCAAAATGAGTCAATCCTTCTTGATCACCTGAGCATTTGCAGAATTCCTCCAGAGAAAAACCTGAAACTTCATTACTTGTAGAAAAAACTGATGGGATCAACTCAAATATTTCTTCTCCAAAATGAAAGGCTTGTCTTGGTGAGCACTAGATATGTTCTTCCTGGGAAGTAAAGTTAACATAATGTATTATATTCAGATAAGACATTTAGCTTTGTGGCTTTGAAAGACAGATACATGTAAGGAGGAAGTAATCCAAAGTGTTACTATTGAGAGTTGGCCTCTTCACTTCTAGAATTCTAAGTTACTGTATAATGATACCTTTGGGAATGGGTGAATTCAAGCATTTTTCTGTCACAAAAGCTGGTGTTGTCAAAAGAAGGTTTATGAGAAGTAATAGATTGCATGCAGTCCTTGGCATAGCTTCCAGGTGGCTAAGAAGGTGTGCAGAAATATCGTGAAGGGTGATTGCCTTGCTGTGTGCATCCATAGAGAAATCAAAATGCTTGTGGTCAGCAGGAATTGGTGAACAAAAGGTTATAGTAGCCAGGACTGTCTTGCTCTCACTGATCATATGCCAGGCCCTATTTCTTATTTCCTTTACTTACAGGTCTCAATGCTGCAAAATCAGGGCCGAGAGATGATGATTGTCACTAGTGGGGCTGTAGCTTTTGGAAAGCAGCGGCTGCGTCATGAGATCTTGCTTTCTCAGAGTGTGAGGCAAGCACTTCATTCAGGCCAGAGTCAGCTGAAAGATATGGTGAGAGGCTGGTGACACTCCTGCTTTTCCTTGAATGTTGGGTACTACCTGTTTAAGTCACTGCCTGGCCACTGCTCTTTGTCTTTCTAGGCTATTCCAGTCTTGGAGGCCCGAGCCTGTGCAGCAGCTGGGCAGAGTGGACTAATGGCTCTGTATGAGGCCATGTTTACACAGTACAGCATCTGTGCAGCTCAGGTAAGGCATTCCTTCTTTCCTAGACTAACTTGCTACTTTTGGAGCTTATTATTGTCACATAAATGTATTGTCACCTAAATGGTAGCTTGTACAAGAGTGCCTTGCTAAATATTTCTGAAACAGAGTTACTCTATTGTCAAGATAAAATGAATATGCTTTTTCTTTTTGGAGTTCAGGTGTGTCCTCTTATAGCGGGGAGGGTCTGTTAAGATCTCTTCACAAAAACTGAAGTTGGTGGTCCAAAGTGAAGGTTTAAAAACCACAAGTGACTAAACTGCAGCACATTGTGTAAAGTTGACAGAAGTGCATATCCACGCTTCAGAACTTGCTGTCCATCTGCTCTTCTCACCTTTCCAGCTTATGGGTGATGGTATCCCTGGCCTGGGTCTTATACTCAGGGCTGCAGCTGTATCAGTTGAACTACTCTTAAACAGACTTTGCTTATCTTAGATACTCTGAAAATACAGAATTGCTTTAATTGTAAGGTCTTATTTGTTTAGACGCTATTAATGAATTTAGGACCCTAGCATGAAATCTTCTTGGAGGAACTTCTTACTGTAATATGGTAGAGCTGATACAGCCAAATTATTTATAGTATAGCTAAAAATCACTATAGGTCATTCTGTATTGTAATCTTGTTCAAATCTGTAGACAACTATCATTACTTTGATATAAAAGAATGAATTTCCTATGCCAACAAACTTAGCATACACATTGATTCCAAGTACTCTTGTGCATTTGAGTGGTGGAGTTGTTTGCTTAGTTCTCAAATGTCCAGTGACAGAGTAAAAACAAAAAAAAAGTCTCTCCAGAGCAGACATGGAGGGTATTTTTTATCTGAAACACTGAAAGAAGGGCTGCTATCTGCATTTAGGGGACAAGATTGTTTCAGAAGAACAAGTGGGTTCTACTGAGTAGAAGGAAGGTTGATATAAAACATCCCTTCTGCTCACTACAGGTAGGAATATTAAGGTGGGAGGAAAAACTGAAAAGGCAGCATCTTGAGCAATCTGTTGAATTGTCTAGGGTCTTAGCAGTTATCATGAGTATTTGTGAATTTCTCACTTTTATTCTATATTTTTTTAAATGTGGCTTTTATTTCTTTAGTGACCCAAAAGACATGACTACTCTGTAATGATGTGTTAATGCATAAGTTTATATGATGTTCTCATAGAAAAGAAGGTAGGCTAAGCAGTTTCTTTCTTTCTTTTAGATTTTAGTCACCAATCTGGATTTCCACGATGAACAGAAGCGCCGCAATTTAAATGGAACATTACATGAGCTTTTAAGGATGAATATTGTCCCTATAATTAACACTAACGATGCAGTTGTTCCACCTCCAGAGCCAAACAGTGATCTGCAGGGGGTAAATGTGGGTAAAGTATTGCGGGGGTAGGGGGGGCGTCCTGCTTGCATATGGTGCAGTGCTAATGTGTACTTGACTAATGCCATAACCAGGGACCTCTGAAGTCTACAGCAGAGAAACAAAATACGGAATTAGTACATGGACAAGCGCATACTGGAAGGCTGTGTTGACTTGTCTGTACTTGGCATGATACAGTGTTGTGGGATGAAACCAGGGCAAATGCTGTCTCCTTTGCCAAAAGCAAGCATGCCTCTGCAGGTCATCTAATCCAGCACCCCTTCTTAAAGCAGCATCAGTTAGTGCCTCTTGCCCAGTCGTTGGGCACTAAGGTGGAAAATACAAGTACTGATGACACTGCTTGTCATTTGGATACCACTTTACTGAAGCATATGTACTTTCACACAAAGATCACCTTTGAAGTTTCTGGTGGGTGTGAAAAAAGGACTTGTTAGTGCTGAGGTAGATTGCTTTATTATGTTGACACTAAATATTTCTTAGTTCTCACACTATTCACTGCTTCTGATATGCATGTGTATTGCAGGTAATTAGCGTGAAAGATAATGACAGTCTGGCAGCACGACTGGCTGTGGAAATGAAAACTGATCTCCTGATTGTTCTTTCAGACGTAGAAGGTTTGTGAGTAATTTGTTTAATTTCTGATTTTAGTGAAGCACATCTGACTGTCAAACCAACCTCTTTTCCTGTTTTACTAATCTCTTCAGTTCATCTCTTTTACAGACAGTTGCAATGTATTACAATAATTCCTTAAGGCCTATACCCAGTGTTGATGCTGTGGCATTAGCCAAACACTGTCTGACACACTGTTGAATCTGGGTGGGTGAGAATGCTTGTGAACCTGAGACGTGTTCCCGATCCCAGAATACCACATGTACTGTGGTGGTACTTCTGGCTTCTCAGAGTTGTATGATAGTCAGGAATAGTATGCAGGATAAAAGCTACGAACTATAAACCAAATACTCTTCTATGATAGTTTTGTTTCTTCTGGCAGTGGGTTCGGTCAGTGAATTATTGGTGTACCCCAAGTCCTGGTTTTGCTTTCCAGATATCTGGGTCTTGATAGCTTTTTCTGTCTCACTTACTTCCAGCGTACACTGCTCTAGTCTTCTGAGCTGTGCTGTTGTGACATAAGCCTGTGAATGTTGAACTTCATTTTCTAGAGAGGGGAAGGTAGTGGGTACAGTTTCAGATCAATGCAGTCCACATCACCTTAAGTCACATATTCTTTTAATCTTCTCCAGATGAGTTTCTGTTAGTAGATTCTGGCTTTCAGGAGATGCTTGAGGCCCTGAGGAGGAGAGAGGTGTCTTTCCATAAGCACTGTTTCTTTTAGCAGATACAGCTGGTTTTCGTGGTTAATTCTAGTCAAAGTGACTGTCTCAGAGCAACTCATAAAAGCCATAATCAAAGGAGTTCGTAAAAAATCCCAAAAACCAGCACACCTGTCCTCCAACCTTATTCATTCAATGTGACAGCTTGCCTGTGGAAAGATGTCCTCTACTTGTCAACCTATCAGGGGCGGGCACAGGTAGACTGCACTTGTGCTCTCTAAATCATAATCTGTGGCAGTATTTGTGCACATATAGAATTTCTGGGAAATGTAGCGGTAGAGTTGAAGTTTAATATGTTAGTTAACCAAAGTGTCATTAAACTCTGAGTGCAGTGACATTAAATTGCTTGATTTTAAAAAATGCTAATAAGAGTATGTGTCTGTAGTGTTGTGTTCCTTCTTAGAAGAATTCAACAGTTACCCTTTTTACATGTTTCTGAATTGCCTGTTTTCTCACTGTGCAACCTACCATTCAAAAATATCATCTGAGTCTTTGATGAGGAGGACTATTCTTTGCCTGTTCAGTTGTGGGTTTGTATATATAAGCCCTGATTTTGAGCATCCAAAAGCTGCAGACTGTCTGAAACCTCAACCAGATGTCATTACCTCCCAGCTCGCTTGCTGCTATTCAGCATGCGGGTTTTTGGTTTCTTATTTTTTAGGCTTTCAATAAACCTATACCTTAACTGGCAGACAGTTAAGAATTTTGTGCTTTTAGTTCTATAAATAGAAGGGTGCAGTGGAAGTTTTGAATCCTCCTCCTGAAGGAGAATTCCTCCTACTCCTGAAGTGGAGCACAGCTTTTTAGCCTCATATTGGTTGTTTTTGTTGCTTGGTTTGTTTGTTTGTTTGTTTTCTGTATTTTTTCATGGGTGAACTTTGGACATGAGGGTAAATAACTGATTTTTATAATTTATTTCAGGACTCTTTGACAACCCACCAGGGTCTGACGACGCAAAGCTTATTGACATATTCTACCCAGGAGACCAGCAGTCTGTAACATTTGGAACTAAATCCCGAGTGGGAATGGGTGGCATGGAAGCCAAGGTAGAAATAAATATGGAACATTTGCTTCATAATCGGGAAGGAAAGGGAGCTGCATGAGATGATTGTGCTTTGTGCTGCTATTCAGATGGATCTTGGCAGGCTGCAGAAATGGGCAGGCAGGAACCTTAGGAGTTCAGTGAAAGGAAATGCTGAGTCTTACGCCTAGGGACACTGGTATGGGCTGGAGAATTGACTACCTTGAAAGCAGGTTCAGGGAAAAGGGGTTTTGGTAGACACCAAATGGAATGTACACCCGCATTATGGCCTTTGGGCAAAGCAGGCCAACAGTGTCCTGGTTTGTATGAAAAAGAACATAGCCAGCAGGTTGGGGAAAATTACTTTCACCTACTCAGCACTAGTGAAACCACATCTGTAGTGTTGTGTCTGGTTCTGGACACTGCAGTATAGGACATGCTACAGTGACACCAACAGAGAGCCATGAATATAATTAAAGAACTGGAACACTGTCACACTAAGAGAGGCTGAAAGCTAGGATTGTTTGCCCTGGAAAAGAGAACGTTTGGGTATAAGTAGCTGAAGGAAGAGTTTGGAGAAGGCAGAACTAGATTCTTCTTAGTGATATCCAGGGAACACACAAGAGGCCATGGGCACCAAAAGAAATACAAGTGATTAAATTGAAATGTAAGAATTTTACAATGAGGTTCCTGAAGCCCTGGAGCAGGTTGCCAAGAGAGCCTGTGGATTCTCTGTTGGGAAATGTTCAAAACCTGACTGGATGGTGTCTTGAGTAAGTTGCGCTAGTTGTCCCTGCTTTGAGCACACAGTTGGACTGTATGATTTCCAGGGATCCTTTCCAGCCTCAACTATTCTTTAAGTACCCTGAAATGGTATATAGGTTCCTTTTGCTTTTTGTTTGGGTCCATGTGAATTGAAAAGAGCAAGTTAAGAATTACAGTCCAGTATATTTTAAAAGGTGACATTTGGAACTGTATTTTAGTGTTTTAAATTAAAATAAGAGTCAGTCCTCAATTCATTCTTATGTGATTATTCCCCATCTCTTAAATCTGATATGGTGCTTCCCTCTCCTGTGAGTTTGTACAATGTACTTCTGAAGGATATGTTGGTGGAGACCAAGGTACTTCAGTTTTTGAGTGAAAGATCAGTGGAGATGGGAGGGCTAATATGTTTTAGTGCTGTGTCCAGTCAGGAGATCTCAGTATTCGTTGCTGTGAGCACATAAACATGGGTGTGTTTTACAATTTCAGCATATATTTCTCATGAAGCTGAGATACAAACTGCTGTAGTATTAATCACTGCAGGTCTCCCTGGCATGTATCTGGAAAGGTGTCTGTAAAAACCAAAGCAGATCTTGACTAAGCAAGAAAATACCAAAATAAAATTCTTCACCAGTTATGCTATTGATTATTCCCTTTTCTGAAGAATCAGGTAAGGCGCACTCTTAAGTATCAGAGCGTGGACTGGAAGGTGGCAAAAGGAGGAGGCATTTTTAACTATGGGATGTACAAAGCTTATTCAGAAGTTACTTTCCCTTATCTGGTTTCTAGGGTAGTTTAAACAATTCCAGGTATTGAAGGTAAAGCTGCCAAGCTCAGAGAATACTTTTATTGTAAATGTAATAATCAGTTAGAATTACTTGGTGTCTTTTGAGTCACATGGAGGCAAATCTTGATGCAGGTGTTGTAACAAAAATTTGCTAACAGTTGAGAAGGTAGGTGACATTTTTGAAAAACTGTAGCATTGATAACAGGAAACGGATGGTGGCTCGAAGAACATACCTTGATTTTCAGTGTAAAATTTGAGCAATAGTGAAGCAACTGATGGTAGCTGAGTTTGATGTGATAGACCTGTCTGGCATTTGTGTCTCATACTGACAGTAGACTGTAATACCAAGTTGTAGAAGTATATTAGGAAAGCATAGAAGCAAGTAAACAGAGAAGCTTTTGCAATTAAATACATGACATATAAGTATAGTAGTTGTCCTGGTTTGAAAGACAGGTATCTGCTAAGAAAGGCAGGAGTCTCTCTTCGAAATGGAGAATGTAAACCCCCTCCCTCCAAATTATTATAATTTTGAAATTAAGGGACTTTCAGGCAAAGATATGGGAATAGGAATAACAGTTCTTTACTAGGAAAATTGAAATAGAAATACAGTACTATAAAGAACAAACCCAAAACACTGAACAGAGTCAGAATACGATTTGACACCCCATCAGTCAGTCAGGGTATTGGTAGCAGTCCCATTAAATGGTGATTGCAGTCCTCCTGCAGTGACAGATGTCATTCAGTAGGAGGGTGCAGTTTTACTCTGAAGGTCCAATGATGATGTGGAAAGGCCCTGTTTTCCTCTGAGAGCTGGTGGAGAAAAGGGCTACTTTGGCGTTCTAAATCTCAGTTTTTATCTGGGTAGGAAAGGCTTGACTCTTTACCCTGGCTGGAGCAACTTCCAGTGGGATGCAATAATTTTATCAGTCGTACAGAGGGACTCAATGGGCCATTAGCAGAACATACCTCTCTGGAGGAAGGATGGGTTGTGGAAAAGATAAAGACTGCCCCACCTGGTTTAACAGATGGCCCATTAGCAGATAATATCTCCCACAGAGATAAGGATCTTTTGCCCCACCTGGTTTCAACAGATGGTGATAGAACACACATTTCTGGTCACATTCTGTATCGAAATCTGAGACAGTAGTGGGTAATATTGCCCATACCTTGATTAGGAAAAGAAATGAAGGAAAGCACTGGCAGTATCTCTTCAGTAGGTAGCATCTGGGATTTGAGAGAAATCATATTCTGCTCAAAAATGTGCGAAGAGGCAAATCTTAGGACCAGTCAGCGCACAGGGATTTCAAAGGACGCTTGCTTACTAATGAGCTAATCCTGATGTAAACAACATACTGTGGAAGGATTAAGCAAATACCAGTATTTCAACACTGAAGTTCAGAGATTCCCAAAATGTGTTGAATGCTCTTTGAAAGTATAAGCGATCCATCTGGATGTCAGAGTGGATCAAGCAGTCTTGTTGAGAGTGGTGATTCAAATAACCAGTGAATCTCTTGCAGCTGGTTCTGTCCTTTCCTGTAGGTGAAAGCAGCTCTGTGGGCCTTGCAAGGAGGCACTTCAGTAGTGATTGCAAATGGAACCCACCCAAAGATCTCAGGTCATGTCATCACAGATATTGTAGAAGGGAAAAAAGTTGGAACTTTTTTTTCAGAGGTAAAACCTGCAGGTGAGTACAGAGCTAATGTGTACCTTGAGAGTTGTAGAGATTTCCTGAAAAATTAGAATTAAAATTTGTCTAGAGCTGTGCAATAAGTGGGAAACCACTCTCTGCTTGCAAAATGGATTTTGAAAGATATTTTCTAAAGTTGGGATAGAAACTGCTGAATTCCCTGCTTTTCTTCCCTCCAGATAATAAACTGGTGCATCAGACTTGCATTTGAAGAATGCAGTGAGTAGAATAGAAGTTTTGCCTTTTGTAGTCTTAAGAGTTATCATCAAGTATCCATGATTTCAGTATGAAAATATGGATATAGAATGTGCTGCTGAACTACAGTAGTGTTTAAGTTTATTTTTTTTATCATTAATGAAATCATTCATTTATTTTATGACTCAGTCTTCTGATACGGTAGGTAGGAATGTTTTCCTGCCACTACATTGCTGGAACTGTGTAATAATTGCTGGATAAAATCATACCAAAGATCCATCACCTTAGCAGAATAGATACTGGAGTGATGCTTTTGACTTGCACTTTAAGCCAAGTGAATTTCTTTGTGTATAGTAATCCTTAATGGATTTCTTGTATAAATATGTGAAATCATCTTTGAACGCACTCAGTGTCATTTTGCTCAAGTGTCTTTTTTGGTTAGCCCCGCTATAATAAGTTGGTATCAGCAGTAAAGTTTTTAATCCTGTGATCCCATTATGAGTCACAAATTTGGGAAGTAGCTGAAGTCTGTCCCTGTGGACTGTCAGCTGGATACTTGAACTTTTCAAAGTTTGCCTCTTTTCTTTCAGTAACCTACTATACCCTAGAGACTTAGCTAGTCTGTTGTTCTTTTGCCCTTTGTGAAGTCCTTTTGGTATGTGCTGCACACTTGCTGGCTGTGACATGGAGACAGAATCTTTGTGGTGATTCTTTATATAGGGACCATAACAGTATTTTTGTTTCAGGCACAGACTTGTCTGTCTTAGAGTACAAAATTTTTCTTGAATTTGTCTGTTAAAAACCGTACCAGCTTTCATGCTCTGAACAAAGAATTGGATGACGAACAGGCTAGTGCTCACTTCTGCCTATGCTGTTACTTTGTCTGCATAGCATATTTTTGGGATTTTTTGCAGGCCCTACTGTAGAACAGCAGGCTGAAATGGCTCGAGCTGGTGGCAGGACCTTGGCGGCTCTACAGCCTGAGCAGGTGACAGAGCAATATGGACAAATTTTTAATACTGTGCATGTGTGGCAAATTTTACAACACAGACTTAAAAATAAATGGGCCCCTTGGGACAAGAATCTTATTATTTCTGTGCCAGATCCATTGGTTGTAGCCTGCTTAAAGATGAGGAAAGCAAAAAGATTGTGTTCCTTGGGACTGTGAAGTAATAATGGGCTTTCATCTGGGGTTTATAAAAATTATGATCACATCAAGTAACACTTAGAAGTGAATTGTGATCAGAGCTGCTGAAGAATTGACTGGAATAAGTTGCTCCATTCACACCTGCATGGAGTTTAGCATACAGCATGTATACAAAAGTGGAACTGTAGACAATTACTGCTCTGCAGCTGCGTGGGAATGATGTGGTACAAGGTGCTCTTGAAAGACGTGAGTTTGGTGAAGAAGACTGGACAAGGAAAGCAAGATAATAAAAAGCAAGGTAAAGGCTGAAGTGGTGTTTGATCTTCTTTTTCAATGTGATGCAGGCTGGAAGAATCAGCTGGCCAAGTATCAGGAGAGTTAAGATAGTGAGAGGATGTGGTCAGCATAAATGGACTGTAGGAACTAGATGTCAAACAGCATGGACTTTGAGTAAGAAGTCAGTTCAGAAACTGTTTTCTTTTTCAGAGAGCAGAGATTATTTATCGTCTTGCTGACTTATTAACGGACCAGAGAGAAGAAATTCTCTTGGCAAACAAAAAGGACTTAGAGGAGGCTGAAAATAAAGGTACTGTTTCAAATACTTCCATAGTAATACTATCATTTTGGATGTCTTTGGGCCTCAAGACGAATGAGCAGAACTAGAATCTTCCGTCACCTGGGATTGTGACTACCAGACTTGATGCTGTGCATTTTCAATCTCAGGTAGATTAGTTGCTAGGGTGTGGGAAATATCTTAATTTTCCTTAGGTTCAACACTCGTTTAAGTCACTTCTGCTTGAGCCTAGAAAGACCAATCTATCTTCAGCACAGCTTTTTATTTCTTTTAGGGAGATTAGCACTCCCTTTGTTGAAACGCCTAAGTCTGTCTACTTCAAAGCTGAACAGCTTGGCGATTGGTCTGCGTCAGATTGCAGCATCCTCGCAGGACAGTGTTGGCCGTGTAATTCGGCGAACTCGAATAGCAAAAGACCTGGATTTGGAGCAGGTGACAGTGCCGATTGGTGTCCTTCTCGTGATCTTTGAATCTCGTCCTGACTGTCTTCCACAGGTTTGTAAGGAAGGTAGATTACACTGTTGGGTATTTCTGTTGGCGAGCAAGCAAGAGACTACAGAAAGTATTGTTTCATAGGACTCTTGCTTTGATTAATCTGCAATTGATTGTGTTGGCATTCCTATTTTTTATGCAGAGATGTTTTCAGAACTTGCTTCTGCAGTGTTCGGTTAATAATTTGTCTTATGCCACGAATAAGGCAGGTATGTTAAGGGCAAATGCCTTCCCCTGCAGCACAGTGTGGAAGTGTTCCTGTAAGTAAATGCATGAAAATACGGGTGCTGAACTAATGTTGAGAGGCAACGTTGGTCTTGCTTTCTAACTCCCAAATACTTTACTGAGCAACTGAAGTAGATTTTAAAATGAAAGCAAAAAACCCCCCCTGATTAGCAGCATTTCTTCCCACAATTGACATTAGGTATCTAAGAGGCTTGAGTGAGGAGTTCTCTAACATATGAGCAGGTGTTTGAGTAGAAAATGGTGGGTACAGTCACTTCAAGAAGGTGTAAGGCTCAATCAGTGGGCAGCTTTGTACTTCATGCCAGATTTTTGTGAATAGTCCCTATTTCACAGTGAAAAGGAGTATGCTGTAAGAAAAGTTCATGTGAAACAGGCACTAGTCTCCCTTGACTACCAACTCTGTTGCAGATAACCAGTATGGTACATTTTTGCTTTTGCGTCTGTCTTCCTGGTCTTCAGCCTAGATCTCTGCCTTGCACAACTGATGTCTTCTTCTTTCTATTGGCTGTATCTTAAAACTTACAGCAGACTGACTCCTGCTGGCTTCTCTGCCCTGTCCTCTCTTTTCCTGCTTTGTTTTTCAGACTTAAGATAGCTTGTCGTGGTACTTGCTTTGCTGCTTGCCAACCTTGTGTTCTCATACATCAGGTGTCCTGATGAAATTTCAGAGGTTCATCTTTGATAACTCCACATTTGAATTACATGTTTTCTGTCCCATCCTGTACCTGATAGTAGGTGGGTTTCTGATTGAGAGGAACAGTTCCCTCCCCTTAGTTTACTACTGCATCTCATGCTTGGTTGGGTTAAGATTTAATAAGTGAGCTTATACGAACAACATGTTTGTCCCTAATACTTAGAGGGTGAAATTGCGAGCATCCTTCAGAGAATGTTTTGTATAGATTCCAACAAATCTAGTTGTTGCTCTGAAGTATAGTCATGTTTTACTAGTCTTTGAGAATGAACCATTTTGAAACCCCTTGTGTTCTACTTTTAATCACACAAGTTTTTTATTTTTGTGTCATAATTCTTGGTATTTTTTTCTTTCAATTCTTTCTAACTAGGTCAAAACCTTTCTTTTAATCATATGCCTTGTTACTTAAATAAACTTATTTGTTTAGTTTTCCTTTGTGATACTGGAGTGGCAAATATTTAGAAGGTACTCTTAAAATACACTCAGATGGCTTTTTAATGTCTACTTATATAACTTAAAAAGACACATGATAGTTATGTAAGGCAGAATTCCCAGACAATTATACTTCAGTGTGTTTTTCTAAAGTGTTTCTTCTGTTTCAATATTATTTTCAAATGAGGTAGAATACCAAGCATTGTGATTATTATTACCCATTTGATACTAGAAGGGGAAAGAAAGATCTGGCTGGTTATTTCATGAATCAGGATCTAGAGTTTGCCACCTAACTTCTTGTTAGGTGTGAGCCTGGCTAATTTTGGCATCAACATCTCAACAACATACAATAGATACTCTAATGAGTGTAGGTTTGGTGATGATATATACAGGTGATGTATAATCTTTACCAGAAGATAGTAATACAGCAAAATAACTTAAAATACTAAGTTTGTTCATTCTAGAGGTTCTAGAGAGGAGGCGATTTTGTTTTCTAAGGAGTACATGCTTTTAAACTTTTTTTAAGTAGGCAGGAAAATTGTGAGGCCATTGTGAATGAAGTTGGGATAATTAATACAAAAAAGGATACGAAAGAAAAATAGGTTTAGAAAAAGAGTTTTATTGTGTCTGACACTCTGAGGTAGAAAAGAACAAAAACCTCTTGTGTAGCTGGACTTAAATGGGTGAAATCTGACACCTTAAACAGAAGGGCAGCAATGTCTGTCAGTTTCTCCTGGTGATAAACTGGGAAGCAAAGATGATGCTGGGGTTATTGTCTCAAAATTTTTTTCTCCACACTTAGAGCAAATGTTACCTATATATGACTGCTGTTTTAGACAGCATGATGAAAATGTTTTTCCTTCCTATAGGGAGAACATATTTGCCACTCTCTGCTGAATGGTTAGGGACAAGAGTCCTTGCTCCTAAAATTGTTCTCCTTGGGGTAATTGCACACACAGCAATCCAATTCATATGAAGATCTATCTCCATAGTTTCCTCTGACTTGTTCACTGTAGTCTCCCCGTGGCAATAGTACCCTGAAAACTCAAGTTTGCTTCTGAAACCAGAACATTTAATTTCTGGAGTTAAATGTGCTGCTACTTGTGATGGTTTTTCAGAACCATGAAAAGAAAACTGTAAATTAATATTGAGTAAATCAACTGAACAAAAAATCCTGCTTTTATTTTATGTTATTGGGTGTTATTCTGACAGAAGAACCAGATTACGTTTAAGGGTTTTTTCCCCCCCATAATAAACTCCTTTGACAGGTGTCTGCTTTGGCCATAGCCAGTGGAAATGGCTTACTACTTAAAGGAGGGAAAGAGGCAGCACATAGCAATCAAATCCTTCATCGTCTAACACAAGAAGCACTCTCTATTCATGGAGTCAGAGATGCAGTGCAACTGGTAAGTGCCTAGAGTTAAATCAACTATTTCTTTGCTATGGTATGTATAAAAAGTGTGGACAAAACTCGAGAGTTCAAACTGTTAACCCTTTGTATTGCAACTACCACAGGTGAACACAAGAGAAGAAGTAGAAGATCTCTGCCGTTTGGATAAGCTAATAGATCTCATCATTCCACGTGGTTCATCACAGCTAGTCAGAAATATCCAAAAAGCTGCTAAGGGAATCCCAGTGATGGGACACAGTGAAGGGATCTGTCATGTCTATGTTGACACGGATGCCAGTGTTGAGAAGGTCACACGAATAAGTAAGCGGTGGGAGGGTGACTTGAATCTCATGGGTATAATTGAACTTTGGAGTATGAATGTAGTTATGGTAATTTATAAATTATATAATATTCAAAATCTTTGTTGTAAATGTTATATAACCAATTATCTACTCTTAAACCTCAGTCAGAGACTCGAAGTGTGAATATCCTGCTGCCTGTAATGCTCTGGAAACTCTCTTAATTCATCGAGACTTGCTGAGAACCCCGTTGTTTGATCAGATCATAGACATGTTGAGAGTAGAACAGGTTAGTCATTCATTCATACTTGTGTTTTCTTTTGTGGTTTTTATCTGTTTTTTTTCTGAAACTTTAGAAGCATTTGGTCTGACTGGTGTAGAGCTGTTTACACAGCATAGTATTTTAGTTCCCCATATGTGTCTTTGTACACGTCAGTGAACTTTGCTTCTCCACACAGCATCAAGTGTTTCTGTAGAAATTATCTGAAAACAGCTTATTCAGGACAGCTAGAGGCTATAGCAAAAATAATCTTCTGCCATAAAAGCATATACACAACCCTTTCTCTACCCTTTCAAATTCAACCAAATGCAAAGCCTCATCTTCCTGAATCTATTAATTTGGCTTCTTACCCAAGTGAATTCCCTTTTTTATCCTTTCTGAATTTGCTTCATACATGGGTTTTAAAAATTTTCTCTTGCATGCCCTTTATTCCCGCCCGTTTCCCCTCCTGGTATGTCATAGGTTATCAAAAGGCCGGTGTGCTAATTAGTTGTCTAGACACAGGCAATGTCTTTTCAGTAAAGGTAGCTGAGATGCATCAGGAAGAAATGAACTGCACACGGATCAAGGGTTTTCGCACAGTGCTGTGTATTTGACAAATAGAGTGCACAGGCAGTGATTAATGCAGCATAGAGAGGTCATACGTTTTGATGATATTAAAAGGGTTATAGTAAAAGAAGCTGATAAGTAGTCAAGGAACAGGTTCTCAATGTTTGGGGCTTTTTGATGTCTTATTTAGTTGTTTCTTGGGAAGGGTAGTGTGCAGGGTATATGTTTGTATTTTGGATGGCAGGAATATGAATACTAGTGCATTTCCACCACTAACCCTAACCCATCTCCTTATACAGTGGGGAGGATATTGCCTCTGTCTAATCTGACCTGACAATGAGAAACATGCAAATATTGGGCAGGATTATGCAATTAAAGTAATTTATAGTTGCACAAGAAAATGCTGGTTTACAGATATCATCTTAAAAGCCTTCACATTTAGTAGACTTATGCCCTATTTCCCATTTATGCTTGTCTTGTCAAAATTTCTTGTGTTTCATTTGCATGGAATTTCTGTGTTGTATCTGTTCTAAATTATCTCTCACTTTTTAGGTGCTTTGGCCGAGGTTGATAATGTGTTAAAATCTTCTTTATAACAAATGAAAAATATCTATGTGAGTTTTTTGGTTTTGAGCCCAGTAACTCTTTTGTGTCTGTGATGTGCTTCAGAGAGAGTTGGTATCAATTTATAAAGTAAAAGGATAAAAGTCATCCAAGATCTTAAAACTTCTGTAGGTGCAAACTTGGAAGCATTCCTTTAATTATTCGTTGCATGGCAGTTGCTGTCTTAAAACAAAGGCTGGCACAAGTGTTTTAGTTGTTTCTCTAGTAGTACTGGCTAGGACTGTACTGACCTTTTCTGCCTAGTGACTAAGTGATGCAATTGCTTTAAATAATTTTAAATGGGTCCTGAATTACGAGCTTATCATGGTAGGTAGCCTACCAGCTGTCAGTAGCTAATTTCACCTATGTGCCAAGTTTCCCAAAGTATAAGTGTACTTTTCTTACACTGCCTGCATGTTGAGGATTAACTCCACTCATTGGCTAAGCACCATCCAGCTACCTGCTTACTCTCCCCTGTTCCAAGTGGTATGGACAGGAGGAGAAAATTAGAGCAAAAGCAGGAACCTTGTTGACTGAAAGATAGCTTGATAAGTCAAGGAAAGAGAAACAAGAAGGGGGACAAAAAGGAGGAAACAATCCAGTAAAAAAGTAAACCCCAAAACAAAACTAAAAACCCACCAGTCCCCCCAAAACACCCACAAAGGCAAAGCTAATGGCTTGTTGTTTGCCACAAAAAAAGTCAATGCCTAGTCAGTCTCTTGAGCAATGGCTGCCTGTGGATGATACAATTCCTCCGAAGCCATCTTCCCCTGGCCCCTGGAACTTGCTATAATAGATAAGGTTTCCTAGATACCAAGGCCGAGACCAAGGCCGAGCCAAATTCCTTAAGAATTTGGTCACACTCTAACACTTTGTAAGATAACTGATTAGAAATTGGTTTGTATAATTGATCAGTTCACCTTTAGAACTTCTCACTTAGATTGGAGGCTGTTTTTTGTATAAACCTTTTATTGGCTGTAGTTTGAATCCTCCTTAAACCTATAAATATGACTGTCTGTCCTTTGTTTCCGAGAGACGCTGCTTGACCACCTTTCACATGAAATAAAGATTCTTGCGGAACGCGTCAAGCAAGGCTCTGATCTTTCTCTGCTGACTGTGAGCTCCTGAGACATGGCTGATCCGTATTAGCACTCTCAGGTCCTGGTAAAACAGCTACCAGGGACAAAAAGAAAACTTACCTTCTTCAAAAACCCCCTCTCCTCAGTTTGTACTGCTGCACATGACATTATACGGCATGGAACACCCCTTTAGTCAGTTCTGGTCAGCTGTTGCCTATGTCCCCTTCCAACTTCCCGCACAATCCCAGTCTCCTTGCTAGGCACACAGAGATGGAGCAGGGGGGAAGAGAGAATCTTATACTGTGCAAGCTCTGTTCAGCAGCAGCCAAAACATTGGTGTGTTTTTAACACTGTTTTAGTCAAAAGTTCAAAACATAGCACCACAAGGACTGCTATCCATCCCATATTGAGTACAAGAAGCTACACTTTCACCTGAAAGGCTCTGGTATGGTCAGTAGCCACAAGCAAGATGTTTCTGGTGTTGCAGGTGAAGATTCATGCTGGCCCAAAGTTTGCATCTTACTTGACATTCAGTCCTTCAGAAGTGAAATCTCTGCGCACAGAATATGGGGACCTGGAGTGCTGCATTGAGGTGGTGGACAGCGTTCAAGAGGCTGTTGAACATATCCACAAGTATGGAAGTTCCCATACAGATGTTATTATCACAGAGAATGGTTAGTGACCAGGCTCCTTTAAGCTGCTGTTTTGGTTTGACTGCTAATTCCTGTTGTTGGTGCAACATTGTAGTAGTTTGTCTCTTGGGTCTGTGCTAGTTCAAAACCTTACTAGAGCTGTGCCAAGACAGAGGTTGACTCTCCAACCAAACCAAGCCCAGAACTTCTGAGAATCAGCTGCAGTTAAGGACATGTTGATCTGTGGCTGGCCAGTGTGAGTCAGTTAGGCTTCTGTTTCTCTACTTCTTGCTGAGCTTAAATGCATGCCACTAAAAGGCATGCATTTGATACCATAACCACTGCCACACGACCTGGTGAACTTGTGATTTATACTGGAAATAGAGTTGCTCTTGAATGTCTGTCTTGTTGCTAAGGGCTACTGACCTCCAAGTTCCCACACTTGCATGTGGCATTTCTCCATCGTAGTTCTCAAATATTTCCTGCAACAGCAATTGAGTTTAGGATTTCTCAATATTTGGAACAATTCCGTGTTTGAGACTAGTGGAGACCTGACTGTAGCTTAACTGTTTGAATGAAAAATGCTGTTTGGGGCAACTGTTCTTTCCCCTTGGTCATGGAACTAAATCTCTCTTTGACTAAACTGAATAGAGTTGGAATTAGACATCTTTTTGCTTTTTCTAATCTTTGCGAGTTTCTTGTAAGATTTGCAATTGTGTCTACTTGATAAGCGTGCTAGGAGGAAGGTGAGGATGAGTGTGGCTTAGCCCAGGCTGTTTAAGTACTGTCTGATAAGATTGCATTTGAAAGTTGTATTGTTATGTATGTTCACTGTTTTATGCTATGTTTATTGGAATACGTGATCTGTCTGTATGTAATAGATTTTATTTTTGTCTCTGCTTCTTTTGCAGAGAAAACAGCAGAGTTCTTCCTCCAGCACGTGGACAGTGCTTGTGTTTTCTGGAATGCCAGTACCCGATTCTCTGATGGCTATAGGTTTGGACTTGGTAAGAGGGAAGATATTGCAGGGTTGCAGAATTTTCTGGTGTGTGAAAAATGTGGCAGTATGAACCCTGAAAGATAGGATTCGTCTCTTACGTTACTGTCTAATAAAAGGTTTTCAGGAAAGGTACTGTATGAAAAGTTGAAGCCTAGAAATTTCATCCACACAAAGATGTTTTGGATCCTTTGAAGCTTTATTCAATTGCAGTAAAGTATGCTGGATGCATATAGTGATAGAACAATGCGATATAGGATGTGAAACTGCTGAACATCTTTTCTTTTGTTTCACATTCTAATGATGCTGGAAAGAATGTGATACTTTAGTCCTGCTGGGCAGATTGAGATGCTGTCCAGTGTGCAGAGTTAAGGAATGAAGGGCAGGAGCCAAACTGAGTATCAACTGATTCAATAAACAGGTGCACCTACTGTGAATTGCAGAAGACAAGGGAAACATTTCTTGATGAGGTAGAAGATCAGAAGTCTGCACTATGTGCTATTACTGTGTCAGCTGGAACAGTGTTCCGTGTGACTAAAAAATTCCAGTTGTCTTCCAGTATCTCCTTAATGTGATGAAAAAGGACATAAGATCATAATCTTTACTAGTTTATTTTTTTCTTTTTTAAGTATTATGCCCTTAGATTAGTCTAAATGCAATGTAAGAGATACTTCTCTCTTTATTGCATGTTTCTTTCTGAAAGTAACTGTAGCAACCAGAAGTATAAACATTACAATTTATAATGTAATAGTTAATCTCCTTGAGCTTCTCTATCAGGTAAATGGAAATGGTATTTGGAAAGGAGCAGAGATTGACAGGTCTCTGAAAGGCAGGCAGCTTTTTAACTTAGAGGTGCAAAAGCATTTAGTATGATGTGAACACCATCAGAAGATTAACTACCTTTATCTTGGGTGTTTCCTACAGGTGCTGAAGTGGGAATTAGTACGTCGCGTATCCATGCACGTGGACCAGTAGGAATTGAAGGACTCTTAACTACGAAGTGGTTACTGAGGGGGGACAATCATGTTGTTTCTGACTTTTCAGAGCATGGGAGCATGAAGTATCTTCATGAAAGCCTCCCGCTCCCACAGAGAAATGCCAACTAAAAACGCTGGGGAGAAAACCCAGGGGTATAATTATTTCCTGAAGATATTCAGGATGATCTCTGGTGAAGGAGTTTATTTTTCATCTTCAGAAACGTTGTCCTTGGTCATTTTGCAGTGCAATGAATTCAAAATGATCCCATTAATGAGAAATTCCCTCCCACCCTTTCAGTTTCCTTAAGCTGTATCTGCAAATTGACCTCACCTCTCACAAAGACAGATTTTTTTCAAATCATACAGGTAACATAAGGAAGGATTTCAATATTGACTACATTCCTTTTTTTTCCCAGTGCTCCCTGTAGCAAGTGCTTGGTGGTGGATGTACCTTAATTTTTTTTTCCTAAGTTTTGTTTTAGTCAAGTTTATCTGTTCTGGAGAACAGACTCAGTAGTTTTGGTTTTGGGGTTTTTTTCCCTTCAGTCTTAGGATCATGGCATCTTTTGAGGGCCAGAAAGCTTTATGCTTAATTTCTTTGTATTTGATCATTCTTGAGATAGGGGGACAGATGTTCCGACTGTATAGTAAGCTTTTGACCAAGACACCTTTTATATCTAATTCTTTGTATTGTTGACTATTTTAGATAAATAGTTGTCTGCTACGTAAATTTTGTTACTTATTTGTATCAAAGGTTTATTTTTCTTCGGTTTTCTATAAAACTTACTCCAACAGCACTTCAATGATGGCTTGTCGAGAATGGGGCTCTCCATCTGCACTAACACTTCCCGTGGTGCACTGAACCCCACCGCACGGCTGGCGGCCAGAGCTCCCCGCCAGCTGCAGGAGCTCTCGGTTCGGCGCCGCCGGGGCGGTCCTGGTGTGCCACCGCTCCGTCAGAGCGCTGTTTCCTTTCCTGCCCGCTGCTCTCCGCTGCTGTCCTGGCACAGGTGGTGGACACGCTGTGCTTGGGATGCAATGCTGCTGCACCCCTTTCTTGGTCACGGGCATCACGATGGGGCGTGGGGTGTCTCCCCTCTGAGCAGATGCCGAGGGCCAGTGGACATGGGTGAGGCAAGTGAGATGCCTCAGTAGGTGTGGATGGCTCCTGTTTGCTGAAGGTGGCACTGCAGTGAAGCTCAGATCAGCATGAGGAGAGGTCACAACACAGAGGCTGCGAGGGGGGCTTTGACTGGTTGTGGGGGCCATGGTGCTGTCGCAGCTACGGGCAGTGTGTGCAGTCAGCCCTGGGTGCACGGGCACCAGGCGGGCCCCAGAGCAGGGTGGTGATACTGAAACTCGCCTGCTTTGGCTTGCTGGAGAGTAGCAAGGAAGATGGCTTCAGAACCTTGTTCCTCCGAAGTGAAGGAAGGTTGCTGAGGGGGGATAGGTCTCTTGGGGAGAGGCACAAAATTGGAAATTACAAGGAGGGCTGTAAAGTCACTGTAGGGGAGAGCTGTTCAGAGGCAGTTCCCTTGGAGCAGGTGAAGGGAACAGGTTAGTTCTCAGCACAGTGTTAGGACTGTGCCCGGGAAGGCAATTCCAGCATGTGCCTGTGTTGTGTGAACTCTGTTACAGTCTGTCTTCTGCATTGTACACCGTACCTTCCTTGGGTCTTGATGTCTCCATAACTCTTAGTGATCATTAGGCACCTTGGTAGCCCTCCCACGAGTCTCTATGCATTTCCACATCAGTATAGTGCCTATCGAGCCTTTCTTGTGTTGTAATTCCAGTTTAAGATACGGATCTGTCTGGCGTCTGTCATATTGTAGATGGTTCTGAGTGGTGAGCTGGGTGGCACCTTCAGTTCCACTTTTGAGTTCTCCTTTGACGCAGATGTCTCTGGGGACTGAATTCCCATGTGTGTAACAGTCTTTTGTCTTAAAGCTTGGCTTCTTGCTCTCTTTTGTCTTAAAGCTTGGCTTCTTGCTCATTGATCATTCTGGTTTTGATGGCTGACGGCTGCAGCAGTCACCACTTTCTGGGGCTGCTGTAGAATACCTGCACTGTCATGGCACTGTTGGACCTCTCTGCTGGTGGGTGCCACATTTCCTTGGGAAGTCATTGTCGCTCATGCGCTTATCGCATCTCACAGTCACGGTGCTTGCGGTGTTGGGTGTCCATGTCACAGCTCGAGCTGCCCTGCCCCAGTTGTAGCAATACTAAAGACAGGGTAGCACAGCCTCAGGGTGGTGTGGTAGTACGTTGATCTGTCTAGATACTTTTGGCAAAGATCATACACTTCATCTCTGGGCTGTAGACAGCTGGCACAGTTATCTTCATTGTCTTTTGAGGGCACCAGTCTGGCCTTCTGTGAGCAGTAATTTGTGTAGTAGTGGAGTGTAGGTCTTGAATGTGCCTTGGCTTTTACAGGTGGGGCTCAATATCTGGGTTCTTCGAGCTGTGTTAGTGTAAAAAAAGCTAGAACTGGAAAAAGTCAATATTTGATAGACCTTTACATGTCATGGATTTCAAAAACAAAATGTGAATTTGAATGCTCAAGCATTTTTAATGAATTTTTAAAGCCTACAGGCTTTTAGATAAGGTAGAAACTCTACTTTTAAATATACATTTGCCTGATGAATTCCTTGATCAAAGTCTGGAATTTTGTTTTTCAAGGTTTGGAAAAAAGTTACTATAAAAAGTCTAACAGAAGAGGCTTGGTATTGAGTGTGAGGGAATGAGAGCACTGATGAGGTTTTATTTAACTGTAAAGGTTAACCAAAAATTTTAAAGTAATTATTGTTTTTTTCATTATGGTTTCCTTTGCAAGTACACTTCTTTTCACCCAGGAAAACGTTATTTAGTGTTAGATAAAAAGCTGGTATTTTTACATGTTCTGTAAACAAAATGGAATCGTCTTCAGAATTTCTAGTCTTTTACAGCCTGGCAGTCAATACGTGGGTGATATTGCATAGCAGTGAACATTTCACTTTAGATTAAAATCCTGTTAATATTATTGGAGTTCTCTGATGGAAGTTTGGTCAGTGCAACTTTTTAAGTCAGCTGTGCTTTCTAAAGATCTTTTAAATTATAGGTTAAAAAAGATGTGAGTGTATGGAGTGTTTTGTAAGGTGTATTTAGTGCCAGAGACAAAATTGTGCCTAGTCAAAATGTAAATTGAAACATTTTAGTGGTGTTTGTTACATGATGCTAATATACAAAGCAGTGTTAGTGTTCTAAAACAGCCTTACAAGCACGTGTTTAAGACAACTACAGAGGTAAACAAACTTCGTGATTATTTCGGGGATCTTTTGGTATCCAAACTCCTGAGCAGGGAGAAAACACTGCTGAAGTGTCACCTAAAACAGTCTGAATGGTGAAGAATTGATGCGGGTTAAATAAGGTTTAAATGCAGTACTCCTGCTTTAAAGAGAGGAGCACTTTCCTTGCGTCCTAGGGCCCTTGCGTATTTATAAAGAAAGCCATTGCAGGGCCAGCAGCTCTATATACTGTTGTATCATTTACAGCTGCAGCTCGACAACTTTTACCGGCAGGGCCCATCTGGGACTCTGCTTGCTTAACCCCGTGCGGGCGCCCCGACTGTCGGGCCCGGGCGCGGCCATTGCCGGCGGCGGGCGGGGGCCGGTGCTGAGGGGGGCCATGCTGAGGGGGGGCCATGCTGGGGGGGGGCCATGCTGAGGGGGGGCGGTGCTGGGGGGGGGGGTCCATGCTGAGGGGGAAGCCATGCTGAGGGGGGGCGATGCTGAGGGGGGGGCGGTGCTGAGGGGGGGGCCATGCTGAGGGGGGGGCGGTGCTGGGGGGGGCCGTGCTGAGGGGGGGGCCGTGCTGAGGGGGGGCGATGCTGAGGGGGGCCGTGCTGGGGGGGGGCCATGCTGAGGGGGGGGCCATGCTGAGGGGGGGCGATGCTGAGGGGGCGGTGCTGGGGGGGGGCCATGCTGAGGGGGAAGCCATGCTGAGGGGGGGCCATGCTGAGGGGGGCCATGCTGAGGGGGGGCGGTGCTGAGGGGGCGGTGCTGAGGGGGAAGCCATGCTGAGGGGGGGCGATGCTGAGGGGGCGGTGCTGGGGGGGCGCCATGCTGAGGGGGGCCGTGCTGAGGGGGGGCCATGCTGAGGGGGGGCGATGCTGAGGGGGCGGTGCTGGGGGGGGCCGTGCTGAGGGGGGGCCATGCTGAGGGGGGGCGATGCTGAGGGGGGCGGTGCTGGGGGGGGGCCATGCTGAGGGGGGGCCATGCTGAGGGGGGCCATGCTGAGGGGGGGCGGTGCTGAGGGGGGGCGATGCTGAGGGGGCGGTGCTGGGGGGGGGCCATGCTGAGGGGGGCCGTGCTGAGGGGGGGGCGGTGCTGGGGGGGGGGCGATGCTGAAGCGGGGTGGGGCCGCTGCTGGGGCTGTGGTGCTGGGGGGGCGGTGCTGAGGGGGGCCGTGCTGAGGGGGGGGCGGTGCTGAGGGGGGGCCGTGCTGAGGGGGGCCCATGCTGAGGGTGGGCGGTGCTGGGGGTGTGATGCTGACGGGGGGGCGGTGGTGGGGGGGGCCATGCTGAGGGGTCGCGCCATGGCGGGCACGGGCGGGCGAGTGGCCACCTCGGAGTCTTACACAGGCCACTGCTCTTCCACGCCCGGTGTGAGCGGGCGGGCGGAGCAGACGCCCCGCTACACCCTGGGGCTTCTGCAGACGCCGCACAGCTCGGAGAGCGCCGGGGCTGGCTGCAGCGGGGAAGGCCTTGCAGCCAGCCGGGCTGCCGGGACCAGCGCAGTGAAGCCGGTGGTTTCCGAAAGGGGAGGTACGCTCTTTGCCCGAGCCTTTCTCTGTTTTGTTATCCTCGTGCTGTCTTTGCTCGCGTCGGGTTCCGAAAGAGCTGCTAAAAGCGGTGCTTGCTGAGACGGGGCGGCAGCGACTAACTCATGGCGACCTTCTTCATGTAGCCGGCCAGAGCAATAGAAATCGTTCCTTGCACTTCTTTAATCTCTCTTATTTTCTTTAGATAGTAGTTGCTGGATTCTCTGATGGGGTCAGTAAATGTGTTTGAATTGCTGCACGGTGTTTGTTTTACGGAACAGAACCGAAACATTGGTTAGTTTGGGGTTTGTATTTGATTTATTGGTTGTTTTGGGAGATTTGTTGTAGTTTTTTAGTTTTGCTTTTATTTTTTTGCCTGATCTTTGAAATAGTTTTAAGTGCCTATCGGTCTCGATGTGGGGTAAGAATGTTGTGCTCCTACAATGCAGTACTGCTATTTGGCATCCTTTAGAAGAATCGACACCATCAAAGTCTGTGTCTTGACACGCAGCAAAAAAGAAAAAAAATGTGCTATTTTCAGACGAAAAGAAACTATGAAAAGAGTTGGAAATCATTTTAACTCTTTCTGCAATGAATTCTGATGCATAGATATCCCCATTATGTATAAATTAGAAATTAGGTAAAATGGGTTTGGGTAATATATTTGACTACTGAGGAATCCTAAAAAAACCCCGAACAGAATGCTAATTAGAATAGAGCATCACTGAAATGTTGAGTTTTAGAAATACCTCTATATGGTTTCGTTCATCTGGTCTTTAAAATTACTGTCTTCCCCTGTTACGCCAGATTTGGTCCCTTTTACAGGAAACCTCTTCTGTCAAAATTCTGACTGAACTTATGCCAAAGTCTAAGTGAACGCTATTTTAAAAAAACAGCAGTATGCATTGCAATGCTGATGTTTCCACTCGTAAAAAAGTCCCCAACCGAAGAGTTTGAGCTAGTATTTTTATCACTTGTCACAGTTTTAAGATTAAAAAAAACTCTCAACCAAACACAAAGTCCCACCTCACCCTCCAAAAACCCAAACAAACTCCAGAACCCCAGTACTGTAGATATTTTTGTAGCAACCAAAAGTCATGCAGTTAATTGATCATCTAAAAACAATACTTAAGTATTTTGTCTTGTGTGTCAGTTTTTAATGTACTGTAAGAAACAGAAACATTTGTGTTTGCATGTTTTATAACACCTGGAGATTTTTGAGTGGATCTGCTGTTTATGTTTTTATTCATGTTTTTAATCTTAAAAGCAGTTAACTAAATAAAGGATGTCTTCAGTCATCTCAAGAGAATTAAAAACAATTAAATTACTTTAATAATTTATTGGAGCATAAAAGTTTTCTGAGACAAAGATATTTTGCAGGACTTAAAAACATAGGTAGATCATAAATACATGTGTAAAAGAGGCTGCTATTAATAAATACATCACAGATTATGATACGATTTCTGAGACTTGATCCCCATAAGGATGGAAAGGGTTATCCTTCCCAAGTGGTTCTTTGTTTTCTTTTATTGTCCTGTTTTTTAAAAGGAATGATCAACTTTTAAAAAAAGGTTTTCATAAACACGTGTGCAGTTTTAGGTAATGATTTTTCGAATGATGAGCAAATATGAGATAAAGTTGATTTATAGCATTCTTTCATAAATCTAGAATTCATTAGAATATGAAATGATCCTTAGTAAAGTGATTTCTGTTGTACTATTTTAGTTCAACAATGTAAATAATTTTTTTTTTTTTGTTGGCACTGCACATAGTGTCATTGTAGGACATAATCATATTAACGCAAGCTTGCTTTCAAAGCAGTCTGATTTTTATTTCATTTTATACTCTGGAGAGTTTTCATAGAATGGCATTTTGTTTGGATATATCTATTTCTGCTAACAAAAAATGAAGTTTTGTAAGCTGTTTTTTGTTTATTGTTTTCTGAATAAAAAGTTGTTGTGGCTGTTTTAATAATTTACTTATTTTTCTCTCTCCTCAGAATCCTATTTTGGGGACAAAAGTTCTTGTGTAGAAAATGCGAACACATTGAATCTCACTAGTTCTTCTTCCATGCGAGGCCTGAATAGTACATGTGTAGGAAAAACACCTCTCTCTTCTGGTAGATCTGGTTGCAGAAGCCATACCCCTCTTATGGGATATTCAGGTATGATTAATAACTCTAAGAGGAAACAGTCCAACTTGATTTTCTGATGTTATTTTATTAAACAGTTGAATTTTTAATGTGATATGTTAAGATATTGAAATAAACTCAAAACACAGTGTGTTTTGTACCACAGAGGATGCTGCCAAGGAACAATACATCAACAAAAACCATCCAGCTTCACGTATTGTGAAGATGTTTTGGTATTGCATCCTCTTGCTACTTACTTTGCGTTCATGTATGGATTATCAGTGTAGTTAGAATTCAGACTTTTTTCAAATTGTCCAAAATCAAATTCTCTTTGTGGACATATAGTGTGATCACTAAGGACACTTACACAGTAACTGATGTTTCTTGATTTTGCAGTGCTTCATATGAGCAAAATGGTGTTAGAGGGTAATGATGCTTTGTGCCATGTTACATGTATCATATGTGCTCTGGCAATGCAAAAGTAATGGGATTTAAAGTAAATTCTTTCACAGTCTGACTAATCATTATCAATTCAGTTTTTAGTGTTCTTAAAGACTGAACTGATAATGATTCTTTCATGCATGTGTATATTTGTTTATCCTTTCTCTATGGTTTGTGATGCTCCTTCATCAATCTTTCATTGTTCTGCATTGAATGTAACTGAATATATCCAACTGTTTTCCAGTTACATCCTCCTCTGCAGTTTCTGCTCATACTGTTGCGTCGGTTATTGTAGCTGTAGTAGAAGGAAGAGGCCTTGCCAGAGGTGAAGTAGGAATGGCCAGTATAGATTTAAAAAATCCTGAGATGATATTATCACAATTTGCAGACAATACAACTTATGCCAAGGTACTTCTGGGCTAATTGTTGTGACTTACTTTCCTGAACAAAGCTTGTGACTAATGGGAAATTAAGTTTCTAGTTTGTGGGAGAGATTTCTCAAAAGTGGGAGTAACAAGTTCTAGAAAATGTGCAGTGTTGAAAAGACTTATCTGAGGCACAGTAAGGAAAATAGCAAAGAGGAAAGAATGTTTTTCAGAAGAAATACAGCCTTTCTGCAAAATACACTGTTGATGCCTCTTTTTGAAGAGCATTGGGCAATATATGGTAGTAGCAAGTAGTAGTTGCAAGTATCCTTCATCAGGCAAAAGTTCTGAGAACAGAGCTGCATAAATATTTATTTGTGTGTGTGATAGAGTAATTATAGTTCTGGCGTTGGTTGCATAAATATTCTGTCTCAGTTTGAAATGAAATTCACTCAATTTACAGCCAGCACTGCATATTCTACATAAATTTGGTGAGTAATCTCTGGTTTATGCAGCAACAGCATTAGTGAAACATCTTATTTCGTGGTGTTGTTGTAGTTATGCCTACTAGAAAAAATGACTTATAGCATCTTCACAATATTCAAAGAAACAAAAGCCCTGTTGGGACAGTAAGTAGCTCTGACTCAGTATATAAACCACCATCATATCTGTTTACTAAAGCAGGTGTTGCATAATGTTGTACAGTGTATATTTTACAACATGGTTGTACATTACAGTTGTTGTATAATGTGCAGTGTTGTATAATGGATTTCTTTATTTTGTTTTTAAGCATTAGTGCTTTTAAAGGCTGTTCTGGCCTTAACACACACACCTACGTATTGAACATCCTTTATAGCTGCATCACAGGCCGTGGTCAGATTGTTCATTGTTTACTGCCTTGCCATTATAAAAACTGGTGTTTTTATTTGTTTACATATGTTACTAATTTTCCATTTAGATTGCTGAGTTCTCTGTTCTGTTCTCATACCTGATAGTGCATTCACCATCCAGTCACAAAAAGAGAGATGCTAGTGTACAGCTACTTTTTCCCTAATGCAAGAAATGTCCTAACAACCTCATTTCTTGCCTTAATCTCTTCCACCTTTAACAATGTGTGAGAAAATTCCTGTTGTCAGAGGTCTATGTCTGTGGAGGAGACAGAGGAGTCCTGTACCGTTTATTCTTGATCAAAGGGAGAGACCATGGGGGATTTCCCCCGGGGTCTCTCAGAATGTTGGAGGACTGCAGCCTCCTTTTTATGCTAATCTCCCTGGCTGCAGAATCTTCACCATTCCATGTTGGTTGAGATACTTGGGGGAGGTACAGACTTTCTGATCTGCCTGCTAAACGCACCCCTTAATGTGCTCTCCCCTGTATAACATGATACATGAGCATTAAAATTAGCTTCAAACCCACCCTGGGTGGCGGAGTTAATATTCATAACCCTATGAAGTCTTTGTTCTTCTCGATGTTCAGGAGTTGAGCGTAACCTTGGCTAAGTTGCAGTCCGTGTCAGTTAGTAACATTTTTTGAAATTGATGGTTTGTCCCGTTACTTCCTTCTCTGCAAGTCTCTGGCCCTATCTGCAAGCAGATTCACACAATCTGTTTGTAAAGACACGTTCATCTTATTCCTTTCAACAATTCCGTCTTATCTGCTGATCAGCTTTTTTCTTACACTCTCAGAATCCATCCTTTGCCTAGTGATTGTTATCCAACCTACTATATTTTCTCTTTCCTGTGCTTGCTTTTGTTTTTTAATGTTCTGCAGATAAATTCAGGAAACTTGTTTTCTTTATGTTCTTGGACATTTGCTGAAATGTGATGCCACTGGAAAAAAACTTCTAGTGGTTAGCAGATATGAAGGGCAGTGACAACCCTCCCACTCCATTTGCCCTTAGATTTTTAATTTTGTGTATTTTTTATGCTTGTTTACATTTTAATTGGGACATCATCTGTCCCTTCTTGCACAACTTCTAAGCAGTTAAACTATAGTCTGTTTTTTCATGTTTCCCCATTGAGAACTTGTGAATGCTGGTATAAATGAGCATAAAGGCGCAATGTTGTTTGTACTTTCTTACACAGTAGAAGAGCATATAGTCTGCTAATAAGCCCTACAGGGCATGTGCATAACGTGAAGCTGGTGAAATTTTTAGCCATGTTAATACTGAGATAAATGTTACTAAAGGAGGTTAAAACAAAGTAAAAAACTAGTCTCAATCAAAAGATTGGTCATATTCAGACATGTTGCATTTCTTCATCATCCAGAGCACCATTAATCTTCTGCTGCAAGCCCAGAAAGCTGCCATCTGTTGAAATAAGTCCTTCTCGTCCATCATAGCCGTGGAATATAGTTTTGGGTATTTATCTCTTACTTCAAGGGCAGACATGATTCCATATTCAAATCTGTTTGATTTGAACAGGAGATAAACTCTGAATTTTGTTTGTTTCTTTTTATTTTAGTTTTGTGTGTATTTAGATACATATGAATTTGACTCATTATTGTAGAATTTAGCAGAAAATTTGGAACTCAAACTGATTCTAAAATACAACGGTTCTGTATTTTGTTATTGCTGTTCATTATTGCTAAAATATTTTAGATTGTATGGGTTTTTAATTGAACTATTTTGAATTTTTTGTTCAGGTTATTACTAAACTCAAGATTTTAACACCACTAGAAATAATAATGTCAAACACTGCTTGTGATGCAGGGAATACAACAAAATTGTTCAGTCTGGTAACAGAGCATTTCAAGGTAAGGTTTAAATTTCATTCAGTGTTTTGGAGTTCTTGTTGATCACTTGTATGCTGGTTGATTTGAGAGTTTTACACAACTTTTAAAATCTCGAGTGCAGACAGATTTTGTTTTCTATGATATTCAGGTCTAATTTTAGAATGGTAGTGAATAAACGAAATGCAACTCCCATGCTGCTACTTCCAGTACTGACCATTACAGAGATAGGTATATTGCTGATGAAAGCTGAAAGGTTTGAATTTGTGGCATTGTGTAATTTGAGTAATAGTGAACCTAGGAAAGATAGAGAAATTAAAAAATCAAGCATTCTTCTTTGCTTCTCCCTTGTTCTCTCAGCCTGGTGAATCAATGGGACTGATATATCATAGAATATGAAAAAGAGCACTGTTAGGGTAAAAGAGGATGAGATGTACTAGTATAAGTAATTTATGAGTATTAAAACCTCAGAACCTTTAAAGAAACTATTAATTGTTACCTGAATTACTTCATGCCTACAGAGCTGATGACCTCTTCCTGAGTGCTCTTCTACCTGCTGACCTCTCTCTTCTTTTTCTCACGTGTGCATCAAATCACTTGTGCATCACACACTTTCAGTGATAATGACCTGCCTGTGCTAGTAAGCTGGAATGAATACTTCTGTGAGGACAGGTCGCACAATCAGTCGATAGATTTCTTAGAAACATGTATCACTAGAAAAATATAGAAGTCTCTCTGATGTAACTTTTAAAAGTATTTGCTTTTATCCCCATCTTCACAGAATGTGACGTTTACAACTGTCCAGAGAAAATACTTCAATGAAACGAAGGGTTTGGAGTACATTGAACAACTGTGCGCATCTGAATTTAGCACCATATTCATGGAAGTCCAGTCAAAGTATGTTTAAACAAGGAAAAGCATACTATGTCCAAATAAGTTTTTAACAAAATCATTTTATGTACTCATTATATGTCCTTGTCATGTTGCAAAAATTAGAAAATCATAAAGGGGCTGTCTTTTTATTTTGCCCTCCAGTGTTTCTGATAGATCTAGAAATGTAAATAGAAAGCCTGTTACAGGGTGTTTTTTCAAGTTTTCACACTTCATCTTTTTCATTCTTTCCTTAAAGATACCTTTCAGGAGCTATGATTGCCTTTCTTACTGGCCTCAGCAAGCATTTTCTATGTATCAACAGTTTTAAGTGTTCATACTTTGGTGACCAGTCTTCAAGTCACATGTGTCTATTGTAATGTATATGTTCACGATACCAACAACACAGTATGGGCTGTACAGTGTACAGAGACTCAAACATTTATGAATATTTGATCAGCGTGAATATATGTTCACTAGACATGGCTTTGCACATATTTGAAATATACTGCTTTTTCAGTGCTGTCAGTCACAGGAGTTTTGTCAAGCCACAAAGCGGCTAGTGTGAATGTTATTGCTGGTATTTCGATAGCAGTATTCAACATTCATAAAAGATTTTTTTTTTTCCAAGGTATTACTGTCTTGCAGCTGCTGCAGCTTTACTAAAATATGTTGAATTTATTCAAAATGCCGTTTATGCTCCTAAATCACTCAAGGTGCGTTTCCAGGGGAGTGAGAAAACAGCTATGATAGATTCATCATCAGCACAAAATCTTGAACTAGTAATTAATAACAGAGATTCTCGGTAAGAATATTTTTTCCAAGTTATGTTTTGATAAAGATGGATTTTGCTGAGTTTCCTTGAAATTTGTGTCAAAGAGCTGACCACTACATTTATTTCTGTATGAGGGAACATGCATACCATTCAGAGATTCTAAAAAATATTTTGACAGAGAGATATGTTACAATTCAGCACGAAATTTCTAGCGCAGGAAATCCTGAAGTGAATTGTTGAAAGAGATTATGCATAATCATCTTTACATTGATGTGTATGGTTTATTCAGACTTTCAAATTTAATTTATGCAAAATTTGACAGACTATGAAATGCAGAAATACTGCCTCTTTCAAGTTTCTTATGTTGGATTAAACCGCCTACATTTTACTCATTTTACCCAAGAGACATGCTTCAGTCTTGAAAGGTGGTTTTGTTTTCTTTTAGATCTAATAGTGGGAAAGAGAGTAAATGCTGTAATGATGGGAATGTGCAGTGTGGTACTTGATCACATGGTAGTTTTCCACATTGAGATCAATGCTTGGAGCACTTCCTTCATCGGAAGTTGGTTGCCTTGTAGGCAGAAGAAACTTCAAGGCTTGCCTTCTCCAGACTGTTCCACTTGTGGTTAGCAAGAGAAATACTTGGAACTTGTCTTTTGCTGCCTGCGGGGTTCTGAGATCCACCTCTGTGTAGATGTCCACCCTGATATAAAAAGGGGAGTTTGGACATTCCTGATTCTCCAAGTACTGTTCATAAGAGCTTTGTCTTTGGGGAGATACAGTAGAACCACAGAATGCCTTACGTAGGAAGGTACTTTTGGGGCAATATTTTTTGGAAAAAATATGTTTCTGTTCCTAATTCCACAGATGGTTTTGAGAGGAAGGTGGTTACAGGAGGAGCTGAGCAACAGTAAATAAACTGCTTGAAGTTTCTCTGCGCACTTTTTTAGCATTATTGATGCAGAATTTTTGCTGATCCATTGGCAAGTTTGAGTCAGCCAAACATACGTAATTTTTATTACCTAGATTTTAGCCCCAAAGCCTGGTTGCATATCTTTGTATTAGGTGTCAGCAAATAAAAGTGAATAGTACAGGCACACACCAGGAACACCCAAGTCAAATTTGTGTGCTAGTCTTAATTCTCTAGGGACTTGTCTCTCTTCATTTAACTGTACAGGGAAAGAAGTCCTCAGTTGCCTAAAGACAGGCACTGTGGATACTCTCCCAAATGCAGAGTTCCACTTAAGTTTTGCCACTTAAGGATTGCCTTGTATGGTAAATACACCCTTAATACAACTGGTTTAAATTTCAGGGTGTTTTTGCTCATTCTACCTACCTGCCTACCTGTCTTTGTGCTGTTTGTTTTGTGTACTTGTATAGGTTTCTTCCTATTCAAGTTCTTTTTTAAATCAAGATATTATTATGGCCCTGGTATTTCATGGGTCTTCTTCCAGCCGATAGCATAGAAGATTTCAGGTTTCTAAAACTGTTTAACTGTGTAGTAGGTGTAAATATTATAGGTGGCTTATTCTACAGGGATGCAATCACCCTTAAGCGTGAAACCCTGGGATATGTAACATGTCCAAACCATAAAGATGAAACTAATACTTAAAAATTATAAGCATATTATTTAGCTTCTGTATTGGCTGAAGTATGTTCTTTAGAAGAATAAAACCAAAAATTATTTCTCTTTTTGACTTCTAAGTCAATTGTAAATTATTTTCAGAAATGCATTTCAAGTAAATTGTTCTGATTAGTATTTGATCTCTGATGACAACTTGATAATTTGCCTCCTTGTGTAGGGTTTGTTCATTTTTAATTAGTTTAATTGAGTGGGAACAGGTGAACTTTACCACTGCAGTAGCAATGGAATACTACTACAAAATATGAATAAAATACTAAGTACAAATGTATTTCTATACTGATATAATTGAGGGCTAACATTATATTAAATTGCATTGAATTACCTAGCTTCCTAAACTGCTGTAGTTCATATAATATACGTGGCAAACAGGGAGATGCTGAGCGTACCAAAGTGTGCCTCAGATTTGTAGGATACTCGTGCCTGTAAATCTGTCCTGCTATCTCTGTTTTTTGGTGCATGTATTCTTCACGTCTGTTTTATTTTCAAAGGGATGGTCACACACTTCTTGGTGTTTTAAATTACACTAAAACTCCTGGTGGAAGTCGAAGACTTAGATCCAATATCCTGGAACCTCTAGTTGATGCTGAAACAATTAACACAAGACTGGACTGTGTTCAGGAATTACTCCAGGATGAGGAGCTCTTTTTTGGTCTTCAAGCAGGTAGTAGTTTATTTTGTAACACCTAATACTCTATTTATTTTTAAACAGTTTTTTTCTAATATAGGAAAGTATATAGTGTTACTCAGTATGTTTGAAAAGTATTTTTTAATGGTTTGTTAGGTGACATAGCGAACACTTAATTTTAAGTATTCTGTATTACCGTAGTGATACTTTTCTCAAGTATTTTGCTTAGAAAAGTTGAATTTGTCTGATCAAGTGTGTACAAGTCTGTGAGCCAATAGCTTTTTGAAAGAGTTGGAGTTTGTTTCTTTACTGCCATGGCTGGGTATGCATTATGTTTGCTCTATACAAGCATATGTAATGCATGCATGAAAAGGCAAACACACTACTTAAGTCATACTTGCATATAAATAATTTTTTTCCTGTTGCTTCGTAAAACATATGGTCCAGAGAAAGGTAAAATACAATACTAGAATTAGTCCACCTGAAACTGGATCATACAGTCTTCATCTGTGTCACAAGAGAAATACGACTCAATCTAAGAAAAGTTTTTTGAATTGACAGAAGTCTACCCATACAATAATCACTGCACACTTAGGTATAGTAAATCGTACGTATAGTTATTACAAAATAATTCAGATATTAGCTATTTTAAGCTAGTTTTTACCCTGTCAATAATTTGTGACAATGGAATGTAAGGAAAAGATTAGCATTAGTATGGTGCTAAGTAACTGTGTGCTTTCAGAGAAAATACTTCTTACAGTTTCAGTTTCATTTCTGATATGTCTACTTTCGTTTTACAGTTATCTCAAAATTCCTGGATACAGAGCAACTACTTTCAGTTTTGGTACAGATTCCAAAGCAGGATACAGTATGTTTCAAAGTACACCTTGGAAAATGAATTTATTTGTCTATAACATGCAATATATAAATGTGATATCTATAATTCATCTTAGTTTATGCAAATGTACTTGCAGAAATGTTTACTCTTTCATCTCTCCCCACCTTTATTCTTGATAAGTGTACATTTTACTCAACTGTACTCAGATGAGAGGAATGTGTTTCACATCAGCATAAAAGGAAAAAGCATTTAGTGACTTACAGTCCTAGTGACTGTTATATTTAAAAGCAAGATTGGTTTTTCATCAGACCTTGTCTCACATATCAGTCTGTGTGTTAACACATGTATAACAAATATCCAAATGGAATAAATATATGTAGTTTACCAGTGAATCTTGGTTGAGACCAGACCCAAGACTTAACTGCAGTGTGCTCGAGGTTACTGAACCCCAGCTTTGTTTCCACTAAGCATATTGAAACTGTGGTGTTAAAAGTTATATTTGCCTACTGTAGTTGAGTTGGGTATTTCTGCCACTGCTTTTGAGATGATGATTCCTTATGTTTATGTTTGTGTGCCAGTATCTTGGATACTCACAACTCTTTCACCTCTGTGTCTTCTCACATGCTGATTTACCTGCTTAGATAAAGGATTTGTCTAATTGTAGTTAAAGAAATCAGGTACAGGCTCAAACAGGACAGTAATAAATGCAGATAAATATCTTTAATGACATAATCACAACCCAGAATGATTATTGCTCCCAGCTTTCCTTGTAAAAATGTGTAACATGAATTCATGGCTAATGCACGACTGAAGCTGTCACATGGGATGCTTTTATGCATGCATAGGACGATATACACCAAACATTTTTACTGCAGTGTTTTCCCCATTGACTGCTTCCAGTATAGCAGAGCTTACTATTCATGCAAAAGATGTGCTTATTCAAGTGCTAGCTTGATTGCTTTTGTCAAATGCTGGATTACGCAATTCAGTATGTTCCATTCCTACTCTCCATAAAAATTTTCATTTTAAACCTTCCACCAGTCAGCAGATGAGATGCACATCTGAGAAGCCTACAGTTTCAGTTACTAAATGTGAGTGGCATGTTCAGCATGAGCATTAGAATTCTCTCATCCTGAGGAAGTTGTCAATCACACAGAATGACTAGGTGGGAAGAGACCATCAAGATTATAGGCTCCAAACCATGCCCTAACACCTCAACTAAACCATGGCATCGAGTGCTGCATCCAGTCTTTTTTTAAACACGTCCAGGGATGGTGACTCCACCACCTCCCTGGGCAGACAAGTCCAGTACTTTAAAAAATAGGTTTGGAAAGGTCAACTTTTTTTTTAATAACCGCTTTCTATCCAAGTTATGTCATGCAGTTACAAAGAAGTTAGGAAAAAGCATGAGTTTCTGTGAGGGACTAACTGTCTTTTTAAAAAAAAAGTTCATATTCATTGCCGTTCATTGATGATGTTCATTGATTCATTGATGTTATTTATAAATAACGTCTGGCACTTCAAGGGGTCTCCAAGGGACAAAAGCCTTATACTTTGGAAACTGTGCTTCATCCGATCTTGGTACCATGTATTACTTGAAAAATCATGTCAATGGTAAAATTATTTACTGCCTTTGGGCTTAATTGTATCATATGCAGAGATCCACTTTTAACACCAGTTCAGTTAAACTTCCTGTAAGAGTTAATTAGTCAAAGATCCATTCCACTACCACTTTTTTGTGTGTGACCACATCAGTTCTTTCGAACTCTCTCATGAGTCCTTTCAATCTTACTTCTTCATGGGACTTAGACCCTGTATTTATTTGGAGGTTAGCATTCTTCCATTCATGCATTTAGCACTGTTTAGTTCTATCTTTTACAAAAAAAAACCCAACAACTTTATGTGACTGTAAGATAAGAGATGCCCTCAGTCACAAGAGTAAAGAGATATTATATATATGAATGAGAAAAGATTTCACAGCGGGTCATGCTCCTATGTTCATTTGCTTATATCTATGTTTATCTGTGTTATTTCCTTAAAACCCTCTTGCATAGTGCATGTGTACTGCATATGCTGTGCCCCAATGTCAGCAGCAGAATTCTTTATCCTGAGTGTTAATGGGTCATACAAAACAAGTTCAAGGATTTCTGTGATTGAAAGATTTTAAGAACAGTCATAATTGTGAGAAAAATTTTGAAATATTTACTGGATTTGTATGGACAGATATTTAAGGATGTACATATATTAACCAAAGAGAAATCAACCAAACTGCGTTATGTTGTGTTTAACAGCATTGATGGAAACAGTGGTGTACTTCATTATATAATACATAATGTATTCGCTTTGAAAAAGTCTACAAATTGTGTAGAGCTAAGTATACATAGAAGATGTAAAGTTTGCACAGCTTGGGCTAGCGAGGTGTTCTTAGAGTCAGTCATCAGTTCAAACAGGAAAATCTTAACTACTGATGGACAAACTATCACACCAGGAAGTGTAAAATTTAGGTAAACATTTTTTGTGTAGACATAAAGTTGCCACAATGAGCTTATGAAGCATTTCAGGAGTTTTTGTTGAATATATAAGCCTGTTAGTCTTAAAAACATGAGTTCTGCTAGTTCTTAAATACTTTTTAGAGCAGTCACACAAACCTCCAATATTTGGAAAATTTTTCAACAGGTTAAAACTGCCGAATCAAAAATAACGAATTTAATCTACCTGAAGCATACCTTAGAACTTGTGGAACCTCTGAAAGTAAGTGGTCTATTTTTTTTTTTTTTTAATTTTTTAAATTTAAAATACGGATTATTTTGTCCTTACTTTTTTGAGTGCAGTTCATTTAAATTTCATAGGATATCTCAAGTCAAAAGTAAAAAAAGAATATAATTGCAGAACACAACACTGCCAGCATAGTACATTGATTCTTAACACCAGTGGGAAATACGCATTTGTGTCTGCGCTGTCAAGAGCAGGGTTCCTACGTTACCTGAGTAATTGATTATATAACAAACCTTTAACAGAAACTCCAGCTGGCGTTCCGCAGACTATTTATACAGCTGCTGATTAGCCTCTGAATCTGAAAACTTTCAGTCCTTTAAAAAAGCTCCGAAAAGAAGTTAACTGTCGTGTCTGTGTTGTAATCCTCAACAGGCTGCTTTAAGAAGCTGTAACACACAGCTGCTAAAGGCATATTACAATTCTCTTGAAGATACAAGGTATTTATCATAATACATAGCTACTGTGCTAGAAACTCTGATCTCTAAAGTGCCTATAAGATAAAAAATGTTGCATCTTTGCTCTTTATAGTTTGTAGTATAGCTCAATCCTTTTGCTTAAAGCTGATTTTAATTGTCAGAAAATGGAATTTTCAACTAACGAACGCAGGGATACAAACAAGAGAGCAAGCTGTGATAGTGGAGTTGCTGCTGAACTGAACTCCCTTAGAAATAATTCTGGAAAAACGAGAGTAGTGGTTTCCTAGAGTCTCCATAATCATGCAAAAATCAAGTATTGTGTATTTGATAAAAAAGCATATTTGAGAAATAATTAGTATCTCCCAAAGATGTGAATAGTATTTTTAGTTAGACTTTGGTATAGTTATGGTGCATTCTGAGGTGAAAATAGAAATGAAATGTAGTGTTTTGTTTTAACAGTAGAAAGTTTAAAAGTAGCTTCACTTATTTGTAATACTGCTACTTGTATTTTGGGGATGATACTGCAAGTAAAAATTGTGAAGTATTATGCATCTAATTACTGATACAACTGATATTGCAGGTTTGGAATTATACTTGAAAAGATTACAAGTGTAATTAATGATGATACAAGATACACAAAAGGATGTCTGAGCATGAGGACCCAGAAGTGCTACGCTGTTAAGCCTAACATAAATGAATTCCTTGACATAGCTCGTAGAACATACACGGAAATTGTTGATGACATTGCAGGTATTTCTAAATGAAAATTTGTATGTATTTGGAATTATAAGTATGTTGCACTTGACGTATAGAAACCATATAATTGTATGTTTTATAACCTTCTCATATATAAAAGTTATTTAGTATTGATATGAATTGATTGTCATTGATAAGCAACTGAGATTCTCCATTAATGGAGAAAAAATCAGTTTTATTTTAATAAAATTGAATAATTACATGGTGATTCCTATATTCCAAACTCTGTTACTCCTTGTCCTCTTAAAGTGCAACACAGTTGAAGGAATGGAACAGAATTACTAAACCTAAAATATTCTACATGAAACATGTAAATCTTTGTTTTAACTCCTTCATTTAAAATATCTGAGTTCTTTGTTCTTTTTATTTTAAGCAGTCTTGATCTCTCTGTGGACTACCTTTTGGCTAAAATAGTAAGAGTTGGAAAATAGGAACAAAATGAATTTTAGCATGATGTGTGTTTCAGCAACCTTCATATTTATCATTAGGTCAAAAGAGAAGAAAAAAAATTATTCTGAAACTGATTTCCTTTTCTAGTATAAATTGTTAATTTCTAGCTCAAGGAGCATCTTAGTTTACTGTATAGCTGGAAACCTAAAAGAGTGTCAGAAATTTTAGCACCTGTCATATGTGATGAAGTTCCTGTTTTATCCTAACCCTACATTCATACGTAGTGAAAAATACAGATGGTGCTGGTTTGTATTTCTGAAACCTTCCATTAGCAGTTTCCATCTTTGTAGCAGCACGAGTGGGGGACGGGGGGGGACTATGTGAACATTTATAATCTGGGTGAAATCTTTGTCCGTGCCATGTAGGTATGATAACACAACTTGCAGAAAAGTACAACCTGCCAATGAAAACAAGTTTCAGTTCTGCTCGTGGATTTTTTATCCAAATGAATGCTGATTGTTCAACATTACCTAATGGCCAGCTTCCTTCAGAATTTACAAAGGTATCTGTGCAAACTATGTTTTCACATATTTGTGCATTTTATTAATGATATAGAATACATTAATAAAGCACACATTATACACTAAACAACAACAAAAATAATTTCAGTGAAGATATTTAGACGTAAATGAAGTTTTAAATGGGATGCTTTTGTAACTATCTTAAGTTATACGATCAAAATATGTGCATGCACATGCAATTATGTTTTGTGCAAGAATAAAGTTGTATATTTTACTAATTGCTATCTTAAATGGAATTTTCATAAAAAATTGTATAGTAAAAGTGAAACTGGACATTGTTTGTTCTCTTTTGTTTCCTCATATGGTTTCCAATCTGATTTTTAGAAGCTATTTTTCCTTCAGATAATAAGGCAAGCTCTTATTTTTGGTTTCAATTCCCCATAGATCACGAAAATTAAAAACACATATAGCTTCACTTCAGCAGATTTAATGAAAATGAATGAAAGATGTCAGGAGTCCCTGAGGGAAATATATCACATGACCTACTTGTAAGACCTGTTAAAACTATTTAATATTTGCTAAGTATGCTTATTTTCTCCAATTGTCAGCTAATTATGTGGGTTTTTAAAGCTATCTTTCTGTTAAGTTGCGGCTACTTAGAGAAATAGTCTAAAGCAATACTGTTCGAGTCTACCTCCTGACACAGAAGAACCCCCTCCATAAACTGTGTATTGTATTAAACATGATTGCAAATATATTGGCATTTATTAATAGAAGTGGCCATCATGTTAAATTTTTATGGGTGAATTATCTGCAAAAAATGACCCATTGAATGCATTAGTTTTGTATCAGTAATGCAGAATCATTACTTTAAGTCAGTTCCTTATATTTAGAGTAGAACTGTCCATTTCTGTGTCTTGTCCTTGCTGCTTGTCATGTTGTTCTCTCCGATTCACAGTTTAGGAAGTGCAGTGTTACCTATCAATGGAATGGAAATTCTTTTTAGCAACCATGTAGGGTTTTTTTAACATGAAAGTCTGAGGGAATTAGAGTCACATTTCACATGTTAATGAAACATACTGGATTTGATAGCTACATTTTTAGTTCATTCTCTGTGTGGAGCTTTCATGTGAGCTATTGGTGTCTGAGCTATGTGTCTTGTGTCTGATCAGCAGAATGTTCACTGAGATGTTGGTACAAGATCTGAATTTATTTCAAAGAAATTTATGTATTTGTTCACATCTGGTAGACGTGATTGGGTTTTATGAGTGATCTTTTATCCTACTCTATGCACTATGAACGTGATAGTTCCTGTATTTCTGTAAGTTGTATAAAGTGACAGGATATGCCGTGCAACAGCTAAAGCAGTGTCTTATTTCAGAATAGTGTGTAAACTACTGAATGAGATCTATGAACACATTCATTGCCTGTACAAACTGTCTGACATTGTGTCTATGCTGGATATGCTGCTTTCATTTGCCCACGCCTGCACTCTTTCTGATTATGGTAAGTTTCTTCTTTGATTCTGTTATGAGCCAGAGAAAGACCCTTCTGATGGAGAATAACCAAGCTGTTTTGTCTGGTTCCATTTCTTTTTCTGTGTCTCAGTAGTCTGTTGGTGAGTGTCTCTGGTCTGTCTTTGCTAGTTTTATGCTGATGTTCTTTCTGCTGCCATTCATAGAAATTAAATTCTGCTAGTTAGCTGCCATAAGCCTTCCCAGTCACTCTTCTCAAAACAGACAGTTTAAGCATAATCTGTTCAAAAGCATGAAGTGTATGGACATTCTCTCTTTATGATTTTTTCTGTTCTGTTAACGCTGGTACATGAGAAGGAGTCACATGTAATTGGTTCAGAAAAGAGCTGTGTTCTGACAGAAATCCTTAGACGTAGTTCCAGCATCCAATGGGTCTTTGTAGGCATGGTACATTCCCAAATAATCAATATGGTAACAAAATATATAACAAAAATAGAAGGAATGCTACTTTCCTGTTCACCATACAAATCCAGGGTACAAATGTAGAAGTAACAGAAGTCCATGACCCTTGCATTGTGTGAAAATACTTCAGCACTTTGCATTTTTACTACTGGAGTCCAGTCCTACTTACTAGGAAACAAAACCATTAATTTAGAAATAAAGTTTTAGTTATGAGTTTCTTTTTGTAATCATAAATGATGAAGGCTTGCATGGTAATCAGAATTTGTACCTGAAAGTGGCCAGTAATTCTTCCCAAGAGCTTGCTCTGGAGCAGTTTACTTTATTTCAAGACATACTAGTTTAATAATGTAAAGGTTCCCACACTAACTCCTCAGTGTTTGGCATCTTTTTTTCTCATTTAGTTCGTCCAGAATTTACCGATACTTTAGCAATCAAGCAGGGGTGGCATCCTATTCTTGAAAAGATAGCTATGGAAAAACCTGTGGCTAACAACACCTACCTGACAGAGGGCAACAATTTAGTCATTATTACAGGACCAAACATGAGTGGAAAATCGACATACCTGAAACAGATTGCTCTCTGCCAAATTATGGCACAGATTGGTAAGAGTGTACAGTATTAATCACCTTCTGCAGCACTTTTTTTTTGGTTAAAAATATTTATAGTTGAATGATTTAGCTTCCAGAATAACGTTATATCTAAATAAAATATTAACAGATAATTTGTAGTCCATTTTCTTCTACCAACTCTTGTGTTGCTTACACCTTGTGTAAAGTTTTTCATCTGCCACTGGAAACTTCTGGGGCCCCATCTGTGTATCCTGAAGCCTCCCCAGTCTATCCTCAGAGAAGCATAGTTGCATGCCCTAGTTCTGTGGAGCACCATAACCCAGTCTAGCACCCTAGGCTAGATAGATAGTGAGTGTCCTTAACCAGTGTAAGTGTGCTGGTGACTAACGTGTGTTAGTCATCCAAAAGAAACGTGACCTTGAGCATACCTAAATTACACAGAGAAACGTGTTTCCAGACAAGTGCAATTATTAGATAAATAATCAACTACTTCAGATAAAAGTAGTAACAAATACTGCAAGGTTCTGTGACTGAAGTTATAAAAGGAAACCAACTATTTGTTTAATCCAGCAGACTCATTCCTAAATTCAGGATTTCATCGTGACTTTTTTCTTAAAAGTAAGTCTAGTAGCACAAGTCAAAGACCTAACTCTATAGAATGAAGCTACTTAGCAGTGGAGAATAAAATTTATCCATCATGCATTTGTGGGTTCGGTCCCTAATAACTGCAAGTTGCTGAGGAATTGCTCTCAAAGACATGAGTTTTATATGAATAAAGCAGACTCTGAAGTTTTTGGCAAAAAGTTCCTGTTCTTTTCTGTTGGGTAAAACCACTATGCTTTGAAGTCTGATAAATGCAATGTAATCTTGATTTTGGGAAACTTAATGTTTTTTGGGATTAGTAAATCAGTGGCCACAGAAATGTAAAACAATCCTAGAGTTCATTGTTTTTTCTGCATCCCTTTAGACTCACAAACAACTTCAGGCATATGATTTCTTGAAAGTTTCAGTGAAAAGCTTCTTTAATTATCCTATATAATAACTGTATTTCTTATCAATTAATGGTAGAACATACTCTTAAAGACTTTATCAAGTAAGATGCATTCTCTGCTGTGTGCAAAACCAAGTGTAAAAGTAATTTTTCTTGCCAGTGACCTATTCAGGCAAGTGTCATAGTGATGAGACAAACTTGTATTTTACTTGCTTTGTAGGTTCTTATGTCCCAGCAGAGTATTGTTCTTTTCGAATTGCAGAGCAAATTTTTACCAGGATAGGTATGGATGATGATATTGAAACAAATGCATCAACATTCATGAAGGAAATGAAAGAGGTATGAAGTGTAGTTATCCAGGTCCAAGGCCCTTTTTGCTGTTAAACGAATAGAAATTGTATATTTCTACTGAAAGAGTGTACTTTGCAAAACAATAAAAAACTCAGCCTTCATCTGTCTTAAATAGAAATATACTCCAATGTGAGCAAAAATCAGTGCTTTGTTGGACAGTACTTTCAACATTTTTAGGTTTGTTTAGACTTTAAATAATCATTTGTACAGGCCTAAGCTCTCTCAATTTCCTCTCACAAACTGATACCATTCTGAGGGTAAGTGGTATGTTCAGTGAAGAGTGCTGTAGTGTCTTTGCTTGATTAGAATTGATAGCTGTTTGAAGGCTTTGAAGAGGTAAAATTGCTCTATTTCAAGAGATTTTTAAAAAATTTCTGCATCTGAATAACAATTCTTTTTTAAAACTACACATTTATAGGAGTTATAACACTTTGAATATTTTTCTAGATAACGTACATCATACAAAATGCTAATGATAAGTCGCTCATCATTATCGACGAACTTGGCAGAGGTACCAGTGCCCAAGAAGGTATTGGCATTTGTTATGCTGCTTGTGAATATCTGTTGAACTTAAAGGTAATTTCTTTTTGAAAGAAATTTAAGCCTTAGAATTGTTTTGTCATCCTGAAAATAAATACAGTATTTGACATGGGATTTTGCAAAGGTTTCTTGGCTAAATATGGTATTTTTCATAACCGGTGACCATTAGGAATTACCGTGATAGAGGAATGAGGTGCTGACATAAGCTGCAGTTCTGTTCACTGGCTGCTGTGATTTAACCCCAGGCAGCTGCTAAACACCACCCAGGAGCTCGCCTGCTCCCCATAGTGAGATGGAGGAGAGATCGGCAAGGTGGAGGTACAAGAGCTTGTGGTCTGAGATGAAGACAGTTTAGTAAGGAAAGGAAAGCCATATGCAGAAGCAAAACAAGGCCTTCATTCCCTGCTTCCTAGCAGCAGGCAGATGTTCAGGCATTTCCTGCAGTGCCGTGTTTCCTCACAATGCCTGTTCCCAGTGAGGCTGAACGTCCCTCATCCTTGCTCACAGTTTTTATTGTGGTGGTGTGCTATAGTGTGGGATGTGCCTGGGGTCAGTTTGGATCAACCATCCTGGCTGTGTCCCCTCCCAACTCTGGCAACACCCCCGGGCTGCTTGCTGGTGGGGCAGGGTGAGGAGCAGAGCAGCCCTCGGTGCTGCGCAAACGCTGCTCTGCAGTGGCTGAAACTGGGCAGTTATCAGAACCGTCTTGGTCACAAACCCAAAACAGCACAACACAAGCTACTGTGATGTAAACTAACTCTAGTTCATCTAAAACCCCTACCCTGGTCACCATATCATTCCAACTTGCTTACAAGCTTGTAAGTCTTGTCTAGAAAGAGAATAACCCGTCAGTTTAGTTTTGCATATTTAGTTTAGTTTTAGTTTTGCTTTATGCTTGAAGGTTAAAGGTGAAACTTTACCTGGTGGTTACCTGGTAGTTCCACACAATTTAGGAATTGGTCACAGAGGTTAGAAACTTTTTTAGAAAAGTGGAAGATCATTTTAGATGGATTGCTAAAATCACCTCAGTTGCTAGTTATGTGATGAAGCTCGGGTGGCTGTTACAAACCTTTTGAGTGTGCAGGTGTTTGTTTCTCCTCAGAGTTTATTCGGAGTACTTTTTTGGGTTTTTTGGTTTGCAAAGCTCAGATGCTTTCTGTCACTTGCACTTTTGATAAAGAATTCCTTGAGAGAATTAAGCAACCATTTGGCAATCATTCCTGACACCAGCATAATGGATTTTCTTTTGTTTCTGATACTGTTTTCCTGCTATTGAGAAATGAGCAGGAGAATCCCCAGTTGGAAAAGACGTACTTGCCAATGGTAGAAGGCATCCCTTAAGGATTTTCATTTGCTTTAGTAATGTAAAGACAGCTTTTCAGTGTTTTGGAGGAAAACCTGGACATCTGTGAGGTGATTTAATTTTTCTTATTTATTATTATTTATTTCTGGATTGTTGCCAAAATAAATTTGCTTTTTTTTTACTTCCTTATTTAGGCGTTTACACTGTTTGCTACACATTTCCTGGAACTATGTCATATAGACGCTTTATATCCCAACGTGGAAAACTACCATTTTGAAGTGCAACATGTGAGAAGCAGTGCTGGAAATAAGGAGAAAATTGCTTACACTTACACACTTTCTAAAGGATACACAGAGGAAAAGAACTACGGTAATGGATTCCACTGTGACTTAGAGTTGGCAAAAGTTGCACAAGATATTGTTTCTGTCATTAGGCATCTAACAGTATTTTTTTCTGATGACAGGTTTCTCTTGAGTTTGTGCCTCTCTCAGAGAGATACAGAGATCTGCAGGTGTAGAATTTGTTCCAAATCAGTGTCTAAGTAATTATGTAGAGAAAGAGTAGTTTTGGGTAGTATGAAGAACTTACATGATATTTCATACTGAAAAAAAAAAATCTTCCTGCTGTTGGTATATCTTTGATTCATATCTGTTTGAATGAGTTGAGTCATCCTGGGGGCATGCTACTGGAGTTCATTGAATCTGTGCTTACGGAAGTGAGTGTGTGCTCTGGAGAGGCTTCAGGATGTGTCTGCCATAAGCAGTGGTATGACTGGTTAACGGCAGGTTGGCCTTTTTTGATTAGCAAAAAGGCATCGTGTTTCTTTAAAAAAGGAGAGGAATTATACAGTGTATCAGGCTAAGACAGTTTTGAGTAGGTCTGCAGTGTTCTCTGTAAAATGGATTTATTTTTCTTTTAACTTTAGGATATATTATAGTGTAGATTGTACAGATTGATTAATTACGGGTCAATAAAGAAAAGAGTGAATGACAAAGATTTAAAGAAATCTGTATGCTTCCAAATACTGGATTTGGATGTTGATTCCTTGATTTAGGTAACATTTAATCAGGAGGAAATCAGCTGCACGTGACTTTTACAAGCTATTGGTAACCAAAGACTAGAAATTATTCCAGTTAAGCTTCAAGTAACAGGACTTAAAGCTTTTCTTGGTCACAATTTAAGAATAAGTTTGTTTAACTTTGGCAGCACAAGCTCAATTTTAAATGCTATATCACCACTAACTCCAAAGAACTGTATGTCTAGAGAGTAATCTCTCTGAAAAGGACGCCTTTAGAAACTCAGTGCTCGTCTCTTGGCTTCACCTTACTTGAGAAGTCACATTCTAGGACTTTTTCATTTTCAAACCTGCAGTATTAAACCATACAATAAACCACAGACTTTCCGGGGTAGGGTCAGAGGCAAAAGTTAAAAAAAATCATGTTGGGGCAGGAAAAAAATTTACATCTTTCTTACCCCAAGTATCAGGAAGTTTGGCTGTTGGCAACAAAGGAGCTGGAAAATGACATCCATGTCCACTGGGCATCTGGACATAATTGAGAGTGCAGTTAGCAAAACCTCTATATTTTCTGCCCAATTTAAAAATGGAACCAAGAAAGCTGTTGGCACCATGCTGCCTTTTTTTTTTCCTTTTAGCCCCCTAATGTCTCATTCTACCCATTTACAGTATTACCAGCAGTAACCTGATGTCAAGCTGTGTTTCGGAGATACCATTAAAACAAAGTAGACGTTTTGTAACTCTGAACCTTACTGTTCATTAACAAAAAGGAATCCAAAACAAACAAAAACCCAAAACCAAACCAAAACAAAGAAAAAAAAAGCCCAAACAAACAAAAAACCACTCAAAGAGAAAATATGTCAAAATTACTTTAATAAAACTTAAATTTTTAACCCTTAGAAAAACAGGCTGAGTTAATACTGGAAGACATTAAATGGAAGGTAGGGATAAAAACTGCATAAAAAATCCTGATTTGTGTTTTATATGTTTAGGACTGAAAGCTGCAGAAGTGTCCTCCCTACCATCATCCATAACTTTGGATGCAAAGGAAATCACAAATCACATTGCAAAACAAATTTTGGTATGTAATAGAAAATTACAATACTGTATTTCACAGTTTTTATGCAACTCAAATGTATTTTCAGTTTCTGAAAGGGTATAGGATAAGCGCTGCCTATGTTTTAAGGAAAACTGATTTCATTAAACTTTGTGTTTCTGAAAGATGGTACTGAAGGTCAGTGTTAGCTGGACAACATGAAATGGCCCTTAGGGTAAGGGAATATCAAATGTAATGTTTATATGCAAACCAAGAATCCTGAGATCAAAAACAGGCTGGAAATTAGCTAATTCTAGTATTTTTATAATAGAACACAATTTATTTAATATTTTAATGCATGTGTATTTTTAAGAGCAGCACAGGCAGAAGAGCACTCCGGAGATGATGAAGCAGAGAGCTGCATACCAGTTAGCAATGAGCTTGGTTCAGACTGCCAGAAATTCGCGACTGGACCCTGGCAGTTTGCGGGTGTATTTGAAAGCCCTGAAGAAAAAGTATGAAGCCAGTTGTCCCACACTTGGAAAGAGTGATGAGCAACAGTAACGTGTAACAGAGGCTGCTGCTCTAGTTTTTATGACTGCATGATGATTCTGGTTTTTCTGGTCTTTTTACATGGTGTTACGTTTTTAATTCATAGTGTAAATTACACTCAGTAATGGAAGATGATATCCTTTATAGGTTTCCTCCCTCCCCCAGCTTACCTGGAATAAAAGCATTTGCCTTCTATGAGGAACACAATTCTTTTTGACGATAAATTGTATAATTTTCCGCATTTTAGAGCAACACTGAGAGGATAGGGAAGAACTGGACCGGAGTACTAAGGAACTCAGAATTTCAGGCGTGACACGGAAGAAAGCTCAGATTACAGAAAGGGAAATGTGCCCAAATTGGCTCGAAGCAGTGTTGCTGTCTGTTGTTGTTCAACTCTGTCTTCTAAAAATGAGACCATTCTCTTCATTGTGCTGTGCTAAACACTTCTCACTTCTCCCAATGCCAGGAAACAGGTGAAGCTTGGAGAAACTTGAAGGAATTTGGATGTGTAAAAACAGGCTGTTCTCTCTTCTCCAGAGCAAGCAGTTTGATGTTATTGGCAATAAAGGTTCTGAGTTTTCTCATTGTCCTCTTGCTCAGTCTTCAGGTCACTGTAGGATTTCCAAAGAATCCCCTTTCCAAAGAGACAACAGAGAAGCCTCTCATCATGTTCATTCCGATCACACAGAGATACTGGGAGGGGAAGGGAACAGATAGAGGTGAAATTTCCCTGATAAAAGGATTAGGACTGAACAGGACCAAAGCTGGAGCACATCAACCATTCAGCTTTCACCTCATGTTGTATCAGGGGCTTTATGGAGACAGGTGTTAATTGCTGAGTCCCAGGCCGAGCCGTGACCGTGACCTGTTCTGTTGGAGCTGGTGGTTTTTGGACACGTTCACCTGCCACACTCTGTAATAATTAGTCCTGGGCTTTGCTCCTGTTTTTCTTTCAGCCTTCTATCCGACTTACACTCTTTTTCTCTGTCCAGTGTCTTTTGTGCTCTTTTTTTGTCCTGTGTGCTCCACTTCCCGTTCCTTTTCACTACTTCACTCTCTGTTGTTCTTCTTTTTCTTTCAAGAAATAAATCCTTAATATTTATTAAATAAATGTTGCTCAGTCCCTCTCCCTGTTCTGTCCTGCTTTTTGTCTCACTTCCTGCCTGCATCTTTATCTTTCCTTCTTTCTTCTTCTCCTTTTCCCTTTGCCCTGCACGGCAGGTGTATATCTTTGTCCCTGTCGCTGTCCTTGTGCCCGTACCTGTGTGCACCTGCTGCGCAGAGCTCGTCCCTGAGCGCAGCGCTCTCTGGGTGAGCCTCTGTGCTGCAGGCCGTGCCTCTGTGTCTGCATCCCCGTGCCGCTCGTGGCCCGTCTGGGAGTCCTTGGTGCCTTCTTTGGGGGTGAGGAAGAAAGGCTGAGGGGAGGGGGTGGAGATTTGGGTGTTATTATATAGATAATATAAATATAAAATATAAGGAATAGAAAAATGAAAATATAAAAATATAAATATATTTGTAGAAATATAAAATACAAACAAATACAAGTAACAAATTAATATGAAATATATACTATGTAAATAATGCAAATATAATATATCATGAATAAATATAAATATGAGAATAGAAATATAAAGATATACTTTAAATATTTTATTGGCTTTATTTGATTAGAGGCAGGTTTTTTTATGAGTAATATAAGCAAAAATATAAATATTCAAATATAAATATATACAGACATACAAAGTTAGTAATATAAATATATATGCATATATAAATATAAGATAAATATATATGTAGGATATAAATAATAGGATATATTCTTATATACATAATAGAGATATATAAATTACAGATATAAATATGAAAAATATAAAGAGAAAAATATATTTAAATATTGTTAGAAATAAAGGGATTTTTTTCTTTCTATTTGGTTAGAGGCGGAGCTTTTTAATAAATAATATTTAAAAATATAAACATACAAATATATAATACATAAAGATATACACATACATAAAATAGAATTAAATATTAGCAATATCAATATTTTGTATATAATAAATAAATAATATTGTATATATGTTAGAATACAATTTTAATATTAATATGTATAGATTATGAATATAAGTTAAATATGAACAAATATTATATCTATATATTCAAAGGGGTTTTTTTCTTTTTATTTGGTTAGAGGCAGAGGTTTTTTTTAGTTTTGGTCGACCGGTTTTTGGGGCATTCATTTGGGAGGATTTTTTGAAGGGATGGAATTCGTTGCTTTTGCCTTGTCTGCCCCGCAGCCCGGGCTGAGCTGGGCGGCAGTGTCGCCGCCGTGTGGACACAGCGCGGTACTGCAGCCATTGCTGAGGCGGTGCCGCCCTGGGTGATTGGGCGGTGACCAAGGGGGACGGCGGGGTCGCTCCGTGGCTGCCGAGCGTGGGGAGGGGGCGAGGGCCGGGAGAGAGCGGGGCGGTGTCTGTCAATGGAGGGCAGAGGGGAAGGGGAGTTGGGGCTGCAAAGGGACGCCGTGGCTGAGAAGGATGACAGCGCGGGTGGTGGTGGCGGGGGGGCCCCCCTCCCAGAATTCCCAATGGGACTCCCCCCGGGACCCCCCCCCACCCTCCCTGGGAACCCCCAGGGACCCTCACGGGCTCCCCGTGGGGGCAATAAAAGCTCAAATCAGTGACAAAACCGCGTCTGCTGTGTGTCCAGTGCCTGCACTGGGAGAACTGGGAGAACTGGGAGGGACGTGGGGACATTGGAAGGCACACTGGGGGCGCAGGGAGGGGACCGGGACTCCTGGGAATGATCCTGCACACAAAAACCCCTCGGAGTCATTCCAGTGCTGCAGGACACTCCAGAGACCGAGGGGACACGGCCCAGGGCCCCTTGGCGGGATGGATTTGCCCCTGAACCACCCGGGGTGTGTTGGGGCGATGGGGACTCGGACCAGCCCCAGGTGTGGGCAGTGACCAGCAGGAAGGGGCGGGCAGTGCTGGGGGCTGGTTCCGGGGAGGGTTCCGCTGCTCTCTCTTTGGTCTGGAGCTGCTGGAGGAGCGGAGTTTACGGTTCGCTCCGGGGGTACCTCGTGGAACGGCGGTGAGAGCACTCACGGGTCCCGGGAGAGCGCTGGGACGTGGAACATTGCGTACGGGAGGGGCCGAGGGAGGGAGCGAGGGAGCAGCTGCTGACCGGGGCTTTGCAGTGGGCGCTTGTCCCCTTTTCAGTTGTATCCCGAAAAAAATGGGGGCTATGAAGACAAACGGAATTTAAATTGAAGGAAGTAACTCCTCTTCCATTATTGTGTGTTTAAACCGGGGCAATGCTCCTTCACCCGTGATTTTAAGGGGACTGAGAGCCGAGCCGAGCCGAGCCGGGAGCGGCACCACCCGTCCGAGCCGCTCCGTCCGCTCCGGGCGGGGGGCTCGGACACCGCCGGGACCCTCTGGGCTCGGCGGGCAGGGGCGGGCAGGGCTGTCCCGGCTGTCCTGCCGGAGGAGCGGCCCGAGGAGCGGCTTTGCATTCCTACCGGGACCTGCGCTCCGCCCGGCACCGGGATCGCGGGGCCATGCCGGACACCGGGAACGCGGGGCCATGCCGAGCCCGCCCCGTTTGCCGTCCATCTCCCGGTCCATCTTGCCGTCCATCTCGCAGTCCATCTCCCCCTCCCCGTCCATTTCGCTGTCCATTTCGCCGTCCCGCCCCGCCCGCTGTCCCCCCCCGGTTCGCGCCCTGCCCGGGTCTGGCCCCCGCCCGGTGCCACGGAAGGGAACAGCGGGGACAATGAGGCAGGAGGGGAAGCTGCTTTGGTTTCTGTCAGCTCCAGGCTTGGAGAGCACTGGGGTTTGAAATCCTCCCGCCCAAATAAAGTGAACTTGAACTTCTGGGCACTTTTGGACCCCTCTGTGCCACTCCTGTGATCCTTTACCTGCGAGCTGTGGCCTCAGAACCCTGCACCTACTGCATGGGTTTTTACACGTGCAAATTAATTTTCTTAGGGAAACCATCACGTCTCATGAAAATCTGTGATACAGTGGCTGATAGTAGAGCTCAGCCTTGCTTGTTTTCTTTAAAACCTGTTCTAAACAGGACTCTGAAACTGGAAAATGCAAAGGGGTGGGAGTTGCTCTCCATTTTTTATGGGGTGCTGCGGATTTTGGTACGGCAAGTGACACCACCAAAATAAAACTGTAAGAACTGAGGACTCTGCAGTTCATCCTTTAATGTGTGTGGGTGCAGGAAATGTCAAAGCCCAATTCTGTGTCTCTAACATTAAGTGCATCATCTTTAAGTGCTCGGTGTGGGGTTTTTACATACGTTTTTATGGTCTAAAGGCTTTTCTTGTGCCCCAAAACCCCCACAAGGAACCTTCCAGCATCAGGCCTTCATTGCATAGCTGGGATTTCAGATTGCTCATAGATTCTATCCTCCAATCTTCTCTCAGGTTCTTGTTCCAGAGGTGCTCTGACCTCAGAGCCATACAGGGTCTGTAGCCTTGATAAATGGGAATGAAATTGGCCAGTCTATCAGGAAAGCAAAAACATCCTGGGGTTTGTTTGGCCAAAGACGGACCATGAAGATGTCTGTACTTCCAGTGGGTGTGAGTGCTGATCCTTTTGGGACACTTTCAGCAGCAATCCATGTTTTAAAAGAACACAAAGAGTATCCAATGCAGAATAGTCTTGAGGAAACACACCCAAAAAGAGACTCTGCTTTTTTCTTGTAATTCTCCCTCCTGTTTTCACCTGGGCTGGAAGGATGGGCTGGGCCTGTGTTTATCATATGAAAGCGATGCTCCTAAATTTCTCCGGCAGTTCTGATTACTATTATTACTCATTTTCTGGCAGAAAACGTGCTGATTTTGCCATTCTCACGTTGTTTTCTGGTGATGGCCTGGTTTTGGGGGTTGTGGGGTTGGTTCTCCTACTTTTTCTGCTGTGGCATTTCTTCCCATTATCATGCTAAGCTCGCTCGTTTGGCTGCACTCAGCTGCTAATGTGCAGAGAGAGAGAGGGAGAGAGAGACACGGTGTCTGCGACTGAAAAAGAGACAGAAACTAAGTTACTGTTTTTGTTTTGTCAGTAATTTTTATAGCTGCTGCTGTTTCTGTTTGTTTGGTTAAATATATTAGCAAAGAGCTGTTTTTCCTTCCCCCCATGTCTTGACCTGGGAGTCCCTGATTCCAAATTTATATAATGAGGAGGGAGGGGGTTTACATTCTGCATTGCAGGGAGGGATTTTCCTGCCTTTCTCGGCAAATACCTGCCTTTACCAGCTAGGAAGTGCACAGAAGTGAGGCAGGGAAATGACAGGAGGGACCAGCTGTAAATTCAAAGGCAGAAAGAGAAGATGTACCAGCACAAGGCAGGAAAGGGGAGAGGTTTCAGAAAGCATTTCTGCGGTCTAATTAATAATATTCTCTGATTCCCCAGGGAGAAGAACACCAACTCACAGCCACTCAGACCTGGCAGTCCCTTGCAGCGAGAGCTCAGCACACATCCACAGAGTCCAGCATCTGAAAGAAGAAAAAAAACCACAAGAAATAGGTGATTTCTTTTACTTCAAAGTTGTTTCAAGTTCTTAAAGCCCAAGCAACATTTGCACTGGATTTTGTGTGGGTGAATCACGAGCACTGGGCGAGGGTCATGCCGTTCATTTAGCTGTAAACCCGGGGTGATTTAGAGGGGACACAAGAAGTGTTTGTGTAGGAACATGCGAGGGGATGTCAAGGGGAGTGAGGTGGCATTTTTGAGAGGATTGCTGAGGTAACCCAAGGGAGCCCAGCAGACAATTTCTCTGGGAAGTCCGAGGCCCCTGTGGAGCGCAGCCAGGGCTCTCCAGGGGTGGCGGGGAGGGCTCAGAACTCGGGACTCTCTGTGTCCTCCTTCCTTGGCAGCAGCCGGTGGGGAAGGGAGGAGAGGCTCCGTGCGGGATGAGACCGGAGAGAGCGAGCAGAGGAGCGGCCTGGGGCTGGAGAGGGGCAGGAGAAAGGCAAAGGGACCTCCCTGGGGTCACCATGGCCTGTGGGGAACAGAATGGACACTTAGATGAGCAGTGGAGGGGAGCAGTGGATCTGAGGTCATCTACAGGGAAATGAGGAGGGGATATTTTGGGGGGAAAAGCTGAGGTGCTGAGGTCACTCACCCTGGCAGCAGTTGTGTTTGCACCAAGTGCAAAAAGCCACGAGGAACCTTCCAGAATCAGGCCTTCATTGCATAGCTGGGATTTCGGATTGCTCATAGATTCTATCCTCCAATCTTCTGTCAGGTTCTTGTTCCAGAGGTGCTCTGACCCCAGAGCGATACAGGGTCTGTAGCCCTGAGAAATGGGAATGAAATTGGCCCAGTCTGTCAGGAAAGCAAAAACATCCTGGGGTTTGTTTGGCCAAAGACGGACCATGAGGATGTCTGTACTTCCAGTGGGGGTGAGTGCTGATCCTTTTGGGACATTTCAGCAGCAATCCATATTTTAAAAGAACACAAAGATCATCCAATGCAGAAAAGTCTTGAGGAAACACACCGAAATAAGAGACTCTGCTTTTTTCCTGTAGTTCTCCCTCCTGTTTTCACCAGGGCTGGAAGGATGGGCAGGGCCTGTATTTATCACATGAAAGCGATGCTCCAAAATTTCTCTGGCAGTTCTGATTACTATTATTACTCATTTTCTGGCAGAAAACGTGCTGATTTTGCCATTCTCACGTTGTTTTCTGGTGATGGCCTGGTTTTGGGGGTTGTGGGGTTGGTTCTCCTACTTTTTCTGCTGTGGCATTTCTTCCCATTATCATGCTAAGCTTGCTCGTTTGGCTGCACCCAGCTCGTAATGTGCAGAGGGAGAGAGAGAGAGGGAGAGAGAGACACGGTGTCTGCGACTGAAAAAGAGACTGAAACTAAGTTACTGTTTTTGTTTTGTCAGTAATTTTTATAGCTGCTGCTGTTTCTGTTGTTTGGTTAAATATATTAGCAAAGAGCTGTTTTTCCTTCCCCCCATGTCTTGGCCTGGGAGTCCCTGATTCCAAATTTATATAATGAGGAGGGAGGGGGTTTACATTCTGCATTGCAGGGAGGGATTTTCCTGCCTTTCTCGGCAAATACCTGCCTTTACCAGCTAGGAAGTGCACGGAAGTGAGGCAGGGAAATGACAGGAGGGACCAGCTGTAAATTCAAAGGCAGAAAGAGCAGATGTACCAGCACAGGGCAGGAAAGGGGAAAGGTTTCAGAAAGCATTTCTGTGGTCTAATTAATAATAATTTCTGATTCCCCAGGGAGAAGAACACCAACTCACAGCCACTCAGGCCTGGCAGTCCCTGCAGTGAGAGCTCAGCACACATCCACAGAGGCAAGTCCAGCATCTGAAAGAAGAAAAATAAACAGAAGAAAAAGGTAAATTCTTTTACTTCAAAGTTGTTTCAAGTTCTTAAAGCCCAAGCAACATTTGCTCTGGATCTTGTTTGGCTGAATCATGATCGGTGGGCACAGGTCAAGGCATTCATGCAGCTGTAAGCCCAGGGTAATTTAGAGGGGACACAAGAACTGTTTGTGTAGGAACACGCGAGGGGATGTCAAGGGGAGTGAGGTGGCATTTTTGAGAGGATTGCTGAGGTAACCCAAGGGAGCCCAGCAGACAATTTCTCTGGGAAGTCCGAGGCCCCTGTGGAGCGCAGCCAGGGCTCTCCAGGGGTAGCGGGGAGGGCTCAGAACTCGGGACTCTCTGCGTCCTCCTTCCTTGGCAGCAGCCGGTGGGGAAGGGAGGAGAGGATCCGTGCGGGATGAGGCCGGAGAGAGCGAGCAGAGGAGCGGCCTCGGGCTGGAGAGGGGCAGGAGAAAGGCAAAGGGACCTCCCTGGGGTCACCATGGCCTGTGGGGAACAGAATGGACACTTGGATGACCAGTGGAGGGGAGGAGAGGATCTGAGCTCATCTACAGGGAAATGAGGAGGGGATATTTTGGGGGGAAAAGCTGAGGTGCTGAGGTCACTCACCCTGGCACAAGTTGTGTTTGCACCAAGTGCAAAAAGCCACAAGGAACCTTCCAGAAGCAGGCCTTCATTGCATAGCTGGGATTTCAGATTGCTCATAGATTCTATCCTCCAATCTTCTCTCAGGTTCTTGTTCCAGAGGGGAACTCTGACCCCAGAGCCATACAGGGTCTGTAGCCTTGAGAAATGGGAATGAAATTGGCCCAGTCTGTCAGGAAAGCAAAAACATCCTGGGGTTTGTTTGGCCAAAGACGGACCATGAAGATGTCTGTACTTCCAGTGGGGGTGAGTGCTGATCCTTTTGGGACACTTTCAGCAGCAATCCATGTTTTAAAAGAACACACAGAGCATCCAATGCAGAAGAGTCTTGAGGAAACACACCCAAATAAGAGACTCTGCTTTTTTCCTGTAGTTCTCCCTCCTGTTTTCACCTGGGCTGGAAGGATGGGCAGGGCCAGTATTTATCATATGAAAGCGATGCTCCTAAATTTCTCCAGCAGTTCTGATTACTATTATTACTCATTTTCTGGCAGAAAACGTGCTGATTTTGCCATTCTCACGTTGTTTTCTGGTGATGGCCTGGTTTTGGGGGTTGTGGGGTTGGTTCTCCTACTTTTTCTGCTGTGGCATTTCTTCCCATTATCATGCTAAGCTCGCTCATTGGGCTGCACTCAGCTCCTAATGTGCAGAGAGAGAGAGAGAGAGAGACACGGCGTCTGCGACTGAAAAAGAGACAGAAACTAAGTTACTGTTTTTGTTTTGTCAGTAATTTTTATAGCTGCTGCTGTTTCTGTTTGTTTGGTTAAATACATTAGCAAAGAGCTGTTTTTCCTTCCCCCCATATCTTGGCCTGGGAGTCCCTGATTCCAAATTTATATAATGAGGAGGGAGGGGGTTTACATTCTGCATTGCAGGGAGGGATTTTCCTGCCTTTCTCGGCAAATACCTGCCTTTACCAGCTAGGAAGTGCACGGAAGTGAGGCAGGGAAATGACAGGAGGGACCAGCTGTAAATTCAAAGGCAGAAAGAGCAGATGTACCAGCACAAGGCAGGAAAGGGGAAAGGTTTCAGAAAGCATTTCTGTGGTCTAATTAATAATAATTTCTGATTCCCCAGGGAGAAGAACACCAACTCACAGCCACTCAGGCCTGGCAGTCCCTGCAGTGAGAGCTCAGCACACATCCACAGAGGCAAGTCCAGCATCTGAAAGAAGAAAAATAAACAGCAGAAAAAGGTGATTTCTTTTACTTCAAAGTTATTTCAAGTTCTTAAAGCCCAAGCAACATTTGCTCTGGATTTTGTGTGGGTGAATCACGAGCACTGGGCAAGGGTCATGCCGTTCATTTAGTTGTCACAATCTGGAGCTCTGCCTGCTAAAATTCCAAATGGATCAGGATTTCTCCCAGACACAAAGTGCCACCGCTTAGAACCTTGGCTGCCTTTGGAGTGCAAAATGCCTCATTTAAACTACTGTCAGGAAACTGGGCTGGTGACTTTTCTTTTAGAGTAAATTTGGCCACCTTTTGTATCCAGCGTCCCGGGCCTTAGACCGGGCTTCCGCCTGCTACAAGTCCAAACGGATCGGGATTTCTCCCAGACCCAACCTGCCAGCACTTAGAATTCTGACTGCCTTTGGAGTGCCAAATACCTCCCCCAAAATGATATCAGGACACTGGAAGGGTGAATTTTCATTCACAGGGAAAGAGGCCACCTTTTGCGTCTAGGGCCCCGTCACGGCGACTGTGCTCTACCCGCTGTAATTTCAAACGGATCAGGATTTATCGCGGCTTCAAGCGGGCTCCATATAAAGTCCTGACTGCCTTTGCAGTGCAAAATACCTCTTCTAAACTGCGATTATGCTTCTGGGAGGGGGAGTTTTGGTTCAGAGGGCAAAGCGCCAACGTTCTCGTCCAGGGCCCTGTTCCTGCGACCCGGCTTCCATCTGCTACAACGCCAGACAGATCAGGATTTCTCCCAGACACAAGCTGCTAGCACTTAGAACCCCGGCTGCCTTTGCAGTGCAAAACAGCTCTTCCCTACTGATGTCACAGAACTGGGTGGGTGAGAATTACTTCACAGAGAATTTACTCTTTTTCTTGGTTTGTTTAAAACATAGGTAGCCCTGAATAGAGGTCTCTGTGACACTTACACCGTTGTTCTCATTCCTATTCTCGTCCATCCTAGTTAGTTACACGCATAGTAAGTTTTTGCATTCACTAAAGACTAATTAGATCACCTAATAAATTCTCTCTGTTATCTAGCTATGCTGCTGAAACACAAAGTTTTATTTCTGATGCAATTTTTGCCCCTTTTTCTGAACGCGCTTGTTGCAAAAAGGGAAGAATTTGTATTTCCTATAAATTTTTTTGTATCGAAAAATGACTTACCTTTCTCTTGCAGAATTTCCTCATCTCAAATTCAAGTCTGAGGAGCCAAACAGCCACCATTATTCTGAGGCCTTTTATACCTCGTGGGATTTGCTCCTCCTTTTCCTGCAAACCAGGGGTGGTCCCAATCAGGGGTATATTAACCGCAGCCTTCGCCAAGGGCCTCCATTTCCTCTCTGGAATCAGCTGGGATCAGGGTTCTCCTCTCATTTCAATGCAGAGGATGTTTCATCTTGTCTCAGGTCTATTTTGTGATGATGGCATCAGACTGAGTGCAGCTGAAGTGAGTGAGGTGAGCCCCTGGGCATTCCTGGGAGATGGTGAGTAGTGAAATTATCAGGTTTTGGCCTGTTTGCTGCTCAGAGCATGCACTGATGTCTGGTTTTCTTTATTGTAGGTGACTAAGGGACAACAGCCTAGTGATGGCAGGAATTTCCCAGATGGTGAAGCTTTTTTACTGCACACCTGGCCTGGATTCTCATACCTGGATCTCTGACAGATAAGTGCTGGGCTCCAACCCACAGAGGGGATGGGAGCAGGATGCTGGGTCGGGAATTGTCAGGAGGGATTTTTGAGGCAGCTTTGGAGCTGGGGATGTCCAAGAAGCAGCCCCTCAGGCCCCATAAGGGGAAGAGTCTCAATTTGATCTCAATGCTGATTTGCACAGGGCAGAGCAGTTCCTCTGGGTGTCATGTCACTTGTCTCTTGTGCTGTGTGTGTCTTCTGTGTGTGTTGTATGTCTCTTGCCTTAGCCCTTTGAGGGGCCTCTCAGAAACCCTGAGGTCATCCATAGCATCTTGTGATCTCTGCATTCCTCAGCCTGGCTCTGGTGCCATCAAACCTTGGTCTCAGGAGCTTGGACAGGCATCTGAATCTCTTCTCTTTTGGAAAGCATCCAGTCTGATCTCTTTTAAGGTCTTCTTCTGAGCTGTGCACCTGAAGGATCCATTATATCAGATTGGAACTTGGAAGAATGGAAGATAAGAAGAGGATTCTCAGGCATCCATCTCTGCAGTTCTTGAAGCAAATCATTCTGCTAGCATCTTTTTTCCCACCTTGTCAGCTTGCTCTCAGTCTTCCCTCAGTCCTTGTGGTCCTTCCTCTTGCTGAGATATTTTTTTCCCTCTCTTGTCATCCCCTCGTTTGTCATGTCCTGTGTCACGGGTGCCTGCATGCATTTGGGTCGGAGCTGCTCTGCCCTGCTGTGTAGTCTGGGCATAGGTGTGCTAGGACCAGTCCTGGGGACTTGCTTTTTGTAATGTGGGGTGGTGTTGGACCCTAGATGAAATCTGGAGGTATAAAGTTATCCTGCAGCACATTTGACTTCTGTCCTCCCTTCCTTTCAGATGCAGATGGATCAAATCTGAGGCTGTGGGCCCATCCTAGGTAAGGGTTTTGCTCTGAGCATGTCAGTCACAGTTTGCCTTTGCAGGGGAAGTGTTAATGGTGACTGTGTTACAACACTTTTCTTTGCCTTTTATTTTTAGGAAATGAAGCAGGATATCCACTGTCAAGGGGAAGCAGGCCAGGTGAGCAGTTTCTGATGGTCTGAATCAGTTGTTTTTGCTCAGGTCTCAATCTCTGGTGCAGCTCTCAGCATTCATTGTTCTTTGTGTGTTTTTAGGCAGTGTTCTTGAACTACCCTGAGATGGCTCTGCCCAGCTGGCCCAGAGACCCAGTTCACTGCTCCTGTGAGCCCTCCAGCAGTATTCCAGGACTCTGATGAAGCCTTCACCTTCTCCTATTTGAAGATGCCAGCAGGGTGACCTTTGGTGAGAGCCAAGCAGTTGGGGTGAGTCTGGGAGTTTGGGAGGAGGAGTTTGGGTCCAGTCAAATTTCAGCCATGCCACATCACCTTGTCTCTTCTTAAGCCAGGCCTACCCTGCTAGGACAGTCTCAGCCTCTGAGTGCAGCTGAAGCGTTTAACCTGAGGCCCTGGGCATTCCTGGGAGATGGTGAGTAGTGAAATTATCAGGTTTTGGCCTGTATGCTGCTCAGAGCATGCACTGATGTCTGCTTTTCTTTATTGTAGCTGACTAAGGGACAACAGCCCAGTGATGGCAGGAATTTCCCAGATGGTGAAGCTTTTTTACTGCACACCTGGCATGGATTCTCATACCTGGATCTCTGACAGATAAGTGCTGGGCTCCAACCCACAGAGGGGATGGGAGCGGGATGCTGGATCTGGAATTGTCAGGAGGGATTTTTGAGGCAGCTTTGGAGCTGGGGATGTCCAAGAAGCAGCCCCTCAGGCCCCATAAGGGGAAGAGTCTCAATTTGATCTCAATGCTGATTTGCACAGGGCAGAGCAGTTCCTCTGGGTGTCATGTCACTTGTCTCTTGTGCTGTCTGTGTGTCCTGTGTGTTGTATTGTATGTCTCTTGCCTTAGCCCTTTGAGGGGCCTATCAGAAACCCTGAGGTCATCCATAGCATCTTGTGATTTCTGCATTCATCATCCTGGCTCTGCTGCCCTCAAACCTTGGACTCATTTGCCATCTGAATCTCTGTGCTTTTTGAGAAGCATCCCAGTCAGTCTTTTAAGGTCTTGTTCTGAGCTTTATTGACAGCTGTGCGCTGCAAACTTCCATTACTTGAGATTGGGTCTTGGAAGAATGGGAAGATAAGAAGAGGATTCTCAGGCATCCATCTCTTCAGATCTTGGAACAAATCATTCTGCTAGCATCTTTTTCCAGCCTTGTCAGCTTGCTGTCAGTCTTCTCTGAGTCACCTCAATTTGCGATCTATGTCCTCATGGTCCTTCCTGCTGAGAGATTTAATTTTTTTCCTCCCCATGTCCTCCCCTCGTTTGTCATGTCCTGTGTCACGGGTGCCTGCATGCATTTGGGTGAGAAACTGCTCTGCCCTGTTGTGTAGTCTGGGTGTAGGGGTGCTAGGACCAGTCCTAGGGACTTGATTTTAGTGATGTGGGGTGGGGTTGGACTCTAGTTGAGGTCTGCAGATTGATCCCAGATGTTTGGAGGTGTTAAGCTATCCTGCAGCAGCTTTGACTTTTGTCCTGCCTCTGTTTCAGATGCAGATGGATCCAAGTTGAGGACAAGGGCCCCCCTGGGTAAGGGATTTGCCCTGAACAGGTCAGTCACAGTTTGCCTTTGCAGGGGCAATGTTAACGGTGACTGTGTTACAGCATTTATCTTTGTCTTTGTTTTTAGGAAATGAAGCTGGATATCAGTGGGCAAGGTGAGCAGTTTCTGATGGTCTGAATCAGTTGTTTTTGCTCAGGTCTCAATCTCTGGTGCAGCTCTCAGCATTCATTGTTCTTTGTGTGTTTTAGGCAGTGCCCTTGAACTACCCTGAGATGGCTCTGCCCAGCTGGCCCAGAGACCCAGTTCACTGCTCCTGTGAGCCCTCCAGCAGTATTCCAGGACTCTGATGAAGCCTTCACCTTCTCCTATTTGAAGATGCCAGCCAGGTAGGCTTTGGCAAGAGCTGAGCAGTTGAGGTGAGTCTGGGAGTTTGGGAGAAGGAGTTTGGGTCCAGTCAAGTTTCAGCCATGCCACATCACCTTGTCTCTTCTTAAGCCAGGCCTGCCCTGCTAGGACAGTCTCAACCTCTGAGTGCAGCTGGAGTGAGTGAGTGAGGCACTGGGCATTCCTGGGAGATGGTGAGTAGTGAAATTATCAGGTTTTGGCCTGTTTGCTGCTCAGTGCATGCACTGATGTCTGGTTTTCTTTATTGTAGCTGACTAAGGGACAACAGCCCAGCGATGGCAGGAATTTCCCAGATGGTGAAGCTTTTTTACTGCACACCTGGCATGGATTCTCATACCTGGATCTCTGACAGATAAGTGCTGGGCTCCAACCCACAGAGGGGATGGGAGTGGGATGCTGTGTCTGGAATTGTCAGGAGGGATTTTTGAGGCAGCTTTGGAGCTGGGGATGTCCAAGAAGCAGCCCCTCAGGCCCCATAAGGGGAAGAGTCTCAATTTGATCTCAATGCTGATTTGCACAGGGCAGAGCAGTTCCTCTGGGTGTCATGTCACTTGTCTCTTGTGCTGTGTGTGTCTTCTGTGTGTGTTGTATGTCTCTTACCTTTAGCCCTTTGAGGGGCCTATCAGAAACCCTGAGGTCATCCATAGCATCTTGTGCTCTCTGCATTCATCATCCTGGCTCTGGTGCCATCAAACCTTGGACTCAGGAGCTTGGACAGGCATCTGAATCTCTTCTCTTTTGGAAAGCATCCAGTCTCATCTCTTAAGGTCTTGCTCTGACCTGTATTGCCAGCTGTGCACCTGAAGGATCCATTACAAGAGATGAGGAATTAGAGGAATGGGAAGATAAGAAGAGGATTCTCAGGCATCCATCTCTGCAGTTCTTGAAGCAAATCATTCTGCTAGGATCTTTTTCCAGCCTTGTCAGCTTGCTGTCAGTCTTCCCTCAGTGATCTCATTTTGCATTCTCTCAGTCCTCGTGGTTCTTCTTGCTGAGTTTTTTCGTCCCCCTGTCCTCCCCTCGTTTGTCATGTCCTGTGTCACGGGTGCCTGCACGCATTTGGTCTGGAGCTGCTCTGCCCTGATGCATAGTCAAGATAGGACAAGGTGCAGGGACTTGGGTTTTGTACTGTGGGGTGGTGTTGGACTCTAGATCAGATCTGCACATTCACTCAAGATGTCTGGGGCTGTCCAGCTATTATGCTGGGCTTTAAATTTTGTTCTAAGTTCTTTTTACCTGCAGTTTACCTGGGGTTTTGGGTAGAAAATGTGTGGGGATGTCTCTTGGCTCTCAGGTAACCACTCACTGACCTCCCGCTTCTGTCTCGCAGGTCCCCGAGGCAGATTTCCGGTTCTCAGCCGCCACCTTTCACAGAACCTGTCCCTCGATGTCGAGGACCAGCAGCCAGAGGATGCGGTCAAGCATCCTGTTCAGCGTACCGTTTCAGGTAAGGGTTGCAGTCCGCTTACCAGCTGAAGATTGTGTGACAGTCTGTGTGTGAGAGTTTGTGTCCGTCTGCCACCGCTAGCGTATGCCTGTGCGAGTGTGCGTGGTGACCGGTTGTAATTTTGTGTGAGTGAGTTTTGCCTTCCAGGCTTTTCAACCAATTTTAAATTTAGAATAAAAATTCCCCAGCCAGGGTTTTTTTTTTTTAAATTTCCTCCCTGGCTGGAGTTTTTTTTTCCCGGGTCCCGGCCGGTCTGCGCGGTGAAGTTCATCACCAAAGTTTGGGCGCAGAACGGCCAGGGACCGGGGTTTTCGTCAGGCAGGGCGATATTTGAGGTTCCTGGGGAGCACAGAGAGTCGTGGTGTAATTGGGCGCTCGAGACAAGAGCGGTGGCAGGTGAGCCGAAAGTTGTGTGCGGTGGATAAGGGTTATGTTTTATGGGTTCTGATTTTCTTCTCATTTTATTTATGCAGGAAATCGAACTGTCATCAACTGTTGTGGTCCAGAAGGACGATTATGTTCTGTTACTATGTATGAGGTTTTATTTTGTTTTAGCAAGAGGCAGAAACCCCCCAGTGATGCTGCAGCCGTCCCAGCCTTTAAATACTTTGGGGATGTGCTTGCCAGCATTCCCGAAAGAGCACTGGGAAAGCACCAGGAAATCACAGAACCGTTTAGGCTGGAAAAGAGCTCTGACATCACCGAATCCAAGCTGTGTCCATCCCCACCTTGTCCCCAGCCCAGAGCCCTGAGTCCAGGACAGCTCCAGGGACCCCAAACCTCCCCGGGCAGCCCCTTCCAGTGCCCGGCCTCCCTTTTCATGTGGGAATTCCTCCCGAACTCCCCTGGTCCAGCTCCCATCCCATTGCTGGATCAGAGCCTGACCCTATTGAATTTTGGGGTTGTCACCACATCCTCCATCCCGTTTTTCAGGGCAGTGACAGCGAGTACGAGGTGGACCCGGGGCACCAGAAGGGCATCTCCCGGGCACAGGCTTACAGCTACACCGAGAGCGATTCGGGCGAGCCCGAGCACACCCCGCTCTCCCACAGCACCTCCACGCAGCAGGGCAGCCTGTTCCGCCCCAAAGCCAGCAGGACTCCCACCCCCCAGACCCCCGGCAACGCCCCCAGCAGCCAGCCCGGGACCCTGTACTGCCCTCCCAGCAGCCTGGCCCCCGGCTCCAGAGCTCCCCTCGCTGGGTTTTCCTCTTTCGTTTGATATTTAAACAGAAGGAAAAAAAAAAAACCAACAGGAGAGGGGGGGGAAAAATTAGGGAAAAAAAAGAAACGAAAAGAAAAGCCCCAAGACAGTAAGAGAAAAGGAAAAAGCAGCAAGGAGGAGGAAGGGGAGCAGCCCCAGGGGTTTTCTGCTTTCTGGGCAGCACCGGAGCTGGATGCCAAGGTCAGGTCCCCTCCTTGGCCAAAGTGTCACAGACTCCTCGGGCGGGGCTCGGGCTGTGCTGACATCACCCTTGGCACCCATGGGGGCCACCCCGGACCTGCTGCTGGACTCCAGTGGGTGCTGGGGGCTGGGTGAGGGGCTCCTGCCGTGCCAAACCCCGGCCCCTCCACTCGTGGCTCCCCCAGGACATGGGGACAAGCGGTGACACAGAGACCCCAAACTAAAGAGGGCGAGAGGAGCTCTGCTGATCTCAAACCTCTGGACTTGAACCCTGCACTTGGCACCCCCACAGCCTTTGGGGGAAGGATCCCAGGGCACAATTCATTCCCCCCCTCCTTGGTGCCTGGCCCAGCACAGCCCCCCCGAGGAGAACCCAGGACTGAAACCCCCGGAGAGCCCCAGTGGGTGCACGTGGTGCTCATCCCCTCTGACTTTGCACCTCGGGGGCTCTGGGGAGGACTCGGATGAAGCAATTGGAGCCTCCCCTTGGCGTTTCTGGGGGTTTGGGGGTTTTCAGTGGGGTTTTGTGCAGAGGCCTGAGGGCATTCGGGGGTGTGGATGCCCGGGGGGGTCCGTGGCCATTTTGGGGTTTCTGCACAGCACAGCCCCCACAGTGCCTATGGGTGAGCCAGCACCAGCCTGGCAGGGCCGTGGCACCCGGCCTGAGCCGAGGGAGATGCCGATAACCATCCTGAGGACAAGAGTGTCCCCTCTCTGGCACCTTGCTCTGCCACAGAAAGGGCCAGTGCCCCGTGTCCGTGTGTCCTGCTGCCCCACTGGGCTCGTGGCAGCCCTGTGGCACCAGGGAAGGACCTGGGGTGCCAGAGGTGCTGGGTGGAGCCCAGAAGGGTGCAGGGAGCTGTGCTGGCCGTGTCCTGCATGTCCCCGTCGCAGAGGGGGCTGGAGCTGCTGGGAAATGGGGGGTGGGACAGGACAGCCCTGCCAGCAGCAGCCCTGGCACTGGGGATTCTCCTGGGCTGGGTCACAGCCGCCCTCTCCTGCTCTGCCCTTCAGGCCTGGCAGGAAAATCCAGGTGAGGCGTTCAGGTTTCATCAGCTGTCACCAGCTGGGGCTGGGGCTGGGGAGGGCTCAGCACAACACCAGGTCAGTGCCAGGGGCTGCACAGTCCCTGTCACAGCACCTGGGAGCCACATCCCAGGCCAGGGGCTGCCAGGGGAGCGTTGTGCAGGTTTTGGGGTCCCTGCTGCTCCCCCTTGCACTGGGAGGGTTGGGCTGCACTGGTGGCCTTGCTGCTGAGCCACAGTCACTCTCTGTCCCCTCACAGTGTCCCCAGAGCAGCTGGCACTGCAGGTGGGTGACTCCTCTGACCCACCTGGGCAGCACAGCACCCAGGGCTGCCGTCCCCTCCTGGGGAGCCCCCAGACCCCACTCACGGGCACAGAGGGGATTCTGTGCCTGGCTGGACAAACCCTGCTCCTCGTGTGCAGCTCAACTCCAGCCCCAGCCATCCCTGCTTGTGCAAGAGGGACCTTCCTCCCACGGGGCTGGGACACGGAGCGGCCGGAGACACGGGGCAGAGCAGCTCTGGGGAGTTGAGCAGCACAGGGGAGTTCCCAGAGCAAGGAATGCTCCTTGGGCAAGGGATGGCACCCGTGCAAGGGACATTCCGTGTGCCAGGCAGGCTCCTGGTGTCGGGGCTGATCCCTGGCTGAGGGCTGTGAGCTCAGACACATCTCCCATCCTGGGAATGGGGGGATGCAGCCCTGGATCCCATCCGCGAGGGATCTGTGTGCGCTTTGGGACAGCCCAGGCGCTGCTCACCTGCCCTGACCCAGCTCATCCCTGGCTGCCAGGAGGAGCCCGAGGCTGCAGCCACACCCGAGGCAGGTTTGGGGCTGGTGCTGTGCTGGGAGGTGACACTGCCGGTGCGGTGAGGAAGCTGCAGGGAGATGCTGCCCACGGCACCCAGCGTGTCCCGGTGCCCACCTGGCCAAGGCGGGGCGGGCAGAGCATCCAGCCGGGATCCTCTGGGCAATGCTCCGCCCTGGGTGAACTTCGGGGAAGGGGCTGAACCCCTCGGCTGTGCCTGGGGGTCTCTGGGGTTACTGGGGAGGTTTCTGGCAGCAGCCAGCGCTGGGGATGGGGGATTTTGGGGGTGTGCTTTGTTCTGGCACCCTGGGGTGTCCGGACAGCGATCCCCAGCGTTCAGGGAGAGCTCCCCGCTGGCTCGGCAGCGTCGGCAAGACAAAGCTGGCAGGCGCTGGCAGCAGGAGGAGGGGATGGGGCTGCCGGGAACTCGGGCGCTTTTCCAGCAATGCCCCGCCCATGCGTGAGCCCCACAGGTGAGCTGCCCACAGGTGAGCTGCCCACAGGTGAGCCGCCCACAGGTGAGCTGCCCACAGGTGAGCCGCCCACAGGTGAGCCACCCACGGGTGAGCCACCCACAGGTGAACCACCCACAGGTGAACCACCCACAGGTGAGCTGCCCACGGGTGAGCCACCCACAGGTGAGCCACCCACGGGTGAGCCACCCACAGGTGAGCTGCCCACAGGTGAACCACCCACGGGTGAGCCACCCCTAGGTGAGCTGCCCACAGGTGAGCCACCCACAGGTGTACCACCCACAGGTGAGCTGCCCACACGTGAACCACCCACAGGTGAGCTGCCCACGGGTAAGGTGCCCACGGGTGAGCCACCCACAGGTGAGCTGCCCACGGGTGAGCCACCCACGTGTGACCCGCCCACAGGTGAGCCACCCACAGGTGTACCACCCACAGGTGAGCTGCCCACACGTGAACCACCCACAGGTGAGCCACCCACGGGTGAGCCACTCACAGGTGAGCTGCCCACGGGTGAGCCACCCACAGGTGAGCCACCCACACACGTGAAAAAACTCGGGTGGAAAAAAAACACGCGTGGAAAAAACACGCGTGGAAAAAAACACGCGTGGAAAAAACTCGCGTGGAAAACAACACGCGTGGAAAAAACACGCGTGGAAAAAACACGCGTGGAAAAAACACTCGCGTGAAAAAAACTCGCGTGGAAAAAACATCGCGTGGAAAAAACACGCGTGGAAAAATCACGCGTGGAAAAAACTCGCGTGGAAAAACACGCGTGGAAAAAACACGCGTGAAAAAAACATCGCGTGGAAAAAACACGCGTGGAAAAACACGCGTGGAAAAAACACGCGTGGAAAAACTCGCGTGGAAAAAACTCGCGTGGAAAAACTCGCGTGGAAAAAAACTCGCGTGGAAAAAACACGCGTGGAAAAAAACTCGCGTGGAAAAAAACTCGCGTGGAAAACCCACTCGAGGAAAACCCACGTGTGGATCACCCACGTGTGAAAAAACCACGCTTGAACCACCCAGGCGTGAACAACCCACGCGCGAACCACCCAGGTGTGAACAACCTGTCCCCACTCGTGTCCCCACTCCTGTCCCCTCTCCTGTCCCCTCTCGTGTCCCCACTCCTGTCCCCACTCGTGTCCCCACTCCTGTCCCCTCTCGTGTCCCCTCTCCTGTCCCCTCTCGTGTCCCCACTCCTGTCCCCCTCCCGTGTCCCCACTCCTGTCCCCCTCTCGTGTCCTCACTCCTGTCCCCACTCCTGTCCCCACTCCTGTCCCCTCTCGTGTCCCCACTCCTGTCCACACTCCTGTCCCCCTCTCGTGTCCTCACTCCTGTCCCCGCTCGTGTCCCCTCTCCTGTCCCCACTCCTGTCCCCCTCTCGTGTCCCCACTCCTGTCCCCCTCTCGTGTCCCCACTCCTGTCCCCACTCCTGTCCCCCTCTCGTGTCCCCACTCCTGTCCCCCTCTTGTGTCCCCACTCCTGTCCCCACTCCTGTCCCCACTCCTGTCCCCCTCTCGTGTCCCCTCTCGTGTCCCCACTCGTGTTCCCTCTCCTGTCCCCACTCCTGTCCCCTCTCCTGTCCCCACTCCTGTCCCCACTCCTGTCCCCACTCGTGTCCCCACTCCTGTCCCCACTCCTGTCCCCACTCCTGTCCCCTCTCGTGTCCCCGCTCCTGTCCCCACTCCTGTCCCCACTCCTGTCCCCACTCCTGTCCCCTCTCGTGTCCCCTCTCGTGTTCCCCGCTCCCGCCGGGCGCCCCGGGCGGGGCCAAGGGTTCCGCCCCCCCGCCCCACTCGTGTTTGAATGGAGGGCGTGGGACCGCCCCGTGACGTGGCACGGTGCCATTGGCCGGGCGGGACGATGATGTCACCGCCGTGGGCGGGGCGCTCCGTTCCGGCGCGGCGTGGCCATGGACCGGCGGCGGGACCCGGGCGAGCAGGTACGGGGGGGGACACCGGGGACTCCGGGAGTCGCGGCGGGCTGGCGAGACTCGGCCCCGCTTGGCCCGGTCCGGCCCGGCTCGTCCCGGCTCGTGGGGGGAGCTCCCCGCGCTCAGCTCGGCTATTGTCCGGCGGGCGGGCGGGGTCCCCGGCGCTGCCGCTCTCCGGTACCGGGCAGAGGGGGCGGCCGGGACCCCCCGCCCCATTCCCCGCCGGGCCGTGGGGCCGGTGCGCGGCGCGGGTGGGCGAAGGGGTTAACGGGATGCGGAGCGCTGTTTGCCCAGCGCGGGGCACCGGCCCGGCTCACCGCACCCCGCCCCAGCCGCGATCGCCGCCCGAGCCCCGCGCGGGGGTGGCGGCGGCCGGAGCGGGCGGGGGTCGCGGCAGAGGCGCTGGCCCGTGTCGGGAAGGTGGATCCTCGTCTTTTGCCTATTTTCTTGAATCTCTTTCAGGATTTCTGTCAGGTCTTGGTGCTTCATTAGCTGCCTCACTAATGTAAGATTCATTCTAATGGGTGTAGGTAATAATTTATGATATATTGTGTAATTAGATCTTATTAACTGGTGGGATGTAACTGGTGTCACATATGAAAAGTCACATCTAACTCTCTTAACAAAACTACAAATACAAAGGTTAGAATGGTTTTTAGTGGATAAGATTACATTATCATCTATTTCTACAGAAGCACAAGCAGTTCTTAAACATACACAGCCTAAGCCAATATATACAAGCACAGTTTCCTGACTAGTATCTGGATGAATCTCAAAGTGGCAAATACTTTGCTCAGTATCTAGACATATATCTTGTGCATCAATTGTGTTACTCTCACAGATAAACCCTAGTTGTTTCCTTGTAGCACAAGATTCTGAATTTACAGTTTGCCATTTCTCATTTATCATTCGGGCCCATGCTCTGTGCTCCGAGGGATAGAGCACTGCCTTTTTATGATTTAATTTTAATGCAATAATAGGGTGGATAGTGTAAATCATGGCATTACGTATAGTAAGCACAAAAGCAGTAGCCATTTCAGTGATAGGGTCATAAGTAAAATTTACCAGAGTCTACCAGGATTGAAGTTTTCTTTTTAAATTGTTTGCATTGTCCCAGACAATTTTCCGAATTTTAATTGGAAAAGCACCTTCACTTCTTTCTCTTATTACTAAAGCAACTGTTGACTGCATCTATAATTGTGCCTGTATGCACCTGAGAGCCAATGACACATTTTCCTGGGCCATATTAAGTGCCTTTATTATTAACTCATGGTCTTGGTCTGTAACTTTTTTCTACTTTGGCAATACTTTAGAGATTTGTCACTGGCTAGTTTTTAGTGCTAATAAAGAGGATCGTAGGGGCTGATCTAGCTTTCTTAGATCACTTGTTGCACTGGTTAATTTATTCATTAATATTTCTGAATCTATTCCGTTTAAAACTTCCAATCTTGTTCCTAATATTTTAGTTAATGAAGAGGGAGCTGCACTTAGCTCTGTCTTTTATGGGTTGTTCTGAGGTGGTTGGTTTTTTTTTTTTTTTTTTTTTTTTTAATGTATTTCCAAGTGGGGCAGTGAGGAGCAAGTTTCTGATTCCATGATTTCTGACTGACCTGTCGCAGAAATGGTCATCTCAGTGTGCACCCGCTTCCTGGCAAATCCAGATGTCACCTGGAAATGCTAAGTGAGGATTTCCAGCCTTGACTCCACGGGAGACAGCCTTCTCAAAATGGAACTGACCTTGGCAGAAGAGCAGCTGTGAAGGTAAGCAGAACAAAAACACAGGTAAGCACAAACACCAAGTGCAGTGGTGCTTCTCTGTCCTGCGTGCACCTCCTGCCTCTGCCTGCTGTGAACACTTGGTGCTGCAGCTCACGGAGTGCATTGCATTGTTTGTGGGGTTTGATTTCACGTGCTCAGGCCCTGTCAACAATTGCCCTCCTCTACTGGACACATGCCTGCAGTGGGACCAGAGTCCCTCTTACCCTGGAGGAATTCTCTGCTCCTCTGGAGAGGGGCTGAAGCCCGGGGTTACGAGCAAAGGAAAACAACCAAGGCACGGGCATTCTGTCCTTGGTGCATGCAGCACCACCTCTTCTCCAAGTTCCCAGCACTGATGAATCTGAGCAACTAAATGCCTGCTGCTTCACTTCTCCAGCTCTCCCCCTACACTTCCCCAGCTCTTAGCCTTGGTGTGCCAATGTCCTGCTTCCATGTAATGTCTGAAATAGTTAGGAATGAAAATGCTGGGAAAAGGACACTCTGAATAGGTGTCACCTGTCATGGATAAAACCCCACAGTGAGCAATCAGAGCAGAAATGTGAAAGCTGGGAGCCTCAGACTTCTGCAGTGGACTTAATTTTCTTTGCCTCCTCTCTTTCAGGACAGGAAAAAGCATCACACTCCTCCCATCTTTGCCAAAAGCTGTGGTGTTTGAGCAGCCAAAGCCAGGAGGCTTCAGCACCAGGGCTCTGCCCTGGAGGGCTCCTGGTCCTGCCCATGCTGTGGGGTGAGTGAGAAGGATGCAGGGCTCCTCTTTTCCTCCCTGCTGGGATTAACTGCCTAAGGAATCTGGGATCTGGGTGAAACTGAAAACCTTCCCCTCTGTCTCCCCTAACTTATCCCAGTTCTTCCCAGCTAGGAGGAGCACTCAAGTTAGGCAGGGCAAATGACCTCAGGGAACTGCTGTAGATTCAAAGGCAGAAAGAGAAGATGTACCAGCAAAGGGCAGGAAAGGGGAAAGGTTTCAGAAAGCATTTCTGTGGTCTAATTAATGATAATTTCTGATTCCCCAGGGAGAAGAACACCAACTCATAGCCGTTCAGCCCTGACAGTCCCCTGCAGCGAGAGCTCATCACACATCCACAGAGGCAAGTCCAGCATCTGAAAGAAAAACCAGAAGAAAAAGGTGATTTCTTGTGCTTCCAAGTTATTTCCAGTTCTTAAAGCCCAAGCAAGATTTTCTCTCTATTTTGCTTGGCTGAATCATGACCAGTGGGCACAGGTCAAGGCATTCATGCAGCTGTAAGCCCAGGGTAATTTAGAGGGGACACAAGAACTGTTTGTGTAGGAGCATGCGAGGGGATGTCAAGGGGAGTGAGGTGGCATTTTTGAGAGGATTGCTGAGGTAACCCAAGGGAGCCCAGCAGACAATTTCTCTGGGAAGTCCGAGCCCCTTGTGGAGCGCAGCCAGGGCTCTCCAGGGGTAGCGGGCAGGGCTCTGAACTCGGGACTCTCTGCGTCCTCCTTCCTTGGCAGCAGCCGGTGAGGAAGGGAGGAGAGGATCCGTGCGGGATGAGGCCGGAGAGAGCGAGCAGAGGAGCGGCCTCGGGCTGGAGAGGGGCAGGAGAAAGGCAAAGGGACCTCCCTGGGGTCACCATGGCCTGTGGGGAACAGAATGGACACTTGGATGACCAGTGGAGGGGAGGAGTGGATCTGAGCTCATCTACAGGGAAATGAGGAGGGGATATTTAGGGGGAAAAAGCTGAGGTGCTGAGGTCACTCACCCTGGCACAAGTTGTGTTTTCACCAAGTGCAAAAAGCCACGAGGAACCTTCCAGAAGCAGGCCTTCATTGCATAGCTGGGATTTCAGTTTGCTCATTGATTCTATCCTCCAATCTTCTCTCAGGTTCTTGTTCCAGAGGTGCTCTGACCCCAGAGCCATACAGGGTCTGTAGCCTTGATAAATGGGAATGAAATTGGCCCAGTCTGTCAGGAAAGCAAAAACATCCTGGGGTTTGTTTGGCCAAAGACGGACCATGAAGATGTCTGTACTTCCAGTGGGGGTGAGTGCCGATCCTTTTTGGGTTGTGGGGTGCCTCTCACCCCTCAGAAGGAAGGGGGGAGGCTGCCACAGCTGCAGCTGAGGGCAATATTGGCTCTTTCCAAACTGCTTGATGCAGACCTGGAAGAACAGCTTTCCTCCTTTCTCTCCATCCCTGGGCAGAACATGAAGAGGGAGCTGCACTAAGCTCTCTGTTTTGTGAACTGTTATTTGGTTTGGGATTTTTCTGGCTTTTTAATGTATTTCCAAATGGGGCAGTGAGGAGCAAGTTTCTGATTCCATGATTTCTGACTGACCTGTCACAGAAATGGGCATCTCAGTGTGCACGCGCTTCCTTCAAATCCAGATGTGACATGGAAATCCCAAGTGAGGATTTCCAGCCTTGACTCCAGGAGACACAGGCTTCAGAAAATGGAAGTCACCTTGGCAGAATCGCAGCTGTGAAGGGGAGCAGCACTGAAATACAGGTAAGCAGAAAAACCCCGCTTCCCCTGCTCTTACCTTTGGTGTGCCGAGGTCCTGCATCTCCCTGGCTCTGCAGCTGTAGCTCACCCGGTCCTGGCTGTGGCTGATAAAATTGGGCCCGGGACATTTCAGCAGCAATCCATGTTTTAAAAGAACACACAGAGCATCCAATGCAGAATAGTCTTGAGGAAACACACCCAAATAAGAGCCTCTGCTTTTTTCCTGTAGTTCTCCCTCCTGTTTTCACCTGGGCTGGAAGGATGGGCAGGGCCTGTGTTTATCATATTAAAGTGATGTTACTCAATTTCTCCAGAAGTTCTGATTATTATTATTGTTACTCATTTTCTGACAGAAAACACTCTCATTTTCCCACGTTGTTTTCTGGTTCTGCCCAGGATGGACATCACCTGGCTAAAATCCCACAGTGAGCAATCAGAGCAGAAATGTGAAAGCTGGGACCCTCTGACTTCTGCAGTGGACTAAATTTTCTTTTGCTCCTCTCTTTCAGGACAGGAAAAAGCATCACACTCCTCCCATCTTTGCCAAAAGCTGTGGTGTTTGAGCAGCCAAAGCCAGGAGGCTTCAGCACCAGGGCTCTGCCCTGGAGGGCTCCTGGTCTTGCCCGTGCTGTGGGGTGAGTGAGAGGAATGCAGGGCTCCTCTTTTCCTCCCTGCTGGGATTAACTGCCTAAGGAATCTGGGATCTGGGTGAAACTCCAGCTCTCCTGGTGTTCAGGGGTGCAAGGTCTGAGGGAGTGCGTTTACCTGTGGCTTTGCAGGTCAGCAGGAACAAGAGGAAATGGGGTGCCAGAGCCGTGTGCCATCAGGCCGTGTTTCCCTCTGAGGACAGAGAGTCCGGGCTGAGGTGAGATGGGCACGAGAGCCTGGG